>NC_088791.1:270995451-272229618 GCF_011386835.1 Chrysemys picta bellii | reverse complement strand
CATTGGGGCTCGGGCTTTGGCTTAAGCCCCTGGTCCCAGCAAGTCTAAACCAGTCCTGGCAACCCCATTAAAATGGGGTTGCGACCCACTTTGGGGTCCTGACCGACTTAAATACACGCTAAGTGTTTTTTTCTGAATCAGGAAACTTAAGTCTGTCCTGACCCACAGTTTGAGAACCACTGCTCTAGGGCTTAGGTGGGCAATAGGTGTCCAGATGCCTAGAGGGAGGCAGTAGTGTGCATTCCCTGAGACAGAAACATAGGTGCCAAGGGAACTTTTTCTTTGAAAACTTAGGTGCCCAGTGAGTTTAGGTACCTACAGGGTTCGTGGGGAACTCTGTGGATTGCAGTGGAGCCAAAACTGGGATTTAGCCACCTGGGGCTTAGGCGCTTTAATACCTTTGTGGACCTGGGCCATTCAATTTAATGTCGGACTGACTCAGAATGAAACATATTGATCCATGAATGTCAAAACAAACTGTTTCTACATTTCTGAATTGAAATTTTTTGAAACGTTTCATTCCATGAAAAACTTCAATATTTGAGTTTTCATCCCAATTCAATTTTTTTTTCTCAGCCCTAGTAAATAGTTCTTGTTTGGCAGTAGGAGAGGGGAATTGTTGGAGGCAGCAGAGTAAAGCTAGCTGACGGGAGGAAGGAAGGGAAGAAGTCTGACTGAGGAGAAGAAGTGCTCACAAAACATAATGAGCCTGTAACACAAGCTCAGTTCAAGAGGGTTCAAAGTTCACTATGATCATTTTGCACAGCTCACTTGAGAAACCTACGTTTGTGCTACATCTTACATTAGTGCAATAAATAAGTAAATTAGCAGAATACACTTAACAAAATCCAACCTAGCCTCTGTTTTATATCAAACAGAACTGGGGCTTACTGTATTTTTAGGATAAAACCGTTAGTATCAGACTAGCTAACTTGTGCTGAGTAGAGAAAAAATACATTAAAAATGTATAACTAGAATGAATAGGATATATAAGGTTTCTTGCTATTTAAGCCCTTTTACAGCTTAACAAAATCAAGAGAAGAAAATTCACCTGAAATTTTGATGTAGACCTGACAGGACAAGGTCTGCAGCTCATAAAGAAATCCTGATTGAAAGATTTATCTTCTGGAAGGAATCCATGTGGATAAAGTGGCTAGATAAGAGAGGATGGAATAGCATACAGTAGAAACAGGTTCTTATGCTTTTTGTGTAGTGGCATTCTTTTGTTCTTTGTATAAAATATTCTAAATAGAAAGTCTGAGTCTGCATATTAATTGGTGGGATTTAAGAACACCAGATATGAAGCCCACACACATCACTTCTGATTGGCTCAGAAAGAAAGCTTAATGGAGTATAACAAAACAATCACATAATGCTTTCTTTCTGGGCCATCTGAGGAACACCTGGATAGCATTTGAAATGTGAATGATTACAGAAAAATAACAGGCTGGCATTTGCAGAGTATCATCTTAATAGGTAACACATTAAGTAGAAGCTTTGGGTGCACAAAGAATTCAGGATTGGGCCTCATGACTCATTTTAACCTCACACAGGCCCTGATTCAGGAAAACATTTAGTGTGTATTTAAGTCTGTCCCTATGCAGGACAGCACTTAACCACATGTTTAACTTAAAATTATGGAGCTATCCCATCTCCTAGAACTGGAAGGGACCTTGAAAGGTCATCAAGACCAGCCCTCTGCCTTCACTAGCAGGACCAAGTACTGATTCTGTCCCAGATCCCCCAAGTAGCCCCCTCAAGGATTGAACTCATAACCCTGGGTTTAGCAGGCCAATGCTCAAACCACTGAGCTACCCCTCCCCCTGTTAAGCAGTAGGGATAGCTCAGTGGCTCCTTCCTGTGCTTAAGTCCCATTGACTTCCGTGGGACTTAAGCATGCACTGTAAATTAAGCAAGTGCTTAAGTGCTGTCTGGAAGCGAGATGTTTTCCTGAATTGAGGCCATACAAAGCACAGTTCAGTGAAGCCTATGGAATACACATATTTAATATATTCATAGCCCCCTTTTTTAAATCACCATTCCATCCATCCTCCTGTTTAGCAAGGAATCTGAAGGATACCACACCACTTTACTACTACTACTTTCCATCTTTCACAAATATATTAAAGTCGTCATGACACGCTCAATGATTTTTTTTTTTACACTATCTTACAGGTATCACTTGGGAAAGCCAGAAATAAACAGAAGTTTGATTCACACGGGAAAGTTACACACTGGAAGTGTTTACATTGTCTGCAATTGTGGTCCTCTGTACCTAAGCAAAAAGGAACCTCTAATTTTCTAGTTTGTGACTGAATTTTTAACTGCTGCACAGAGAAAAGATATTTTCTGTGAGCAATGAACTCTAATTATAATGTATGCAGGCTGCATCATTTAAATAAGCAAATAGTGTTCTATTCTTGACATTTCCTCTTCTGGAAAAAAAATTAGCCTCTAGGAAAGACTCCAACATTTTACAAAGAAATTACTTCCTATAATCAAAATTGCTTTGCTATTTAGTCAAGGAATTTGGGTCAAGTACACATTCTCATGGTTTCAAAAGACAACCATATGTATGTTTCAGTTTACACTTCTTTCTGATTTTTTGTTCCGATTCCTGTAACAGTAACATATATTCTATTAATATTTAATAGCTGATCAGATAGCAAACTTCCCAGAAACTGAAAATCACTAGATGTTCCTGGCTTGGAAAATTGTCATGAACATTTAGCAGCCCAGGCACATAATCTCTCCTTAAACCTCCCTTTGTTGTGATGATTCCTCATCATCATGTTGCCATTACGCCTGTGGTGTTTAGAGAAGCAAAGAAGCTTCTCCACTCCTGTCTGTTTCTGGCAAGTCTTTCAATGGTTCCCCAGCTATGCCCCAGGTTTTTCAGCTCGGCTTCCACAGCTCTTCACCATGTTGTTTTCGGGCGGCCTTGTTTTTGCTTGCCTTCAGGTGTCCATCTTACTGCTACTCTGGTGATGGAATCAGTTTCCATCCGAAGCACATGACCAATCCATCTCCAACACCTGCTGGCAATGATGATGCTCAGATCCTCTTGGCTGCACTGTGTCAATAGATCTTGGTGTGAGATTGTTCTGGGCCAAAAGATACAGAGGATTTTCCTGAGGCGGTTGTATGGAATGAAGACAGTTTGGACATGTCATACTTTCTCATTCTCCAGCATTTTGCACTATAAAGTAATGGTGAAAGTACTCAGCTCTGATATATCTTGAGTTTGGTTTTGGTGTTGTTTTTTGATGGTTACCAGACTGTATTTAAGCTCCTGAAGGTGTTCCCGGTTTTATTGATTCTGTTCCGGATGTCCTGGCTTGTTCCACCGTCCTGGCTGTTGGTGCTGCCCAAGAATGTGAAAGTTTCTACGTTGGTGAGAACATAATCCTCTATCTGTGCTGATGATGATGAGGCAATATTAAAGGTCATGATGTCTGTCTTATCGCGGTTGATTTTCAGTCCGATTTGCCAGCTGAATGCGTTGAGTCAAGTTGGGGTTTTTTTGTATATGGTGTTGGGTATGTGATAGGAGAGCGAGATCATCTGCGAAGTACAGGACTTCAAGGGATGAGAAGGGTGTCCATTGAATGCCTCTTGGCATGTCTTCTGTTGTACGCTGCATTACCCAGTCAATGGCTATGTTGAAGAGGATTGCAGAAATGACACACCCCTGACGTACTCCTGTTTTGACTTCAAAACTGAGCTCACTGTGATCAACACTATATGTAAAGTTGAAATAAAAGCTTATGATGATGTTGATTATATGGAGAGGGATTCCATATGCCCACAGAATGCTCCATAGGCTGGTCCTGTGAATGCTGTCAAAAGCCTTCTCAAAGTCTATGGAGTTTATGTAGAGTTGCCATTGCCATTCTAAGCATTGTTCTATTATGTTTCATAGAGTGAAGATCTGGTCTGTGCATCCATGCCCTTTCCAAAAGCTGGCTTGCTCTTTTCTGAGAACGCTATAAACTGCCTCTGATATACACTGGACTATGATCTTATACAATACTTCGCTTGGCACAGATAAAAGTGTGATACCACACCAGTTATTACAATCACTGAGAGTTCCTTTATTTGGTATCTTCACTATAACTCCATTGATCCACTCATCTGGCACTTTTTCCATTTTCCATACTTATATAAATAGAAGGGCCAGGATATATGCTGCTAACTCAGGATTTATCTTGGACAATTCTGCATTCAAGTTATCCTTGCCAGGATCTTTCCCATTTTTTAACGATTTGATGGCTTGAATGATCTCTTCCTTAGTTGGTGAGGGGTCTGTGTTGATATCAAGATCTTCTTCTGCCTCCTTGATGTTTGCTTCCTCTTTAGGTGGCTCTCTGTTCATTTCTTTGAAATGCTCTGTCCAGCGCGTTTCTTGTTCTTTTTGCTGTTGTTAGTAGGTGGCCTTGTTTGTCCCTGGTGAGAGTGTTTGTTGGTGTCTGCCGTTTACTACTGATAAGCTGCGTCATTTTGTAGACAGTCCCTTGTTCTCCACGAGCAGCTGCATCCTCTGCTTGTATTACCAGATTATCAATATAATGTCATTTGTCTGCTCTCACAAGGCATTTGACATCCCGGTGTACCTTGTTATACTACTTGTGGTATTTGTCCTTTAGCTTCTGGGATTTTGTGTCTAAAACTTTTTTCTTCGGGGCTCGTCTATGGCGTTCCATGTGCTGGGTGTAATCCACTCCTTCCTTCTCTTTTGCCTGTAGCCTAGACAGGCTTCACTGCTCTGTTTATAAATTGTTGTTACTTTGTCCCACTTCTTGTTGATCTCCTCATCTGCATTTCCCTCCTCTTCATCAAGGTCTGCAAGTGCTTGAAACCCATTCTTTAACTGCAGAACAAAGGCTTTCTGTATTTAGGGGACTTTACCTTGTCAATGTCATAACATCTATGTCCCTTGTTTGGTGGACCCACACTTCTCGGTTTTAGCTGGAGGGAAGCTGTTACAAGGTGGTGATCGCTGCCAACATCTGCACCCCTTCTCACTTTCACATCTGTTAGTGAGTGTCGCCATTTGCCATTGATCATCATATGGTCAATCTGGTCCTTATCTCTGCCATTTGGAGAACACCATGTCAGCTTGTGAATTTCACAATGTTGAAATAGGGTTCTGCCAGTGAGTAGGACATTCATATTACAGAAATCAACAAGCCTCTCTCCATGTTCATTCATGGTGCCACACCCATGTCTTCCCATTGCTCTGTGGTTGCTTGTGTTGTCCTTACCGACCTTGGCATTCAGGTCTCCCATGACGATAGTTATGTCATGGCGTGGTACTCTCTCTAACTCCGCCTGTAATATAAGGTAGAATTTGTCCTTTACTTCTTCGTCACTATCATTTGTCGGAGCATAACACTGGATCAGGGTGATATTATTGTATTTCCCTTTCAGTCTGGCTCTCATAAGTCTGCTACTGATAGAATTCCATTCAAGCAGGGAATGCTCCACTCCCTTCTTCAAAAGGATGGCAACACCCTCATGGTGTTGTCCATCATCCCATCCAGAATACAGCAAAGTTTCTCCCACGGCTGTTGTTAATCTTCCTGATCTCATCCATCTGCTCTCGCTGACACCCAGGATGTGTAAGGTGTAGCATCTCATCTCTGAGCTAGCTTCCCTGTTTCGTACATTGCCTGAACGTTCCAAAAACCAAGTTTGGTTTTTGTCTTGGTGGTGAGCACTTCAGTCTTCATGCCAGTGGATTTCTTTCAGCTTTCACCAGTGGCAGTCATACGGGTTATTGACTCCCGAGGGCCATCACACACAGAAATGATCAATTTCTCCATCGCTGTTTCCGTAATATATTTTGTTTTTTACGGGACAGGGTTGTTAGCCCTGTGCCTAACCCGCAACCTGGAGGACCAAGGTATCTGTTTTGTTTGGCCCCTCCTCCACAGACCAATCCGGCATGGTTGAACCTACCAGGAACAAAAGGCCCCCACTGACACAGACTTTGGGGATCGTTAGAACACGCAAACTGTCCCGACACGATAAGGCATGGATACCAGAGGATGGGTGGTGATGATGATGATGATGAACATGAAATAAATGCTCCTGTTTAAGGTAGGATCTATAATGTGTGGAGTGCTTTCCAGACACTCAAGAAGAGATGATCTCTGCTCCGAGGAGTTCAGTCTGATGCCAGCCAGACAGCTAGAGTGAGGCTAGAGGAAGGGGATATCATATTGGGCCATATTCTCTCTAGCAGTATGTGTAGTCAATTACATTAGTGCATGATGAAGGCAAAGAGGATGTAAAATGCCACCAGTCAGGATCAATATTTTACTGCTCATCATCAAAAGCAGAACACGTGCACACACCTCCCAAGAAAACCAACCATTTTGCCTTGAACTAAAGGGCAAGTGAAATTTTTCAAGGGACTTTTGTATATACAGGGTGTGCTTTCTGCTGAATTAATTTCAAAATAATAGAATGTGGGGCCATATTATGCCCTCCTGAGGAAAAACCTGAATAATCAGTCTCTAAATATTGCAGGAGTAGGTCAGGGTGTGAAGAAAAATTGCCAAGGTTAGGGCATGGAGTTTCCTCTTTCAGGCAAGTGTGGCTTGGAGGGCTGTGGACAGGGCAAGAAGGAAGCCCCAGAATCTGTTCCATCACTGGAGACTCTGGACACTCTGAATCATTCATCCTCCATAAGTAAGGCTATGATTTTGTTATGGTTATTTTTAGTAAAAGTCACGGACAGGTCACGGGCAATAAACAAAAATTCACGGAAGCTGTGACCTGTCCCTGACTTTTATTAAAAGTAACTGAGACAAAATGGGGAGTCGGGGGATCCAGCACCCAAGGCTGCTGCAGCTTCATGGTTTTCCCCGCTACGATTGTGGCTGGGAGCTGCGGGGTTCCCCCTCCACCCACAGAGAAAATGGGACGCCCCCAGCCACTCGCCTGAGTCCCCCACCTCCTCAAGGCTGTCGCCCATTGCTGGAACCCTGCAGGGGGCCCCCCAGGAGGTTGTTGCCCGTTGCTGGAACCGTGCCGCGGTCCCCACTGGCTGCCAGCTCCAGTCCTGTGGCCCCTGAGGCTGAAGCAGAAAATGTCACAGAGGTCTCTGGAAGTCACGGATTCTATGACTTCCGTGACCTCCATGACATAAAGGCAGCTTTATTCATAATCACCTCTGGGGCCTCCTTCTCCATCCCAGAGATCTGTACTGTTATTGCCATCTTGTCCCTACCTCTGTACAGCACGAAATGCAGAGGGAGCAATGAAGGAGTTAATTTGGCTTGCAGCAGCTTTCACTTAGTCAGATATATCTGTGTGGTTTGGAGTGGGCCATACCACAGAATATGGCTACTCCCTAGCTCCACCCCTCCCTGCCTGAGCACACCCCTTCCTCACCAGCAAGGCCCCCACCACAGGCGGATTCCTTCCTCTTCTGATCTCCATCCAGGTCCCCTAGACTGATGTGATTGAAGAGCACTGGGCTACTACTGTTATATGTGTGAAGAAAGGAGGTGGTAGTTTACCCATTTGTTAGCCGACAATGCATTGCAGCAAGACTGAGTTAGCAGTAACAAGCAGAACCAGGCAATGTCTTTCTAACAGCTCACAAAATGCTATCCTAGTTCCCCAATGGGTGCATGTATCTGTGATGTATATAAAATAACGCATCTGGCTTTGCTGGGGGAGGGAGCAGTGGGTAGATAAACCATGTTAACACTCAGCCCGCTGGACAAATGACATGCATCCTCCCAGCCCAGCCCAGCCCTAGTTTACGTAGATAAATACCTATTTGAATTATGGAAACTAAGTGCTATTTACAATGTCATCATTGGAATCCCAGTTTAGATACCTCCAAACACAGGTGTAGTTGTTTCTATGCAAATAGAATGAATGAATTTGGCTACTTATCTTCCTGTATACTCATGTGGAGTCTCAGGCTGTTCATCTAGGGCCTGATCCAAAGCCTAAGTGGCATTGTAATGTGAATTTCAGAAGGTTCTGAGCTGTGGTTCATTTTGTATATGGATTCAGAAGTTTGAATGCTTCTCTAAATTTTATCCAAATCTCTCTTCTTCTGATTTCTAGAAATCAGTCTAGAACCTTTTAGAAAAGAGTTTGGTTTGAGAATTTGGTCCATTTGGTCATTTTGCTTGAACTGATTCATTGATCCCTACAAAATAATAAGATTCTTTCTTTCTCTCTTTCCACCGCTTGCTACACTAATTTTGTTTTCAGGTATCAAACAACTGATTCAAATTAACCTGGGTTCATTGTCAAAATTCTAGTCTGATCTTCTCCTACATGCTGAAAGACCCTGGCCTCGTAGAATCAACTGAGGAATAACACTTAGGAGCTATTTGGATAGTTAATTAAGTAAACAGCTGCTACCCACTGAGCAGGCAACAAAGGAAATAGGATAACTTAAGTGCATTACAAAGGGATAGAAAATAATTCAGAAATTATTATAATCAGAGAATATCAGGAAGTCATCTAGTCCAACTCCCTGCTCAAAGCAGGACCAATCCCCACATAGATTTTTACCCCAGTTCCCTAAAAAGCCCCCTCAAGGATTGAGCTCACATCTCTGGGTTTAGCAAGCCAATGCTCAAACCACTGAGCTATCCCTCCCTATGATGATATATGGAACAATAGTACTCCCTCATCTGGAGAACTTCAGCTAATATTGGTAATTTCACCTTAAAGATACAATAAAGACTGAAATAGCAAACAAAAAAAAATAGCAAAGAAGATATAGGAACTGTGTGGCAATATTACCTGGGATAAGATTTTGGAAAGACTAGAGGATTAATCCTTTAGTACTAATTATTCAGCAAAACACCTGCTGATGGGATTTTTGCCTCAAAAGATTGCCGGATATGGGCATAGGATTATTCAGCTAGAAGGAAGAGTACAGTACATAGTTGATCTATGGAATTCACTGCTGCAGAAAGTCAAGTCAAATACTGTAGCTAGATTCTAAAAAGGACTGTGTAATTTAACAACCACTTATACAAAAGGCCCAAATCCTAAAGTCCTTATTCTATTTTCACTTGGGTTTAGTTAGGAAAACTCCCATTGAAATTAATTGGGAGTTTTCCTGAGTGAGGACTACATTAAAACTGATAAGTACTACAAGACTTGGTCAAACATTTTTAGCAATGATAGCTAAGATTAATGAATAATCCTATCTCATGTGTCAAGTTATAAAATGGCCTCCTGTGGAGATCGGGAAGGAATTGCCTTTCCTAATCTAACATACTATATATAACATACTATATTGCATCAGAGGGATAGCTGTGTTAGTCTGGATCTGTAAAAAGTAACAGAGGGTCCTGTGGCACCTTTAGGACTGAAATCCCATTCGTCTGACGAAGTGGGCATTCACCCACGAAAGCTTATGCTCCAATACATCTGTTAGTCTTAAAGATGCCACAGGACCCTCTGTTGCTTTATACTATATTGCATAATTAATAGGTACTTTGTAGGCATGGTCAACCTCTTGATTCTTCAGGTACTGACCACTGATGAAAACATGATGGTGGAGCATTGTCTGATCCAGCATGCTATATTTTAAATTCTAAGGGTTATATGAAAGAAAAATGGAGAATTTTCACTCTGTCTACGTACAAATAGACAGGTCTGTTCAAGGTAGTAAGAGCTGCATGTGAGAAACTGATTCCAAATGTACTTGAAACATGTTGAACTTTTCTAATTTTGCTGCAGCGTTGATTGGTTGTTTTTTTTTGTTTGTTTTTGGGGGTTTTTTTGTTTGGGGTTTTTTTGTGCTAGGCAGCTGTGATCAACAGAGTGGTAAAACTGGAAGAGAAAGATGGTATGGCCTTCAATATTGAGCATAAAACTGGCATTCATGAGTATGGCATTGCAACCTATGCCCCCCAGTTTGAGCAAAGTCAAAGCACATTGTTAAAAAACTAATTTCCAGAGGTAAAGGTCTAATTCATTAAGTGTATTCATAGGTCCCTTTCATTTACTATCGCTGTGTGTTCATTTATTTATTTAAACTTCTGTTTTTAACATTAAAATACATTACTGATTTATCCTTCCAGGGCAATTTAAACTTAGAAATTTAAAGAACAAAGTAACTATTACATTTTACAAATGTCACAGAAACATTGGGCACAAACAAAACAGGCCTCATGAAAAGGCACATTCAGTTTTTCTTTAGAAAAGGTATAGTATCAAATTCATCACTTGCATAACCCACTGAAATCAGTGGAGTTACATCAAGGGCAAGTTTGGCCCCTTGTGTAAGTTACAATGCTCTCCATCTCTTAAATTGTGTTTCTGTTGTTGCTAATAACTACTTTGACTTAAATATCATTTTTCTGCAGTTCCAGGAATTTCTCTAATTTCCTGGATCTGATATAAAATAAGCTGCATTCATAAACACTGGGTACGTGTTGTGGACATTAGTGTCCTGAAAGAAAAAAAAAAAGAAATTAGCTGCTACTTTATCTATGAACTTGCCAGGCTGCAACGGGAAGTAGTTAATTCCTCATGGCTAGACACAAACATTCCATCTTTAGTGACATGTGTAAAGGTTGCTGTTTAGAACAGACTCTTTTCAGGACCCATTCCTTCTGGGCACTTACATTTCTAAACCCCTCAAGAGGTCTGCACTTGTGAAAAACAGAGAGAGTGGAGACTCTGGTGTTCTGCCTAAGACAACGCCAGCACTCTTGTGAACAAATGCTGGATCAATCCAGAGTTGGAAGTGAACATGAAAAAAGCGTCAGTCGCTCTTTTGTAAGTCTTTTTGTTGTGCATCTGATTGACCCACATTATGGTGTACAATAGCATGAAAGAGTGTTAGTAATCAGTGCTAATGAATACATGTACCTACCTGATTCATATACTGGACATTACCCCGCACGAATGCTTTTCTTTCGCATTCATTAAAATTCTCATCATGACACAAAATGCTGAACATTTACTCTAACAAAAACAAAAGCAAACAAAAAATGAGACACATTTATTTCAAATTTCAGTCCAAAAAGATATAAATAAGGAAGTCGCATAGCACAGGCATGTTGTCCCATTCCTCATCCACTTTAGATCATTAATTAATGTTTTTAGAAAAGATATTTAAACTGAGACCTCTGTGAGAGCTTGTGGCATAATCCTCCCCCTTTCTTCCCTCTCAACCCCCCACCTCCCCGTAAAAGAGAAGAATACTTGTTACTCTATTCTCACCCTATTTAGAGGAGGGGGAAAAGACTTTAGTGAAATTCAACACTCACAGTTTGGACTTGTCCAAAATATATTGTGAATCTCATTCTCCTATAACATTCTTTGAGGACTAAAATGGACATTAAGCTTGCTGAATTTTGTAAAAAATATTATTGAAATGATTTAATACCTGGCTTTTCCATAGCACTTTTCATCAGTGGATCTCAAAGTGCTTCACAATCTTTCAAGTATTTATTCTTACAACACCCCGATGAGGTAGAAAAGTGCTATTGTCCCCATTTTACAGATGGTGAACTAAGACACATAGAGGCTAAGGCTATGCCTACACCGCAGGGTTTGAGCTCAGGCTGAAACCTAACCCCCTTCCATCTACACACAAATTGCTCTAATCCAGGGTCTCAGGATGCCATGGGGGTGGCGGATGAGAGCATGGGATCCAGGGTTCAAGCCCTATTGCTTTGCACTGTAGATATAGCTCCACTGGATTCACGCTCTGGGAGTCTGCCAAAATTATCCCACAATTCCACAGACTGACTTTCTTTGTCCTCTGGACAGTCAAGTTTGGTAGACAGTCAAGTTTTCCCACAGTGCAGAACAAACAAAGGGCTAGAGCAGCCACGTTTTGGGAAAGTGCTAGGAAGTCTGGGATATGTAAAGGCTGGAGAGTCAGGTTGAGATCTAGGCTTCAGCAATTTCTAACCTGGGGTTGTAAAAGAGTGTAGACACTCAAGCCCTAGGTTAACAAACCCAAGATCTATTAATTTGAATTCTACTAATGCTAGGCTTACATTGCAGTGTAGACACACCCAAAAAAATGTGACTTGCTCAAGATTGCACAGGAAACTTGTGGCAGAGGTGGGAATTAAACCTAAGTCTTTGATTAATGATGTAACTACTGCACCATCCTTCGCCTCATTTAGAAAATGATAATGACATCATTTAGATAATAACTTTATAGCTCACACACACAGAGAAATTTGACACAAAGTTTAAATTTCTTTATGTATATGAGCTCTGTAGTGTTAAGTTTCAAACAGTTCTCTCAGATGTTATGCTTGCCTGGATATAAATATAAAAACCAGTTAAAGGAAATGTCAGTAACAGCAAATGGAATGTTTTGTTTATGAATGAAATCTATCTCTTGTCTGTCAGTGGTATTTCTAATACATAGGTCACCATGGTATTTAGGTGCCATGATTGTTTGGATCTGATGTATAACAATTAATATCAATTTTACTATAGTATTTTTAATGTAAAAATATATGTAGCAGCTAAAACCTACTTTTCATTTTGTGAAAAATGAATAGTTAAGGTCACTGCAGAATATTAGAGAAGAAAAGTACACAGTGGTTCCAACAAATATCTCCTTTTTGGCCTCCTAAATGTACAGGTTTGGGGGTAGCTAATGTAAATCTTTATGCATGTAGGGGATCATTTACATAACTATTATTGCAGATGACTATTGTAGTAGTATTAGAATTTGACAACCAGATGGTATCATCTGGACAGGACAAGAGGGTCAAGTTTCAGGAGGTACCTAGAGTGGTGTAACACCAGGGAGTCAGGAATTCAAACTAGGATCAGACAGTTACCAGATAAACACAGGCCTCTCAGCATGTAACACTACCATCTCAGCATGCTCAATAATGATCTTTTCTGTGAAATTCTGTCTACTTGCTGCATTCATTTATTGCAGTGATTTTTCTCTAAGAAGTTCCAGAGTGCAGCAAGTAGAAGCATGAACTGTGGCACATGGCCTGGTGCCCCCGGGAACCATGAGAGTTTGCAGAAAGGAATCTAGCCCAAGCATGGACTTGATGGAAGCAGGAGTCTGAGCTGTACAAGGATCTTGTATTGCAGAGGGGAAGCAAGAAAGTAAAGTTTTTATCTCATGGAGGAGCAGTGCAGAGAAGTATGCTAATCTGATGCTTCCCACTGTCTCAGCATTAGCGGGTATGTGGGGAACTCTAGGCCTACGCCTAAGGAAACTGTGGCGTGATGCAAGTTTTTCACAAAGAAACAATCTGATGTAGACAGGACAGACCCCTTTATGCCAGGATTATGGACTTTGGTGGCCAGATGTAATTTTGGAGATCTGCGGTGTTGCCAATTCTCACAATTTTATTGCAAGTCTGATGATATTTGATGGTTTTCTTAAAGCCCTGGCTCCCATATGTAATTATGTGAAAATCTCAGCTTTCATTTAAATCAAACAAACATCTAGCCCTCATGGTTGTGGAGAAAAGCTTGAAAATGTATCAAACTCTACCCAAGTCCATACACATACCGGGTTCAGACACTTAGGGCAGGAGAGCAGTGAGGCACTATTCTAACTTCAATGTATGCAACAATCTCTGTAGGCAACTCCTTTGTCAGATTTCAGCAAGACAGGCCCGGTGCCGCTTGATTTCCAGTCAAAAGGGAATTTGAGAGTCAGCAAAGGAGGGGAATCTTTGTAGTGAAAGATTCCAACACTGCCTGGATATGCAGCATGGTGGGTCTAAAGAAACCATAGAGTAAAGTATGGATCTGAATAGAGCAAAAGTCATTGAATCCATCGCTAAATAGATGCCACTACCTACTACTCAAAATCAATCAATTACAAAAGGTCAAGCAGATGATTCTAGGGGGCTAGTCAGCTGACAAAAGTCAGGTACCTGAAGGAGCAGGAATATACTACAAATATATAAGGAAGAGCTGAACATATATAATAGACTCAGAAGTTAAGGTCCGATACTTGTAATTCCTGCCTCTCTATCCAAGAGAGTTATAGAAAAATGAGTTGAATTCACTAGAAAAGTATATGCCTCAGACCTGGTTTTGATGATTGTCTGCAACAACCTTGAAAATGTGTTTACAGGCCAGGAATGAGTGCATAACTGTGTTCCTTTATGGAAAGGTATGAGATCCACCAGACTTACGATAACCAACAGCAGAAGGAGTTTCTAACACCACACAAGGTTCCTTCTGGCCAGGGAAAATGATTGGAGTAGATATATTTACTTCCAAGGAAAAAACAGTATCTCGCAACAGTAGATATTCCAGCTTCTGAGAAGTAGATACAATGAATGATATGAGAGCCAGTAAGTGATTCACAAATTAAGGGTGCACTTTGCAAAGTTTGGCATTTTGAACACTGTACTCCAGTGGTAGGCAGCCTGCGGCCCACGGGCTGCACGTAGCCCATCAGGGTAATCCGCTGTCGGGCAGCGAGACAGTTTGTGTACATTGACTGTCTGCAGGCACGGCTGCCCGCAGCTCCCAGTGGCCAGCCCTGCAGAGATGGAAGAGACTCGAGAGAGACAGGTTGCCAGAGTTGGAAACAGGCGGAAGAGGGGCAGAAGTAGTGCGGTTAAGGTCCAGTAACCTGTTGAAGAAACCACATTATCTTAGGGACTATGTATCTGTTTGAAAGATGTGACTCCAACTAGGCTAACTTCTAGTAACCTCTGGCCTACCGGTGTTTTGTGGAACTGGAAGTTAGTTAATCATTTGTTGTTCATTTGTTTACATCACACAGAGTCCTCCGGTTTGACAGTGTTTGCAAGATCTCAGAACAAAGAGACACACACACTCTGTGGTGGGACCTTATCTATAGTTATGGGTTACTTTAACCAATTACCCACCCCAGAGTGAGGATTTACACCTAAATTAATCTGTGAGAGTTCAGCCCCACAACTGACTACAGTAGAGAGGTTATCTAGAAGGCGGACTCCATGGTGCACACCAGGAACAACACAGTGCTCTTTTTATAACAATTATTTTTATTAGCCAACCAAACAACAATACACACACTGTATTGGAGAAAGGTGTATTGTATCTGGTGAAGGAGAGAGAAACAAATATGGGAGACTTAGTATTTGCATTACTCACACCATGACATGGAAAAACCCGAAGTGTTAGCCATTATCCTCATCATCATCATCATCATCATCACCACCACCGGTGATCGTCATCCTGACATCTCCCCTCTGGGCATGCAGGCCGGAATACAGCTTTTATAATGTGTTACGCTGATGCCCGCTGGGGTTCAGACATATTTACGAATGGTTTAACTCCTTTTCCTTGTTTGAACTCCACACTGCTTTTGGGAGCCCCATTTTCCATAGGCCAACTTGTTAGCTCCCCTTATACTCATTAACATTTATGTCACCATAGTAACAAGCAGTTGCCTTAAGGAAGCCTCTAACATTTCACCCCGGCTACCAATGGTTATCTTGTGGGGTCTACTGATCTCTCAGAGATATTATTATCCAAACTCAGCAGTTATTTTCAAAACATCAGCATATCACAAACATAGACACAAGCTCAGTAAGTTTATTATTAACTTACTTACCTTTATAATATAGCTAACTTATCCTAATGCCTAATTTGGCTAAGCTAGATATTTTAGAAGCCTGAGGTCTGTAGGCCCTGTATTACAACATTAATTAATTCTTGTATTTCACCTCTATTTCCTAAATATACCTGCTATTTTTTATCCTTGGCTACGGTAGGAGATGCATGAGGCAGTTCACATATCAGAGCTATTATTTCAGGTTGTCTGAAGACTTAGATGTCACTGCATCAGTTGCAGTTGGATGTTAGTATCAAGTTTTCTCAGTGATGAGGGCTAGAACCTTACTTTTGTTTTTTTAAAGGATAACTGAGATTGTCACAATCATATGACTTCAGGAGATGGAGACCTAGGTGTGAACCTATAGCAGCTTTACCTTAATCTGGCCCTCATCCATTTCAAACACTTTGGGGAAAAACAACTTCAAATATTTTTTTGCAAAAATTATTTTTCATTTTTCAACCCCTTCTACCCTGGAGTAGAGCAGGGCGTGAACTGTTACTTTGAGACTTTACCCCTTGTTCCATGTGGACAGCAAGCCACACTAGCCCTTCTCCTGTTCCTACATGTCCCCTACCTGCCTATCTCTCCCCCCCATGTTGGGTCTGGCATTGTGAGTAGCTCACACAGGGGGCTCCTTACACCTTCTTACTCCTCAGTGCAGACATGCAGCTGGGTTCACAATTGCATCTATACACTTTTCAAGTTGGTGTCATGATATGAATGCCTACAGCTCACAATACTCCTTTTACATTAAGTATTTTACTTGTTCTATAGCAGGCTAAAGGAAAGTACAGAGCAGCTACATGACTTGGCCGAGGTCATACAGTAAATCAGGAACAGTCAAGAATAGAACCCAGGAGTCCTGATTCTCAGTACCCTATTCTAACCTTCCCCCCAGAATGATGCTTTTAAAGTTCTATTAATAATTTAGGAGAGAGGGGCACTTTTCAGAAGAAATTGGGTGGGATTTTCAAAAGCATCTAAGTCCATTAGGAGCTTTTGGAAACCCCATCCACTGCCAGATAAGCATCTTAGCAAAAGATTAATATTTTCTTGTTATACAGTTCCTTTTCTAGAGATAAAAAAGACTTGGTTCTGACTGCCCAGTCAAGCAGAAATACATTACTGATGTCTGCTCAAATCTCCTTTTTGGTCTGATAAACATTATATACAATTGGGTTTTATTTGCCATTCAAAAAACTATATTGTGTGTGGGAGGAACAGCAAAAATATACTTCTGCTGATGCTTACTAATTACCCATGTTAAAAGCTTGGCTTTTAAAATGTTACTTAAAAAAACATTGGCTTTGTTGAGGGGAAATTCTACCACATTTTGTGTGATGATGGGGAAGCCCAGATTTAAGCATGCTTAGTTTTGGACCCCACCCAAATGATCTGTTTCTCATCCTTATTTACTTCTTAACATGATATGACTCAACTCATTAAACATTTCAGATTTAAATTAGGGCCAAGAGAAAATATTTCCCCCTGCCAAGACATCCTGGGATGAAATTCCATTATCCATCATGCTCCTAAACAGGGATTCCCTCCTACTCAATTCTGAGTAATAATTTGGAAGTAAGATCTTGGTATTCCCTCAGAATGACTGGGCTAAGCTCGCAGCTCAGCATGAATCACTTGTATACGTAGGCACATTGATAGAGGGTAAACTGTCCAATTTGTAGTTAGAGTATATGTTTTCCATTCATTTTATTTGCTTCATCAGCCTCGATTCAGCCTCTCTGCAAACCGCACCCTCGTTTATAATGATTACAGGAAGAAAAGGTTGAGCAAGCATGACCACTCTTTTCCCCCAAGGCAAACTGCCAATATGTACTTTTAGAAGTTACTCCCAGGGAGAAAATAAGAGCTCTTGTCATTTGCAGTAACATGGCGAGAAACTCTCTGCACCTACTGTGTGGTGGGACTCACAAAGCTACAGAGTGTATGTAAAAGGTGGAGAGTCACAGCTGGATCCCCTCCTCATGGCTGAATGTGGCACAGCGGCTCTCTTCCCATCTGGTGCCCTCAGCTGAGAGCTACTCTGGTCTTCAGGTGGTCTGCCTCTTCCCATGACTTGGCCCTCTGGTCAGGTCACAGTTTAAGTCTACCTCTTATGGGGTAACAGAAAGTCCACCAAGTCAAAGTCCAAGACCTTGTATCAAGTCTTTGGCTCCAACTCCGGGAGTTGGATCCTCACATCCTTCTCCCAGGGCTTTCAGTCATTTCTATCTCCTTCTACAGGGCTTCACACCACTGCCTCAGGTGGTTGGGAGGGAACCCAGTCCCTTCCAGCCTTTCAAGCCCAGGGACTCTATAACCATTGGCATAATTCTAGATCAAGAAAAAAATCAAAAAGTTTGTCAAGGAAATCACTGGGACCCTAATTCACTAATAGGAACAAGGATGGATCTGTGCTTTTCTTTTTTTTTTTTTGTGCACTGAGATTCAGGATATCTAGGTTCAATTCCCATCTCTGTCACAAAATTCCTGTGTGAGCCTGGAGAAGTCATTGAATCTCTCTGCACCTCAGTCCCTCGTCTGTAAAATGGAGATAATAATGCTCCCTTTGTTTCTCTTGTCTCTTCAGACGGTAAGATCTTCACAGTAAGAACTGATTTAACTAGGGTTATGTACACCACTGGGGCCTGTTGGAGCTACTGTAATACAAATTACCAATCATAAAGAGTGCACAAATTAGCTTTTTCCATGAAATGCTTGCAAAACAGCCATAGGAATTTCCCCTTTTGAGGTCTGATTGTGCAAGGTAATGAACAACTCCTCGAGTTGGGGCTCACTCGTGACTCTCATTTACTTCAATGAGAGTTGAGGGCACTCAGCACTTGCAGGAATTGCTCAACACCTCACAGGTATGAGCCTTTAATGATCTGTTCTTACCTAAGATGGCCTCTAGCAGCTTTCCAGGCTAAAAGTTTAACTGCTAGAAATCCTATTAACAATTTTTCTCAGAGTGGAAGTTCTAATGCCAACATAAACCAATTGAATGTTACCAACCTTGGTAATTACCATGATTTCATCAGCACTCCCTCATGTCTAATGCATACAGTAGCTTTAAATACCTCCATGTTGCATATTATATCTATATCATATATACAGTAACAGGTGTCACAGGATTTTGTTTCCTATATGCGGCAGTTACTTGAAGCTGGGGACTGTTGCACACTAACAAAATGTAAGGCTTTACTAACTCTAACCTGGAAACTTCACTTGACTGCAGTCCCTCATATTCATGGGACTCTATCCAGTGTAAGCAGGGAAACATTTTTCTGCTTTATCTGAGTTTGCTCAAGGAACTGAAATCATCCAGTACTGAGTCACATGCCATTTGCAGAGCCCCTGACTAGTGCATAGCAAATTCTAAGAAATCCTTTATTCAGAACGTCCTCCGGTTTTGCAAGCCCTTGGAATTCAGGTGACCACAGGAAGCAGTTGAGAGGTTTTCCAGCCTGACCATATCAGCCGTCTCACCACAAGAACTTCCTATTTTGGCTGAGTCCCTTCAATCAATTTGAAGCTGCTCTTTATGATCAATAGGAGTGAGTTTAAGGGTAGTTTGTTTGCTTTCTGTTTGTGAAGTAGTTCTTGTTCACAGGTTTCTCTTTCTTACGTGAGAACGGCTACTGTTTGCTTTAATACTTTAAGCCCTTGCTAATTATCCAAATAGGGGTGGAGGGGGAAGCATAATACACCTCTCATTAATTTTAATGCAAAGTTGACAGTAAAATTAATCATATGAAATATAGCAGGCAAAGACTAATAAGAGAACAGAACAATTAATTATTATATGAGTAAATGTGCATTTATATTGAAAAGGACTGCAAATAAATAGTAATGTAAACCTTAGCAGTGATATGGGAAAGTGGTATCTGTCCTAAGGCTTAGAGTTACAGACAAAGATCTTGAAAGGAAAAGTTTTGTTGTAGAAACAAAAAACCCCAAACAAACCAAAAATAACCACAACACAAAACCATTAGTATATAATGAAAATAAACCCGTGAAAGTGACTTCACTAACTGAAACAGATTTGCATGCATAGAGTTATAGAAGTGTAGGTAAATTAATGACTTCAGTTACTGGAAAATAATATTTGCATTGGATAGCTTAACACTGGAATAGGGTAAAAAGAGGGCATCTTATCTGTATCAGATCTCGACATCCTAACTAGAGCGTTGCTATGGATTTTTTCTGTTGGACGCTCTTCTTTTTAAAGCAGAACAATTGTGAATTGTCTCATGTTGCCTATGATCTCTTAATCTCAAATTCAGCACAGATACATAACACTGCTTAATGGAGGAAGAGAGATTTGTTTGATTAAAATAAATGTTTGATCCTTCATGGAACGTGAATATATATATATAGAGAGAGAACAGTGAATAGCTTGTGGAATAGATATCTGCATGGGTCCTATATAATTACACTAATTTGCAAGATCTTTGGGTACAAACCTTGTATTTTCATCTGTTCTATAGAGTGCCTATCACTGTAAACAAAAAAGAGTCATAATGAAAATACATAGGGAATACACCACATTCTGTATCAAATTAGACTGTTAAGCCATCGTGACTGGTATCCTGCCTCAAGCATTAGCCAACAACGAATCCTTCCGATGGCTTATATGCAATACTGGAAATGAAGGGATATATCCTTTACTGGCCTGTGTAGTGACTGGATTACAAAGCCTGGAGTGAAACTCCTGAGAGTCTGAGATAAAGCATCCTTGGTTGCTCTGATGAAGACTGAGCTATTGGAAGAGGTTAGACTGAACCAAAGCCTGACTGGTTTTGTATCACACTACAAGATCCATCTATTTGCTCAAATTTTTCCTGCTATAGCCAAAGTCTAAAATTAACTAAATATTAATATGATCCTCCCTCCACCCTAAAAACGGAACTTCCTAAAACGTAGGAAGGGCAAAGAGTAAAACCACTATGGACATCTTCCATGCAGTTCTAATGTCCTGGTTTCTACACTTACT
The DNA here is from genome assembly GCF_011386835.1 of Chrysemys picta bellii. NCBI lineage: Eukaryota > Metazoa > Chordata > Testudines > Emydidae > Chrysemys > Chrysemys picta. The sequence goes on along the minus strand of NC_088791.1, from coordinate 272,209,066 downwards.
ATCAGTACTGCTGTGGCAGATGCTAAAGCATGCCAATAATAGTTTATTAGTTTTCTCAAAACTCACAAATATTAATCCAGAAGTTCACATTTTAACTTAAAAACAGTAACAACAAATATTAGAAATTACAGAAATGTACCATTAAGGTCAGCCAGATGATCTTAACCCTGCCCTGACTCTTATTGATCTTTCACCTTCTGCATACATTAAATGTTGCATTTAAGATTGAGATGTTTTGATGAATGAGCGTTTGATAAGGACGTGAAGGAGTTTCAGCCTAAGGTACTTTATTTGTATATTTTTCCTGTGGAGTCAAGGAACCCTGAAGTACAATGCCACTGGTTTTGTGCATATGCCCCCGATTCTCAGTTACACTATGGCCCCATTACACCACTTTGATTGGGTAAACGAGCCTTAAAGGGTGTTGAGTTGCCTTCATACCTTTGTGCAGAGAGTTTCCCTGGCCAGCACACAGCTGTCATAAGAGCTCTGCACCAGCCCCCTGCAGAGATATCATGTTGAGGAAGGGCCAGTGGCGGGAGTGGACTCAGGGAATGGGCACTATGCTTTGGTTATTCTCTGCTTCCCAGGGCATTCATTGCCAGACTCCCTCCAGATGTCTCATGTAGCTTTTGCCTTCCTACTCCACTCCAGACCGGCCCTAGAATGTGGTTCCCTCTCTCTCTGATGCTAGACACACTCATAGACCTAATGTGTTTCTGTGCCTGCCAGTCTCCACATTGCAGCTGTATGATTCAGAGCCATACAGACTTTTTAAAGTCTGTATTGGAGCAACACAGAGTTAGGAAATGAATGGGAATTCAAATACCCATGGTAACTGTTTGTAATGACTAAATAAACTCTCCACAAATGACCCAATACTAGTCAAGGGCATCCATACTCACAACACCCACAGAATAAAAATAATTTGAAGTGTCTACTCTAGGCTAAGCCATTTTGAGCTATGACAAGCCAAAACAGAGAGAAGAAATAGAACAATGTTCACATGAGAACACCTCAATTTTTGAACCCTCACATCTCAAAAATGCCTTTTCTGTTTTGCCTCCAACTGCCCAGAAAAATTCTACTCTGGCATAGGTTCACACCTGTGAAATTTCAGATGGATTTGGTTAGTGTTGGCAAAGTTCCTGCAGGTCATAATCAGCCTTATAAAGGAAGGCAGGTATCAAATTAAAACTGTGGAGAGTCTGCACTGTTTGTCATACATAACTATGGAGATAAACTATCTTCCAAAATGCAGCTTTTGGTTCTGGAGGCAAGTTTGTCATCAAGAAAATAACTGATGAGAAATGCAGCGTTTCTGTCTGAGTCACTGGCATTTGGTGTATTTCCTCAGTGCAGTTGTTCATTATAAAAAAAACACCGTGTTAGAGTCACAGCTAAAGATGGAAAAAAATAGCCACAGATAACCCCCCCCCCCAGGCTTTCTACAGCACTTGGGGAAGGGGTGGAGAAATCTGAGGAGGCCCCTCTACTACAACATTCAATGTTTATTTCCTAACCTTTAACACATGGAAAGATTTGGAAACATAATAAGGAACGTTGCACTGGTATTGAGTTTTTATTTAAAAAATGAGTTAGACTTGACCTTTTAAATATATTGACAAAAAATTATTGAGCCACAGGAATGGGCCTTGGATCGGTGTTTTGTCCATAGCAGAGTAACAAAGTTTAGTCTGCAAATATTTACATGAATCTGCTGAGTAAAACATAAAAATTCACAATTACCTTACACACCTTCATATTGTGGCTTATGTTATGACTGTCTGAAATAAGGTCTTTATATCCTAGTGCTTTAACATTCCCTCCCACTTTTTTCTTTTTTTTTTTTTAACAACAACAAGCACACACTATTACATGCAGAATACTTTGCTCTCTCAGCTATGCATAGCTATAAGGAAGAAGGGTTTTCCTTAAAGTTTAATCACACCCTTCTTTTCTTACTTACACTTCTGGACTTCCGTATGCTGCCAGTTGAGTTTCTGGCTAACCTCAGACATATAGAATCCTCTTTCCCTCTGGACAGACCAAAAACCTTTTCCATGGTGTTTCTAGTATTATGGCTGCATTCCTTTATTTGAATGTCAAGGCTAAGTGGACCAGAGCCAAGAAACAAAATTATACCAGTGTCTTTACACTCCCAGCTGATCAACCAAACCAATGAATAAAATACAATTAAAACTAATTTTCCTCCCTTCTGTGGAACTGTAAGGGATGTAGATTGCAGCTGTTGTGATTTGGTTTACAGACTATGGTTTCAACCTCAGTATATTCTTACTGGTACATTTTCAAGGCGGAATATTAGACTTGCTTCTCCCATAGTTAAAGCTTCAGTTAATAATTATTGTTCTTTCTGGAGTGCCATCAAAGTACATTTTACTTTCAAAATAAACAAAAGTGACGTGGACAGATTCTGTTCTCTGTCACATTGGTGCAAATGTGGAGGAACTCCACTGATTTTAATGAGATGACTCCAAATTTATACTGGAGTAAGAATGAGAGCAGAATGTGGCCTAAGATCCATGCCCATAACATGTGGCACACTGACAGTTTACCCTTGAAATAATATATCTTAGCACAAGAAGAGAGCTAATTCTTTGGACATCGTGTTTCAGTTGTATTGTGCAAATTTAATCTATTACTACTTTTCTGGTTCAAGTGCAAGTATGCACCTGCTATAACTAGTAACAGGCCAAATTCTGCTTTCAGGTACATTGACTTCACTGCAGATGTGCTACCAGAAATGAGAGGAGAATTTGTCCCAAGGTTTTCAAATCAGTGGTGCGTGATGTTATTTTCCCTTGAACTGAAGCGAGAAGCAGTAGAGGATGTAATATACTTTTGCCCACAAATGTTCCCTCGTAGTGGTGCATTCAAGCTTTTAGATGCAGTATTTTCTTACAAGCTGTTAATTACAACACCCAAGCTCTTAATCATTCCAAGCATTTTGGCTTAAATCCAGTAATAGATATAAGCAGCCAAGTCAAAAACATCTTTTCATTTCTTCCACAACGGTCTCTCTTATTTACAATCTCATATATTCAGGTTTCAGGACTGGATACTTTTATTATATGAAATAACAGCACTGTAATAATTGAGATGTCTCAAATAAACCTTAATTAGGATTTAGTAAGCATTCTTGTTAGCCTGATGTCCAGTAGTCAGGTCTGCCTGCATCAGCATGTGCACTGTTACATGCTTCTTTTGAATGTTTTCTGCAGCAAGTTAATGTGCAGATTGGACACCATGACAGTGTGGGTGCCCAGGCAGCATAGGGTTTGTAAATTAGAAGCAGTTGCACCTGCACAAATGAATGGCTCCAGTTGCAGAAAATCTGGTGTCTTATATTAAATAGATTAAACTATATTATTTAATGCATATTTCTTTAGCATATATGCATTTTAGTGCATAATTGTATCTTGAGTAATACTTTTAAGAAGAGACTGGTATTTAATAAAGTGACTTACACCTTATACAAACCCATTTGCATCATTAGGTTGCATAGTGTATAAATGGGACAGAATTTCATCCATAATATAATGATTATCACAGAATCTTAAAAAAATATAGGACTGGAAGGGACCTCGAGAGGTCATCTCATCCAGCCCCCTGTGCTGAGGCAGAACCAAGTAAAATTAGACAATAACTGACAGATATTTGTCCAACCTGTTCTTAAAAACCTCCAATGATGGGGAATCCACAACCTCCCTTGGAAGCCTAGTCCAGTGTTTAACTATCCTTATAGTTAGAAAAGTTTTCCTAATATCTAACCTAAATCTCCCTTGCTGCAGATTAAGCCCATTACTTCTTGTCCTGCCTTCAGTGGACATGGAGAACAACTGATCATCATCCACTTTACAACAGCCCTTAATGCATTTGAAGACTGTTATCAGGTCCCCCTTCAGTTTTCTTTACTTAAGGCTAAACTTGACCAGTTTTTTTACTGGTCTTCATAGATCAAGTTTTCTAAACCTTTTATCATTTTGTTGCTCTCCTCTGGACTCTCTCCAATTTGTCCACATTTTTCTTAAAGCATGGTGCCCAGAACTGGACACAGTACTCCATCTGAGGCCTCACCAGAGTGGGACAATGACCTCCCTTATCTTACATACGACACTTCTATTAATGATATTAGCCTTTTTTGCAACTGCATCACATTGTTGACTCATATTCAATTTGTGATCCACTATATGCCACATTATGGGCCAGATTCTGCCTCTCTTAGTCACATGAATAGTACCTTGCTTGCAGGGGAAGATACCCATATGACCTGTGTGGAGGGGAACAGAAACTAGCCCTACCCTAATTACATATATAACATTGGTTGAGCACATTCAGAACATTCATGGGCAGATGTTTCAAGTGGTTCTCTTTTGGAATGTGCAGAACTATATAAGGAAAGGGGTGGATAAACAGAGTGAAATTCTGACCCCAATAAAGTTTCCAGTTGTACATTTTCTAGTGTTTTGTCCAGTCTAATTTCAATTAAGTTGGCAGAATAGTGAGAAAAATTATTTGTGACCATCTTCACTAATTCCGATTCGCACACGTTTTCTGTTTTCTTGTCTGTGAACAATGTTAGGGGAGAAAGTCTGTCCTTCACTCAAAGTGCATGTGAACAAAAATATTTGTGTAAAAATACAGATTCACTCTTCATGCTGGAAGCATTTGTCTGATTTCTGAGGTTTCATTCATCCAATCAGGGAGCAGACAGAGAACCCACATGATATAGTTGACTAATTACAAATTATCTGATAAATAGATCAATTAGCCCTCATTTTAAATGTCCAAATCAATGGGGCTTTCACAATTTCCCCTGAGACACTTTTCCACCACCTAATACCATGTATCTAACAGCCAGGAAGAATTTCCTTGTAGTCAGCCTAAATTTTATTTTTCTTAATGTAATTCTTTTCCTCCTAATTATACTCTGTGTGTTACCTTAAATACTTCTTTTCCATCCTTAGTGTTTACACTCTCCCAATATTTGTAGACTGTTTCCATGCCGCTCCTCTTATTCATCTATAAACTAAAGTATGCATATTTAGCCCTTTTAATCATTCCTCATGTGACAATTTCTCTGATATTTAAAAATTATCTTCTCTGAACTCCCTCCAATTTGATAATACTTTTGTGGTAATCTGGTGACCAGAAATGAATGCAATATTCCAGGTATGGTAACCAGGACAAATAAGGAGGGTCTCTTATCTCCCTGCTCTGTTACATGACACCTTTGTGAATAGAACTTAAAGCTTCTTTGGCCTTTTTTCTGCCACAACATGTTGAAAACTCATTACTAATTTTTTGTCCACTGTTGCCCCTTGGAGCTCTGAGCGTCTATATTTCAGAACAATTTTCTCAAATGTATTACCTTGCATTTCTTCAACTCAAATGTTCTTTTATCTCTGTCCATGTTTTTCAACTCTCTGACTTCACTAGTTACAGACCTTCCCACTTCAATATCATCTCCGAATTTCATTTAAAAACTGTTTGCGTCCTCTGCATGATAATCAATGGAGAAGTTAAATACATCTCGACCAAACACAGACACCTATGGGTCCCACTATGCATCTCTGCCCCAAATATGCTATAGAACATTGTCACTTATATCTCTTTGTTATAGTCCTACAGCCAGTTTTCTATCCTTAAGCCTGTGTTCCTATCCAAACCAATTTGAGTTAATTTTTCAAGATTCAAGAGAGCAACAGCAAATGCTTTATTTAAAATCCCAATATTGGGATTATTGGGCAACAGACGGAATGAAGAGGGTAAGGGGAAGTGCAAGGGCTTTTCTGAAGATCTCCACTACAGAGTAGAACACCTGTAAAAAGCCACTCAGGCACTTTTGAAAATTTTACCCATAGCCTTTTTGGAAACAAATGAGTGGAATGGAACAGGACTAGGACAGATCTGTGTGTGGACTGGCTGAGAACCACAGAAAGTTGTTCCTGAGGAGCCCTTGCTGCAATTTATGAGCTTATGGTCTTAAATTTTGCTCTTTTTTTCTGTTTAATAGCTATCATTGTTTAAAACTATGCGCTACACATATCGTAAAAAAAGTAGACTAGAATAATGTATTAACCAGTTTGTTAACCTTACTCATAGACTTATAGACTTTTAGGCCAGAAGGGACCATCATGATCATCTGATCTGCTGTACATCATCAGCCACAGAACCTCACCCATCCACTCCTGTAATTGATATTTGCTACCAGGGCCGGCTCCAGGGTTTTGGCCACCCCAAGCAGCCAAACAAAAACAAACAAACAAAAAAGCCGCGATCGCGATCTGCGGCGGTAATTCAGCGGTAGATCCTTCGCTCGGAGCAGGAGTGAGGGACTGTCCGCCGAATTGCTGCCGAACAGCTGGACGTGCCGCCCCTCTCCGAAGTGGCCGCCCCAAGCACCTGCTTGGTAAGCTGGTGCCTGGAGCCGGCCCTGTTTGCTACTAGCAGTCGCAGATCAGCTACATGCTATTGTAGGCAGTCTCATCATACCATACCCTCCATAAACTTATCAAGCTCAGTCTTAAAACAAGTTAGGTTTTTTGACCCCAGTGTTCCCCTTGGATGGCTGCTCCAGAACTTAATTCCTTTGATGGTTAGAAACCTTCATCTATTTTCAAGCATAGGCTTATTGATGGTGTTTAACTTAAATAACACCTCCCCTTCCCTGGTATTTATCCCTCTGATGTATTTATAGAGAGCAATCATATCTTCCCTCAGCCTTCTTTTGATAGGCTTAATAAGCCAAGCTCTTTGAGTCTCCTCTTCCTATTCCCAGGGCGGCTCTATGTATTTTGCCGCCCCAAGCACAGCAGTGAGGCAGGCTTCGGCAGCACGCCTGCGGGAGGTCTGCTGATAACACGGATTCGGCAGCATGCCTGCGGAAGGTCTGCCGGTCCTGCGCCTTCGGCGTACCCGCCACCAAATTGCCGCCGAAGCCGCGGGACCGGCAGACCTCCCGCAGGCATGCCGCTGAAGGCAGCCTGACTGCCACCCTCATGGCAACCGGCAGGCCGCCCCCCATGGCTTGCCGCCCCAGGCACGCACTTGGTGCGCTGGTGCCTGGAGCCGCCCCTGCCTATTCCCTCTCATTTGTGCCCCTAAAAGTAAATAACTCACTACCATTCTTGTCACATGCTTTTTGAGGCTTCCTTCTCCCTGCTGAATATATTTCTTTAGCCTACGTTCTGTGATAAAGCCATATCCTAGAACCAATACTGTAGTTCAGGTAACCATTGGTACTAGGAGCTGGGATTTTTCTAATAATATCAGATGTTGAATTGCTGAGAACTGTTAGCTGGACCAAAATGTCTCAAGCACCATAGGGTTAAGTACAATCTTGATTTGGTCTGAACAGACAGTATATTTGTGGTTGGTATTTCAATGATTGGAAAGATATGCTGGCTTGTATGAAATATATGGCTTTTTATTGTAGATACTAGAGTACAAAAGGTTAAGGCTGTGCAGCAACAGACACAGAAAGCAATTTAATAACACACACACACACACACACACACAAACAAAAGCTGGGCAGGCTAATAAACCCATATGGAACACCTAGAAAAGCTATTTTAAGTTCTGTAGGAAGTTAATCCTGTTCCAACAATTTAACTAAGAACTGTAAAAATATCTTTGCCAAGGAAGGATATCAACATTTTAATCTACCTTGCATTGATAAAGAAAGGAGGATGGTTCATTTTCATGGAATAAAATGAAGGCAAAACAAAACACTCTTTGTTTGAAGAAATATTGCACCTGCAGTAAGTTCATTGCTGACATCCTTAGGTGAAATTTGATTTTTTTCCTCCTTCCCCCTCCCGTCATTATTTTCAGTGTTGACTTGGAATGTGAGGCATGCAAGCCATCCTTCTTGTCACTGACAAATTTCTTTCTTCAACTGTGAAAAAGAATAGGCCTTCCTCACCTAAGTTACCATCAGCAAGTCCTCTCAGCAATGCACCTGCACCTTGTAACATTATACTAAACTTTGCAGGGCTTCATACTTGTGTGACAGACTGGAGAGATCAATTTCCTGCCCGTCTAAAGCTCAGAGCTAGGAGTCCTGTTCTGACAAGGAAGGCCTTTTTAAAATAGACCTGGTTTTCAAGGCTGTGAATCAGATTGCGAGGTAAATAAATGCTACCCATTTGATATAGGAATCCTGATTTCACTGAAAGAGAAAACTGGATTAAAGCAGTAGCTATTACTCTAAAAGCTGTAGTTAAGAAGGAGATGCAACTGTAATCCGTCTTTTTTATGTGGCCCATAATTTTCTCAAACATATTCCTTTTGGGATGAAATTCACCATATTTACATATATGTAGATATACATATATGTTGCTATCGGGGTCCAGATCATCCCGCCAAGAGGAAAGTCTATGGAAAGAGCCGCTGGTGTAGGAAATCCTTGCAAAGGATCCTCTTGTTGAGATTCTCCCCACACCCACATCCACACATACATCATCCTATTGTGTGGACCGGAAGGCGCTTGCCCCCACCATGGAAAAAACTACAGGTCCTCCCCTGACACCTGGCATATTACCCAGAATCTATGCAAGGCAGAGCTCATCCATGTAAGGGGTCTTGGAGCTCCCTAACTGCTCTGGCCCCCAGCGAAAATGGAGGCCCTTTGAAGTCTGGACTGAAAACTTGACTGTAAGAAGCTTTATAAATAAATTTAGGCAGGCTGGGCTATTGTGAAGCTGAAGGGAGAGTCTCTGTAGAGGCCTCCTGGACACAAAGGAATGAATAGGTTCTACACCCTTACAGTAAGTGATTCTACAGTATGTGCAGACCTCTGATTTATCTTGCAAAACTCATTGCGAACTATGTAACAAACCAAGTTCTCAAAAAATTAGTTTAGTAGGCATGCATTGTTAAAGTGGTGATGGGTGCAAGCTGATTCCCCAAAACTGACACCCACAAATGATGGGGTTGTTCAGACTTTGGGAATCAAATCAGGACTAGTTCCTTTTGTTTTGAATTCAAACCAGGTATAAACTTTGGGGGGGGAGGGGACTCTCTGTTTTCATATTCATTGGTCCTGCCACCAGGGACAGAGTTAAGAGGTAACAGGTATAGGAAGCATTCTTGAAAAGTGATGCTGATGAGAAAAGAGGGATTCTTATAGGAGGACATGCACGGGAAAGATGAGAGAAGAACTAATGGGAGGAAGAAGAAAGAGGAAGGGACAAGGAGAAATTAGACTGAAGGGAAATGCTGTAAAAGATGGAAAGGCAGAAAAGATACATATGGCCATAGAAAGAAAAAAATTCACCAGGGCAACCAATAACAGAAGTCTGGGCATCATTAATAGATTCATATATTATGAAGCCAGAAGAAACCATTGTGATCATTTAGTCTGATCTCCCATACAACACAGGCCAGAGGACTTGCCTGAATTAATTCCTGTTTGAACTAGAGCAAAGCTTTTAGAAAAACATCAAACCTTGATTTAAACATTGCCAGTGATGGAGAATACACCACAACCCTTGTTCAATTGTTCCAATGATTAATTACCCTATTAAAAATCCGTGCCTTATTTCTAGTCTGGATTTATCCCTCTTCTACTTCTAGCCACTGGATCATCTTATTTCACTGTCTGCTAGATTGAAGAGCCCTCTATTAACAAATTTTCTTTTCCCAGGGTAGGTACTTATAGGTTCTGATGAAATCTTCTCTTTATCAAATTAAACAGGTTGAGCTTCTTGAATCTTTCACGATAAGGCATGTTTTCCAGTCATTTAATCATTCTCATGGCTCTTCCTGAACCTTCTCCAATTTATCAACATCCTTCTTGAATTGTGGACATCAGAACTGGACACAGTATTGCAGTAGAAGTCACACCAGTACCAAATAAAGAGGTAATATAACCTCCCTACTCCTACTCAACATTCCACTGTTTATACAACTAAGGATCACATTACCCCTTTTAGTCAGAGCATCACAATAGGAGATCATGTTTAGCTGATTATCCACCATGATCCCAAAAGTCCTTTTCAGAGTCTCTGATTCCCATGATGCATTCCCCCATCCTATAAATATGTCCTACATTCTTTGTTGCTGTATGCATTACTTTACATTTGGTCAGATTAAAGTGCATATTGTTTGTTTAGGTCCATCTTATCAAGTGATCCGGACCACTCAGTATTAGTAACCTGTTCTCTTAATTATTCACCAGTTCCCCAATCTCTATGTCATTTGCAAACTTTATCAGTGTTGATTTTATGGTTTCTTTTAGATTATTGGTAAAAATATTAAATAACATTAGGCTAAGAACCTTACTAGAAACATGCCTTCTATTTTCAGCTCTGTCAGTTAACCAGTTTCTAATCCATTCAATGTGTGCCATCTTGATTTTATATTGTTCTTAATCAAAATGTTGTGTGATATCAAGTAAAATGCCTTACGAACGTCTATTTCATCAACACTATTGTCTTTATCAATCAAACTTGTAATCTCAACAAAAAAAGATAGCAAGTTAGTTTGACAAGATGTTTTTCATAAATTTGTCTTGATTTACTTTAATTATATTATCCTTCCTTAATTTCTTATTAATCAAGTCCTGTATCAGCCATTCCATTATTTTACCCAGACTGATGTCAGACTGACAGACTATAATTATATAGGTGGTCCTATTTACCCTTTTTAAATATTGGCACAACATTAGCTTTCTTCCAATCCTCTGGAACTTCCCCTCTGCCTTTAGACTTACTGAAAATCATCATTAATGTTCCAGAGACCTCCTCACCCTGCTCTTTTAAAAATCTTGGGTGCAAGTTATCAGGACCTCCTGATTTTTAAATGTCTAGCTTTAATAGCTTCTGTTTAAAATATTCCTTAGTTACTATTGGAATGGAAAGTATTTCATTATCATCAGATGATACATCATTAGTCTTTTCTCCAGATATAGAACATAAATATTTATTGGACTCTTCTGTCTTTTCTACATTATTACTGACAATTTGTCTTTTTCCATTTAGTAATGGATCAATGTCATTATTAGGATTTCTTTTGTTCCTAATATACTTTAAAAATCCTTCTTATTGTCCCTATCTCTGTTGGCCAGATTTCTTCTTGTGTCCTTTTGCTTCTCTTGTCAATTTTCTACAATCCCTTCCTTCTGATTTATATTCATTACTGTCAGCTTCCCCTTTTTTCCATTTGTTATATATGTATATTTACATGTTTTATAGCTGCCTTCACTTCCCCCCTTTTAACTATTGTGGCCTTTTTTCTCAATTGTGGGATAGTGGCTTTTTGAGACCTAGTAAAACAATTTCCAATTATCGTTCAAACTTTTCTGTTTAAATTCTTTCTCCCAACTGATCAGGCTCATAATTGCTTTCAGCTTTGTGAAGTGAGCACTTCTAAAGCACCAAAGGTATATATTACTGATTTGCACAAAACAAATGTAATGTACCTAAGCTACCATTAATTTTCTCATTTTTGCTTCCCTTATCAATTTTCTACAAGTCCTGGGTCTGTGATCAGTTCCTCTTTATATGTCAGGACAAGGGCTAATATAGGAATTCTCCTATGTTGGATGCAACACTTTTTTAGTTAGGAAATTCCCATCTATATTTTTTAGAAATTCTGACGGCATTTTAGTACTGCCAGCATGACACTTCCAGCATATGTTATTCTGATTGAAGCCACACATGACATTGTAGCTTATTCCCTTCACATTATAGATAGGTGCTTGAAGGAGTCAGTTATCCTGTTCTCAAGGTACCTGCAATCTCCCCTCCATTGGGGGGCGGGGTCCTGTGATCAGTTTCCAGAAAACAAAAGACAGCAGTACAAGCCTGGCAAGGAATGTGGCGAGGGATGTTGGGGCCAGGGTTAGGCAGATGGTGTTTGCTAATTCATCTTTGCCGTGAACCTCTGCTGCTGGAGCTCCAACAGAGCTATGGGTGGAAATTACATCTGCCTTCCCTTGGGTGAATGGGAGTTTTGCATGAGTAAACTGAGCAGGATTTGGCCCACAGTACTCAACCTTTCATTTTTGGGGCTAAATCTGGTCCTGCATTTCTAACAGAGGCAGAAATCCTAATTAAAATCAAAGAGGAAATTTACCTGAGTAACAACCTGATCCTGAGAGACACTCATCACCTGCCAGGATTGAGTACCAAGGTGGCAGGGTAACAGACAGAAATTGGTACCATCTGATGGTTCTTCAGTGGCCTATGTGAAATCAGTTGATAGTCTCAGTTCAGTCTCTAGTAGTGGACACACATCTACATTACAAAGGCACTCTTGTCAGCAGCCTCAGATGAAAGAGCATGGGCATGGAGACTGTGGCCTGTCTCCCCGAGGAAGGTTTTGCCAGTATAGCTGAATACCGGCGAACTCGCCTAGTGGAGACATAGTTTATAAAAACAAGAGTCCTTTTGCTGGAATAATTTAATCCAGTTCCCTGAATGAAATAAGTTATATGAGCCAAAAAACCTTTTAGTTGGTATAACTATTTCTATACTAGGGCTTTTGGGACCATAACTATGTCAGTTAGGAGTATGATTTTTTTAATAGACCTAACTGACATAGCTATGCTGGCAAAACTTTTAAGTGTAGACCAGGCCTGACCTATCTTCTTGGCTCTAGAGTTGGGTCTCCACAGTGCAAATAGGGAGTGGATGTAGTGTAGTGTGGGAAGCTGGCTGCCTTTGCTGTACCTCTTCTATGAATAAAGCAAGGAATTTAGTCTACGGAGTTGTGAGTACATCACATTCCCACAGTGCTAAATTCATAAACACAAAATCAATGCATGAAAAAATTCTTCTGTATGTAGATGGGAAACCAATGCCTAAAGTACTGATATGTCTCAGGCCTCACCTCTTGACAGCTATTCATTAATCTCCAGGGAATGCCCACTCCCTTAAATATATGTCCTAATAAACAACCACCATTTCTTTTTTCTGCAGCAGCAATACTATAACAAACAGAGAAGGACAAAATGTATATAAATTTAATATAAAAGATTTCCCTGTAAAATATTGTGTGATCTACTGTATCAAGTACAATCTGTTAACTGTTAAGATTACTCTTTTGTCACCAGAAGCCCTGGACATTTTACTATACATAATTTCCTTCCACTATATCTGGTTTGATCACTCTGATGCTGGCAGACCAGGTGCCAGTTCATGCCAAAAGCCCAGGGCCTCACTGAACACCGACAAATGCATAGCTAGGAACCAGTCTGGCTCATCTGTGGTATAGTTAAATAGATATTAGTGTTCATAAGAACATAAGAATAGCCATACTGGGTCAGACCAAAAGTATCCCAGTATCCTGTCTTCTGACAGTGGTCAATGCCAGGTGCTTCAGATGGAATGAACAGAACAGGTAATCATCAAGTGATCCATCCCCTGTCGCCCATTCCCAGCTTCTGGCAAACAGAGGCTAGGGACACCATCCCTGCCCATGCTGGCTAATAGCCATTGATGGACCTGTCCTCCATGAATTTATTTAGCTCTTTTTTGAACCCTGTTATAGTCTTGGCCTTCACAACATCCTCTTGCAATGAGTTCCACAGGTTTACTGTGCGTTTATAAGAATACATTTAGTGTTTAGACTTTATGGAATGCTTGTAGAATGCTGTATGTATTAATCCTACTTATAGTATCTGTATCCTATGGTATAAAGTTATATTGAGTGTTTGCACTGTAAGCTCTGTCACTGTGTAACTCATCAGACAGGAAAAGAAGCATTAATTAAAGTGAAGTGCTCGTCCTGCGCACAAGATGACCCGTTGAAGGCAAATGAGGCATTGCGTAGCATCAAAGGACAGAGACCTTGTTGATTGCATTCCACACTTCCCTCCAGGAAGCGGAGGCCTGTGCAGCAGCTCCTCCCATCAGCTTGGAATTTGGGGTGAGGGAGTCAGGATAAAAATCCTTGACTGGATCTTTTATGCTCTCTGGACTCTGATGGGCAAAGATTCCAAAACATTAGCAAGAGATCCACATGCTGCTTGGCATGGGTCAGCCTTAAAGGAGTTGCTTATTATAGAAGCTTATATTACCTTTTAAAATCTAAGACTCTAACTCAATTGTGTGTTTATGTTTCCTCATTTAACCATATAAATAACTCTCATTTCTTTTTCCTAGTGAATAAATCCTTGGTTAGTTTATTACAGGATTGACTACAAGTGTTGTCTGTGGTTTGAGATCTTAGTACAATTGACCTGAGGTAAGTGACTGGACCTTTGGGACTGGGAGTAACTTGAATATTGTTGTGTTTTTTGGTGTAAAGTGACCATCAATCACCTACTCCAGCTTAGCTGGGTGGCAAGATAGACTGGAATGCACAAGAGGACTGTCTATGACTCCCTGGTAGAACTGTTAAAGTGCTTTAGGAGTTCACAATTGTTACTGGGCTGGTGAAATCTAATTATAGAACATACAACCAGTTTAGGGTCTCTGCACTGCTTTTTGATAGTCTGCCCTGAGGCTGGCACATATGGTTGTGAGCCTACTCCAGACAATGTGACAGTCACCTCTGTACATGTCCCACTATCCAGAATTTCACTTGTCTGCTTTATAGGATAAAGGACAAGGTACTCTCCCTTCTCTTAAAGTTAGGCTAAAATAGAGTTAAAATTCAGAGTCCATGAGAATATTTCGTTATTGTAACTCTTCAGCTAACTGCTAATAGACTGCTGCACCATAACTACTAGTAGAACCCTGTTTTCAGCACACAGCCACACAGTAATTATTCCTTTAATCCTAGGAAATTAATAAAGCTTGATGGGCTATAAGATTCTGTCCAACAGATGTAGACCAATTGACGACATTGTTGACACTTAAAAGACCTCTATTAATGGCAGGGTCACCGAACTTGCATCATTTGCTGGTGCAGTATGGCTCTGAGTATTTGCTCCTGATAGGCACAAACATGTTGCAATTTTGTCATCCACAGTTTTTAATATCTAAGATTAAACATATATTTCTTCTTACTCCCCCCTCCTCATCATTTCTTCCTCTCTTCTCCCTCTCTCCCTGAACTTTAAAAATAAGCTGAAGGATTTGTGTAAATACATTTAAGAAAAACTGATTATGAGGTGTAAAATCAGCAATGGTACAATCCTGCAAGATGCTGAGGACCTTCAACGTTTGCTGACTCCACTGGGAGTTGAGGATGTTCAGCACCTTGTAGGATCGAGCCCTAGCAGAAGAAATAATGTTCAAAATTACAAATATATTATTGTTTTCCCATAAATATATACATGGGTCTGTTTTTTCTTTAAGAACTTGCTAGATCAAGCATATAAAGCAATAGGAAGTACAGGACTGACAAAAAAGTAAAGGAGGAAAATATTGTAAAACATTTTGTTTTACATTTTTAGTCATCAAATACTATATTATTATTATTTAACTATTTACAACCATAACTTTGGCATCTCTTGATTCTGTGTGTACTTAACCTTTATGTTTTCTTTGGGCCACTTTTTACATGGAATTTCCTAGATTTTTTTAAAAAAAGAAAAAGTGGAGGAAGGGGAGATAGCGAAGTCTTCTGGCAAAAAAACACCATGTGTGTAAAATTCCATAATCTGAAACTAATTGCCTACACACTGCTGGGATCCTGCCATCCTTCACAGAGGCCATCAAACCCAGCTTCCCTTGACTCAGAACTTCTGGGTTCCGAAGAAAATGTACCCTTTCGTTTTTAGTGGTGCTACTCCACTACTACAAATATCTAATAATAATAATGGTTTTACCCTGTACTTCTAGAGAGAGAAAAAATATTTCACACATATTGCTTGGACCACTAATCTGTCCACCAACAGCAGTTGAAAGTCCAATTAATAATATGGGTACCTTCCATCTCCTTTTGTTTCTAAATTCCCTTTTATTCTCTCATTACAAAATCTATTTATGCCAAATATTCTCAACCTTTTTGCTTCTGTTCTGTTTGTACACTGTGGAAGGCAGCAGACATATAATATATTGTTTCTCCCCTACATGGCTCTCGCTGCTCGTCCATGGGCACATAATAATAATAGTAAATACTAATACCAACTAGCCATACTTACTGTGGATACTGCTACTCACTGTACATACATCCCTGATTAGACAGCATACTCTTCCTCCCCTCATCAAAAAGGGAAATTCCAGGTAACATAAAGCTGGCATAGCTGAGTCCAACGTCACTCGCTTCTGCCCCTGGCATAGTGGGTGTTCCAAGGAGGTGCTAGGGATAGGGGCTGCTTTGATGTGGATTGAGACTGAACCACTAGGGGAGGCAGAGGGAGAAAAAAGTCTCTTCCCCAGGCACACTCAGCAGAATTCAGGCACACCTGAGTCTCTGACTTAAATTACTTTTTTTCTGAGATGCAGTGTTGTCTAGTGGATAAGTTTGGGCTCTGTCATAACAGGAACCTGGGTTTTGTTACTAGAGCTGCCACAATTTCTCATGGTACTTTGAGCCTTAGCATGCTCTCTGTGCCTTCATTACGCCATCTGTAAAATTGGAGTAATTATATTTGCCTCCTTCCTAGAATGCTGTGAGGCTTTGTTAAATACGGATTTTAAAGGATGGAGCTTCAGGAAGACTAATCAATACAAGAGGTAGAAACACAACTCAGGACCTCTTGATTCCCAGCCATGTGCACATCCCTCTAGAACAGTGTTTCCCAAACTTGGGATGCCGCTCGTGTAGGGAAAACCCCTGGCGGGCTGGGCAGGTTTGTTTACCGGCCGCGTCCACAGGTCCGGCCGATTGCGGCTCCCACTGGCCGCGGTTCGCTGCTTTCAGGCCAATGGGGGCTGCTGGAAGTGGCGGCCAGCACGTCCCTCGGCCCGCGCTGCTTCCCGCAGCCCCCGTTGGCCTGGAGCAGCGAATCACGGCCAGTGGGAGTTGCGATTGCCAGACCTGCGGACGTGGCAAGTGAACAAACCGGCCTGGCCCGCCAGGGGCTTTCCCTACACAAGCGGTGTCCCAAGTTTGGGAAACACTGCTCTAGAATAAGCCAACATTCTTATACGAATTGTTGCAGGAAGCTCTTTTTTCCAGGCCCTTCATTTCCCTGAAACATTTGGAAATGGCTCCTTTAACCAGATGAGAATAACACAGCAGTATTGCGTGTTAACCAAGTTGTGTGTGTGGGTATGCAGAGTGACCTTAGTTGCACATTTCACAAGCATAGCAAAACACTCATGCAAAATGCACTGAGCATGTGCAAAGTGTGGCTTTCACAGGCTCTCCACTTCATTAAATCAAAACCAATATTCTCTAGAACATTCTTCATGTCAAATTTCAACTTTCTACCCTCAGCCATTTTTAATGTACAGTTCAAACTAACTGCAATTTTTTAAATATAATAGGGAGTGTATTTTTTTCACTCTCCTCATACTCCCAGATAGTTTAACCAGTTTTGGTCAGCATTTCTGACATTTAGGTAGAGATCAGCCTTGAAACATTGTAACTAAAAGGGGGGGAAGTTTCAGATAGAGATGCTCTATTGCAGAAGAGCAGATTAGAAGGGAAATTGTTTCACAAACTTCTCTTAGTGGGTCTTGACCAAAACCCCTAAATAATTTTCTGAAAATACCCATAAAATGGATTCTTTGGGATTGTTTTCCTTGCAAATTGCTTTGATACTGCTATAGTATTATACTTTCTTTATGTTCCCTGAGGTTTCATCAGTTTCTATGAGTTTCTTTTCTGTGGGGCCAGTATTGGAAGGTATAATGCAGTTTTACTATGATGATGTCTAGTAAGATATCAGGAAATCCTCAGGGATTACTAAACAACTAAAATAAATTAATGGAGATAGCCTATTGCCTAGAACTGGAAGGTCATTGAGTCTAGCCCCCTGCCTTCACTAGCAGGACCAAGTACTGATTTTGCCCCAGCTCCCTAAGTGGTCCCCTCAAGGATTGAACTCACAACCCTGGGTTTAGCAGGCCAATGCTCAAACCACTGAGCTATCCCTCCCCCATTTTTTGTTATATTGTATTTTTTTTTTTTTGTGATTTCCACTGGAGCTGGGGCTTTAGATTTGCTTTGGCTGGGAATAGGAAGATTCCATTCACTCTTGGGAAGTGAAAGAGCACTATAACCAGTGAAGCACCAGAGACTGGCGACAGCTAGAGACAGGACACTGAATGGGGTGGACCAGTGCTCTGAGGTGGTACAGAGAAGCCTCACGTAAGAACATAAGAATGGCCATACTGGGTCAGACCAAAGGTCCATCTAGCCCAGTATCTTGTCTTCCAACAGTGGCCAATACCAGGTGCTTCAGAAGGAACGGACAGAACAGGTAATCATCAAGTAATTCATCTGCTGTCACCCATTCCCAGCTTCTGGCAAACGGGCATAGTTTAACTTCTATATTTGGGGCGAGAGAGGGCAAGGGGCTTAATACGATTAATAATAGGTATAGGTCTAACTTCTGGATTTACCGATTGTTAGTGGTTACTTACATTACAGTGTACTTGAAATCAAAAATACAGTTTATGTTCATTATTTTATAAACCTTAATTTTGTTTTAACTTAAGTATTTCCCGTGGTTACCAGCTACCACATAAAAATCAACATTAGCAAAAAATCAAATTCTTGAATAAACAGAACTAAGAACTTTCATGTAACTATGAATCATGTCTCCCTGGTTTTAGAGATATATAAACATGCAATGCACACATCAAACAAATCCATCGCTAAAGCCTGTCCCCTTTGCCCATCTGCCTAAGCACATTCCACTCACATTTAACCTTCCCTATTCACTTTGTCACTCACCTGGGCTTGACAAAGTCAATGCTACACACTGCACAGATGCTTGGGAAGCAGCTCAGATCTTATGTTCACTTGCTAGAATGTTACCGGTGCTGATCAGAATGTGGCCCCTATGTCTAGCTCACTGTGTTTCTGGGGCAAGTCTCTTATTTTATAGCCTAGTAAAATTGAAACGGTCCCAAGCTGGAATCTGCTGTGAGGGTCAAGAGCTGCTCTCCTGCCCTCCCCTCAGACAGCCCATGTGGGGAAACTGATCTGGATGCACAGAGCACTTGGTGTCACCACTTACCCGCCCCCCACCTCTGAACGTTCCTTCGCAGGGAAGGAAGCAGGGCCAAATTCAAGGGAGAAATCTGGGCATCCCCCATGTTTCGCCTCTGTGATGTGTCCAGTTTAGGGGGACAACACACTCCTATGCCCCCTCCCAATCGCTGCACTTGCCTGGCTAGTATGTCTCCCTCACATGCTCAAGGTTAAACTGATTGCCAGATCTGAGGCCAGGAAGGAATTTTCCCCCAGGCCAAAGACCTTGGTGGGTTTTCACCTATGTCTGCAGCATGGAGTGTAGAGTGTGGATCACCTGTTAGGATCATCTGGGCACATCCCACTTAATCAATCTCTCACATTCTCTGTCAATGGCACAACAGTTTAACCCTGTGAGGACTGAGGGTCTTTGGTCTAACTAAATCATTGGGCTCAACATAGAGCAGTGGGTCTCAACCTATTTATCATTGTGGGCTGCATATGCGGCCCACAAAGTGTTAGCTGGGCTGCAGGTTGAGAACCACTGTGTCCCCCACAAATCCCTATGTTCAGCACCCTCCGCCCAGAGACCCCTCCACAGAGTGGGTCAGGGGCGGAGAGCTGGGTGTGGGGTGTGGGGCAGGGACCCCGACCCCCACTGGGGGGGGCACTAGGATCCCAAACCCCAGACCCCACTGCGGGGGGCCAGGTGGGGAGCACTAGGATCCCCGAATCCCAGACCCCATTGCAGGGGGCCAGGTGGAAGCCGACTGTCTGGACCCCGAACCCCGCCACGTAGGGTCAGTAGTAGCCGGCAGCCCAGAGCCCGCTGTGTGGCAGGACAGCTGGGAACCCAGAACCCTGAGCCTGCCATGCAGCAGGGTAGCCCAGCTGGGAGCTGGCAGCCCAGAGCTTGCCACACGGCAGGGCAGCCAGAAGCCTGCGGCCTTTAGCACACAGCTGAACTATAATAATAAAAAAAAAAACTGGGCCGCAGCTGTGGGCTAATTGGGCTGCATGCGGCCCGTGGGTTGAGAACCGCTGACATAGAGGGATTTAGGTGAAATGTAATGGGCTGTGATACATAGGTGGTCAGACTAGATGATCTAATGGTCCCTTTGGGCCTTAAACTCTATGAAATGCCAAGTCATCAAAGGAGTTAGCAGCTCCACTACATATATGGTGAGATGGCAGTTCCCTTATGTAGCCCTATTTTCAGCAGGTTGTAGATCTCATCAAAAAAAAAAAAAAATTCCCAAATCTGACCACAGATGGTGCTATCCTGGGAATCATTTTGTTTGGTGGTTTCATTGGTAAATGTGAAGACAAAATAAGAATGTGACAGATTTTCCTCTTTTCATTTTTTTTTTTTTTTGTGGGGAGCACTTCAGACATGTGCAGGTGAGTGTGTGTGTGTGGGGTAATGAATGAAGAGGGCTAGGATGTCTGTGTGTTAGAGAGTATGTGTACCCTGCAATTAGACACCTGCGGCCAGCCTGTTCCAACTGACTTGCGCTTGGGGGGCTTGGGCAAAGGAGCTGTTTAATTGTGATGTAGACCTTTGGGCTCAGGCTGCAGCCCATACTCTGGGACCCTCCCACCTCACAGGGTCCTATAGCCCGGGCTCAAGCCTGAGCCCAAATATCTACACTGCAATTATACATGCCCTTAGCCCAAGTCAACTGGCACAAGCCAGCTGCGGGTTTGTAATTGAAGGGTAGATATAGCCACAGTGACTGAATGGGAGCCATACATCAGTTAGGAGAGAAGTACTTTGAATGGAGGGAGAGCCAGGCAGGAGCCAGCAGAAGGCAGATGAAGGAAGAGGATCAGAACTCGGTGGGGAGGCAGTGCAAAGTGCAGAGAGGGTTTGAAGCTCGGGAATCTATGCAGTAAGAATTTGGGGAAGGGGGTTAGGTTAGCTTAGAAGTACACAAGAAATGGAGGAAGGCCAAGTTCAGATATCTGAAGAGAGCCAAGAGAAGTGTGTGAGGAGAATGACCACTCCATCTCTGCTTCTGTGTTATAGGAACAATTATTTCCAAGAGTAACCCTGCTAAATCATTTTAATAATATAAATAAATCAGCAAAGGCAGATAGACAGGAAAAGCATGCTACTCGTTTTTTATTTTTTTTCAAGGTACCCTGTTTCAGCTTCTCTCCAAATATAGTGTAGGTCTCATGTAATCATTCGAGTGAGTCTCCATGATCATGTGTATTTCAATATAATTATTGCAAATTCTAAACATTACACCAAAAGGAAAGAAGGGGGAGATGGGGGAAAGAGAAAATGAACCACAGTTAAAACAGCAAGGATTAAAATATATGCAGAGATCCCATTAAAAACACAAGTAGCACATAGGTGAAGGAATAGGAATAGTTCCCAATAGGTTCATATAAAAGAAATAGCACACAAGTAGACACAGAGTCTGGTAGGTAGATGTCAGCTCGCGGCGCTCTAAAATAGCACATGACAGCTTGTGCTAACCCATTAAGGTTTTAGAGCTTAGTTTCATAAATCCTCAGGACTCATAGATACTCAGCCTCAAGTCAGTACTTCACTGCATGCTGCCCGGGCTCTGAGGCCTGGAATACAATATTATCGCCTGTGGCATTAGTTTTCCAATTTGATCTTATTGAGAATGTGCAATTTGATTGATGCCAAACCACAATCAAATCACAGATTCTTCCCAAGCTACCACCGTCTTGGAATCATCATGATTTGTTGGAGATAATGAAAGACAAGTGAAATACATGCTGTAGGGATAAAGTACATTATTATACATATATAGAATCCTACTTGGCATCCTGTCTTCATTTGTGGCATGTATGCTTTGGTTTCAACTTGTTCCTCCTGTTGGTGTGGTTTTACCTTTTCAATTAAAATTTCATTGGCAAGAATTAAAATTTTGAGAAAACAATCTGTAGATTTCCCATGCAACACAACATGTTAAAATACCAGAAAATCCT
Organism: Chrysemys picta bellii; assembly: GCF_011386835.1. Lineage (NCBI taxonomy): Eukaryota > Metazoa > Chordata > Testudines > Emydidae > Chrysemys > Chrysemys picta. The sequence continues at coordinate 272,187,091 of NC_088791.1, read as the reverse complement.
TTCTGTTCTAACGTGCTAACTGCCGAGCAGTGCAGCCACTCAGAAAGTCTCTAAAATCTGCTTGAGATTAGGCCTAAAAATAAATCGGAGTAAATGGAATGTTTTTATGTGCTCAGATATTAGGACCAGCTTGAGCTGCAGACCATCTTGGCAGCCATTGTTGGACCTCCCTGGTGTCTAAGGAATTGCAAGCTCCATTCCAAATCCTTTCGGAAATTGCCAGTTTGATAGAATAACATTGCAGGAAACCACTCAAATTTAACATATTTGTTGTTTCATGTTCTGCCAGTCAACTGCCAGAACAATGACAGGACACCAGATTAGGTCATCGTTCTGAAAAAAGCACAGACAATAGATTCAGATACTGAAGATGCTTTTTGCTTTCATGGAAATGTAAAAGGTATCTTTCTCTTTTGAAAATGGGGCGGGGGAGGGATTGCATACTATTCCCTATTAAATTCCCCTGTGGCCAACATCATGATGTACATTGCGGACATTTTGTTCTAGGATATGAAGCGTACTGAAACTTAACTGACAACATGCTATGCCTGTTGTCCAGCTGGTTGTGGTCTTATTTATTATTTGTATGATGGTAGCAGTTAGAGGCCCCAAGCAGGGACTGAAGCAGCATTTTGCAAGGTTCTGAATACACACATAATAAAAAAAAAATGGTTTCTGCCCGAAGAGACTATCATGTAAGTAAGTAAAGGTACAGCTCTGCAGTTTTGGATTTAACATGGGTGGCTTTGGTTTACAATACTATTATTTATTAATTTATTATTTCATTTTGATTACAATTAGTTTGGTTATTTTAACTATTTACAAAGAGAACATTTTATTTAATAATAAACAAACAGCTGCTCTCACCAGTGTAAGTGTAAAATGAGAATGAGATCACAATCAGAGTCCATAAATGCTAACTTCCTGTGTGTCAAGGAGATTTAGCATATTCCAGAGAGCTCCCAATGAAGAAAGGTTCCATACATAACCTCTACTCTACCATGACAGTTTCCTTTGTGGACTGAGTAGTAAGGCCGAAATCCTGCCCCTACTTTCGGAAGAAATTCAAAGGCTGTGGGGAATGGAATGGGTTGTTTTCAGAGCTATCCTGCTGGTGCAAAGCAGGATGGCTCAACACAAGCAACAGGGGGAACATGTGCTAGGGCACTGTTTACTGCTCCTCCAGAGATGAGCAGCATGTGGCCCCCATCTACACCATACATGCTGGTGGCCTGGTAAAGCCCTCAAACCAGCAACCATATTCCCTTGGAATTGGCAGCACTGGCAGCGGTAGTAACTTGCCTAGGGTGACCAGACAGCAAGTGTGAAATATCGGGACAGGGGGTGGGGGATAATAGGAGCCCATATGAGAAAAAGACCCAAAAATCAGGACTGTCCCTATAAAATCAGGACATCTGGTCACCCTAAACTCGCCCTCAGCCTAACACTAGGTTGAGGATTAGGTAACCATCCTGTTCTCCAGCTCCATAGGTGTACTGTAGAGAAAAGGCTCCTTGTGTGTTCTTCCCTTCCTAGCAAACCCAAGCAGCAGAGGATATGGGTTTATCCTGAAGGTCTTATCCTGCAACCTTTGGACAAGTGTCCCCCTGAACTACCACTGTCAGCTGAAAACTGCACTAACTGCACTACAGCTAGTCATAAATTATCTGAGGGAAAGTTTTTCCATCTGAAAATATTGATTCAATGAAATCAAAATGTTTCACAAGAATCGACTGATTTTGTCAATTTTTAATGAAAAATTATCAAAACATTTAGTTTCAATAAGGTTAAAATATTTTGTTTTGACTAGCATTTTGACTATAAATTATACTGTATATAAGTCAAAATGAAACACTTCAACCTTACAGAATAGTTTCATTTCAGTAGAGTCATTCTGAAATTTCGGAAACAAAGTTTTTCAGAAATTTCTTTTTGTGGGACAAAAGGAAATTCTGAAATGTTGGCATTTCCCGCAGAACAGAAATTCTTAGAGTTTTGACCAGCTCTACTCAGCCCCTTGCAAGAAGTGTTCACAGCATTCAACAGGATTGGAACATCTTGGTTCCTTCCCACCTGTTTATGATAGCTGCAGAACAGAAAGGATGCAGTTCTTTTTTTATTCATGTTTTTTTGGAAGGACTCCAGGTCTATATAGTCCTACATTCCTCAGCATCTTGATAGACAAAAATGTTAGAACACAGGAAAATAAATTAGCTATTTAAAAAGTTGTTCCGCTTCATCTCCTAAACACATGGGATGATATCTGTTTTAGCTAAAATATTGCTGCATCTTTGTCATTGAACACATTTGAGACACATTAAAAGTGAATGTAAGGAGGGGTTTATTTTTCTACCATGTTAGATAAGAGGCCCTTGTTTCCTTTTCAAAAATTGAAATGGCAGCTGTTTTGGCAGCTGCATAGCCGTGCAAACAAGATACCATTTTCAAGTTTCCACATAGTTGTCATGTTACAGGCACTGGGAGACTGAATCAATAAAACCAAAAATCTCTAAGTGAGGATTGTCTGGTTTGCTTTTGGATCCCTTACGCCCAACAAGATATATGTTGTAATCCCAGCTCAAAAATGTTAAGAGAATGAGGAGTTACATTGATGAAATTACAGCACAATTCCCAGCACAGAGAGTAGGCTGATATTTAACAACATACAGGCAAAGTGTGTAAAGGATGTAACTATATTCAACTAGATTAATGCAGACTAAACACTTGTTTTTATTGTTTTGTTCTAATTAAAAAAGCAACAATATAAAATATCCATTAGCAGCATTTAAAAAAATTTCTACAAGGACTAAAATTTAAAATATTGGCTTAATACACAGATTGTTCAAGTTCCTTTGTTAAAAACTCAGTTATGGAATCCTTGACTTCCTGCATCTTCATGGAAAAATGATCCAAAGAGAAAAAATGAGTATACATAGATATGTTCCAAAAATATACATTTTGGGAAGTGCAGCAGGTGCAGTGTGAATTGGTCGGGCTAATATAGCTGATGTTTTCCTGTGGTGTTTTATTTTGATTTTTTTTCTTTTCTTTTTTTGATATGACTGTGATGGAAAAGAGAGAAGTCTGTAGGCAAATCCTGGCCCTGTAGAAGTCAATGGGAATTTTCCCATTGGTTGGGGTCAGGATTACACCCATAGCATTCTGAAGTAAGTTATGCAGGTAAATCTAAAATGAAGCACTGATCCAACACAACAGTTAAGCATGTGTGTTAGTAAAAACACGTGAGCATTCCCATGGACTTCAGTTCACTTCACTGTGGCATTCACGCTGGTTTTAGTGACACCACTCATGTACTTAAAGTTACATATGTGCTTAAGTGCTTAGCTGGATTGGGACCTAAGCGCTGTCTTTATACCATATCGCATAATCAGGTATTCTGCACATACCTCATATGTTCATATGTTGCAGAGAAAATATTTTAGGAATTTTAGATAAATTTAAAATATTCTGGTGGGACTATTTTTTTGTATGCCTTCATCTTCAAAAATAGGTGCTTTTCTATACAGCAGTGGTTCCCAAACTTGTTCCGCCGCTTGTGCAGCGAAAGCCCTTGGCGGGCTGGGCTGGTTTGTTTACCTGCCGCGTCCGCAGGTTCGGCCAATCATGGTTCCCACTGGCCGCAGTTCGCTGCTCCAGGCCAATGGGGGTTGCGGGAAGCGGCGCAGACCGAGGGACATACTGGCCGCCGCTTCCAGCAGCTTCCATTGGCCTGGAGCAGCGAACCACAGCCAGTGGGAGCCACGATCGGCTGAACCTGCGGACATGGCAGCTATACAGGAGTCCAATTATACAGGGCTCTAAGGGAGCCATAACACCACTAAAACCGCACCTAAAATAGATTGTCCATACCTTAAAAAATGCCATGCTTCTACAATCCATTAATTTTTTCCCTTCCAGGGCTAGGGACTTTGTCTTCCATTGGAAAGCTCTTTCCAGTCATATAAAGCTCCCATTTCTAAACCTTCAGGGCTGCATATTAACAGCTGAAAAGTCATGAATATTTTGTATATCTAAAACTAGTGTGTGGCTGAATATTACCCAACCTGGTTCTTGGGCAGAGTCTTCCACATTGGTGAAGGAATATAGAAAGCGTTTCTCAGTCAGGATGAAAAAATATGGCAGCTTTTTGAAGCTCCTTAGTAGTCCTACATGTTTAGAGTAAGCTCCAAGGGAGATGAATGAGCAAACAAAGATTAGGTGAGTTGGTCAAACCTGCCTAATCCCATTGATATTACTGCCACATATCATATGTAGCATAAATTCTATCCATGTGTGTGTGTGTACATTCACTCACAAATACACACATACATAACAATACTGTTGACGCTTCCTTTTTCTTTTCAGTGTTTGGGGGTGGGGGGAGAGGTCTTTTCTTGCCTAGGGCACCAAAATATGTAAGGCCAGGCCTCATTGGCAATTTAGTTAATATTGAGTTTCTTGAGTAAGGGCTGGACCACAACATGTTTAATAGTCATTGGCAGCTTGCCCTCCTTTTGGGCAATAATAAAATTCCTTAATTAAAATTCAAACAAATAAAACTAATCAAGGGGATCAGTACTAAAGGGATGTGGATTGGGAGAAAGGAAAAAAATATAGGGAGCTTTTAGTGGGGAGTTAAAATAAATCAATATTGAGGTGTAATTTTAAAAGGTAGGCCTGAGAAACTGAGACAGGTGTCATGTGTGAACAAGTTCCATATCCTAGGGCCAACCATTGAAAAGGTCCTAGTGCCAGTGCTGATCGAAGTCATGATGATGGATCCCCACATGGTTCTAAGGTGCATATATCCATCAGCATGATGTTGAAATGTAGCCAGAAACCTCACTATTTAAGGATTTAAATACCAACTGGACCAACTTAAGGTCCACCTCCCATTTTTAGACAGAGATCACAAAAACAACAGGGTGGGCTTAATATGCCCATGGTTGATCAAGCCAGCTAACAAATGTGCTGCTGTCTTCTGACCAATGGAGAAGCCATGCAGTACATGCTGTTAGGAGGGAATTACAATATCAGGCCTCATGTTCATGAGTATGTGTTGGCATTATAATATCATTGCAAATATCTAAGGAAACCTGCCTGTGCAAACGACATCACTTTAAATAAAAAAGTATACACATTGTCAAAATTGCCATGGAAAGAGGACTGAGGCTTGACTACTGTATCACTGAGGTGGCTTTGTTCTGAATATGACTACAGAGATAGCTTACTGGTGGACTGGAGTGGGGAAGAAGATACTATAGCTATGCTATTTGACGTATGAAATTTGTCCTTTAGACTGGAACTAGTTGAAAGTGCTGTAGTGATTTCTCATGGGTTTCTCCTAACATTGAACTAAATATCCTAGTCAAGCTAGAATCTGAGAGATCATGTGGAGAAAATAAAAATAATATCTGAAAATGTTCTATTTCAACTTTACAATTCATTGCTGTGTAAAAGTCCATTGGTGCCGCATAACCTTCTTTCCTACTGGCGTGACTGGTCACACTACTAAGAGGAGCTGTGTGGAATTTCTGGTTTTATTTAGTTCCTTTTGGTTTTGGGTGAAACCTGGGACAGAGGTTCAAGATTACTTGGAAGAGATTTCAGGTTTTTGACTACAGGATTTTCACAGCTCAAGATTAAAATATGAATCTGGAGCATTGGTTTTCATAGCTTTAAGGTACTTCTGACTTAGGTCTGTGTCTGCTCTTCTCTTCCATTTTGTTATCTAGCTGGCTGTCAATCAAGCCAGCCTGCACAAGCTTTCTGAGGACAGAGAGAAGCAGCTGCAGACTCAATAGGAGCTCTGAGCAGATCAGCAGCACAGCTGTTCTCCTACATTGGTTTCTAAAGCAAAAGTCTTTTGTGTTTACATTAGGTAAGGAAATGTACAATTTGTGCCTTTCCGATTTTTTTATTAAAAGGCAAAGAGAGCAAAAATGTATGTAAGGGTGGGAATTGTACTAGAGAAGGGTTCTGTGTCAGCAACTAAAAAACATGTGGATTAGATTCACTTTAATAACAGCTATTAATGGGAACTTAAAGTTAATTTAGTTGGTAGTAAAATGCATGTTAATATTGTTGAAGTTTTTAGTATTGTATTGCTTGTAAATGTGAATTGTGAACTGTATGGCAACTAGCTGGCTGTCAGTCAAACAGGCCTACATTTTTTTTCTCGAGAAAAGCAGAGTGGAGCAGCTGCATACTAAAGAGGAACTAATCATCATTATAAACTGACTTGTATTTACTGGGTGCACATGGCAGGGTCCTCTTCTGGGCACCTTCCAAAAATCTTTTTTTTTTATCCAAATAGAAGTGGATTTAAAAAAAAAAGAAAACAAGGCCAATTATTGATGATTTCTGAACTGATGATGGAGGGAAAAACTCCCAGTTACCGCCCTACAAAACAAACCCCATATTACCTGTATAAGAGACCACACCTGTTAGGCTACAGCCTGTCTTAAGAGACTGTCCAAAAGTGGCCCTTAACCTTTATTAGAAAACTGCCTCTTTCAGCACTAACTTTTGCCAGTCCTTTAAAAGTTAGCCTAGATGTTTCAATGTATCCGAAAAAGGAGATAAAAATGTTTTCTGTCATGTCTGTATTTCAGCAGGAGAGCTATTCCTCCAACACTTGAGGGGCGAGAGCTAAATTACTCACTGTAGTATCTGACTGTTTGAAAAAGATAACTTCTCAGTAGATTTTGTATCAGTTTTATTCATAAAGACAAAACCTGTATTGTGTTTCTAATGAACCTGTCTTGAGTCATCTGTGATTTGTACCATTTTACAGCAAAAAAACATACAACTTATTTTAAAAGTTGCAAAAGTGGGCATCTATACTCCACCCACACGTAAGTGAGCAAATAGGTAATTTAATGCTTAAAATATGTGTCTGCAAATTCAGAAGGGATATTTTCAAGCTAAAATACCCAGGAATGTGAGCAGCTATTTGTTTTGCACCTGCATATGCATATGCAGTTTATTTGTTTATGATGGGCTTGCTCCAAAGCCTATTGACATCACGTCAGTGGGGCTTTGGCTCAAGCACAATAGGCACATCTTGTGGCTGCAAATTAAGAGCTGCATTTTTAAATGTATCCCTTGCTGTCATTATAACAATTGTAACAGAAGATGTTGGTGCCAGATGCTGGGTCACCTCAGAGAAACATATATTACCAGCATGCAAGAGCTGACTGAATTAGGGCTATTAGGAAGAACAAAGAAAGTGTTTCTCTCTCTTCTGCAAGAATTTTCAGAATTCTTCCAAGAACAGGATATTTTCCACCAGGAATAAGGGTTTGTTGCTCTTAGAGAGAGCAAGCAAGCTGTGCCATCTGAAGCTTGCAAACATTAGATTTAGTATCAATGGGTCTATTTCTATTCCTGGAAAGTGCTCGGTATCATCTGGATCTGTCCCGCTTCTAGCTAAAACCCAGCAACCAACTTCCCTATGCTGGAGGCAAATGGGATCTTTTTTTCTGTTGTCTGAGGTAAGAGACTATCTTGAGTTTATGTTCTGCTGAGAAAAAAGGGCTACACAATTTACATACAACACAGGCGCCTGGCTTCCAGGTATGGAGAAAGGAGACTGATGTCTGTCCATTATTTGGCTGCAATTTTAACAGCTGCTTAGATGCCTTAATAGATAGACAGGTGTTCGATCATATACATAGGTAAAAGCAATTTCTCTAAAGAATTTTCAAGAGGTGGGACTACATGCAAAGTGGATATGCACACTTGAGAGGCAATCCAAATCCTACTGGAATCAAATGAAAGACTCCACTGGAAGTCTCTCTTGATTGTGGGCACTTATATTTTTGTGCATTGTGGCCGTGACTTAAGGATTTAGGCACCCAGCAGAGATTTTGTAACTAGGTGAGGGTTACATAGTTGGATGTATGTACTGAAAAGGTAGAACAATCTGTGACATTTCTATGTGGTTGGGCTCAGGAGTGCTCTTCTTATGGCTGCAGAAGTTCTCTGTAAGGAACTCCCAAAGAGACCTCCCAATGGAGGGAAAAAGCTAGTGCAGCAATGTGTAGATACTGGGCTACACAATGTTCTATGCTGCAAAAAAGTACTTTGTCCAAGAAAGTGAAGAGGGGCAGAGGACTCAACAAGAATGGTGGTGGGGTGGAGGGTACAACCTCATCAACAAGTATATGGCCCGATCCAAAGCCCATTGAAGTCATTGAGGGTAGGGAGATCTTTCCGTTGACTTTGGTGGGGTTTGGATTAGGCCCTTAGAAGGGACCAGGGGAATGAGAGGGGCTCATTTCTGTAGCTGCAGCTGTCTGCCCTGCATCTTGGTGATCTCATGGACAGTTCCACTTGCCCAGATATGTGCAGACACCTCTTGCAGGCTGGAGTGGGGAAGCTGGCTTGCCCACTGCTGCTGAAGTTTAGGGTTCATTTTGTGATGAGGATGCAAAGAAAGGAGTTTGTAAATCAGCACTGAGATCATCTGTCTGAGTCAGCAGATGACTGACTTTGCTAAGGGAAGTCTGTTTTTTTTGTTGTTGCAAAATTCATCAGGAAATCAGCCGCACTAGCCAGGGGCTCTGCTGCAGTGTGTAGGAAGCTGGCCACCTCAATCTGATGCTCTGCACTCTCAAGGGTCCCATTCGCCATTTCCCTAATGAGTGCCAGCTGCTTTTGGGACCAGCCCAGCCTTTTGCCTTACTGCTTTCATTTCCTGTAGGAGCTCACAGTTGCTGAACAGCAGCATCTCCTCTGCGTTCATTAAACCTTTTGGAGACGATTCTGGGCCCTGCTGGGCTGTTCCTGCTGGCCTAGGTGCTCCTGGTATTGGTCCTGCACAGACAGATGGAGGGGTTGTAGGTGTCAGGAGATAGCTCCAATGACTCATCCCCATGTCATCCCCCACAGATGCCTCCATGGCTAGATGGTAAGTCCCTTTGGAGGACCTCACTTTTGCTGGCTGATACTGGCTTGGTAGGATGCTCCAGCCTGGATGTTTCTGGCAAAATAAGGATAAAAGGAAGCTGTCACAAAACCCATCCTCACAGGATGAGGCAAACAGTTATGTGTCCAAGGACACCAGTAACTGGGCTGAACATCTGCTTACACCTATACAAAGCAGGAATCTTGGCTGATGCTCAAACGTGGGTGGCAGTAGCAGGGAGGGAAAAAGCAGTTGAGGATGAGCTGCCTGTGTCTGAGGTGGTAATTTTTCATGAAAAATCAGAACTCAAGCTAAGCTGTCTCCAATGGTGTAACAGTGGAGCAGTAAGGCATAAGGTGAGGGACTATTGGAATATAGCAGAGACAGATGCTCAAGTGGTGTATATTGGCATAAGTCTCTGGAATTATGTTCATTTACACCAGATCAAGACATGGCCATAGCATGCAGTGCAAAATTGCTCTGGAGCCCTAAAATAGTTCCTGTGCACACACATGCTGCCCACTGACTCATGAAAGCAGTGTCCGGTGCAGTGCCCTGTCCCATACATTGCTTCCACGGGGATGGCTTGGAGTGTTACTATCTTCCTTCAGAGTCAATGTGACTCTCTCAGTCTGGTCTGAACTCCTTTCTCCAGCCTCTGCTCAGTCAGCTGCTGCCTTCTGAACATCTCTGCAGTGTTCTTCTTCTTCATATCATCCACAACCCTCCAGTGCCCTCCCATAACATTCATCCCACCCTTTGTAGGCAGCTTCCACATCACCAAATTTATCCCTTAAAAGGAAGGCATATCTTTCATTAGCTATACCTGACCTCTGCATGACTAAAACTGGCCTTCCTTTTTTGGATTTGGGCTGACAAAGCTGTTGCAGAACCCCCTCAACAGAAGATGCACATGATCTGACAGCAAATGACACCCACATTGGTTGAGTGCAAACTGGCAGAATGTAATAATCCCAGTTGGGACGCAGGGTTCTTATTTGCATGTGCTAAATAATCATTGTAATATTTCAATTATGCAAATGTATGGAGATTTGCCCAAGTGCCAGGGGCTCTGTCAATTGAGTGTTCTGTTTTTGAAAATATTGCCTGCAATTTGCCATGTAAGCATTTAGGTCCCACCCTATGCTCTCTGCTGAACAGTAGCAACCAGCACTGGAGGTTGCCTAACAGTGAGTGTCTTTCAAGATTACCAGTATCATCCATAATGGCTGATTATAGCCCTACCATGTAAGCACTAGTCCTGACACAAAGTAACTTCCTGCTCACAGTGTTTGTGGTTATAAACCCCTGCATCTGACAGATTAAGTCAGGGAGCTACAGCCCAGTTTGTCTTCCCAATTCCCTCAATCTCTGATCAGGTTTGCCTCCCTATTCTTTTCCTTTCTTCTGAACATTAACTGCTCCTAAGACAACTGTTGCAAAAACTGCTGTATTTTCTCCATTATGTGAGAACTGTACTGTTGTTAGCTATTGCACACAGAGTTCCCAAGATGGCACTGCGCCCAGAACTCATTGGCAGGCTGTATTTAACTCCTTCTAGTACAGATGCAATCCATTGAGAAGAAATGAAGGTAATTTTCCCCCCTATCCCATAAATCTTGTCTTTTTTGGGACAATCCACAATCCAGAATGTTTATGATGTAGCTTTCTGTCATGTGCACTCCAGATGAAATCAACAGGAGACCATTCTAGTAGGACTTTGGACCTGCCTTTAAAATGGGCATGGCTACAGTCCAAAATGTTCAAAGATAATACAAAACTTGAAAGCACAGTTCGCCATGAATAACTCTGGGTAGACACAGATCTTAGTGCTTTATACTAGCCATGTAGCACTCATAAAACACCCATTTATCACTGTACAGCCCTCTCACTAATGTCAACGGAGTTTGCAGATGTCGTGGGGTGTAACAAGGGTGGAGACTGAAAGATGGAGAAGAGACAAAGGAAAGTGAGTCAGCATCAGGGTGGACCAGGGCATTGGCAGCTAAATTCAGATATACATTGATCTTTCCATTCATTTGTCATCCACACAAGGTAGGATGCTGCCACTCTCCCTCTAACAAGAATACTATCACTGATCATTCTTCAATGCAAATCTTCCTGGACAGCCTTTAACCATATTGTATATTATCTTTCATGTGGCAAGGAGATCACTGCAGACAGCTGATGGGTTGTAATAGCTGTGGGTTTCTTTTTCTTCCAGCTTGCTTGGATTGTGGGGAAACATACGTTGTATGGATTTTGGAACATCAGCCTATTGCCTCCTGGCCTCCTTCCTCCATCTGGCAAGTGGTTTCTTATAGCTTAAGGCAGCCTTATGAGGAAAAATTGAGGCTTACTATTTAATGGCTGTGCTCAACTTGAGACCAGAGGAATGTTTTTTTTCTGAACAGCCTCCATAAGAATAGTGGGGAAAATAGCAGAAGAAAATATCTCGCGAATTTCTGATTAGAAGCATCAGTCTTACACAGCAAATGAGAATTGAAGAAAAGTTAACAGCAACAACATTCCTTTACTTCCAAGAAATCAGGTGCAAGTTCAAGAAGAAGCAGTATTGCTCAATTGTTGCTTTAATAGTAGCCATCAGAACTGCAGAATTCATTGCTGCATAATTCTAGAAACACAGGGACAAAAAACCAAAACATTCAGAAAGCATTTATGTATCCAACTTCTACCAGCCCTACTGAAAATCCCACATAGAAGTTCCGTTATTGGTGTCCTTGGCCACTGAGCATCAGAGATGCAGAACTTGGTCTGCATGCATTTTGATATTTGATCTAATTAAAAAAATAAACAGGCAGCCAACAAAACACTGGAACAATGCTAAAATGCACTCTAATATCTATGATTAGATGTACAAGAAAAGGCAAAAAGGACAGTTTAAAAAATCCCAACCTAAGCAAAAGGAGAAAGTATATGCAGTCATATAAAGAAAGATTTGTGTTGAATTCCATTTCATTCCAAGTAGTGATAGATAATCTCCAAAATCTAGATACTCCGTTTTAGCTCCTGAAAGCTGGCTGGAGGCATATGTCAATTGTGTTACAATAATGTATTGATAGAAAGCAGAGATGACCCACGTCTGCCAATAGTGGGGGGACACAGTGAGGGCATCGGCTTCAGCAGATGTTACTGAACATGTTCAGTCCATGTGAGCATGTGACCTTGCATGCCCCGTAGCGGGGCAGTTGCCCTGCTCCTGAAAAAGGTAGGCTGATTGGGTGTGGCTGCAACTGTGGCTGCTTTGCCAATCTGGCCAAAGCTGGCCCTGATAAAAGGGCTGAGGGCGGAGTTGGATCAGAGTCTGTCTCTCTCTCTCTGGAGAGAGAAGGACCTGGCTGCCTGGAGGAGCAAGGGTACCTAAGGCTGAGCAGTGCTGGGGAAGGGCAAAGAAGCTGGGGAGCTCCAGCCTGGCAACTCCCCAGGCTGAGGCCTTGGGGAAGGCCTAAGAGGGTACTGGGGCTGCAGATGGGCAGCCTGGGATAGGCAGAGGCAGCTGGTCCAACCCCCTTGCCAATGATGAGTGGCCATTACAGACTAGAGTTTTCCCCAGTGAGCGGGGGCTAGATGGTGACTGGCAGTAGCTAGTGAGGCAATGTGGGGATAGAGGGTTGGTGATTCCTCAGGGAGGGGAGACCCAGAGCAGGGGTACTGTGGAGGGCAGAACCCCGAGGTAAAGGGCACAGGAGTCTGGGAGGGACACGGGGGCTTTAAGGCAGGCTACACATGAGCCTGCAGAAGGCGCTCTGGGCTGGACAAGAGCTAATTCCCAAGACAACCAGCAGCAGGCGCCATGCTGGTGAGTCTCACATCTGCTACATGCCCCGTCACACGTTGCCTTTGATAGAAAGTGGACCCTTTATTAAATATAGATTCTGCAAGTGAGTGAATAAGTGTTTTTTCTAATAACATAATTTGCCTGCCTCAAAATTCTACATGGGATTCCACATAGCAAAATTTCCAAACTAAACAAAAACATGGCAGGATAATAGTTTAATTAGTGCTCGAGATTCTGTTAGGCTGATCAAAAGCTCACTAAATTCTCTTCCTGAATTTATTTATTTTCAAAATAAAAGCAAGATGATGTTGTGATGGGCCACCCTGGGGTTCAACTTGGATCTGGGGTACCACTGAGTCCTCCGTCTCATCAGCCTGGGTTCCCTCTTACACTGTGCTGCTGTGACAAGCTACAATACCCTCCAGGACGTGTACTCACACAGACACTCACGCAGGCCAGGACACATCCAGCTGCAGTTACCTGAATGCTTCTCCTCAGCCACTCATGAACGAACAATAGAGAGGCTCTAGCCCATTCCCCACAGCTCCCTACCCTTGCACCCCTGAACTGTACCATCCTGCCCTGGTCAAAAGCCTGACTAGTAAAGATTATTACCCAGTCCGCCCTCCTCCCCCTTGATGTGAAGAGGACAATGCACTAGCCCTTGTTGCCAATGATTTTAGTTTATTAGACATGAGTAAGACAAGCTGAAATGCAAGAACCTGTAGGTTGAGGCCTGCAAGACTTTAGCTTACCTATTTTAGGCCTTGGAGCCAAGAAATGATTACATAAGTGACCAGAAAATAACCCAATGGCCTAAGATTTTGGGAAAAGAGGTACCAGCTGGTAAGATTGCAAAATATTACCCAGAAGAATAATATTTGATCATAAAAATACTGTAAAGGTGCATCTGTCTCCGACATGTGTCTTAACCACGGGATACAGGTTGTGCGTCAATGTTACTGAGAATAAATGGAACTTACACAGCCTATAGAAAATTGGGGTCCCTTATATTTCCAGGGGACAAAGACCAATAAGAGAAAAGAGGCTTGACACTTTTATGGACATGCTCAGAATGTAGGTATAGACAGAATCATATTATAAAAAGGGGATGCATAGAATGGGAAAATTTAACTCCCTATGGGAGACTCCAGCAGGAACCATCCCTCTACTCATGATCAAGCCATGATACCCATCAGACCCTAACATTGTTGTTAAGGGTGTGAGTATAACTATATTTGTAACTTGTGCATAAATCTGTATAGAATTTCTATATGCTTGGGTAATCATAACTTTAATTGTAACTTTAATAAAACTTGTAAAGCAGTCCAGACCTTGTACTTGTGAATGTCTGTGTGGTCACTACCTTTGGTCTTTATGTGTTCCTAGAGAGACTAACTCTGAAGCAGGTAGCAGAGGTGACTTTCACTCAGTTAAGCTTGAAACTGTAGCCTCCAAAGCCGAACCTATGGTGGTGTAATCCCACAATACCAAATTCACTTTAAATAAAATAAAAGGTTACACCCCTGTTCCTGAGCAGATTCCCCATGCACTTCAAGCAAACCACACTGTTGTAGGTAAAAATATAAAACAGATGTATTAACTATAGAAAGATGGATTTTAAGTCATTATAAGTAGCGAGCATACATATCAAAGCAGATTACCTAAGAAATTAAACAAAAACACAATCTAAGTCAGGGATCGGCAACCTTTGGCAGTTTGTTTACCTGCTGCATCCGCAGGTTCAGCCGATCGCGGCTCCCACTGGCCGCGATTCGCCGCTCCAGGACAATGGGGGCGGCGGGAAGCAGCGGCCAGCACATCCCTCAGCCCGCGCCACTTCCCACCGCCCCCATTGGCCTGGAGCGGTGAACCGTGGCCAGTGGGAGCTGCGATTGGCCGAACCTGTGGACACGGCAGGTAAACAAACCAGCCTGGCCCACCAGGGTGCTTACCCTGGCAGGCCGCGTGCCAAAGGTTGCCGATCCCTGATCTAAGTCTTATACACTAGTTAGGATTTGAATCAAGCAGTGTCTCACCCAGTTAGACAGTATAAGCAGGTTAGCATTTGCATACACAAGCAGGAATTCTCCCTTCCAGCCTGGGACCAACATTTCCCAGTTCAGTCTTTGTTCCTTAGGTGTTTTCAGGTGCTGTGTTGTAGAGGAGTGAGGCCCAGTGATGATGTCACTTCCCCCTTTTATAGTTTCTTCCATGTGGTGGGAACTTCTTTGTTTCAAGCCAAGCCCGCCAACACAGTTTGTGGAAAAATACAGGCATTAAAATGGAGTCCAGGATCACATGATGTAGTCACATGCCTTTGCATGCTTCGATGAATCATGGCAGGCATTATTTATATGCTGACTGAAGCATCCACAGGTGAGGATAAGCTTTTCCCATGGCCCATTGTCTTTGTTGATGGGCCATTCAATTTGAATAGGCCATTCACAATGTGCTGGCTAGGCTGGATGTAAAGCTTTGTGGGTGTTACCCAGGAGCAAGCACATTTGAAATACAGATGCATAGTCAATATTTATAACTCCAGATACAAAAATGATACATGCATGCAAATAGGATAATCACATCCAGCAAATCGTAACTTTTCCAATGACACCTCACATGACATATTTTGTACATGATGCATCATAATTATGTCACAATCATATCATAATCATATCACTATGGTGACTATGGCATGCAGAGTGTCACAGGTGTGTTTGGATTTTATTTCTCATTTGACTGTGATTTAAGGTATCCATTTAGTTGGGCCCTGTATGATAACTGGACCTACAAATTTACTCTAATTGTGAGTTCAACTGTGACAAGTAAGTGAAACTTCATAAAATGTCACAATAACCTACAATAACAAATGTTGATGGGAAGAGGTGTGAAAGGGAGACAGACTGAGTTAGTCTGTACAACAGGGCATACCAATATGACTCGAGGACTGTGTTGAAATTATACATGTTAAAAACAGCAGATGTGCAGCCAGATGTTAATGAACCAAACTTGGTGGGTCAGCTATTAGGCCTAACTGGTGGACAAGATAATGATGGGATGGGCTATTCCAACCATCACCTCCCTTTTTGGGTCCCTAAAAGAAAGAGACTTTGGGAGAAAAAAATAGATAAAAAAACAGACTGAAGTAAGCTTTACCATCATGCCTGCCTCCCTCACCCTCTCCTGGGAACCGGGACATTCTTTGTCTTAATCCTGAGGGATGGTCTGACTAGCTTGGACCAGTGAGAGGGATCCAGATGACATTGCCAACCGTCCCAGCTCCAACAGAATCCCAACCACCACCTGAGATGACATGGGATCAGACTTTAACAGCAGCAATGACAATAGCTCCTGCTCAGCTCAATTCCCTTCTTCTCTTTCCCCCCAAAGGATAGTTATTAGCATCTAAGAGACTGCCAAAAAAACAGGGTGGTTTTGCTCCAAAAAAATAACTACAGCTAATGGGAAATGGGAAAAGGGATGTTGTTAAAATCAAAGCTTCATTTAATACTTTACATTTCAAATGCTTCAGCTGCTTTTCCTTCTTTTCTGTATCTTTAATAAAAGGTTAAAAGGCTTTTTAATGGTGTGTTTGCCATGGTGTTAAGCAGGCTTGAGGTCTCTGTATACCAAGCCCCGGACCTCGTTTAACACTGTTTAATGTTGGACAGTGACAGGGTCATGTTAACACTTTTAGCCCCTATATTCCATCTAAATGACTACAACAAACCCCAACTGTGGCCATTTGCAACTACATAGTGCTTTTTCTGAGGAATTCATCTTTAGCTCAAACTGTTTTTATGTAATAGACCAACATACTTTGCAACTTACCCCAGCATCCAAAGCAGAGGCATCTGTAATTTTCTGTGAGCCTGAACACTGATATAAGTTTTCAAAGATTTTCAATCACGAAAAATGGCCTCTTTTTTAAAAAAAATAATTTTTCACTGAAAATTTTAATTTCTTTAGAATTTTATTTTTTTGACAACAGAACAAAAATGGTTTATTTATATTTTTATTCCTTTTAGTTTTCAAAAACCCCAAACAACCAAAAATGTAGGGGGAGGGAACTTTCTGGTTAGGTTTTTTTATTTTTTTCGGTTGTAAAAAATGCAAAATTTTCACAAAAATCAGAAAAAACAAACATTTTTGTTTCTCTATGTGCATGCATGTACACACACTGCTTGGGGGGAATTGGTTTATTTGCCTGTATAGTTAAATAATTAATATGAAATCTGAAAAACTGGGCTTCTGATTTCCCCATCTAGAAAGATTTTCTATAGAAATACTGATGTAGTACAAATTACTGTCTCCTTTGCCATTTGATGTTCTTATTCCTGTTCCAGGTTAGAGAGTCTACCCAGCAGATCCATCTTGCATTTTACTGTTCAATACACTTGTGATAGGCACTGCAACTCAGTGACCTCTCTGACTGTAAAATTATAATCTGATTTTGATCTAGGAAATGAAGAAGGCACATGATCATACTGATGCCATATTGTGCCCTACAAAAGTAAATGATTGTTTTATCTTTTATTCCCCTCTGCATCCTGTCGTCACTCCCAGAGTGTTCTCAGTGTGTACAACACTTTGAAATTAAGACTAAACAGTGATGAGAAGGTGTGATTTAGCCTATAATAACCCAAGTGATATTTAAATGATTTTGAATTGTGAATTAAATAAAAACTGTACCTATGTAACAGCCACGTCTGCTTGTTAGCAGACTGCTGTCAATGTCTTTACCTGCAGTTTATTTGCTCACCAGTCTTACTGAACTCAGATGACCTTCATTTCTCAAAACTGGAGGTCTCCTACACCCTAATTAATGTGTGTGTCAGGGCACTTGAATGGTTGAAATCTGATTGACCATTTGGTGAACTCTGACAGAAATGTCAGAGTTCAAATTTAAGACATTTTCTGTATTCATCAGGCCAGAATAAATAAATGTACCACTTTTCAAGATTCCAGCTCAGCAAGCACATGAAAATTATGTGTCTATCAGTCAGGTGTTAGATGTTTCTGTATTATAATTCTAGTGGTGGGTAAAAGACAATATCTTCCCCTCCTTTTCTTTACTGAAGAATTATACCTCTCACCCTCACTGCAAGCCCCTTGGGACACTGTTAATGTACTGTTTAAGAGCTGTCTCATAAGAAAAGGTGTTATTTCTACAAATCAAAGGTTTGTTCAATTTAGATCTGATTCAAGATTCATTTAAGTCAATGGAGACACTTTTGCTGATTTCAACGATCTTTGGAGCAGGCCTTTTATCAATAAAAACGGGGAGGTTTTCTTGGTTTGGGGGTTACACACTGTACTTATTGCAATGTTTGCTGCTACCGTGTGTTAAGGCTAACAAAGAGAAATGGATTGAAATGCACAAGCTTTTCACTGGTCACTTATTAAGCGCTATAAATACGTTTAGGCTTACCAACTGACAGAAGCACTCCCACAAGGTTGGCAAAGTAGCATTTTTTGGCAATGCTGATCAGATTCATATTTTACTTAAAACTATAACAGGTTTATTAGCAGCAAAACAATGGAAAGAACTGCAAGTTTAATTGGGGTATTAAAATACTGCTGAGATGATGACTCATTACACCCTTTCTGGCAAATAATATGTATCAGAACAACATATGCTCCTGTTTTGAAAGCCCCGCAGAAGGCTGGCTGGAATGTCAATCCACTTTTGATTAGATCATTTTTTACATAAGAAATATATGGGAACTGAATGCAGCAGATGCCATTCCTACAGTGGGGGTTAGCCTGTGCATAATGGGCAAAAACAACCAACAGTTTTGTATAATCCCTTTAATCTTTGGGTAACAGATTTATTTGGGCATAAGCTTTCGTGAGTTAAAACCTCACTTCTTCGGATGCATCCGAAGAAGTGAGGTTTTACCTCACGAAAGCTTATGCCCAAATAAATCTGTTAGTCTTTAAGGTGCCACCAGACTCCTTGTTGTTTTTGTAGATACAGACTAACACGGCTACCCCCGATACTTAATCTTTGGGTGTAATTTCTGTATAAGAAGTCCAGAAATACTCTCATAAAACATCACTGAAGAAAACTGTGTGGAGTGCAGAGTTGCTGAGCAGCACAAACATTCTGGTTTACAACAAAAGCTGTTTATTATTTAGGATTTGTATTACAGTCACAGCCACTGACCCCAGGTAGGATTGTTGCCCCATTGTGTTAGAGGTGGTACAAAAAATAGAATGAGACAGTCCTTGACCTGAGAAGTTTAATTCATGAAGCTGTTTTGTAAATATCCGTAACAGTACGCTTTCGCTTTAGAGAACCAACTTTTAGGGGAAACATTTTATTTAAATCACTAGAATGTTGGAGCTAGTAATATATCCCTACACCATTTCTTTTTTAAATGGACATTCAGGTAGTGAAGTCTTCCCCTGTCCCCCTAAAAGACTTCCTAGTAAATGAAGCTTCAGGAGCTGCAATCTGCAGAGTATGATGCATGCAATCTAATTGGTCTATATAAGTATAGACAAAGTTCATTATTATCAGAGCTTTCAAGAAGCCCTTTATATTGCACTCACTATCTCTAGCGCTAGTGATCCTGAACTAGTCTGCTACACATTAAAACAGCTTTTGTGGTTAAGAGATTTTTGAATTGTCCGCTAAGTATTGCTCAAAGCTTCATATGAATGGAAGGATATCAGCTCTGATGAATAGTTTATTAAAGTGGCTGCTAAAAAGAGCAGTACCATGGTTTCCTTATGAATATGAACTAGCTGAATGACTAACTCTTTGGTAAGCTTACATCTGGCAAGCTCTGTTGATTAGTCCACAAGCAACTTCCCTTCTGTTTTCAAATGTAGAAAGTCTAACTGGTTAATAAAATGTTGATAAATAAAAGTTCCACAGAGCAGTTAATGCAGTGAAAGCTAAATTATGCTCTTGGATCTTTTGAGGCCAAATCCTGTCCTTGGTTGCTTGGACCTAACTCCACTTGACTTCAGAGGGATTGCCAATGTCCATATAAAGGTAGGATTTGCCTGGAAGTTGTTTTAGAATCATAGGACTGGAAGGGACCTAGAGAGGTCATCTAGTCCAGTCCCTGCACTCATGACAGGACTAAGTATTATCTAGACCATCCCTGACAGGTGTTTGTCTAACCTGCTCTTAAAAATCTCCAATGATGGAGATTCTACAACCTCCCTAGGCAATTTATTCCAGTGCTTAGCCCTGACAGTTAGGAAGTTTTATCTAATGTCCCTTGCTGCAATTTAAGCCCATTGGTTCTTGTCCTATCCTCAGAGGTTAAGAAGAACAATTTTTCTCCCTTCTCCTCGTAACAACCTTTCATGTACTTGAAAACTATCATCTCTCCTCTCAGTATTCTCTTTTCCAGACTAAACAAACCCATTTTTTTCAGTCTTCCTTCATAAGTCATGTTTTCTAGACCTTTTATCATTTTTGTTGCTTTTCTCTGGACTTTTTCCAATTTGTCTACATCTTTCCTGAAATGTGGCGCCCAGAACTGGATACAATACTCCAGTTGAGGCATAATCAGCATAGAGTACAGTGGAAGAATTACTTCTCGTGTCTTGCTTACAACACTCCTACTAATACATCCCAGAATGATGTTTGCTTTTTTTGCAACAGTGTTACACTGTTGACTCATATTTAGCTTGTGGTCCACTATGACCACCAGGTCCCTTGCCGTAGTACTCCTTCCTAGGCAGTCATTTCCCATTTTCTATGTGTGCAGCTGATTGTTCCTTCCTAAGGGTGAAATTCAATAAGGACAAATGAGTACTTTGCATTTGTCCTTATTGAATTTCACCCTATTTACTTCAGACCATTTCTCCAGTTTGTCCAGATCATTTTGAATTATAATCCTATCCTCCAAAGCACTTGCAACCCGTCCCAGCTTGGTATCATCCACAAACTTTAACTGTACTCTCTATGACATTATCTAAATCATTTATGAAGATATTGAACAGAACCGGACCCAGAACTGACCCCTGCGTGACCCACTCATTATGCCCTTCCAGCATGACTGTGAACCACTGATAACTATTTTCTGGGAATGGTTTCCAAACAGATATGCATCCATCTTATAGTAGCTCCATCTAGGTTGTATTTCCCTAGTTTGTGGCCTCTGGAGGCCATTGAGAGGCAAGTGCCATAGATTTGTCAAAAACAAATTGTGTCAAACCAACCTGATAGCTTTCTTTGACAGGATAACAAACCTTGTGGATAGGGGGGAAGCGGTAGACGTGATATATCTTGACTTTAGTAAAGCTTTGGATACTGTCTGGCATGACCTTCTCATAAATAAACTAGGGAAATGCAACCTAGATGGAACTACTATAAGCTGGGTTTAAAACTGGTATCAAGCTTGTAATGTCAGCCTGTCCACAAACAAGTGACAGGAAAAGGAAAGGCTGGCCGCTGCCTCAGGCTGGGCCACTAGAGGAGCTCACTAGCAGTTCCTCCTCCTGGGCCAACTTCCTCCCTTCTTTGTGGCAAGTTTCACCTTTTTAATCTCCCCTTTTCCAGGTGGAGCATGATCAATTAGGTGTACCAAATTGGAACTGGCTGAGTGCAGGAATACTTGTTAGCCTTTCTATCAGTGGGATGGGGGAGGGGTGTCCCATCACAGGCAAGACCACTCAGATTGCCTTATATCACAATCACAGCTCTATCAAGCTTCTCCCACTAATCCTGCCATCAGTGTTCAGTCCAACAGTGTTCAGTGTTTTGTGTAGCTGTATTGAAATATCACTGAACACTGAATATCATTGAAAAACACTGAACACTACTGCATGCATGCAGATCATTCCCAGTGGCTATTGCTAGCTTCCCAGGATGGAGAATTAAGGTTGCGTGAACATGTACCTTAAGATTTACCAGTTTAAATCTGAATAACCTTAAATCTTTACTTCCTGGTTTTCAGATAATTAAAGTTTTGCTGAACTTGCCATTCTGGAAGGGCACAAGATGCCACCAGATAACCTTAACTCTGCATTAACAAAGTTTTGTGTCAGTAAATTGTACTAGTGTTGAGACTGTATATCAGTACTATCTAGTGAGCTTACAAAGCCAGTCGAGTGGGCCAAATTCAGCTCTCAGTTACACTGTTGCAACCTTTCTAAAGTCAGTGTGGGTACACTGATATAACAGAGTAGAAATTTGATCACTGTGTCTTTAAAAGAATGGTCTAACATGAGAGTGAATTTCCAGAATATTAACTAGCGTCCATTGTCATCAATTTCTCATTTTTTCATACAACTAGCAAGAGAACTGCCCAAGTAAGAAGTTATATAATGAGTCATTCTTTTACCATAGATCATCAAAAATGGTTTTAAGTGATCATTCCCTTTAAGTGTGAGTACTCCATTGGGTAGAAGAGGAGTGAACAGGGGAATTATTAACTGTTAATAGCACATCTTTTATGGGGTCTCTGTGCGTCTCTTTAAAAATTTCTGAATCAGTCTGAATGCAGTATCCCTGCCTACATAATGTGTACACATAATCTACCAGCCTCAGATGAAGGCCATTATGAGCCATAATGCTGAATGGCTTCCTCAAATCTGATTAAAGACAGTCCCTAACTCAATTTCTACCCTATCAGCAATGCCTGTTTAGCAAGGCATGTTTTATTTCTCTCTGTCTCCAGGGTCCATTTACTGTCTTTCATCTTCACTTTGGAGAGGTATTTAAAAAACAAAAACCCTTATTCCTTTTTTCATGCAACAAGATTCAGTAAATTATTGTTGATGGACTTCATTAGCTGAGACTAATTATCTGAATAATTATCTGATTCTGAACCAAATGCATCCACTGGAAAACAAGAAGTTCTACTGCAACATCTTATATCATTCTCCCAGCTTATTACAAAGTCTAAGGAAAGTTAGAATCCTGCTTTTTCTTTCCTTGCACATTATCTCACCTCACTCCTTCCCTTCTTTTATGTTGTCTCTGTTTCTTCTTTAGCTGCATCATCCTTCTGAAGTTTCTGTCAGTGTTCTAAAATTACATAGTTTGTGCCTGAGTGGAACACTGTTCAGTGTAGCAGATCTGCTGTGTGAGTGGTCAGCCTGTTCATACTTTCCTGTGAGTTGTACTGTTTCTTGGTCATCACAAGTATTGCCAATGAAAACATCTCATCTTTTAAACGCAACTTGTAGAAGTTTACTGCGCTGGGGGTGGCAGTGGTGATGATTGGTGCTTTTCAGTTTCACTGCTGGCCACAACTACTTTTCCTAAGTCCTTAATAAGTGAATCATGGGGGTGTTCTAGTAGTGACTCAGAAATCATCCCACTTCATTATACCATTCACTGCCGTTTGAGGTTTGAGCTACTAGTATGGAGTGTTCCACTACAAACAAATCAGCTTCCATCACCTACCAGAAATCCTTTGCAGCTGGCCTCAGATATTATTGTTCTTCCAAAGTTGCTGTACAATTTTTTTTACAGTTTTCAAAAGCATAAGCTCTATTAACGTTGTCTGTGCCTGGAAGTCATAAATGTAGTTTGTTGAAGAGAATACTATAAAGAGAATAAGATGTTTGAGGGGGTCTGTGATTTATGAGTAAACAAGTAGCTTCTTCTTATAAAGTTAATCCTTTCGGTGGTCTGCTTGATAAGTCATTTAAGCAAATAATGTGCATGTGCCAGTTTGGGGTCTCTGACTGATACATTTGGCTTGGAGAGCTAAACAAACTTCTGTACAGTCACTTTGGATCTTGAAATTTTAGAAGGAGTCTAACATTTTTATAACAAGCAAAGCTTTTATTGTTTAAAAAATGTGTGATGTTTTCTATTTGCTGAAAATATTCCACTGCAGTGTACATATAGCCGTAGGGCCTACCATGAAGTTTGTAATACTTAAATACAGAATATTAATTCAAAGTACAAAGTACATGGGAGTCCCCTCCCATACTCCGAACCTCTCTGCTCTACCCCCATCCTTCATCCCAAACCCCTCATCCCTGGCCCCACCCCAGAGCCCACACTTCCAGCCCGAGCCCTTACCCCCTCCCGCCTCCCAACCCCCTGCTCCAGCCCAGAGCCCTCTCCCGCACCCTGAATGCCTCATTTCTGGCCCCACCCCAGAGCCTGCACCCCCAGCCAGAGCCCTCACTCCCTCCTACACCCCAACCCCGAATTTTGTGAGCATTCATGGTCTGCCATGCAATTTCCATACCCAGATGTGGCCCTCAGGCCAAAAAGTTTGCCCACCCCAGCTTAAAGAGAGCTTTTGGGTACAGCTAGCCCCACCCCACTATACCTGGAGCCAATGCCAGACCTGGAGGGGGTGATAAAAGGAGAGAGCCTGGCCCAGTTTGGGGCTGACAGATGATAAGGCAGGAGCTAGCTATCTTGCTACTTGAAAGGACAGAGCACTAGTCTGGTAGCCATCTGGGAGTAAGCACGGCCTCCCCAGCCAAGAGGAGATTGCAAAGGGGCCTCTAGCACCTGAGGTAACTGAATGAGTGAACTCCAGAGACGTTGTGGGGCTTGCCCTGGCCAACTTATGGCTACCCCACTCAAAGGCGCCTGGGACTGCAGCAAGGCACTGCCCAAGAGGGGACCCTACAGGAAGCAGGCTGCCCAGCAAATTGGACTAGAGGGGCCATACCCCAAAGTGAACAGACTGGTAGGAAGTAGCCCAGACCAGCAGATTTGGACTCCCTGCTGGGAGGGACTCTTTGCCCCACCCACCCCTCTGTTTAGGGGTTGATGTACACAGGGGCCTGAGCTGAGACCCATTGGAGAGGCGGGCCTGGGTCCCCTACACCTCCTGGCATCAAAGACTGAGGTGTCTCAAAGACTGAGGCTCCTCAACCAAGCAGGGGGCTGAGCACCAGACACTTACCACTAGGCTGTCTAGCCCTCTAAGCCACCTGTTAGTCAATTTCATGCAGTTACATGTGTTCTGTCCTTCAAACACTGAGATGCTGTTGAATTTATTTAATAAGATTACATTGTTTCAATTTATACAAATGGGCCCTGGACTGAAAGAGTAAAAAGCCATAAGGCTAACTGATCTATTTGAAATGCGAGCAATTTCTGAACAGAATTAGCTAAATGAATGTTATTGGCAAAATACTATGGGAGTGATCCTACATATTGAAGGGATCTCCTCAAAAGTACTTCTATTTGTGTTTCTTTTTAAAAGATGAGTTTTAGGCAACATAAAGAACAGTTTAATGCAGAGTAGTACATATTGCTGGGCAGGGACGTAACCAGAATTTTCCTAAGGAGGGAGCCCAGAGAGACAATCCCTATCCAATAGGGTGCCTGCCCCAGAGTGGAGAAGATGGTGGGGCATAAGGGTCCCTGTGGGCATGGCTCATCTTGGCACACAGCTTGCAGGGGGCAGAGTCAGCCACAGGCAGGTTTGTGAGGCTGCAGCCAGGGAAAGAAGTGTTGGTATGTGCCAAGCCTGGGCCCCCAGTGCACAGGGTGCAGCCCAGAGGGGACAGGAGGTGGTACAATGTGCCACGCTGCCATCTAAGGTGAAGCCCCCTCCATGCTGCCAGGGCCTCCCTCCACAATGCAGGGATTTCAGCAGGGAATCCTTCTCTGGGCAAGGATTTAGGTACCCTGTCCTGTTACCTGCTGTGCAGGCAGCATGTCTGCGGTTGCAGTGCAGCCCCATGCAACTTTCTTGGGCCTGGCCAGGAAGGGAGGTGGCAGCTGCTGGGTCTCTGTTCAGAGCTGGCAACTGGGGGCCTCTGCCCCTCCTTCCCTCTACCACTCATTGCACCCCTTATTTACTAGGGCTGTCAATTAACTGCGATTAATTGACAGCCCTAGTAAATATCACCATCTGCAGTGTCGCATTGCCCTTGTACATCACCCCAAAGTCTCAGGGGGTTGTGACCATCCTGCCCTTCTAGCTGAATGGGATGGGCGTACAGAAGAGACAGAATCACTGCTCTAGTGGTATGCAGGTTTTCAATTTTATACATTAGATTGCTTCCTTGGAGTTACACCAGGGAGAATTTGCTAGCCAGCAACTAACTTAAACATTTAATCTCTTCCAAAAATCACATCAGTTGAAGGCACCCGGATTTCTGGAAGCTATTATCCTCCTTCCTATAAAACAAATGTAAAAATGTGAGCCTAACAGTCTAAAAAAATATCAGCAAGGAAGTGTCCTTTTCCAATGTATCAAATCACGAAACTGCATAGTTTATCACAATGCCTGCCTGTCTTTGGAGCACGGAGTAGGGGCCATCTTTTAGGATGGTGTGGGCATACAATTGATTGCCTTTCCAAGAAAAGGGGAGATGGGTGGCCAGTATGGACATTAGTGCTTCCTGTTTACTATTTCTTTGACTTTAGATTTTTATGGTACCCATGACAAATTAAATAAAAACCAGTCATAAATTATAAATATTTCACTGTATTTTCTATATTCTACCCCTGAATGAGCTAATCAGGCTATATGCTTTCCGTTCAGAGTGTAGACTGGAGATTCTGTTATTTGCTTCATTGTTTTTCCTTCCCTGTTGAGATATAGGAACTTCCATAACTTCAGAATTCCCTGCAGTTTTCAATCTCTACTGGCATTAGTTTGGATCAGGGTCCTGCAGTGCCAACCCGCCCCAGAAGCAGACACAGGCATTAATAGAGGATTAAGTTCTAGTTTATGGCACTGCCGCACAGCAGCATAAAGCCATAGTGAGGCCTCTCTTACAGAATCTCAGACTCAACTCTTCTTGTGCTAAACCCTTGTCTGGAGGTGGAAAGAAACCATCCTAAGGAATGTTTCAGAGTAGCAGCCGTGTTAGTCTGTATCCGCAAAAAGAAGAACAGGAGTCCTTCCTCCTGAGGTTTGTTAGCAAGGAGGTTTGTGAGCTATGCGGGAAAGCCAACACCACAAGGAGAAGGCCACAAAGCTGCACACAGTTCTCACATCTTTATTGTAAATTTTTTGTGTTGTGGTAGTACGCTGGAGTCGCTGATCAGAATCTAGGTCTCTTTGCACTAGGTGCTGTACAAACACTTAAATACACAGTTTTTGCTGTAAACGGCTAAGAATCTAAGACTGCAAGCAGCGTACAAAGGATCAGGGAAAAGGGTACAACCTGAATGTGTAAAATAATACACATAAACAAAATAAATAAATATAGTGCTGATATATAATTACACACACACACATATATAAAATCTCCAACTTCCAAAGAATAAGATTTTTGTAGGTGCCAGGGTAGAATGTTGGTCTGGAGAAAGAATTTAAGAGAAGAGTTCAAGAAGGACTGTCCATGCACAGGGGCAGTGTAGAAGAAAGTGCAAGGATATGGAAGAAACAAAAGGTTAGTGTCCTTGACAGACGGGAAAGGGTGAACAATTAGGGGGGAGCCAAAGATGGGTTCCAAATTATTCTATTACATACAGAAAGCTATGTTAAAAGAACATAAGTCTGTAAAGTCAAGCACTGAAAAGTTAGGAAATGCCAGAATTAAGGTTGCCTGAAGGGGAGTGTCCTGTTGTGCATGGCTTCCCAAATTGTGGGCTGCAGCATAAAGGTGGGCTGCAACATGGTCCCAAAGGGTCCGCTGGCATAAGTGCATTCTCCAGTCAAGCTCTTTGTAAATCTTTAACTCCATGTGACTCATGGAATCTAAGTAAAAGCTACATAAATGTAATGTTTTGCGCTGTATATGGGGGGGGAGGGGATTTATTTATTTAACAAAACAAGCTGTGCTATGTCAAATTTAATTCTTGTGAGTACAACGGTGCATTTCACTGCAAGGTAACCTAGCAGTGTACACACAATCCGCCATTTACAACTGTAAAAAATGGCAAGCAGTATTTCAGTGTCACATGGATTGATTTATTTTTCAAAAACATGTAAGTGGAACTCTCTTTAAAGGGTTCTCCTTCACACCCTAATCAGAGCCATGTCAAATATGGGCTTTTTCGATTTCTCTCAGATTAAAGGACCTGTGGGCCAAATTCGGCTCGCGGCTATATTCCTCACTGGCAAATGAGAACAGAGCTTGTCCCAATGAATTTCATTGAGTGAATTCTTCTTCATCTACATAAATCAGCTTCGCCCACAAATTATTGTAGATACAGGACTGAAAAATCAACAGTTATAAACATCACATTCAAGCTAGTTATCATAACAACCTAAACCCTATCAATGCATCCAAACTCAAATGCTCCAATCAGAATATAAACTTTTTTGCTTGCATTGGCTACTAGTTTACATGGGCCTAATTCTCTATTTCACAAAGAGCTTTCATGTTGCAGAACCCCTCTTCATGAGGAATAAGGGCCCTGGCTGGTGCAGTGCTATTGGAACAGCTCTATGCTGGTCCCCATTGCTGTGTCCATTTTAGGAGATAGGGATGGATGGAAGGGAACGAATGTGGCCAAAGTGCACTGTATTTAAACCAGGGTCTGGTTTAGCCCCCAAAAGGCCTATTACGTGAGATACACAGAGGTGGCTAAAGCCACCTTTGACTACCCTTTTCTATCCTTCCTTAGTGCTGTGCTGAGCACAAGGATGGAAGAATTGGGAATTGGAGCCCATATAAATCACCTTATTTTGCTAGTGTTAAGCTGCAAACTCCTCTTGTTTGCTTATATTTTGGATAGGCAGACAATATCACACTGCATAGAAAAGTCAATAAGATTGTACAAAAGACCGTACATAACTAGGGTGTGAATAATGAATGTGGTTATGTCACATACAGGAAAAGTCACCTTAGATAATTAGTGCAGGTGTAAGTTGGAGCCAGAAGACTGCATACAAGTATATTGTTGCAACAGTGTTTGATTAGTAATATTTTCTTTTAGAGATGCTCACTATTACCCAACCACAGATTTAGCAAGATGGAGTGAACTGATATTGTCTCACTGGAAATGAGACTCTGTAGTTAGGTAAGCTGAAAGGAACTGGGAAAGGCTGCTATTCTAGATTTTTTGTGACTACTTCTTCTCTCTCAGGTTTGGTGTGACTCTAATGTAACTCCAGTGGAGTTATTCTGAGCTTACACCAGTGTAAATTAGAAAAGAATGTGACCTGTTGCATACCTTCCTGCATTTCAAGTGGCTAAAGCAGTATGCAGTGCCATTCAGGTTTAGCCCGTCTGCCCCTCTGTAGATGGAGACAGAGGAGTGGACAGGCCAAATTAGACTGGCATTACGACCAAGTGCGTGGAGTCACAATGCCACTCAAATTTGGTCCCATTGCGCTGCCCTCTGTGGATGGAGTCAGAGGGGTGGCCAAGCCAAACCTGATTGGTACTTGATCCTATGCAGCAGGTCACAACTTCAATCACTATGGGCCTAGGGTTACCAGGCATCCGGTTTTTGACTGAAACACTTGGTCGAAAAGGGACTCTGATGGCTCCAGTCAGCATTGCTGACCGGGCCGTTAAAAGTCCAGTCAATAGCGCAGCAGGGGCCCGGGGCTAAGGCAGGCTCCCTGCCTGCCCTAGCTCTGCGTGTCTCCCAGAAGCAACCACCATGGGCAGCCAAGGAGGCTCCGCGCACTGCTGTCACCCCAAGTGCCAGCTCCGCAGTTCCCATTGGCCTGGAGGAGCGACCAATGGGAACTGCAGGTGCGGTGCCTGCAGGCGGAAGGGCAGTGCACGGAGCCTCCCTGGCCGCCCATGAGCCTAGGGGTCCAGGGACCTGGCAGCCGCTTCCTGGGATCCATGGTAAGCGCTGCCGGAACCCAGCACCCCAAACACCCTCACGCACCCCTACCCCAGCCCGGTGAAAGTGAGTGAGGGTGGGAGAGAGTGAGCAATGGAGGGAGCGGGATGGAGCGAGCAGGGGCAGGGCCTCAGAGAAGGGGCAGGGCTTCAGGGAAGGGGTGGGGCAGGACATGGTGTTCTGTTTTGTGCCATTAGAAAGTTGGCAACCCTAAAGGGGCCCCTCTTATATGGGGTTCCTGGGGCAAACTACTCTTCAACAGAAACATGGAGCTCTGGGGACCAAAGTAGGACAGTCCTGTGAAATCTAGGACTGTTAGCAAGTATGCCAGTGCAGTGACAATATGCAGTCTCCCTTCTCTGTACTGAGAATTGTGTTGGCATTGCAAGCTATCACTTTAAGAGTGTGGGGGGTAGGGGCTGGTCATGATCACAGGCTATAAGGAGCTCTGTAGGGAAATGTCTGATCTGGGCCTCCCAGCAGTTAATATGGAAACAGCCAATTTAACACAAGGTGGGATGAGTTGTGCACCTCTGCCTTAGGGAGTAGCCTGTTTTTTCTCTCATTTTGGGTTCTTGTGTGTAATCATTCTGAATTCTAAGAAACAAAGTAGTGTTATGCTGCAACCTTCCAACAAGACTACTTATAGTTTTATCTAACTTCTCTGGGTGTATGCTATGAACATAATACCTTCATCATTCTTCACTTTGTTTTTCTTTTTGTTCTTGCTGGCACCATTTCCAGTACAAACTAGTTGTCTATTTAAGACACTTTAATACAGCTGAATGAAACTGGTCTAATTCAGTTTGCAGGAGCTCCAATAAAATTGTGGGTTGTTTGCTTTTATCCATATGTATTTGTCTCCCATGATTTTCAGTCTGTCACATTTTCTGCAAAATTTCCAGTCAAAACTCAGATGAAATTGTAACAAAACCATAAATTGGTCACAGTGGCGAATTATCCACTGGGCCAATGGGGCCCAGGCCCAGGGACCCCGGCCAATTGGGGGCCCTGAGAAAAATGGGTGCCCCCATGCACCCCGACCCACTCCACCCACCTGGCGCTCCTGCCGGGGAACAGGGTTGGAGTGCGGGGGCTTGTCCCACTCTGCTCGTCTGGCGTGACTGCAGGCAGAAGGGGAGGGGAGGGCCCCCTACTTACTCTGACCCAGGGCCCCACAAAACCATAATCCACCTCTGATTGGCCCAGGTCCACTAGCTTTACCCAGAAGTTTTTCAAATTATAGTGAGCCTTTCAGCTCACACTGACTGAGTTTTGAGCTCCAATCTGGCTAATTGTGTTGCTATTTGGATTTCATTTTGATCATTTTCCACAGCTCCATGTGGTGGGCCAAAGTCATCCCTGGTATAACTCTGCTGAAGTTAACGGTGTTTCACCAAAGATGAAGTTGGTCTGTTAATCTTTTACAGAATGCTAAGGGAAACTCCGATTGCTTTATGAAGCTTTGGCGCCTTTCTTTCCAAAAGACTTGAAATATTTATGTAGAAAGAATAATTGAAGCATCACCTAGTTAGTAAACTGAATACTAGTCTGACAGTGAAAGTGTATTCACGAGTGCATTTTTATGCTTATATATGACTGAAAGTTTTTTTGGCACTGTCACTTGATATCTGGATTGTAACAAGCACTTCTTTTATTACTGACAAATAGCATGAGTTGGGGTTATTTATTGTTTTTTATGGAGCGTGTTTCGTTTAGTGTCAAGATTTTAATCTTAGTATTTCACTAGTCAAGTATGAACTTTAGCTGTGGTAATTAAGTAGCTAATATCTAACATGGTAACTAATCAGCAAGGAGATTGAGGTGACATTTTTGCAAGGGTGTAGTCAGACACTAGGTAGCTAGTTGGGGTAGATTCCACCGCTCTGTTAATGATTGAGGCCTATATTTTCCAAAATATCCACTAATCCTAGGTGCTTCCACTTCTGGGTATACAAACTAAATCTATTCCCCTCCACATTTCCAGTTGACCTCAGTGGTATCTCAAGCTGGTTATACAAAAAAATGGGGCATTAAAAATGAAGGGACATTTTGGAAAATGTAAGTTTATTTACTTTTGTTTTATTAAGGGATCACAAGGATCTGGAAGCTTTAAAAATGGTGCGGTGGGTGAGAAACTCACCCACAAAACATTTTTTTTCATCTATTTTTTTTTTCCTGACTGAATTTTCCTTTAGAGCTGGTCAACTCTCAGAATTTCTATGGGAAATTTAGACATTTCAAAACTTCTTTTTGTTCCAAATTAGAATGAAAACAACAAAATTCAAAGTTTCCCATCAAACAAGATTCCAAATTTTATATATTTGGAATCTTGTTTCATGGGAACTACATACATTGTTTCTGGTCAGAATGTTTC
Source organism: Chrysemys picta bellii (assembly GCF_011386835.1). Lineage (NCBI taxonomy): Eukaryota > Metazoa > Chordata > Testudines > Emydidae > Chrysemys > Chrysemys picta. The sequence goes on along the minus strand of NC_088791.1, from coordinate 272,155,350 downwards.
ATCCTGAGTTCAACTTTTAAAATGTTATATTAAAAAATTAAATGAAAAGTTATTTTGGAATGAAAAAATCAAAATGTTCCATTCCAAAAAGGAATATTTCAATTGTATCAAAATACTTTTTTCCTAAATGAAATTTCATTGAAATCAACACATTTCCACATGTTCTGATTTTGACAAAACTGCTTTTTCCAACGGCAAAATGTTGTCAGAAAACTTCCAGCCAGCTTTAATTTCTCTCAACCTCTGCAAATTGAAAACTGCTGTAGTTTTAAGTAGCAATTGTCCACTGATGAACTATTAACAACAAACTGTGTGCCAGGATTGTTTGGGATCATGAAAGCATGTAAAACTGTCCCAACTTGCATTGGTGGACAGAATTTAGCTCAGTGGTTTGCACATTGGTCTGCTAAACCCAGGGTTGTGAGTTAAGGATCTGGGGCAAAAATCAGTACTTGGTCCTGCTAATGAAGGCAGAGGGCTGGACTCAATAACCAAAAGGGGAGGGATAGCTCAGTGGTTTGAGCATTGGCTTGCTAAACTCAGGGTTGTGAGTTAAGGATCTGGGGCAAAAATCAGTACTTGATCCTGCTAGTGAAGGCAGGGGGCTGGACTTGATGACCTTTTGGGGTCCCTTCCAGTTCTATGAGATAGGTATAGCTCCATAATTTTAATCCTATAAACCTGAAGGGCCAATTTTTAAAAAAAAATTACCTCTATTTTTGCACAAATAATTATGCAATTCTGCAGCACCTAACATTTGTGTGTACAAGTTGTAGAATATGCATATAAAGAGCAATAATTTGCACTCACATGTTTCCTCATTTTGGGTGCCCCTGTTTTTGGGTGCTAAATAATCACAATGAACTGGTTTGTACAGTTGCGACTAAAGGCAGTAATTAGCCCATTCATTCTAAGATCTGTGTTTTGAGGATCCCCAGGGAATGTATTACTGCTAACAGGTACTTGTAGCACTTACTAGTTGCATGTACAAACTGAATACAATATCTTACTGTGTAAATCTCCTAGGATTAGCACTGTGATTAAATCTGAGACTGGACATTCTTGCCCAGGAGGAATGGGGAAGAGTTTGCTTTGTGTCTTCCTGCACCTTATAATGCCTGAGGAAGGAAAATGGTTTTCCTAGGCTGCCAGTTGATCTGACAGGCACAAACTATTACCTCTTTCCCAGCAATATGAGGTTTGTGTTTTTTAAATGAAACACAAGTACAAGGTTTGTAAAGCAAAATGGATCAAATTCTTTGGTTCTTACTGCCTATTCAGGCAAAACTCGCAACAGTCAATGGGAGTTTCCCACACTGTAAAGAAGCAAATGGTGAAGGATTTGGGCCAAAAGTGGTCTGGCTATAAGCAGGGACGGTGCAAGGATGTTTCGCGCCCTAGGTGAAACTTCCACCTTGTGCCCTCCCCCCTCCCCGAGCCCTGCGGCAGCTCCCCGCCCCCCCATCCTGAGGCGCTCCCCCCCCGTGGCAGCTCCCCACCCCCCTCTCTGCCCTGAGGCTCCCCCCCGCGGCAGCTCCCCCCCCCCGAGCCAGGGAGCTGTGCGGCAGCTCCCCACCCCAGGTCACCTCTGCTCTGCCCCCTCCCCGAGCCCCACGGCAGCTCCCCACCCCCCCTACCCTGAGGCGCCTCCCCCATGGCAGCTCCCCCCCCTGCCCAGGGAGCCATGCGGCAGCTCCTCACCTCTGCTCCGTCCCCTCCCCTCCACCCTGAGGCACCCCCCCCCGTGGCAGCTCCCCCCAACCCGGGGAGCCGTGTGGCAGCTCCCCACCCCAGCTCACCTCTGCGCTGCCTCCTCCCCGAGCACGCCGTCGCTGCTCCACTTCTGCCTCCCAGGCTTGCGGTGCCAATCAGCTGTTTGGCGCCACAAGCCTGGGAGGGAGAGAAGCAGAGCGGGGCAGCGTACTCAGGGGAGGAGGCGGAGCAGAGGTGAGCTGGGGCGGGGAGTTCCCCTGCATGCCGCCCCCCCCTTACTTGCCCCCCTGCATGCCGCCCCCCCCCTTACTTGCCCCCCTGTCCCAGCTCCCTTTGCCTAAATGCCGACGACGACTGGGATGGCCAAAGATCCGGCCGCTGCGGTTGCCGCTGAAGTAAATGCTGCCCCCCAAATGCTAGTGCCCTAGGCGACCGCCTAGGTTGCCTAATAGGTTGCACCGGCCCTGGCTATAAGTCGAGTCATCTTTATAGTAGAGCAGTACACAGTGACTGCTAAACACCAGGTTTGATTGACTAGTTGGACATTCTGGAGATGTCATGCTAGCATTTAAAATTTTCTTTCAAACATGGTCTCATTTGATGAGCTCATTCACATTCAGCAACAGGCCTCCTTACTCCTACTATGTCAATGAGATGGGTAGAAAATCCTATAACGGGGTGGCCAAAGTAGCTCATGAGTTGCATGCAGCTCTTTTACAGTTAAAGTGTGGCTCATGGACCCACCCCCATTCTCCGCCTACCAGTCTGTTTGTGGGTGCGAGGGGCTTCTGTCCTGCAGTAGGGTGGTGGGGCTAGGGACTTTTGCCCAGCAGGGATGGAGGTCTTGGGACTTCAATCCTGCGGGAGGCACCTCTTGAGGTGCAAGCTTCAGCCCCACTCCTGCTGAAGCCCCAAGAACCCCCCTGTAAGCTGTGCAGCTGCAGCCAGGACCTGCCGTGGGTGGGGGAGAGGTGCCCTGTACCCAGCCCCGGCACGGCCCTGCTGTGGCTGGGGCATCCCTTGCCTGACCCCAACTCAGCCCCGGACCTGCCATGGCCAGGGGAGGGGCGGCCTGAATTCAGCCCCAGCCTGGACCTGTCACAGTGCCCCTCCCCCAGACCTGCCGCAGCCAGGAGAAGGATGCCCCTCCCCTGGCCCAAACACAGCCCCCGCCTGGACCTGCTGCAGCCGAGCAAGGGGCACCTATCCCACGGCCCCAGTCCTGGACCTGCCGTGGTGGTGAAAGGTACCTCTCCTCGCCCCCCCCCTCCATGCTGCTGTGGGGAGAGAGAGCTGAAGGGAGTCCTCTCTCTCCCCACCATAGCCCCGGAGCACACTCCTGCACCCCAAACCCCTCATCCCCCGCCCCCACCCCAGAGCCTGTATCCCAACCCTCTGCTCCAACTCTGAATCCCTCATTCCTGTCCCCAACCCAGAGCCTGCACCCCCCAGCCGGAGCCCTCACACTCCTGCACCCCAATCCTCTGCCCCAGCCCTGAGTCCCCTTCCACACTCCGAACACCTTGGCCCCACCCCCACCACATGAATTTTTTTACATGCACCAATATGGAGGTGATGTATCACACATTCCGCATATGTGTGGGAAAAATTAGAGAGAACACTGCCCATGACCCTGCAGGGCAAAGCCCCTATCCCCACTACCCCTCCACAGGCTGAAGTCCCGAGTCCGGGCAGGCATGCCCAAGCTCTCAAACTTCTGAAGATTGCCGTATGCGGCTCAGAGGGTCAGTAAGTTTGGCCACCTGTGCCCTATAGGAAGGAACATTTTTCATTGGTTTCTAAGAACCACGGTGGACAAGCTTCAGCAAGAAAAGCAGTTAAGGGTGGGGTTTTCAAAGACTCTCTCAGCACTGGCCTAATTGCTCCCATTACAGTTGATGGGAGTTCACAATGCTAACTTAAGAGCTTTGGAAATCCCAACCTCAGCTTTTTAAAAAATTCAGCAGTTAAATTTATCATTCTCGCTCTTCACACCTCCATCCCCAACCATGTTCAGAAACGTTGTAGAGGAAGCTGGTATCTGTTCAACATACTGCATGCTCCTCAGTTTTTGAGCATCAGGCCTCTTATTTAGGCCTCTAAATATAGATTTAGAAGCCTAATCTTAGGCACCTATTATTTTTGAAAAGTCTTGACTTTACCAATTTTTCTTCTGTCAAAAAATCACCTCGGGGGTAAGAGGAAGCTCCATAGTGAAAGGAATTGTTCTAAGGTATGAGTGACTGAACAAATTAGAATGAGAAGCAAAGCACTACCTTGCCATAAACATTAGCTACCACCAAACTCTGCAATCATCAGTTCATATACACATCCTAACCTTTTCTTTCCTTCTCCTTTTTTTCCAGTCTTCTAGTTCTCTAAAGTGCAATAGGAGCAGAACTCTCATATTTCCTGTAATCAACTATAGAAAATCCAGTTCATAGCTTATACTGCCATTGCCAGTTCATTTAGTACTGTTTATTTTTCATATATGAAATATTACTCATCAATGTGACTAGTCAAATGAACAAGTGAAGTATCATCCAATGAACAAACTCCTTGACTAAGCCAGCTGTCAGGGCTAGCGACAGCTGCTGATGCAGGAAAGGAATGAGAAACTTTCTTTTCTAAATCAGAGCATACCCAGAAAACCTGTTAAAAATGAAAAAAAAAACTTTCACTACAATCATGCATCAGATAAACCAAGGTGGGAGGAGTTTTTGCATTTAAAAAAAAAATCTGACTTAGGAAGGATGTTATAATAAAGAAATGGAAGCATTAAATCTCAACTATCTTTCTCTCTTTATGGGCCTGATCTAAACCCTACTGAAGTCAATAGAAGTCTTTTTATATATATATATATATATATATATATACACGAGATCTCTCTGACAAATTCCAAGCACATATTTATGAGGTCTTCCCTATGTGTCCATCTTTCAGCCACCTCACTAGAAATGCTGTTTCCCCTTCATTATTTAATGGAGTGGTAAAAACAAGCAGGAAAAAAGGAAACAAAGACATTTCTACTTTACAATTTTCTTGTTTGCAAAGTAAAGTAAAATGATCTAAATGTCATTCACAGCTGTCCCCTCTGAAATAATTATTACTAAAATTCCTCATATCAACATCCCCTGACAAGTTTTAGGCTTGCATATCAAAAGTGATTAGTAAATTCAACTGAGTTTGTTCTCTTCTGTTTATTCTGCCTTATAATATAGGAACATGAGGACATTCCATGAAATTGAAAGATGGAACATTCAAAACTTGATAAATGGAAATAGTATTTTATACAACTAACAATAAGCTGTGGAACTCGTTGCTACTGGATATCACTGAGGCCAAGAGCTTAGCAGGATCCAAAAAGGGATTAGAGATCTATATGGCTAACAATGATAGCCACAGTTAATTGTGAATCCTAAAAAAAAATCATTTAAAAACAAGAGTTTCAGAAAGAACATTAATCCTCATGGTTTTGTTTTAAGCCTAACTACTGGGGATTAGGAGAAATCCTTCCCTGCTGGGGTAAGTTATCCAATAGCTGCTTACTGCACCATCCTCTTCAGCATCTGGAATTGGTGACTGCTAGAGACAGAATACTAGATCATATGGACCACTGCTTTGATCCAGCATACCAGTTTTTGTGTTTCCATAACACCTCCAGACATCTTGTTCTTCATAATTAAAACCTTATTCACCCTGGGCAGGAGTAAGTGATGCACCATGTGAGCCATGGTGCCCTGAGGTGTTATGTCTTTCAATTTATAGGGTTGCCAACTTTCTAATCACACAAAACTGAACACCCTTGCCCCTCCCCCAACCCCACCCCTTCCCCAAGGCCCTGCCATTCTCCGAGGCCTCACCCCCACTCACTCCCCCCCCCCGTCACTTGCTCTGCCCCACCCTCACTCACTTTCATCCGGCTGGGGCAAGAGTGGTGCAGGAGAGGTTGTGGGGTAGGGGCTTTGGAAGGGAGTTTGGGTACAGGAGGGGGTTCTGACCTGGAGAAGAGGGTTGGGATGTGGTAGGGGGTTCGGGTTGTGGGCTCTAGCCAGGCGGCACTTACCTCAGGTGGTTCCCGGAAGTGACCGGCATGTCTGGCTCACTTCCAGGAGCCACGCAGAGCCAGGGGAAGGCAGGGAGTCTGCCTTAGCACCGCTGCACCACTGATCGAACTTTTAGCAGCACAGTCAGGACTGGCCGCCAGGGTCCCTTTTTAACCAGGCATTCTAGTAAAAAAACGGAAGCCTGGCAACCCTACTTCAAATGCTCAATACCTAGAAGCTTTGGTGTATGTAGCACTCCCATTCTGGAACGGTTTAAGAGATAAAGACAGTGCTCCCCAAGTGCAGTCAGTCATGCATGGGTTGGGGGAAAGCATGGTCCCTCCCTGGCCTCTCCTAGAAATTCTTCCTCTGGGACATTTAAAAGAAGCATTAAAATATTTAAAGATCTTTAAAAATATCACCTCTCCCCAAACCTTCATGATCCTTTGTGATGTCAGAGTGTAATGGTGTGACTGGAGCAGTATCCTCTTGTGGGACTTCCAAGCACTATGACATAGCCACAGGTCTCCCTAGGGTTGGGGGAAGAAGTCTCTATCTCCAGTGTTGACTAAGGCAGGTGTCAGTCCAACAGTGACTTGTCCCTTCAGTCTTATCTGTTTCTAGGCAGGGATGAGGGGTTCAGCCCCCAAAATGTTCTACAATAAAAAGCAAACATAATACTGAACCATCCCCTGTCCTCTGGGGGGGGGGGGGGGGGGACATTGAGGAGAAGGGGGAGATGCATTCTTGGCCTTTCCTTCAGGATTGGTTCCCAAAAAGTGTCTGATTCAAGCATTGTTTGTTCTTTACAGACTAGCTAGTCCTCCCCATTGGCTGCTCTGGCTAATGGGGCTGTCTCTCTGGAACTCTACCAGTGACAATCCCTTCAGATAGAGAGGCAGAGCTCCATCCTCCTCCCTGACCAGTCAGGTCTAAAGTGAACCAGACTCTCTCCTTTTATTTCCCCTCCAGGCCTGGCATTGGGAGCAGATATAGTGGGGTACAGCTAGCTGGGCCTAAAGGCTCTCCTTAACCCCTTCTGTGCTAGTCTGGGCCTCTCTGGCCCATCAGGTGGACAGACACTGCTCTGGGTGAGCACTGAAAGGAGAATGCAGGCTTCAGTATGCAGAATGCCATATCTATTTTGCTTAAAGAGATGCTATTTCATTTTTGTTGTGTCTTCATTTCTGTGGTAAAGTGAGATTCTGCAGCTGCAAAATTGTGAGATACTTGTGGGTCCTGCCTCTAATCAAACACATGCTCTACCTGGATATTGTCTTTGATATTCTTGGGCCTACTCTCATTTTGAAAGCCACCACTAGTAACAAGTTAGTTAATCTGTCCTGCAGAAGATGAATGTGTTGCCAAGTTTCTGTTTAAACAAAGGAGGAAGTGAATATGAATTTACATTCTGAAAAGTAAGCGTAGGTGACAGACTGCTATAAGTGTAGCAATTGTCTAAATAACTGGTTCTGAAATCTTTTGTGTGAATGAATGATAGTCTTGCCTAGAGAGGATTAATGTATTACTAACTTTACTCCATTTTCTCTGCATTATAAAGCTACATGTTATCAGATACAAGATTATTGTACTTTAATTCTTAGCTACACTAAATCCCATTATAAATCATCCTCATTAAACATAACCTTGTCATAATGCACTAACTGTCTATTCAGGATGGTATTTTATTAAGGATGGAATGTAATTTCAGGGTTACTAACAGAGATGGGCATTTAATAGACAATGAAACTGGTTTCCAGATGTTCTTTATGCAACTGGGAAGGAACACCTAATATCTTTTAATAAAACTGAACATGAGTATTTTGTGGAATGTGTTCACTGACACCAGAGTCTGAAGACCAAAGAAAATTGTTTCAGATGCAGCAGATCTGATTCTTTATAGGGGTAGGAGGGAGTAAATACACTGAGAACCTGATCTGTTCCCTGAGGTCAATGGCAAGCTTCTCACTGACCTTTATGGGAGCAAAATTAGGACTGCAATAAAAAGAAGAGATAGAACTTGGTTTATCTAATAACAATCTATCATTTTCCCTATAACGCATATGTAAGAGTCTCACAATTTAATATCTAGTCAAAAGTTTACAGCACCTGTGATTACAGAACGTGTACAGAGGGGCAATTACAATATATTTTGTCATAGGCCAGAAACTCCAATCTCAGTAGCCTTAGTAATAGTGATGTGCCAATGGCACGCTATATGCTTAACAGACAAAAACAAAGAGAAGGCCTTTCTCCCAAAGAGCTTGAGAATCTAAGTAGACAGCTTACTAACATGGGAGGAGTTTGGATGGGGAAGGAAGACAGTAGTGTGTGGGTCAAAAAGTCCAGCTTGTGCCTAGCTCGATACAGGTGGGGTGTAAGGAGGAGAAAGGGACCAAGAAACTCCCTATCTCTTTTGCACCTATTTGCAGGGTTTGGGTACAGTTCCATTGGGAAATTGGGATACACACATCACTTTCTGCTAGACAGTTCTTGTGGAATGAGCTATGACGACAGGCAGAACCTCTTTATTCAGATAGCATAAATTTCCTTAATGCATATAATTAAACCCATCAAGAGTTGGTAGTTTTAGAGGCTGTTATACCTTTAAGGGACCCCAAAAATGCCTAAAAAGGTGAGGTGGGAGAGAGAGAGAGAAAGTGAGGGGGCAGATATTCCCCCAAAAGGGGCAGGGACCGAGAAACAGCATGTGTGCATTACTCAAAGGAGGGGTACAGAAGGAGAGAAAGGGGTGATGAAGACTTTGTAGGAGGGAGGAATAATTACCCAATATGGGGAAAGGAGAGACAAACAGAAAATTACCAAATGAGGAGAAAATGGATGGGGAGAGAGTAATTCCCACAAAGGGTTATGAAAATTCACACAAAGGACACGGCAAGGATGCACAGAGCAGGGGGTTATGGAGGAAGGGAAGGAGGCTTCATAAATGTGTTTTTACTTTTTAACTATATCTTTAAATGCAATATCTAACTTTGCTAAAAAGGCATGTTCTGCAGTTGGACAATACCACAAAATTAGTCAGTGTACTTTTTGTTCCTGGGCCCCAGACTCTAAGTGAAAATCTAATTTGGCTCTCATCAAAGATTGAGTTTGACACGTTGTCATGGAGTGCTCTACTCACTGCTAGGACAGCACCTCTTCCTGGCCGTTCTGGGGACTAGCTTCGTGAGGTCAATGCCCCTTCCCATGGTGGCACTCTACCTCTGTGTCGCTCTCAATCTGCAGCCCTGTCTCTCACTCCACAAGCTGCTGCTGCCTGTTTGTGACTCGGCCATCCAGCCAGGTCACTATACACATTGTCCCCTTCCAGGGCAGTGTATCTAAGTCCCTTCTCACCAGCAGTTTCAGATAGTCTTCCCTTTCACTGCCCTATGGTCTCATTCCCTCACTGGGTGGTGAGGGAACCTGGGCCTACCCTTTACTCTAGGTTCCAGCTCAGGGACCCTCTAATCAGCAGCCAAGGTCTGTTCTCTGCTGGACCTTACTGTCTTTCCCTGAGCCCCTTCCTTACCATATGGCACTCCCCCCCATCTCTGGGTTTGTCAGAATCCCCACTCCTTCCTCTCAGGGAGTAACTTTAGGCTATCTGTCTCTGCAGCCTCCAAACACTCCTCCCTTCTCCCAGGGAGTGACTGCAGACTTTTCCAAGCTGTCCCCTCTGCTATCAACTTCCTGCCTTTATACATCCAGTCCAGTTTGTTCCTCCCCAGGTGGGCTCCCTTCGTGAGTCAGGGGATTGCTTAGCCATCTAATTCCCCTCAGCTGTGTCCTGTTGGGTTAATTAGCCCAGTCTCAATCTCCATTAACCCTTTCAGGGCAAGTGTGGGGTGAACAGCATTTCACACACCCCTACTATAATGCTTCCAGGCACCCGGAGGAATGCAGTGTATAGCCCTCCTGGCCTATGTCTCTTTGAAAGGCATAGCCTGTGTTGCCCTACAGCCACTTTCTGGGGCACTGTGGGTGAGAGAGTCAATATCCCACTGTGATGGGGTGTATGAGCTCCACATTGGTGAACTAAAGGTTAAAGAACAGCTCTGGGCCCAGAAGGTTCCACCCAGCCGCACCTACTGAGCATGCTCACATTGGCGGCTGGGCTCAAAAGGCAGCAGCTCCGCTCAGTGTGGGCAGACTGAGCCGGGGAGCAGATGTGCACTGCAGGGTCCTGCAGACAAGCTGCTGGGGCTCCATGCTGCCTAGACCAGGTTCCACTTCAAAGCTTCCCCAGGCCCTTCATCTCATGGAGGCTGGGAACGATGGACTATCGTTGATAGAGGAAGATCCTCTGGAGTGTGATCAGAGAGAACTCCAGGGGGAATCCAGAAACAGACTAGTGCCACTCACAGAGGAACTGAAGCCGGGATAGGAAGTGGCCCAGGGAAAAGGCATAAGGACACTGCCCCCAAGGCCACATATGTGAGCTATTATTCACAGGGTCCTGGATTGGAACCCGATGGAGCAGGGAAGGCCTGGGTTCCCCTACCCCAAGCCACCGACTCTTGCCACCAGGTTATACGACCACCAACTCTTGCCACTGTGAGTTATGGCCCAGATCACACCCACTAAGGTTTGGACTTCAACCCCAGTATGGTGAAGAATGAGGGCATTGACCAAATCCTATTAAAAGGACAGTAGGTGTATGGTTAATCTGACCCAAAAGATGCCACGGATACAGAAAAGTTACTGAAATAAATGATGGAAATCCAGGAACAACAGATTGTGGTACAACAGCAACAACAAGCGGCCCAGCAACAATTACTCTGGGAAATGGCGATGCAGCATCAAGTGCAGCAAGAATGCCTGATTCAGCAGGTGACAGCACTCTTACAGCTCCAGAGATGTCCTCCCCAGCCCGATGCCCATCAGGCTCAAGAAAATGGGCCCCAATGATGACCTGGTCACATTCAAATGGTTGGCTAGCACAGCACATTGGTCACAGAAACACTGGGCCACCATGATAGCCCCATATTTAATGGAACCTGCACAAACTGCCTATTCGTGCTTGCATCCCATAGAAGTGCTGGACTATGGCAATGTAAAGGCAGCCATCCTCAACTACCTGGACTTCAACAAGATGTTCTGCCAGCAGTTCAGAAAGGAGACAGACCCACCAAGAGCCCAACCCTGGTTGGACCCTGAGAAGTAGACCAGAGTACAGGTGGCAGAGGCTATCATGTTGGAGCAGTTCATCCAGGTTCTTCCAGCTGGCAGGAAGGAGTGGATGAAATGCCATTGACCCTGGTGTAGGCCGTAACCTTGATGGAGATCTACATGGCAGCTAATAATCCAGCATCGATGACACCTAAGACAGAGGCCCCTGGAACTAGGACACTGGCTCTTATAGAAGGTTGTGCTAGGAGGGGAGGCTGAGCATGTCTGAACCAGACATCCCCCTTTGGATCACCCCTGTCCAGATGACAGGATCTTGGCACTGAGGCAGAATGGAGAGAAGATTGGGGTGACTAAGGAGGGGGTACGCCCCACCAAAGGTCCCGCAGCCCTGGGAATGAGCCAGCTCACCATGACCCCAAAGAGGAGCTATTTCAAGTGTAGACAGGAAGGGCATTTTAGGCAGGAGTGCCCCTTAGGGGACTGCAGCTATGGATAGGCATGGATGGGCCATAGGCAGGGCCTGGCCAAGATGTTGTTGCCAGTATGGGTCAACAGAGTTGAATTGATCGGCCTGATAGACTCAGAGTATAGACAAACCATTGTATGGAGAAGTTTGGTAGAGTGTCCAGATGCATCAGATGCTCCAATCTATCTCCAGTGCATCTATGGGGACATGCAACCCTACCCCACAACAAAAGTGTAGCTGAGGGCAAGAGGCTACGCTGAGACTTACCTAGCAACCACCCTTGCTTTCCTGGTAGTATTAGGTAGGGACTAGAAATGGTTTGGGGATCCCCACCCCTCAGAAACCAACACAATTCTGAAAATGAGAGGTCTTATGGGCCAGGACAGGGATGTTTCGGACACCCGAGGAAGTAAACCATGATTGGTTACCAGAAAATGAGGACTTCCTGTATGAACAATGGGAGGACCAGACTCTGAGCTGGGCATGGGAACAGGTAGCCATCTCTGATGGTCAGAAAAGTGAAACCCAACTGGTAAAGCAATGGCCCCACTTTGAGCTTCAGAACAAGTTGCTTGCCGAGTGATGAGACCCCCAAACCTAGGAAACATGGCAACATCTATGGTGCCCAAGAAGTTCCACCAGAGGCTTCTACACCTAGCCCACTTGGTGCCTTGTGCCAGGCACTTGGGGATAGAAAAGATACTGGAGTAAGTGTCCCTTAGATTCTCATGGCCAGGCATCCACAAAGAGGTGCATGCTTTTTTGTGCCTTGTGCCCTGAATGCCAGCTGGCAGGGTCCAAAGGGATGCCAAAGGCCTCCCTGAGTCTGCTTCCACTGGTGGGCATACCCTTTGAACAAGTAGGAATTGATTTAGTGGGTCCCCTAGAGAAGAGCGCATTGGGGTACCGTTATATATTGGTGATGATAGAATATGCCATGCAGTACCCCAAAGCCATCCTGCTACGCACAATGAATGGCCCCACCATAGCAAATGAACTCATGAAGAGCTTTGCGGGGGTCAGAATACCAAGGGAAATACTGTTGGATGGAGGATCCAACTTCTTGTCCAAACTAATGCAGGAATTGTGTAAACTGCTGAGGATCAAAGTCCTGAAGACTTCGGTCTACCATCTGCAGACAGATGGGCTGGTGGAGCAGTTCAATGGGACTCCCAGGGCCACGTTGAGGAAATTTGTCAACACGGATCCTCAACACTGGGACCAACTACTACCATAGTTGCTATATGCCATATGGGAGGTCCCCCAAGACTCCATGGGGTTTTCACCATTTGAATTTCTGTATGATAGACAGCAGGGGGATTTTGGACCTCCTCCAGAAGGCCTGGGAAGAACAGGAATCCCAAGTCATGGGCTCAGTGCCGTAATGTGTTCCAAGTATAAGAACATCTGAAAACACACGGGGGCTTCACAAAGGAAAACCCTTTGAAGGCCCAACAAGCCCAGGAATGTACTTAAAACAAATGGGCACAACTGCAGACATTCAAACCGTGTGACAGAGTGTTGTTGTTACTCCAGACGTCTGAGTCAAAACTATTGGCCTGGTGGCAGGGGCCATTTGAGGTGGTAAGAAGGTAGAGACAGTTGACTATGAGATCCGTCAGCCCAGGAGATGGAAGGACATGAAAATTTATCACATCATCCTCCTGAAGGCCTAGAAGGCACACGAGGACTTTCTGATAGCTCTGTATCCCCAGAACAAGAACTGGGACCTCAAACCATGACCTCCCCGGACCCAACCCCCATGCCCATCCCCATGGAGCTCAACCTGAGATAGCCAGGCCAAATACTGCAACTGACTCTGGCCTTTCCCGTGGTGTTCTCGGCCCTCCCAGGGAGGATGAATGTAACCCATCACCACATCGCAATGATGCCAGGACAGAAAGTTCCTCTGATGAAGATGTGGGAGTGGTCCATGAAGAACTCCAGGCTATGCTGACCGTGGGGTCATCGAGGAGTCCCATGAGTGTGGAGGAGCCCTATCGTGCTGGTGCCAAAACACGATGGTTTGATGAGATTCTGCATAGATTTTAGAAAAGTCAACATGATATTATGATTTGATGTGTATCCAATGCCCTGGGTGGATGAGCTACTAGAGAGACTGGGAAGCACCAAGTATATATCCACACTGGATTTAACCAAAGGATACTGGCAAATCCCCCTGATGAAGGCATCCCAGGAGAGGACAGCCTTCCATACTCCCTTCAGCTTCTATCAATTTATGACCATGCCCTTCGGCCTCCACAGAGTGGCTGCTACCTTTCAGAGACTGATGGATCAGGTGTTGTGGCCCCCTGACCAATACCTGGCTGCCTATATTAATGACATAGTCATCTATAGCTACAGCTGGGAAGACCACCTACAGCACATCACTGCTGTCATTCAAGCCCTCAAGAACGCAGGGGTTACCACAAATCCATCCAAGTGCCACTTTGGGCAGAGAGAAGTGACGTACCTCAGGTATATTGTGGGGCTGGGCCAACTACATCTCCTGGTGGATAAGGTCCAGGCACTGACTGTTTGCCCCATCAACCAAGAAGTAGGTGCAATGTTTCCTAGGCCTGGCTGGCTATAATAGGTGGGTTGTACCTGGCTTTGCCACAATACCCCCCTTACCAACCTGGTAAAAAGCACCCACCACAGGAAGGTGCAATGGACAGAGGCACGTGACAGGGCCTTCAGAATTTTGAAGAACCCCCTAACTTTGGGGCTAGTTCTCTTCCACCCCAATTTTTTAAAGCCTTTTACCTTCAGACGGATGAGTCAGAAGTGGCTCTCGGGGCCAGGTTGTCCCAAGAGGTAAGAGTCGAGGAACAGACGATATTATAGCTGAGTAGGAAGCTATTCCCATGGGAGATTAATTACTCAGTGATTGAAAAGGAGGCCTTGGCTGTGAAATGGGCAAGAGAGACCCCATGCTATTATCTACTGGGGAATTCCTTCTTACTTGTCACGGACCACGGCCCCTCTGCAGTTAAACTCCATGAAGGACACCAATGCCTGGATTATGAGATGGTACCTCTCCCTGCAGCCTTATGACTTCCAGGGGCTCTACCATCCAGAAAGGGCACACGCAATGTTGTTTCTTTTCTCGGAAGGGAATAGGAGAGAAGGAGGAAGGCCCATTGTTGGGTCTTAGCCTGAAGGGTAGAGTGTGTGATGGGTGTAGAAATGCCACACTGGTGAACTAAGGGTTAAAGAACAATTCTGGGCCCAGAAGACCCTGCCCCGCTGCACCTGCTGAGCATGCTCAATTGGAGGCTGGGCTCAAAAGACAGCAGCTCAGCTCAGCCTGGGCAGACAGAGCAGCGGAGCAGTTGTGTGCTGCTGCCAGGGCTCCACATAGCCAAGAACAGGTCCCACAGCTAAAATCCCATAGGCCCTTCACCTGAGGGTGCTGGGAATGACAGGCCATAGCTGATAGAGGAAGACCTTCAAGAGTGTGATCAGAGAGAACTCCAGGAAAAATCCAGAAGCAGACCAGTGGCATTGATGGAGGAACTGAAGCCGGGTAGGAAGAGGCCCAGGGAACAGGCACTCTTTGGCCACATACGTGAGCTATTATTCACAGGGTCTTCTTGGGTTGGAACCTGGGGGGTCCGGGTTCCCCTACTCCTACCCACTGACTCTCGCCACCGGGTGTTACAGCCCAGATCACCATCACTTGGTGGTGCTGACAGATTTGGACTATAACCTCCCACCCCATCACCCACCTAGACCGAATGCCTCCTTGCTCCCTCCTCAAAAGGTCAGTTATAATTAACTGCTTCTTTTTCCTCTTTCCTTTGTATCATGTGTATTTTCCGTTCCGTTTTTCATGTTTAGTTCCTTCTTTTGATAGTCATGTCATGTGGTATGAACATAAAGTCCCTTTCACGTCTCCATTTTTCTTGTTTTATGCTCTCATTATAGATGCCTCATTCCTCTGTTCTCTTTCATTTACGACTTTTCTATTTTTTTTTTTAATTTTTGAGACTTTTGTATATCTCAAATGTTTTACTTTAATTACATTTATTCCATATTATTTTCATTATGACAGCAGGGCGAGTTAAGACACTTTCCTATCTCTAAAGTGGGACACAACTAATTTTTTTTCCTATCATAGCTTTTCATCCATTCAAGTACTGTCTTGAGTAGCAGAGTTACTGGTATAGACCTCAAACAGAACCATGAGAGCAGGGGACTGGACTCGATGACCTCTCGAGGTCTCTTCCAGTCCTAGAATCTATGAATCTATGAAAAAAACTTCCAGTTAAGATTTACTGTACTGTTTTTGCCTGCTTCTCTTCAGAAAGCTAAAACACAGAGGAGCATTATTATCAAGTTTCTTAGTACTTCTCATCTTTCTATGAAAAATAAAATGCTTTTCAACAGGTTCACACATAGTTCCTCTGATTATGGAAAGCAGGAGAAAACAGTAGAATACAAGACAAGGAATGAGAACAGAAGAGAGTCAAGAAATGATTTGAAAGTGCTAGAGCCCTACTAAAACTTAAGTAGAGCATTCAGCCTACTATAAGCAAAATACTTTCCCCTTAGTATAACTAAGCAGTCATATATTATTGAAAGCTATCTTTACATTTTTGTGCATTTAATTCAATTTTGTGTACTCATTGCCTTCTGCAAGTGCTATTTTCTTTATAAGAAGCCAAAACGTCTTAAAGATAGACTGATTCCTTTGGTTTATGAACTTCAGCACTGTATTTAGAAAGAATGCTGAAAGACAACAGACAAACACACACATATTTTTCCTGACCAAAGTACTATTTAATTGTAACTATTAGGAGACGACGTTTTATCTGCGAGTTCATTGCATAGGAACTGTCTTATTTTAGCTAGTGTTTATATTGGCTGCATATAGGAATCCCTCTACTGACATGGAATGAGTTCACACAGCATTTTTTTTAATAACATCAGAGATCCCATTTGTAAGCTGTTTAAGACCAACACATATTCAACTTTTACAAATCTCCATGGATTTGTTTTCATTCCCTATGTGATTTGTTCAGATGTAGTGCCCAGGAGTATGTTGCAACACTGCTTTTCATGATGATCAAAAGAAAGACTTCTTAAACTTACTGTGTCAAATCCTCAGCTGGTGTAAATTGATGTAGCTTCACGACAGATTTACACCAGCTGAAGATCTGTCCCTGTTTGCCACTTTTATCTTTGGCTTCTTTGTTTCTTCAGTTGGATTTTGTTTTCTTTAGTGAAATATTTCTTGCTGTCAGTACTCAGAGAAGTTGTGTTACTTTATTTGGTGACATGAGTGGCTCCAGCCCACAGCAGTAGGCAACTAATGGTTTCACAGAAGAAACATTCTTCATCAGGCTCACCTTTCCTGGATACTGAGTTATTTAAATTGGAACTCTCTCCCACAGAATTGGTCTCTACTGTCAGCAACAATGAAATCTGTCTTTTCCTCCCCTGCTTTTTTGTCAGATTGCAAGAACATGCCCTTTGAGAAGACCTTTGCAAGAGACAACCTCCAGACAAACTCAAACAACCCTTGTGTTTCCATATAATCTCAACTGCAATAGCTGTCATGCTAGAGCACTTTATAGTTTAACTGACTTGATTTCACAGAAAGGCACTTAGTCTATGCCTCCTCTGGTGATAGTGCCAGAGCACCATACACTGGCATATGCCCCTGTGTGTTGATGGTAATTGCTATCACATCTCTAGGTTCCCATTCTCTGCTCCTTTCCTAGTTTTGATACATCCAAGGCTTCAATCTTGTAGTCCTTATGTGGGCGACACTCCCATTGACTTCACTTAGGATACCTGGACTTAAAATAATCAAAGACAGACACTGAAGGAAAAATGACAGCCAGAAGTTTAGTTAAGAAGTGGTAGGAGAGAATGTTGGATTCATATGCAATAATCTAGTTTGGATCAAAAAGAGAACATGGCTGAAGTCTGCTCAAGCTCTGCTCACAGTCCCAATGGCTCTGCTTAATGATCAGTAGTAGAGGAGTTAAAAATATTGACATCAGCATTGTCATCATTAGGTTTCACCATTCTCATATCATTTAAAAGAATAACAGTACCATCATCCGGCAGTCTGTCTCTCTGCAGACTGAGGCAGACAAGCACTGTATCAATACATTCTGGAAGGTTTTCTTAGTTTCTCTTCACAATGGTTCCATCTAAAGAATCCGAAACACAGGATTCATCCTACATATTTTCTTTCAAAAAGCTGATTTATGCTACCATTCTTTAAAAATAAATATGAAGGGGGCACATGGCTTTTGGTGAGATTCATAGTATAAAGACCAGTACAGAAGCCGTACCTCTTTTAGACTATTTCTGTACAGGAGCTGTAGGTGAAATTTCTAGCTGAGATAGACATACACGTTAGTTGTGATGGAGCTAGTGCACTAAAAATAGAAGTGTAGCTGTGGTGGAATGGGCTAGCCACACCACATGTACCTACGGTCTTGGATGGGATTGTACTGGGGACAGCTAGGCCTTCCCACCGCTTGCACTGCTGCGGCTATACTTCTATTTTTAGCATGCTAGTTCAATCTGAGCTAGCATTGGTATGTCTCTCCGATTCAAAGTTACAGCTCCAGTTCTAGTGTAGACAGCACGTGGTAGGCTTGTATCTGGGCAGCTAGCCCACGCCACTGCAACTTCACTGCTAAAGTAGCTTGATCCAAGCTAGCTCACAAATGGCTACATGTGCTGCAATTGTGCCTCCCGATTTGCAGTGTAGAATTACTTCCATAGGGTGCATGCTCCACCTTGTTTTTATAGAATGAATCCTCAAAGCAAGACCTTTGAGGGTCTGTAGACATGTACCCTATGTCTAGACAGCCAGCAGCAGCAAGCCTCTGAGCCCAGGTCAACAGACGTTGGCTTGTGGGGCTTGTGCCATTGTGCTAAAAATGACTGTGTCCACAGTGCTTTTAAGATGCGGCTCAGGCTCTGAAGCCCACCCTTCCCTAGGCTTCAGAGCCCAAGCTGCAATGTCTACATAGCTATTTTTAGTGCTGCAGTGCGAGCCAGGCTTGGAGGCTCGCTGCCATGGACTGTCCAGACATACTCTCAGGCAAGAGCACACTCAAAATACAGTCGTTTGATATTCTGGGTTAAGAACCTTGACAATGACCCTCTAAATATATTGACTATGATATGTTACACTCCTAGACCAAGGACTGTTTTAAAAACAGAGAAGTGTATTAAAGTAGAATAAAAACAAAAACCCAAATACAGCTTGCATGAGCCCCAGTGGAGAAGCGTCTTCCAATAGCACCCCAACTCTACTGCAATCACACCCTGGTTCACCAGAGCTGTGGCCCTTTTGACCCCTTCCGCAGAAATCTAATCCTTAAAGAGACAGGGCACAGGAAAAGAGCCCTGCTCCTCCAGCCTGCTCTTAAACAAAAAATTTGTATTCACATTAAAATACTCTAGCGTACATACATATTAACTTATGCGTTTTACAAAAAACATCATTTTATAATCTGCACTGCCATAGTACACAGCCCAGTGATACAACTCTTTTTACAATTAAAATTGTATTGCATTAAAAAATAAGGTAAGAACACCAACAGAGATGAAGATGTTTGGCTTGTATAGAGTACGCTACCCCTGTAAATCTCAAAACACTTTACAAAGCTTGTTAACTATTATTATCCCCAGCTGACCTAAAATGTCCCTCACAAAAATTCAGCTTTGATGTCTAACCCTGAAAACCCTTCTTTGAGGCATTCCATGCCTTAGGAGGAAAAGGATGATCAAATAAGATCTGGCTTTCAATCATTATGTGACACAGAAGTATCATGTCTGATCCCTTCAGTCAGATTTCTTTTTTCATATAATTATTTCCAGGGAAGAGAAAAATGTTATTTGTTTGTATCATGACTGCCTTACCTCACAGGCACACACTGCCTGCAACTCACTAGTGCCAGAAGCAACAGCACTTAGAGCCATCCACTATTAATACAGGGATCTAAGGAATATGGAAGAATGGAAAGTAAATCTAATAGGTCAAGGTAGCCAAATGGCATAATTTCAGATAAATATAGGATCCTACTGTACTGATTACAGTCAGACTATGGCTGCTGTACAGCCCTCCACATGACTCCTTACACAGTCTGGCATTTTTACTGTCTGGAATTTATAAAAGGGAAAAGCTAGTCATGTCAACATCACGGCTAAATTTTCAAAACTAGACAACTCCTGCCCCTGCAAAAATTGTGTGTGTTTGTACAAATATTCACAGCAGCTCTGGTAAACTACAATCTATTTCATAGCATAATGATAAACTCCCTATGAGCCAATCACAAGCTAAAATGACCAGCATTGTATAATCCCTACTGAAATTTGCACATCCACATTTGAGGAACTGCATGTGCAAACAGATGCTCATACATGCATGTATGTGTAAGCACTGGTCAGTGAGCATTATGCTTTCCCCTCTGTGTTTAATCCACAGACAATGTGAGGTCCCAACTATGGTTCTTTAGCACAAGCTGCAGTGATTCCTGCTTTTAGTGTCTGTCCCTGGTTCACACCATGATGCTGGCCAAAATGGCAGCAATCG
Organism: Chrysemys picta bellii; assembly: GCF_011386835.1. Lineage (NCBI taxonomy): Eukaryota > Metazoa > Chordata > Testudines > Emydidae > Chrysemys > Chrysemys picta. Next base: position 272,135,423 of record NC_088791.1, on the reverse strand, counting down.
CAAGTGAATAAAGGGTCTGGTTGTACCTCCATGTTTTTGCATATGTATCTGTTGTGGCCATCACTGTATATATGGCCTTTGAAAAGAAACTTATCGAGACTAGTGATATCAAATATAAATCAAGTTTTATGTTTCAAAATGGCTTTTATATAGGTTGGCCTCTTCACCCTTCAAATGATAACAAAAGTGCGTTCACTGCTGGGCACCCAAGGGATTTGTTGGCTGGAAAGATTACAGGAGCAATGTATCTGTATGCTCCCCTGCATGTCTTTCTGCTGTGTTCCTGGGCCTGATTCAGCAAGCTGCATAAGCATGAGTTGCCCCATTAAAGTAAATAGCTTACTCAAGTTCTTTATGTTAGCTATGTACTTAAGTAACTTGCTGAACTGGGAGCCCTTTGAGGCAGCAGTGTATTGAAATTTACAGGAATCTTACTCTCTGAAAACCTAATGGAGAATTCCAGTGTGTTGGGACCATAAGAAGACTAGAATAAGAAAGAAGAAAAATGCTCTGCACATGTACACCTTGTGATCCAGACCAAAACTCTGGTTATCCTTACACTAGCAAAGTCTAGTTTCAAGGGTTGTCCTGATATGCCTGTTGGTTTTACAAAACACAGTTAGTCCTGGTTTATCTAGCCCCTGTAAATTGGCTACCTGAAGAAGCTGCTGTCTAGGTGAGCACTAAAAATGACAGCAGACTGAGTGAACGAACTTGCATTTCAAAGCCTTCCTTTCTGTAAGGCCTGTCACCTTTTCACTTAGTCTCATTTTTCCACAAGGCCTTCCAATGAGCCCCACTCTGTGTAAGAGGATCCCCAAGTCAGCTCTCCTTCATATCTTGTTTTGGTGTCAAATTTACAGTGCAGAAAGAAACAGTGAGGAATAATTTACTGTAGTAGGAGAGGGAAGGGTAGGCAAACTCTCCCCCACTTTTCTCACCCAGTCTCCTTTACAAGGAGACCTTAACTCCACCATGAGCTTTCCCTGCCGGTGCATTCATTGGGATAACTGTCCTTATTTTTTGTTTTGAAAATAATGTGGTCGTCCTTAACAAGATCAGGTCTCCAGCGTGACCTGTTGTGTTGACCATTTTAAATAACAAGCACCTCTACACAGTCATGAACCACAATATCTGGATAGTGGTTTTTTTTTAAAACGTGCTACATTTTTTTGTTTGACGCTAACTTGAGAACATCAGAGGTTTCTCTCTCAATTTATAGCGTTGCACTCGGATGTTCCAATTTTGCTCTCACAACATTGTAAAACAGGAGCAGCTCCACTGACTCAGTGGAGTCACACTAATATAAAATTGGCATGAAAAGCTCAGGCCCTGAGTATCTACAATAATAAAGCTGAGACTGACAGAACTGATCTGGCCAGAAAACTCACCTTAAAAAAATAAATCTTGCAAGCCTAGGGAAACCTTAATTACACTTCAGACCCCCCTTGGCTTCTCCTAGAATAGATTTTCTACATGGGATTTAAGGCATGTAGTATGTCAAGGGTGGGGATGGTCTTGCCACGTGAGAAATGTCATAAGGGGCGAGAGCAGCCCCTGATTGATTTAGGCCTGCTCTACACTAGAAAATTAGGTCAGCATAACCACATCACTCAGGGATGTGAAACATCCACATTCCCAAGAAGCATAGGCAAGGCAACCCCAGTCCCCAGATACACAGTGTTAGATTGATGGAAGAATTTTTCAGTTGATCTAGCTACTGCCTCTCAGGGAAATGGATTACCTACACCCATGGGAGAATCCCTCTCAGCAGAGCTAGTGTCTACACTGAAGGGCTACAGCAGTAGCAGTAAAGAACGTGTTTTTTTAATTATGCTCTAAGCTGCCTTTCTACAGGGGCCCCTGCCACTGCACTCCACGTGAAGCAGCTGCCATGTGATTTGATATGATGTGCAGATGCATTTTTATTCAGAAATGATATACACATAGCTGTACATATATGGCACGTGTTTATTTGATTTTGTTTGTGCTACACTACCAGCTGCAACCAGATTTTTGAGATGATCGCCCCAGAGGGGAGGACAGAAAGAGCATGTTCTTGTCTACACTAGAGCAGTGCTTCTCAAAGCCGGTCCGCCACTTGTTCAGGGAAAGCCCCTAGCGGTCCGGGCCGGTTTGTTTACCTGCCGCATCCGCAGGTTCGGCCGATTGCGGCTCCCACTGGCCGCGGTTTGCCATCCCACTGGCGCGGTTCGCCCTCCCAGGCCAATGGGGGCTGCGGGAAGTGGCGCGGGCCGAGGGATGTACTGGCCATCCTTCCCGCAGCCCCCATTGACCTGGGAGGGCGAACCGCGGCCAGTGGGAGCCGCGATCGGCCGAACCTGCGGACGCGGCAGGTAAACAAACCGGCCCGGACCGCCAGGGGCTTTCCCTGAATAAGCGGCGGCCCAATTTTGAGAAGCACTGCACTAGAAAATGTTGATGTTGTGTGGGTGGGTATGTAAAGTGTGTTACGATTGCTGCCAGTGATGTACAGGCAGTTGCAACTGTAATGACCATGGTAGTGTAAGACTAACCCCTGTGTTATCCACCAGTCTTATTGGTTCACTTGCTGTCTAGACTAGCCACTGCTCTACCAGCTCAATTGGTCCTCAGACTGCTATCCCACAATGGCAGCCCACCCTTAAGAGACCTGTCAACTCACTTGGACTGTTATAACACAGCTCCAAAAGAAGCAGGGACTGTCCTCTGCAGTTCTCTAGCTTGGTTTCCCTCCCCGCCTGGATCTAATAATGAACAAGACATCTAAACAGGCAAAAAAAAAAAAAAAAGTTTTTATTTGCTACTCCCCCAAAAAATGGCTTTCATTTTGTGATCAATGGAATAAAGTACTACATCTTCACCATTTGTAGGAAGGTCCTGTTATATTTTTAATAAACATTTCATAACACAACAGGTTTATATTAATACTGCATTACTGAACATTTTTTTTAAAAATGCATCTTCCTTTTATCCTTGTTCATGTTGCCTTGTTTAAAAAAAAATGAGAGAAAGAAAAAAGTTAGAAAGTATATATATTTTAAACTCTCGAACCAGGCCTGCTCCCAAGAAGTGCTGCCAGCTTCAGGTGTTTGCTATGGCCTCATCTGTGTAGTTGGCGGAGAAGTATCTCTGGGACACCAGAGACCTGAAAGAGAGAAAGAAAAAAGAAAAAAAAAGTAGTGAGATATGTAATGGGCCATCAAGGTTGTCTAACACAACCATCTGGTTAGCAGGGAGGGAAATGGCTAAGAAGAAGGGTTCAATGAGCTAAGCCCCCGTCCTCAGTGTGCTCAGAGATGGTTAGGCATTGTGCCTGCAAGGCAACCCACCGACTTCAAGGGGACTTGTGACTGCCCATGTGGAACTCATTGCATGATGGGGACTCACTGCTGCTTGTTAAACCACCTGATGACAGATGGGAGACACCTGCAGACAGCTCAGGGCTAGAGGGAGTGAGAGTATGGAATAAGCAAGGTGGGGACACAAACTCTGAATAGATCCAAACCTGAGGGGAAGGCAAAGGCTTATGCTGGGAGGATTTCTTCTATGGTTGTATTAGGGATCTTTTTGATATTAAACCAGAGCCAAGATGGGTGACAATTGTTTGGAGAGGGGTTGAAGAAACAGCCCTGGGTTGCAGGGAGACTAGTGAGATAACTGCACATTTATTCATGGTATTACTCTCTAGCTACTCCCACTCCCCCTGGAACCTTTAACTTACCACCTGATGGCTCTCCAGCCACCATTCATCTTCTCCTATCCCCCCAGCTGCACGGTAGAGCCCACGAGGGCACCACTGCCACAGATGGGGTAGGGGTGAGAGGGGGAACTGACTCCGAGTCCAGGAATCCCCCAGAAGGACCTGCTCAGCTCGCACCCTGGCCCACAGGATGCCCGTCTCTGGATCCTAGGGAACAAATATAAGATACAAAAAAAGCGCTAGTACAACTGGAAAACATGAACCCATGAAACACACAAAATATCCAGGGCAAAACAAAGGAAGATGTGCATGGCAGAGCAACTGACTTACTTTCCTGAGCACAGCCACCCACACCTGGCCCTGCTCATCATGGTATACTCCTGGGCACCAGGCCCATAGTCGGTCAGGAGGAGGAATAGCCTGCATACTGTCCTCTACCTTGCCACAAAGAATAGTGTGAGGGTGTTTCCTCCAGGTGCACGTGCTCAGAAGCTCAAGCAGGGCAAAAAGCAACCATTAGACTAAACCATTGGGACCAGCCACCAAAGGATTATAAACAAAATGAAAATGATCTATTATTACATATAAACATAGCATGATGCTATATCTGTGCAACATATTATAGTACAGGGGTATCCAAAGCAATGAGGCAAGACCACACTGTACAAAAATCCAACAAACTTTAATGCAGACACCCCCCTCTCCCAGCAGTGGCTGCTTCCCTTGAAACCAACCACAGGTGATTCCACCCCTAGAAGGATACTTCCTTTCAGATTCCCCCTCCCCCCAAACTCCACCCACTGCAAACCCAGCTATTGGGAGGAAGCATTCTAAAATATAACATACATTATTGCTACACAAGGAGTATAGCAGTAGTTAATCGTTGTAGTTGTTTTAAATGTTGTCATGAAGAGTGTGGCAAGGTTTATTATATTTTATGTATGTGTTCTTAGCCTTTTCTTTAAATGTGTGTCTTACACAAAGCTGGTTGAAATGCTAGAGCTGTGCATTTCCACCTTGTCGCCTTAAATTTGGGACTTTGCTCCCAGATCAGCAGCACAGCTCTGGGGAGAAGGAAACATGCATGCACTGTGTTGGTGGGGTTTGAGTTTCCTGTAATCCAGGGGTGGGCAAACTTTGTAGCCCAAGGGCCACATCTGGGTATGGAAATTGTATGGCAGGCCATGAATGCTCACAAAATTGGGGGGAGGGCTTTGACTGGGGTGCTAGCTCTGGCATGAGGTGCTGGCTCTGGGGTGGGGCTGGGGATGAGGGGTTGCGGGTACAGGAGGGTGCTCTGGGCTGGGACTGAGGGGTTCAAAGGCAGAAGGAGGATCAGGACTGGGATGGGGGTTGGGGTGCAGGTTCCGGGTGGCATTTACCTCAAGCAGCTCCTTGAAGCAGCGGCATGTCCCCCCTCTGGCTCCTACATGGAGGCACAGCTAGGAGGCTCTGCGTGCTGCCCTGTCCACAGGTGCTGCCCTGCAGCTCCCATTGGCTGCAGTTGCAAGCCAATGGGAGCTGCGGGGGCAGTGTGCAGAGTCCCTTGCCTGCCCCTACGTGTAGGAGGTAGATGGGGGACATGCCACTGCTTCCGGGAGCTGTGCAGAGCCCCGGCATGAACGGAGCGGGGCAAGCCCTCAACCCCACTCCTCAGCTGGAGCGGGGCAAGCCCCGGACCCCACTCTCCAGCTGGAGCTCAAGGGCCAGATTAAATCGTCTGAAGGGTCCGATGCAGCCCCTGGGCAGTAGTTTGCCGGCCCCTGCTGTAATTCTTCCATAGTGGTGAGCTAGGTTTTCTTCATCCTTACTGCTAGTGAAACCTTTTGAAGTTAAAACTTAATTGTAACCATTTGTAGCCATGGCATAAAGTTTGAAGAGCAATCTCAGGACTAATAGTCACAGACACTTGGCTTGTGTGAAACTGAGTTTGTTGGTCTCAGCAAAAAACTCTAGCACACAGTTGTACAGCATATGATTGCAAAGAGGAATACATTCAGATTGAGTCTAGTACCCTGAAGAATGGTTATTGCATAAAGTGAAAACTAACAAAAAGTAGAGCGTTGTATTTTGTTTAGAACTGAAGCTGAGTAAAGCTTCTAGGAAATATGTGATCTTTCAAGGCAACTAATTTAGGCCCTGATCCTGCAAAGGAATTCTGCAGTTGCATGGAGTCTCCCTGATGTTAATAGGGCTCTGTGTGGGTATGGGGTTTTACCCAAATGGTTCAACAGTAACTTTCACAAATGTTGTCTCCACCATTATATAAATATCTGCTTGTTTAATATGTTTGTGTGTGAGACTAGTCAGGTTACCTAGAATTTGTACTGTTGTGTTTAACTAAACAAAGTTGTTCTTTGCTGCTGGGGTTTGAGCTCCCTGATGTGTGTTTTGAATTTGCTAGTGTATTAATAAAGTGTACCTGATTAGACAACACCCTGGTGGCTGCTGTGTAACTGTGCCACCAACTGTGGGATAAGTAACCAACATGGAGTGCTACTGCAAGACGTAACTGCTGGTAATGTATACAGGGCATTGGTGTGCTTGAAACAGGTTGGCTGTTTACAGCCATTTATGGTAGCACAGTCTGATTTACTCAATTTTCTAGCATAGATGCAACCAAAGAGAGGTCATCTGGCTGATTCTTTCTCTGCCATGGCCTCAGTGCTTGAACTAAAGCTGCTACTCTTACTTTCTCCTGTGACACTGTAATCCCAGTTTTCAAGTGTAATAGCTTTAACTCTTAGGACAATATGGTATTCCAACTGGTTACTCAACGAGGGAAAAAAGAGTGGGGTTTTGGGATACTTCGGAAGAGTTAATCCTGACCCAATCTGCCACCTTATAATAATACTTACACTGTATATCTCAAAGTGCTTTTCAAAGAAAGTCAATATTATTATCCCTATTTTACTGATGGGGAAACTGAGGCACAGAGCGCAATGATTTGTCCAAGCTCATCTAACAGTCTAGTGTCAAAGCTGTGACTAGAACCTAAATCTCTTGAGTCCTCAAGCAGTGCTCTAGCCACTAGATCATACTGCTTCCCTAGCCTATGTTCTTCTGATGACTAGCCTCTATCTACTGTTCAGTTCTGACTGCTCCTTCAGCCTGGGCACCAGGAGGAGGGAGGGAGGTTTCGCTGAGATTGGGCAGACTGGCAGGCAGAGAGCAGCACAGAGGCAAGTGGCAGGGAGATCTGGTACTCAGCTAGGGGTAAGGGAAGGGACTTGCTGAGAACAAGAGGTATTGTATATAGTCATAAAACTATTATGTCTTTGTTTTCTGTGTAACTCACCTGTAGACTTATAAGAACTCAGCCTGCTTGAGGAGACAGTAGCTGTTTCAGTCTCATAATTGCTCTAGCCCAGAGGTATCAAACTCATTGGGTGCAAGGGATTGAATTCCATGTTAAATTATAGGTCAGGGTATAAATTTAGGAGTACATATGCTCCAGCACAGAGGTTCACAGAGAGATCAACACAGTGGGAAATATGCTGCCCTATAAGGTCACTGCTATCTCTGCTCTTCTTTCTTCCATCCTCCTTCCATTCTCTGTTCCTCTCCCAACTTCTGTCTTCTTTGTTCTTTTCACTGCATTTCCTTCTCTGAAGCAGCTTGCAATTGCCACCTGCCTGTGGGCCATGCTCCTAACCTCTTCCCCATTGCACCTGCTAAACTGATCAGCACTGACATGGTTAATGTTAACACTGAAATGTCACCAGGGATTTTAGCCCTGATGGCCCAATGAAATTAATAGGGCACAAGGGAGTTCAAACTGCTGTCACTGTTTCAGACTGTCTGCACGTTCAGACATCACTGCATCAGTTATGGAGCTCAGTTCACATTTGGAAGCTTTTCTTTCCAATTATGAAGACTAGAAACTTACATTTTTTATAAAATGAAATGAAAGCAGAGATTCTAGGCACTCTGACTATGTCCTGGAGGCCACATCAACATCTCAAGTGGGCCAGATGTGGCCCACCACCATGGTGTAGGCAGATAGAGAGAAGGACACACTGTACTTTTTTCTTGGGACTTGACTTTTCTTTTTTGTTGGTTTCTTCACTGTAACCCTAAAAGTAACTCAGACTGGATACACCTGTATGGAAAAACTCAGCAGCAGAAGACCTGTCTGTTTGAGAAGGAGATGGGGGGGGGGGGGGAGTGGAAAGGTGAGGAAACTACTAGGAGACAGAGAAAAGGGGAAAGATGCAAATCTGTTATCTAATTCATGTTCATACCACATTTAACATGTTCTAAGTGCTAAATCCCTCAGTAAGGAACACAACTTGCTTTAGAGGTAACAGAACATCTGATTTCCACATTTGGATGCTTAAATTGGTGCTTACAAAAGTTAATATCTACTTATACCCTTGCTCAGTGTCTCAGTATCCCATAGGGGGGAATATGGCAGTTGTATGAAGATGCCTAAATCTGAAAATTGGGCCTTAATTCCCCTTCAGATTTTCTGTTCAGGAGATTGCTTTTAAAGGTATTAAGTGGACACAGGTGGTACCATAAAGCTAAGTGCCTACACATGGAATATCTGCTGCAAGTTCTCCAGTTCCTGTTATCTTTACAACAAAGCTTGATCTTTTAACCCCTTTACCACTGCCCCTTTTTACATTGTTTTACCTTTGATGTTTGAATGAAGTCACAATGGATCCCTGTGATGGGATGTGACTGGCACATGGTGTAGTGCTTGAGCTGCAAAGTGGTTAACAGTCTGCTTGGAGGAAGAAGAGTGTTGTGCAGGTGTTCTCAGAGTTGCCACAGACAAACTGCTTCCAGCATGCACCAAAGTGTACAATATGAGTGTCAAAGGTGGGTTTGCCGTGATTCACTCTCTTCTCATAAAGTTGGCTAAGAGCCTTTTAACTCCATCTGTGTAAAAAATTCTACCATATTCTGTATTGGGCAACAAGGGGGAGGTTTGAGGTGGCAAATTTAATCCCAGTTTAACTCTATTCAAAAGAAGTGGTTTCTAAATATTTGTCTTCTGCCTAAAATCAGGTGTCTGTTTCCTTTCTCTCTCTCTAATCACAGACAGAGCAACTTTCACTCAAAACTCACTTGCTTTCAGGTTTTGCTACAAACTGGAAACTTGGCTTAGATTTGGTGAAAGGTTCACGTATCTTTGCAATGAGCTTGCTTCCCCCCCCCCAGGTCAAAGGCACATAAAACGTATAGCTCCAGATGAATACAGTACAAAACCAGGAAAGACGCAGTAGATTAGAATTAATGTCCTCAATGAATGTTTGAATTTGTTTGAATTCCAAAAGAGGGGACTGGGAAGGCACCTGAAGCAAAACAAGGGTAATCTGCCTCAGTGAAAATAACAGTTTACCCTAGTGGTCTGCATTTCCATTAGGGTTTGTGTTGATATAGCTACAGTGGTAGCTCAAATCCCAGTGTAGACAAGTCCTAGAATCCAGTTCTAAAGTTTATGAAGGGTCTAATTTTCAGGGACCTTGCCCCACTCACTTACATTTGTGCTAAGTGAGTGTAAAATACTACCATTCTGATTTGGTAGAGTCTTGCACCCCCCTGTGCAGTCACTTATCTCTGTGCAAAGCTACGAGCAGGCACAACATTTCCAAGAAAAAATAATCCCCCTCAGAGCTCTTTGGAGGCTCAGTTTAGTGTTCCTTATTTCTTTCCTTGTCAGAAGGTATGATCTAGGGGGTGGTTTTGTTCACCTACACTATGTCCAAAGGTATGGCTAATCCCTATCATGGTTTGCAAGCTGTGAAGAAAACGTTAGACTGCTGGAGTGGGTTTGGAGGAGAAAAACAAATGAGTGGCTATCCTAGAAAGGCAATGTTAGTCTTTTTATATTTACATGTTTAGTTCCTCCTGTTCATGTTTTGATCAAGAATAGATAAAATAAACATTAAGAACATAAGAACGGCCGTACTGGATCAGACCAAAGGTCCATCTAGCCCAGTATCCTGTCTACCAACAGTGACCAATGCCAGGTGCCCCAGAGGGAGTGAACCTAACAGGTAATGATCAAGTGATCTCTCTCCTGCCATCCAGCTCCACCCTCTGACAAACAGAGTCTAGGGACACCATTCCTTACCCATCCTGGCTAATAGCCATTAATGGACTTAACCTCCATGAATTTATCCAGTTCTCTTTTAAACACTGTTATAGTCCTAGCCTTCACAACCTCCTCAGGCAAGGAGTTCCACAAGTTGACTGTGCCCTGTGTGAAGAAGAACTTCCTTTTATTTGTTTTAAACCTGCTGCCCATTAATTTCGTTTGGTGGCTCCTAGTTCTTGTATTATGGGAATAAGTAAATAACTTTTCCTTATCTACTTTCTCCACATCACTCATGATTTTATATACCTCTATCATATCCTCCCTTAGTCTCCTCTTTTCCAAGCTGAAACGTCCTAGCCTCTTTAATCTCCTCATATGGGACCTGTTCCAAACCCCTAATCATTTTAGTTGCCCTTCTCTGAACCTTTTCTAGTGCCAGGATATCTTTTTTGAGATGAGGAGACCACATCTGTATGCAGTATTCAAGATGTGGGCGTACCATTGATTTATATAAGGGCAATAATATATTCTCCGTCTTATTCTCTGTCCTCTTTTTAATGATTCCTAACATCCTGTTTGCTTTTTTGACCGCCTCTGCACACTGCGTGAACGTCTTCAGAGAACTATCCACGATGACTCCAAGATCTTTTTCCTGATTCGTTGTAGCTAAATTAGCCCCCATCATATTGTATGTAGAGTTGGGGTTATTTTTTCCAATGTGCATTACTTTACATTTATCCACATTAAATTTCATTTGACATTTTGTTGCCCATTCACTTACTTTTGTGATATCTTTTTGAAGTTCTTCACAGTCTGCTTTGGTCCTAACTATCTTGAGCAGTTTAGTATCATCTGCAAACTTTGCCACCTCACTTTTTACCCCTTTCTCCAGATCATTTATGAATAAGTTGAATAGGACTGATCCTAGGACAGACCCTTGGGGAACACCACTAGTTACCCCTCTCCATTCTGAGAATTTACCATTAATTCCTACCCTTTGTTCCCTGTCTTTTAACCAGTTCTCAATCCATGAAAGGACCTTCCCTTTTATCCCATGACAACTTAGTTTACGTAAGAGCCTTTGGTGAGGGACCTTGTCAAAGGCTTTCTGGAAATCTAAGTACACTATGTCCACTGGATCCCCCTTGTCCATATGTTTGTTGACCCCTTCAAAGAACTCTAATAGATTAGTAAGACGCGATTTCCCTTTACAGAAACCATATTGACTTTTGGCCAACAATTTATGTTCTTCTATGTGTCTGACAATTTTATTCTTTACTATTGTTTCAACTAATTTGCCTGGTACTGACATTAGACTTACCAGTCTGTAATTGCCGGGATCACCTCTAGAGCCCTTTTAAAATATTGGTGTTGCATTAGCTATCTTCCAGTCATTGGGTACAGAAGCCGATTTAAAGGACAGATTACAAACCCTAGTTAATAGTTCTGCAACTTCACATTTGAGTTCTTTCAGAACTCTTGGGTGAATGCCATCTGGTCCTGGTGACTTGTTACTGTTAAGTTTATCAATTAATTCCAAAACCTCCTCTAGTGACACTTCAATCTGTGACAGTTCCTCAGATTTGTCACCTACAAAAGCCGGGTCAGGTTTGGGAATCTCCCTAACATCCTCAGCCGTGAAGACTGAAGCAAAGAATTTGTTTAGTTTCTCCACAATGACTTTATCATCTTTAAGTGCTCCTTTTGTATCTTGATCGTCCAGGGGCCCCACTGGTTGTTTAGCAGACTCCCTGCTTCTGATGTACTTAAAAAACATTGTATTACCTTTTGAGTTTTTGGCTAGCCATTCTTCAAACTCCTCTTTGGCTTTTCTTATTACATTTTTACACTTAATTTGGCAGTGTTTATGCTCCTTTCTATTTACCTCACTAGGATTTTACTTCCACTTTTTAAAAGATGCCGTTTTATCTCTCACTGCTTCTTTTACATGCTTGTTAACAGGGCCAGCACCAGCCCTCCAAGCATGTGCTTGGGGCGGGCACCTGGAGGGGGCGGCGCTCACCCGGGGAGAGCGGGGCCGCGGCTGGGCTCGCCGTCCTCCCCCAGGCGCTCCAGCCGCCGGGGGGGAGCGGAGCTGTGGCAGGCTCACCGCCCTCGCCCCCGGCGCTCCGGCTGGTCGGGGAGAGCGGGGCCCCGGCCGGGCTCGCCATGGCCGCACTCCCCGTTGGGGGGCGGGAGGCTTTTTTGCCTCGGGCGGCAAAAAAGCCAGAGCCGGCCCTGGTTGTTAAGCTACGGTGGCTCTTTTTTAGTTCTTTTACTTTGTTTTCTTAATTTGGGGTATACATTTAAGTTGGACCTCTATTATGGTGTCTTTAAAAAGTGTCCATGCAGCTTGCAGGGATTTCACTTTAGTCACTGAACCTTTTAATTTCTGTTTAACCCCCTCATTTTTGCATAGTTCCCCTTTCTGAAATTAAATGCCACAGTGTTGAGCTGTTGAGATGTTCTTCCCACCACAGGGATGTTAAATGTTGTTATATTATGGTCACTATTTCCAAGCGGTCCTGTTACTCGCTCCTGCTCTCCACTCAGGATTAAATTGAGAGTTGCCTCTCCCCTTGTGGGTTCCCGTACCAGCTGCTCCAAGAAGCAGTTATTTAAAGTATCGAGAAATTTTGTCTCTGCATTTCGTCCTGAGGTGACATGTTCCCAGTCAATATGGGTATAATTGAAATCCCCCACTATTAATGAGTTCTTAATTTTGATAGCCTCTCTAATTTCCCTTAGCATTTCATCATCACTATCACTATCCTGGTCAGGTGGTCGATAATAGATCCCTAATGTTATATTCTTATTAGAGCATGAAATTTGTATCCATAGAGATTCTATGGAACATGTGGATTCACTTAAGATTTTTACTTCATTTGATTCTACATTTTCTTTCACATATAGTGCCACTCCGCCCCCTGCATGACCTGTTCTGTCCTTCTGATATATTTTGTAACCCGGAATGACTGTGTCCCATTGATTGTCCTCAGTCCACCAGGTTTCTGTGGTGCCTATTAAATCAATATCCTCCTTTATCACAAGGCACTCTAGTTCACCCATCTTATTATTTAGACTTCTAGCATTTGTGTACAAGCACTTTAAAAACTTGTCACTGTATATTTGTCTGCCCTTTTCAGATGTGTCTGATTCTTTTTTATGTGAATGTTTCTCATCTGATCTGGCCCCTACTTTATCCTCTTCCATCCTCTGCTCCTGACTATAACTTAGAGAATCTCTATCAATAGACTCTCTTCCAAGAGAAGTCTCTGTCTGATCCACATGCTCCTCTGCAGCAGTCGGTTTTCCCCCATCTCCTAGTTTAAAAACTGCTCTGCAACCTTTTTAATGTTAAATGCCAGCAGTCTGGTTCCACTTTGGTTTAGGTGGAGCCCATCTCTCATGTATAGGCTCTCCCCGATCGCAAAAGCTTCCCCAGTTCCTAATGAATCGGAACCCCTCCTCTCTACACCATCGTCTCATCCATGCATTGAGACTCTGAAGTTCTGCCTGCCTACCTGGCCCTGCGTGTGGAACTGGGAACATTTCTGAGAATGCCACCATAGAAGTCATGGATTTCAGTCTCTTCCCTAGCAGCCTAAATTTGGCCTACAGGAAGTCTCTCCTACCCTTCCCTATGTCATTGGTACCTACATGTACCACGATCACCGGCTTCTCCCCAGCACTACACATAAGTCTATCCAGATGCCTCGAGAGATCTGCAACCTTCGCACCAGGCAGGGAAGTCACCATATGGTTCTCCCAGTCATCACAAACCCAGCTATCTACGTTTCTAATGATCGAATCTCCCATTACTAACACCTGCCTTTTCTTAGTGACTGGAGTTCCCTCCCCTGGAGAGGTAACCTCAGTGCGAGAGGCAACCCCAGCACCGTCTTGAAGGAGGGTCCCAACTATGGGAAGGTTTCCCTCTGCTCCCGTTGACTGCTCTGCTTCCCTGGGCCTTTCATCCTCCTTAACAGTGCAGGGGCTGTCTGACCAGAGGTGGGACAATTCTACAGTGTCCCGGAAAGCCTCATCAACATACCTCTCTGCCTCCCTTAGCTCCTCCAGTTCCGCCATCCTGGCCTCCAAAGCCCGTACGTGGTTTCTGAGGGCCAGGAGCTCCTTGCACCGAATGCACACATACGCCACCCGCCCACAGGGCAGGTAGTCATACATGCTGCACTCAGCACAATAAACTGGGTAGCCCCCACTCGGTTGCTGGGCTTCTGCCTGCATTGTCTCCTGCAGCTACCTAGTTAATGAAAGGGTTTTGTTTAAATCAAGAAGTTTTGAATGTAGTTTAGTTTACAGGTTTTAAAGGACAGCAAGTGAACCTTGCCCCCTTCCCGTTCCCCTTCTAAACTCCCTAGCGATACTCCCCGTTAGCAGCCCCTATTTGCAAAGCTCCCTGATCGCTTGCACACTGCTTTATAAAGCTCTGGCCTTCTTGATAACCCCGCCCACTGACTAAGGCTCAAATACAAAAAAATTCACAGAAATTGTAGTCTGGCACTTCAGTTAATCTGCTTCTTTCACTCACCCCATCTTCAACTGCTGTGCAAAATCTGCGGGTATTAACCATACTCCAAGCATAACCATCTCACTTTCATTTTGTGCCCTGTGCTGATTGCTCCAACCTCTTCACTTCAGAGTCACTTCACGTCATGCTTCCCTCGTCTCCACTGCACTGTCCCTCCCGCTCCTTCCTTTGTCTTCCTGTGTAGCTAATCCTCTCCCAACAAAACTCCCCCCTCCCTCCCACAAAAGCACTACTCCTCTTTGGGAAAAACAAACCAACCTTGAACTGTGATATTTGCAAACAAGTACTCTGCTCCCTGCATCCCTTTCTTGTCTACTTAGACTGTAAGCTCTCTGGGGCAGCAACTATCTAGTACTCTGAACAGCGCATAGTGTAGTAAAGTAGTCGTCAAAGGGTTAACTGGGATATACAGACTATTATGGTTTAGTTCCAGGCCAATGGGGGCTGCGGGAAGCGGCGCAGGCCGAGGGATGTGCTGGCCGCCGCTTCCCGCAGCCCCCGTTGGCCTCGAATGGCGAACCGCAGCCAGTGGGAGCTGCGATCGACCGAGCCTGCCGACGCTGCAGGTAAACAAACCGTCCCGGCCCTCCAGCGGATTTCCCTGATGGTCCGGGTGCCAAAGGTTGAGGATCCCTGGGTTAGAGCCATGCTTCTGTTTAGTTAGTTGGCATCCCTCTACGCCGTTATGTAGCTGACTAAAGCAGCATGTTCCCAGCCTGCAGTGCTGTAAGAAGAGTGCGTTTCTTGCATGCTGAGCAATCCCTTTACAAAGCCTAGAGCAATGGGCCCCTGTTCTTGGTTGGCCCGTAGTGCCCATTACATAGTCAAGCACGTGTTCTTACAAAGCTATTAATTAATCACTAATTAATCACTTGGTAGTGTCATTCAAAAATACTGTGAGCTATGAGCTGAGATATAACAATTGTCTAATGTTACACTCGAGCACTTTAAAACACTGAGGGCTACATTGTGGGCAGCAGTGGCTGTGAAATGACTACCACTGGTCAGACAGCGGGCATTCCCAGAGTGGGTTAATTCAATGCGTCTTTCAGCAGCACCTAACAGTGGAAGAGAGCACCTCTGGAGTGTTGGCAGGAATTATAGCTACTCTCCCCTAATGTAAACCCCAAGGGATAATGGTGGTGGCACCTCCTGTCCTTTATGACTATGCGCTGGGGCAGAAGTTGGTCCAGTAAAAGATATTACCTCGCCCACCTTGTTTCTCTGGGGCAGAATAGGCTTTGTATACTCCAGGAGGTGTAATTTCCCTGGACCAGGTTTCCCAAATCTGACCCCCTCAAGTGTAACAGTTTCCAAGCTGATCAAACCTTTTTGGATTACTTTAAACCCCCATCACGCTGCCTTTCTTAAGAGAGCTTATTCTGAATGGGAGTCACCCCATGAAAGGACTTTGATATGGGCTGAAACTAAATCAGTTTCAAGGAAATGCAACTGGAAACATACTAATTGAAAATCTTTCCAAGCAAGCAATACAGACTGCTATTCTCTTGGGCTGTCCCCGCCCCCAGCTAAAGTGCACCAGATTTTCTGTACTCATTTAACCCTCGCACTGCAGCATTGCTCTTATGGCAACATTCATAAAACAGATATGTTAAATCTTCTATGAATATTGTTTCCATTCAGACACCTCATTTTAACTTGGCCAGACAACTAGAGGCTGGGGTTTTTGTTTTGTTTGGCTTAACTAGATCTGAGATGTGGAGTTGTTATAGCTGTTTGTTAGCTGGGATACAAATTAAGGCTGCCTAAATGTTTTCTGCTTCCTGAGTCCCATCGAGGTGATGGCATTGAGATTAAATTTTCATGATGGTTCTCATTTTTACATGTTCCATATGGTATTTTTTGTAGGCACATGAGTATTGAATACAAGGTTAAGGGTCGTTTGCTTTTGTAAAAGCACTTGTTCAGAAACTAGTATGGCGTTTCTGATTTACTGAGGTATTATGGCAACTAAGAATATTCATACCAATATTCCTCTCCTCAAGATTTTTTTCTTAAGTGAATTAGATAAAAACAGCCCATAAGTAAAGAAAAGCCATTTCTACTTGAGCAAGCCTATAACTTCATTTGAGTAGAACAACCCCTCCATATTCAGTGAGGTCAAGATGATCTGCATAGCCATAGATCGGCTGGCCCCACCAGGATGCTTGGGCTGACCCCTTAAGCACAGCTAATACACCTATGGTGCATCCCAAAATTCTTCAGTCTCTTCTTATACATTGAAACTGCACTTCTTTTGCTGTTAGAGCACCTTTGCCGTAATGAATTTACTTGAATTTAATAGTTTGGTAGGACTTTACATTCTATAAAAATAGATTTTAAAGAGCATTTACCTAGCTGAGGCAGGGTTTAAGTCAAAAGCTAGAGCAGTTATATAACCAGAGTTTGGTGATCTTTTGATTTCTTGTGCTCAGGAATACCACTCATGAACTGTACCTATTTTTTTTTTAAACAAACAACAATAAACAGGAGATCACAGCCTTGAGTGCTGTCCATTCGGCACCTATCTTCAATAATTCAATGCAATATTTTTCTGGACTTCATTAAGTTCTAAAATAAAAAATCCGCTTTTTAAATTTCATCCATATATGTTTGTTCACCAAGCTTTAATGTACGTATACCTAATTTAAAATATATAGTACACACTCACATGGACAAGCAGGGACAGCATTAAGATCTTGCCTTACATGCCTTTTACTTTTAAAGCCCAGTGTTATTACTGATGGTGATTAGGATTTCTTGCTAATGAAACAAAGATGGGGGAAAGAACACATTTGATATTACGAATGTGTTTCTTGCTCTTTCATGTTGCATATAGATTTCATTGTTGGTGTAGCTAGGTGTGGGGGTCATGAAGAGGTGTGGTCTGGTGGCTCGAGCACCGAACTAGGCATTGGGAGCATTCCAGTTCTAATTCCAGCTTTGACACCAACTCCCTTGCTAGCCGCAGGCAAGTTACAACGTCTTTATTTCAATTTCTCCATGGCTAAATAACTATCTGTTTTGCCTGGCTATCCTGAGGATGTTAGTTAATGTGTGTGCTGTGTTTTATCCATGAAAAGTACTATATGTACAGCACACATGCTAAATGTTATTAAAATACAGGTAGCATCAAAGTATCTTACATTTAAAACTATTTGAAATATGTTGAATAGAATATGCCTTACTCCAGATCCTCTTTAAAGAGCACTGCAGCTTTAAGGGTATCATTCCAGATCCACATCACACCCACATATTTGTCCTCTCTTTACACAGCAAGTGCCAAGCAGTGACATCTACTATAGTCTCTAGGACACGCTGGTCTCAGCCACAGAGTAAAAAAAAAAGGGGGGGGGGAGAGAAGGGAAAGAGAGAGCGAGAGCACGAATCTTGTTATGTTCCAAAGGATGAGTCACTTCCTAGCCATAATTCTGAGAAGCTTATTTATTGCAGTTTTGCTGATAGGAAACCTAGCTCCATTTCTCAGCAGAGTTTCAGGACCCAGCCTCCCTCCTGGCTGTCCATTAATCATGAGGGACTGTTCCGAAGTGTACACAGAGTGGGAGTTCTGCCTGTGAGTGGCCTTTAGCTGTCTCCAGTTCAATGAAATTACCTTGTGTGAAGACTTGTTTTATGAGAGATTGGTTTATTTGTAACTAAACTACTTCCTCTGTTATTTGATAAGCTCAAATATTTGCTACTGATAGTCGGAGAGTGTCACATTTATTATCCTGTTTCAGGCATTGCCTAACTCCTTTGGACCAGGCTTCTTTTAACCCCTTGGAAGACAGCAGCAAAAATGCTGGAAACACTTGCGTATTCCAGTTATTCATGCTCCACTATGACAATTTGTTTAAATTCGTTTAGTAAGAATACGTGACACAGAGAGGTGATTTATACATTTAATGTATAATTCCTCAGCTATGTGACTCACAGATATAATTCTGTCCAGGGGTTCTGAAGACATTTTGAAGAGCAAAAGTGGAGCTCCCATTGGGTGTGTTACTAGAAATCCAGAATGGATTGGAAATGAAACTGTGCGCATCTTCCTTTTTATGCTGTAAGGTTATTTAATAGAATATTTGAAACATAAAGGCAGTGTGGTCCAGTGGATAGGGCACTGACCTAAGTGTCAGGAGACCTGCAGCCACATCGTCAAAAGGTATTTAGGTGCCTAACTCCCTTTGTTTTCAATAGGAGACAGATCCACTGAGGATCTGGGCCTCGGTTCTATTCCCTGTTCTGCTACGGATCAGCTGTGTGACTTTGAACAAGTTGCTTCACCCCTTCTTCCTCAGTATACCCATCTGTTAAACAGTAATAGTCATACTTATGTTCTTTTTTTTAAAGTGTCATGAGATCTATGAATGAAAAAGCACAATGTAAGAGATCAATAGTACTTTTATTATATCCCATTTATGTTTAGTGCCATATTGTCCCCGGACTTTGTGTATGTGCAGAAGTCTGGAGTATCCCTGCATTCTCTACACAAGGGCCACGGGCAAATGTATACCACATGATTGGGGGAGCACAGGGACTTCACCCTCTATGCTCTGCCAGGAATGCAATATAACCCTGATAGGGCAGGGGTGGGACTGTAGATTCATATCAGCTCACATCATCCTAAGGAAGCAGACTGAAGTGCCCAGGGACAGCTCAGGGTGTGCATGCCACCTATATGCTAGGAAGCTCAGGGACAGCTTGAGACATAATCCCTCCTGGGCCTTCCCCAAGGAGCTGCACCACCCCCAGTGCAAGTCAGGGACCAATACCAAAATCAGCAACTTAATATTCAAAATGTACATTCTATCAGCAATGATGCAGTATAATGGGATCCCATTGACAGTGGACAGATACGTTTCATTTTGTTGCTTTATGAATGTTTTCAGTATTTGTTGTGGGATGGTGTTTTACTGTAGTATTTAACTAATACAGAGTGCTCTGTGGAAGACTCTGTTACAAGTTACAAACATCTTAAATAAGATTTTACATTCTATAACACAAGCATAAGTGGTGTTTAATTTGGTAATTTAATGTGGAAACTGAGAGGGGAGGGAAGTGTGGTTTTGTCAGACCCATTCCAGACACACAACCAGATCACAGAGACAAATGACCTAGAGCAAAATAAAGCTGAAATGTAACCTTTCTATTCTATAAGGCAGTAATTTAGTAAATACATTTCCGGTGACTGTCTTTATAAGATATGCCAAACTTTCTAGACTAGTGAAAGATATCTGGGGAAACAATATTGTACTTAGAAGGGAACCTAAGGAGTTTGTGATTGGTTTGCAGTATGCGAACAGCTCAGTAATTTTGATTTTCACAGGTTACAATGAGCCAAACCCTGTTCTCAGCTCAGTGCAGCAAACCCAATTGGAAGTTACTGGGACTGTTCGTGTTAATAAAGGCAACAGGGGACTAGCCATTTTGAAACAGTGAGCACCTTTTTGTCAGAAATATACAGCATGTGGGAATTTAGATTTTGCAAGAAAAAAAAATTAAGGAGAAGAAATCTTGGAGAAAGCTGTTTTCTCATGAGATGTTGTTGTTCTGAATGCGATAGTGCCCTATCTACATTTTAGGACTGGTTGCTCAAATTTTCTATACTTACGTATAAATACAATCACCTTTTTGAAAATTCATGGGACTTTGAATGCTGAATGGTTTTGGTTTTGCTGGTGCTTAATTTTCATTCACATTTCAGTGCAATTATTGTTGTTGACTGATTTAGAAAGCATCAGTTTTTAAAAAAAAACAAAAAACCCAACCCCCCTACATTATGACTGTGTGAAAGATTGCAAAGGGCAGGATTTTCAGAAGTGCTCAGTGTTGACCTAACGCTGCTGCTGTTTAAGTTGGTAGGAGTTTTACCACTATGTTCCCTGAGACCAGAGTTAAGTCAACGCTGACCATTTTTTGAAAATCCCACTTTGTATTTTTTTAAATAACCTGGCAAGTGAAGGAGATAGTGGGTGTGCCCGCAGTACAGCTGGGAGCAAGCTTCTAAGCCCAGGGAGGCAGACTTATGCTAGTATGCTAGAGATAGCTGTGTAGATGTTGACCGGTACCAGCAGAAGTTTGGGCTAGCCACCCAAGCTTGGACCCAGGGAGTAGGCTAACCTCAGCATCTGCCAATGCTGCAACATCCACACAGCTATTTCTAGCATGCTAATGTGAGCCTCACTACCACAAGTCTGTCTGCCCAGGCTGGAAGTTTGCTCCCACCTGCAGTTTAGATAGGGTTACCATACGTCCATTTTTTCCCGGACATGTCCGGCTTTTCGGCAATCAAACCCCCGTCCGGGGGGAATTGCCAAAAAGCTGAACATGTCCGGAAAAATGCCGGCTGGGCACTTTCCCTCCCGCGGCGGCTCTGCTCCTCCCCTGACTCTTCGGCTCTGTTTAAGACCCGAGCACTACGGGCTTTGGGCAGCCCCCATGCCTCCGGACCCTGCGCCGCCGGAGCCCGGGAGGGGAAGTGCCCGGCCGGGGGCGCAGGGTCCGGAGGCATAGGGGCTGCCCGAAGCCCAAGCGCTACCGGCTTCACGGTTTGCCGGGGAGCCTCCAGACTTAAATAATTGAACTGATTGGTCATCATGCATATAGTAGTTCAGCCATGATGTATCCTTTAGTTTACCATACATCATAGAAACAGTATTTCTTACAGTTATATTATTCATGGTAAAATTCTAGCCCAACTCATGAACAACATTGGTAGACCTAGAAGGTACAAAAAACAAAACATTATTTGAAATTTGCATGGCATCATCCTCCTACAAATTCAAATCTATCAATGTTTCCAAAATATTTATACAGAATGGCAACACCATATCATATTTGACTATTAAGAGGGTTGTTTCCCAGTCAGGTAAAAACATCTAGGAGCCTCATGCAGCACATCTGTAATTACTGAGTTTGTTTTCTGTTCAGATCTTTCATCCAGTCAGAATAGTTGTGGAGACCAATAATAATGAAGTGTAGCTAAATTGGTTCTTTTGAAGAACTTGTTCTGTTATGTTACTTTCATTTCTCCAAGAGAACATATATCCATCATTGTTCACAACAGCAAACTAGAAAGACCTGATGTGAGCCAAATCTTTTGTTGCTGAAGTCTTTGGGGAGATCAGCTGTTTTTGCCACAAGCACTTCTGTAGTACCCTCCATGTACCCATAATAGTAGCAGTTCTAATGGAAGAAATAGTATACATCAGTCATTTATTTGTTGTTAATACAGCTGGTCAAAATATGGGAAACTTTTTTTGTCCATATGAACATTTTTTGTCCAGCTCTAACAGTAAGGAGGGGGAGAAAAAAACCTCCAAACCATGTGAAATCTTTAGAGACAAACCCTCCTTCTATTCCAGGTGAGAACTATAGTGCAGGAATTGGCAACCTTTGGCATGCGGCCCGCCAGGGTAAGCCCCCTGGCATGCCAGGCTGGTTTGTTTACCTGCCACATCCACAGATTTGGCCAATCGCGGCTCCCACTGGCCGCGGTTCGCCGCTACAGGCCAACGGGGGTGGCAGGAAGCAGTGGCCAGCGCCGCTTCCCGCAGCCTCCATTGGCCTGGAGCGGCGAATGGTGGCCAGTGGGAGCCACGATCGGCCGAACCTGCAGACGCGGCAGGTAAACAAACTGGCCCAGCCCGCCAGGGGGCTTACCCTGGCGGGCCGCATGCCAAAGTTTGCCGATTCCTGCATAGTACTTTCCTTCAACTTGAATGAAGCAGCACACCTTTTCCATAGAATGGGGTGAGGAGTGTTCTCACTTCACTTCCTTTATGCTAGCTGCCTTAGAACTATTATTTTGTAGAAAGAAAATGTGCCTAGCAGCAGTACAGAAACCCTCAGCCCAGGATGGCAGAGACTTGTACCCCATTATGCAATCACCCACAGTTCCTTTCAGCTACCAATGCCACCTGACAGTTCAGGGTCTCAGACCAAGCCACCATTCCCAGCAGCAGGAGCTTGCTCAGGTCACAAGTCCCATCTCTTGACCCTAATCTCAAGTAGTGAAAACAACTCTGGGATTAGTAGGACCCAGTCTCCAATGCCACTGTTCTCTGCCCTGTTCCTTTGTACACCTGTGGTGCAAGCTGCTAGAAGACTGTTAGTTGGTCCTAGGGTCCTGTCCATGGCACAAGCCCCTCTCTCTAAAATATGAGCTGATCATAAACTGTTGGAGCCCACTCAGAGCTCTTTTACCATGTCATAGTTATTTTAATATTTGCAAAACTCTGTTCAGTTATCTTCCTTCTCTGTTATAAAAAATGCCACATTAATGATTAATATTATGTCAAGATTATTCATTTAGATCTTGATTATTCATTCAGCTTTGCTACCATCCCAAGGTTATTGGGGTAGGAGTAGCAGGGGAGGAGAATTCAGCTTTAATCTCTTTGCACATGTACGATAGTGCTATGTGATAGGCTGACATTTATTTCTGCTAAAAATTTCTTGAATGATGTTGAGAGAAATTTCAGCAACCTGACACTGCGAGTGTTCTGCCAGAACCAGGAGTCACAATTTACAGGTCCTATGTGGCTCTGATTGCATTGCAACCTCAAATAAATACCATAAACCAAATGGAAAGGAAAAGAATGATGGGCTAATGATCACTGCCAGGAATCACAGGGGGAAAGGGGGGGGAAAGGGTGTGTGTGATCTAAATCAATAACTGAAGTATAATGTTCATTCTTAAAAGAAGCTTTACGATCAGGATATTTTAAAGACTAGTCCTATTTTCTCATCTATTCAATACATATATTAAACTGGAATAGAAAATAACCTGAGGGAAGTACTGGGGGCCAAATTTTGCTCACAGATGCAAATAGAGAAGTTTCATTCACGTCAGTGGGAGTCATATACATGCATTCATGAACCAAATTTCACCTGTCATCAACGTGCTTTTATTTGCATCCTAACTGTGGCAAATTTTGAGACACAGTATGACTGTGGTATTAGCGACATACTTTGTCACTAGCTTTCTACAGTGAAAAATCCCTCTCAGTCCTTTTAGTACTATGCAGGCAAAATTTACGGAAGCCCCCAAGTGTGACTTGACTCCTTGGAACAGGATAAATTAATTATTTCTAGCTCCATTATTTGTAAGCTGTAAGTGAATATATGGTTTGCTTAACAATACCATGATATTTTCAAATTGCATCTGAACTCTTCATGTAGGTTAAGGAAAAAATATTCCACTAACACTGTTAAGGCCTGCTTTGTCTTCCATTTAAGTCAACGGGAATTCTGCCACTGACTTAAGTGTGAGGAGGATCAGGCCCTTAGTGGTGTATATTTATCTATGCCAAAAGACACACAGACACAGAGAGGAGACTGTTCAATGGTTGCCACTTTATTCAGTAAGCTTACTGCTTGCTGGCAGTACGGCATTTCTAATGTAGCAAAATATTACAGCGTTAAGGATTGCTTTTGGCACTACTCAGACCATAGCATGATTCAAAACAGTTAGGGTTATGTTTTCAAAGAGGTAGAGAAGTTTTAGCAGTTGGACTGAAAAGTCAGTTGGTATTGCCAGACTTAAAACCTACATAGCTCTCATTAGGAAGTTGTATTATTATCCTTATAAATTGAGGCCTTGTGGTTAAGGCATTGAACTGGGGCCCTGTAGATCTGGGGTCAGCTCCAGGGCTTTGCTACAAACTTCCTGTTTGACTTTGGGCAGGTCACTTTCATCTCTCTGTGCCTCAGTTTTCCCATACGTAAAATGGGGACAACAGTTATTCCTTTCTCCCACCCTTTGTTTTGGCTAGTTAGATTGTAAGCTCTTCATGGCAGGGACTGTCTTACTGTGTGTATGTGCAGTAGCTAGCACAATGGGACCTCAGTTTTGGTTGGGATAGGCGCTACAACAATAAAAAATAATACATTCAAGTAAAATTCCCCTTTCATTTTTGAATGTTTCAAACTTTCAGATAGTTTAGTTTTAATTATTATCTGGTTTAAATTTTAGAAACCAGCAAATAGCTCTTTTCGAAGGAAATGTTATTTATTTGTATTACATTAGTGCCTGAAATACACAGTCAAGATCTGTGTTAGGAACCTGTAAAAACACATAAGAGAGTTCCTGCCCTAGAAAACTTATCATCTAAGGGTCTGATCCTGAAAGTGTAATGCACTGTTGAGTGTATTACAAATTTTCCTCTGTGCCAATCCGCTCATGCTTTTAGCTCTGGAGATCCTTTGTTCATTCCTCTGTGCGTCTGCCAAGATGGCAGTTGTCACATGAACACGCTTGCCCAACTCAGTCCAGGCAGGGCCATCTTGGACCCCTGGGCAGGAGAGGACCCAGGCAGGGTTGAAGAGGCCGACTCGGATGGATAAGATGTAGCCCAGGCCAGGTGGGGTTGCCTCAGCCCCACTTATTTTGCAGGAAAGGAGGCAGGTAGGATTGGAAAAGAACAGTCTCCAGGGCAAGCAGCCTGCCTCCCCTTTCTCCATGATGGGGGTGAAGCTAGAAGCACACTGGACACAGCGCAGATGTGCCCAACATCAGAGTGCAGTAAAGGACCCAGCCCCCTCTCCCTGCTGCCATCTTTCTCACAGGCCTCCTAGTGGTTCCCTACTTCATTCCCAGGCTGAGACCACTAGAGGAAACAAGGACCTGCCTGGTGCACATGGCTCCTATGCAATAGATGGGGTTAGAACTTCTGGGGAGCCAATTCTTGAGCTACAGGCCAGCACCTTACTTGAGAGACCCAGCAGGAACTGATGTGGGACAGGGAGACAATAAGCCCCTTTGAGGACAGGGAGATCATTAGCCACTCAAAATAATAAAGAAGATAGGGTCATTCAGGCAGCGTACCGAGTACCGTGAAACTATGCGTAGGAGGTCTGCAGCTGTCCTCGGCAAGCTGCATCTCCCTGGGAAGAGACAATGGGGATTTCCTGCCAGGCCCACAAGACTGAGAAAGTATTGGGCTCTCCTCAGCAGCTGCCTCTGTGGGTTGCCACCGCTTGACTACTGGGCTGTTGTTCCCAGCTATCACTGTGGGTCACCACATTCCAGGGGTGCTGGAACAATCTGTATAGTGGGGGTGCTGAGAGCCATCGAACCAAACTGTAAACCCTGTATATGATGGAAACCTCTTCAAGCCAGCACCCCTAGTTCTAGCACCTAGGCCACATCCTAATGTCCAGGTTATTGTTCCCAGTTTCTGCTGCAGGTTGCCATGCCTACCAACACCTCCAGCTCCTCCCTCCCTCCTCCCCACCGGCCCAAGTTACCAAGGAGTGATGAGAGGGACAGTAGCCCAGATGTAGAAGAACAAGCAGGCAATAAGGGGCATATTGGCCAACAATTTCTTTCTTTCTAGCCTCTCCCCCCCCCCCCCCCCCGGGAACGTGATGATGATGACTCTCCACATCATTATCCAAGTAATTAATGGACTGACCTCTGTGGGATCTCACTTGATATGCCCACCCTCCCCCAGTTTGACAGTGAACCGTTGATAACTACTCTTTGAATATAGTCTTTCAACCAGTTGTGCACCCACCTTATGGTAATTTCATCTGACCATGTTTCCCTAATTTGTTTATGACAATGTCATATGGCATTGTGTCAAAAGCCTTACTAAAATCAAGATATATCCTGACTACTGCTTCACCCCCTCCCCCCCATCTGCTAGGCCAATAACCCTGTCAAAGAAGCAAATTAAGTTGGTTTGGCATGATTTCTTCTTGACGAATCTATGCTGGTTATTCCTTAACCCTATTTTTCGCTAGGTGCTTATAAGTTGATTGTTTAATTTGTTCCAGTATCTTTCTAGGTATTGAAGTTAGGCTCACTGATATATAATTCCCCAGGTCCTCTTTGTTCCCCTGTTCAAAGATAGGTACTATGTTTGCCCTTCTCCAGTCCTCTGTGACCTCACCTGCCCTCAATGAGTTCTTGAAGATAATTACTAATGGTTGCAAGACTGCTTTAGCTAGTTCCTTAAGTACCCTTGAATGAATTTCATCAGGCCCTGCTGACTTAAATCCATTTAATTTATCTAAATATTCTTTAACCTGTTCTTTCCCTGTTTTGGCTTGTGTTTCTTTCCCCTTGTTGGTAGTATTAATTGTGCTAAATATCTGGTCACTATTGACTTTTTTAGTGATTGTGGAATACAAATCTGTTTCACACAGATATATGGGGTATTGGTCCTTGAGATCAGATGCTCAGGCAAATCAATTTCTAGCTCTCTTAGTGGTACAGTTAGGATGCTTTATGGAAGGCTTTTAAAAGTCACTGAAAAAGTTGACTTACAATCCTAGCTTCTGCCATACATTATAGAAAGGAGTACAGGTTATACAGTAGAATCTCAAAGATACAAACACCGGAGTTACGGACTGACTGGTCAACCAGTCACCAAGTGAAAGAGGAAGTAACCAATCAGGCAGCAGCAGAGACAAAAAAAAAAAGCAAATACTGTACTGTGCCTGTATTGCATCTTAAAGGTAGGCACATCTGGGCTGCCTGTCCCCACCTTGCCACTTCCACCCCCACATGCGGGGCAGCCACGTACAGCAAGACGCTGGGGCTGCTGGCCCAAGGTAGCTGGAGTCAGCCAGTAGAGCAGGAGCAGTGCTGGGGTTTGCACTGCTTTCACCCCTACCGCCTCCTCCGGCTGGGAGTGGGGGCACACGCTGATTTTACACACACCACCCACCTCCCCCCACACACACCCCTCCCTGCTGGGAGGGGGACAAACTTGTAAACTCATGTTGGGGCTGAGTAGGGAGCTCACCTGCTGCTGAAGCCTGGTCTGGAGAGTCAGCTGCTGGACCTGGAGCCCGAACTGCTCTTTGTTCACAGTTATGAACATATCAGAGTTACGGACAGCCTCCATTCCAGATGTGTCTATAACTCTGAGGTTCTACTGTATGGCAAATTGAATCAGTCCCTGAAGTACAAGTAGCAGCTAGAACAAATGTGCGGTATTGAAAATGAGGTCAATAGCTGCCCTCAGAGCTATCTGAATGACTCCTAACCAGCCCTGTCTGAGATTAGACCCATGACTGGTGCTAGGCACTTTCAGTCTGGGAGCAAATGGCTACTTACAGCTTTTGTCAAAATTAGGTCACTGGACACTGGTATAATATGGAGCTGTGGGAACAGGTTTTTTTTTCCATTGTCAAATACTGTCAGGGAAATGCCAGGACATGAATCATAGAAATATAGGGCTGCAAGGGACCAAACAAAGTTATTGAGTCCACCCCTTTTGAGTTCCTCCAGGAGGGCATTAATGTGGATGTGTATAAGAATATCCAAGCAAAACAGTCATGCCTTTGTAGTATAATGTTCTTAGCATGTTCAAGAAAAGGATGTGTTGTAAACACCCCACTTTTAAATGCTTCCTGAAGGTAAAAAAGCCCCACAGTCTTAGAACATGACCCGGGAGCCACTGTCTGCTCCATATAGCAGTGCCCAGTACTATCTTGCAGAACATGTCATTCTACTTCCTTTCTATTAAAGTAGACTTCCCAGTGGTTTCTATCTCCAATCAGATGAGTGCTTGAAGTTGGGAGCTTTTTCTGAGACCCAGTATTGTACTTTTAATTCAAATAATCCTCACAACTTTCATAGCATTCATTACCAAAATAAATTACATTAGTAGTCTTGACTTTGATACTTCACAGAAGGTCAGTCCTTAGGAGCACTAACAATCTCAAGGTAGAGAAATAATATGTCCTGTATTGATACCTGCTAGATGGCCCTCTATACATAAATTCACCATATTCTATATTATTGGTCATCCAGTCTTTGGCCAGTGCCATTTTTGGCAAAAGTCTTCTCCGTGCCATGGTGCCACAGGAAGATGGAGGATGGATGTCCATATTTAAAGGATGATTTTGCTTCTCAGCTCAGAGATAGTTGAATCATCCAGAATAGAGAAGAAAATTGACATCCAAAATTGGGTTTGGTTTATTAGGGGGAATTTCTCATGCTTTGCAGTTGCAGCAGTTGTGCTTTTTCCTCAAAGTATATTTAACGTGATGTGTAATTTAAAGAAGTAGAATTGAATTATGGAAAGTTGTCTCAATTGAAGGGAATTTCAGGAAACAGGGTATTCCCCTGCTGCCAGTGACTGACAGGACTGATTCTGCACCGAAATTGCAAGTAGGCTGAAGTATATATTTAGTGGACCTATGGACCTTATTACTCAAAGAAAGGAAATTTTCAGGAAAGCACAGATTTTATTTTTTTTTTTTTTTTTTTTGCTGGTCCAAAATTTCATCTGGAAAAATGTAGGCAAATTTGACCCATCTAGTCTATCTCACTGACTATACAGCATTCTTCCCTATTGTATATTTGCCAGTGTTTTGTCTCATTTTAATTTTCCCAGGCAATGTTGATGCCATCACTTCCTTTGATGACTAATGCAGAGCAGAAAATATCTCTCTCTCAAGATACTTCCCTGATATTCAACCTAAACTTTCCCTTTTTTTCTTTTATCATAGTACCCCTAGTTATAACCCCTTTCTTAAATAATTCATTTCACCCCTCAGTGTTTCCACCCTTCAAATATTTGTACACTTATGTGTCCATATTTAATAGTCCTGGCCCTGGAGGCAAGATTTTCTGGTTTTGCTGCAGAAATTCAGTAAGGCAAAAACTAGCAGCTTTGCACAGATCTGTACATGTACAGTACTGTAGACGTTCTGTGGTGTATCTGCAGGTTATGCCTAGTACAATCATAATTTGCACAGCATGTTCATTGCTTTTGGCACATACATATCCACTATTCCTTACATACTGTTTATCTAACCTACCTAGTAAAACTCTAACAAACAACTATGTTGCTTGTTATCAATGCTGCAAATTTACTTGGATGCTTTAGAAAATTTAGTTACTTGCAAAATCATAGCTATAAATTAGCAGTTTCTGGTGTTTTATTTTTTTCTGATTTTTCACTATTTTTATACAAAAAGGCTTATTGGGTGTGTGCATGAGGGGGTGAGAGTCTATTTTTAACAGGTGTTGTTTTTAATTTTCACCCAATTATATATTTAAAATGGTGCCCCTCAAAAGCCCCAAACGCCTGAGGCTGCACTCCCACTGAGTGTGGAGAGCTTTAGAGCCCACGGGCCCACTCACATTACGGTGTTTGGGATTTATATTTTATACAACCCTGATCTCAGATTTTTATTTGGTGGGGTTTCATCTGACTAATATCAGTTTTGGACTACAACAGAAGACCCTAAATATGCAGCATTAGTACTGTGGAGCATTACTATACATGCTTTACCCAAAGATGTAAATACATTATCGATGGTAGAGTGATTCAGACATATCTAGGCCCATACACATAGGGAATAGTTCTGTAGAATTGAATAAAGATTGATAAAGGTTTTTTAGACCAATCTCTGGACTTGTATAAAGGGTTTTAGAGTAGTTGCTATAAACCTCTATTGGTTTTGTCCCTATTAAATTCCATAGACTTCTTGGGTGAGTGCATGTTCCCCTTCTGGGTGAAGAGGGAAACACTGAACATTACCTGAAAAGATCTGTGGGATTAGGACAGGTGCTAGTCTGATGCCTGCCATATCTCTTCCTGTTTTGTATATATGCCAGAGTTGAGAGCATTGTTTAGATGGGTATTATTATTATTTTTACATTGCCCAATAATTTAAATCAGGAATCCCTCTTCCAGCTGTATAGATCACCAGCCAGACACAAACAGAGGCTCTCTTTTTATTATCCTGTCCAGTTCTTTCCTAAGTATGGACAACCAAGGAAGGCTCACAGTCATGCTTCACTGACTTCCAGCCAGTGTCTGTGCTTGGAGAGTCTCTGACATGTGCAGAGTTCTGCAGAGGGGATGTAGGTAGCTAAGGAGTGTATCTGTGTTTGCAC
The DNA here is from genome assembly GCF_011386835.1 of Chrysemys picta bellii. Taxonomy (NCBI): domain Eukaryota; kingdom Metazoa; phylum Chordata; order Testudines; family Emydidae; genus Chrysemys; species Chrysemys picta. Next base: position 272,105,254 of record NC_088791.1, on the reverse strand, counting down.
ATGGAAGTGGAAACACCAGGCACAACCATATCTCCATTCTACCTGCCCCCACAATGGGTTGTCCACAGCTTTGTTCCACTCGGCATCTACCAGCCCTGCATTCAGCAAAGCAGTTAAGCACACGTTGAAGTCCATCCTTATTCAGTAAAGCATTTATAGCAAAGTGACTTAAGCACATGCTTAAAGTTAAGTTCACGCTTAAGTGCTATGCTGAACAGGGATAGACTGTGGAGGAGGAAAGCAGAAAACATAAGGGGCAGAGTATATATGCAATCAGTAACTGAAATGTCTAGGGTAAAATGTGCTATACATATAAATGTAAGAAGATTAGCATTTTGTTTGAAAGGAGAAAACAAAACACAATGGAAAACAAGTTGCCTATGCTGTAATTTGATTTTGCCTTCAAATTACCTAAAATACCCAAAGTACAACACTGTTCTTGCTTATTGGCTTTTTAAAGTTACCTTGTGTTTCATAGAAATCGTGATTACTCTCACTTTGTGAATCACGATATTTTTCTTCTTTTAAGTAAAGACTAGTACTTGTATCAATTAACCTTCTCTGACCACGATGATCCCTCTATTTCTTGCTATAAGAAAGGAAAAACTCTCAAATGTGACTCATCTCAGCCACACCTCAGATGGTACATACATTATGCTAGGTGTCTCTCAGCAGTCCATATGCTGAACTGCCAAATGTCTCAAAAGGGAATCATCACAACTTCCTCAAAGATATAGAGGAAAGTTAAACCTACTAGCTATGTGTTCGGAAAGACAAAAGGCTTTAGTTAAAAGAGAAACCCGCAGATCATAATTTCAGAAGCAAAAGGAAAAGCTGCAAATGTAATTATTTCAGTATAGGCTAAAATACTCTTTCAAGAGCATACAACATTTACTCTCAACAACCCCCCACATCAACCCCCCAAACATGCTAAACCAAATGACACCTTCTGTAATCCCATCGCCTTAAGTGAGATTGCACATGCTGTAAATCAGTGCACCATTTGGCCCCATTTGAATTGCCATACTTAATCAGACCAGTAGACTATCAAGTCTAGTATCCGATCTCAGACGGTAGCCAGTATTCACTTCAAAAGAATGTGCAATAAATCTTGCAGAGGACAATCATGGAATAACCTGCCCACAGAAAAAAATTCTTCTTAATTCCTATTAGTTGCAGGTTGGCTTATGCCAGGAGTCAGCAACGTTCGGCACTCCAGGGTAAGCACCCTGACGGGCTGGGGCAGTTTATTTACCTGCTGACGCGGCAGGTTCGGCCGATCGCGGCCCCCACTGGCCGCGGTTCGCCGTCCCGGGCCAATGGGGGCGGCGGGAAGCCGCGGCCAGCACATCCCTCGGCCCGCGCCGCTTCCCGCTGCCCCCATTGGCCTGGGATGGCGAACTGCGGCCAGTGGGAGCCACGATTGGCCGAACCTGCCAACGCAGCAGGTAAACAAACTGGCCCGGCCCGCCAGGGTGCTTACCCTGGCAAGCCGTGTGCCAGAGCTTGCCGACCCCTACCCTAAATGATGATTTAAGCTAGCTGCAGAGATTCTTAGGGGGCCAGCTGCTCTAGCTTGCAGCTTAAAAACCTCAGGTATTCCTTTCATGGACTAAAAATTCCTTCAGCCTGTGTCCAGCCCTTTCCCCCAGTTCAGTCCTTGTTCCTCAAGAGTCCCTGTTCCTCAAGTGTTTCCAAGAGTCTCTTTGGGACAGGGAGTCAGTGAAGAACCAAGATGATGTCACTCTCCTGCCTTAAATAGCTTTTGCATAGGGCGGAACCCCTTTGTCTCCAAGCTCGGTTCCCATGCCTTTCAGTGAAAAAACACTGGTATTCCAAGATGGAGTCCAGTACCAGGTGATCTGGTCACATGCCTCTGTAGTGTCATAGCAGCCATGACTCAGGCTGTTTGTAGTGTCCTCAGGAAGGCTCCCCAGTAGGAGATTAGATTCTTCTAAGACCTATTGTTATCCCTAATGGTACATTGGCTTGAATGGGCCCTTCCCAGCCAGCCATCTAGACTGACAGTCTTTTGCCTAGTGGGCGTTTTTCAGGTGTAAACACATTTGTAATAGGAATATTGTCTATGTATCTAACTTCAGATACCAAAATGATACATGTATACAAATAGGATAATCATATTCAGTAAATCATAACCTTTTAAATGATATCTTACATGACCTACCTTGCATAAAATACATCATAATTATGCCATACTCATATCATAATAATATACTATAAGGAATATGGGGTGTAATGTCACAATAATATAAGAGGCTAAAGCACACTGATCAGAAAAATGCTTTATCTTTATCTTCCAGATTAGTGTGGCTAAAGATGTTTAAATTAAATTTGTGATAAGCCTCTCATTTTGATAGTTTCACTTAATTACTGAACCATGTAATCCAAGTTGTCAATAAGGAATTCCAGGTATTGTCAGTGTGAGAGAGAGGGTGCTTGTGGTATATGTATATGCTGTACTAGAATGGCCCTATTGTCTGACATGAGAGGGTCAGAGCTGTGGAAAGATAGGGTTAAACTGCAGCAGCCTGGGTCTATGATTTCTGTATTGTGCTTTCTACATTTGTTTCCCGCCCCCCCCCCAAATCCCTTAAATATTTTTATTCCCTCCAGGCCTGCTGGCAGGTGTTATGGGTTGGAGCCATTTTCACCCCTTTTTGCCTTTGTGCAGTATGGTGTTTGCCCTTCCCCCATCACAGCCATTCCTGATATTTAGTGCTATTTTTGTTTAAAGCAGGTATGTCATTTTGCTCATTCTGAATGTGTGTGTTCATTTCAAGCCACACCACTCACCTTATGAGCGTAAGTGACCAAGTCCTTGATCCTGCAGTCAGACAAAACAGATCCATGTGGATGGGCTCCTGCACTCAGTGGAGCTCCACATAGATCCATGACTCCAACAGCATAGATTAAATTGCAGGATTGGAGCCCCAAAGTTCCCGCTAACAAATGAACTGTGTGATAACCCATCAGAAAGCAGCTGTCATTGGCACTTCTGTGGGCAATTTCAGCAGAGGACAAGGACAAGAAGGCATAGAACTCGACTGACCTCTCACTTTGGAGGTATTCCTTCAAGCTCATGATTGAGGCATCTGGGCAGTGTCATGTAGGAAAGCCTGCACGTCCAGTGGCACTTGGCTTTGCTGAGATGAATTAGAACTTTTTGTTCTGTATTTGTACAGCCCCTAGCACAATGGGGTCCTGGTCCCACAATGCAAATAATAATCTCCAGGACTTCTCAGGCACAGTGATTCATTAACATAGCTTGTGCATTAACATAGCCTTTTCTATTCAATAGATGAAAATATCAGCTATGGGCTGGTGTAAATGCATCCCATCTTCTGACCTCCTCGCTCATCAGGGGATTTGGCCAGAGGCAGGAAAGAGAGACCCCTGAGGTCTTGCCCAATGTGGGGAAGAGGAGCAGCACCCCCTTCCTCCTTGTTAGTCTCATGTATGAGTGGAATTTGAGCTTAGGGATCGTTAGTTTCCACCCCCATGGCTTGCAGGGATGGTGTGAGTTTATATTACTCCTTCTGGGCACAGGCTAACATATGCCTGTTTTCTTTGCCTCCACCCACCTTTACCTTGGGTTTGTTTTTCCCGTTTCTAACTGCTAAATTTCCCACTTTGTCTGGGTTTCAGCCAATGGCCTTTTAACAGGGTAGGAAGGACTTTTCCCACATCACACCACTAGTTGCCAATCTGTGGGTTGTATGGCTAGAGAAGAGGGTATTGCACTGTTGATAGGTATTTGTTGCAGCTGTACAGCAGGTGTGCAGCGCAGACTAACTGAGGTAGCAGGGGAGCCAGACTTACTGCTATAATAATGGGCACTGGTCACGTGGGATCTGGCCGGGCCCTTTCTGTGTATTGCATGGTGAGGGGAGGGTTTCAATATCTGGTATAGTAAAAAGCACCGTTTATTCAAACCCTGATCCTAGCAGGAAAAAAATGGTAAGAGAGAATCTTGGGATCTCTTGTACATGATCAATTAAGAGGTAGCCTCCTCTTAATTGTTTTGCCTTTTCAGGCATTTGTTTACAAAATGCACTGCATTTAGCCTGCTGGGTAGTTTGTGTGCAGAAGAGCTGCCCAAGCAGCTCTTTCTCCCTGAGTTTTGTTATGACATAGCTAATAAAAGTTGCTCTTTCCATTAAAGGTGAATCTCTGGTTTTGGTGTTTAATTCACTGCATGTCTAGGCCAACCGCATAGTGTTTCACTTACTGTGGAATAGGTCACCAGATGGCACTGTTACACATAATCTTAAAAGTTTTTTTTCTTAGCATAGAAGCAAGATTTTTGAGTCTTGGAAGTAAATACTGTGGTGGTGATCTTTCTGATTCAGTTTCTTTGGGAGGAGCAGTGGCAGGTGGCAAGGGAATTTGCTCTCTACCTTAATCTCTCTAATTTGAGGCAGGATTATTCCTTGGGAATTGGGCATTGGTGTTAAATCTTGAGATCCCTGAAAGAAGAGATTACTTGCATGCAGTTTGTGACCATCTCTGTTCCAGGACTGATATGTGTAAATAAAACAAGTTACATTAAGAATATACTATCCCTTTAAGGAACAGCCAGGTACTCACAAGCAAAGCAGTCTGGAGGTAATCAAGGATAACATAGGGCTGGTCTACTTAAACAGGAAGCTGAGCAGGCAAAAAGGGTTGAGACAAAAGCAAAAAAGGGGTTGAAAATGGCTAGATCTAGAAATGGGAATTAGAAGCCATTACAGTTGCAAGTGGCAGTCAGTGATCGCTCTCTGATAGGGTTTGTCTACACTGCAGTTGGCACCCACGGCTGGCCCATGCCAGCTGACTTGGGCTCAAAGGTTCAGGCTGCGAGGCTGTTTCATTGCAGAGTAGACTTCTTGGCTGTAGCCCAAGCCCAGTGCTGGGACCCTCCCATCTCACAGAATCCTAGAGAGCCCGGGCTCCAATTCAAGCACGGAAGTCTGCATTGAAAGAGCCCCACAAGCATGAGTAAGCTGGCATGGGCCATCTGCGGGTTTTTAATTGCAGTGTAGACATACCCATAGGCTCCAGAAGACTAGCTTGACCAGGCAGAGACTCTAAGGACTTGGAGTTGAAGTGCTCTCAGCCAGCATTGTGAAGTAAGGGCCTCTGAACTGTGATTACAAATGCTCCTTCCATGAGACTTTTTAAGTTTTTGGCTCCGCTGGCACAGGGGTACACATCAATGCCCCAGCTGGGAAAATAAAGTGGGGTTCACCTGCAATGCCACATCTGATCAGAAGGGGGTGCAGAAAAGGCCCACACCATTTGCATTGATTTCAACTCCAAGGAAAACTGACCTGCCAATGCCTTGACATCTGGTATTGCTCAGCAGAGGGATGACACACAGCAGTCTGTGGAACTGTTGATTTATAGCAGCTGAAAATATGGTTAAATATCGTTTGTAGGTGTTGGCATTTGGGCCCTGATTCTATTCAGTTTACTCCCATGAATTGTCCCATTGACTTCAGTGGACTAGTTCATGGGAGCAAGGAGATCAGTATTTTGCCCTTTATATAGGAATATAAATAACAACAATATCCTTTTGGACCAATTCTCCTCTACTATTAAGAGTTATCCACTTCTCCAGCATTTCAAAAACACATGAAAAATTAAAATGGCCTTTTTAAATATAGAAAAAATATTTTATAAATTTTTGTTGCTGTTTACAGATATTTTTGATGCAGTTTTTTCTGTGCTGAACTGAAAAGTGGCCTATGTGAAAACAACAAAATGAAACCCATCTCCTGAACAGGTGAATGTTGTGGAAGTGTGTTTTCCTTTACCAAAGATAACTGCATGAAAACAATATAAACTTTTTTCACTTACCCATTTGATTTTTTTTTTTTCATTCATGAATGTACTCAGGATTTTGTATGTCCATATAAAAGATTAGGTTAGAGAATATTCCCTGTGATTTTTTTCTTTTTAAATGAGGAGAAATAAATTATAATGGTTGCAAGTTATAGTTATACAGTTTAATGCACGTTTGTAACTAACAGTCTCTCTGAGAATTATACTTTTGTTTCCATAATCCATAGTTTTATGTAACTAAGATCATTAACTTTATAACATGAATTCCATATGTTGAAAAGCTTGGCAGAAAATATACTACACTAAATCTAATAGCAAAAAAAATTGATATAGTTAATCCATAAGCTTCTTTTACTTCCATTCTTAAATACTGGGGGGAAAATCTGAGAGCTCTCAAAAGAGACTGCCAGACCCTGTTTTTACTGCTATTCATACCACTGTTCCAGGGAACTAGTACATATTTCTAGGAAATACTCATTACCAGATTCAAAGAAACTTTTTTTTTTTTTAAAGAAAACCTGTAAGGATTTGGCTGCCAAATCTATAGAAAAAGACAGAAATTCTGATGCAATTATCTAACTGCCAACAGAAACAGTGACCTTGTATATCTGAAGTTAGTGTCGTCCCCCCACACCCACACCACCACCTTTTCATTACACAAATGGCTGTATGCCCCTAAATAGTGGTGTGTCTTCCATTAAAGTGGGTAGACTGGACTGTTTTCTAGGGTTTAGGTATCAAATTGTTGACACAGAGAACCTTTTCCCTCTGATGCTTATGTGGAGGAATCGATAAAAACACAGCTGTCTTTGTTCTTTGCGTGCAGTGTGTGTATATGTGTGTGCACTGCTTCTAGTACTGTGGGAACTTCTGACTGGCTCAGATGGGGGTTATCTAGGCAGGAGGAAGGTGATGCCAGGGGCCCCTCCACTCCTATGCATCACACAACCAATGTAGTATGAACCGGAGGTGAACTTGTCCCCAAATACATATTGTTGGCCAGATCCTCAGCTGTTGTAAATCAACATAGTTCTATTCAAGTCAAAGGATGTTGTCCTAGTGACACATCCTTGCTGCTGCAGGCACAATAGTCATAGTCCTCAAAGGTAGGTAGGCATCTAATTTTCATTGAAATCAATAGGAGGTAGGTGCCAAAATACCCTGTGAGGGTCAGGGCCAAAGCCTCCTTTCACTAGACAAATTAGAGGATTGGGCCAAAAGGAACCTGATGAGGTTCAACAAGGACAAGTGCAGCGTCCTGCACTTAGGACAGAAGAATCCCATTCACTGTTACAGACTAGGGACCAAATGGCTAGGAAGCAGTTCTGCAGAAAAGGACCTAGGGGTTACAGTGGACGAGAAGCTGGATATGAGTCAACAGTGTGCCCTTGTTGCCAAGAAGGCTAACGGCATTTTGGGCTGTATAAGTAGGGGCATTGCCAGCAGATCAAGGGACGTGATCATTCCCCTCTATTCGACATTGGTGAGGCCTCATCTGGAGTACTGTGTCCGGTTTTGGCCCCACACTACAAAAAGGATGTGGAAAAGTTGGAAAGAGTCCAGCGGAGGGCAACAAAAATGATTAGAAGGCTGGAGCACATAACTTATGAGGAGAGGCTGAGGGAACTGGGATTGTTTAGTCTGCAGAAGAGGAGAATGAGGGGGGATTTGATAGCTGCTTTCAATTTGCTTTCAAGGGGGTTCCAAAGAGCATGGATCTAGACTGTTCTCAGTGGTACCAGATGACAGAACAAGGAGTAATGGTCTCAAGTTGCAGTGGGGGAGGTTTAGGTTGGATACTAGGAAAAACTTTTTCACTAGGAGGGTGGTGAAGCACTGCAATGGGTTACCTAGGGAGGTGGTGGAATCTCCTTCCTTAGAGGTTTTTAAGGTCAGGCTTGACAAAGCCCTGGTTGAGATGATTTAGTTGTGAATTGGTCCTGCTTTGAGCAGGGGGTTGGACTAGATGACTTCCTGAGGTCCCTGCCAACCCTGAGATTCTATGCTTCTATGTTGCTGGCATTGGTCATCTCCTCCTCCGCTCCCCCCCATGTCACAGTTTCTAGGTAAAACACAACAAAATATGAGTTTGGGTTTAAATAGAAATGTGTGAACACTACAAAGAATTTCTGCTTTTGTTCTGGGCTGTTTCACGGGCCCCAAGCTTAGACCTGGTCTACACTACGGGGTTAGGTCGAATTTTAGCCACGTTAGGTCGATTTAAAAATGAATGCGTCCACACAACCAACCCCGTTCCGTCAACTTAAAGGGCTCTTAAAATCGACTTCTGTACTCCTCCCCGGCAAGGGGAGTAGCGCTAAAATCGACTTTGCTAGGTATAACTCGGGGTAGTGCGGACACAAATCGACGGTATTGGCCTCCGGGAGCTATCCCAGATTGCTCCATTGTGACCATTCTGGACAGCACTTTGAACTCCAATGCACTAGCCAGGCACACAGGAAAATCCCCTGGAACTTTTGAATTTCATTTCTTATTGGGTCAGCGTGGCAAACTCAGCAACACAGGTGACCATGCAGTCCCCCCAGAATCGTAGAGCGTAGAATATTTCTACGCTCCCCCTATCATCTCCATCCCTGAGGTTATCGCTGATTAGAAGGCGAAAAAAACGCACTCGTGATGACATGTTTTCTGAACTCATGCAGTCCTCCCGCACTGATAGGGCACAGCTTAATGCATGGAGGCATTCAGTGGCAGAGGCCAGGAAAGAATTAAGTGAGCACAAAGAGTGGAGGCAGGACGCGATGCTGAGGCTAATGGGGGAGCAAACTGACATGATGAAGTGTCTGTTGGGGGAGCAAATTTTGACTTTGGTCAACAACATTTCAAAATACAACGGGTTTGGAAATTTTAAGGGTTTTGCTTTATGTTAGGAACCATTTCTGAGTAGAAAATGAGCCAGCCCATAAACTTTTAATGAACCAGGTTTGTTGAATGAAAAGGAAATGTGAAAATTCAAAAAAAATGTCAAAATCTGAGGTTTGGTTATGAAAACGTTGCATGGCCCTGTGTAATAGTAACTCTTATTTGACACAGTCCAGTTGTTATATTTATTTATTTTAGGCTTCTTTATTACATGCACCTGTTCCAACTAACTTCTAACTGTTTCTATGTTCTGAAACTTCTGATTGGCTTGTAGCCAGGAAGACCTGTATATTCCCACAGTTAATATGAGCTAGATCCTCAGATGGTTCATGGTGGTGGGTGCAGTATGAAAACCCAGACAGATAAAAGCTTTCCTCTTCCATCCCTCCAGCTCCTCTTCCCCCCTCACCCCCAAACAGCAGACTGGTCCATTTACTCATTCTGTTTGCACTGCTGCAAAAAAAAAAAAAAAAAAGAGAGAGAAATGTTTTTAATAGCCCCCTGTGTAGGCCAAGCTTCAAGTTCACAACAAGTTCAGGATAGTTTTGAATGGTTTTGGATTTCATTGCGACCAGTTCATACAACTCTGTAGTAATCCTGTTTGTCCAGTTTCATAGTGAAATGTGGGGACTCTAATAAAATCAACAAATACAATAACGAACTATTTTAACAATACATATGTTGTGCAGTTTAATTTAAATTTAGGATAGATGCAACATTTCACTCCCATTGATGCTATTAGAGACTCTGAAGAATAGAGCTTTTAATAACTAAGAAATTTATTCTGCCCTTGGTCTGTGAATATAGGGTGAGGTTTGTACAGGAACTGATAACACATTATGGATTTGAATTGTAAAAGTTAGGGAGAAACTGTCAGGCACCGAATTTTACCCATTGGGTTCTATAGTATTCACTGTCCATATTTTGGTCATTTCTGTTGTTTCACTATTTCCTCACCCTTTTAAAAATATTTCTATTATGGCTTTTTTTTTTTCATGCAGTGTGTTAGCATTTATCGTAGGACTCATCTCATTGGAAGGTGGCTCCGCATAGTTTATATGAGTGATAAAAAAGGCAAGTGTACTGGATTTGCTGTTTTGATATCTATAGAGATATTAGTCAAGAAGAAGCAGGCAGACCTTAACTGTAAGCATGAAGGGTAGCACTTAACAGGGTATTTTTTCCATTCTGCAGCACTGTGGTTGCATGAAAGCAAAATGTGATACTTGGTGAGATCAGAAAATCAGAACCTGAATCAATAATACTGCAGTCATTTTGGGGAGGGTTATTTTAAAGAAACAGCAGCAATTGCGATTTAACGAGCTGAAGGAACACTGTCAGAAGGTGAAAGAGTTCTGTCTGCATTGGGTTTATGAGTAGAGTTTCTTTTAAATGTTACTAAACATACCTACTAATTCACTGGTGAAAATAAGACAGGTTCTTCTTTGTTATAAATATTGTAAAATACATATTCTGGTTAAATAAATTATTTAAATATGACTTTTCATATATTCATTGTCATATTTAGGAAGCATTAATTAATAGACCTCATCAAAAAATAGAGGGGGGGAAAAACAAAATTTGTGGCAAATGTAAAATACCATTTCCTTTTTTGCATCAAAAAAATCTCACTTTTTGGTAAATTTCTCTGATCAGCTCTACTCATAACTCAGGATGGCTGAAAGAAGAAACTGTACTTTGAACTACATGAGCATTCAACCTAAATCTGAGTCTGCTCAGGCTGCCTGAAGCATCTCATTCATACTGGCCATACTTAGAGGCTTAACAAATGCCTTAGCATTGTTACTCTTCACCTCCACACAAAAGGCTGCAAGGGGCAGGCCACCCCAAACCTGGCACATCTCAGGGACCTGTTGACGTCCAGAGCCAGCCACATAGCAGCCCTGTGCATCCAAATCAGCTTTGGCCTCTTTCTCCTCCCTGGCCCTTGGCCATGACTGCTGTGGAACACCTGGAGTGGGAAAGTTCAGTGGAAAAGATAACGTAGCCCTCACGTCTTATTGTTCCTTCAAAGGATTTTCTTTGAGGTTAAAGGGAAAAAATGTTTTGTTTTGTTTTTCCCTTTCAAGATCCCCGCTCTGAAGCCCACGCTTAATGTACCCACTTCCTTTTTTACGCACCAAGTCTTGACTCCCTTCTTTGGACTCATGAGGAGGTCTCCAGAGGATCCAGTGCAGCGGAGAAGAGAGGGTAGCTGATGCCAGGGAGGTAGCAGATTCTCCCTTCCGCGTGGTAGCAGGAAAATGCACACTCGGAGGGTCCACACTGTGCATGAATCTCAGGGGTAGGGGAATAATCTGGGCCTATATTAAGATAAGCAATGTAAGGAAAGGGAGTAGGGAAAAGATGAGATTTGACTGACTGCTGGGTACCTTTTTGTTTTGTTTCACATAGTGATGTACAAGACTTTGATTGGACTCTGTTCCTTGAGCCAAATTCAGCTCTGGTTTACATAATAAGCATGCAAATGGATGTAACATCACTGACTTAATTGGAATTATGCTCGCTCACACAACGGTTGAACTTGACCCTGTAAGAACTGGAAGCACTGATTCGGACTTAGTGAAAGGATGACGTGAATGAAAATGTGTATATTAAAGGAGAGTGGAAGTTACCGTACTTTAGTTCACAACTTCCAGCTCCTCGGCTTGGGTGTGGAATGGCTGTTGCTGTTATATTTTATGTATTTTATCAGATTCCGATTGGATTATTTCAACAAAAGGTTTGCTTATGTAGTGCTGCTGCTCTTGTTTTAGCCATGCTATTCAAAAACTACTGGAGGGGTGTACCCTGAATGCTTTCACTTGATTGTAATATCTCCAAGGGCAAGAGATGGATTCTGAGCGTGAAGATTTCTCATTATTGCCACCCCATTAGCTTAATGAACTAATTTTAGCCATGAAAGGCTTAGAACTTTGTTTGGCAGGGGTTTTTTGCACATGGATAACAATATTTCCCTATTTATTTTCTTTCTTTCTAGCTGCTTTTAAAGCTGTGTCATTTGAGGGCAAAATAACATTAAGTTCTAAGAATGGATTATGATATGATAGCAAACTACAATTAATTAGAGGTGCACATTTTTAATGCATTTTGCATATACGCCTTTCTGAAATTTGTCTTTCAGGCTGAATATTTTTCATGCCTGATGAAAAGACACTCTTATAGAAAGAGGTACTATCAGAGGTTGAGGTGTCATGAGAAGAAGTGATGGAACAAATTGATAATTTAAAAAGCAATAAATCTCTAGACCAAGATGTTCCAAGAGACCTTAAATATGAAGTGGCTGAGTTGCCAACAAAAATATGCAATCTCTCATTAAAACTGCTACTGTTCCGGAAGATCAAAGGATAGCCAATGCCGTACCTGAATTTAAAAAGGCTCTAGGTATGATCCAGGAACTTAGACTAGTAAGCCTTACATTGTTACTTGGTAAATTGGTTGAAACAATAAGAATTCAATCAAATAATAAAACACCTGGAATATCATTGTATGAGAGGGTCCAACCAGTATAGTGTCTGCAGAAGAATTTTGTGTCTCAGGAATAGTCTACATGGCAAGTTAGTGCTTGGCAAGCCAGGAGGTGAATCTATAGTACACCAGCGTGCCGTGTGCTAATATCCTGTGCAGACACTGCTTCAGTGTAGTGAAAGTTCCAGAGCAGTACGCTAAGCTTCACCCTGGGGCTTTCACTGCTGTAGTAGTGTCCATGTGGGACATTCATGCCTGGCAAGTTGGTATGCCATAGATTCACTTGGCTTGCTGCGCACTAACTTGCTGTTTAGACAAGCTCTTGCTAATCTATTCAAATTCTTTGAGGCAGTAAAGTAAGGGTAAAGAAGAATTTATTGACATAACTTATGTATACTTTCAAAACGCCTTTGACAGGGGCCCTCAAAAGAGGATACAAAGGATATTACGTAGTCATGGGGAGAGAGCCAGTTTTTGATCTGTGACACTACCTTGTCTAAGAGACAGAAAACAGAGAATAGAATTAAATGAATATTTTTATCATCTATGAGGTAGCAAAATCTGCAGATGACTCTCACGTATTTAGGTTAGTCAAGCCCAGAAAAGACTGTGAGGAATTTGAGAGAGCTAATAAATCTAGGCAAATGGGCAACACAATGGCAAATTAAATTCAATGTTGAAAAATATAAAATAATGCACCCTGAAGGGAAAAATGTAAACACCCTACAAAGTTCTAAATTAACTGTATCAACTCAGGAAAGGACATGGCATACATGTAGACAACTCAATGAAAACCTTTGCTCAGTGTGCCACTGCAAGGAAGTAAATAAGATGGTAGGAGGTGGAAAGAATAAGATGGAGAATACAGAAAATATCATACTGCCGTTACCTAAATCAATGGTGAGTCCTCATCTGAAGTATTGTTTAAAGTACTGGTCAACCTAACTAAAAAAGTATATTGAAAAACTAGAGGGGGTTCAGAGAAGGGCAATGAGAAACCATCTCATGAAGAGAGATTGAACAAAATTGAATTATTTATCTCAGATAGCTGATGAGTAAGAAAGGGGACTGTTCGTAAAATAATAAAAGGAATAGAGAAGGTAGATTGGGGGCTCCCAATCTACACAAGAACAAGAACAAGGGCACATTCATTTAAACAAAAAGGTGGCAAATTCCAACCTAATAAAAGGAAATACTTTTTCACACAATGCACAGTTACACTGTAGAACTTCACAGCAACAGAAAGCCATTGAGGCCAAGAATTTAGCACGATTCAAAAACAAGTTAGACACTTTCTGAATGGCCCTGTTATCGATATAGTTATAATAGTTAATTCTCACAAATTTAGGAAGGGATATTAAACCTCATGCTTAAGGGTTTAAAACAATCTCTAAATATTAGAGATTAGGATGAAACCTAATGTGGGGACAGATTATCCGATGGCTTCCTACTGCAGGGTTCTGTATTCCTGTAGGAAACTGAGCTACCTTTAATTACATAGAGGTGGTCCCTCTGTGACATTCTGTACCTTGGGGGAGCATCCTGCAACCCCCATATTCCTCACTTTTATATAATTGTGATTTTACATATAAAGCTTGCCTTGTAAGGTATCAGGGGAAAGGTTATGATCTGTTGAAAGTCATTTTTCTATCCATATATGTATATCATTAATGCATATGAAGTTAAGTTATGAGAATTGTGGTGTATGGTTGTCACTAAAGCATGCTGTAAATTGGGGAATCAGCCAGATGTTAGCTCCCCAGAGGCAACAGCAAGGAAAGTAACCAACACCTGGGTGGGGTGTCAAACAACCCATCAACAACCATTGTCCAGCAAGGGAGTTACAATTCAATGACTCAGCTGCATGAGGCCACACCAGGGCCTTGGCTACACTCGCGCTTCACAGCGCTGCCGCTCTCCGAGGGGTATAGCTTGCAGCGCTGCGAGAGAGTGCAGCGCTGCAGGCGCTGATTACACTGGCGCTTTACAGCGCTGCACTCGCTACGTTCGGGGGGGGTGTTTTTTCACACCCCTGAGCGCAGCAAGTGCAGCACTGTGAATTGCCAGTGTAGCCAAGGCCCAGGAAAATTGCTCAACCTTGCTTGGAGAGACTCAGCAATGCCCCCCAGACATGCCTGGACTTGTGCTCCCCAAGAACATGGGACTGAGAGTATAAAACAGAACACAGTGGTCACATGCTGGGCCTTTCTCCTTCACCCACCTACGCTGCAAGCAACAAGGACACTCTGAAGACTACAGCAGAGGGGACTGGCCCAGGTTTAAGGAGCAAACCTGTGTATTCAGAACTGCAATATCCAGTGGGGTGAGGAAAAACTGCTTAATCTAGATGTTGCCCAGTCTAATAGGGTTGAGAGTTTAGACTGCATGCTTGTATTTTATTTTATTTTGGTAACTAATTCTGACTTCTTGCCTATCACTTAATATCACTTAAACTCGATCATTTGTAGTCAATAAATTTGTTTTACTGTTTATCTTTACCAGTGAGTTTGTATGAAGTGTGAGGCAAAACTGCTCAGATTTGCAAAGGCTGGTGTACATCCACTTTCCACCGATGAAGTGGTGAACCAATTAATACATTTGCACCGACCTTCTTGAGCAGTGCAAGATGGTATATTCCTGAGGTACAGTGCTGCGGGGGCATTCGGCTGGTGCCTGTCTCTATGTGATTCATGAGTGGCTCTGGGATCATTCATGCAATCTAGCTGGGTGTGGGGGCTCCACATGCTGTTGTGCTGAGTGAGAACAGCTCCTGGAGGGGTTTTTTGCTGTTCACTAGCAAGGCATTGTGAGAGATAACCCAGGCTGGAGAGATTTAAGGGGGCACAGTGATCCCACAGTCCCAGGCTGCACCCCGGAGATCCCATCACACCCTCCATTCAGGATTTAGGTGCCTCAGCAGGCTCCCTGGAAAAGCTTTTACTGCTGCTGTCCAGGGTATGCTTATTTTGTGGATAAACAGAAGATGTCATTCTCTAGAACTGTCAGGCCAGCACCCTCCAGGAGCACTAAATTCACACTAAATATTAAAATTGATTGAATATCACAACATTTCCCTGTAGAATTCAGCTTTAGTTTTCATTGGTAAAAGTTAGTAGACCTCACACAAATAATGCACAACTAGGTACAGCCATACCCTTAATCAGTAAAATACAATACAATACATGCGCAAGATTTTTTTGCCATGGAAAGATGCTGTGTGTAGACTTTGCTGAAAGTAGTGAGAATCATGTGTCCCTTCTCTGTGCAGATTTAAAATGTTTTCTGTAGTAGTAAAAATCAGAAACAATACACCACCCACTCTCTTGAACCCACTGACGTGCTCAGAGATCTCTGTGGCATGCAATATACATAATTAATCAACAATTGCTTTTCTGAGTACTTTTTCAGCATGTTTGCCAATGGAGGTCTGCAACCTGCTACTAAGCAATTTCTCATTGCAAGGTCAGGGATCAAGTAACAGGCTGCTTAAATGATCCAGAAGATAGATTGAATAAGAGGAGGGAGGCCTGCCTCAAACGGACCTGTTAGCCTTATTCTTGGTCCTCCTTTCTTCAACTCTTACAAACGGCTTCCTATCCTTTCACAAAGAGAGATTCAAAGTGGCTAGTTAATCAGCTTGAGAAACAATTGCTGTACTTGAGAAAATAGCCTAAATATAATGTGCTGATACAGTATTTGCTTTTTTCATATACATTTCATTACTGGTCAGAGGGTCATAGGTGACTGCTGGTCTTCTTTTTTAGATGGATGTGATCTGTTTGTATTTTTGTTACTAGAAAACATATAGGTGCAGATAATGAAAGTCCTATGCCCAAACCAGCCAGACATGTATATCTCAAAATGTTTGGGATTTCAGATAAGCTTCTGAAAGTCTGAGTTATCTGAACATTTTTGAGGTTTTAGCACTCCAACCCCTATCTTTTCAAAACTTGTAAAGAGGGTTTTCCCTCCCAAATGGTCTGCACTGGTGCTTGAAGATAAAATTTCCAGCTCAAGTAGATATACTCACATACATACCTGTGGTCTCAGATGGGCACAGACTCGGAGCAGTTAGCTGCTCCTGCTGTACTCTGATCGAGCACATTAGCCCGATCAGAGTGAGAGTGGGTATGTCTGCTTGTACTGGAAATTACACCTTCCAGCTCCTGTTTAGCTGTACCCTTAGGGAAGATCTCCATGCCATCATTCACACTCATGCCCTCTTTATGATAAAAACTGTCAACCCTATCACCATCAAAAACCTGCACCTGCAGTGTACTTCATAGGGCAGGCTCCAAGACCACACAACGCTCTCTGGGGGCAAAGCTCTTCTGACTCCTCCAGCCTTTTTCATGGGAAGAGTTCTACATTCCCTCTCTCACCCCGTATTTTCTGTAATACCTATACATTCTTTCTCTCAAGAAAGTTTGGGAGAGTTCTCAATTTTCCCAAGGCAAAATGGTGCCATGTTTTCGGTGCAATGCTGTGTTTTCTGAGAGAAATGGCAAAGCTCTCCACTTGATCAGACTTGCAGATTGTCACAAAATGCAGGTGGAAAGAATGTCTGCATTGAAGAGGTAGACACTGGTAGATTCACATGGCTCTAGCTGGGAATATTGGCAATTAGCTATTCGGTAATTACTGCTATAATAAACAATGTTTGGTTTTCTTTTTTCTGCTTAATTTGATCAAAGTTTCATAAAATGTAACCAGGCATAGAAACTAAGGATAAATTTGGGGTCTTAGAATTTTAACCATTCTAATGAAAGTTTTTTCTCAAAACATATGGCTCAATCTGTAATGTGCTAAGTGCTTCGACTGAGGTGTTACACACCCTCAACTGCCAATGGGGCAGTCGTTGACCCTATTTTCTCCCTTTGGACCTCTCAGGCAGCACAAAGAGATCAGCAACTTATCCCTTTTTGGTGATAACCCACTCCCCTGTGGCCCCCTGTGCTCAGGGATGCTAGAACAGTTTTTATAGTGGGGGTGCTGGAAGCCATTGAACCAAACTGTAAACCCTGTATATAATGGAAACCACTTCAAGCCAGGGGGTGTGGCAGCACCCCTAGTTCCAGCATGTCTGCCCGTGCTGGAGATGTGTCAGAAATGGGAAGGACATCTTGGATGCAGGAAGGGGTGTATTGGGAGCATCACTAGGCCAAGCCTAAGCAAAGCATAATCGACTTGTGCAAGATAGAGCAGCTCTTACTTCAGAGTAAAGTCAGGCTCTCTCATTTGTGTGAAAGCTCTTCCCAGTGGAAGCCAGCACAGGAGAGAATCTGCCCCAATGACTTGAGAAAGCTGAGTGCATTCACCCCCTTGGAAGATTGAGCCCATAAGCATTAGAGAGAGAATTATTTTCAGAACATTAAAAAGCACTGTCTTCCCAGAACAAACTGTATTCTTCCCAGAATATACACAGTTTAGATACAGCCCTTCCTGAAAGGAAATATTCTACAGTAATATTTACCAAAAGAGCAATTCTGTGCCTTCTTGGAACAGGGGACTGCTGGAAGGAGACCAGGCTTATATATTTGGATATTTTAAAATATTTGTTTTGTTAAAATGTGCTTTTAGCAATCCTGAGCCTTATCCGTGCACCTTCACTTTCTGTGATAATTAACAAAAGCTGGGGGAACTCAGCACCTTCCAAGTTTGAGCTCCAATTGTGTAGGGTATTACATATGTCCAGCCACTTAACTAAAAAGCAGAACATAACTATCTACATGTGTCTCTAGAGTGTAAACCTCAAGGGAGAAAAGAATTCTTTAGGATATGCCAAGGAGGTAAAGTGATGAGTATTGGGACAAGATTAAGAACTGGTGCAATTAAGCTTGAATATCAGAAAAACATTTTCTAAGGGTGAGGAGCCCCACAGCCCCACCGGGCAGAAGCTCCAAGACCCGCAGCTCCAAGCCCTCCAGCCCCGCAAGGCTTACGACCTGAGCCTCCCCACTCCCAGCTGAAGCTCAGAGCCCCCAGGTGCCCCCCTGGAGCCCTGCCTCCCCCTGCTGCTGGGCCCTGGAATTTTTATAGCATGTTGGGGGCGGGGGCTCAGAAAGAAAAAAGTTGAGAACCCCTGCTCTAGATAATCCTAAATAGGGCCCTACCAAATTCACAGTTCATTTTGGTCAGTTTCACAGTCATAGGATTTGAAAAATCATAAATTTCATGATTTCAGCTATTTAAATATGAAATTTCAAGGTGTTGTAATTGTAGGGGTCCTGACCCAAAAAGGATTTATGGGTTTGCAAGGTTATGGTAGGGGGGGTTGTGGTACTGCTACCCTTACTTCTGTGCTGCTGCCTGCAGAGCTGGGCCCTCAGTCAGCAGCCACCACTCTCCTGCCACCAAACTCTGAAGGCAGCAGCGCAAAAGTAAGAGTGGTATAGGATGGTATTGCCACCCTTACTTCCGCTCTGCTGCTGTGTAGGGCTGCCTTCAGAACTGAGCACCTGGCCAGCAGCCTCTGCTCTCCAGCCACCCAACTGTGAAAACAGCGCAGAAGTAAAGATGGCAATATCACAACCCCCCTAAAATAACCTTGTGACCCCTCTGCAACTCCTTTTTGGGTCAGGACCCCCACTTTGAGAAACGCTGGTCTCCACCGTGAAATCTGTACAGTATAGGGTAAAAGCAAACAAAAGACCAGATTTCATGGGGGGAGACCAAATTTCATGGTCTATGATGCGTTTTTCATGGCCATGAATTTGGTAGGGCCCTAATAATAAATCTACTAGTTGGAAGAAAGTTTAGTCCACAGTAAAATGTTCATAAATCTACTAGTTGGAAGAAAGTTTAGTCCACAGTAAAATGTTCTTGCAGAGAGGGGACTTTCATATAATTTTGAGTCATCTCCTACAGCATCAAAAAGAGCCAAACCATAAGATCCTGTGTTCCTAGATTAATACACCTTAAATAAAATACATATGGCAAAGCAGATACTTTGAGATTAATCTGAAAATATTTTAATATCAAGAGAAACACATCTGTCCATTTTTTTTTTCCTCTTTGCTGTCCCGTCTTCTGCTTGTTTTTTCAAAGTTGTTATTAGTTATAGTTTTTCGGCCAGTTTTCCTTCCTTGGGTGATTCAGGGCTGATTATCCACTATGCATCCCAAGTCTTTTTCAGAGTCACTACTTCTCAAAATGGAGTCCCCCATCCAGTAAGAATGGCCTCCATTCTTTGTCTCTAGATGTATGTCTTTGCATTTGGCTGTGTAGAAATGCATATTGTTTTCTTGGGCCCTGCTTACTATGTAGTCCAGTCCACTGTATCAGTGACGTGTCCTCCGCATTATTTACCACTCTCCCAATCTTTGTCACCTGCAAATTTTACCAGTAATGATTTTTTTTTCAAGTTACTGATTAAAAATTAAGTAGCATGGGGCCAAGAGGCCCCACAAGAAATGAAGCTGCTCAGTGATGATTTCCCATTACAGTTACATTTTAAGATTAAAGAAATTGTGAGAAAAATATCCATTCTCAGTGATCTTCCAAATACATTCTGCTTATGAATGGAAATCACTTTTTTTTCCCCATTAGAAAACTACTGTAAGTCTAAGAGAAAGATAGGTAACATTGTATGTATTCAACATAGGCATCTTTTTGTCCTGCTTGTTTTACAAGTTTTCTCCTTAACTAGGGTTGCCAAGTGTCTGGTTTTTGACCGGAACGTCCGGTCGAAAAGGGAACCCAGCAGCATCCGGTCAGCTCTAAAAGTCTGGTTGGCCGCAGTAGGGCTGCCACACTGATGACTCTGCATTGGTCCCATTTCTAAGCTGTGATGAACAGGAACAATCTAGTTTCTAGTCCTTAGTTTGCAAAGACTGCATTTCTTGCTAAGGTACAAGACCTTTCTTTGGTATTACTGGTTTTAAGATACCTAAGAATGATGACATTTGAACACCCTCCCCCGCCCCCCAAAAACCTGCTCAAAACTGTGGTGTGCCAAGTATGCACCGTTCACAGATGGATTTGCATTTGGCATGATTTATAATGGATGAATACTATAGGTGCTGGCATTTGGGGAGTACTGACCCAAACAACAGCAATGCAGCTAATAGCAGGAAGTAAGGGAAATAATGCAGCAACATGCTACTTTAGCATGTGTATTAGGTTATTGACACACAACTCAGATGCACTTGTTAGCCACTCAAGAAGTTCACCATTAGGCTGCTAATGTCCTTGCTGGTGAAGTTCATTAGTGTTTAGAGTATGATTTCTTGACCTTTTATTTCATTGAAGAACAAAACATTTTTACACACATGGTAAGAGTGAGCTGGAAGCCTATTGGGGGAAAAAAAAAGTTCCTAGTAGAATAAAAGAAATGTATAGGGAAAAGGGTTCTCTGTCATTTTGAACATTTTTATTCGTTCCTAATTTTTTTTACTTATTTTCCTCTCTTTTCCTATCCCCCCAGAGCCTAGCTACACTTACAGCTGTTTGCACCCCCAAAATTTGACCCACTTTCTATTGTAACACTACATTTGTAATATTGAACAGTTAAAGTTAGCCTGACAACCGAAAGCAAGTTACAAGTGATTAGTGGACCCTAAAGTGCTATTAAACGAGCAGCTTGGCACTTTGCAGAAGGGGGCAATATAAAACGGTCTCTTTTCCACATCCATGCACTTACCCCTCGCCTCCCACTGACTGCCTCTAAGCACCTCTTGCTTGCATTAACTTTCCTCCTGGTTATTGTGGGACTGGCTCAGAGGACATAACAGAGTCCGGTGTGTGAAACAGTGCTATGTAATGGAAGTTACACTACACAGGGAGCCAGTGTGCTGGGGATTAATGCCCTTTGGGAAGGCCGTTTATAGATTAATATGAGGGTAGAGGGTTATACAATTTGTGTTTTTAAAATTTGGAATGCATGTAGGGTGTGAAATAGATGAAATAACACAGAGAGGAAGCATTGTCTCGTGGTTCACACAAGAGACTGGGATTCTGGAGACCTAGGTTCAACACTCAGGTCTGCTCCAGATTTCCTGTGTAACTCTAGACACATCGGGTAATTTCTCTGTGGCTCCGTTCCCTATCTGTGTGATGGGGATAATAATATTTCTATTTTCTGTCTTGTTCCCATATATTATAAGTGTTTCAAGGCAATGACTGTCTCTTATGTATTCAAACAGTGTCTAGCACCATTGGTCTCTGATCTTGGGGGGGCCACTTAGCACTACTGTAAATATTACTAGTAATAATTAACATGATAGGCACAATAATTTTTTTCAGTGATGAGGTCCTCACCCTGCACTACAAGACTTTGGTGCACAGGTGTGCCACAGCAAAATGGCCCAGTCAATTAAGATGTGGCTTTGGATAGTAAGTGTCCCCAACCACACTCTGCTGCTGAACTAGTCATTATCTGAATGCTTGTCTGATGCCCAGGGGGTTGATATACAAATCAAAGGATATACAAATCAAAGGTGTGAATGTACTGGTGATACTAAGCAAACCCCCAAAGATTCACTTTGGCTTCAGTTTAGATAAGTATAACTCACAGGTTAGCTTAACCTCATGAATCAGAAAATTTGAGGTCCAATCCTGCTACTCATAGAATATTAGGGTTGGAAGGGACCTCAGAAAGTCATCTAGTCTAACCCACTGCTCAAAGCAGGACCAATCCCCAGATCCCTAAATGGCCCCCTCAAGGACTGAGCTCATAACGCTGGGTTTAGAGGCTAATGCTCAAACCACTGAGCTATCCCTTCCCCCATACTCATGCAGTCTATCTTTACTGATCCAAGTAATCCCACTGACTTCAATGGGATTACAAATGTAAGGATTACTGATGTAAATTTGCAGGAGTAGGCCAACAGCCTATTTACCCCCCCCCCCCCCATAATTGCTCACCCACCCAAAATTGGGACCCACTCAAATATCCCATGCTGGCTACACCACTGATGGGAACTGATATATAATGTTACCGTGTAACTGTAGTTTAGTATGGCCATTGGAATGGTTGACTGTCCGAGTGAAGGAAGTTCAAATTAATAAATAGTAACCATAGATACTCTACCTAGAAGTGGGGTGCCAAAACATCCCTTAAGTATTTGTCGTGTACCACTGTACATTTACAAAACGTCCTTTCATCTTAAATCCTCCATGTAAGAAAGGAATAGTGGACATTTTAAATATTCAATTTAATTTGCCTTTAAGAAATGACAAATGAAGCTGATGGGAAAAAAATAGATCTCTGTTCATTAGAAAAACTCTGCCGTCTGCACTGCAGCACACTACTGAGCTGTGGCAGTAATTTTGACATTCCTTTGCAAATTAGCCAGCCTTTGTGAGTACAGGTCTGTTTTACTGCACAGGGGGGCTTTCAGCTTTAGGAATCTGGCAGGGGTTCAAGATCAAAGTGTTGCTTTGAACCCACTTGTTAGCTGTGCAAAATAAACACAATCCACCTTGCAATAAAAAAGCATCAGCAGGGGAAAAAAAAGAACATTCTAAAAAACCCTTCGAATGAGACTTCAATACCCTTACTATTGCTGTTAAATTAGAAAAAGGGGGGAAAAGAATTAAAAGGGGGAAGGGAACTCTGCAAGTGAAAAATTTCTAGACTCTCAGAGAACTAATTTTGTTTTCATGATCACGTTAAAGCACTGAGAGCATCCTGATGTTGCCATAAAATGCTCCCTGGCTAATTATTTGCCAGTATAACTGTTCACTTCCTGTGGCGGATTTATGCTAAATCCTGTTATTAGTCTTGCTCTGCAATTGCCATTGTCTGTGACTGGAAGCAAGGCTCAACGGCTACAGTCAGCCTTTTATTACAAAACATGTGAATAGAGATTTGACCCAATGTTCGACCACTTCCCCCTTTGGTTTTATGTAAGCTGCTGAGCCTTTCCCTATAAATATCTGTGTTGAAATGAACTTTTACTCTTTTATTTTTCTTACAACCCTATAGGTTGTTTTTAAATAAGGCATCTAGTTTCTTGTTCTTTTTTTGAAAAAGTATTTGGGACTCTTTAATTACACAGTACCTCTAAAGACTCCTACGTGAGGGAAACAAAAGACATGCTCAAAGTCTTGAGTATAATCCAGTGGCTGAATTTTTGTGTTTTTTAAAAAAATAATCCCTAAATCTAATTATACTTTGTCTGAAGTATAATTAAAAATAAATGCAGTTTACTGACATGCAAAATTGAAAACTAGCTATTGTACAAACTAAAAACTTCCTATAATACCCAATCTGACCACACATTTTTTGGAGCATTTTACATTTTCTGCATTTAACCTAATTTGGTTTCTAATCGAATTTTTTTTTAAAATTGGGCAATAAAAGTTTACTAATGTAAAACAAATGAGAGAAACAATCTCTAAAGCCATTTGTAATGTTGAAACAGCTGTAATGTTCTGTCACTGCAAGTAGAGGTTTTGATCCTGTAGTAGTTATACAAAGAAAAAAATCGCATTAAAGTAAATGGGCCAAATCTTGAAGTCGTTTCTTAGGCTAAACTGTCACTGAGGTTAATGAAAGTATTGCTGTAGTAAGGATGGCAGGATCAGGCTTTGCTGAGCACTTGTGTGACACTATTGTTATTATTTTTATTTTACATTCTTGTTCAATATGTTGAATCCAGACTTCTGGAATGCCTGAACCAAAATTGGTTCTTAACATATTCATCTAAATTCTGTGCTTAGTCACACCAATATACATTGAGTTAATTCAGATTTATACTTTGCTTCAACTTCAAGTCATTGAGATTTGCCAGGGACTGTAATGGGAATAGGACCGAGTGTACAAATTAGTGAAATATCTCGGGAAGCAAAGAATTCTGGGCCTGATTCTGCTCTCATATACACGAGTGAATGATTAATACCATTTACATGGAATATGATCCCTCAATCTGTTAGGCCACTACCCTCTCCCTTCAAATCCCTTTTCAAAAGCCACCTCTGCTATGACATTTACAAGAAACCGGACAAATACCAATGTCTAAGGTGGGTGGCTGCCAGGATAGCTGATATTTAATTATTCTTAAAGACGCTGTTTGAATTGTTTGGAAGTTGTGCACCCAGCTAGCCAATGCACAGATGTGATCTCATTAGGGTTACCTCTGTACTCCCTTCAGACACTCCCCCCTACTGTTTATTATCCTCATTTGTTATATCATGTCTTAAATTGGGATTGTGTCTTAATTGGTGCTAGTACAGCCCCTAGCACAGTAAGGCCCTGTGGGAATTTGGCTTCAGTGGAACCACTCACAGTATGCAGAATTATTCACAAGTGTGAATCTGTGCAGAATTAAGGCCTATATAAGTATATCAGTAGATCTATATAGTAAAAAGAAAGACAAACTACAACACCTGGATTCAAAGTCTGCTGTCATTTACAGTGGGACAAATCGGTATTTATTTTACCAATTTAGTGGAGTTACACAGATTTACCCCCATGTAACTGAGATAGAATTTAGCCTCTAATGTTTTTAGGAACATCCTTTCATTTATGGATTATATGATATACAAAAAAAAATCCAAAATACACTCTGGCTTAATTGTGATGCTCTTCTGATTTGGAGCCAAATTTGTCTTCTGTTATGTAGGATGTGCCCTGCTCTGCTGCTTGCCACCCTTCATCTGTGGAACGGCACCAGTTCCACTGAATTTAGAGCATTCTGTGCTGGAGCAGCTGGGAAATGGTTGAATTTTTGAAATTTCAACAAAAATCTTAGATGAAGATTTCATTTTTTTTCTTTTTTCAAAAAATGTACATCCTTTTTCAATCACCGCTTTTTCCACTGTCACAGAGAGGCAAGAGAATTTGGCTCTTCTTCACTGGGGGAGCCAGGGAAACAGTCTCCTCCCTGAGACGTCTTCTGCCCAACCCTCTTTGGAACTGCACCAGGATGAGGAGTGAAAAGCCACAATATCTGCCTAACTTCAGCCTTTTGGTCTGAGGCTTAGGTTTTTGTGGGATTTATCAGGCCTCCCTCCAAAATCCCAGGATTTTTGGTACTGTGGCTGTTAAAGTGAATTCAAATAGAATAGAAAAGGGACCTCTGTGTAAGGCAGGCACCCGTGTAAGGCAGGCTGCACAGAAGACAGTTCTTGAGCTCTTAAATGCTGCTATAACCCGAAGTCACTCAAAATCAAGAAATATATTTTCCTGATTTAAGAAAAATACATTTCTTTATGCCAACATGTTTTTGCTCATATAAAAGGGAAACAGTGGGGGAAGGTGTGCTGAGAGCAGCCAAAAAGAATATTGCTGCTTTACAGCTGCCTACTGTAGGCAGGCCTGGGAACCACTCCAGTAGACTAACCTTTTGCTTTGCCCTCTGCTGTCTCTTTTTCATGCTATTTGCCCACAGGTGCCAGCTTTCTCTGGGCCCCGGGGCTGCTCAGCCCCCTGCTCTGCCCCAGGCCCCACCTCCACCCAACCCCTTCTCCCAAGTCCTTACCCCACCTCTTCCTGCCCAGTTCTGCCCCCTCCCCTGAGGCACCCCATCCCTGCTCCTCCTCCTCTCCCCCAGTACTTCATGCATGCCGCAGAATTGCTGATTGCAGTGGACGGGAGGCGCTGGGGGGAGGGGAGAGCTGGCTGTCAATGGGTGCTCCAGGGCTGGAGCACCCACAGGGTTGGCAACTATATATTTGCCCTCCAGAGCAAAAACACAACAGTACAAACAATCAGACCCAATGAAGACACTTCACAGAGGAGACAAACAGATTTAAACATAGGTGCCGACTCCATGGGTGCTCCAGGGCTGGAGCATCCACAGGGAAAAAAATAGTGGGTGCTCAGCACTAGGGTGACCAGATGTCCCGATGTTATAGGGACAGTCCTGATTTTGGGGTCTTTTTCTTATATAGGCTCCTATTACCCCCCACCCCCGTCCCAATTTTTCACACTTGCTGTCTAGTCACCCTACTCAGCACCCACCAGCAGCCACTCTCTGATTAGCTCCTCCCTCTCCCCCCCCCCCCCCAGCACCTCCTGCCTGCTGCTGATCAGCTGTTCAGCAGTGGGTGGGAGGTGCTGGGGGGGTGGAGGAGGACCAGGAGCAGGAAGAGGAAGAGTGAGGGCAGTGTGTGCTCAAGGGAGGGGGCAGAGCAGCGGCAGGAAGAAACAAGGTGGGGTGGAGCCTCGGGGGACAAAGGGGGATGGGAAGAGGCAGAGTGAGTTTGGCGGCTTGGGGGAAGAGATGGAGTGGGGGTGGGGCTGAGCAGGGGTGGAACACCCCGGGCAAAGCTGAGTTGGCGCCTGTGGATTTAAGAACAGAGAACCTGTAGATAAGGATGAGGAAAGAACAAGGGCCCCGTTTGGGGGCTGGGAGGAGTGCGTACATACTTTGTCCGCCTTGTAAAGCATTTCCAATTCATCATTCTGCTGTGTCTTTCCTAAGGTGCTGGAGAGATTCCATACTCTCTCTTCCCCTATTGGCTGTGGGTACTCCTCCCTGCTAGTTACTCATCCCATATGCCTATTTCCCTTGCCAGCTAGGAGTTTCTCAATGACTTCTTGATGCCAACTGGCAGAGGGCCCAGGGGTGCATAAGGCTTATAGGGATCCCCTGGGTCTGGTATTTACATATTAGCTCACCAACGAATGTCACATGAGGTCTTTGCTCAATATGAGAATAGACTTCCATTGAAAGATGCACAACACACACTTGTCATCATAATCTTTGCCAAATGTCCGTGCAGATAATATGTAAGGAGATGTGTGTATGTATATTGGAAACTATGTATTTAAGCCCTTGAAGTTGAAGGCACGTCACCCTTAGGACAGGTTCCACCAGACAGGAGGTGGGAGGCACTTATCCCTCTGGCTGACCAATGTGTGTTGTGCGGCTTTCAATGGAAGTCTATTTGCATATTGAGTTAAATCCTAATGAAGAGATTGGAGGAATTTCAGGAGAAAAAATTAACAGGAAGAGGTGAACAGGATGGGGGGACTCTGTTTACAGGTGAAGAAAAAAGGACTGGTCTAATGTATCTAGGACAATGTTTCCCAAACTTGGGATGCCGCTTGTTTAGGGAAAGCGCCTGGCGGGCCAGGCCAGTTTGTTTACTTGCCGCATCTGCAGGTCTGGCTGATTGCAGCTCCCACTGGCCACGGTTCGCCGCTCCAGGCCAATGGGAGCTGCTGGAAGCAGCGCAGGCCGAGGGAGCCAGAATTTTCTTTCCCTAGACCACAAAGTGGTAGCAAAGACTCTCTGTGGCAATTGCCATCTTAATAATATTCCCACAGGTTATGCTGTGAGCAGAGCCCTCTACTGCTGCAGAGGAAGGAGCAAGATTTTTCCTTAATGACTGAAGGTCGTAAACTGTTAGTGTATTTAATTCTTAAAACTTTTCATTTCATATTAGTCTTTTGCTTATTTCTTTTTAGTTTTGTTTTTAAAAATATCCTTTGCAGATAACTGAGAAGTTGAGAGAAACCTTTCATAGATTCAGGAATTGCATTGGATAAATTACTGATTTAGTTTGCCAGTAATGTATTAGATATGACCTTTTGGGGAAAGTCACAATATCTTAATGTAATCTGAAGCCCCCATAATAATTTCTACAGACTCTGTTGACATCTCCTGCTGAGCATAGAGCTGATCAATTTCTGACTTCCTGGGAAAGATCTCCACTAACAAAGTCACTCTTACTCCACGTTAACAAATGTTTCCACTTCCTGGGCTTAGTCCTCCTCACATTGAAGTCAATGGCATAATTCCCCACTGACATCAGTGGGATGAGGATCTGTCCTTCTTTGTCTGTGCGGACTTCTGAAACAGTCTGCAGCTATTAAGATTTAATTCTATAAGCAAGTAGGCTTCATGAAAAATTAATCTGACAATTTGGTAACACACAAAGTTGCATTGCTACTGTTATCAAGAAAATGAAACATTATTTGCACTGAGCTCAATTTGTGTATTTTTAGATGATGCTGACATGCCCTGGCCATTATGCAAAGTGAAGTTTCGTTCCTAATTAATCATTTAGTTCCACATAATCACTAATAAATGACCTAATAAATGCACTGTGTGTTGAATTTTAGTGTTATCAGAAGGGGGGTGGAGGGTGGGAGGAAAGTAACCTCTAAAATGTCAATTATCTCTTTATACAATTTATTTTTGCCTGGGATTTTCTTTAACTTTGTTGCGTTAGCTTAATGTGACCTTTGACAATGCTATTAAAAATGAAATGAGTACTTTATTTACCATAAAGTTATTCATAATGTGCATCTGTATTCGGTAGTAACATCACCATGTTGTAGAAGCAATTACATCAGTATTTGCCCACGGTTGCCACACCATAGGTGTCTCCAAATATTCCATCTTGTATACCACTGTGTGGGAACTGTTGTCAAATGTTTAGCAAACACAGTAGGATGGACTGGCACAGTACTGTAGAAAAGAAAAACAGTACTAGGGCAGCTTTTCACTTTATCACTGAAGAATGATGCTCAGAATTAACTGCTCTTACAGAAAGGAAAGTTACACAGTACACTATTGACGCAGGTAGGTGTGAAACAGAAACATGAAAACTTGAGAGCCAGTCCCACACTGAAGGAAAGTGTTCTTCATCACCCTCAGTGACCTGCCTGTTTTCCCACAAAGGAGATAACCGAGAGGTCTAAGTCAAAAGTTTGAAATACCTTTATTCTTTGACTCTGTGAGTTGAAACTCAAGAAGCGTCAACTTCATGCTTATATGGGCACCCTTCAGACAGGACTGTTAGAGGGAAAGCTCTGTGGGACAGGACACATGGCACTTTTCATGAAAGTAGTGGGTTGCCATAATGGCGTTAGCCAGAGTTTCTGGGATTTGCCTGAGCTAGTGTAGAGGGGGAAGTAATCTGCTGCTGGAATGAACCAACAGTAAATTGTTTCCACTTCCAGAGGAATCAGGCCCTGTGCATGGGTCTACAAACAAATATAACAAAAAACCCTAAATAAAAATCTATCTTTTCAGACAGAGAATAGATGAGTGGCATTCTCACCAAGAATTCACTGGCTAGCTCATGTTTTTGGTGAGGGGGCATGGGGCCTTTCATGTCTAGATTGCAGATTCAGATCAACCCCAAGCTGATAGCAATTTAAATTTGATGCTATCCAATGGCTTTTGAAAAGTATAACTGGAATGATTTGGTGGACTTAATACTACTGGTGCCACAGTTAGAAGGGAATGGTATTGTTATTGATAGTTTCAATAGAAAGGTCAATGACTGAATAGGAACAGAGACTGGCTAACCTTCTAAGTAGCCATCCCACAACAATGTTAGGCAAAATACATTTTCCATTAAGTTACATGATATTACCCATAAAAATGCTATCCTATAATAAAACGTGTTCTGTTGGATTTTTCCGGTCTACCCTCTTATGCCTGCAATGCTCACCCTATTCTGGTTTTCCAAGCCATCTCCCGCCATTCAAGTCCTTTATAAAGGATCAGTTCTTCGTGATGCCACAAAAGGTAAACTGACAAAAGACCTACAAACAATATAAAAATGTATTCTTTCTTTTTGAGTGTCCAAGTGTGTGACATCTACTCCGTTTCTGTCCTTCAGACTGAAAGGTCTTTGGGGCTGGGACTGATACCATTTTGGATGATAGTTTCAGAAGTGCTCAGCAACCACTACTGGGGCAAGATTTTCAAAAGAGTTTAGCTCTCATTCCAGCACTTAAATTAAGTGGCCAAATTTTCAAAAATGCTCAGTGCTTACCAGATCCGGTTGTTTACTGGCTCCCATGGAGAACAATGGGAAGTGTTGGAAACTGAGAACTTTTAAAAATTTGGCCCTTTGTGTCTTGAACAGTGCTGTGCATATGATCTGTCCTCAAATAAAAAACAAGGGCCAAAACAGCCCACCCTTGTATTTTGAATAGTACCCTAGGACCTGATTCTAAATAGATCGAAGCATTTCTATCTTTATATACAAAAGATGTCCTACTGCAGAGGTTCTCAAACTGTTTTCCGTGGACCACCAGTGGTCCACAAGCTCCGTTGAGGTGGTCCGTGGATAGTTCCCTCCAAGGTGCATGCCTGTGTGGCCACACATGAAAGAATGAAGGGCCACCCACCTAATTAGTGGAGCCACGCAGGCTCCACTAATTAGGTGCCTGGACCCTGGAGAAGATGCACATGTAATGTGAGGTGGTGGTCTTGGGGAGAATAGGGGGTAGGTGGGAGGGGGAAGTGGGGTGAGAAGAGGGAGTGGGGGGAATTTGGATGTGCAGGGCTGCGGCAGCCAGAGAAAGAGGCAACTTTTTCCAGCTCCAGGGCTGCACCTGCCAGGGAGAGACGGCCCTCCTTCCCAGCCTCAGCTCAGTGGCTGCTGTGGCAGGGGAGAGACCCCCTTCCTTCCCAACCCCAGCTTGGGGGCTGCCACGGCGGGGGAGAGAAGGCACATCCATTGCTAAAGAAAGGAAAGACTACTGATATTAAAATATGAGTTGTGTGCTTTTATTTGTAGAACAAAAAAAGCTTATTATTATTAAGTTGGTTTTTATATAGCGCTTTTAGCCAAAGCTTTTTACAATAGTTAGCTAATGGTACAAACAACATTTGGAAAGATCATTAAGTGGTCCGCCAAGACCCTCAGCAATTTTCAAGTGATCCGCAAAAAAAAAAGTTTGAGAACCACTGTCCTACTGACTTCAATGGGAGTATTCACGTGCATAACTCTATGCATGTACTGAAGTCGGTTCAGGATTGGGGCCTTACTCTGTAAATAATCCCAGTCATCACTACTCAGAAATAAAACGCTTCTCAGTAAAAGTCAGGATGGAAGAACTGAGTGGTATATAAATAATAATGAGTAGGTGTATAGGAAAATGAACATGAAAGACACTTTAGGACTAAGGAAGAGTTAAATCTAAGATTAAATGCAGATTCTTTAAATAGAATATTTGTAGAAGAAAGTTGGTCTTGTTGATAAAGCACCAGACTAGGATGCAGGCAATTTAGCATCTGTTCCTGACTCTGTCACAGATTCCCTGTATGATCTTAGACAAGTCATTCAATCACTCATCTCTGTGCCTCAGTTCTCATTCTGGAAAAAGAGGGATAACAAAACTTCCTTTCCCCTAGCCCAGGGATCAGCAACCTTTGGCCCGCGGCCCGCCAGGGTAAGCAGCCACCGAGCCGGGCTGGTTTGTTTACCTGCCGCGTCCGCAAGTTTGGCCAATCGCGGCTCACACTGGCCGTGGTTCGCCATCCCAGGCCAATGGGGGCTGCAGGAAGCGGTGCGGGCCGAGAGATGTGCTGGTCGCCGCTTCCCGCTGCCCCCATTGGCCTGGAGTGGCAAACCGCGGCCAGTGGGAGCTGCGATCGGCCGAACCTGCGGACGTTGCAGGTAAACAAACTGGCCCAGCCCGGCCCGCCAGGGTGCTTATCCTGGCGTGCCGCGTGCCAAAGTTTGCCGATCCCTGTCCTAACCTTTTATGTTGGTGCTATTTAGATTGTAAGTTCTTCAGAGCAGTGACTATCAGTTACTGTCTGTATGTGCAGAACCTAAAACAATGTAAAATTAAGACCTCTATGTGGTACCATAATATAAATAATAATAATAGTTAATAATAGCAATAATATATGCATGTATTAATACATATACTCTTATGGGTCAAATGCTGCTTGCTCCATCATTCAAATAGTAGTTAACCTATTCAAGTAAATGGGACTCCTCATATGTCTGAGAATTAGGGTAACCACCCATCCCAAATTGGATGGGACAGTCCTGAAATGTAGAGTTCAAGTCCTGGCCCTGGGCTGTATGACTCTGGGACAGCATTTGTTCCGGATTCCCTATGGCACCTCTCTGCACCTGCCTGAGGCTCAGGGATGGCACCAGCCTCTTCCTAGTGAGAAGGATCTGAGGTGGGCTTTACCCCCCTTTGCCACAAGGCCCCAGCCCCTGCTCCTCCTCTTCCCCTAAGGCCCCATCCCTGGCCAAGCCAGAAGCCAGAGCTGCCCAGAGAGTCTGGGCCACGGTGTGGAACCTTGAACCTTCTACCTGCCCTGGGCGGTGCACCCCAGGAGGTGGGGACACGTGTCAGGGACTGCTCTTGGCCCCCGCACCCAGGGCAGGTGGAGGGTCCGGGGTTCCCTGGGTGTCTCTTGCCACTGTCCAGCTCTGGCTTCTGGCCTGGTCTGGGAGCAAGACCTTGGGGGAAGGGGAGGCAGAGTCTCGGAGGAAGAAGAGGGGCTTGGGTGGGCCCATGGAGGGGGAAGGGCTCCTGCATGTGCCCTGCTTTTGTCTTTTGAAAAGGTGGTCACCCTACTGAGAATGATTTGACCTTATATGATTATGTGCTTGAGTTGACAAACTGCAGTTTTTAGCAAGCCATCTAACATTTTCAAAATATACAATTATCGCTACAGAAAAAGCTTTTATATACTTACTGTTAACATAAGGATTTGTTAGTTTATCTCTGCTTCTATGTTGCAACAATATTCTGTTCTTCAGCAGCTTAATTTAAATACTTACATTGTTTCATAATTGATTTAATGAGGAGGATGTTTTAAATCCAATATGTTGAAACAAATAATTAACCCCTCAGTTTTTGAGACCATGATTAATGATGCTGTCCTAGATCCAAATATGTGCTCACAATGATGCATTCATGGGGATGTGACAGGTGATAATAAATGTGCTAACATTCAGGTATTGAACTATAATACAATCCAACTAGGATTTCCTCTTATTACCTAGTTTACAACTGACTTGACTACAAAGCTGTGATTTGTAGTGTGGGGTGATTTTTGCTATCTTGAAACCCATAATTTTATAAATTCAGTTTTTCTCTCATAATGAGCTCTCAGCTAATGCATTAAGAAAGAAAGAAATCTGCCCCGCAGGTTTGTAGCTTTAAGAATGGTTCAATATGCATTTGTTAGGCTGGCGTTAGGTGTATTAGCGCTCCCTGCCACATGTTCAAATTACTAATACTGTACTTTGCAGACTCTTTTCTTGTCTTCTGCCTAAAGTCTGTATTTTTAAGGTTTACATGCAACACTTTGAATTACAATGGAGCCTGAATGTTATCTTTGTTGGATCAATGGCTCCCACTAGGCTTTTCCTAAGGAGCGATGTCTCTCTCAGAGACCCTTAAATTGACTTGGGGGGGGGGGGGCGCGAATATTGTGGTTCCAGCACAAGTGAAAACACCCATTGACATCATTGGGAGTTTGTGTGTGTCAGGAATTCAGCAGCAGATCTAAGTTCTTGATGTTGGGCACCAGAATTGTATCAGAAAACAAACAAATATACAAATAAATTAAATTACAAAAAAGTTGGGTAAGAGGTTCAGGGAAGAGGAAAAAGACGGAAAAAATAAATGTGTGTGTATGTCTAAAACGGATATTCCTATTTTATATATCTATATAAAAATAGAAGTATCCATTTCAACCTTGGTTGCTGAAATCAAAATTTCTAACTATGTTTTCTGGTGAGCAGTTGTTTAGATGTAATAAAGTTTCAGGTTTCTGCAGATTCAAACTGTTAAAAATTCCATGCCTGATGTCACCATAATTTTCCCTAGCATACAAAAGAACAGTTTTTTTTTTCCTTTTGGACTTGAGTACAGCTCAAACTAATTATAAAAAGAAGAACAGGAGTGGGCTGTAGTTCACGAAAGCTTATGCTCTAATAAATTTGTTAGTCTCTAAGGTGCCACAAGTACTCCTGTTCTTCTTTTTGCGGATACAGACTAACACGGCTGCTACTCTGAAACTAATTATAATCAGCTCAACAAAGTTTTAGGTGATTAATGTGTAACAACTTTTCCCCCCAGTTTGCTCTGTGAAGATTGCATTTTGTTGCAAAGTTCCCTCATTCTTTCTATTGATTAACACTTCCACATACTCTTTAGTTCACAATATATATTTATAGAAATTCTGTATATATTTTAGGATGTGGGCACAGAGCCCAGTTTTCACAAGAAAAGCATAACGCCAATGTGAATTGTGTAATAATACCTATGTACTGTAAAGACTAGCACTGTAGCCAAAACATATCTGCTTGCATTCCTCATTTCATTTAAGTGGCTTTTCTTATGGAAAGGTTTTGTTTGTATTCTTGCAGTTGATTTAAAGGAGAGGGGGGGAGAGGAACTACACACTAAAAAAGCCCCTACCCTAAGATGCCATGGAAACTCTTCTTTAAAAGACCACTACCCCTCCCCCCATTTTAGTACAGATATTTAAGCTATAATTTAGCATACTTAACAAGTCTCTAGAATTTAAACATCACTAATTCACAACTCAAAGAGCCTGAGATTGCGAGAGGGAATCCTTGTGCTGGGGAGTTAAGAGTTACAGAAAAAGTTCACATGTAGTGGAATGTTTAAAGGACAAAGAGTGGAAGGAAAGTTTCATATCTTCATTCATGACCTCTCTATAGTGCAGCTGCAGAAATAATGTCCTTTGGCGTTTGTTTATTTCTTTACTGTAAAATGCATTGTACAGCCCTTGTTGGATTTCTTCAGGAAGTTAGAGTTCAAATAAATTTGAGTTACAGAAAAATAACCACAAGAGAGAATTCTATTTGGTTTGTTACAGATTTTCTTTAATTAACATGAGACAGTTGATTGATTGATTTGATATAACTCTGGATGAAGTGATTTCACTTTAAAGTAAATTAACTGTTTGCAATTTCTCCCCCCACTCCCCAAAAAACCCAAATTTCTTTCACACAACACAATCACAATAAATGTTTTCACATTGAAATTAAAGATGTAAATGAAGCACTGCAGTTTCTGTCTGGTTTTAGTTACAATGTCTGTTTGTTGACATCTCGGATGAAGGCCTGCTGTGTCTCTGGCTCTGTCTACTTCATTTCCCCTCTAATTAGGCTTTGCCCTCAATTACGTTAATGATGCAACTTTTCCTATAGATCATTTGCCCCTTCAATCAATTAGCAGAATATGAAGGGTGCATCCCTCTTTGGCTTTAGATTTGCTTGCCTCAGGGCAGACTGTTCAGTTCATAGAATCACTTAGGCAAAACAAGCTGTTTTCTCTGAAATATATAAACTCAAATAAATTAGGGTCCATGATAGTCTGATCTTGATAAAAACGTAATTTGCTAATTACTTGTATGAGAGTGTAGCAGCAGCAGCTGCAGTAATCTGAAATACCAGAGAAATTACACAAGTCCAAAAGGTATTAAATGACAATCATTGTGCTGAGTACATTGAATCATGGCCAAGGGCAGAGCAAGGCTAAATGAGGGCTCCTCAGATGTTCTCGCTCCCAGATCCACCCCACTACCTCAGATGGACTCTTGTTATTGTCCCTCTCTTGAGTCCTCCTTGACCTCTTTCTCAAGTGAAATAATCCAGCCAGCCCAAGATCACCTCAGCAATCAGCTGTGTACTGCCTACCACCTGCTGTGCTGCCGCTGATTCATTGTAATATACAGATATCCTCCGAGCCCTGGAATTCTTTCTCACTCCATCCATGACATGGTGTGCTACAATAAAAAGACAAGATTACAACTGTGGTTTCCTTGTTGAATCTGCCCTCTTCTTCTTCTGCTCCAATACCTTGTCTCTTTCTAAATGCAGTTACATTACACTTTGGCTCCTAAATCCCCATTTCTTTAATTCCCAGTGCTAAAATGCATGTCTATGCCTTGGTTATCTCACCTTAAATATTTAACCTCTCCTCTCTTGCCTACCCACCTCTCATTTGTCGCTTTCTCCCTTCCCCTCAGTTTATCCAAAACACTATACTCCCCTGCTGTTCTGACCATCTCATCCTCCCACTTGAATCTGGCTTCCTGTGTTCCTCTTAAAAGATCAGATTCAAACTCCATAGCCTCCTCTTCAAGCCACTGACATCTCTGCTTATTCTCCTTACTCTCAGGCCTTGTCTACACTTGCAAGTTGCAGCGCTGTAAAGCCGCCCCCAGCGCTGTAACTCACTCCCCGTCCACACTGGCAAGGCATTTGCAGCGCTGTATCTCCTTGGTTGCAGCGCTGCATGTACTCCACCTCTCTGAGAGGAATAGCGAGTGCAGCGCTGTCGCTGCAGCGCTGCGGCGCCAGTGTGGCCACCCAATGCGCGGTGAATGGCCTCCAGAATTATTCGGCAGTATCCCACAATGCCTGTTCTAGCCACTCTGGTCATCAGTTCAAACTCTACTGCCCTGGCCTCAGGTAACCAACCACGTGACCGACCCTTTACATTCCCCGGGAATTTTAAAAATCTCCTTCCTGTTTGCTCAGCCCGGCGTGGCGTGGAGTGCTATCAGCAAATCTTTCCAGGTGACCATGCCTCCACGCGCCAAGCGATCCCGAGCATGGAGCAATGGCGAGTTGCTGGACCTCATCAGTGTTTGGGGGGAGGAAGCTGTCCAGTCCCAGCTGCGCTCCAGCCGTAGGAATTACAATACCTTCGGGAAGGTATCAAAGGACATGATGGAAAGGGGCCATGACCGGGACGCCCTGCAGTGCAGGATTAAAGTCAAGGAGCTGCGGAGTGCCTACCGCAAAGCCCGCGACGCAAACGGCCGCTCGGGTGCTCCCCCCGCGACCTCATAGACTCATAGACTTTAAGGTCAGAAGGGACCATTATGATCATCTGGTCTGACCCCCTGCACGCTGCAGGCCATAAAACCATCCCCGCCCCTTCCCTGGACTCTGCTGCTGAAGTCCCCAATCCTGTTATTAGTGACTTCAATCGGCAGAGACCCTCCTGCTAGAGATCCCTGCCCCATGCTGCGGAGGAAGGCGAAAAACCTCCAGAGGCTCAGCCAATCTGCCCTGGAGGAAAATTCCTTCCCGACCCCAAATATGGCGATCAGTAAGACCCCGAGCATATAGGCAAGAGTCTCCATCCTGACCCCTTTTAGCCATTATGCTATTTACCTACCATTGCTTGGTTTTCCTTGACAACTATGTTTTACCATTAAACCATTCCCTCCATAAACTTATCTAACTTAATCTTAAAGCCAGACAAGTCCCTCGCCCCCACCGTTTCCCTCGGAAGGCCGTTCCAATATTTCACCCCTCTAACGGTCAGAAACCTTCGTCTAATTTCAAGCCTGAACTTCCCCACGGCCAGTTTATATCCATTCGTTCTCGTATCCACGTTAGTACTAAGCTGGAATAATTCATCTCCCTCCCTTGTATTAATCCCTCTAATATATTTAAAGATAGCAATCATATCACCCCTCAGCCTTCGCTTGGTCAGACTAAACAACCCAAGCTCCTCTAGTCTCCTTTCATACGACAGGTTTTCCATTCCTCTGATCATCCTAGTGGCCCTTCTCTGCACCCGTTCCAGTTTGAGTTCATCTTTTTTAAACATGGGAGACCAGAACTGCACACAGTACTCCAAATGAGGTCTCACCAGCGCCTTGTACAACGGAAGCAGGACCTCCTTATCCCTACTAGATATACCTCGCCTAATGCATCCCAAGACAGCATTGGCCTGCAGATTCTACAAGGAGCTAGA
Organism: Chrysemys picta bellii; assembly: GCF_011386835.1. NCBI lineage: Eukaryota > Metazoa > Chordata > Testudines > Emydidae > Chrysemys > Chrysemys picta. The sequence goes on along the minus strand of NC_088791.1, from coordinate 272,067,618 downwards.
TGCGATACTTGGGGTTAACCCCACCTCCACTCCGAGCACCACCATGGACACTTCAGAGCCGGTGTGGGGGGGGGGAGGAGGAGGAGGAGGAGGAAAACGGGAGTGATGGTGGTGGGCCAGATGGAGACACCCCGGAATCCCTGGAGCCATGCAGCCAGGAGTTCTTCTCGAGCCAGGAGGATGGTAACCAGTCGCAGCGGCCGGTACTTGGTGGAGGACAAACAGAAGAGCAGGTTCCCGGTAAGCGTTTTTTTTTTTTTTCGGGAAGGAATTTTTTTGGTGCGGGATCTTTGGGAGAGGAGGGTTAAGCATGCATGCCTAGATGTGGAATAGTGCATTGATGTGGTTTATCACATCGTGGTAATCGGCCTTGGTAATCTCTTCGAATGTCTCATCCAGAACGTGTGCAATGCGCTTGCGCAGGTTTATAGGGAGAGCCACCGTGATCCTTGTTCCAGTCAGGCTAACATGTCCACGCCACTGTGCCGTGAGGGGCGGGGGGACCATTGCTGCACACAGGCAAGCTGCATATGGGCCAGGGCGGAAGCCGCATTGCAGTAGAAGACCCTCCCTTGCTTCCCATGTCATCCTCAGCAGCGAGATATCATCCAGGACGAACTCCTGTGGAAAATGTTGGGTCAGTGTTCAGTGTAGGTACCCCCTGAAGCTGTTGGCTCTCCCCAAGGCACAGAAACGCAGAGGACAGTGCAGCCCTGAAACAATCAGTCCCCATTACTCACCATTTTGAGGCTCCTGTGGGATATGTGTGCTCTGTTTCGGACGGGAAAATTATGCTATTGTGTAGACCCTGTGTGTTTTCTACTCCTTAAGTGCGGGGGGAATCATTACTCTGTCTGGTATAAACAATGCTGCCTCTGTTAAATGTTACGTTTTGCCTATACAGCTGCATCAACCTTGAGACCTCAGCCGTCCCTCTTATCGCCTGCTCAGAGACTGCAAAGACTCAGGAAGAGACTGCGAAAAAACAAAGAAGACATGCTGCGGCAATCTATTAAAGAGAACGAGAAGGCACAGGACTGGAGGGAGAGAGAAAGCAGGATCCGCCAGGAAAACGCAGCGCACCGACGGCAAAGCACCGCGCACCGGCAGCAAAGCACTGATAGGCTCATCAGCATCCTGGAGCACCAAGCAGATGCTATCCAGGAGCTGGCAGCCATGCAGAAAGAGGAGCAGTACCGAAAACGCAAACGCCACCCCCCCCCCACAGCCCTTGTCCCAAAACTCTTTCCGTTGTGCCCCACTTTCACCTCCAACCCACTTTCCCCAACTTCCGTGTTCTTCACGCCACCCGCTGCCTCCAACACCAGTATCTTCACCACCCAACCCTGAAGACCACGACCCTTACCCTCTACACTCAACCCCCATCACCATGCAGTATAGCTGCCCTGAAGTGCAGCACTCACTGCACAGCACACCAGACAGGACATACACGAATCTGTGATTGCACTGTTCCCCACTCCACCCCCTTTTTTCTTTTCAATAAATATTTTTTTTCTTTTCAATAAATGGATTCTTTGGCTTTGAAAACATTCTTTATTATTGCATAAAGTAAAAGACTCCTTAGCCCAGGAAATAAACAGGCACTGCAAGTCTGCTTGTCTGCTAAGCAGACACTGATTCCTAAAGATTGGAACTACTGCACTTCACTCCTGTGCAGGGCACCAGATATCACTGCTGGTTTTCAGCCTCAAATTGCTCCCTCAAGGCATACCTAATCCTTGCAGCCCTGCGCTGGGCCCCTGTAATAGCCCTGCTCTCTGGCTGTACAAATTCAGCCTCCAGGTGTTGAACCTCGGAGGTCCATGCCTGAGTGAAGCTTTCACCCCTCCCTTCACAAATATTATGGAGGGCACAGCACGCGGATATAACCGCGGGGATGCTGCATTCGGCCAAGTCCAGCTTCCCATACAGAGATCGCCAGCGGGCCTTTAAACGGCCAAAGGCACACTCCACAGTCATTCGGCACCGGCTCAGCCTGTAGTTGAACCATTCCTTGCTGCTGTGTAGGGTTTCATGAGCCATGGCATTAACAGGTAAGCGGGATCTCCAAGGATCACAATGGGCATTTCAACTTCCCCTACTGTGATCTTCTGCTCTGGGAAAAAAGTCTCGGCCTGCACCTTCCTGAAAAGCCAAGTGTTCCGAAAGATGCGTGTGTCATGCACCTTTCCGGGCCAGCCTGTGTTAATGTCAATGAAACGCCCATGGTGATCCACAAGCGCCTGGAGAACCATAGAGAAATACCCCTTCCGGATCCTAGGTGGGGGGAGGGATAGCTCAGTGGTTTGAGCATTGGCCTGCTAAACCCAGGGTTGTGAGTTCAATCCTTGAGGGGGCCACTTGGGGATCTGGGGCAAAATCAGTACTTGGTCCTACTAGTGAAGGCAGGGGGCTGGACTCGATGACCTTTCAAGGTCCCTTCCAGTTCTAGGAGATGGGATATCTCCATTAATTATTATTATTAAATAGGAATGTGCATCCCATCTATCGCCCCTCCACAGTTAGGGAACCCCATTTGTGCAAAGCCATCCACTATTTCCTGCACGTTACCCAGAGTCACGGTTCTTCTGAGTAGGATGCGATTAATGGCCTTGCAAACTTGCATCAACACGATTCCAACAGTCGACTTTCCCACTCCAAACTGGTTTGCGACTGACCGGTAGCTGTCTGGAGTTGCCAGCTTCCAGACTGCAATAGCCACCCGCTTCCCCATTGGCAGGGCAGCTCTCAATCTTGTGTCCTTGCGCTGCAGGGTGGGGGCAAGCTCCTCACACAGTCCCATGAAAGTGGCTTTTCTCATCCGAAAGTTCTGCAGCCACTGCTCATCATCCCAGACTTCCATGACGATGTGATCCCACCACTCGATGCTTGTTTCCCGAACCCAAAAGCGGCGTTCCACGGTGCTAAGCATGTCCGTGAATGCCACAAGCAATTTCGTGTCGTACGCGTTACGCGTCTCGATAGCATCGTCGGACTCCTCACCCTCACTCTCACTGTCACTTTGGATCTTAAGGAATAGTTCGATAGCCAAACGTGATGTGCTGGCGAGACTCGTCAGCATACGCCTCAGCAGTTTGGACTCCATTTCCCACAGACAGATCGCGCTGCACAGAAACCGTTGAAAGATGGCGCCAAAGGTGGACGGAAACAAAGGGATTTCTGGGATGCAAAGCGATGCATCACGGGGCATTGGGACAGGACCCAGAATCCCCCGCACCCACGCCCCCTTCCCACAACCCACGGCGCCAGAATGGGAAAAGGTGCTCTGTGGGATAGCACAGCTTCCCAATAGCGCTGCAATTGCCGCAAATGTGGTCACGATAGTGCGCTGGGTAGCTGTCAGTGTGGACAGACTGCAGCGCTCTCCCTACTCAGCTGTACGAAGTCAGGTTTAACTCACAGCGCTGTACATCTGCAAGTGTAGCCAAGGCCTCAGACCTCTTGCTTTACTTCTCCCTTATTCTCTTTTACCCATTCTCGGGTTGGTGCTTCCTCTCATGTTGCATGTAACAGTTCCATTGTTTTCCCATCAAGAGTCCTCTATAGCTCTCTTTTTTTGAATCCCTCTTTAAAATTCATACCTTCCAGTAACCTTGGTATCTTCTTATCACCATTACTCTCTCCAGCATGGCTACATTAGAGAGTTTACAGCAGCACAACTGCACCGATGCAGCTGCACTCAGGGCCGTCCTTAGGATTTATGGAGCCCTATGCAGTATTATTAAATTGGTGCCCCTATGCCCGACGGCAGCCCGGGCTCATATGTGTATTTTAGATAAGGGTGGTCTTTTGAAGGATTTATTTTAAAAAACTATATGTCTGAAGATCCAAGCATTTAAGACTAAAGATGAATGCTCAGATTGTGCATCTAAAAATGTATGCAATGATTTTTTAGAGATGTGATTTTATAATCTTCAGCAACACACTAATGAAATATCTTTAAAGCAATTTTTAAACTAAGGTCCTGTAGACTAACATGTTCTGAGTAAATATCACAGTAATGCACAACTGTTTTTGTCAGTAAATTCAGAAACTGACAGTATATACCTGGGGGTTGGCAAATGCCTGTTAAATGGCTTCATTACCACTTGAATGGCTCTTTAACAGTTTCAAGGTTGTGCTAATAGGTCTGGCAGGCTGGAAGGCTTTTTCACTTTTAAGTACTAGAGCCCCTCCAGAGGAAGAAGAAGTGGACTGTAGTCCACGAAAGCTTATGCTCTAATAAATTTGTTAGTCTCTAAGGTGCCACAAGTACTCCTGTTCTTTTTCCAGAGGAAGACTCACTGGGCTGCAGCAACCAGTTGTGGTGGGAGACTGCAGGAAGGGTCAGAACAGGGATAGGAAAAGACGGGAGGGTGGACAATTTCCAGGTGCCCTACACATCTGCGTATGCTGCATATGTCTAAGGATGGCCCTGGCTGCACTGTGTGAGCTCTCTAATGTAGCCGCTTTAAATCGACGGGAGAGAGGCAGAGCTACATGAACTTATCTAGTCTTTTTTTGAACCCAGTTAGAGTTTTGGCCTTCACAACATCCCCTGGGAATGAGTTCCACAGGTTGACTATGCATTGTGTGAAGAAGTACTTCCTTTTGTTTGTTTTAAACCTGCTGCCTATTAATTTCATTGAGTGACCCCTGGTTTTTGTGTTATGTGAAGGGGTAAACAACAATTCCTTAAAAAGCAACAGAGAGTCCTGTGATGCCTTTAAAACTAACAGATGTATTGGAGCATAAGCTTTCGTGAAAGCTTATGCTCCAATACATCTGTTAGTCTTAAAGGTGCCACAGGACTCTCTGTTGCTTTTTACAGATCCAGACTAACACGTCTAGCCCTCTGATACTTAACAATTCCTTATTCACTTTCTCCATACCAGTCATGAGTTTATAGACCTCTATCATATCCCTCCCTTAGTCATCTCTTTTCAAAGCTGTTTAACAGTCCCAGTGTTTTTAATCTCTCCTCGTATGGAAGCTGTTCCATACCCTTAATCATTTTTGTTGCCCTTTTCTGTACCTTTTCCATTTCTAATATATCTTTTTTGAGATGGGGCGACCAGAACTGCACGCAGTATTCAAGGTGTGGGTCTACCATGGATTTATATAGAGGCATTATGGTATTTACTGTTTTATTATCTATCCCTTTCCTAATGGTTCCTAACATTCTGTTCGCTTTTTTGACTGTTGCTGCACGTTGAGTGGAATTCTTCCATCAACCTAGCACTGTCCACATGGGGACTTAGATTGGTTTAACAACTCCACTGGAGAGTGGGGGGAGGGCAATTTTTCACTTCCTTGACCAACATAATTGAACCGACCTAATTTTCTAGAACAGATCAGGCCTAAAAATGCTGTAATGAAGTAGAACTATGGGCAGAACCACTGTGTATTGCCATATCGAAGACTCATTTAATTCTTGATTGGTTCGATCCTCTGATTGGTTAGGGAATAGGAGTTCAGTGTAAGAACTTGTCTGGGTTAGAAAAAAAGACCCAAGACTATAAGCAACCTGCTAAAATTGAGGTAAAGGTGTTAAATGGGTTTTTCAATTCAGATTAACTAGCTCAGTTGAGCTAATTTGATTGAAGAAAGGGCTTTCCCCCCCCCCCCCCACTAGTCTAGACAAGGCCATAGTGGCTTGCTTAGCTTTGTGTACTGGAGAAGAGAAATTGCTTGGGTTCAGGGGTGAGTTTCACATTCTGCCTCACAGCGTTGCTTTGCAAGAAAGTAAATACAGTGTCTATACTCCCATTTTGCTGGTGGGGGAGAAAAGGTAAGCAACTTTCTCAAGGTCACAGAATAAGTCAATGCCAGAACAAAGATTAGAACCCTGGTCTCCTGATTCCATTACCCATACTTAATCAAAGGGACCAGACTGTCCTCCATGGAAACAGCCTGGGTGAATTATTATTTGAGGAGTTCAAAAGGGGAAACTGAGGCAGGCTACCTACAGTTTGACCCCAGGGGATACATGGGAGGCAGTGTGCCTCGGTTTCCCCTCTTGGACTGTTCAAATAAAACTTAACCCAGGCTTTTTGTGGTCAAAAAGTATCTCTCCTTGGGGACCAGGTGTATTAATATAAAATAAACTCCAAACAAAACTCAAAATCCCAGAACAAAGCCTGTCCAAAAGTCCACACAAAACAAAAGTTTCTTTTCCTCCTCCCAGACCTTCTTGCCTGAGGCTTGTCCTGCTTTGGCAAGCCACTCCTAGAGCCTACCCAGCTGGATTCTCAGACCTAACTCCCAGGACTCTCACTACTAGTAGTCTCTGATCGCTGAGCATTCCCCCCTTCTGGTCATGTGTGGCACTGAGCCCCCTTAGGCAGCAGTAACAAGCCCTTTGTACCCAGCTGGTTGGCACCTCCTGCGGGCTACTTGGGGAATTCCCTTTGGGGACTATTTTTTCCGGTTCCTGATGGCAAAAGGATACTATCACCCAAAATTTGAATGTTTTTCATTCCACTTAAATTTCTTTCTCTGTTTTTAAACAAACAAATCCATTGATCAATCAAGAGCCACCACTTTTTATAGCAATAATGATTCAGTGGGTGTGTCCCCTTGTGAGGCGGGGGACACCATGAATCCCACGTCCAGGACCCCTCCCTTTTGCACAGTCCTGGCTTCCAGAGAGAGGGATGGTGTCTGGAGATAGAAGGAATGTCCATTTGCGGTTTACTCTGTACATAAGTTAGATTAGCTGTTTAAAATAAAAAAAATCACTGCAGCTTTCTGCTGATCTCTACAGAGAAATCACCTGATCTCTCTGAGGTGTGGCTCCTTAGTAATCAGAGTTGGTTGGCCCCAGGCCTTCCAGCCCTTAGGGGCAAACCACCCTCTTACAGCTTTGTTTTGCTTTATAGTAAATTTGAAGCCTGTCTGAAGGGTGAATGTGCCCTATTGTGAAGTGTCACAAATGCTGTTTTCTATGAACCCACTAACCTTGTCACTTTTTGCAGTAAGCATTTTTTTATACCACCAAGAATATATCATATGGCCAAGGTTCAATGGTAATATAATTCAGTAACTATTTGTTATATCAGGGATCGGTAACCTTTGGCACGCGGCTCGCCAGGGTAAGCACCCTGGCGGGCCAGGCCAGTTTGTTTACCTGCTGCGTCCGCAGGTTCGGCCGATCGCTGCTCCCACTGACCACAGTTTGCCACTCCAGGCCAGTGGGGGCTGCGGGAAGCGGCGTGGGCCGAGGGATGTGCTGGCTACCACTTTCTGCCACCCCCATTGGCCTGGAGCGGCAAACTGCAGCCAGTGGGAGCCATGATCGGCCAAACCTGGGGATGCGGCAGGTAAACAAACCAGCCCGGCCCGCCAGAGGGCTTACCCTGGCGAGCCACGTGCCAAAGGTTGCCAATCCCTGTGTTATATTATAATACCTTATTTTTCCAGTAGGTACAGTGTTATCATTCTACATGATAATCAAATGAGATTCAAACCAATGAGCAAGTACAGGGAAAATGCTGTACCCACATTTTGAATAGACAGAAACCAAAGGTTTTTTCCAGATGAAAAAGAAAGAGCTCACTAGTTTTATGTAAAAACAACAAGGAGTCTGGTGGCTGGCTGCCTGAGTATGTACCCAGGGTGTCACTGCTATTTTTAGTGCACCAGCTCGAGTAGTGTACACACTATGGAAAAAAGAACAGGAGTACTTGTGGCACCTTAGAGACTAACATATTTATTAGAGCATAAGCTTTCGTGGACTACAGCCCACTTCTTCGGATGCATATAGAGTGGAATAAATATTGAGGAGATATATATACACACATACAGAGAGCATAAACAGGTGGGAGTTGTTCAAAAAACTTTTGAAGTGATAATCAAGATAGCCCAGTCTGTACTCTCTCAGAGTTGGTAAGACAACTCCCACCTGTTTATGCTCTCTGTATGTGTGTGTATATATATATCCTCAATATTTATTCCACTCTATATGCATCCGAAGAAGTGGGCTGTAGTCCACGAAAGCTTATGCTCTAATAAATGTGTTAGTCTCTAAGGTGCCACAAGTACTCCTGTTCTTTTTGCGGATACAGACTAACACGGCTGCTACTCTGAAACACTATGGAAAAGATCAATATGCATACTTTTTTTTTTATCAGTCATTATGGGCCAAATGCTGCAAATATTTACTAGTACCATGGGCAGTCCTGTTGTTCAGATTACAGTCAAATTTGTTTTATATCCAAATGGATTTTATTCAGTGCTCTGAAGACATTTCTGATGTTGATAATATGTTTTTAAAGGAGGGCATTCCCACCCCCACCCTCCCATTCTTGGCAAATTTTTGGCTCAGTGAATTTTTGACAGTTTTACCTTAAACCAGGAAATCCCAAATATCTGGCTGCATTGCATCTATCTCATGTAAAATGACAGCTAAAACCTTGGATTTAAAAGACCATTTTAATTGGATGAGGAGACCTCTTAAGAGTGTGTTGAAGTAAAATAAATAAATAAATACATAAAACCTTTATCTTTATTTCATCTGATTACTCAGGATCTGGGTCTTTTAATTCCTTCCTCTTCCTGAAAGGAAAGAGAGAGAAGAAAGGTGGAAGTTATCTTTGCATAGATAAGAAAGAGAATTAAGAGTGGGTGAGTCCACTAACAGGTGTACACTCCTGCATAATAGTTTGCATAAGCAGGAGTGGGGAATAATGTGCCTTTATTCTCTCAAATAAACCAAATGGCCTATTTTTATAATGAAAGGCAATCTGTTTTTATCAATCAGAATTTGGAATTTTTGTCCATGGAAGAAATTCTCCCCGCCAGTCCAGCACATTCCAGGGAGGAAGAGTGTGATAGCTGATGTCATGTTTTGTGCTAGGATGGAGTACTGTGGGTGGAAAAAGCTTCTCTGCTTGTAAACTATTCTATTTCTCCATTTGTGTAGTGAGTGGGGTTCTCCACATCTGGGCCTGTTTTCCAGCTCTCAAAAACACAAAATTCTCTCCATCCCCCCCCCCCCCCATCTTCCTATGTAAGAGAGCACTGGAACAAGATGCTTACTCTATTACCTGGCCAAACCCACAGTGCCTGACCTGTTCTCCTTTCATGGTGCTGGTAAAAATAAGCGAGGGAAAAGTCAGAAATATGCCTTCTGCTTTCAAAATAGCAGGAAGTATCGGTGGGACTGTCAGTGCTTCAGGAATAAGAGAAAGGGAATCCCAGTGGGAAACACAAGAAGTAAGACTGCTTACTGACACGGAGGGATAGACTATAGCAGGGGTCTCAAACTCAAATGATCATGAGGGCCACATGAAGACTAGTACATTGGCCCGAGCGCCGTATTTACTGACACCTCCCCCCCACCGCCCTCGGCCCCGCCCCCACTCCACCCCTTCCATGAGGCCCCGCCCCGCCTCTTCCCTGCCCCCATTCCAACCCCTTCCCTGAAATCCCCACCCCAACTCTGCCCCCTTCCTGCCCCCAGGGGGTGCAGGAGGGGTGTGGGGTGTGGCTGGGGCTCAGGGCAGGGAGTTGGGCTGTGGGGTGCAGGAGGGGTGTGGGGTGCAGCAGGAGGCTCAGGATGCAGCAGAGGGCTCAGGGCAGGGGGTCAGGGTGCAGGACGCGTGCAGCAGGGGGCTCAGGGCAGTGGGTTGGGGTGCAGGAGGGGTGCCGGGTGCAGCAGGGGGTTCAGTTGCAGGAGAGGGGGGGTCGGCTCCGGCCTGATGCGCACTAGGGGCAGGGCAGGCTCCCTGCTTGCCTGCCCTGCCCCCGCACCGCTCCGGGAAGCCGACGGGACCTGGGGAAGAAGGGGTGCAGGGGTGTGTGTGGCTGTTGCTTCAGGCACCGCCCCCAGCAGCTCCCATTGGCCGCGAACCGCAACAGCCACCCACCCCCCCCTCACCTCTCCTTCCCCAGGTTCCGTCGGCTTCCCGGAGCAGTGCGGGGCAGGGCAGGCAGGCAGGGAACCTGCCCTGCCCTGCCCCCAGTGCGCGTCGGGCCGGAGCCGCTCTAGGTAAACGCTGGGGGAAGGCGGGGGGGGGGGGGCGCGAGCAGCTCGTGGGCCACAGAAAATAACCCCCCGGCCACATGCGGCCCCTGGGCCGCATGTTTGAGACCCCTGGACTATAGCCTGCAGCAGGCAGATGCAAAATGGTCACTTTGAGCTGGCTCTCTGTCCCAAACTTAAAACAGCCAGCTGTCAAAAAGGAATGCTGATAAAGGTTCATGTAGGAGGGTGAACCCACATTAGAAAGCTTGGTGGAAAAGAGAGAAGAAATCAATTCTAGGAAGTTTTGCCTTTCTGCAGCAGGCCAGGATCTGGGTGCAAGCCAATTATGAGGCTTTGCAAAGTGGATCCTGACAGGTGTGGCCTTGAAGTTTTCTGTTTTTTCATCTTCTATCTCTCTAGCCACACTGAGGTATTTTGACAACTGTTATTTTAGGAAAATCCATTGCATCGTGCTCTAAATGTGGCTGGCGAAATTCATGGTCAGTCTGATGCCTTGTGGGCGAGAGTTCCACAGCTGTGGGCCAGTCACTGAGAAAGCACATTCTTCCTCTCCTGTGAGTACTTGTTGCTTTTAACACCATTGTCGCTGGTGGCCGCAGTTGTGGCGGGACATCATTCCAGAGATAGAGGTGGCCCCTGTCAGAGCTCAGACCCACTCCACTGAGAGCATTGATGATCAGGATCAGGTTCTTAAATCGGATCCAGTTGTGAGCAGAGACCTATTGCAGTGATCAGAGCAATGAGGTAATGTGCTCTTGTCAATCTGTATTGCTTAGCACATGCGTCACATATTGAAAAATCTGGATGGCATTCTCCATCCTCTCCAAGGTACAGTGTATTGCAGTAATTGTACCTGTAAGTGATTGAATGTATGGATCACCATGATCAAGACCGACTGCATCTGACTAAAAGGCACAGACACCTTTTCTAATACCAACTGGATATCCGGGAACAAAAAGGAGATCAAGACTGTGAACCACTTTGAAGTTGGAGAGAGAGGTAATGGTTTTAGCATATGTCTGAAAATATTTGCCTCTTCCCACTACCATCAAATTTGTCTTGTCTGGATTTAGTTTCAGCCATCTGTTCTGCATCCAGGTGCTTATTTCTCCCAGACACCAAGACAATTTGTTTATGATACACCTGCAGTCCACTGAACAGGAGACAGAGGCCAAATCTTGAGCTGCGTCCAGTACAGCTCAGAACAAAGGAGTGTGAAGAAGATTCAGGCTATGTCTATGCTACAAGCGCACAGCTGCAGTGCTGCAGCTACGCTGCTGAAGCACCGTAGTGCAGTGGTTTTCAAACTTTTTTTCTGGCGACCCAGTTGAAGAAAATTGTTGATGCCTGTGACCCAAAGGAGCTGGGGATGAGGGGTTTGGGGTGCGGGAGGGACTCAGGACTGGGGCAGAATGTTGGGGTGAGGAGGTGAGGGCTGTGGGGAAGAGCCAGGAATGAAGGGTTCAGGGTGTGGGAGGGGGCTCTGGGCTGGGGCAGGGGGTTGGGGCATGATGGGGGGTCAGGGCTCTGGGCTGCAGGTGCAGGCTCTGGGGTAGGGCTGGAGATGAGAGGTTCAGGATGAAGGAGGGGGCTCTGGGTTTGGGGGGGGCTCAGGGCTCGAGCAGGAGATTGGGGCACGGGGTTGGGGCACAGGCTTGACCGGGAGCTGCCCGAGGTAGTGGCGCAGAGGGGGTGCTAAAGCAGGCTTCCTGCCTGTTCTGGCACTGTGGACCATGCTGCGCCCAGAAGCAGGTCCAGCTCCTAGGTGGAGGCATGCAAGCGGCTCTCCCCGCAGGCACTTCCCCCTCCAGCTCCCATTGGCCGGGAACAAGCCAATGGGAGTGCTGAGCCAGTGCTCGGGGTGGGGGCAGCACGCAGAGCCCCGTGGCCCCCCTGCCTAGGAGCCGGACCTGCTGCTGGCCACTTCTGGGGCGCAGTGCGGTGTCAGAACAGGTAGGGACTAGCCTGCCTTAGCCAGGTAGCATCACCAACGGGACTTTTAATGGCCCAGTCGGTGGTGCTTACCAGAGCCGCCGTGACCCAGTGCCTTCCATTCCACGAACCAGTACTGGTTCACAACCAGCAGTTTGAAAACCACTGCCGTAGTGTGTACATTTCTTACATCAATGGCAGGGGGGTTTGTGTTGATGTAGGTAATCCACCTCTATGAGAGATGATAGCTAAGTCGATGGAAGAATCCTTCTGTCAACCTAATTTTGTTTACTTTAGGAGATAAATCAACCTCACTATGGTGCTCGAGGCATGACATTTTTCACTGTCCTGTGTGACTTAACTATGTTGAGCTAAATTTTAGGTGTAGACCAGGCCTCTAATCTATTTATACCCCCTGAATCTTGGGCCAGCTGTGGAGTAGACTAGATGCTAGCATAAATTAAAGGGGAATCGTAGTGTGATGGATCCATTAGCTTTTTCAGCTGACTTTCAACCCCAGGACTGTGCCAAGCAGTTAGAGCCTGTGCCAGGATCCTTTATCAAACCTGACTGGAGGCTCCTATAGCTTAAAAATATGTATATACATGTATACAAAAAAGATTTTATCTAGAGCAGGGGTTCCCAAACTTGGTTTGCGGCTTGTTCAGGGTAAGCCCCTGGCAGGCTGTGAGACGCTTTGTTTACCTGGGCGTCCACAGGTACGGCCGCTCGCAGCAGTTCCCGGCCAATGGGAGCTGCAGGAAGTGGTGGGCCACCACTTCCTGCAGCTCCCATTGGCCGGGATCGGTGAACCGCAGCCACTGGGAGCTGCGAGCGGCCGTACTTGCGGACAAACAGGTAAACAAAGCCTCTTGTGGCCTCCCAGGGGCTTACCCTGAACAAGTTTGGGAACCCCTGATCTAGAGCCTAGGATAGGCACCATTTTATTGAAATATAAATTGAAAGAAAGAGAAAGAAAGAAAGAAAGAATCAAATAAGTACATCCCAGCAACTGCAAGTAGGTACCAGAAAGTGTTACCTCTCATATGTGAAAATTACAATGGAAAATTGGTGAGCAGATGTCAGGTGCAGCAGAGCTATTATCTGAGAAATAGTCAGACTCAGGTCCAGATCAAAACTGAAACAATTGATGGCCCTAATCTGGCAAATCACTCTGCTTAGAGAGACCTCTACACAGGCAGCATTTACTTTTTCCAAGTTGCAGAGGTAGTCAACAAGGTTGATGGTACTAGTGCAGGATGCAGCACTGCATCCTCCACAAAGATATTTGTCTGGCCATGGCAGGAGGAAAGTTAAGGAAGTGGAAGAGTGATAGATGCAGCATAGATGTTACCAGGAGCGCCGCCAGCTTTTCTGCCACCCTAGGCAGTGGAAGGTCCCACCCCAAAATGCCACTCCCCACAGAGGCGGCGGAAGGTCCCGCCGCCGAAATACCGCCGCAGTTGCCACCCCCCAAATTGTAGCGCCCTAGGCGACCGCCTAGGTCACCTAATGGGTTGCGCCGGCCCTGGATGTTACTAAAAAGGGTGAAATGCACTGCTTTTGGGAAAACGGAATGCAGAATTTTCAGTCTGATTGGTTCATAAAATAATCATCTACAAACTGCAGAATGGAAGTAAGATTTTTTTTAATATTTCATATAGAACTATCACTGCACTGTTAACAGTTATTGGAGGTGAATCTTAACCTCAACTTCCTATTTACATTTATGCAGAAATATTAAGAGTGAAATCAGTGCCAACAAAAATACTGCTTTAATTATTGTTCATTACATTTCCAAGATAACTGAGGCAGACATCCACCACATTTTGAAGCAAAGCATAATCTAGTTCAGGAAGACTCATGAAAGTGACCTTTGATCTTTATTTCCCGCAGTTAATGCCATAATCATTCTTTTTATCTCATCGTGTATATACACATTCCTAGGACTTAGTGCCAGTGGTTGTGCAATAAGTTATTTGTAGTTTAAATGAAGCACTTGGATGATAAATCAATGGGTTTTATACAATACTAATGTGTAATGAATCATTTTTATGCTGTTTTGCTCTCTCCAGTACTTCACCACCTCCAGCTCATGCCAGCGTAATGTACTATGTATATTTGAGCTTTCTTGTCTGTCTTTACTAAATTGCAAACTCCTTGGGGCAGGAAACGTTTACTCACGTTTGGACAGCATTGAGCGCATGAAGAGAGACCAAATAAATAAATACAAACATTAAGAGATATTAAATTAATGCATATTCTGAAAACATTTGTGATGAAAACATAGTTTAGACTATCAAACACACATTCATGTTCTATTTCTGGAACACAGGGTTCTTTTCTTAACGTTAGGAACCTAAACTCATGTTTAAGCAGCCAATAATGGTCTCATCCGGCACCACTGAGTTGAAAGGGAATTCAAAGGGAATTTTGCTATTGACTTCAATAGACACAGGGTCAAATCCCATGTAGCTTGATATTTCAAAGAGGCTGAGCTCCCCTTGACTTCAAAACCTAACTTAATTAACCTCTGGGAAAAAACAGCCGTTTTAGACCCCAATTCTGAAAATACATAATCATGTGTTTATCTTTATTACCATGAGTAGCCGAGGGGCTCATTTAGGTGTCTAACTGTATAATTAGGGTCAGATCCAAAGCCAAAAAGTCAATGGCAGTCTTTCCGTTGACTTCAGAGGGTTTTAGATCAGGCACCTACTTATCACTGGAAATCATTCCCTCTCAAAAGGGCCACATGTTACAAAACAAGTACTCCTTAAAATACAAATATCTGCTTCTGTAATTTAGATCTGTTTTACATAATCACAATTCACGAACATAATGTATCTTCTTGGTAGTACTTTCACAGCGTACTACAGTCAATAAGGCCATTATGCCTGTTTGTGGATATAAGGTTTGCTGCTTAAGAAAGTTTGATCTATAACAGTAGATTATTCTTCCAGAATAACAATGTAATCAAACTCAATATAATTCATGCTTAACAGTACAAAAAGGAATTGTCTAGCAGCCAAAAAGTCTCACTGAATCTATGTATTCTATATTTATGCCTATTACTGTTATCATGTTTGTTCCTGTTAGAAAATTTTATGAATCAGCACAGGAACAAATAGACAAGGGGAACAGATAATTCAAATGAAAACATGAAATGCTTTTTGTATAGCTAACAAAGCATGGTTATAGAATTGGCATAAATTGCAAATATGGGACCATACACAATCCTAGATTTATATGCAACAACTTCTGCTTGGCCAGAGAACAGGAGAGTGAATGACTCTATAGCCTGGGGCTTAAGACACCCACAGGGGAGTTGGGAGACAGTCTCCAGTCTCTCTGCTCCAATGACTCTTACATTACTTATACACAGTGGAAAGGGCTTCAACTGGGAGAGTGAGGGAGCCTTGCATCAGAATATCCCATAACCCAGAAGTTAGAACACTATGCTGAGAGGTATGTGGGAAACACCTGTTCAAATCCTTTCTTCTCCTCAGGCAGAAGAGGGGTATTAAACCTGGTTCTCCCATATTCAGCTGGCTGCTCAAACCACTGGGCTAAAAAGTTACATGGTGGTAGTGATGTCACCTCCTCCTCCTCCTCCTGTTGATTTGTGTGGAGTGGGGCAGGCACCTCACTCATTCTCACAAGAAATGACTTAGGTGCCTAAGCGGCCTACTGCAGGAGCAGGGTTCCTGGCTGTGGATGGCTAGCAGAGATAGATGCCTCCCTGAAGCCAGACTTAGATGCCTGAATCTGTGAGAGGGGTGGGGCCTAGGACACACCCTTCTCGTCAGCATCTCCCATTGGCTAGCTGAGGCAGCTCCTCGCCTCGCATGCTGGCTTTTGTGGATCATATTTTAAGGTGCCTGTCTCATCCCAGGCATTCTGTGGGTGGCTTAGTGCCTAATTCAGGCTTTGTGGTTCACTGTATTGTTACTGTGTTTTTTCCAGACACCTAAAAGTCAGCATTGCAATGCTCAGTCACCATCACAATGCCTAGCCCCTTTATGGATCCAGGCCTAAATGTCCAATCCTGCAAACCTTTACATATATGAATTACCATTTAAAGCCTTGATTCCACAGACACATACATGTGCTTAACTTAAAGTACATGAGTAGTCCCATGGGTGAGTGTTTTTAGGATTGGAGGCTGAAATCAATGGGATTTAGGTGCCTAAATTCCTCTGAGGATCTGGGCCTCAATCAGTGAAAATACACACATGAGTAAAGATGATTTACAGGACTGGGCCCTTGTCCTGAGGAAATGTTGAATAAGAGGCTACTTTCTTGTGAGGTAGGCCAGTAATATTTTCCCATATACGTGTCTCTGTTATTTAATTTCATGACCACAGTATATTATTTACTGTCGAACTAAAATCTTTGTATTATTATTTTCCCCTGTCTAGAAGCCAATGAAGAAATAAGGAAGAAAAAAAGAAAAGAAAAGAAAAAGGCAGAAAGGAGGAACTCCCATCCTGGAAGTGTACTTTCTTTGGAAAGTTTTAATCACTTGGATTGCCTGTGGATAATTTAATATTTAATTTTCTCTGCTGTGTATTTTATATACTAAAAGATTACTAAGATTATTTTAAAATAAAAGAAGTATTGGACCCAAAAATACTTTCTTTTTCCATTTCATGTGATGTGTTATCACATTGTGTGTTGCTAATTTGCATGTAAGACAATGCAGTTGAAACAAATTTAATTTGCTTAATTGAATGGACTGGTGGGAATCTTGTCTTTAATTGAACAAGCTGATTTTCCTTTTAGGAAATTTAGTGTTCCTAAAAGGTGCTTGATTACAACTAAAGCCCTCTGCTGAGATACAACACAGACAGAAACAATACAAGTTTCCTCAGATCACGCTACTAGTTTGTCTCAACCCCAGTGGGCCACTTCTAATTTTGGGGAGGACACTGTTTTATTCTTTGGCATGTCTGCTGAGACTACATACAAGTGTGCCAAATAGTATCAGTTGTCTTGTGACACCTGTTCACTAGAAATCTGAGTGACACTGCCTCTTTATATTGCTTCCTATAGGCCACCAACCAGCTGCCCCACACTTTCAACCTGGGCTGGATTTGAACTGGAGACCTAGTGGTAAAAAGGCTTTCATACACCAGTACAAAAACCTTGAGCTCATTCAGTCTCACAATAAAAATAATAATAATAAAATCCTTACTGGACTAAAATATGAAGAGTTATTTGAATTACTGCAGCCCGATTATTCGAGGAGATACATGCATGCAACTGATGTGGTGACCAGTCCCTCTGGTATTAATTATTTGTGAGTAATGAGAGAGAAAGAGAAAAAGTATTGGTTTGGGGGTCTGTGATGTCACACCAATTTCACACTGGCAAAACTCTTGAAAGTAGTTACTCTGATTTTACACCAGTGACACAGAGAGAGAGAGAGAGAGAGAAGAATCAGGCCCAGTGTTCATATAAGGAAGGATAGGCATTTGTGGACAGAGTGAGACGTGCACAGAGATATTGCACAGACAAGGAAATAAACCATAAGATCCATGTTAATTGAAGACTTATTAAAGGACTTGTTCTCACTGCTATTTATTACCTTGGGGTGTATTTATTACGTTGGGGTAACTAATGTGTATGAGCTATCCTGAGGTAAAAGCTGAGCCCTGGTCTACACTACAAACTTATGTCGGTATAACTGTCTCTCTCAGGGGTGAGGGAAATCCACACCCTTGAGCAATGTAGTTACACTGATCTAACCCCTGGTGTAGACAATGCTATGTCAATGGAAGAGCTTCTCCCATCAACATAGCTACTGCCTCTAGGGGAGGGGGAGTACCTACGCCAACGGGAAAAGCTCTCCTGTCAGCGTAAGTAGCTAGGGTGACCAGATGTCCCAATTTTATAGGGACAGTCCCGATTTTTGTGTCTTTTTCTTATATAGGCTCCTATTACCTCCCACCCCTTGTCCCGATTTTTCACACTTGCTGTCTGGTCACCCTATAAGTAGCATCTTCACTAAGTGCTGCTGTAAGTGTAGACAAGCCCACAGTAAAGTTCAGGCACTTGAGTTTTACCTGAAGGTCAGCTTGCAAGGTTAACTGGTGGAGGGGCTGGAGGGCTGTTTACCTCATGGTAAAACTAAAGTGCCTAGTTTTCACTGTGTTTTTAACCTCCGGATAACTCATGCGTGTTAGTTACCCCCCAAGGTAACTAACAGCTTTTTTAGCAATGAAGACAAGAGTTAGGATATAGGTGTGGATGCCATGGATAGGGAAGTACAGGCTAAGTGGGAGACAGGTAGTGTTTGCCAGTTGGAAAAGCACAAAATAAGGGAAGAAAGAACTGTTTATTTTCAAACTTCCAAAGAGAGATTACAAATAAGGCAGAGTAAAACTATTTATTTAGAATGTTGGGCTAGGTTATCAACTGGCATAAATATATTGGAGTTAATAGAAATTTGCTGATTTACACAAGCTGAGGGTCTTGTTTAAAAGTAGTTAAGTACCCTACTTGGGAAACAAAATCCATTTGAGTCTCTCATGTTTTCATTTTAAAGTTTGAACATGCATCAAATATGTAAAGGAACAAATGAAACCATGACAGAGACTGTGTTGTTCCACTATGTGTTAAATGAGCTGTGTCAAAATATTAGCTTTGCCAGACCATTAATGAACTATAGAATGGAACATTTAACATTTGATTTAGTGTATCTGAATGTATCTTCTTTTCAACCAACAGACTACAGGAATGTAAGGATTTTGTCAACATTTTGAGGCTCCAACCCTGCACACACTTGCCCAGGTACATCATGTTATAGGAACAGCCTCATCAACGATTCACATGCGTAAAGGTACACACATGCATAAGTGTTTGCAGGATTGAAGCCATTTCCTTGTATCATCAAGGTTTCCACTAAGATGATTTTTATGTTACTAGAGAAAGCAAGTCAAGCAAAACTGCATGCTCTGATGGTTTGGTTCAAACAGATCACTGATTCACAAAGCCTCTTATTTATTTGTTTGCTTCTGTTAGCCATCCAGTAGATATAGCTGGGTGGGGTCATTACCAGCATTTGAATAATTTACTAATTGAGAGAACAATTCCTGTCTTCTCCCTCCATTTGACCGGATATTTGCTTTATGTGTGTGCTTGATATGCAGTATTTACTCATGATGAATTGGGGGAGGAGGGTGTATTTGCTTTTGCTGATTCAGTAACAGCTACACCTGAGGTTACAGCTATGTTACAGCTATGATTATTATGCCTGTGCCATTGAAAAGTGGAAGAGGAAAGCACTTTCATACTTACTTTTTGGCCAGGTTAAGGCATCTTTAGTACTCCATGGCTTTAAAATATATTTACCCTTTAAACATGAGATATTGGAGCTTGGATGAGAGAAGATTAGATACCATAGGATTTCAAATGATTCTGAAAGGACCTCTTTTTATAGGTGGATTGGTTTGTATTTTAATTGTTTTGCTGAATAAACTAGTTGCATGTGATATTTATGAAGGTTATTTTCTTGCCTTTTTTTTTTTAAACAGGAGGAAGAAACTTCAACCCAAGAAATCAAAAAAGTATAAACTGTTAGTTTCTGATTAAAATATTCAGATGCAATCCAACTTTCCTGCTGCTTTTATAGGGGTGGGCAACCAGGATACTGCACATGTGGTTTTCAAAGAGGAAACCTTAGTTTTCTCAGTTGGTATAAAATCTCTATCAAACTATACATGGTTTGTTCTCTGTTTCCTCAGAGTGTGTTTGAGCCTAGTGAGTAATCCATACAGACTTAAACCATAGGATATGCAAGATACTCATGTTACAAGTGCCCCAAGGTCTTGAAAGATCTTGTCTGTGTTGCACTTTAAGGCAATTACTTCCCTAAAACAGAGACCTAGTGAAGCTTAATGGCTTGAAAACTAAAATCCTGACATTATTTAAAAGGGTCACTGTCATGATGGGCAGGCCCAACATTTCAGGTGTCTTTTTGTAATTATATTTATTAGCCATTGGCACCTAAAGCCTATGGTGATAGCAGTGCTTAAGGTGGTCTGAAAAAAGTGTGGAGGGCTATCATAATCTGGGAGCAGCAGTTTTGGTAAAGCACTGTTTAAAATGTGTTTCTTATCAACCTGGCTCGACTTACCAAAAAAAAAAATCATTTTTTTTTGATGGGTCTGTAATCCCTTTCAGCTCCCCTCACTCCATTTATACACTGGTGATGGGCACGTTGAAATGCCAGAGAAAGACCACACTTCATGTAATTCAATACATGATAGAATTTTGTCCAAATAAATGCTTCTTTTTAACAGATTAAAAACACCGTCAGTAACAATAGTCATGAACAACTCTGCAATAACAAACTGGTGTGCATGTGTCCTGAAAGAAAATAAACTGGTAAAGTCACAAATGTTTGTGACAAATTTCTGAGGGATACTTTTTAAAAAGCGATAAGTAAAATATTTCAAAAGAATACCTTGAAAATGTGATTACTGTTTGAATGAAAGAAATCTTTGGGGTTCAGTTGTCCCCTCAAAAGCTACAGGAAAGTATTGCTGTGAGATGTGAAAATTCAAACTCTGAGCCAAATCCTCAGCTGGTGTAAATCAACATAGGTCGATGGAAATCAGTTGGGCTAGGCCAACGTACACCAGCTGAGGATCTGGTCTTCAAACTCCACCAACAGCTGATCTTTCAAAAGGTACAGTGATAAGTACCTGCATGCAAGAAGGCAACACTGAAGCCATGATTTGTGTTTTGAAATTCTTGGCTTTGGTTAAAGTGAGTGTAGTATTCACGAAACTGATGTCTTCTATTAGCCACAGAGCAGATACTGCACAGCAAGGAAGCTGCAGGGCAAGCAGCCCTGCCTGTGTGCCTTAATCCTGTTCAGGAATGGTCACCTCTTAAAGTGATGGAGCCATTCAGCTTCTGGGACCATTCGGTCCTTGTCCTTTCTGATGAAACTGACAACAAGGTGTAGGATTTGATGGTGTGTGACTTTACAGTGTGTCTGTTTTTGTAAACAAATGAATTTTGAATGTGTCTCAGCATTACTTGAAATACAAACATACTGAAATTAATGTGGAAAGAGAAAACACTCTGGCACGGTGACAGTTTAGAATCTCTAGTTCTTCTTTGAGTACATGAATGATTTAGTTTATAACAGCACATTGTTGCCTGACAATGTAACTCCAATCATATTAAAATCAGTCCTTTGCAAAAACTATGCTTGTCAATAACAAATTCATGCTATTTTGGGGGCAGATAAACAACTTTATCCTGAAACGGAAGTCTCGCTAATTTGAATAGGCATTGCAGATCTGGGCACCAGATCTGTATGGTTTATTAAATTCATTTTCATATAGTGTGCGCAAGTCAGCAGGGGTGAGCCAAACAGGTCTGTAAAAACCCATGCACCTGCAAATGTAAAAGAGAGAGGATCCATTGCTTGAAATACTACATTCTATTGTTAGCTGACACTATTTTTCACATGATTTCTAAAAGTAATACTCTTGAAAACAGAATTCTGCAGTGACTGGGGAGAAAAATACAAAACCCTCAGAACAACCAGAAAAGGAAATGTTATCAATTTTAAAATATACAAAGGAAAACATACCTAACTTTAATCAGATCATCTCTAGACTCTCCTGTGGTTTAGTTCTGGCTGAATGGTCAAATGGGTTAAATGCTAACACATGACTTTTTAAAAGGACACAGTCAAATTAAAACCTAGTAGATTTCAAAAAGGAACTTTAAAAGTAGTTTCAGTGGCTACACCTGCCATTGAGTCCCTCTGCCAATTTTGATGGTTTTACTACCACATTTATCTAAATGTTTCAATGGGTTTTTTCTTCCCTGTCTCTGTCTGCAAAGCTCATACAAACAACAGGGGAAAATAAGTAAAAATGTAATCTCTCAATTAAACCTGTGCATGGAGCTTTACAGGCATATTAGAAAGCAAGGTCTCTCTCCTAATAAATTGTCTAAATTAGACAGATAATCAATCCTAAATAAATAGTTTCATAGCAGTGAATAAAGAACAGAGAAAAACAACAGAAGGGGAAAGGGAAAACAATAGTTTTCTTCCTACATGTACATTGTAAATGTTTGCTTTGTTTTTTTTTTACCTGTGATATAATCTTAGGTGTGAGAGGCAGTGGCTTGTGCCAGAGTGGTTATTATTGAGACCACAGCTAGCAGCTGAAAGATGTGTTTTAAGGAGGAGGGAGAACAACAAGTAATCCAAAGTAGCTATCTATTATTTGTCAGATTCATTCGGTAACAGTAGTCACGGGAGTCAGGGTAATGTCCATTGTCACCATTACTGAAATTGTATGGCTGGAGTCAGGAAGTAAAGTCTCAATTTCTTGCCAGCATCCCTCCATGTGTCAGCCCCTGATTATATACTCATCATTTAGATGGGCTTCTAGTGGCATAAACCAGAGTTCATGCCCTCTGACACCAGTAACTCTGATGGAGAGAAGATTGCAGAGGTGCACGGAAGTCACACGTCTACTCTGCTGGGACAAACACAGTCCAAAAAAGGGGTGTCAGTGTTAGGAAAAGAGGTCAACCTAAGGTGGGCAGGGGAATGTGCAGAATCAGTGTACGTGTATGGCAGACTCTACCAGCAAGCTCTGATGGAGTCCTCAGCAGAAGCTTAAGTTGCCCTCCTCTGGTGTAACCTCCAGGGGAGAGCAGTGATGGACAAACTGTGGTTCGAACTTCCCCCTGCAGCAGTGGGTGTTGCTGGTGCCAAAGGATTTATGCTACCCCACCTTGTTCCAGCCTGGTGAATGTGGCTCATCACCTCTATAACACTTGGGTATCTATGAATGCTGAAGAAATTTCAGTCTTGCATTTTAGGGTGTGATGCTGCCAAAGACAATGATACAATATATGGTTAAAAAAAGGGGACTCTTGGAGGGTTTGTTCTATCTTTGATGGTCCATTAATGATATGAGAGCTGTAAGTGCAAGGGCCAAAAATATCTGGAAGACTAGATCCTCATATATGGATTTTCCAAAGCACAAAGGACAGTAGTCAGCTGATTTGAAAATGAAGTCAATGGGAACTGGGTGCCTAACTGTCCTTTGGGCCTTTTGTAAACCTCCCCCCAAAAGCATTATAAAAAATAAGATGTCTCCAGAATTCATTACGCATGAGATTGCAAGGTGGGGTTCCCCCTACCTTCTAATTCACATTTTTCATCAGAAACACAAGAAAAAAGATTGCCTTGTTTCATACCGTTGAATATACTTTATTCTGTCTCTCATTCACACACACCCATTACATAATAATAGCAATGGTTAATGGTATTTTCTTGCTATACTTTAGGCAATGGTTCTCAAGGTAGCAACTGAAACTTGGTCTGAGAATACAGGCTTGTCTACGCATACAGCTCTGCAGGGACGCAAATGCATTGGTGCAGCTGTGCCACTGTAGTACTTAGGGAAGATGCTATTTCTGCTGAGAGAAGAGCTTCTCCCATCGGCATAGGTACTCCACCTCCCCAAGAGGCAGTAGCTATGTTGACAGGAGAAGCCTTTCTGTAGACAGAGCGCTGTCTGCACCACGGGTTAGGTCGGTATAACTACATCGCAATGTAATTATACCGACCTAAGTTTGTAGTGTAGACCAGGGCCAGGCCCTTTGATTAGACAGTTTTGGAGACAGGAAAGTTTTGTTTATATATTGAGGTCTAGCTCCACATTCATCTCACACCCCATAAGTCTAGGACTCCTTCCTGGGAAATTACTGTGGGACAAGTGTAAGATACAGGCTCCCTTCAGTCACCAAATCACTTCCATTTTGAAATCAGGCAGTGTCAGTTGAGCTAGAAGAGTTTCCTCTGCATCCTTATGACAGTTTTAACTCTAGAAAAACAAGGCTGTATATCAGCACAGAAGATAAAAACCCTTCTTGCAAAGAGGATTCGTTTTTTCAGGTAAGCTTTTTTCCCTTAAAAACTGCATTCTTTTGGCCATATCCTGTGAACAATTACAACACACATTCACCTGCCCTGTGGTCAACAGCAATGTCTATATATTGTGGTTCAGCAGGGAAATGTAGTGTTCATTGATGGAAGAACATGCTATCAAATTTGGAGCTAATATATCAAGTACGTCAACAAACTAACCATTAAATCCGTCTGTGCATTAAAATACCTACGGTGGGTGTATGTGGACACCCCTTGGTTTCACTTTTCTGTAAAACTATTTTTCATTGTAGCTTTCCATGAGCATGTGAATTATCTCTCAAGATAATTTATGCTGGGCCAATCCAAAACTTATTGAAGTCAACATGAATCTTTCCACTGAATCCAATGGCTTTGAATAAGGCCCATTCTACACACATTGTAGTATCTCGTTCTGATCGAAGAGATCCAGTGTACGTTCCTGATAAAAGCAAGACTCCAGACTTATCTCAGTTTATTTTATTAAATCCTGAGAGTTGTGAAAAGATTACTATGTCTTAGAGAAGGCTAGGCACTGATATGTCTAGGTCTCTTAAAATAAGTGTTTTATCATCTGCATGCATTAATAGCTTCTGTGTATATTGGATTATGTGAATTCTTTTGAGTTCTTTGTGATTACAGATCATCAGTGCAAATGGTTCTCCAGATAGTAAGAAAAGAAGTGTCAAAGTAAGTAATTTATTATATCTCAGGTTGAGTTTTTCAGAACAGTGACTTAACTAAGGTTAAGCCAGGATAGAAATCCCCCCTTTTTTCATGATGGCTGTCTGAAATTCCTTAATGTCTTGGGACTGTTTTACTTAAAAGAAAATAAAAGTCATTAACAACAGTTCGACTTTCTAAAAAAAATATAATGCACGTGATGTCGCATGCAGTTTGCATCATGTGTTAGTGCAGGATTAGCTGTGCTATTTGTATGAAATGCCTGGGCACCTCTGCACTGTTGAGTCACCTCAAAAGCAAACATCATTTTCATTATTTGAGCACTGTTTGAAATGTTCGGACCCTAGTCCAGCAAGTGGCTGATATGTATACTATATGCTATATCTGTTTGTCCCAGCCCGTTGCACAGGTATGGGCAAGGCCCCAATGCATTTTGCAGCAAGCTGAATGTAAATTCTGTTGCAAGGCTCTGGGTTTCTGCACACTTCGGTGCTTAATTATGTGGCAACCTGGAAATTCTCTGAAGCTTCAAGTAAATTCAGGAATGGAGGATTTTGTTGAATGAAGTATGAAGATGAATAATCAAATCAGTGAAATATTTTTGTGTTTACCCGTTCAATATTAAATTCAATTTACTGTGCCTATCTAGATTTTTCAACTTGCTTCAGGTTTTTGCAGTGATGATATATAACTGCATTGTGGAGGTTGTCAGGGGGATCTGAAGGTTTTGAGAGCTGGGGCAGTGGCTGTTGGGGCTATTGTCACTGGTGAGGGAGAATATACTTCCTTTTTTCCTCTTTACCATGTAGGAAGGGCCTGAGATTACTTGACATCTTGTGAAGGGATTTGATTTCTTATTCCTTACACCAACATTCTTGACAACAACTTCCTAACCTCTTTGTCTCAATATCTACTACTGCATGCAACAATAATTGATGAGCACAGTAGTTGCCAAAATGATCAGTAGTGAAATAGTTAGCAATGATAACATTTGTTGGTGTTGGTCTTCAGAGTCAACAACCCATTGAGGTGAATATACTTTGGTATGGCAGTAGTAGACCAGTGAAAGCAACGGTGTGACTACAGTTGGATCTTAAAAGATCTCTTATCCAGTCCAGAGCAGAGAGGGTAGCCATGGGAATGGGTCCCTACCATGGATGGCTGTTTCTGCCTAGCTGTTTGCAGGTTTTAGACTCAGGTTTATATTCAGTTCACTTTGGAAGCGTTTTCCATTACTGTACGACCGTGAACACAAACTGAAAAAATAACGTATTTGAATGTATAATGCACAGTGTAATTATCTGACTGATCAGTGAGGAACTTAAATAGTTTGACCATTAATCCACAGCAGAGATAAGTCTGTTTCCTCCTTTTTTTAGGCTGTTGTAGATCTTAATATAATGTTGCCTTCTGTGTGGCGGATATTAACTCAGACATATGTGAATACCAGATATCTATTATCATTAGCAACAGTAACCACATGAAAGATCTTGGAATTTCTTCTTTTCATTTTCAATCATATTTTTTTGTTGCTCCCCACTATGAAGGATGTGCATCATTCCAAGTCCCACCTTCTATACAGACCCTTTCTACTCCTCTGTCTATTACTATACATTATCTACCTTTTTTAAAATATTAGACATATGAGAAACTGATGTTATACAAAATTCTAGTTATGCTAAACAAATCCATTCCATGTTATGACAAGTTGCCTTCTTTTGGTTGTTTGGGGCTTTTGTCCTATGATTGGATTTTGCTGAATTTTGTTCTTAACCATCAAATCCAAAAATATTCTGAAACTTGTACAGGATTTTCAATTTGAGACCCTCTAAACTCATTTGTTGGGATGCTTGAATAATTGTTAATAATCCACCAACAGTTATAAAACTACAGCATAGATACCAGCATTCTGAATATCAAAAATAGATATTGTATACTTTAGAGCAGGGATCGGCAACCTTTGGCACGCAGCTCGCCAGGGTAAGTACCCTGGCGGGCCGGGCCAGGCCGGTTTGTTTACCTGCTGTGTCCACAGGTTCGGCCGATCATGGCTCCCACTGGCCGCGGTTCGCCGCTCCAGGCCAATGGGGGCTGCGGGCAGGGCCGGCTTTAGCAGGTGCGGGGCCCCACGCCGGAACACTAATTGTCTCGTGCCCCCCCTGCCCCAACTCCGCCCCAGCCCCGCCTCGACTCCATCCCCTCTCTGCCCCATTGGATCCCTCCCCAAATCCCCGCCCCCTCAGCCCTGCCCCCTCACTGCCCCATTGGATCCCTCCCCAAATCCCCTCCCTGACCCCGCGTCTTCCCCAAGCATGCCGCATTCCTCCTCCTCACCCCTCCCTTCCAGGCTTGCGCTGATCAGCTGTATGGCGGCGCAAGTGCTGGAGGGAGGGGGGAGAAGCAGGACGCGGCTATTTTTTTTTTCCCCGCTCCGCCGGCAGCCCCGGACATTGCGGGGCCCTCTTAGGCGCGGGGCTCCATTCCTGGGAATTGGCCGAATCGACTTAAAGCCGGCCCTGGCTGCAGGAAGCGGAGCATGCTGAGTGATGTGCTGGCCGCCACTTCCTGCAGCCCCCATTGGCCTGGAGCGGTGAACCGCAGCCAGTGGGAGCCATGATCGGCCGAACCTGCAGACACGGCAGGTAAACAAACTGGCTGGGCCCGCCACGGTGCTTACCCTGGTGGGCTGCATGCCAAAGGTTGCCGATCCCTGCTTTAGTGATACTGAGATTAAAAAGGAGGATCACAGACATTTCAGATTGAGAGCTAAATTAGAGTGATAATCACTACAGAAAGCTTTATAACGACTTGTATTTGCATGAACAGTTTTGTTAAATTTCCACTACTAAACAAGTTTATTTGTTTATTTAAAGAACAAAAATTTGTCATACATAAGATAACAGGTGGCTAATTTTTCCTCTAAATTGCTTATTAAATCTGATTTGTTTTATAAAATCACTTAGTTCAACCTAAAACATGCCGGGGTGTGAAACTTGAGAAATTCTCTTGCTTCTCATAAAAGAACTTCTCAAGATGAGGACAACATGCTAAAATGGAGATCTGCAACAGCTGCTGCCCCAGTCGGCTTTGTATGTTGTATTTACAAAGATTTTTCCAAAGCTTTTTTGACTTTTTGTAAATGAGCCCAATGTTTAGCAGAGCATACAGCACCTCTTGAGGGTGCCTATTCCACTTATTGTTATGGTATGTTTCACAGATGAATTGTGAAGGTTGGGAAATAGAAATATGAATTTAGGAAGTTTTTAAATGGGGTGGAGTGGGGGTGGGTGGAGTGGGGGTGGAAATAGCTTAATTGGAAAATCCCATTTGGCAAACATGTCAGAGTAGAGACTACAGGAGAGTATGCGTGTGATTCTGTGATGAGAGCGGAACAAGATTTTGAAGGAGACCTTGAGTGCTGCTCAGTTTGCTATAGGCATGTCACCATAGTAGAATTAAAATGAGAAAGTTTTTGTGGGTAGCATCATGAGTTCAGGATACTGAGCTAAAAGAAGAGAAGACAGAGATGTGACAGATCGAAGATACTTCAGGGATCAACTCTAGTTTTGCAGGTTTGGAGAGACAGAATCAAAGGACAATTGTTCTTTTAATAACTGCAGTGTAAAAAGAACAGATTTTGATGTGTTTATGAGCTGTATGTTAGTCTAATGACTGAACAGAGAACAAACCTGTGTCATTAATATGAACCGACAGTGACTTCTTCACCATCATTTGAATTAAAGTCACTTTTAGCTATGGTGAACTATTTACCAGAGATTTGAATGTTGACTGAATGGATCCTGAACATTTATATGAAAATATATTAAGGTTCCAGGCATTAGTTTCCGTGGCAGAGGTGACTTAGTAGGTTCGAATCACAGAGCTTCCCCTTTTCTTTATATGTTAAAGATCCCGTCTCCTTTCTCTGACCTACTCTCACAAACTTGGAGACTTTTTTAAAGATTCCACTTGCTAAGAGGGTTTTCTTTTCTGTCCTGGGATTGTGTGCTGGACCAAGGCTATAAATCATCAAGGATGATATATATGCTGCCATTTAGTTTTATTTTAATCTTAAGACCATTTATAATGACAGGTTTCAGAGTAGCAGCCGTGTTAGTCTGTATCCGTAAAAAGAAGAACAGGAGTACTTGTAAAAAGCAACAGAGGGTCCTGTGGCACCTTTGAGACTAACAGAAGTACT
This sequence comes from Chrysemys picta bellii, assembly GCF_011386835.1. Taxonomy (NCBI): domain Eukaryota; kingdom Metazoa; phylum Chordata; order Testudines; family Emydidae; genus Chrysemys; species Chrysemys picta. The sequence continues at coordinate 272,038,860 of NC_088791.1, read as the reverse complement.
GGGAGCATAAGCTTTCGTGGGTCAGAACCTCACTTCTTCAGATGCAAGTCAGATGCAAGAAGTGAGGTTCTGACCCACGAAAGCTTATGCTCCCAGTACTTCTGTTAGTCTCAAAGGTGCCACAGGACCCTCTGTTGCTTTTTACAGATTCAGACTAACACGGCTACCCCTCTGATACAGGAGTACTTGTGGCACCTTAGAGACTAACAAAATAAGTATAACAAATATAGTATAATAAACTAACAAATTTATTAGAGCATAAGCTTTCATGGACTACAGCCCACTATGCATCCGAAGAAGTGGGCTGTAGTCCACGAAAGCTTATGCTCTAATAAATTTGTTAGTCTCTAAGGTGCCACAAGTACTCCTGTTCTTCTTTAAGCCCATTTGTGGCTTTTTTGCCTTCCAAATCAAAGGCTTCTCTTCTGAGACTCCCAGCATGATTGCCATTCAGTGCCCACAGTAGTTTTTTTGTTGTGGACATCTAGTAAGATATGGAATGAGATCACCATTCATTTCACACATAGGCCACCCGACAGCCATCAGCTGATACTTATTTTTCCTTTCAACCGCCATAAGTCACACTTCAACGCCAATGAGAAACTATTGATTAGTCCATTACTAATCCGATCATGAATCCCGCCCTCCCTCTCCTTGTCTCGGTCTTATGTGATGTGCATACACTTCAATTACCTTTTATGATATTCTATCAGAAAATTATTAACTTGATTCTGCCACCCTTACTCATGCTGAGTATTACCTTACTCCACAAGTAGTCCCCTATAAACCAATTGGGTTACTCAGAGTATGGTACTGCTCAACACAAATTAGCAGAATGGGGTCCTATTATAAATTAAATCAAATGAGCTGTTTTGGAGGAGCAACGCCATGTGGTCTGAATCAGGTCATGTTCATTGCCACATTCTCATCAAATACGGTCATCCCTAAGAAATACATGGAAGGCCTATTTTACACTAAAACAAGGAATACCTGACTGACAGCACTTTGTTTTTCACTAACTGTCCTAATTACCTGACTATCCTCTCATCATGTGATCTTCAGGCAACAACCGCTCAAACACAGTTTTTCTACAGATGTTAAATAGAGCTCTTCATGCTGTAGGGCAAAAGTAAATTAAGTTGATAAACATGCACAACTGCCTGGTCACGTGGCTCTGGAGAGGGAAGATGTTTTCTTTAACCTGCCATTGCTATCATCTATGGCAGTATTCTCTATTTTACTAGATTCACAGGAGTAGGCTAAAGAAGTGCAGGAATGATCAATAACAGATGCTAAGAGATCTAATTACAGAAACTTGACATAGTCACATTTTTAAATGCAAACACACTAGTTTATTTAGAGAGACACATGTATTTTATATTCATCAGCCTTAAATATGCACCAACATGGATTAGAAAAATAAAATAGTGTGCCCTTGTGATCTGATTTCATTGATCAGTTGAAAAATCCACACCCCGAGTGAAGTAGTTCAACCAACCTAAGTCCCCATGTAGACAGCACGGGGTCGACAGAAGAATTCTTCTGCTGACCTAGCTATCGCCTCTCACGGAGGTGGATTACTGATGGGAGTGACAGTGGTGCAGCTGTGCCACTGTAGAGTTTTAAGTGTAGACAGGCCTGTATATTGTGTTTTGCCCCATAAAGTTATTAAGGAAACTTTTTGTAAGACACTACTTGAGAATCTTTGTGGGTTTTTTCATTTGTAAAAGTTTCAGAACTATTTATGGCTCCAATTTTGTGGGATTATAAATAAATTGGATTTGTATTTTAGTGTCTACTCTTCTACACTTTTTCTTTTTCTTAATCCTGTCCTCATAATTGGAGCAGGAAGAACTGTGTTCTCTCCTTGTTATCGCTGTGAATGTCTAAGTGGCCATGAAGTACAGCACAGTGAAAATCATAAAGTTCTAGGTATCCTAGAGCTACAATATCTTTATATTCCCTTCTATATACACCTCATTCTATCCCCAGGTCTGTTCCTTTCTCGTATACCTGTAACTGATCTGAACATTTGGCTTCTTGTTAATATCATCCATAACTGTTCAAAGAAATGATCTGTAAGAAAAACATCTTGTTTTCATCTAAAAATTTTGACTGTTTTTAATAAAATAAGTAATAAATTTCCACATGCTTCTAAAACATTCCATTTTTACTAATTAATAGTAGATACTTTGTATGCATATAGTGCCTTTCATCTGAAAGGTACATAAACTGCTATACCACTGAAATGCAACCTTCTCTGGGTTAGAGAACAAAAACCAATCAGTGCATGGTACATTACCCAATGGGGAGGGTGAGTGTGAAAGTTTGACTGAGGACTCTGGGTAGGTTAAATCACCATTTTACCCCAAAAGTGCCATGAAGTCTTTAAGTTCATGCCAACCTTGGTTTTTAAAGTCTCATCTGACAGACAGCTACACAACCAACTTCAATCTTTTCTGAAAAGAACGAGGGCTAAGATGAGACCGAATCTGTAATTCCAGGGATTCTAAGTGTTTCAAACCTGAAACTTAACTAAGATGTCTCTCTCTTCTGTCTACACTGTCATACTGAAAAGCTGTTTCACTGTAAAATGTCGATTTTCTCTGCACAAATTGTGAAATTTGTCCCATTGGTTGAACTTGTAATTTAACTCTGGTGAAATTTCTTGTTTTGTTCATTGGCAAAAAGAGAAACAAAAATGTCAGTTTCCAAACATAAATAGCCAGGAAGCAAAAACAGGTAGCTTTCCATAGCACTAATTAGTAAAACTGGACTGGACTGTATTTCATCTGCAGGTTTTTCTATATTGTGGATTAGATCCATCAGTGGCCAATCTAACATCTAATAGAAGATTGGTTCCAGAATGCTCTGTAACGGTTGTTTGGCTTCATCCTTCTGTGGTTGTTCTTAAGGTTTCTTTCCTCTCTCGTTTTCCCTCTAAAACAAGAATAGACACTATTTTGGGGTTGCTAGTCATGAGGAATCCAACTCTTGAGTACAACAGGCTTACATAGTAACTTTCTGGCAGAAATTCAGAAATGCTTTGACCAAAGGGAAAGAAAAAAAGATCTAAAATGAGGTTAACTGGAAATAAGACAAAAAAATGTGGAAAACATTGAAAACAAAAGCGCACACCCTTTATAACAAGAAACACAGAAGAACTGAGATAAATTGTGATATTTGTTTTCATGCCTACTTGAAAGCTTTGCTAGTTTACCACTAAGTATCATGAATACTAAGATCATCGCTTTTAAGAAAAACAGCTTCTCCTCTCAATGTGCACGGATATGTGAGAACATTTTAGCCCCAAGTTTGCCAAAGATCAAGTCTTTCTGTTTGCTTTCTTTTCGAAATTAACTCTACCATGGCTTGATGGAGAAACGGTGCGATCCAGTAAGGGAGAACGCTTGAAGAGTTCCCCAAATCTGACAGAATTATCATAACAGTGATTCTGGAAGTGATGGACTGTGTAAAGCAGCATCTTTCTTACAGACTAAAGAGCCAGCGCTACTTGCCTCTCTTCTTTATCCTCTGAAAGGCTGGGGGAAAGTTCTGAAAAGGTAAAAATATATTTTTTTAAAGAATTAGGTCAAAGTTTTTACAGAGAAGGGAGCGGAATGCACAGGTAACAACGAATGAAGCTTTTCTGCTGACCTGGCATAACCAATTACTGCCAAGGTGCACTGCCTCCTTTCTTTCAACATATATTTATCTGCTGTTAAACAACGCCAAGGCAACTATAATTTTTTTTTAAAACAGTCTTCTTCTAGCTATTTAATAACGTGTACTGTATATTTATGACTCTTTAACCAGAAAACCATACCCTAATGGGTATATTTCAAGTTCCTGATCCCAACCCCTTAATTTGCTGTAAAATCACCATTCTCATTCTTCTTCAGAGAAGTATTATGTTAGCAGATTTTGAAGTTAGTTCTGAAGGGGATTGTTTTTATAGCACCACATATCCTAGTGGAGGGCAGTGGCAGGGAGTCATTTTCTATTCCAAGAAAACAGCCACCCCTATCAGTGTGATGTAGAGCTCTGGATTTTATTTGTAAAGCCCTAATGACTAGTTTTTATTCCATAATCACACAGTGCCCCTTTCACCTGATGATTTTTATTCACTCTTCAGCATACTTCCTTTTCTGCTTCATCATTCATCAACTATGAGGTAATTAATTTTAAATGGGAGACTTTCAGTAACCAACAGAGACTATCATAAATCAAAACTTCACTGGGTGATAAGTTAATTTGTCAGTGAGAAGGCTTTGGCAGTCCTTTTTGTTTTGTATGGAATTTTCCAGATAGTCTTCTTGGCTTCTTAGAAGCTGCCACAAAAATCAGGATTAACATTTATTGTGGATCCTTAGTCTTGACAGAGGTCCCAGAGTCCAACAAGGATAGCATGTATTCTTTCACTGGCCCCCAGGGGTTTCTATACCTACGAAAATCATGGATGTGCCATCTGCTAGAATATGTGTGATCATACTGGTAATGGATGGATGTGTGCCAAAAAAATTGTATGGCCATTAGGAAACACTTGTCCTCCAGTTGAAAGGGCCCCTTTACACATGTCTATCCTGAATAAGCTTGTGTGCAAGTTTATCTCCAAAACATGACACTTAACAAACTCATTACAATCCATTGTGAACTAAAGTCGGGGGGAGGCAGGGGAGGAGAATATTTGCAGGCAGATCAAGCAGCCCATATATCCACTGCATCCTGACTGCCAGGCAGCACCCAGAAATGGCTTTGGAGCTGGCATCAAAGTCAGTTACACAGTAAACCAACCAGCCACTCACAAAGTTATTGCTGGGGAAATATGTTACAGACATGTAACATGTTATTGCTGGGGAAATATATGTTACAGACATGAGACTTTCTATTTAATTTTCTATTAAATTTTAGGTGTAGCCATGACAAATTCAACAAACTGACGTATCCTGGAATGAGCACCAAGTCCTTTGTCTAAAGAGAATTTAAGAGGCCAGATCATCTACTGTGTTATGGTTCCTTTGCATTGCTCAGGTGGGGCAAAGGGGCAGAAAGCTGGCCGCAAATGCCCAGCAGAGAATTCCCATGTTAGAAAAGCACTGGCATGGGGGAATGTCTCTGAGATGGGAAATCAGCATGATAGTGTGTGCTCTATGACAGCAATCCTCCAGTGGAGTATGGTCTATACCAGTTAGAGCAGCCCAGAAGCCTCTCTAAATTGGGCTAGGGCTAATCCTGATAAATCAAAAAGCAGCAACGGTCTCCTGGATTCTCCCCTCACTCCTCCTGTGCCAGGCAGAGTGCTGGTGCAGGAAAGAATATAGCTTTGCCCATCTAGTTCAGCATTGCAAATTTTAAAATAAATGTAATTGTGTTAGGCTGTATGGAGGGGTGGAAAGTGCTTTTTTCTGTTAAGGATATTTTGGTTGAGATAGCTTTCAAATGCGGCCATTTCCAGTGTTGCTTGGCCTCTTTTGCGGCTTTCACTATTGTTGGAGCCATGTCGGTCCTGGGATATTAGAGAGACAAGGAGAGTGAAGTCATATATTTTATTGGACCAACTTCCATTGGTCAGAGACACCAGCTTTAGAGCTCTGTGTAAGCTGAAAGCTTGTCTCTCTCACCAACAGAAGTTGGTCCCATCAAAGATTAATTAAGTCACCACCTTGTCTCTCTTTTGCTGCTGTCAGATGCAGGGAAGATGGGCAAGTTAGAAAAGAGGAAGAATTAATGAGAACAAAACAAGTGTAGGTCTGCAAAGTGATTAAAATACTTCATTGTGTATTGTTGATCAGCTCTGAGCTCTTCTTGGAACTAGAAAAACAGAGAAGTTATCTGATCACAGATAATCTTGTGATGGGCCAACCAGTGATGAGAATGGATTTGGGAAAGTGGCAGCAAATACATTATAGATAGGCAACTGTCTCTTCTTCTCTTCCTCCCCACTTTTCCGTATCTCTCTTTTCCCCACTGCCCCTTTAACCACTGCATTCCTACATGTAAGCCAGTGGTGCAGAAGCAGAAGGATTACATACAGAAGCCTTTTTCTTCTCTCCTGCACTTTGGAAAAATGATCCAATCCCAGTTTCCTGACAGTGTTTGAAATCGGCACCTCAATGCTGACAAGCCATGAAAGTGGCTGAATCATAACTGCAATAATTATTCCCCTGGCCTGGCTGCATCATAACTGCAATAATTATTCCCCTGGCCTGGCTGCTCAGTGTCCCTGGCTACTTGAAATTATAGCCCAGACAACTGAGGATCAGTTAAAGCCATGCAAGAGAGGAGACTGTTGGTACTATAACTATTGCTGATATCTTAATATTTTGTCTTCTTCTAGCGACAGGGCCTGATCCTGCCATCGATCCACACTCAGATCTCCCATTGACTCAATGGGGGTTCTAAAGGCAGAAAGATTAGTTTGATTTAAAAATCCTGTCAAAACTGTATAACAGAACATCTATGTAGAGTTATGAATGATGCAGCACACGATACAACTTGATCTTCATGGCCCAACGTGATTCTCCATGTGTGATGAAAACTCAATCTTAATACAGGAGATGTTTTGCAGTAGCTTGGATACCGCACTACCTCAAGTAGACACACATCTACCAGAATTTCTTATGGCTTAGTAAAATTAACAACAATGTTAATTATTAACATTAATTGGAAATGCAAAATTCTATAAACTCCCTATGTTGCTGTCCATATGGTGTTTTGATGCAACTATAAAGGAGAAATGCGATCACTTGTAGGACTTTTTCTGACATCTAAGTATTCTGTCTAGCCTAAAATGCAACAACAACAACAACAATTTTGTTTATAATTTTGTATTATTTTTTCCGAATACAACAAATATATCAAAATACCAGACTCATCATAATATACGAAGTAAATAAAGGAGGTTAGGATAAAGGTGGGGAGGGGAGGGAAAGAGACATATCTAGCTTCAAGGTCTATGGTAAGCAAAAAAATATTTCTGTTACCCTGTGCTGAAACAGAAAGACTGAAGGTGGTTGCATCTTGATATGTCAGGGTGTGTATAGAGTCTGCATTGTGTGTCAATTAGAGCTGGTTTAGATTCATAGATTCTAGGACTGGAAGGGACCTCGAGAGGTCATCGAGTCCAGTCCCCTGCCCGCATGGCAGGACCAAATACGGTCTAGACCATCCCTGATAGACATTTATCTAACCTACTCTTAAATATCTCCAGAGATGGATATTCCACAACCTCCCTAGGCAATTTATTCCAGTGTTTAACCACCCTGACAGGTAGGAACTTTTTCCTAATGTCCAACCTAGACCTCCTTTGCTGCAGTTGAAGATATCCTATTAGACATTTGTATTAAAATGGTTTCTTCATCAGTGCAATTCAGTACAATGTATAAGGTTTGCTGACCATGCATCGGTAATGTAAATGAAAATAGCTGTTTGACTATAAATATACAAGTTATTAGTAAAAATGTATTTCTGAATTCTTTTCCCCACAATGGAACTCTGAGGAGCATACTTCACCTGTGAATTAATACAGTATTATAAGAACTGGTAAATGACCGAAGATGTCAAATCACTTCAAACATTCAAGGTGAAATGTACATGCATCAGTAGCAATATTTCTGGGTAGCAGCTCATGAGGAACATCTAGCGTTGTGTAGCTTTGGATTAGAGTTCACAAATTGCATTGAACCTGGCCTGCATTTCAAGTTTGTAACAAAATCCAAAGACAAGAGTTCTGCCTGGCTTTGAATTTCAATCTGTTCTAGTAATTTCCACTTGTTTCCTTTAAAAATTAAAGTGCTAAAATCTGCTCAGTTACATTTGTGTAAATCCAGAGTAACTCCATTGACTCAGTGAAGTTACTCTGCAATTACGCTGATGTAACTGTGAGCAGAATCTGGTCCATCTTTAACAAGTATGGGATGCTCTGAGGTCCCAATCCTGCAAAGATATATGTGCATGTTTTGCTTTATTCACTCTGAGTAGCCCAATTGAAGCAAATGGAACTAACTACTCTCAGTGTGTGAATTTAAGCATACGTGTAAGCCTTTACAGGATTGGGGCTCAAGTCTGAAGAGTTCTCAGTTTCTTTAACAGGAGTGGAAGATCACATGTATAGGAGAATCTCTGTATTTACTGTAAGCACTGTATGTTCTATAATCATGGATTTCAGATTCAGTAACGCATAACTGATCACTTTTCTCCACGATAACAAGAATGGCACATCACTGCTACAGGTTGTACCTCCCCCAAAAAATATCTCCTCCCCCCTCCCCCCCAAAAACCCATCAAAACCAAACCAAATGACCTTTAACAATCAAACTAACAAATCAAACAAACAATTAAACAAGTCCAGAGTTATGCAGAGATTTTACCCTGAAAAGTCCCCACGGGAATTTTTATATTGATTTTACATTGAAAGTGTTCTGATATTACAGAGATGGGTGGCAATATAAAACTCTAAGGTGGACAGATTGCCGCTCTTTACATTATTACAGGAGAGGTCTCTTTTGCACTTCCCCCCCAAGCTTTTGAAAGGCAAACTCTTCTCTAATGTGTGATGCATCCTATTGCTTTATAAATACGGACAAATAGGAGGAGCATCTTATAATTTCATTTTTCAATACAGGCCATTTGTGCTGTTTTTGCCTTTCGCCTTTTCTCTTGCTGATTAAAGGTTTGATTTCAAGGGGCGTTTAGACTGAGTGAGGACTGCAGAATCAGGACCCTAGACTTGTGTCAGAAAACACATTTCTTCTGTTTAGGTCTTGCAAGCAACCACTCCACCATGCCCATCCTTGATTTATAGCTCCATAGCTAGACAGAGCCTTTAAGCAGTGACAAGGTCCCTCTGAACACAGCAGAAATATTTGCTAACATTGAAATTTCCTTCAGGGGCTTTAGGCACAGTTTGCTCATGTGGGACTTTTAATGAACACCTAGAAGCAGCTGTGAATCAGTGCAATCCTGGGCTGTTTTCAATCCCCTCCACTCCCCAGCTCTTTTCACTTCAGAAATGCAGAGTGCTGGCAAACGGCTACCTGAGGCAGCCTACGAGCCATGAAAAGATGCAGTTGGAGTGTATCAAAAACAAAGTAAAAGCCATGAGAAGCCAGTTTCCATCCCCCCCGCAACCCCCCCCCCCCCCCCCCCGCCCACCAGAACAGCCAGGCCTGCAAGCACCGCAGCTCAGGCCACAGAGCTGTTTGATTGCTTAAGCCTGGTGGTCAGACAATAGGACCAGAAAGAATGGCTGCTTCCTTCCTTCCTGTTGAGTGTTCTGCCTGAGTGAACAAATTCAATAGCACTTCGCTTCACAGCAACACTAGGCTCTAGCACAGGCGAAAATCAACAAAGAGCCATTCTAGGGCATTTCCAACTGCACCTAAGCCAAGCCACTGAGCTGTGGAACCATCCGGGGAGGGGGAGGGGGCATCTAAACCCAGACATTGCTGGAGGGTATGCATAAAGGCACAGTCAACATTCAGGTTATTGTTTATATTGAAGGACTAGATTTTTGATGTTGGGCATGTGCTGAGATTTTTGTTCGTCTCCCCTGCCATTTTTGATTTTTAAAATGCTTCTGCTGATTTAGAGAGACAAGGTGGGTGAGGTAATATCTTTTATTTGTCCAATTTCTGTTGGTGAGAGAGACAGGCTTTCGCAGTGACCTGAAGAAGAGCTCTGTGTGGCTCGAAAGCCCGTCTCTCTCACCAACAGAAGTTGGGCCAATAAAAGATATTACCTCACCTACCTTGTCTTTCTAATATCCTGGGACCAATACGGTTACAACAACACTGCTGAATTAGTCATTTTAAATCCCTCTGCATCTGTCAGCAAGTTCGCTGTAAAGCATTTAAAAGCAATGACTAAACTATGAAGAAGGTTATACAAGAATACCTTGTATGAAATCCAAAGAGGGTATTTTCTTCCGTTCTAAGTACTGGAGTCCTCAGCTTTCACACATTTGATATCACAGACAACAATGGAAATAAAATATGATGTCAAACAAGGGCAGTGTCTAAAACAGACTGGTAAACAATCACAGATTACATTTGAATGGATATACATTTAAAAACACTTATATAGAAGTGCTATAGAAATGTCTCAGGATAATTATGGATTATTATTTTTAATATCTGACTTTTTTTTCTGTCTTTTAAATCTCACTCCTTACTTCAGTTCTGTGCCAGACTGAGAAGGAATATTATGTAGTTAAAAATGCAAGGACATTGGACACATACGCCCAGAACTGCCAGGCAGAAGTCACATATTTGCAAGCACTGGGTTTCTAGATCTCAAAGATCCTTGAAAAGGATTTAGTCTGTGTAGTGCTCCCTGCCAAAGAATACAAAATCAGCATGCTAAATACTCTTGCTGTCTCTTACAGTTGAACTAGTGAATCACATTGTAGAACTGCTGATACTGTGGGAGTCCAGTACATCTGTAGTTAGGTTTCTACCCTTCTTGTAGAAACCTGGTATGGCATGTTATATAACTATACAAAGGGGGCATATTTACTTAGGGTGCCCAAGTTTGTTGATTCGGTGTGGTTAGGGGAAAGTACAGCAAATATAAAGCAGATTATCATAGGCAAATATATTAAAGAGCTCTGCCGGAATTTTTTGATTCATTATCTATCAATATATTTTTAAAATTCCAAACTTTTTCTTTTGTGGCTTTCAAATGAACATGGTAAGATGTTACACTTCTATGCTGCATCTGTTTTCTTAAGCAAAGACCTGTTTAAGTTGTTTTTCCCATTGTATCTGAACCATACTTGAATCAGACCACTTAGCCAAGTTACATCAAGCCTGTTTCTTTTCTTTTCTGCTTCTGAACTCTGACAGATTATCCTAAACCCATCTGCAACCATGATTAAATATATGAAAATCATCTTTGCTTCTCTTTTGAACTGCCTTTGATATAGTATTTGCTGTCAGATAGTCTATAATGTTTGAACATCTGGTAATGTAAACTGATGTTATTGCAGCTGAAGAAAGAACCATTTAGATATTTTTATAGCAAGTTTTTTTGTGGCATCTGATATTGCAGTTGTGGCTTGAGTTTACACTAATCTTGTGGTGCTACAGTTATAGCTAAATTATTCATTTTTATACATCTGAATCAGAACATAGCTTAGAATCCTGAGAAAATATACTACTTATAAATTAAAATAATTGATATTAACATACTCTATCATCTAGTATTTGGAAACTAGCTCAGACAACATTCTATTTAGCAATAACCTGAAATGCGCATGCAAAATCCATTTCAGTTATGGATTAATGAAAGCTAGATTATGGTAGTTAATATGTTTGATGTTGTTTCTTGTTTAAAATCAACTTAAATGGAGATCATTTAACATTACAAAGCAGGGTATCTAAGTACAAATTTTCATCTCTTTCTATATATGAGACATCAATGTATAGGCATACAGTCCTAAATACAATTGACCTACAGGTATCTACTAATGCTTAAAGTTGACTATTACTACAGAACAATTGCAGCTCACTTAATATGGGGCCCAATCCTGTTCCTACTGAAGTCAGTGAGAGGATCCCATGATGTGACTCAGTTGGCACACTCCTAGTAGAAGTATGAACCTAGAAATGCATAAAGATTGAGGCCAGAGGCACCAACTTTCTACTGTGCCGGGGGTGCTTGACCCCATCTCTTCCCACCCCGTTCTGCCCCCCTCCCCCAAGTGCACCCTTGCTTCTCCCTCTTCCCCCCCCAGCACCTCCTGCATGCTGCAGAACAGCTGTTCTGCGGCAGGCGGATGGTGCTGGGGTGGGGGGAGGCACTGATCGGTGGGGCTGTCGGTGGGTGCTGAGCACCCACCATTTTTTCCTATGGGTGCTCCAGCCCCAGAGCACCCATGCAGTCAGCACCTCTGACTGATGCATATCTCCTTTTCTTGCCCCACTAAAATTTCCCCAGATTTAAGGGCACGGTTAAGGTATAAGTGTATTTTTAGGAAGTTTCTCATTGTTACTTGTATTTTTCTGTGGGCAAACTAGTTCAGGTAGAAAGTGAGGTTCTGGAACAGCCTTCCAACAGAAGTAGTGAGGGCAAACAACCTAACTGGTTTTAAGATGGAGTTTTATAAGTGTATATATGGGATTATACACAGGGCCAGCCTTCACGAGAATGATGCCCTGGGAGAACTTGTATTTTGGCTCCCTTACTTTGAGTTCAGCCCCAGGTGGCAGGGCTCTGGTGTTAGTCACTTTACCCCCCTGACCACAGCGCCCTGGGTGGTTGCCCACATCACCCACCCTGATTTTACAACAGGGTTGCCTAGGATAGCGGGGGACTGGACAAGATGACCCAGGAAGGCCCTTCCAGTGCTATGTCCTACACAAAACCAAAAACCTTTACCCCAAACTGATCACCCAAAACTTGATATTTGAAAAAATTCACTTTACTCCCCACTATTGTTTTTCATTTTCACACTGAAAGTGACATGCAAGTGCAAGGAGAAAAGTTATTTTCCAACTTCTTCCAGCCTAATCAGAAGCAGGAGTCACCAGAAATCTTGCAGTGAAACTTCTTCCCATGAGATTTATAGCCCAAATTTTGGAGAGCCTACTTCTTTTACATAAGCTAGGAGTGACTTTCCAAACATCTGGGTGCTTATTTAACCCCCTAACCTCTCTGTGGTTTGCTCATCACGTGGGAAGTCTTGTTCCCACCAAGACTTCCCACATGATTTTAGGGAAAGGTAGGATGTTAGCTATTCAATATGTTCCATGGTTAAGGCACTCAGCCTGGGTCTGAGAGACTTGGGAACAATTCCCCCTTCTGCCTGAGGGAGAGAAAGAATATGAAAAGGTGCTCCATGGGTGGCGGGTACAGTAGGCCAGGGGAAGGAGGCTTAAGCCCAGCCTGGGCTCTGCCCATGCTGCACCCTCTCCTCGAAGCTGGCGGCAGCTCAGCTCTGGCCAGAGGCCAGTAGGTGGCTGGGGCTGGCAAACAGCCCGGTGCTGGGGCCAACACTGAGGCCGGCCGGCGACCTAGTGCTGGGGCTGGCTGGCGACCCGGCCATCTCTGGGGCTAGCTGGTGGGCGTGGGGGCCATCTCTGGGACCGGCCCGCAGCCTGGGGCTGTTCCGCTGGGGTTTCTCCACCTGCTGGGGGAGAGGAGGAGGCGGCTCAGGGCTCCGACAGGTGGGGGTTTGGAGCTGGGGGAGTTTTGGGGGGCAGGGTTCGGTGTTCCAGCAGGTGGGATAGGATTCAGGTGGAAGGGGCAGGGCCACATGGCTAACCTCTCCAAAGCAGGGGGCTCACATGCTGCCCATGTCTCCCACCAATCAGAACTAAGCTATAGGGCTCCCTCTGTCTGTCCTGTTGAAGCTGTTCCACTTTGCATAAATAATTAGAGTCATTGGAGCAGGGAGAGCATAAGAATGGCCATACTGGGTCGGACCAAAGGTCCATCTAGCCCAGTATCCTGTCTTCCAAAAGTGGCCAATGCCTGGTGCCCCAAAAGGAACGAACAGAACAGGTAATGATCAAGTGATCCATTCCCTGTCACTCATTCCCAGCTTCTGGTAAACAGAGACTAGGGACACCATCCCGGCTAATAGTCATTGATCTATCAATCTATCAGATTCTGGGTCTCCCACCTCCCAGATGTGTGCCCCCTAACCACCAAGGTATAGAATTATTCTCTCTCTCTCTAGCCCAATGACTCCCATAAAAGTCTGTCAGTGCTGCTACTTACCTGACTGCTCTTGAGTCACTCATCACTCCCATCCCCCAGAAAGACTAGATGTACTAAGTCTACAGTACTCCTGTCATCCACACTTCAGAGAAGTCCTATAACATTCTTATTGGGGAAAAGGTTTTTTCTGTAGATGAATGCATTTTGGTTTGTCTTGGGAAACTGAAGTAGGAGATTTAAATTAAACAAAAAGTTCCAAAACTGTGACCAAGAAGCAGGGAAAGTTGGTAAAAGAAGAAATGGCACCGGTAATCTGGCACGTTGAACTGAACAAAAGAAATGGGAGAGTCTGATGAAATAGCCTCCTCGTATTCAGCAGGGTGACACTAAATCAAAATTGATGTGTGATACAAGATGGATTTATGGATGGATCTAGAAAATCACATTACAATTCTATGAAACTTGTCACAAACATAGGTACCGAGGGTAAATTTTCAACTAGGCTTGAGCCAAGTCTCCCTGTTTAAGGATATCATTTATACTCACAACGTTTATGCCTGCAAAGTTACTTACAAGCACAAATTGAGTACTTGTATCTCTCTCTTTCTACATGATATGATGTGTAATTGCAGGTGCAAAATTCCAGTCGAGAGAGCAAATTACACCTGCAAAAGGAAGGTGGCAGCCCTCTTCAAAATTTACCTTTTGATGTATTTATTTTTTTTGTTCAATAATCGCATGACTTTCTCATACCAATAAAGCTATTGAAACTGAAAATTTAAATAGCTTATCTAGGTGCTTTTTTGCATCGGGTGCTCTGTTTCTTTTTCTGGGTCATCCTGTGATAAGATACCACAATCTGGCATACCCATCAGCATGAAATGAAAATATTATATTAAAAAGCCCAAACCTCAGCCATTTTAAACATAGGTAAAAGCCAGGCAAGCAGTAAAACACTCATCCCTCCAATAGCTAATGAGTACTCTCATCTGTAATGGTCTGTCACATCTCTAGTTAATTAGAAACTAAATTACTAACAATCACCAATTATTCATAATGGCATTCTTTTACCCTGTTAAATTAGTTTTAAAATGATTAGCATAAGAAACATTTAGCTTTGAAATACTAGTCAATAAGTCAAAAAGCATCTGAACATTTGCCTATTTAGCCTAATGAAAGACATTTTATCTGGTACTGCCTCTAAATGCACAGAGACAAGAATAACCCTGTACAAGTAAATGGGTTTACCAAACAAACCAGATCTTTCTTTCCCTGCAATCGTTTAGATGTCTTGACTGTTTCTCTCAGTAAACTTTTCCCAGAATGCTGTAGATACCTTGCAAGTGCTAAATAATGTTCAGGACAATGTGAGAAAATGCTTTGCAACGTCTCTGGCCTATTTAAAAAAAAAAATTAATATAATGCTCATCCCAAACTCTCTTCCAAGCCCAGCTTTTCAGGCACTTGACTAACTTATTTGCGTAAAAGGTGTATATAAGCAGGCAAGCTTTCACAGGGTGTCATTTTCCATATAATCAGGAGGGCTTTGTGCTAAATTGTATAAGAAAGCATTCAAGGTTAAAATTCAGCATGACTCTCCCCCAAACAACCTCTCCTGCACCTTCACCCCCACCCCCACTTCACCCCTTTTGGAGGCTCCTGTCCACCCCTCCCCAGTCTACCCTTAGAAGCAAGCTCATCACCATTAGCACACAAATGCAAAATAACCAGCCGAGGCCTCTTCCCGGGAATACAAATTAGGGGCAGGTAGTTGAAGAGCTTAGAAAGCTGAAATAGCTAAATTCACAATGAAAAGAATGAATAGATGAGAGACTGAAAGTGGGGTAAAGTGTTCAGCTTTTGTCATTTAAAGTGACGTCTTTAACTCTTTGTCTTCGGGAGGCTGCTCTTCACAAAATAATAGTGAATTGCAATTAAAAACTGAAGGAAAAAAGAAATTATATAAAGAAAATGACAAGAAGAAGAAGATTTAGTTCCTTCCTTGGTATACGACTATCATTCTAGGAAGCAGAGAGGATCATTTTAAAACTATCATTGTTTAATGTGACAATGCTACTCTAGATAGTGAAACAAATGATGTAATCAAAAGCAGCTGGAGAAAAGTTTGTAGATGGATCATCAAATCTCCTGAAATTACGCCCATTCGTGCAACTATCTACCATTCCATGGTTTGTCACGTTTATTAGCATGGGTCATTGGCCACTGATCTTTACTGACTAAGTGATGTTTCAGGTTTGAAACAGTCAGCTGAATATACCTTGGCCCTTATTTGGGCAGAACTCACGGGAAATTAGGTTTCATCTATGTTACAAATTCAGCCATGCTACTGGACCGGGTTACAACATGCCTGTCCCCTGACCCAGTTAAAGCACGTTTCCATTTTGTAGTGTAGATAGGACCTAATCATATGCCGAAGTCATGATAAGACTTGATGCTTGTAGAAGTCTTTTAAAATATTAAGACTTTGCTATGATTCAAGGAGATAGATCCCATCTACACTGCAAAAATGGAATAGGTCTGTAACCACATCCAGGGACAATTATTTTGTTACCATATCCCCTGGCATATTTGAATGCACAGTTTAGACAGGATCCAAATTAAGCAAGAGAGCTATGGTCCATCTTACCTCACACATTACTAGACTTGGTTAGAAAACAATTTTGTGAAGATTTCCACAATTGTTTCTTTCCATTTCTCACTTAAATGTTTTGACAGATTTTCTGACCGGCTCACCACATTTAGCCCACAAAATGGACTGTAGCCTGCTTAGACCAGAGCCATGAAAACCTAAAGCAGCTGTATGGCCTGGATTTGTAGTTCACCTCTAACATTATTTTGAACAATAATAGTATCAGTAAATAGAACTGCAGTCCTACCAGTAGCACCAGAAACATACCGCTTTTAAAGAACTGAAAGAGAAGTAGATTCCAAAATAAAAGCAAAATTAAAAGAATAAATCATGAACAATATGAGTGTTCAAACAATAGATGAATGGCAATAGATACTTGTCAGACAAGCTCCATCACTACCTTTGCATGAATGGTATATGTCTAACAAAGTGGGCAAATATATGTTGTATGTCCTCCTGTTCTATCCACATGCATGGTGCTCTTGTGTACTAGCATAGGCACAGTACTCAGGGAAGTGAGGAAAAATTTTAATGGCAATTAGCCTGTTATATTAGTGCTTTTACTAATAACATGCTAATGGCCAACTCTGCACTCAGTTGAATTAATTCAACCTTTTGACTGCAAAATCTGGAGGGTTAGTCAAAGTTTACCTGAACCCTTATGTTTACAAAATTGGGCTGGAAATCCCATTAGCTTCCCAGTGAGATATCCATTATTTCCTGGGTTTGGTCAGGCCATTTATTACATCAACTCCAGTTCTTGCAAGAACTTAGAAGAGCAGGAACATGGAAAAATAAGAAAACATAAAAGGTAAATGAATGTTGTCAACCTCAAAATGGTCACATCAAATTCAGCTCAGGTACTGAGTAAAAGTTTATGGGTGGAGATGGGAGAACTCCTCTTTTATCTGTGCCCACGCTCAGTATTAAGGACCTTTCAATTCCATTATGACTATTTGACAGCAGATATTCACCATTAACTGTGACACGGAAAAAAAACAACCCTTATAGTTAGCAGAAACAGATTTACAAAATCTTCCAAAACAAAGACACGACGACAGCTCAAAACCTCTCTCATCGTCATCCTTAAAATGTAAAGGGTAAAAATCTTAAAACATATTTTCTTTATGGTAATACAAATTTGGATCCTTTCCAACAGTCTCACTGCTATAAAAATGAGTTAAAACTTTGTTTACATTTCAGAGATGATACATCTGTTGTGAGCTGTTGGTGCGACTAGCTAGTCCTCAAAAGACCTTTTGACAAGACGGTTTTGTGGCTTTCTTTATTTAAACATTTCCATGATTTGTTAAACATATTTTAATGATTTCTCTCTTGCTTTAAAAAAATATATATATTTAAGGCTCTTGGATTTTGCTGTAGTTGTTGGAAATGTTAACATTTATTCAGGGCTCTTCGTTTGCCTTAGGATGCCTCCATAAATATTTCTAACACTTTGCTCCATATACTGGTTTAAACCCCACCCCAGTGAAGTCAATGGGAACTGGACATATGTATCAGAAGTCAAGTTGCACCCCTTTATGATTTCTACAGTATTTTTTAAACTAAGATTCTGAAGGAACACCCATCTAAAATGTAAACCCCATAGGGAAAACAAAAGTGGGTATTTAACAGACTTAAATAAATGGGAAGGATCTGGAATGAATCAGGAAGAGTTTGGAATGGATTTATTGGAAGAGCGCTGCCTCCATTTAGCTTTCCATTTTTACGGGAAGAATTAGAAATGTCATTTGGCAGATGTCTATAATGTTTTTGGAACTGGAAGGAAATTTGGCTTTTCCATTTGGTGTGGGTGGATGTTCCCCCAGGCCAGATTTAACTTGTAAAATGAGAGAGGTGGGATCTAAGCTTTTCCTAAAGGGAAACCTGTAGCTACATGTTTTGCAAATTTACCTTAGAAAATCCTCAGCCAGCAGCCTGCATACCTGATCCAGGTACTACTCAAGGGAGCAGGCCCTAAGCATTGGTTTTGCTCTATTTACAGCACAAAGACACGAGCCAAAAGGATCAAAGTATCAGGATTCAGAACAGCAAGAAATCAATATAATAAACCAAACAAACTGGTGTGCCTTGCTGCTTTGTTCTGTTCTGGCAATGCGAAGCAGCTGTAAACCTGACTAATGCAGACTCAGCCAGTGAACGTAGCCCTATATATTTTGTGGAACAGGGAAATATTTGGTTTGTTCATGACACTTTGGAGCAGAGACTCTCTCTCACTGTGTTTTTCAGCCATGAGCAGAATGAGACCATGATCCTGACTGAGGCTTTTGGGCTCTGCTGTGATACAAATAATGTAATTCACTAAGAAAAGAGAGTGCACTTATACTATGCAAGGAGATGCAGGAAGTTTTGAAGAGAAATGGACAAAGTTTGCTTTAAAAATCATAACAGATATAGATAGTGATAGGCAAAAAATTGTCCAACACTTATTAGTTATGACTCAGTTTACTATCCAGTGATAGTATGGAAAGATAAAGGTGGGATGGAGGGACAGAGTGTCCACGAGCAATACCCTTGGAAAAGCTCAATTGTCTGCCACCCTAATTGCTGGGAATGGGAGGGTGCAGTCCCCTAGACGAGGGGTTCTCAAACTTCATTGCACGGCAACCCCCTTCTGACAACAAAGTTACTACATGACCCCAGGAGCAGGGCGGAGCCTGAGCCCTGCTGCCTTGGGTGGGGGAGAGGGAGCTGCAGCCCGAGCCCTGCCACCTTGGGTGGGGGTGGAGCTTGGGCTTCAGCTTCAGCCCTGGGTCCCAGCAAGTCTAATGCTGGCCATGGCGACCCCACTAAAATGCGGTTGCAACCCACTTTGGGGTCCCAACCCACAGTTTGAGAACCGCTGCTCTAGACTATGACTGGGACTACATCTTTCATGTCAGCCTCTGGCTAATAGCTCTCTGGTGAATTTGAAGATTCACCCTCTGCAAAACCCTCTAATTACTGGAAGAGAGAAGGAGCTTTCTGGGTCTTTGCCCCACCCTGCACCCCCTCCCTACTGTGAAGGGGGATGATCTGTGTTACTCAACTGTTTTTGCCAACCTCTGTTTTCAAGTCTCCCTCCCCTGTGAATAATTCCATTATCTGCCACTGCTCAGATATTTGCCAGGCAGAAGCTGGTGAAATTTCTATGACTCTTGTATGCCATTACTTCCTACCCCATTCTAAACTGCAGGGGTGAAGGTCAGTAGCGTAGCTAGTGGGGTGCAGGGGAAGCAGCCGCTTCCCCTTAGCACATTTTCCAAAAGCGGAGCCCATGCTCCGCTCTGAAGCTTGGTCTGCCCGGCGGCGCTGGGCTCCTGCAAGCAAAGGAGGGCAGCACGCCTGGAGGAGCCATGGGGAGGGGGCAGCATGGCCAGAGGAGCGATGGGGGCGCAGCATGGCGGCCCGCAACTCCCGCCCTCCCTGCCAGACAACTTTGATGCACTGACCGGGTCCCGGGGCGCCCCCAGAGCAGGGAGGGTCTCCCCTGCCTCCTCGCAGCAGCCACACCGGGCAGACCCGCGGCCGGTCACTCCCAGCAGGAGCCTCGGCGGCGCCCTCAGCTCACCAGAATAAAACTCCCCCGAGGAGGGGAGATTGCTTCTCCCCTCCCACCGCGGCCTGTCAGCGCAACCCGCCCACAGCCAGGCTCCGCCAGCAGCCCCAAGCAGGGCAGCGCCCCCGGGCTGCAGCTCACTCGGACCGCACCTGGGGGGGCTTGCTGCCTTCTGCCTCACCCCCCCAATGGGTAGCGCCAGCGCTGAGCTTGGGCTGGCGCTGCTCGCGGCAAGCCCCTCCGAGGCAGTGACAGCGGGGTTTGCTGCTCTCTGCTGCTGGCTTGGCCGGGCCTAGCGGCTGGGCCCCGGAAAGAAGCAGCGGAAGGGCAGGCAACGGACTCCCAGGCTCTCCCGGTCCCAGAGGCAGCTCCAGCCCCCTCTGCACAGAGAGCCCCGAGGACCCCAGCCCATGGCACTCCCATCCCTAGTAACCCCTCCCCAAGCTCCATACCCCATGCCCCTGCCTTTCCCTCCCCTTCACCTCCCCTTGTACCCCCGTCCTCTGCCACCCTCCCTACATCCTCCCCTCCACCTCCCTTCAAGTCAAACCCCCTGTCCCCCTCCCTCCACATCCTCCCCTCAAACCCCGTCCCCTGCCACCCTCCCTCTACATCCCTCCCCTCCATCTCCCCTCAACCCCCCTGTCCTCTGCCTGCCTTCCTCTACAGCCATGGGGGGGCAGCGCGGCCGGAGGAGCGAGGAGGGGCGCAGTGTGGCTGGAGGAGCCAGCCAAGCGGGGGGGGGGGGGGGCGGCGTAGCCGGAGGAGGAGCCAGGGGGCATGGCCAGAGGAGGAGCCGGGGGGGAGCCTTTTTTATGTTTGCTCCCCCTGCTCTTAGAACCTGGCTATGCCACTGGTGAAGGTGACCAGTCTTGTTAATTCCCCTCCTCTGCCACGTGGCAAACCTATGGGTGGCAGCCGCAGAGTAGGAGTCTGCATGCAGACTCAGGAAGATAGCATTGCATCACCTCATGCTCAGTTTACCTTTGGAAAGTTATCTTAGGGCTCTGTTAGTGCTCAGCAATCTGGGATTAAATCTACCTCACATACTGCACACCTACTCTCTGTGGCCCCTGCTGCTGCACACTAAAATTTCCCTAGCACACTTTGATTTATCCCCCTTTCAAAGCAGGATAGATCAAAGTGCACGAAGGGAACTTTTAGTGCACGGCCACAGGGTCCACACAGACAGTGAGTGTGCAGCATGCGAGGTAGATTTACACCCCAGCTTGCAGTGCACTAGCTGTACATCTAGATAAGCCCTTAAAAACATAAGGGCTACAGACTTTATTATTTAATTTAAAGTGAAGTCAATTCTTCAGAAATTGTTGGCTTAGGCTCTCACACATCACAGGGAAAAACTCATACTCACCCCTCCTTAGTGGATTTTTCAAGCCGATAACTGAGAACCAGCCTATTGGCAAAGCTACAGTGGCAGGACTACTCCATTTCAGAGACCCAGATTTGAAGGCAAGCAAGCCACATGGACTATAATAATTTTACTATGTACAAGATCAAGAAACAAAATTCCCAACCATTAGAACTACACAATGCTTACACTTGTTACACGCTAATTATTAGAAGATCATTAAATAATTATGCAGCATGTAACAATGTGCCATTTTGAAATGTTTTAACTTGAAAAAAGATTAATTTCATCTTCTTGTTCTTACCTCTTTTCATAAATCCTGTTTAACGTTTTGTTCGCTTCATACCTAAAAGGATGGGGGCACACAATAACAAATAGCAGAAAGATCAAAGGGGATTGTTAGAGAGCTCACTCACCCAAAGTCTATAGAGGCCTAAAAATGTGTAGAATAGATTGGATGCAGTCTCTTCATACATCTAAATGCAGGGAGAAGTTATTACCAATGTCAAAAGAAATGCAGTGACGTGGCATCTTTCAAAATAATTTGATTATAGAAAATTCAAAGAAATATTAGAAAATGTAAATGATGGAGCTGCTACATATTTAGAAATCAGACTTTTGACTGGTTATCC
Source organism: Chrysemys picta bellii (assembly GCF_011386835.1). Lineage (NCBI taxonomy): Eukaryota > Metazoa > Chordata > Testudines > Emydidae > Chrysemys > Chrysemys picta. The sequence goes on along the minus strand of NC_088791.1, from coordinate 272,016,988 downwards.
TGTCTACAATTGAACCTAATTTTATATTCCTAATGAGCCTTGGGAGACAAAAATCTTGTCTAAAAACATTTCAGCTCTCTTCAGTGTTGGCTTACTTAATTAGAATTATTCCTGCACTAATCTCCCTAGCCAGCAATCGAATAGCTATTAGCTGAATGTATTTACTGTTTAAACCACTGCTGAAATAGTGGCATAGGCTTGGTGCCAAGCTTACACACAGGTAGCCAGTAGAAGATTTGGCCTCATAATCAAATTAAAATCCAACCTGGATCTCACCTTTCCATTCAAATCACACAAGAACATCTCATTTAGAACAAAATAAGGCCTTAGAAAGTAATGAATCATTTTTGTATGTTTGCACAATAACCTTGGCCATAGCATATTTGAGCTTGGATGGGGAAATTGACTGGCAGATCTGTAGAACAGTATAATTATACCAGTGTAACTATGCCAGTATAACTCTCTGTGTGGACGTACTATTCTAGAATAAAAATGACTTTTTGGGGGGGGGGGGGGAAGTAGCTCATGTCAGTTTCTAATGCAGACAATTTCCCTATGTAGACAAGCCCTTGTATTAGAATTGTTGACAGGGTGTTATGTTTTTCTCCTTGATGAAGAATCTCAGAGCTACATTGCTAACTCCTTAACAACACAACAGAGTTCTGTTCACCAAGCATTGGAGCAGTTCAGATAATATAAATGGGCTACTATAGTAATCCCAAACTATGGGGTTTCTTAAAGGGAATGGGAGCGGATGATATTAAAATGTTCACTTAGAACCTAGTCAATGAACTTCTGACCTTTGGAATTTTAACTTTTCACTGTATTTTTCACACTTAAAATTGTTCCAGGAATTGTGAAGGATTTGGCAGCTAGTGGATAGGGTTGACCATTGTGCACGTTGGGCCTCATACCTTTATCATTTTTGTGGAAAAATTCTATAGCAGCGGAAAGGGAAGAAAATCGTGGGAGAGGAATACGGGCTTGATCTTGCTCCCATTGAAGTCAATGGCAGTTTTGCAGTTTGTTTCGGTAGAAAGCTAGTGATGCAGTCAAAGGTACATGTTAAATACAGTTTGTCTCCTAGACAGCACCACTACATATCCTCTGTGAGGTACATATCCTCTCCCTGCCACATACAATGGCATTGCAAAGTTTAAGGTTCAGTTGAAAGGTTTAAGGCCCAATAGCTCAGGATCCTATAGAGCCAATATTGGATCTTTAGTGCAGCATTACCACTTCCAGGAATAGAACAAAGGGTCAGTCTTGATAGGCAGAAAGGTGTGTTTTTCTATTGTATTAGCTCAATCAAACTAGCTTAACATGATTGAAAAGCCCTCAATGCTTGTTAAGACACAAGCCTAAGCTACAACATGGCTAGATAACACATCTCCAGACATAGGCGCCAACTTTCCCTGGCAGCGGTGGGTGTTCACGCCCCCCACGCCCCTAGCCCTGCCCCAACCCCAACCTTTCCCTGCCCCTGCCCTGCCTCCATTCCAACCCCTTCCCCAAAGTCCCCGCCCCAACTCCATCCCTCCATGCCCCTATTGGACTCCTTCCCCAAATCCCCACCCTGGCCCTGCCTCTTCCCCGAGCCTGCTGTGTTCACCCTCCTCTCCCCTCCCTCCCAGCTGCGCAAAACAGCTATTTCATGGCGCAAGCGCTGGGAGAAAAAGCGGGCATGCAGTGTGCTCAGGGGAGGAGGCAGGGGTGAGCTGGGGGGCGGGGTGGGGAGCTGCTGGTGGGTGCTAAGCACCCACCAATTTTTCCCTGTGGATGCTCCAGCCCCAGAGCACCCACGGAGTCGGCACCTATGCCTCCAGATGTTAGCAAACACATGGAAACTAACCAGTGTTAAAATCCTGGTGTGGACAAGACAGTTGTAGTTTTAGCAGGTCATGGTAAACAGTAGTATGTATGCACTAGGGCCAGGTCTACACTAAAGAGTTAGGTTGACCCAACTACTTTGCTGAGAAGCATTAAGCTGACCTAACCCCAGTGTTGACAGTACTAGGGCAACTGTTGACCTAGTTGCCACCTCTCAAGCAGGTGGTTACCTACAATGACAGGAGAACCCCTCCCATCACTGTAGTGAGTGTCTACACTGAAGTGTTACAGCAGTGTTTCTAGTGAAGACATAGCCTAGGAGAAATAGGTGTTTACCTCAGCTTGCTAACATGTGTTACAATTACAACTGCCTTGTTCACATTAGGATTTTTACCATCTGTTATCACATTAGCTATCATGTGGTAAAAAAACACCATTTTTGCTAGTGTAGAAACACCCACAATCAGCCTTAAGAGAGCTTTTGTGTTAGACAAAGTTGATTGAGCTAACAAGATTGGACACACCTTTTTTGTCTTCCAAGACAGAGACAAAATGTGAACTTTTCGGGGACGAGGTGGGGGTCATAAAAGAGGGAGGAACAAATTCACCCTCTACCAAGAATAGTCACAAAGTACTCTATAAATCTTCATTAAGCTCTGGCAATGTGAGGAATAGCAACAAGCTCAGGCTGGAGGGTCACTAGCCTTTCCTGTCTGGAATTGAAATAAAACAGTTATGGAACTCAACTAAAGCCAATAAAGTCCCTGATAATCAGAATTTAATGGCCAGTGCTTGTTCTCAAAATGGGCCAGACCAACCTTAGATCCTGTATAAAGAACTTTGTCCAGTTTGTAAACAGTACTTTGTTCCTGTTCTCTACATTATCTTATCAGTTTTACCAGTGTTATTATGAAGGGTCAACTGAGAAAATATAAAATTAAAACACAGTGCACTGACTTTGGAGGGGTCAAACTCAATTTGACTTTTGCAGTTCAGGCTCATCTCTAAAATTTTACATGTATAAAGAGTGACCTTGCTGATACATATACAGCTGTTGTTCCACCCACAGTACTCTGATTGAATCGAATGAGAGTTTGTATACCACTCAATGGTGGGATATGGCTCTTAGTTTATATATGCAACATATAAATTCGTACTCTACAGCAATTAATTACTTTTTAGGGCTAGATCATGACCCCACTTTGTCACATCAGTGTGCAGTTACTCGTACAAGTAGGCCCATTTAACCCAATGTGTTCCCCAGTGTAAGAAGTTGACAATCTGGCCCTTAATTATTAACTCGGGAATCCTCTCTCATGTTGTAGGGCTGATAGCATCTGTCCGGTTACTACATTGATTCCTTCATCCATCCATTCATGTAAAGCACAATTAATGCTTCCCAAAATGTGCTTCCCTATTCTTCCAGCACTGCACTGAATCTTCACCAAAGGGCTTCTCTCCCTCAAACACTGTAGCCAAACAAACATAACATTTAGCACTGGGCTGGGGCTCTTACATAGAGCAGTGCAGCTGAAACAGTTACACAGTTCAGAAAGCTACAATTGGAGGGGAGGGGAAGGGAGAAGTACTGTGTCTCTCACATACCATGAAACGGACGGTCCCACAGAACCCCTTCCTGACTGCCCAAGGGCCCAGGTTTTAAGTCTCTCTTTTCATTTTGGGTTTGTCAGCATATCACCATGTCTGTCTACAAGGCATAGGAGCCCCCTTTTGTTTGATGTATGCAGAACGCCCTAGGGCACTGAAGGGGTTAAGTGGAGGAAATTCTTGTCAACTTCAATAGAGAGTTAGGCATTTAAAAGCATTGTCTGTAAGACAAATCCAGTTACATCTGACATCAGATAGAAAGAGCAAACCCTTTTTCTTCAAGGTTTTTTTTTTTTAAATATACTTTCACAGTGGAAAATATTCATATTGTGGTTTTGCACTAAAAATAAATTATTCCATTCACAGCCAACAACAGGTAGCTGAGGTTAGTTCAAACCACCAGTAAACTAATGAGCTATGTGCTGCTGCATCTGTAGAAATGACCAGAACTCAAAACAGCCTCAAAAATAAGCTCTATGAATCATTCTTGGAAAAAAAATTCACTCTACAATAAAAATGTTCTGCATAAACTTCTGCCACACCACGCATACTTTCAACATTTTTTAAAAAAAAGTAAAATGGTTTGCATTTATCTTGGTGAATTACAATGGCCTGGGTGTTTTTCATAACTCTGGGAAGTCTCAAATGATCCCAGAACCCTAAAATAAAGTGATTTAGTTAGAGGCATTCCTCCTGCACAAACATTTGAAAAGCAATAAATAATAGCTCTTAAAGTATTATAAATAAGGATTCTGGTCTAGAAGCATGACAATGGCTATTGTTCAACAGACACAGTAAGAAACAAACACTGATAAAAAAAAGCTCATTCTTATTCTACTGTGCAACTATTTGTTTGTGATAATTTATGGGTCAGATCCTCAGTTGGTGTAAACCAGCATAGCCTCACTGAAGTTAACAGAGCTACATCAATCTACCCAAACTGAATATCTGGGCCACAGTTTGATAACAAAATCTCCAGCAGTGCAATTTAATGCATTACCTTACAAGGGTACATTTAGACATGACAAGTTCCAGACAACATGAGGACTTATTCCTAGTGTTTTAACTGCTATACTTGGTAGGTAGCCTTCAAACTAGGGGCCAGCTCGTCCCAACTGGTAGTAAGACCCACACTGAGGGAAGAAATTGCCACCAAACTTCAATGGGGCCAGGATTTCATAAGGCCTTTATTTATCTTATAATAAAAAGCTGAAGTTAGCCTACTGACTAGAATAACGTGACCTTGATAAATATATAATGCAAATAGCATAAACACTGGCTAAGTTTAGTACACTGAGTGGGATATCTCTATCTGCACATCAGCTATTTTGCCTAGTTAATTTTAATCAAATGGGCAAATTTTCCTATTGTTCTGGAACAGTAACTTTAATGGGTGGATTGTGACAGTCCGTTCCCCTCCAGTTACACCTCCTCATATTATATCTCGTTTTCTTTGTGTACTCTGAACATCTGGTACCAAGGGCTAGTTGTTCACTTGGGTACAAAGCTCAAGTGTAGCATACATTGCCCTATGTTCAGCCCTGCTTAATGGAAACCTACAAAATCATTCTTCACTGTAAAGGTTCCAGAAGCAACCTACAACTGGGGTTAGAGCATGGGGATGAAAGGAAGAAGAGATGGTGCTTTCCAAACATCCCATTTGACAGAAAAATAAAGTATGAGAGAAGTTTTATTAGTCATCATCTAAGGAAACGATTTTGCGATTGTGCTTTCAAGAAGCATGTCACTTTCAACCCTAGTGTACGGCTTCATCAAAAAACAAAGAAAAGGAAGTCACTTGTGAAGCATGCAAATATACAGCAAGAGAAATACAGAAATACAAGTTAATTCAGATTTTATGGCAGTGTCAGAGGGAATAGGAGTTGCATAAAGACACTAATTTCAGCACTGATATGAAATTTGGGATAACAGATCTTCATAACTGGGGTTTACCTGTATGATTTTAGATAGTTATTCTGTACTTGGGGCACAAGTTCCCCTTCAGCTCAGGGTTTTTTTGTTTTTTTTTTTGTAATTAGTAACAAATTACATTGTCAGTCATATTTGTTGTTTAGCAAAAGCTGAAATATGTACCAGTGGGTGAAGTTCTGAGATCATTAATAGGAGTGTGATCATATCTCCCACTTCCAGGAGCAAAGGAGACAGACACAACAGACTTAAGCTTCTTGGGGGTGTGTGGAAAGGACCCTTTCCCTCATGGACACTCTTCCACAGTTTCAGTCTCTGGGCTGGGGTTGGACTGGGAGTGGATTTGGGATTATGGTTGCTCCCCGTGGAATTGTGTTCATCTTGAAGGTGATTTTTCTGGGTAAATTAATACTGATAGAGTCTGTCTTCTGTCAGAAGGGTCCAGGGAGACAGAACAATGGTGTAGTCAAGTACAAGCCAGATTTGAGGCTGGAAGCTCGTGTGGAGAACCTGGCCAATTAAAAAACCCTGGGAACCAACTGAGATATCAGGGAATTGACCGGTTTAGAAGCATGAACCCCAGGGAGATGGGGTTGCTATGAATTCATAGCAAACTTACAATATTGCCTGTCTCCCGTGTAGAAGTAGTAGACATTAAACCTGCTGACAATTAATATTGCACACAAATTTGGTCTCAGACATATTAGAAGGAAAATGCACCTCCCCCCCCCCCATTAAGTGCAACTGAAATCAAGTGCATACACAAGATTCACTATTGGTAATCTGTCTGGATTACTTGCATACCTTATTGTTTTGTTAAAGCCAATGGGGGGGGGGGGGGGGGAGAAGGAATCTGACATGCCCTTAATGAAATATCACATGTCTAGAATAATTAAAGGTACAGCAACCAAAAAAAAAATAATAATAAAAAGTCTGAAATGTTTTTCTCTACTACTGTTACAAATAATAAAGATTGGATGAAAAGTTTATTATTTCAGTTTGTTTGCTTTGTGCATTTGACAGCACATTGTGATCTGTCAGCTTCCCTTACTTGTCTGGGTATCTAACATAGCAACAATGGAGAGAAAAAAAACAAAACTTAGAAAAAAATATCAGTGATTACAAAACCGCACAAATTAGTAGGCAGACTGTTGTACCTGAAACTATAAATATTTATAAATATTTCACTTCTCAGCAACTGAGAACTTTGCAAGTCAGATATTCTTTTGAGAAAGTGATGCTGTAAAATCACGTATGACTATTCTACTTTTTCCACAACTATCACACGTATGCACAATTTATAGTCAAAGCCACATGCATTATCCAACATCAGTTTTGGCCACAAAGTAAAAAAGTCCACATGCACAAAACATTATGTTCATATATCTGATGTAAGTGACTCATCTGACCTACCTTTTTATGTAGACTCAGATTGTCACTCCAAGTTAGACTTTTGCCCTGCATATAGATATCCGATCTTCATTCAACGTTCTCTCTCCTGACGTAGCTCAAATACAGAGAGCAGCTCTACAATCACATAGTAGATTCCCTGGGAAGCAGGAGCTAGTCCGATAGCGTAATTTTTTAAAACCAGTTTATAGCACTGGGCAAAACTTTAAAAAATGGTTATTTAAAGTTAAGCTCCTAAGTTTATATTTCAGCACCTAACTCAAAGTAGCCTGATTTTTAAAGGCTTCTGAGTATCCACAACACCCACTGCAATCAACGTTAGGCTTCCCAAAAGTCTGAATATTTTGGGCAGAGCTTTTCTAGCTTAGGGTTAAGTCACTGCAGAAGGGTTTTTAACAGTACCGACATGGCCAGTCTTGGCCAAAAGAATCTGTTGGCTGAGCAGTACAAGATATGTTGCCTTTCTCCCATCATAGAAAAACAAAAACCCTATTTCAAACAAAACCTTTATTATTGAGAGGAGGGGCAATTAAATACTGGAGTATTAGTAGTGGAATCTAGTGTGATCTAGATTCCAGCCCACTGAACTACAGCACCAGTAAACTGAAATGTTTTATTTAACTAGGGGGAAGTATTTCATCATGAACGAAACATGTTAAGGTCTAATCTCATTTTGCCATAATCAAAAAGCACACTAAACAAATGAAAATAATATATGTCCTGGAACCTTGGGGACCAGTGTCAGACAGATGGAAAGCATTTGAAATCTCTTTAAAATGTGGCACAAGTATGTCAAGGTAATCATTTCCCTCTCCCGCCCCCCATCATAAAACCTTCAAAGACAGATCGTGCTCATGAGAAAAGCATGTTTCATGCTCTTCTTTCATCCCCTGAACTAGAAGTAGCAATAAAACCTTTAAGTATCGAAAGAAGAACCTGGTACAACATGGAACAAATATGTAGAGACAAAAGCATCAGGATCTCCTCAGTTAGTAAAATCCTTACAGAGAAGTAAAGAAACTTGACACTAGACAATATTGAGGCAGAAGAAAAGCTACATATGCATGCAGCATATTTAAATTCAGTTCAGCACTCTTTTGCTTCCAATAAGAGCAGCTTTATTTGGATTTCTGATTTTCCTGTTTCCAATAAACTTTTGACAACTTCCATGAAAAACAACAACTTTTTTTGTAATGCAAAGTAAACAGAGAAGAACTCGGTGCTTTATCCATTAGGAGAGAACAGACAGCCTAATGTGTTATGGTTTTGGCACCACTAGTTATGTTTTCAGCTCCTATCACTTCAACCTGCTGTTTGTTTAGGGTTACATAAAATGTCAACAAGCAATGCTACCCAAAATGCTATTCAAAACCAATGCCACTCAAATCAAGTGAGGCCCTCTCATGCTAAGCCAAATGTATTTGCAGATCTCTGCGCATTGGTGATTGACAGAAATAAGTCTCGGTAAGGTGGGGTCATATTTATATTTGACCAAGCTTATTTAAATATTCCCAGAATGAGAAAAAAACCCATCAGGTAATGCAATGCACAAAAGTTGTAAGCACATTCTGGACACAGCAGTAAGTAACCAATGTTTTTGTTACGGTCAAGTATCAAGTGACTTACATAGGCATAGACAGGCATGGCATAGATAGATAGGCATTTTTATAGAAAACTGTAAAAATATCAAACGAATGTATATGAATGCCCAACTATTACTCCTCTCCAGCTGGAAAATAAATCTGACTTTAAAATTGTAGTGTTCAAATGAATGCTTTGATAGTTCATTTGAACAGGACATACTTTCCACATGATCAATCACGTTTTATTTCCATTTAAAATATTATACCTAATTATTGTCCTGGTAAAATTGAGTTCCTTTACTTTTACTGCTTTGATTGTTACCTTCAGAAAAAAAAATCACACCCAAGCTGTTACAGTACACAAAATAGACAATATGTTTGAGGATAATAATTTGGACATCCAGTTAGTTATGTGGAGGTGTTCTTGTACAGTACCTGTAATTTGCACACCATAGAGGAAAGGAAATTGTAAGCTGTGATTTGTTTAAAATTATAACTCATCATACTATATTATCTGCCAATATCCAATTCTGAGTCCCCCACCTCAGACCCAATTTGCATGCAAGTCAGAGTTTACCTGAGGATCAAAACACTGAAACAGCAATATAACAAACTGAACTAATCAGGTGGGGTTTGTTTCTTTCTCACTCGCTCTCTCTCTTTCTCTCACACCCACAGGCAGACACTTTCACAGCGAACATCTAAAATCACCAGGGGATGCTTCTACATAGCATACATTTGGCAGGGCACCGCAGTAACCCTCCAAATGTAAGTATTGGGTCAAATTTTGCTCTCAATGCGTCCGTCCTGATGGGCAAAAAAGGGTGCAATTTTCAATCACGTTAGCTCAATACAACTGAAAAGTCCTTTTAACGTTCATTAAGGCACAGGTTAACAGTTTTGAGGGCAGGTTTTAGCCTAGCCTAGACTAGTAAATTTTGTCTAAACTAGGATTTAAAGGTGTGATGTTAGCACGTTAACCAACATGCTAGCTAATATATCGGAGAAGTCTAGTGTGGATAAGGCACTGGGTTTAGCATGTGCTAAACTATTCAAGTTATAGCCTAGACTTTTCAAACACAGTTAGCATGTTAGCTAAAAACTTACTAGCATTACACCTTAATTCCTAGTCCACACAAGACTTAAGTGTCATATAACTCTCAATGATTAGTAATGAATGTAACTGGACAGCAAAATTTGGCCAATTATCTTTAATTAAGAACTGAGTTGATGTTGACAATCATTCTTAAATGAAGTCCAGATTCATATTTTCCTATAGTAAGATTCTGGGGGGAGGGGAAAACGTCTATCAATGCAGATAAATAGTGAGTAAGCCAGCAAATATAAAATAAATAAAAAGCTTTAGTATTTGCTTTTCAGTACCTATGCATCAGAAGTAATGTACACCTTTAATCTGTCAAACAATTAGGACACATTCCAATTTGCCAATTTCAACTTTAGTACCATGCATTCAAGTATATTTTTAAAAATATGTATCTAAGTCAATAAGGACAAAGAATTCAATATCCACATTACCAAGTTCATTAACACAAGATAACAAATTTGAGTTATTTTGTGTTATGAATTGTATTTTTATTTCCAAACGTTTAATCTCAGAGGCAAAGACTTCAGGTAATTATGCTATTTAAATATTTATATGGTTACGTTCAGTCAGTACAGATGCAAGACCTGCACATGCCACCTTTGATATAGGCTTGATCCATTTCAAGAACTAGAGGAAGTAAATAGAAACACATAAGGCTCAGTCACTCCTTTGATATATGAATGCACTGTTTCTAAATAAATTGATTTGATCAGCCAGTTGACAAATACTGTGAGTCATACTCAAAAGCCTAGACAACAATATTTGTGCACTCTTGAAAGATTTCTTATGCTATGCAAGCCTTTACCTGACTAAATAGCTTGTCTTTTACACCCATCAAGCAGTCGTTTGGTGCGGAGAAAAAGAAATCTAACTTGCTTTTTCCCCCATTGGAAAAAAAAAAGAAAAGGGCTTGTGCATCAACTATTTCTGATTAGCAAACTAGTTAGGGCTTGCACCTTCTAATTTTACTCGACAATTGATAACTAGTGTGCACACACTTCGCAGAGAAGGATTTTTCAGCACAGCAAACCCATGTAAAACATCCCAAGTGTCAGAATACCAGAGTTAAAAGTAATGGGTAAAAATTTGCAATTTCCTGTAGCCCCAAGTTTAAACTTGTAGTAAATAAGTTCTTAATTTATTAATTTTAACCTTGTTTTTGTTGGAGAGGATTCAGAGGAGGCTGTGATATTTCTTAAATGCCAACCTAAAAATTAGATGTATAACATCTGCACTAAGACCCTAGATTTGGAGAGACATGCTCAGAACAGGAAATGGTAGTTTGTTAATAAAGAAAGGTAAATCATTTTCTAAACTTCCGGCGGCAAACCTAGCAGTGAAAGAATTTTGACCTCAGTGGAAGGTAACTGCCACAAGTGACATATCAACTAAGCAACTTTCTTCTTAAAAGTGAGGCAAATGTTTTACATAAGGCTGGAATGCTTTCAGATCTGTCACTCCCTGTAGCATATTCTTCTCCTTTTAACAAATAATCATACAAACTCCTTGAACTAACCATATGAACTGTCCATTATTCCCCTGAGTATTGAGCCTGTGGAAGCCAAACCTTTTTGTGAACTAGTATTACTTATTTCCTATTTAAAGCACAAAAAGCTCATCACTTAACAGGATAGGCCAGTTTTCAGTGTTGATTATTCCTAGTCTGGAATGAGTTCGTGTATTTTCCTATGTTCATTTTCGTCTTATGTTATGCAAATAGCATTCATACCATTTCTGTAAGGGTAAGAAAAATGCATCATTTTCAGCTATAGAAAGAACATTTAAATTTTCATTAACCTAAAGTTCTTGAATCAATTAATTATTTTAGCCACACGTTTCTTTGAACTTTCCCCTTTAAAACAAACCAACAAACCCCACAAATCAGATTTTCCAATTCAGAGCAATAAAGATAAGGGGGGGGAAAAAATGACAAGCAGCCCAGTTTAATTTCAAACGTTAATATATTTTCTATTTTATAGTGAACATATGCATCTGTCACCCCTTATCTGCAGCAACTATGACGTCCTCATAAGAAGGGGGGACATTTGTAAGATGCCTCTTAAAATAAATATTTCTTTTTTATAAAATAATAAAACTTCAAATAAATATTCTTTACACTAAACAATATGTTGAAAAAAATTAGAAAATAAAGGCTGAATTTTACTGAAACTGTACAATATACATGAAGTCCAAAGGGAAATCAGAGTCTTGTAATAGAGGGTTTCCATCAGGCAAAAAATACAATCTAAAAACATACTGATTGATTCACATTCTTCCGAATGTACAACATATTAGTATAATATTTTGTGACTGTGCCATGTTCTATGACACGACTTGTTTTTCACAGTTGAAAATATTATCGTATATACAAAAATATAGCACATTATCTCTGGCAGAAAACAATAAAAAAGGATTCATTTGCTAATTTACAAATTTTGCAAGTACTATTCACAAACAATAGAGTCACCTAGGAGTGTCTGTGTTGCTTTAGCTTATGCAATATATGGGTCACAAAGTACTGCATCCCATATTTGAGCTCCATTAGCTGGGTTCTAACAAGCAGATCAGTTAAGATGGCACACATGCAGAAAAGCAGTTCACTGCAAACAGCAAAGTATACCCCCAACCCTTCTACTAACAGTGCCAAGGTTATAGCTGTTTACTTGGTTGCATATGTGTGTTAGAAGAATCCTTATAACTTTAGTATTCCCGATTAGTGATGCTATGTTGGCTTTTCAAAGTTCCTGGGCGGAATACTGGGAACTTTGCAACAAACTGTGTTTGAGTGTTTACAGCGGCATCCGGGTCTGTTTACCCGGTCATAACACCCCTGGCACAATTTAAGGCAACCCTTGGCTGGTAAGTAACACCACAAGCAAGGCAAAAAGAGGGATACAACACCCATGGCAGACCATCTAGTGCAGCAATGTGACTGACTGCAAGAGCATGGGTTGTCAGCACAGTTGTCCTCATCATCATTAGAGCAGTGATAGAAGAGGCATTTCACACAGCAAACACAAGTCCCATAATCAACCACATTCTGGGCTGAGCAAAGACACTGCTTGTCACAGATCCAACAGGATGGCAGGGTCCTTGGAGAAGTGCACTCCTTACACTTACATTTTCCACAGTCCTCACACCTATAGGCATGCATGCCCAAGTCGTCTTTGCTCAGGGGCTTCAGATTGCTTGTCTTGAACTCAGACTTGGGCTGCACCCTGATTATCCCATCAGCCATTGGCCCTGAAGATGATCCTAAAAGTCTGTGTTCAGATGAATTACTGCTTGTACTTGTCCTTGTACTGCTCCGTGAACCTGTGCTGACCGTACTGATGGAACGGGACAGGGGTGCCCGGGAGGAAGTATGTACCTGTGCATGTTGGACCCTGGTAAGATGACGATGTTCAGGCAAGCCATGTGGTCTTTCGTTTTTGTGCTGGCTAGCTGGACGAGGGGCAGGTTTAACCCCTGGTCGCGGAGCCACTGTAGGTCCCTCTGTGTACTCATTTGTATTTCGGATGGCCCTGATCTGGTCCAGTGACAACACATGAACCTGCTGTGTCAGAACATCCCTCAGGTCAGAGTCTCCCTGCTGCCTCCCACCGTCATGCCGAACCTGTAGCAAAGACTGGGACCCACTGCCATTCTGAGCTCTTGTCTCCATCAGTATCCTGAAGAGTGGTCACTCCAACAGGCTTAGAACACATCTGAACTCCTGTAGCAACAAAGAGAAGATTCACTATTGTATCATATTGTACATTTGCAAATTGTCTTTCCTCCTGAATGATCCCGGGGCATTTTACTAATTAAATAAGTACACCACCCTTAAAATGGAGCTACATTAAAGGTGGAGGGCAGGAGCCAGACTTGGTAAGTACTCTGTACCTGTCTGATTTTGTTAAAGAGACCCTTATTTTTACTAAACGCGCGACAGGATATTTTTCTCCATCCATGCAGAACACAGAAGTTTTAGGTTTTTAAGAACTCATCATAAAGATCCACATCCAGTAAACGGCACTGAACTCAGTTTAATCTATAATACAAGGAGAGAGGTTTTTGCTGACCCTGGCAAGACTTTAACTTGTGATTCCAGGAAATCTAGGTATTTAAAACCTGACACTGAGACCTCCCAGTTATCCTCTGGCTAGACCATGGATTTTAACATAGCCACTTAAAGCGACTCTTCCTTTCACATAACACTATTAAAAATACATGTTACACAAAGAACAGCTACAAATATTTTAGCAAGTGTAATGTGACCTGCTGACAACAGACATTTAATTCTTCAACTTTATTTAAAACTGGGTAATATTTTGGTAGGCTAGTCTCTTTACACATTAAACTTAACATGATGTAAATAGGAAATTGTAGTTTAATACCAATGGTCCCAAGAAAAACACCAAACAGCAATAAAATGTTTGAGGTTAGACGCCAATGAGTTAGTGCTACCAAAAACGTCAACTGCAGAAGTAAAAAAGGTCTCTTTCCAAGATTGTCAAGTGTGTCATACTTGTATACTTCATGACAGCTGTTATTTTATTTAATCTATTTCCTATTAAATACCACTGCAAAATTGTTTTTACATTTCAAACTATCTATAGATTATAATTCAAATATTGGGCATGACTAGAAAATACACAACAATATGTGGAACAGAAATATGCAGAATACAATCTAAACACTACAATCCAAGACGACTATTTGATTGAGGATACATCTCTAAGTAATTAAGAATGGAAGTGGGCTTAAGAAATTCAGTGGAAACCCAATAAAACATGCATAAAGTTAAGAAAAATCAGTGTATGACTAGCATCATAAGCTTATAATATTCTGATCCTTAGTACAATGGTTAACAAATCTGCAGATCAGAATTTACCGATCTGTCATTCTTTAATGGATTCTAAAGTAGACACAAAATTAAATTAGCTACATAAAAGTCCAAAGCAATTTGTTTTGACTTAAAAACAAATCGGAACCCTTGCTTCTTGCAAGGACCACACAATGTCTTCAATTATACCTAGAAAGGGCACCATAGTGTTACTCTGTACACATCACTTACCAACAATAAATAATACTACACCACAGTATTGTAAAATATATCCAAACAGACACTTCAAGAGTGAACATCTCCATATGCGTCTTTATTCTAAAACCAAAGGAAAACATTTAACCTTTTACCCGCTGGTTACTTTTCAAGTCAAAATAAGTTCTCTCTTATTTTATTTTATAAACTGGCCCTTTTCTAAAAAGATGAAATTTAATAAAAATATTAGGTGTGTTCATTATTGTTAAATCTTGGCTTTCACCCACCATGCATGTTAGAAATCATGATTCACAGCACGTGAAAGCTATCTTGCAAACACATCTTAAACTCTTGTTTGTATTTACTTCAAATTAAAACCCTTGCCAAGAGAAAGGTTTAAATCCAATGCCCAGAACAGACATGCCCTTATTGGAAGCTATTTAAAGATAACAAGGTTAAATCAAGGTGCTTCCTACCTTGAAAGGAATTTGCAACATCACATACCCCTCTTCTTCCAATTCTAGATGTAAACTAAATTCAAAGAGCAAAGGAGAGATGTTTTTGCCTCTGTCTAAAAAGTTCGACTGACCCTGACGGGCAGGTTCTTCGAAAGATAAGGGTCTTCGAAACTGAACCCCTTCAAACAACAAGGTAAAAGCTGCAGAAGAAAACACTGCTCTTTTCTTCCTTTCCTTTTATAGGCTTCATCTTTGCCCAGAACAACGTGCTCAGCAGGTGGGGCGCAGCAATCCCTTCATTCTCTCAGGACTGACTGATATTGCAAATGAAACAAGCAGCCTCACAAATGCAGACAACCTGGAGATAAACAGGCGACATCCTCTAGGGTGGAGGAGGGAGGCGACTTCTAAAGTTGCCTTATCAGGAAAGTCAAGCCCATGCTTCCTTTTAACTATTGTGTATCCACCCCCTACCCCCAGGAGATGCTGGAGGAGTCAGAGTTATATAAAGCTTCCCGCATTACTTCTCATTTGAGAGAACACCTCCAAGATAGTGTAGTAAAGTGCAGGTTTCCCCTTCAAGGGCTACCATTAAGCACCAGTTCCAATTCCAGGAAGTCAGCTGTGGGAAACCTCGCCAGTGCTACTACTATTTTACCTGTTTTGTGTAAATTTCAGCCACATTCCCAGATTAGGAATTACAAAGTGGAACCCACAGAAATTGTAGAATAACAAACAGCCCTTGCATTTTATTACACCGAGAGCTCTGGAAAGATCCGCTAACAGCAAGATGCAGACCTACAGCACTCTTATTTTTGCATGTATGTTTTCGTGTAGTTCTTTCAGGGAAACAGGACTCTCCCCTCTCCCTCTCTCTAATCTCGGTTGATCTCAATGCTTCCCTCCTTCCCACCCACCCCCTTTTTTCCACCTACCGAATAAGAGCATAGCAAGAGAAACATTTGCTCCTTTTTTTGAGAGAGAGAGAGATAACGCGATTCACCGCTTCCAAAAACCGAAGTCCACTCACTTGCTGAGCAGAAATGCCATGATTTGCTAAGTCTTGCTAACTGGGATTGGGGAAAGGGGAGAAAGGGGCTGGGTTTTATCCTGTGCACGCATGGGGAAGTTTAAAACGCAAAGTGCTCCTTGTATGCTGTGGAAAAACCCATGTCGTGTTGGCTGGGAGAAGGGAAGCCTAAGGGGGAAAAAGTTCTCTGCCCATGAATTTCTGTTTTGTCTCAGGAGTCTTTGCAGCACTCCCCCACCCCATCTCCATCGCGCACACACCAACCACCTCTTCTTCTTTGAAAGTGCTTTGAAACCCCCATTAAGGGCTGAGTGTGTGATCAGACTATGGATTAGGGCAAAAGGGACTTCACCATCGGGGTGGGGCAAACTGACACACAAATAGCTTGCTGCAAACACCAGCAACTTTCAGAGGCTGTTGCAAAGTAAACCACCACCACACATATTAAGCCTTTCCGTGCCCTCCTCCCCCCAAACTGCTTCAGTCCTACACACCATATAACGAAACCCGGGGAAGAATTTACTCCCTATCATATCGACGATCTATTTAACTTTATCGCATGGAAAATATATTTATAGCAGGCGTGAGCTCACTTCCGAATTGCACAAGTCTCTCAATGCACTTAAATAATAGTGTCAGTCTTCCATTTAAACAGAGATGGCTAAACGCACCAAGTACAGGGACCAAGCAACCCAAAGACGATACAAATAAACAACCCCCCCAAATCCTACCCCAAACCCATGTAATGCTTTGAGACACGATACACCCAGGGCTTCCTCGTCTCTACCTTTCAGGGGCATATTCCCGCGACCGTAGAAGAATACAGTTTGCAAAGAAGTCACTGAGTTGCTTCGAGTCCTTGTAATATTTCGTAGACATTGCTCCCTGCAAATGCTCAAACCTGAGTACAGATTTCCGCCCTCTAAACTCACCCCCGCCGCCCAATGGCGCGGAGCTGAGGGGGGGGGGCGGGGGCTCCCTCCCCGCAAAGTCATTTCTGAGGGGAAACAAACACGAAACAGCCCTCAGAAACCATCCGATGCTCCCCTCTCTCCCCGCCGAACTTCCCCAAGAAAGAAAAAAATCTCGCTGAAATTCCACTTCCAACTCCTGGGGTGGGGTGGGGGTGGGGGTGGGAGAATAGGTTCACGGATTGAAAAGGGATCGACCTTACACCTACATTTCCACGAGCTCCTCGGAACAATCTGGGTTATTAAAAAAAGCTTGTTTTGCAAAGAAGGAAAATGCTCTCACCGTGATCGCGGCACTGCACCAACCCCCCCCTCTCTCTCGTGTTTTCTTCTTCCTGCGGTTTGCAAGTAAATCCAGCCTAAAGCAGCAGCAAAAAAAAGGTAAAAAAATAAAAATAAAAAAAATCTTTTCCAAACTCAGCTTTAGTCCAACTTGCAAATCATCATCACCATCATCTCAAAAAATCCAGAGCAAAGTGACCTCACTGTCCCCCAGATCGATTATAAATATAAACCTATATGAAAGGTCTCCAGGTCGGGTGGGTATTTCTTTGCTCCTAAAAAGAAATCACTCATACACTGTTTCCTCTTCCCCCCCTTCTCAATCGCCAATACAAGTCACTTTTTTTTGTTGTTGCAAATGATCAAGGGGCGGGAGGGGAGGGAGAAGCCAAAGTAAACACAATAAAGTGGATCTAAAATACAATCCCAAAGCTTTTCTTCCACTGAGCTCCTCCAAAAAAGCAGCCTATGCAATGTAGCCGTTCTGCTGAGAAGCTGCAAGCTCCCCTCTCTCTCTCTCTAGCTTTCTCGCTCCCTCTGTGAGCGTGTGAGTGTTGCAGGCAGCGCTGTGGTTTGCAATCAGGGGGTGTTTTGGAAGCGCAGCGGATTTGTGGTGGTGCCTGTTGTTGTGTGTTTGGAGGAGGAGGAAGATTTGAGATCTGAGCTGCAGGGGCTTGGCGTTTTTCTGCTCGCGCTCCCTCTCTCTCTTTTCCTTTCCGGAGGAGGTAGGGTGATCTCTCTGCAAAAGCAGCAGTAAATGGCGTCATGTGGATCTGAGGAGGAACAGAGCAGTTGTTGTCCCAGAGGATATATCGCATCCGGTCCCAGCTCATTGGCTCTGCGGGGCTACATTCACTCACACTCCCAGCGCCCTGCCAGCACTCTGAGCCGCAGGAGGCATTCAAAAGGGCAACGGCACCGAGCAAGCCAGAGGGGGAGGTGGACGACTTGCACTGCAACTGCAAGCAAAGCCGCCGCCGCTCTATTACTGTTACAACTGCTATTCCCGCTGCTGCTTCGGCCCGGCCTCGCCACCCCAGTGCTGCCTAGCGCACTCCCTCCTAGGGCCGCTGGGCCACTGATTTTTGTAAGAGGCTCCTTCGTACAAAGTAACCACACTTAGTACGTGCGAGACACTCGGGCAGACAAAACAAAAAGCTACGTGGGACCCTCAGGCGAGCTCACTGGTTACGCTGGATTGAACTGAAGCCCCCTGAGGTTGAGTTTTAGAAGAAAATAAAAACTTTCAGGTGGTATTTTTTTTTGCAGTAGAACTAAATAGAAGTTAAAAACGCCCCCTCCCTTTCCATTGTAGTTAATCCAATCGCTTACCACTTGTCGGCCGAAGGAGGGGGTATTATTTTGGGTACGGGCTGCTGCGTAAACACGATCATACACCATGTTCTAGTACTAGCCACACCACCTCCTCCCCCAAATTAGTGGCTGCGATAATAAGTGGAACGCGGTGTACCTCAGACACCAGCTATCTGCTCGGGACATACTTGTCCTCTACACAATGGAATGAGTAGCACTCTGATTTTGTGTGTGCGTGTGTGTCCAGGGGATCAGCATGATGCAGTGAGGTGTAATGTACTAAAAACCAACAACAAAAAGAAAGGGGGAAGGAAAGCTCCGGCCTCGTTGCTAGGACTGTGGTTACACTGTCATTCATGTGACAGTCAGAACTTCATTTGTTTAAGGTAGAGGGTATACTATGAGTCGGAGGCGCTATAGCGCTGTACAACTTCGAGAGCATCAGTACTTAGCACTGGATACGGATAGTGTTTTTATTTAAGTTCAATTAACATATGGGACGGTGTTTGAAAACAACCCAACGTTTGGTTTATGGGCATTGTCTGTTATAGTAATGACACAATCCCCTCTTCTCTGTATTGGCAGGCACTGGGTGAAATAATTGGTTTCAAAAACTGCCACATTCCTTACTGTGTATTTTATGCCAAAACATATATAGGCGCGCGCGCACACACACAAAACCCTATATTCACACGTGTATGCAGAACCTATTTTGCATGGTTTTATCTATGAGAAATAAATCTCCGCAGTAAATTGCAGGGCCGCCCAGACGGGGGGCAAGTGGGGCAATTTGCCCCAGGCCCTGGGCTCTGCAGGGCCCCCACGAGAATATAGTATTCTATAGTATTGTAACTTTTTTTTATGGAAGGGGCCCCTGAAATTGCTTTGGGCAGCCGTGGTAAATTGTATTATTTGCATGAGCATTCACATAGCAAAAAGTCTTGTACGACCTCTATCTGGTCTGTCTGCACATCCTCTTTTACATATACCAGCTTTGTGAATTAGATGAGCATCTATCTCATGAAAATAAAGTGGATGGTGTATTACACCTTCACCTATTCTCTTTATATGTAGAGATCTATCTATCTATAATATATATACACACACAAGAAAATTAACCACAGCTAATTTATTAGTAAGGCAAGTCTATAGTTAATCTAACATCTTCCTTTGAAAGCCCACTAGACTATCTAGAACCATTGCACTGCCTGTTTAATTAGACTGCTGTTGTTTCCGAGATATCTGCGCAGGGTGGTGGTGTTGAGATCGCGGGCTAGAGGGAATTAGTTGCATTCAACATTTTCTCCACTTTCGTGTAATTTCAGTGACGCAAGTAAAGCGGACGGATCGGTGAATTACCGTCCTGCCCGAGAACAAAAAGCTAGGGAGGTGCAGCTTTGCAAAGCTGGGCTCCATTGAGCCCTCCTGATGAATGAGAGGCGGCTGCATGCCGGATCCCCACTAGAGGGAGCACAGAGTTGGTCGGCCAGAGGAGCTGCCGTGTGCCGTGGGAGAGACGCTGGGAGCTGTCTGGGTAGGAACAGCCAGGACTTTCCCCACAACAAGAAGCGCTCGGCGGTGTTCGAACCAGCCGGGAGGGCTGCCCGCTTGCCCAGTCTTGCCGGGCACGGCGCGCAGCTGTTGCGAGAGGCGGTCCGGGGAAGCGCAGGGAGGGGGGCAGAGGAACGCGTGCGCTTGCCCGTCGTTGTGTAACGCTAACCGGGAGCCGCCGCTAGTGAACAAGCTGCACTGCAGGCACCTTGCCAGTCAATCCCAGGCTGCGCAGGTAAGAGCCCCGCCTTTCCACGCACACGGCGGCGCTCAGTGGCTGCCCGCGAAGCCCCACCTAGCCCGCCCTGCCTCTGCTGCAACAAGTTTTCTCTCTCACCTTTTCTTCTTTGCTGCCTTTGTGCTCTACAGTGGCTAAATTGTTCGGGGGCTGCCCACAGGAGAGTCCCCGGGACCTAGCTCACCTGCCCGACGCTCCCCGGGGCTTTTCAGCAAGGGGCTTTACCGTAGGCGTTTCAGATCATATGCTTGAAGAACGTCTGGCCTGGAAAAGTCAGTATTTCCGTGTTTTACAGTGAGGCTGGACAGTTCTCCTGCCGGAATTGCCTACAAGTTATAGCTGGGTCTGACCCGCTGAATGTACACTTGGATCAGTTTAGTGTTGGTGCTGCATTTCCCCACTTGGGAACGGGTATAATTGAGCTTAAGGAGTCTGCTTTGGCTGTGAAGGTTAAGGAATTCAGATTTGGCTGTTTAATTCAGGGCCACATCTACTTCAGATCAACCATTAGGAGGCAAACAGAAAAGACTATGTGGGTTGGGGCAGGGATAACTCAGTGGTTAGAGTAATAGCCTGATAAACGGAGGGTTTTGAGTTCAATCCTTGAGGGAGCCATTTAGGGATGGGGCAAAAATTTGGTGATTAGTCCTGCTTTGAGCAGTGGTCTCCAAAGTGGGGTGTGCACAAGAGGATCTCTGGGGGTACATAGCAGGAGGAGAGCTTTTTTTTTTTTTTGTGCTTCGGCAGTTCAGGCGGGAGTCCGAGCGTCTTTTATTTTTTTTTTGCTTTGGCAAAAATGGTAGAGCCGGCGCAGCAGAGGGTGCGCGATCAAAAAAGTTTGGAGACCACTGGATTAGATGACTTCCTGAGGTCTCTTTCAACCCTGATATTGTATGAATTGTAGTTCTTTTGGCAAGGTACAAAAAATCAGTTCTTGCCAAAAACAATGCCCCTCTCCCCAAATTAGAGCAGTTTAAAAACATAGATATTAGAGATGGAGAAGGTTTTTTTAGGTCATTTTTTAAAATCGACAAGCTGTGTAGTGTAATAGTGTTCACAATATTATTATTTTTATAGCAGCCAGCAGTATGGTAGACATGTTAGACTCCACTCCTTCAAATGTACATGTATTTAACATGTGAATAGTCCCAATGAAATATAGGAAATCAGTCGGGTTATTCATATTCCCAAAGCTAAGCATATGTGTGTTTTCAGGATCAAGGCCTTACCGAAAAGCTAAAAAGACCGCATGTTAGAGTTTGTTTACACTTAAAATGCTACAGCTGTGCAGCTGTAGTGCTTCACTGTAGACACTACCGTGCACCTACAAGGAGGGTTTCTCCTATCAGCATAGGTAATACTCCTCCCCGAGAGGCAGTAGCGGAGTTGACTGGAAAATTCTTCCCTCGACCTAGTGCTGTCTCAACAGCGACTTATATTGATAGAACTTTGCTGCTTAAGGATGTGGATTTTTCACACCCCTGAGTGATGTAGTTATGCTGACCTAATTTTCTAATGTAGACATGGCCTTAATCCTTATGAATTTACAAATTTAGGGCTAGTCTACACTGGCAATGCTAAAGCGCTGCTGCCACAGCAGCGCTTTAATGTGGCTTGTGTGGTTGCGGCAGAGCGCTCTAAAAAACCCATCTCCATGAGGGCCGTAGCTCCCAGCGCTGGTGCACTGTCTACACTGGCGCTTTACAGCGCTAAAACTTGCTGCACTCAGGGGAGTGTTTTTTTTCACACCTCCTGAGCAAGAAAATTGCAGCAATGTAAATTACCAGTGTAGACAAGCCCTAAGGAATCAGTCCTACAAATATTTATGTACATGTTCATTAGCTGTATTCATGTGAATGGGCTTATGTGTAAATCTTTACAGGCTCAGGAACTGCAAGCTAGATTATCCAACCTTTATGTTGATGAGCACTTACCCACGTGAGTAATTCTATTGAACTCAATGGGAGGTAGATGCCTAGGTGCTTTTGAAAATCACTAAATATCTTTAAAAATTGAGGCCAAAGATACTACTTAGTGCAAGTAAGTTAGTTCAGGAGGTGTTAGCTAGTGAGGCCCCAATCCTGCATGTCCTGGGTGGTGCACTATACAGGCGTATGTTCATCTGCACAGTGTGCCTTGGAGGATCAAAGCCATGCTGAGTTTCCCCTGTCGTGACTTTCACAGAGCGACTGGGGTGAGAAAAACAATTGACAAAGAGGAAAATGTGACTGTAAAATTCCAACATTTGTCAGTGTGACCCAGGCAGATGTAGTACCGAAACTATGTTTGAATTAATTTTATGAAATGAGTTCAAACTATTTTAAAGTGGAAGGTGTCCCATTAAGAAAAAAATATGCAAATGCTCCAAAACTGCTAGGGCTATTAGGGCAATAAAAGTTTACTGGTAAATTTTAACCACTGGCATGCTGGCACTTTCCAGATAGTCAGCAAAAGAAATAATCCTGCAGCCTTTGTGAAATGAAGTGGCCTAATATTAGTATATGCAATTATGTCTCCCCTAGTGGCTTGCACTGATGACTGCACAGTCTGCTACTTTCAACAAGAGTTTGACTTCAACTCAAGCAGAAGCCTGTGTTTTCAGTGCTCTTGGTCTTGGGTTCATTCCCAGCTGAGGACTGCAGTAAATGTATATATGTGACCAGGGTTTAGTTACACTAGCAATTCCAATCACCTCAGTTAGAGATTTGCCCATGTAAGGACTGCAAAATCAGGTCCTGGTAGGATTTCTGCTGCATCTAAATATTGAAAATGTACCTTACATGCTTTTATTTAATTTCCATTGTTCAGGCTGCAGAGAAGAAAAATGCAATGTACTTCCCTTTTTCAAAACTATATAGGTGATTGTTCATCACAAGGGAATGGCAGTTCAGGTTGTTTGGTGCCTCCTCAGAGCATTTTCTACATTTATATCTTGAGTTAACGTGGCAATGTGAAGGTATGGATTATGGACATCATGTACTCTCTACACATAGCTATTACTGCCTAGTAATTCCATAGAATCCTAAACCTTTAATTGATTTTGTCTTTCATGTTTGAGCCTTTGAAAAAAGTTAATGTACATTAGGGAGCTATTTATAGTAAAATTGGCTTATATGAGTGGCTAGTCTGAAGTCCTCTGCCCATTGATAAAATATTAAGTTGAGATTTTCAGAGCAGTCTAGGGTATTTATACCCACATTTTTCATTGAAATGAGTGGGTGGTATCTGCCTACATCTATTAGACAGCTTTGAAAATCTCAGCCTAATAGCTTATTAGATTTCACGTGGGATGTTTGTGTCCCTGGTTCAAATACCTTTCATCTCAGTTGTATGATTTTCATTACAGGTTGGGAGGAAGAAATTTTGGGAGTCCAACGGGGTGGGGGAGTCAAAAGGTAATATTTTGACTTTGTACCTAGTCCCAAGGGGCATGGAGGACCTGTGACTCCCACTGAAATCAGTGAGTAAAGTCCTGAAACAGAGTGGCTACCTGCAACTTGACCTAATTGTTTTAGTGGTGCTCAGTATCCTTCCGGATCAGGTCATTGTCACTCAGAGCTGTCCAACAGTGTCTGTCTTCTTTGATGAGATAACTGGTGTGATCCTAAACCACTTTACACCACTTGAGGATCTGGCCCAATAGAGTTAGGAACATGTACCAAAAAGAACATTTTCTAGTTGAATATCAAATGTATATCTATACAACATTTTTTTCTCCAGATCCTAAAATTGTCCTAAAGAAAAGGGTGTGTGTGTGTGTGGGTGGGTGGGTGGATTCACCACAATTATGTGCATAGGAACTGTTCTAATAAAACAGGAGCACTAGAATTATTTGATTATATTTATATTAATAAGTTCATTAGAGTTACTAGAATTGTTTCCTTCTTTCTCTTAAATAATAAATTTCATGACTCAGTTTTCTTTTCTTATAGAGGTCTAATAGCATATTCCTCAAAAGTGGGAAATGGCTGTGAAGTGAATGGATGGAACATCAAGCTTTCGTACCCACAACTTATGAATTTCTGCCTTAGCCTTTTTTCCCTTAAATTTTCAAATGCTGCTGCTGGTAGTTGGAGTGTGAGTGAGGGTGTAGACAAGCATTTTAACTGCTGTGTTGTCCTGATCTGCTTTGAGCAGGGTTAGATAGGGTGACCAGATGTCCCGATTTTATAGGGACAGTCCCAATTTTGGGGTCTTTTTCTTATATAGACTCCTATTACCTGCCACCCCCGTCCCGATTTTTCAGATTTGCTGTCTGGTCACCCTAGGGTTAGATGACCTGACGAGGCTCAGCTACACTAGAGTTTTACCTTGAATCAGTTGATTGCGAGTGACTTTGAATTAGTTAACATATTCGTGAGTAAAGACTAGTTTTGACAAATGTTTCCCCAAACATTTTTTTTCCGCGTGCAAATACTTCTGGTTTACTCTTAGGCTGAGCCTACTGAGGTCACTAGTGGGAGACAGTGGAGAAAGGTGATAGAAATTATGGGCTATCTTAGGGAAAAAGAGACGGCCCAAGAGGCTGGACTGTGAAGGAAGGTCATTGGAATTTTGGCAGTTTGAGACATGTGGCATGCAAATTAGTAAGGTGCTGTCTGGGCTAGTTTAAAACATGGTTCCACTTGTAGTTTTCCTGCAAACCAAGAGAAGCATATTAAGCAATTGTTAAATATTCTCATCTTTCTATCAGGGCCTGGAAGCTATGTTTTCATACGTGAAATCTTTTTACCCTTTGTCTAAGTGGCTGTAAAAAATCCTAGAAGTAGAGTTGGCATAGACAGCATGCAGATGGGGACCCTTGTTAATGAGGAATGAATTCTAAGTCATAAGAAACATCAAGAATGCTTCCTCTCCCAACACTGTCTTTAATTTTGGTCATAAATGTGTTGCTTCTATTAAAGTAATTGTAATAATACTAATAATAATTGACAAAGACCCTTATCCTACAGCCAGATCCACACAGATTGACTTTTGTGCTCATATAGGTAGCCCCACTGAAATCAGTGGGACTCCATGTGGGCTGAATGGTCTGGCTGCACAGATGTGATTGCAAGATCAGGGCCTAATAGACTAAAAACCACTTTAAAAGAGATAGGAACAGCCAACTAATTATACTTACCTTAAAGAGAGAAGCAGGCAAGACACTTGATTATCTAAACAAGGTTATCTGTGTAGAAAGATCCACTCCTACCACCGGTTTAAAGGACCACTGTAAACTTGAAATGTTTAAAAGCTGTTTCAGGTATTTCATCTAGCTTTGGTTCTTTCTGCCGTTATTTGCAGTTTAAGAATCACATTTTCCCATTTTTTAATCAGCTTTGTTGCTTTTGAAAGTCTCATAGAGACAGATGGTGGAAATTGACTGAGATTCTGATTCCAGAACCTGTTCTGGGTAAGTGGACCCCTCTCTAAAGCCTTGTCTAGCCCCAGTGAAGTAAATGGGGCTCTATGGAGGTGCAGGAGTCCAACTGTACAGATCAGCTTACAGGATTGTGGCCTAACTAAATAAATACAAGGGGAACAATGAATCTGATAGTAAACAAAATGCTGTAAAGTTCATGAAGTAAACTCTAAAACAGGAAGAAAATACTCTTATCCTGTTTCTTGGGAATAGAGGTAAATGTTTTCAGATAGGAGTGTGATTTTATTGTTAAGTTTGTAATGTCCCATCATTTTCAGATAATATAAGTAAAACTAATGCAAGTGCTTTTAATGTATTCTTATTTGAATTACGTGTGGCAGTTAGAATATGGCAAAGATATAAGCTGTTATATTTTCAGAAAGAAAATTATTTTTCATTGAGAAATAAAAGTATGGTTCTATAATAGGTTTTTGAGCACCTAACTCAATTTCAGTTAGGGCCTGATCCATAGCCCAGTGAAGTCAACAGAAAGGGTGTTGTTAACATCAATGGACTTGAGATCAAACTCTTTATCTCAGGGATCGACAACATTTGGCACGCGGCTCGCCAGGGTAAGCACCCTGGCGGGCCGGGCCGGTTTGTTTACCTGCCGCGTCCGCAGGTTCAGCTGATCACTGCTGCCACTGGCCGCAGTTCGCAGGCCAAAGCGGGAAGTGGCGGCCAGCACATCCCTCAGCCTGCGCCGCTTCCCGCAGCCGCCATTGGCGTGGAACGGCGAACCCTGGCCAGTGGGAGCCGCGATTGGCCGAACCTGCAGACGTGGCAGGTAAACAAACTGGCCCAGCCCTCAAGGGTGCTTACCCTGGTGAGCCACATGCCAAAGGTTGCCGATCCCTGCTTTATCTAGTTAGAGAACGTATATGTATCTGAAAAACCAATGTGTAAAACTGTGTAACAATTATATGTTGTGGGCCATAGACTGCAAAGAATAGAGAGCACTGATTTTAGTTCCTCTATGTTCTGATCTTTTGTAAAGGCTGAATCTTAAGCAGAAAAGACTGAATCATCATTCATCAGACTAATCAACAGATTAACTTCAAAAACAGATTGTATAAAACAGTAAAATGTAACATGAAAGTGAAAGTCTTTTATTCCATTGCTAGTTCACTAAAATAATAAAATAAAAAGAATAAAAGAAAAGATCACTTCCTTTGCAGACACTTTATGAATCAGGCAGACTGCGAAGAGCTACAAAAGGATCTCACAAAACTGGGTGACTGGGCAACAAAATGGCAGATGAAATTCAATGTTGATAAATGCAAAGTAATGCACATTGGAAAACATAATCCCAACTATACATATAAACTGATGGGGTCTAAATTAGCTGTTACCACTCAAGAAAGAGATCTTGGAGTCATTGTGGATAGCTCTCTGAAAACATCCACTCAATGTGTAGTGGCAGTCAAAAAAGCAAACAGAATGTTGGGAATCAATAAGAAAGAGAGAGATTATAAAACAGAAAATATCATATTGCCTCTATATAAGTCCATTGAATACTGTGTGCAAATGTGGTCGCTCTATCTCAAAAAGATATATTGGAATTGGAAGAGGTTCAGAAAAGGGCAACAAAAATGATTAGGGGTATAGAAGGGCTGCCTTATGAGGGGTGAGTAATAAGACTGGGATTTTTCAGTTTGGAAAAGAGATGAGTAAGGGGCGCTATGAGTGAGGTCTATAAAATCGTGACTGGTGTGGAGAAAGTAAATAAGGAAATGTTATTTATTCCTTCTCATAATACACAAACTAGAGGTGACCAAATGAAATTAATAGACAGCAGGAACAATTAATAGAAAACAAACAAAAGGAAGATTTTTTGTTCACACAACGCACAGTCAACCTGTGGAACTCCTTGCTAGAGGATGTTGTGAAGGTCAAGACTATAACAGGGTTCAAAAAAGAACTAGATGAATTCATGGAGGATAGGTCCATCAATGGCTATTAGCCAGGATGGGCGGGGATGGTGTCCCTAGCCTCTGTTTACCAGAAGCTGGGAATGGGTGACAGGGAACGGATCACTTGATGATTATCTGCTCCATTCATTCCCTTTGGGTTACCTGGCATTGGCCACTTTCGGAAGACAAGATACTGGGCTAGATGGACCTTTTGTCTGACACAGGATGGTCGTTCTTATGTTCTTAATCTGGCTTGTCATTTGACACTAGATAGAATACAAAAAGTTTGACCTTCCCCAACTGTCTTTCCTGCTTCTATCTTTTTGCTTGTCTTACCTTTTAAGAACCTGATTTGTATACATATGTGATCCTAATTTTATTGTTTGCCTTCTCAAACCAGCACTTTCACCTACATCTCCCCCTTCCTCTCACTTGGCAGCCAGTTGGGCTTCTTCCTGCCTTGAATACCACATTCCCTAGTTATTCAAGCTCAGTCATTAGCACCCTGTCCCCCTACTGAAATTATGAATGAAAAGCCTTGTTGTTCATTACAAATAATGCAGGCTTCCTCAGTCAGTCAAATTCAAATGGAAGTGACTGCCAGACAAAGCGGCTGTATGATGGACAGTCCTCTCAGCAAGTGATCAAGGCACACAGGAAGTTTTTAAAGCCACAATATAGGTAGAGCAGCTTGGGCGTTCCCCTGTGGTCAGGGCTACTTGGGCAGTGGGAGGAAGGATGTTTTTTTCCACCTAACATAAGAAAGGGGAACACAGAGAGATGATAATTTGCAGTCAGTTCTGCCTCAGCAGAACTTACAAACCTTTCCATGCAGACACCTACACCTTCCAGTAATTCTCATCCAAGCAGAGAAAAGGGCAGGCACCAGCATTTATTTGGTTTTGAATGCTGCACTGTGCAGAGTGGGTCACATACTTGGAGCAGCACAACCCCCTGCTGAGAAGTTGCATTGTCCTGGGCCCCCTTTTCACAACAGGGGAAAAGGTAATTGACAGGCTGATTGTTTGGCCAGAACCCCTGCTGTTTTAAAATACTCCAAGGCCCCAGTCACACGTTGTCAATAATAGCTGTCGGAGGTGACGAGTGAAAAAGGGCTGTTCAGGAAACAGTTTGAGCCCTTCAAGTGGACAGGCCTCAGTGACTTCTCCGGCACTCTGGCTGCCACAAGCAGCCCCTTCAAAAATAACCTTAAAGCAATAAATCAAACTTGTTTCCTGGACTATACAAGGAACAGCTGGTTATTTTTCTTCACTTTTTTTTTTAAGTCAAAAAATTATTTAAGCACAGGAAATCAAGCATGTCAAAGTTTGGCAAAGCAGTTTAGGTGATTTAGCAGTTAAACACTTCTCCTCTTTTCAATGTTATACCCTAGCCAACTTTAGGCTTTGACTTTTTATCTTCTCACTTCAATAGCTTGTGCCTTTGCCACAATGTCTACCACAACTTGCCTCCTGTCTTCCACACAGCGAGGGAAGCGATCTGAGTAGTTTGCAGGGGGAACTATGGAAAAGTCTTCATATGTTGGAGTCCCCACAGATTAATTGAGCTTGGCTGGACTGTTCTTTTAGGAACTCAAATCATGTATGTGGCATAGGCATGTCTGAAGGTGTACAGGCCTACAGTGTACTTAATATTTTATATATGCACACTCTATTTAATATTTTAATATATGTATAGTGCCACTGACGTGTAGGGGGCTATTCAGACAGTTAAAAAATTACAGTTCCCCATTGAGAGGACCTTACAGTCTTAGGCCCTGATCCTGCAACTGGATCCACAAGGGCAAACATTTACGTCTGCACAGAGCCCCATTAGGGGCCCACCCAGGTTGATTTCAGTCTCAGAGCTTTAATTCCCCGCCACAGCACGAGACATTTACTATATACTAATTTGCTAAAATCTAAATCTATTACAATTTGAGAGTTCTTAATGTTACCACAGAGTAGTGCCCAACTCAGGTCTGCTAATACATTTAGCTCTTCAGAATTGGTGATATACTCAGGAAACAAAAGGCTGAGTTCAAATGTGCTTTTGAAACCCTCTGCAATGTCTATGTGCTATGGTTAAAGCATTTCAGCAAAGATGGAAATGTAACCATTAAAAAAAAAAGGAAGTTGATGGTAAAAGCAGAGATTAGGTTGTGCAGAACAACAAACTTCTCTGGCGGTCTGGGCTCAGTAAAAGCAGAATGAAGAAGAGGAGAAAATAGTTTGTTGATCTCAGGTTAGCATTAAATTGCTAATTAAAATCCCAGATTTTGAATACCTCCCCATTCACATAGCACTGGATTTTTGTTCCTATTTTTTCACATTAGTCATCTGTTTACAAAATATAAAGAACAATACAATTTGGTTAGGTACAAAAAGAGACTGTTGCCCTGGAAAGAGAGCTGGGGAAAGCAGATTTATCTCTGTGTGCTATATAAGCAGCACAGTTTACATCACGACAGTGCTGTGTTTGTTTCTGCAGCTCTGCGTGGGTGTATCAGGCTCAGCATGTGATTTCTGTATCAGTGCCATCTTTGAAACATGGTCATTGTTCACCCTATACCTATGGCATTGGTGCCTATATATCTCTGTTAATGAGATTTTGTCTACCATGTGTCTCGTTCTGGATGGCTGTTACACAATGGATTTGTAATAATTTATTTAAAAAGCATAAGGGATTTGTTTAACTGAGAATAGTTTGTAGGCTTGAAAGCCGGAACTTGCAATGTATTCCTGTGATCCCCCTGAAAGTAACTCTTTGAATCTAAGAGGAACTAAGGGTGCTTGTAGGAGATGCTCTTAGGTATCAGATACTTGAGGTATTTATGTTATAAGATCTTTGAGATGGGGACCTTGTCTTCTTACAGTCTGTAAAGCTCCTAGCACATCTTCAGTGGTGTAATTATTCTTTATTCTTTCTTTTTCCTCCCACACCTAGAGGTGCATTGGGTGCCCACCAGTTTTTGCCATTATTTTGGTCTTGTGCTGGTCTGTTCAAGCTTGAGTGTCAAGCTGATGGATTTGCCTTCTTTCTCTGTTCTGTGGATTGTTTCTCTAGGTTACTCTTTTTTTCTCTTTCCAGGTGATGTCCATATTATCATTTGCTTTGGAAATCATGTATATGGCATCCTTAAAGTGTGTCTGATATGTCCATAATTGTCTTCTGACCATATATGATGCTTTAGATTGGTATGCTCTACTTAGAATTTCTGATGTTGCAAGAAACTTTTTTCAGTGGACTCTGACCATCTTCCACAGACATTTACTTTGGAATGAGCTGCTCTTAACAATTTCTGTTGTAGATTTCCTAGTCTCTGCTTCATAAAGGATGACAGACATGTTGTCGGTGTTAAAAATTAGTATTTTTGTGTCAGTGCCACCATTGTTTCCTCTATTTTTTCCCACGCATGTGTAGAATGAATTTTGTGATGCGATGTGTCCCTATTGGTGCACATCACCTCCCTACTGGTGCACATCACAAAATTCATGTGGCGGGGTGGGGGCTGAGGGGTTTGGAGTGTGGGAGGAGACTCAGGACTGGGACAGAGGGTTGTGGTGCGGGCGGGTGGGGTGGGGGTTGAGGGCTCCGGCTGGGGGTGCGGACTCTGGGGTGGGGCCGGGGATGTGGGATTTGAGGTGCGGGCTGCCCCGGAGCTACAGCAGGGAGAGAGGACTCCCCCCAGCTCTCTCTCCTGGCAGCAGCACCTGGGCTGCGGGGGGAGAGGCGCCTCTCCCCACTGTAACAGCTCTGGGGCTGGGGACACGGGACAGGCGCCTCTCCCCGCTGCGGCAGCTCCAGGGCTGGGTTGGGGCTGGGGGAGGGGTGGGTCTTCCCCCCCCCCCCCCCAGCCATGGCAGGGCTGGGCTGGGTTGGGGCCGGGGGAGAGATGCCTCTTCCCTGGCCGCGGCAGGTTTGGGCCGGGGCTGGGTTGGGGCCAGGGTACGGCGTGTCTCCCTCGGCTGTGGCAGGTCTAGGGCTGGGCTGGGGCTGGCTGGGAGAGGTGCCACTCCCCACCGTGGCAGCTCCAGGGTTGCGGGAGAGGCATCTTTCCTCGCCGCAGCCCTGAGTGCCTGCACGCTGCTTATTAGGCTGCTGTGCAGCCGCATGGCCGTGCAGCTTAGAGGGAACTTAGGTGCCCCCCATGCTATTTTTCCAAATCTTTTCAAGTTTATGAGAGTTGTTTGCTGCTTTTAATCGTCATTGCTTGACATCTAGCATGGTGTCACCATCATTGCACATCTCATTCCATAGATAGGTAAAATGACTAATTTCTTCCTTCATCCACTCTAATAGGTACTTTGGGGATGTTGGTAGCCATATATTTTGCTTTACCCTTGTGGGTGAACAAACCAACTTGTTTTGCTGTATCTACCAAAAGCTGGGTCTTTTCTTTCATTAAGCAATATGTTGAACTAAGCAAGAAAATATCAGCAAAAACAGAGTCACCCAGTTGTGCTTTTCTCCATGAAATCCGTTTTTTGCCTTCTGTGGTTACTTTCCTCATGATGTAGTCAATGGCCAGTGCAAATAACAGAGGGGATATAATACACTGTTGCCTTATTCCAGTTAACATCAGCCAATGGTTTGCAATGACATCACCATCTCTGAGTGCACATTCAGAATTACCATATAGATCCTTGATTATTCTAATTATTTTTGCTGGTATTCCGTAGTGTGCCATAATTTTCCAAAAATTGTCTCTGTGTATGCTGTCAAAAGCTTTCTGGAACTCTATAAAATTTATCACAAGAAGTGCTTGCCACTTCACACTTTGTTCTGTGATATGTCTGAGAACCATGACATGGTCTGCACACAATCTCATTGCAAACCTGCTTGTTTCTCTCTAAGTTGAAGGTCTATTTGTTTCTTGATATGTTCCAGGATGACGATGCACATGATTTTCCCAGGCACTAGGATGATGATTTACATGATTTTCCCGGGCACTGACAATAATGTGATTCCTCTCCAGTTATTGGAGTTGATAAGGCAACTTTGGCAATATTACTATAAGGCCTCTCTTCCACTGGATTGAATTCTTTTCTTCATTCCATATTCTACCCAAAAAGACAAGGAAAATCTGGAGAGGTGTTTTGTCACTTGCTTTAAGCATCACTCCAGTAATGTTGTCCTTTCCAGCTACTTTCCCATTTTTGAGTTTACTGGTGACTTGTCTAACTTCTTCCATTGCAATAAACCCTAAATCAATATCAAGCTCTAGTGATAGGTCTGCATCACATATTTAGTTATTCGGTTGGTCTTGTTTTATTTAAAATATCATGAAAATGTTCTGCTCATCTTTTTCTTTGTTTCCATTTGCATCTTTAATAGGACCTCCAGTATTGCTAAAGTTTCTTGCTAGCTGTTTGATTGTCTTATACAAGATCATAAGGTTATCTCTTTGGCTAACATCTTCCACCTCTTGACATTTTCT
The DNA here is from genome assembly GCF_011386835.1 of Chrysemys picta bellii. NCBI lineage: Eukaryota > Metazoa > Chordata > Testudines > Emydidae > Chrysemys > Chrysemys picta. The sequence goes on along the minus strand of NC_088791.1, from coordinate 271,983,899 downwards.
GTCAATAAATGCCTTTTTACCTTTTCAGGTACTCCTTTTTTACCCCTCTATCTAGAGTTCTGTATTCTTTTTGCCACTTTAGCATTCATGAGTTTTTGCTTTACACATCTTCTTTTTTTCACTGCTGCCAAGTAACACCACTAACCCATTCTTCCCCTTTAGATGTTGTTGTTATTGGAACTGTTATGTAAAGGTGCAGGTTCCCAGTTGATATAAATTGCTGTGGAATTCACAGGAGCTATACTGATTTATTCTGAATTCACAGGTGCTATACTGACAGAATTTGGCCCAAAATCTATATGAGAAATGATACATATTCAAATAAAACAGCATTATGCAATACATAATTTGGATCTGCCAATGAAGAGTCCAAATAATGCCCACGTATTATCTGGAAATGTAATATATTATGGCCACATTTCCCATATCCTATTTCTGCTTGTTATAGTCACAAATTATCTATAGCAATGTAATGTTATACCATCCAACAATGGTTGAGAATGTACGTGACCTATATGTATGGCAACAGTTTACTGTCAAAGTGATAATACTTTAGAACCCTGCCCATGCTAATTAGTCACATGCTTTTGGGTGTCTCTTTCACTCAGCTCATGTGACTGGGGAATAGTTTTGAAAATGCATCAGTATTGGCAAGGCTGCTGCTGCTGCCTTTGCCTAGCAGTTTGACAGTGTAACCCACACACCTCCTTGGTGTGGTGTTCTCTGGGCCATCCCTAGCAATTCTGGGGCCCTACGCAGCCCCCCTGTGGGCTGTGTGTGTGGGGCCCCAGGCCTCTGCGGGAGGAGGGGGGCCGGGGCTGGCTTGGGGAATAGGGGGGAACCACCCCGCAGCACTCACTGGTGGTGCAGCTGGGGCCGGGTTGCTGCACTTCCCGCCCGGCCCTGCTTCTGTCCTCAGGGAAGTGGGGGTGGGGCTGGGGTGGAAAGAGGCGGGGTGAGGAAGGGGTGGGGTGGAGCAGGGGCAGGAAGAGGGGGGGCTGGGGCGGAGCGGGGGTCATGGGGAAGGGGGAGCAGGGGCTGGAGCAGCACGCAGCTGCGCAGGGCACCAGGAAATTTGGTGCCCCAAATTTCCTGGTGCCCTACGCAGCTGCGTACTTTGCGTATGGGTAAGGACGACCCTGGGTGTTCTGTCCCATCTAGTGGCACCGAGAACACTTAGAGAGAGAGATAAAATGAGTCTGCTCTACAGCCTTAGCTAACAGGCATATGGCTTTTAGCTCATGCAATAGAGGCTCATGCACTAAGCTCCAGAGGTCCCCAGTTCAATCCCACCCGCCAACAACTGGGGTCTTTTGGCGTTACAACAGCACTGAACACCACTCGATTGGTGAAAAATCTCATTCATCAAAGATCTCCCCCCAGCAGTGTGCTTGAAAAGCCTGTTACAAGAGAGGTAGGGGACACTTAAAATGTGCCACCATAACAAATCCCTTCTCAGCCCTTGGAGAGGAGAGAGGAGAGGGGGGCAAAAGAAAAGCCACCATCTGGGAGCATTGTTGGGGCAGAATAGAAAGCACCCCTAGCATCTCTCAAAGCTTGGAGGAGACACTGTCCCGGCAAGCCCTGCCCATACTGTTCCTTTCCTTGCAGATTCCTGTTCTGAGCACATTCCTGGAGCATCTTTCATAGGGGTCAGGAAGCACCTACGTGATGTACTGCAGATGTGCGTTATGCGGGGGCTGACTGTATGAGCAGGGGTTGTAGGCTAACGGTGTGATCCTTGCTGTCTGAAGACAGTGAAAGCAAGGGGAGGATGAGTAACATCAGATGCTGGAGGAGAAGGAAGAGGGACAGTGAGGCTGAGGCACGAGAGATAAGGAGTTCCCACCCAACTTCTCACCTTTGCCTCAGCCTTGCTGCTACTCTTAACTCTTCTCTTCCAACACCTGGGATGAAATCCTGGCCCTATTGAAGTCAATGTGAGTTTTGCCCTTATGCATAACTCCAGTGATGTCACAGGGCTGAATGTGGCCCAAGGGGAGGAAAAATTACAACAAAAAAAAAGAAAAGTCTAGCATAAAACACTGTGAGCTAAGTTGGTATAAACTCTCTTCCAAGCATTTGAACTATATACATGTTATAAGAGAAAATATACTTCAAAAATAACTTCTGACAAAAGACAACAATTAGTTTATAGCTACATATATCTAACCTGCAGGCTCTCAAAATGACCTACCTCCCAGTGGAGATGGCCTTGGAGTATTTTTTCAGCCTCCCCACAGGTCCCTCCCACAACCCCTTCAGTCTTTCTGCTAATTTCAGGAAGAAGAAAAGTAAAAGATTTCAACTTCTCTTACTCAGGAGTTTCCAGATTTTCTCTCTTCACTCTCACTATTCAACAAGTCAACATACAAGGCACTCAATGAAGGTGTCTCCCAGCTCCAAACTGAAGCCAGAGCCCTGCAAAAATGAATACACACAAGTAATGCCTTGGAATGACTTAGATGCGTAAAGTTACGTTTGTGCATGTTTGCAGGATTGGGACATAAACCTGGGCGCAGTTAGGCTCTCAATTAAATTATGAGTGAAACTTGCACCCTAGCATTATCACAGATATATCTTCAGGTTCAAGAGCATATGGCTGGAACAGTTGAAATCCTGGCTCTCTTAAAGTCAATGACAAAACTCCCACTGACTTAATTGGGGCCAAGATTTCACCCCATGTGTTAAAAAAGGTTTAAAAAGCCTCGCTATATATGCTGTGGCAGATTTTTATATAAAGTGAGGCCTGAGGTGTGTGTACATTTGAATATCTGTCTTCACTCCTGCTTTGGCCCATGTGCTTTTACAAGCTCTGTTCACATGCACAAATGCTACCTGTACATATGCAATTGCAGGAACTGAGCATGAAAAGAAGGTTCAACAATGCAAGTAGATCTCAGGCCTGACCTTATGAAAAGCTGATCCTGTACATTTTATGGGTACAGACTCCCGTGAAAGGCAGGGGGAGTGGGAGTCACAGATCCACATGATGGCTCTGACTGCTGGATTTTCCTTTTGGATCTTTATTTAGGGTCTGATTCCATCAGGTGTTGCGTGCTGCTGTTGCCTTCTATAGGTGGGTTCTCCTTAAAGGCATGTTGAATTAGTTGTGTCCAATTCTGTGAGGTGCATCGGTGAGAGTCATGTGAGATCAGGCTTTGTCAGACTGTGTTTAGGAGAGTTCTGCGTAACATATTTTCCCCCCTCTTTGGCGTAAGTGAATAACTGGGGTTTGGGGCCAAACCCTCCTTCTTGTGTTGTCAGACAAATAATTTTACTTAGACTTTTTCATCTGCAAAAGCTTCACAAACAGGATCAAAATTGATAGATGTTTTGCCTGAGTAATGATAGGAGGATTTGACTCATTAGCTAGTTAATCCTCACAACACCCTTCTTCACAGATAACCCCCCTTTTTAGTTATTGAGTACAGGTGTGTTGGATGGGCATATGAGTATAAATATGTCCTTTGGAATTCAGTGCCTTTTTGGCACAGTGGCTGCTGTCACTGAGGATGTGTTGTTCCACTAGTGGGGGTGATATTAATGTGTGTCTAGGGGCTAGAACAGGGGTAGGCAACCTATGGCACGTGTGCCGAAGGCGGCACGCGAACTGATTTTCAGTGGCACTCACACTGCCCGGGTCCTGGCCATTGGTCCGGGGGCTCTGCATTTTAATTTAATTTTAAATGAAGCTTCTTAAACATTTTAAAAACCTTATTTACTTTACATACAGCAATAGTTTAGTTATATATTTTAGACTTATAGAAAGAGACCTTCTAAAAACATTAAAATGTATTACTGGCACGCAAAACCTTAAATTAGAGTGAATAAATAAAGACTCGGCACACCACTTCTGAAAGGTTGCCGACCCCTGGGCTAGAATCTAGCCACTATTGTACTGGATATATTATTTCTTGCTTCTGTGAAGATTGGGATCCGTAGGGGTACTGTCTACTTGACTTTTCCTTACTGCTCCATGTAGTAAAAGTAATTTTTAAAAAGAGGAATTTTGCAAATAGCTGTTTTACTCCTGAATGATAGAAAGGCATTTGTCACACATAAGGTATACATTTTAAGGTTTTGAAAATTTGCCAGGCTGGTGTTGAAAACCTAATACAGAAAAGAAAAACAGCTACTTTGGTTTTGGAGCCCACAAAAACCAATGGCTTGTGCTCCCTCTGCTGGCTCTAAAGCAGCAGGTAACCAACAAACCTTGTTCCCAGAGATGTATTGATACTGTACATAACGAGGCTTATGTAATTTTAGTGTTAAATGAGAATCGTTTAGTTAGGAGGTTTGCAAGTTAAATAATAAACCAGACCCCTTAAGAAAATGTATCACCTAATTCTTCTTTACAAAAATAAGGATTTTAAAGGAAAAACATGACTAATCTTACTGATCCTGAATTTCTGTGAACAGCTGGGTTGAATTGTTTAACATACTCTAACGCAACAAAGAGTGAACCTCTCTAGTGTGTTATAATCTGCAGAACCAAGAATACTATGGAATTTTTTTCTGCTCATGGTTTAGAAGTGTTAACGAAGGGGGAATGTTCTTAATGTTTTCTCTGAATACTGTGTGAGTGCCTCAGTTTCCCCTATGCATTTCTCAAGTATCTAGGTGGTGGGATAAGGGTGTGTGATTGTTGCAAAGACCTAGAGGACCTAGAGGACCAGTGTGATGGTGTCTCCACAGAGAATGGCCGACACCCTGTCTTCTGGCAACTGATGGCCTGGGCCCCTCCCCTGCAAAGGTGCCAACTGAAGGTGTTGGAGAACAAAGAGGTCAGGTGGGCTCCTGGCCCGGGAAAGAGATAAAGGCCAGAGGAGGGGCTGGAGAGTTTCAGTTTGAAGCTGGCTGGGGAAACAGAGGGAGTCCCAGGGCTGGGGTCTAAGTTCCCTGCCCCCCAAGATGGACCTGACTGAGGGGGTCCTGTTGTCTGTTCCTACAAGCTCTGTGGTGTTCCTGTCATCTAATAAACCTTCTGTTTCAGTGGCTGGCTAAGAGTCACGGTGAATCGCAGGAAGTGCGGGGTGCAAGGCCCTGACTCCCCCACACTCCATGACAAAGTGATTCTTAGATTGATTGCTGCTGTCCTCTGACTTTTTGTTCCTTATAGTATGGTTCTTGGAGGTCACTTACATTATTAATAAACTTTTTTATTTTTAACTAAATCATCTGACTTTGTATGTTGTTTATTTAGGTATGGAAATTTCTTTATAAACTATAATTTCTAAATGTAAGAAAAATTTTACTCGGCCACAGTATCTCCATTTTTTGTTAAACTTCTTATGGTGACACTGAAGGAGAACAGGCAGCAACAGCCCCTCTGGGGCAACTGACATTGACCACTGTCGGAAGACAGGATACTGGGCTAGATGGACCTTTGGTCTGACCCAATATGGCCATTTTTATGTTCTAGATCAAGGGAGGGCGAACTACGGCCTGCGGCCCCTGGGAGAGTGAGGGGGGCAGAGGGCTCCGTGTGCTGCCCTCGCCTGCAGGCACTGCCCCCTGCAGCTCCCATTGTCCGGGAACGGGGAACGCAGCCAATGGGAGCTTCGGGCGTGGTACCCACAGGCGAGGGCAGCACACCGTGGAGCCACTTGCTCCACCCCCAGGAGCCACTGCTGGACATGCTGGCCACTTCTGGGAGTGGCATGGGGCCAGGGGAGGCAGGGAGCCTGCCTTAGTGCTGCTGCCACCTTGGAGTTGCTCAAGATAAGTGGCGCTGGGCCAGAGCCCACACCCCAACCCCCTGCCCTGAGCCCCCTAGCCCGCTGCCTTGAGCCCCCTGCCTTGAAAGAAGTGGTTCGTGACTATTTAGAAAAACTGGATGTGCACAAGTCCATGGGGCTGGATGCGCTGCATCCGAGGGTGCTAAAGGAGTTGGCGGATGTGATTGCAGAGCCATTGGCCATTATTTTTGAAAACTCATGGCGATCGGGAGAGGTCCCGGATGACTGGAAAAAGGCTAATGTAGTGCCCATCTTTAAAAAAGGGAAGGAGGAGGATTCGGGGAACTACAGGCCAGTCAGCCTCACCTCAGTCCCTGGAAAAATCATGGAGCAGGTCCTCAAGGAATCAATTATGAAACACTTAGAGGAGAGGAAAGCGATCAGGAACAGTCAGCATGGATTCACCAAGGGGAAGTCGTGCCTGACTAACCTAATTGCCTTCTATGATGAGATAATTGGCTCTGTGGATGAGGGGAAAGCAGTGGATGTGTTATTCCTTGACTTTAGCAAAGCTTTTGATATGGTCTCCCACAGTATTCTTGCCACCAAGTTAAAGAAGTATGGGCTGGATGAATGGACTGTAAGGTGGATAGAAAGCTGGCTAGATCGTCAGGCTCAACAGGTAGTGATCAATGGCTCCATGTCTAGTTGGCAGCTGGTTTTAAGCGGAGTGGCCTAAGGGTTGGTCCTGGGGCCGGTTTTGTTTAATATCTTTATTAATGATCTGGAGGATGGTGTGGACTGCACTCTCAGCAAGTTTGCAGATGACACTAAACTGGGAGGCGTGGTAGATACACTGGAGGGTAGGGATCGGATACAGAGGGACCTAGACAAATTAGAGGATTGGGCCAAAAAAAAACCTGATGAGGTTCAACAAGGACAAGTGCAGAGTCCTGCACTTAAGACGGAAGAATCCTATGCACTGCTACAGACTAGGGACCGAGTGGCTAGGTAGCAGTTCTGCAGAAAAGGACCGAGGGGTCAGAGTGGACGAGAAGCTGGATATGAGTCAACAGTGTGCTCTTGTTGCCAAGAAGGCTAACGGCATTTTGGGCTGTATAAGTAGGGGCATTGCCAGCAGATCGAGGAACGTGATCATTTCCCTTTATTTGACATTGGTGAGGCCTCATCTGGAGTACTGTGTCCAGTTTTGGGCCCCACACTACAAGAAGGATGTGGAAAAATTGGAAAGAGTCCAGCGGAGGGCAACAAAACTGATTAGGGAGCTGGAGCACAGGACTTATGAGGAGAGGCTGAGGGAACCGGAATTGTTTAGTCTCCAGAAGAAAAGAATGAGGGGGGATTTGATAGCTGCTTTCAGCTACCTGAAGGGGGGTTCCAAAGAGGATGGAGCTCGGCTGTTCTCAGTGGTGGCAGATGACAGAACAAGGAGCAATGGTCTCAAGTTGCAGTGGGGGAGGTCTAGGTTGGATATTAAGAAACAGTATTTCACTAGGAGGGTGGTGAAGCACTAGAATGTGTTACCTAGGAAGGTGGTGGAATCTCCTTCCTTGGAGGTTTTTAAGGCCCGGCTTGACAAAGCCCTGGCTGGGATGATTTAGTTGGGGATTGGTCCTGCTTTGAGCAGAGGGTTGGACTAGATGACCTCCTGAGGTCCCTTCCAACCCTGATATTCTATGATTCTATGAGCCCCCTCCGGCACTCCACATCCTCTCCTGAACCCCAACCCCCATCCTGAGCCCCCGCTGCACCCTGCACCCTTCCTGCACCCCAAGTTCCTGCCCTGAGCCCCCGCCGCACCCCACACTCCCTCCCACATCCCAACTCCCTGCCCCAGCCCTACATTCATGGCCCTGCGTACAATTTCTCCATCCAGATATGGCCCTCGGCCCAAAAAGTTTGCCCACCCCTGTTCTAGATTATGCTTCTTCACTCAGCACTTCCGATATTTGTGTATCCTTCAGTTTACAGTGGAAGAGTTGGTGGAAATGAGCACAGCAAAGCTTTTAAAAAGAGCTGCAAGCTTTTCCTTTGACTTTGGATTTCTTAGTTTTCCCAGGCAAACCTCAAGCTTAGAAGCACAATGCAACTATTTTGGTTAGATAAGTGAACCTTCACTGATTAGATTTTCACTTCAGATGCAGGAGAAAATCATGCCCCTGGGGAGAGGAACTGGTGTGGTTCTGGAAAGATGGTCATGGAAGGGGTTCATATGCCCTCTACACAGAATATCCATTGCTACATGGATCCTCCTGTCTTTCCCCTCTGTAGAGATGTGTGCTAGGGGCCATTGAGGATACTCTAGGACAAATGACCACAGTTACCTTGTGGCAGATTTCTGGCTCCTCCAGGGTCTCAGGCATGGGCAGCAGGTGAACGCGCTGTTGGGGGAGGCTAGCCTCTGGTCCCTCCCCTTCTGCCTGAGGCCCCACCCTTCCCTCCGGCCCCTCCTCCTCTACTGGAGCCTGGAGCATATCACCCCCTGTGGCCGCCAGCCCCCTCACTGGATGGGTGGCGTGTCCGGAGTGCCCCCAGCTCCAGCACTGGGTGGGAATGTGCATGGCTGGAGCGCCCCCAACCCAGACCTCCCCCAGCCCCGGAGTGCCAGACAAGCAACATGGCCGGAGTGCCCCCAACCCTAGTGTGCCAGGTGAGTGGTATGGCCGAAGTGCCCCCATTCCCAGCCCAGAGGGTCCCCAGCCCTGGAGCTCTGGGCGGGCGACGCGGTCCCAGTGCCTGGCAGACGGACAGGCAGCACGGCATGTTCCTAGCTCCAGCGCCCCCAGCCCTGGGCCTTGTGCGCACCGGCCCCAGCCTGCCTGCCCCAGCCTCTCAGCCACAGAAGAGCGGGAAGGGAACTGGAAGCAGGCAGAAGAGGGACTGGAGGCGGAGCGTGGGTGGGGCTATGCCAGGCTGTTTGAGGAGGCACAGCCTTCCCCTGCCTATGCTATCCGCCGTCCATGGTCTCAGGGGAAGATTGCCCCCCATGATTCCCCACCCTGGCACATCTACCTGTCCCCAGTTGGTACTGGATGTTTGATAGTTTTTAATACTTTCACTTTATGGTATTACCATTCACCACTTTTCATTCTTTTGTATTCTAGGTAGCACCATTAGAAACTATGGTGAGAGTTCACAGTCTCAATCAAGTAAGTTAAGTGCTTCTTTTTGTTCTAGTAAAAATTAGCTGTATGATAAATATACTCATTGGTTACTTTCTGTTTCTGTTAGACTTTTTGGACAGTTCTTGAACACCGTTGCACCGTCCTCTGAGCTCCATGAATCTCAACATTGTTATGTCCTCTTTCAAATCCCCTGGAGTTAGGCAGTTTAGGAGCCTAATGCATTTCTTGTGAAAATGAGTTAGGCAGCTGCCTGGATCCACATAAAACAACTGGCAGTGGTGCTACCACTTACCTTACAACATTTAGTTTGGTGGTTAGAGCACTAACCTGGGATCTGGGAGACTCAGATTCAATCCCCCTCTCTGCCTGATGGTCAGAAAGGATTTAAACAGGGGTCTCCCATTTCTCTCAGCAAAGTGCTCTAATCACTGAGCTATAGGATATTCTAACGTGGGGCTGCCTCAGTCTCTCCTATTGAAGCTATTCCATTGTGGATATATAATGAAAGAATCATTGGAGCAGAGGGACTGGCTCCTCGGTCTCTCACTTCCCAGGTGGGTGTCCTAACCACCTGACTATAGAGTCATTGTCATTACCTCTCTGGCCTAATGAGTATTAAGTATTTATTCACAGCAGAACAGTCTTTGGGCCAGGGAGAGAGAGAGAGAGAGTGAGAATGACTCAGTAGTCCAGTGGTTAAGACACCTGCCTGGGAGGTGGGAGACTCCAAGCCCAGGAGTGGTGTGCTAGCAGCGGTGAACATGGCCACTTAAGGGAAACAATAGGGGTGCAGGCATGACTCCACTGGCCTGCATCTGCAAGGCTGAAGTGGGGGAACATATTGTTCCCTTTTGTACTTTTGTTAGATTTAAAGCAGTGGTGGGCAACCTGCGACCCGTCGGAGTAATCCACTGGTGGGCCGTGAAACAGTTTGTTTACATTGACTGTCCACTGGCTCGGCCACCTGCAGCTCCCAGTGGCCGCAGGTTGCCCACCACTGATTTAAAGCCTGTTCCACAAGATCACATTAGCCACTGTGTATAAGAGGCAATAATGATATAATTTGTGGCATAGTATGTTCGCTGGCAACTGGATCTGATGCCATCGGTTAGTGGTGTAATTGCACAGTACCTCCAGCTTATGTGGTTATGTATACAGAGGTGTCGTCCCCTGTGCTGTAGTGGGACCGGTTCATATTGGAATGGCATACTGGCATTTTTGCCACTCTGCACAGCATGACCACACACGCACCGTACATGCAAGGTCACACTGCATGGAAGATGACGTTTTGTACAGCAAAATGGAGTCCTCCACACACAGTGTGCACGTGAGGTCACGCTAGCGGGGGCATTCCAGTAGTGGCCTGTCATAACTATAAAGGGAAGGGTAACAGCTCTCCTGTGTACAGTACTATAAAATCCCTCCTGGCCAGAGACTCCAAAATCTTTTTACCTGTAAAGGGTTAAGAAGCTCAGGTAACCTGGCTGACACCTGACCCAAAGGACCAATAAGGGGACAAGATACTTTCAAATCTTGGGGGGAGAGAAAGGCTTTTGTTTGTGCTCTTTGTTTTGGGGGTTGTTCGCTCTTGGGACTGAGAGGGACCAGACATCAGTCCAGGTTCTCCAAATCTTTCTCAACAAGTCTCTCATATTTCAAACTTGTAAGTAAACAGCCAGGCAAGGCGTGTTAGTTTATCTTTGTTTTCTCAACTTGTAAATGTACCTTTTACTAGGGTGTTTACCTCTGTTTGCTGTAACTTTGAACCTAAGGCTAGAGGGGATTCCTCTGGACTCTTTAAGTTTGATTACCCTGTAAAGTTATTTTCCATCCTGATTTTACAGAGATGATTTTTACCTTTTTCTTTAATTAAAAGCCTTCTTTTTAAGAACCTGATTGATTTTTCCTTGTTTTTAGATCCAAGGGGGTTGGATCTTGATCCACCAGGAGTTGGTGGGAGGTAGGAGGGGGGATGGTTAATTTCTCCTTGTTTTAAGATCCAAGGGTTTTGGATCTGTATTCACCAGGGAATTGGCGAAGAGTCTCTCAAGGCTACCCAGGGAAGGGAATTAGCACATTTGGGAGTGGTGGCAGCGGACCAGATCTAAGTTGGTAGTTAAGCTTAGAAGTTTCATGCAGGCCCCCACATTTGTACCCTAAAGTTCAGAGTGTGGAAGCAGCCTTGACATGGCCCATTTAGGACTACACCCATGGTCACTTTGCCTCAAAGAACAATTTCAATACTGATTACACAGTGCTCCAAGGATTCACTGACCCGTTAGTATATATATAGTACAAACTCCAAGTATTTTATGTATTTGAATTTCTGCAATAATTACATCTTAAAAACCTATGTTAAAAGAACATTAAGGTGGCAAAGTCAGGCACTCCTCAGTTAGAAAGTGCCAAAGTTTAAGTTCCTGTGTTACCTCTGGATGCTAAATGAGTTGTTCTATAGTTTATGTAATAAGTCAATTAAAAAACCTGAAACTTTTCCTTTTAATAAAAGCATTTATTGTCCTGAGTTATGCAGATAGCTTTGTAAGACAATTTTCACTTTGAACTGAGTAATACCTGAAAGTAGAATTTGAAAGAAAAGGCTGGGTTACAAAACTGTTTAATCTCACAAGCCTTCCATTTCTAGTCCATTAGCTGATGGATTATGCCATGCTTTTCATCAGGAAGGAAAGGCCACAGAGGAGATACAACAGTTCTACCTGCCACCCAGAATCAGGATTTTTTTCAGGGGATGCATACAATAGGATCTCAGCAGACCTGCGAAAGAGCACCGCTCCCCCATGAGGATGCTGTCCTTCAGGAATTACTTCTGCACCATTTTAGAGACCACAGACCCACTATGGTGAAAGCATGCTGGCAGCGGTTACCTCTTTAATGAATATGCACTACGTTTACATTCATGCTGATGGCTCCCTGTGTTCCCAGCATGGTGCCATTAAAGGTGTTAAGGCTCTGCAAATAATTTCCTTTCTTTCTACTATAAAATACTCTTAAAATGCACTCTTTTAATGGACAGCTAAAAATCTACATAACATATACAATCTGCAACTTGTGAAAGAAAGAAGGGCTACATTCTCCCATTACACTCTCTTTCATCACAGAGATTAGACATCAGAAGTGCCTCTTAGGTTCTTTAGTCCATCTCCCTGCCAGCATAGAATTTTTCTACACAGTATCTCTTCTAGTGCCTTTCCGATCAATATTAGTCATCTCCCTTAAGACACTGGTCGATCTCACTATTAGGAAGTTTTTCCTGATATTGAGCCTCAATTTCACCTCTGTTAATTTCATCCCATTTCTTTTAGTTATACTATCGTTAATTGTCCTAAATAATTCCTCGCCCTTCTTGTGGGGAAATCCTGGCCCCCTTGAAGTCAATGGGAGTTTTGCCATTTACTTCAGTGGGGCGAGGATTTCATCCTTGGAGTTTACATCCTTCTTTCTTATATCTATACCATAGATGGGCCTGAATAAAAAACCTGAACCCTCTACACCATATTTTGTGGGCATGCGATTAGATTTGAATACACCACAAAACCAGATCCCGAACCAGAGGGGGAGTATATTGTCCAAATCTTGTTTAAATGCAGCATATGGGGGAAGAAATAGCATGACTCTGGTTCATCTTGTCATATTGCCACCATTCAAGATACTGGAAATAAAAATCAAGTCAGGTGATGTCATGAAGTTTCTTCCATTTTGGGCTGAAGGTTGAGACTTCTACCTGCCAGATTTCAGCACCATCAAACCTAAGCCCCAGTCCTTGTTCAGTCTGAAACCTGAAATCTAAAGTAGCCGAAAATTAATCGAGATTCTGATCAGAATTAAAATATTGCCTCCTCAGCACACTTCTAATTTAAAGATGGATCTCATGTCTCCCCTTAATCCTCTCTCTCTCTCTCTCTCTCTCTCTCTCTCTCTCTCTCTCTCTCTCTCTCTCTATATATATATATATATATATATATATATATATAATATATATATAAATTTACCGCTTTTGATCCAAGCAGTTAGCCAATATTCAGGGTTTTGCAGGTTGTTTCTGTTAGGAGGAAAAATTGATGATGGAGTCATATATTTCTTCGATGCAGTCCTGTTTATTTACCAATAACGTATAAAGTCTTGTTTCCCTGAACATAGTAGAAATCAAACAACAGGAGGCAGTTTTTTTCTCACAGTTTCAAGCCTCTTGTTAGCCAGGACTCTGCTCAAAAGCACTTTCTCTTAGGTTTTTATTAGGGTCATGTTACTGGTGCTTCTCTGGACCTCGCCTGCTGCCTTTTCTGTCTGTATCTGTTTTTTCTCTCTCTCTCTCTCTCTCTCTCTCTCTCTCTCTCTCTCTCTCTCTCTCTCTCTCTCTCTCTCTCTCTATATATATATATATATATATATATATATGTATATTTAGAATCAGATAATACACAAAACTCTTGCATTCGTGTTGAGTCCCCAGTGAAACCCCTTGAGCTGCATGGCTCAACTCTGTAACCCTTCTGCCAGGTGGAAACAGCAGCTATGAGGGCTGGGTTCAATATCTACCGGTTCCTCCTAATGATACAAAACAGAACTGGCTCAAGCCCCCACCCACTAATCTGGGAAGACTTAACACCATCTCTGGACACCTCTAAGAAGCAATACTTCCCCTTTCTCAAGTGCTGAGTCTGTGTATAACAAAAGAAAACTTGTAATAAAAAGGGGAAAGGAACTTGACGTGAATTTGGAAAAATACCACAAACATGATTTGAAAGCATGTGACTATGAGCATACCTGCACCCCATAGTATGTTGGGCAGTGTTCTTTGCCTCAATTTCTCACCTGGCGGAGTGAAATGGAAGTCCAACAAATGTTCCTTTAACCTGCCATTGCTTCTCCCTCCACTGCACCCCACGTACAGTTGCTGTCCCTGATCAGCGAAGGCCCAGAGTTCAGAGGTGCATTCACATGAGTTCACCTCCCATACCAGAGTTGGGGGGGAGGCATCAAGCAATGCCTCAGCTGCTGCTGCAGCCTCGCAACTGACTCACAGTTGCCACCGTTCACTCTGACGCTGCTGGCCACTGTTGTACACTCTGATCGCACATTCTGAGGTTCCAACACTTAACACAGCTCTCAGTGATTTCAGCGGGTAGTGGGGACCCTCACTGCAGCCTGGGAAGTCTGTTACACTGCAGCGTTGTCCCACACCAGCTCTTAGGCTCAGCACCGAGACCTGGTTATCGTTGATTTCAGCTCTAGTGATTACTGAACAAAGCAAGGACTCTCAATTGAGTCTGTCTTTAAACAGTGGAGAGGAGGAGGTTCAAATGGTGCCTTGGGCTCTTTAGGCAAATCCTCTTTCACTGGGATTTTGGCATCCCTACCCCGTGCTTAGCGAGTGAGGTTCAGTTGAGGGTGATCCCCTCTCTGCTGCCCTTTACTCGTGTGGTCAGGATGATAACATTTCATTACCCCTGCATTCAAATACTAGAGTGATTTGTAATCCACCCCCAGCCAAAACTGATCATTTTGGCAAAGCAGTTTTCTCTGCTGTGCACCTAGCAGAGTCAGCTTTTCTATGCAAACATGGTCTGCAGAAGTCTTTTCCCCCAGCTCATCATTATGTGTCGGGGAGAGCTCATTCAGACCCTGCTTACAACTCTTGCTGCAGCCTTGCATGCATAGGTGCCAGCTTTCCCTCTGCCCCATGGGTGCTCGATCCCCTCCTGCCCTTCCCGCCCCTGCACCATCCTCGCCCCGCCCCAATTCCACGCCCTTCTCCCAAGTCCCCGCCCCTGCCCTGCCTCTTTACAGCCTTCTCCCCTGAGTGCGCCATGTCCCCACTCCTCCCCCTCCCTCCCGGAAAGTCCTCAGTGCCGCCAAACAGCTGTTAGGCGGCAGGCGGGTAGCACTGGGAAGGGGAGAAGTGGGGACACGGCATGCTCGGGGGAGGAGGAGGTGAAGAGGGAGTGGGGGCTAGGGGAGCTTGGCTGCCGGTGGGTGCGGAGCACTCGCTAATTTTTCCCCGTGGGTGCTGCAGGGCTGCAGGGCTGCAGCACCCATGGAGTCAGCGCCTATGCTTGCATGTGGCCTGTGTTTTGGGTGGTGTCTTCGATCTAGCAGCTTTCTATTCCATAAAGGAGCTTAATTGCTTTTTATATTTATCCTGAATGAAGGACGGCTGTTATGACCACCAACTTCAACAGGTCTTCACGCAGTCCTCAGCATACTAATATTTACCTGTAGCACATTGCTTCTCAGAGCTCAGGTGGTGCCTGTCCACTCTGCCATCCTCAGAGAGAGCAAAACACACGCTGCTGCATGGCTAAGGGTCCGGTTCCACTAGCTGGTGTGCCGAGTGAGGATGCAGGGACAGCCCCTCTGGAAAGTCCCAGAGGCCAGAGGAGTATAAGAACTGCCATAGTGTGCAGCCTGAGTCCAGAAGGTGTAGGGAAGGATGCTTGCTTCCTCTCTCCCTCCTGTGCACCTGTGAAGGGTCAGACACAGTTGGGCTCAGACTCATTGCATCTATCACTTTTCCTTCATCCACTAGTTTTGTAATTCCAGTCACAGAAAAGGAATCAACCAGTCATGTTCCATTAAAGCCGATGGAATAAAATCAGGCCCCAAGTTTGTTGGCTAAGATATGTCCTTTATAAAACTATGTTGCATGGCATTAATGGTCCTGTTATCCTCATGACGGAGAGATAGCAGACGAGATCCTCTGCTGGTGAAAATCTATGCTGCTCTACTGAAGTCACTGGAGCTACTCCAATTTACACAAGCTGAGCCTCTGACTCAAATATTGTCTCCTAATGCATGCCCCATCTACCTTACTAGTGACTGAAGTTGGCTTTACTAGAGTATAATTGACATGACCGCTCTTTCCTTTGCATATTAGCTTTGTGCTAATCTTCAGGAGCTCCCTCAGTTTGCCATGACTAAGGCTCCGTATTTGTCACAGAGGTCATGGAAGTCATGGATTCCATGACTTTCCATGACCTCCGTGACTTCTGCAGAAGCCCATGAAGCTGGCCTAGGAGCCGCCTGAGCAGCTCAGGCAGCCCCTGGGCCAGTCGCACTGGCTGCTCCTGGGGCAGTCTTGGGCTCCCCTGCCCCCAAGCAGCAGGAGTTTGGGTGTGTGGGAGCTCAGGGCTGGGATTGGAGTGTGGGTTGTGCTTACCTTGCGGGGGGGGGGGGGGGAGGGCGCTCCCTGGAAGGGTGACTGAAACTCCTCTCCCTCAGGTCCCAGCTCCACGTGCTGCCTCCACCTGCAGACACTGCCCCTGCAGCTCCTATTGGCTGCGGTTCCCAGCCAATGGGAGATGAGGAACTGGGGTTTGGGGCAGAGTGGAGTGGAGGCAGTACGTGGAGCTAGGAGATGGAGGTCGCCACTTCCCAGGATCTGGGTAGCGAACCTGCCCCAGCCCCACCACCCTCCACCGCCAGCACCCTGGGCCACGCCGCTCCAAGTACCCCTCCCCGGCTGCGCTCCCACCTAGTACCCCCAATGCCCCCCCGATGCAGCACCCACGGCGCCCCCAGGGCCACCCCCGAACCCTCCCCCCAAGTTTTAGTCAGGGGTATATAGTAAAAGTCATGGACAGATCATGGGCCATGAATTTTTGTTTACTGCCCGTGACCTGTCCATGACTCTTACTAAAAATACCCGTGACTAAAACGTATCCTTGGCCATGACTTCTCAAAAACAACTGTCAACAGCTTGGTAAGCTGCTAGTAGAGTCCCTTAATTCCCTGTTTCTTTTAGACCAGCTGATTTGTGTAGGTTCAGATGTTCCCAGTATTCCACTCCCTGCTCTTTATCAGTATTTGGTTTTAAGTTTTTCGTGCATTCTTTAAAGCCTGGTCTACACTAGGAAATTAGGTTGATATAACTGCATCACTCAGAGGTGTGAAAAATACACACCCCTGGGCGACACCATTTACTTCAGGGGTTAGGTCAGTTTGACAGTGCTAGGTCCATGGTCGATGGGACAATTCTCCCATTGACCTAGGTACTGCCTCTTGGGGAGGTGGATTAACTATGCTGAAGGGAGAAGCATAGCATCGTCACTGAGGTACTACAGTGGTGCCACTGAGACATTTTAAGTATAAACAAGCCCTCAGAGTCTCATTCTGAAGAATTCTGAGCTTCAACAGTTGCTGATATGAGTAAGAGTGGAGGGCACTCATCATCTCACAGGAGATGATCAGACCAGATAGGCCTTGCCCAAAATGCCCACACGTGGTCTTTATTTTTCTTGTTAAACACTGATTCACAAGCAGTTCAGTACCCAGTACTGATCTTGTACCCAGTACTCAGTCTTGATCTACTCTGATTTCTCTCTGTTACTACTTTTCCCCTTTAAATATTTGTATAAGCTCTTTTTATTCACTTTAGCCCACGTCTTTATTCTGTTTTTTGCTGCCCTTATTTTTTTTTTCCTAGAAGCCTTAACTGACTCTTGAATATTTGTCTAATTGCCTTCTCCTGCCACCTTTACTTCTAAAGCTATTTTCCTAAACCTCTGAACTTTAAACAGCCCCTTTAGAAGGTACAGTCACCATTTCTTATGCTTTTCAGTATTCTTTTTTCTCCCCAGAGGAATAAGTCTTAGTCATGGTTCCTTTTAGAGTTCTTCAGCTGTCTTCCATACACGAGGATTTTAATGTTTCCTCCTATCAGACTCTACTGTTTTGTTTTAATTTTCTACAATTACCTTTCTGAAATCTAATCCCTTTACTGCATTCTGTGAACCATTTTCTTACTATAGTGAATTCAGATAGCTACTGATCATGGCTACCATACTATTATATGTGCCAGCATTATTCTTTCTTCCGGTGAGTGAGACTTAGAGCCAAGAGGGCCTCTTTACTTCCTGCTTATAAAAGCTGACTTCTATGTGGATGTTTGGCTGTATTTGTTACCTGAAGTCTGTCTAGTTAAAATCCTCTGTGAGTAGAGGATCTTGTGATTTCCCTAACTTTTCCAGAATGGTGGCCTTAGCAGATACACATTATTGCTTCTATTTTTTTTCCTTCTTCATTTCCTGTATTCTTCCACCACATTGTTAATTGTATTAACATGGGTATTGTAAATATTTTTGTTATACAGTTCTTCTTTCCACTTCTTCTCTCAGTTCTCTTTCCCATCTAGATAGATATAGATAGACAAAATTCCACTTATAAGAATCACCCCACCAAATTTCAGTTATATTCTCTAGATCATGATTTCCATTACTTAGTACTGCTTCTTCCTGTTTCCCCGAACATTTGCATCTAGCATTATATTGTTTTTATCCTTCATCTTCTGCTTCAGAACAACTCTCTATTTTCTGTCTTAATTTGTGTATTGGAAGTACATGATGGATTAATCAAGTTAAGTGAAAGGTTTCCCTTTCCCGCCTCCTGTTTATTAAGGTTTAGAACCTGCCTAACTGGCCCCACCAGTTCTGAACCTAAAAGATTGGCAACCTGCCTGCTTAAGTGGAGACAGTCTAATCCAAACAGTTGGCTCTCATTGCAGAAGGCATTCCAATGATCTGTGAATTCAAAACCCTCCTCTCTACACTATCAGATCATCTATTGGTTGGTTTCCAGTATCGGTGTTCTCCTTTTTTTCACCCTAGTTTGGCACAGGGAAGCTCTCTAAGGAGATCACAGGTATAATTTCAAATTCTGTACTCTTTCCAACTCACTGAAATAATTCTTGATTAAATAATATATAAGCTTCCTTTGCTGCTGTCATTTGTTCCCATGGGAAATATAATATATAAGCTTCCTTTGCTGCTGTCATTTGTTCCCATGGGAGATTGATCATTAAGAATTCCCCCAACATTGTTCAAGATATCTTGCACCACCCTTATTATGACATCCTTTTATCCTGGTCTTGAAAAGATAGTAGTGTATCTTGTTTTCTTTGTGTGGGCCACTAATATATCAAGATCCTTTCCTTCTATGGAGTAACCCAGGGGTCGACAACCTTTGAGAAGTGGTGTGCCGAGTCTTCATTTATTCACTCTAATTTAAGGTTTCACATGCCAGTAATACATTTTAACGTTTTTAGAACGTCTCTTTCTATAAGTCTATACTATATAACTAAACTATTGTTGTATGTAAAGTAAATAAGGTTTTTAAAATATTTAAGAAGTTTAATTTAAAATGAAATTAAAATGCAGAGCCCCCCAGACCGGTGGCCAGGACCTGGGCAATGCAAGTGCCACTGAAAATCAGCTCGCGTGCCACAGGTTGCCTACCCCTGGAGTAACCACTCAGGATTGTTTGCTTCTTTCTTTTTGATAGCTCCCTCTCACTGCTTACCTCTTGATGCCAGGTTGTGGTAGTGATCAACATTGCAGGGGTCAATATTAAATGTCTCCAGCCATGGCTTCACATCTGCTTTTCCTATAGCTTCTAGGATTCTTTGATGCCACATAGCTCTATCTTCTATCTTTCTTGTATCTAGGGTCTCGATCCATTTCTTCTTTCTTGATGATTTTTCCCTTTGGTCTTTGTCCATCTTGGGCATCTTTGTTTCCCTTAAAAAAACAACAAGGAGTCTGGTGGCACCTTAAAGACTAACAGATTTATTTGGGCATAAGCTTTCGTGGGTAAAAACCTCACTTCTTTGGATGCATAGAGTGAAAGTTACAGATGCAGGCATTATATACTGACACATGGAGAGCAGGGAGTTACTTCGCAAGTGGAGAACCAGTGTTGACAGTGTTCTCCATGTGTCAGTATATAATGCCTGCATCTGTAACTTTCACTCTATGCATCCGAAGAAGTGAGGTTTTTACCCACGAAAGCTTATGCCCAAATAAATCTTAGTCTTTAAGGTGCCACCAGACTCCTTGTTGTTTTTGTAGATACAGACTAACACGGCTACCCCCTGATACTTTGTTTCCCTTGGTGATCTAAATTTCAGTTCATGACCATACTCCTTTTTTCTCAGTACAGAAACCAGTTTGCACTTAATATGGTCTTTCATCATTCACCAAGGATTCTTTTCCACCTCAGAGTGCCCTGGATCCTTCCATACCCATTGTTTATAGCAGTTGTTTCCTACCATTCTTCAGACAATCATCTCACTTGCAGGAATGTTTTAGCATCAAAGCCTTCCGTACAAGAACTCCCCCCCTGCTGTCTCTCATTCCCTGCTGCACCTTTTATGAGAATTCTGTATTTGACTGTCATCACTGCTGGTTGCCACTTCATTTTACCACTCATCACCTAGCTCAGTGTGCGTGGATTACCCAGGTTAGCGCATCAGACAACTGAAAATAAGAGTGAGAAACACAAACGAAGCCAGAATATTGGCTCTTTAAGGTACTACTGGCCTCCCAGCTCATTCTTCCTGCTTCAGTCATAGGTATGACCAGATAGTAACTGTGAAAAAACGGGACAGGGAGTGGGGGGTAATAGGCGCCTACATAAGAAAAAGTCCCCAAAAACGGGACTGTCCCTATAAAAATGGGACATCTGGTCACCCTATTCAGTCAGTTTGTAGAAGGTTAAGTCACAGTTTTCCCGCCACCTTGTTTCCTGGGTAGATTCTGCTGCCAACCCTTGGCAGGTTCGCTACAGCCATGGGTAATCAAAATAAAGTAAATAAAGACTTAGGTAAGTGTTTTTAGTACATAATCAGTGTAATAGTTCTTTTATTGCGCCTTTCATCCATAGATCTCAAAGCATTTACAAAGGAGGTAAATGTAGTCCTCTGGCAAGGTTAAAGGAGTCTTGTTCCAGAACCTCCGATGCAGTGTTCCACTCATTAGCAGGGAAGCAGCGTTGATCTCCCTGGGTGGGTGAGGAGTAAATACAGCTCCTCTGGTAGGAGTAAAGGAGTCCTTATTTCAGGACAAGCAAGTTGCCCATTGTTAATCAGTTCTGGTAGCTGCCTGGCTTGGTTGTCTCCTCAAGTGTGGGGCAGATGGATAGGACAAGACACTGCCTGCCTCCCTCTGA
Source organism: Chrysemys picta bellii (assembly GCF_011386835.1). Classification (NCBI taxonomy): domain Eukaryota; kingdom Metazoa; phylum Chordata; order Testudines; family Emydidae; genus Chrysemys; species Chrysemys picta. Next base: position 271,963,111 of record NC_088791.1, on the reverse strand, counting down.
AAGTACCTCAGTCTTTGTCCTCTTCTGGATGAAGTACGTGCCTTGATGAGCCCAGGTATAAATTCTATGGCCCTGATTCTTCAGCATGTCCACGCGATGCTCAGATGTATTGGAGAGAGGTGGTAGCAGGGAGCCAGTTGCAACTCTCTAGGCTGCCTGCATCCGATGTAAATTATAGCAGGAAGATTCAGCTTTAACTTATGCTGTGAGCATGGGTGCAATATGCCAGTGGAAGAAAGGGCTTAGCAAAGCTCAGCTCTGCCACGCTGCCTCCCATCCTCGCAACTTTCCCTCCTCCCTGTTATGTAGGAGGCATTGGGAATAGCTGATGGAGAAGACAGTATGCCAGCAGGGATGCACTGTGGATTTTGGTGCAGATGAAGGCCACTTTGTTCTGTGGAGAATCCTGCATTGTCTCTTTAACTGGGAGGCACAGCAGGTTCTCCAAGGCAGGATGAGCCTTCTGCCTGGTTCCCTTTGCAAGAACTTAGTACCTTCCCTGCCTAGTCTAGTGTGGAGTATGTGCATCCCCTCACACGTCCTCTCAAGTCAAACTCACTTATAGTTTGGATTCACCTGGTTGGTGTCTCGTTTCATTGCTGACTAACCTCTCAGAGCTAATGTGAGCTATGCTTTTGTATCAAGAGCAGAAAAGCATCCCTTTCTCCAGTGAACTATTTTTTATTTCTCTCTGTTTTAAGTGAATTAATTGAAAAGACCTGGATTAGGAGCACAGGAGAATGAAGTATAGAGGATAGGTGTACCACATGCATTAGCTACACAAACTTCTCCATGCTAATGAACGTCAGTCCCACCTTGGAGAAATCACCGTTAGGGAAGAGAATCAGTTAGTGACAGTGTTACTGGTTTTGTGATATGAGTACTTGACACTTAGGCATTGGCTTGAAACTACAAACTCATTAAACATAGGACTTCAGGCATCCAAAATATGGTTAAATGCTTGATAAATATTGACAAAACCTTGATCAATTGGAGGTGGTTCGGAGAATGATTAAAGGATTAGAAAATGTGCCTTATAGGGATAGACTTAAGGAGATTGATCTACTTAGCAACAAAGAGAAGGTTAAGGGGTGACTTGATCACAATCTGTAAGTAGCTACACAGGGAACAAATATTTGATAATGGGCTTGTCAGTCGAGCAAGGAAAGATATAACACCATCCAATGGCTGGAAGTTGAAGCTGGACAAATTCAGACTGGAAATAAGGTGTCAATTTTTAACAGTAAGAGAAATTAACTATTGGAATAATTTACCAGGGGATATAGTGGATTCTCCATCACTGACCATTTTTAAAATAAGATTGAATGTTTTTCTAAAAGTTATGCTCTAGGAATTATTTTGGGGGAATTTCTGTGGCCTGTGTTATACAGGTGATCAGACTAAAAGATCACAGTGGTCCCCTCTGGCCTTGGAATCTATGAATTACCACTTTTGATCACAACTGATCTGAATTTCAACTGGTAACCTAGAGGTGAAAGACTATCACATTACCAATTCCTCATCCAACTAGTCCCCTGGAACTTAATATTCTTAAGAAGTTATTTAATTTTGTTATCCTTGGATAATTGAGTTCTGTTGATACTTTACTGTACACACAACTCTCAAATTTCTTAACCATATTTTTTCTTCATCTTATTAAAAAAGTACATGTAAATATCATGGGCCACTAAGATGAGGGATCTGAATAACAGTTTTGATTCATTGCTGGAATTTTAGCTCTAGTATTTGCTCACTCCTATATAAGCTTTGTGGATTTACTTCCATTCACAGGAGACAACAGTCTACACATCATGAAACCTACACATTTTGGTAGGTTATTACCATCTTCATGTTTCACATGTTGTAAAATCACTCAGTGCCGACATTTTAGAAGAGAATTTTGTCATCCTGTCAAAATGAATTACAATAGAATTTGTTAATACCAAATGAAAAATAACATTAAAAATTAAGAGTCAAAATTTACAGCCTACTAGTAATTTTCCATTCTCAAGAGGAGAGCTCAGTTTTATCCAAAACAACTCAATCTTTCCTCTTATCGCTAATGTACATAGCATGATTGATATTACATTTCATTATGTAAACATTACTTTAATACTTCTCATTACTTTTGCTCAAGTAACCCTGAATAACTGTAGTATCTGGCACAGGATGCTATTGCTATGGCATTGTTTCAAAGCTAGTGGCTTTGTGTTGCACAAGATGGAGCTCTCAAAGTCATAGCAAAGACTCAGTTTTAAAAATTTTCTTTAGAAAAAAATTACCTCAATGATCTGTAAATCTTCATAGCTCTTATCCTGCATTAAGATCCGCTAACCTGGACCCATGCAGGGTCCCATTAACATCAGTGGAGGTTGCACAGGTTCAGGAGACTGTGCCAGTGGTTTCTGATGCAGAATCAGGACCTTACCCTAAGAGGGTCCGTTCCAAAGCCCATTGAAGGCAATGGGAATCTTTCCATTAACGTCAGTGGTTTTAGGGTTACCCCCTACAAGCAGAAAGCTGCAGGGAAGTGTTTTAAGTTCCATCCTCTGAAAGTACCAATAACATGACAAACTTAAAAAAAAAAATTGTTTGATTGTAGGGATTGGCCAGGGGAGAAGCAGGAAAAGAGGAAGGAAATAAGAGTCCCTCTCTAATTATGCTTCTATAAATGTCCTTGAATTCTTTGATAATGTGGTCTGCGGAATTTCTTTCAAAACCAGAATAGTCAAATGTGGAGCCTGCTCTTCCAGTTAAAGCAGGCTATTTACATTCACCATGCTGGGCTGGGCAGATTTTCAAGAAAGGTTAGCTTTGTGTGTATTCCCATATGGGGCCAAAGCACACCATTTGTTTTGTTGCGGTGGCTAAGCAAATAACTAAAGCTGTCTTGACTTCTAGGTACTGAAACCACTAAGTAACCCTTAATTTGACTGCACTATGTCTAGTAAACACCATTATATTACAAACTCTTCGCACCTGCTGAGTAGCGCCGGATTAACCCATCACTGGGCCCCAGGCAAAACCCCATTGTCCACCCCCCAGCGCTCCCTGCCACCCCTCTCCCAGCCAACTCTCCCCTGCAGCTGTCTCTGAGCAAGTCCTGTGGGCAGAGCAGAAAGGACGCGGCTGCTGGAAGCAGGCCCCGCGAGCAGAGGTGCCGACTTACCAAGTTCCTGGGGTGTGCTTGACCCCCGCTCCGCCCCAGGCCCTGCCCCAACTCCACCCTTTCCCCCCAGCCCCACCCACATTCTGTCTCTTCCTGCCCCTGCTCCGCACCACCTCTTCCCACGCACATCCCTGTGCTGCCCTTTTCCGCCCCTCGCCCACATCTTCCTGCCCCTCTCCTCCCCCTCCTCCACAGTGCGCCCTGCACACTGCTGAACAGCTGATTGTGGGAGGTGGGAGGTGTTGGGAGGGTGGGAGAGGAGCTGATCTGTGGGGCCTGCCAGCAGGTGGGAGGGCTGGGAGGGAGGAGTTGATCCACGGGCTGGCCGGGGGGTGCTGAGCACACACTGTTTTTTTTTCCGTGAGTGCTCCAGCCCTGGAGCACCCACAGAGTCAGTGCCTATGCCCCCAAGGCAGTGGGCCTGGTGCAGAAGCCAGCCCCATGGCAGCAGCAAGGAGCAACAGTACTGGCTGACGCACTGCCCGCTTAGATATGGTCTTGCTGCATTTCATAAGAACATAAGAACGGCCGTACTGGGTCAGACCAAAGGTCCATCTAGCCCAGTATCCTGTCTACCGACACTGGCCAATGCCAGGTGCCCCAGAGGGAGTGAACCTAACAGGGAACGATCAAGTGATCTCTCTCCTGCCATCCATCTCCACCCTCTAACAAACAGAGTCTAGGGACACCATTCCTTACCCATCGTGGCTACTAGCCATTAATGGACTTAACCTCCATGAATTTACCCAGTTCTCTTTTAAATGCTGTTATAGTCCTAGCCTTCACAACCTCCTCAGGTAAGGAGTTCCACAAGTTGACTGTGGGCTGCATGAAGAAGAACTTCCTTTTATTTATTTTAAACCTGCTGCCTATTAATTTCATTTGGTGACCCCTAGTTCTTGTATTATGGGAATAAGTAAATAACTTTTCCTTATCTACTTTCTCTACATAACTCATAATTTTATGTACCTCTGTCATATCCCCCCTTAGTCTCCTCTTTTCCAAGCTGAAAAGTCCTAGCCTCTTTAATCTCTCCTCATATGGGACCCTCTCCAAACCCCTAATCATTTTAGTTGCCCTTCTCTGAACCTTTTCTAGTGCCAGTATATCTTTTTTGAGATGAGGAGACCACATCTGTACACAATATTCAAGATGTGGGTGTACCATCGATTTATATAAGGGCAAAAATATATTTTCCATCTTATTGTCTCTCCCCTCTATTTTCTTCATGAGGTTGGGGCGTGGGGGGGACAAATTTGAGTGAGTGGCATCGTGACCTGGTTCATGTGGTCACACCACCATGCCAGTTGTCCCGTCTTCAGTCTCCCCCCTCCCCACCCAAATTGGGTCCTAAGTACATGCCTAGGTTGCCTATGCCTCAGTGTGACACAGCAGTTCTGGGTGTGCAGGCACAGAATACAATTTGTCCATATCAAATTACCACCTTATGAAGAGTTCTAGCAAAATCTGCAAGATATGTTCATTATGTTGTAATTATTTTCTTTGAAAAATGCATCAGTTTATATTTAAAATTTTTGTCTTTGCTTCCAAGGTCCAGTATAACTCTGTCCCTGACTAGTCTAAGGTTTACCTCAACCAGCTAACACATGTTAAACCTACAACTGTCTTGTCTACTGTAGTATATTAACACAGACTAACTACAGTGTTAGCTAAGATATGTTAAAAATACATTTATCCTGGTGTACGATGGCTGTGGTGCCTTGGATATAAATGATCCAGTACCTCCAATGTGATGGCCTGGGACTGTACACACTTTACTCCCTTTTGTATGTACCACCAGTCAATTCTAGTCTTCTTTGCTTCTCTAAAATTACACACACACACCCTTCCCAGCCTTCTGCTTCTGAGATTTGCCCTCCAAATCCTCTTCCAAAAAGACATCTTTCAGTTCAGCTTTTTGCCCTAATGTATATAACAGTTGAACATCTAGACAGTATTTGGTCCTGCCATGTGGGAAGGGGACTGGACTTGATGACCTCTCGAGGTCCCTTCCAATCCTAGAATCTATGAATCTATGAATCTGTTCCCCTGGTCCCTTCCCATCCACCTCACTGCTTCCACTATCCTGTACCTGAACATGAGAGTTCAAGTCACCTCCAAAAATAACAGTCCAAGAGGTAAAAAGAAAAGGAGTAACATCTCCAACCATAGTGCTCTCTCCCTTCCCCAGCTATGATGTCCATAAATGTTAATAAGACTGTACTTTGTGCCACATATATACTCAAAATCCACCACTATTGCTCACCTGGGAACTATCTCCCAAAGCTGTGGTTGAGGAATCTTGAAAGTGTAGAATAATACACTCATGCCATCAGTTACATCTTCACCTACTGACCACACAGACCATCTTCAGCTCCTTTAACTAACTTTAGCCTTTTCACAGTCTCTTTCACTGAAAATCCATTAGGAGAAACTGAGGCAGGGGTCTTCCAGTTGGCCAGAGGAGGAAATGTATGGACCAGCTCTACTGGGGCTGGCCATGAATTACATAACACATTTTTGGTGATCTTTCAGGACCCACTAACCCCCTTGTAACACTAAAACACGCTGTCATGGAAAATTAAGGACCCACTCACCCCCTATGTGTTGCGTAATTTATGGACAGCCCTCATAGGTAAGGGAGCAGGTCCTGGAAGAAGAGGAGAGTAGAAACAATCCAGGACCCCCAACCCCAGAGTATCCCTTTCACCCAAGCTGGAACCCTCCCTCCCCCCTCCCATGCTCCCTCCTTCACTCCCTTCAAAGCTCCTCTGCATGGTCCGGGTCTTGAGGGGTGTGTTCCTCCAAAGCAGAAGAAGGAATTGCCACTGGGAATGGAGGGTGAATAACTGACAAGGAAAGGCCTGAAGAGAGAGAGCCTCTGGAATGCATGCTGCTCTGTGGAAGAGCTGTAGTGGTTTGGTCTTTATAGGGGCCTGGAGCCCAGAGACGGAGCACTTCCCAGGTGATGGCAATGTTTTGGTCTTTGATTCAATAAATTAGATCTCTGAAGGGGCACTATCTACTACATAAAAGCCTCATTGAAATCACTGAAAGTCCATTAGGAGAAAATGAGGCAGGGGTGTTCCAGTGGTGTGTATCCACCATAACAGGGGGTCCAATCCTGCTCCATTGAATTCAGTAGCAAATCTCTCATCTACGATAATAAAAGTAGGATCAGTCCCGTTCAGAGCACCATTTTGGTGCCTTCTTTGTGGGACAGAATCAGCTGTTGGATTCCAACTTCCTTTTTGTGGGTGTTATCCACATTTTTGTTACTAAATTTCCTAGTATCAGGAATACTGAAGGGTTAAAATCCATGCGCATGTTATATAACAACCTGATGTATGGATTGTGCCAGCTCTTTTCCAGACCCAAAGTCTAGAGTTTGGTCTGGAGACCAGAGGCCTAGCTAATAGTGATCAGCTAAGAGAAAGCTGGGGTAAACAAAATAACATTGCCTTTGCTAAGATCTGATTGGTCAGTAGAAATGCCAGCTGTTGAAGCAATAACTGAATAATTATGTTTCATCCAATGTTTCAAATTGAACAAAGGATCCCTGTTCCTATTGTGTTTCTCCTGAAGGGAAAACAGTCTTCCCACAGATCCAACCTTGAGTTTATGAAATATTGGCACATGTCACTATAATGATATGGCATCCTTCCATCTCCCTTCCAAGGGACCAATGCCCTGCCTTAAGACATAAAGGAGACAATCTCTATTTTCATATGCTTTCACTGTTTCTTTGCTTTATCCCCTAGATATGTACCTGTCGGACAATCAAAGGAGTTACTCCATTCCTATGGACCCCAAATCAGAATTCAACATATATATTTTATACTAATAACATTTTATCAAAGTATTAATCAAACGTTAATTTGCTAACTTGAGACCATGGGCGGAGACATTGTGTAACCTTTTAACCATTGGCTATTGTGCTATCTTGTCTTGCTGCAAAACCTATCCCGGGGTGTGGAACTGCCTACCCCGTCACCTTCCCCCGCCCATGGAAAATCTATATATTTCATTGTAATCAATTGATTGACAGTGTCTCTGAGCCTAATAAGCCAGGTGACACTCCGCCAGCGCTGTGTGTAATAAACCCTATGCTTTGAACTCTACACGGTGTGGATTTATGTCCTTCAAATACAAAAATACAATTATGAGGAAACAGTACCTTTGTATGAAAAATATTTACCACAGCACCTGGAGTTCAGAGTTACCCCTTCAGTTTCCAACTGAGGACTTCCCACTTTGGATATGTTCTTACTTTACTGAATCTGTCCTGTGTGCCAACCAGCAAGTAGGCAGAAAACACCATAGTACTCCTGGCATTTTAAAGTATTGATTCCATAGATCACTTCAAAGTGGGACTTAACAAGATCTCCTACAAATACCACTGGGACTAATCATGCTGGAAATTTTTATTTTCATTTTAAAGAAGGAGGCGCCTTTATCCTTGATATTAATATTAGTGTAAGAACTTAGAGTGCAATGTTCTGCAAATCTTTTGGTTATTGCCCTGAAAGTCTGGCCATTTTTGCTGCATAACATGGTAAGCTTGGTATCCTTTTTAAAGGGCTACCATTGTGTGGTGTTGACAGCACAATGTGAAATCTCCTGCTGAGCTTGTCTTCACAAATACTTTGCTATGGCTGAGCAGTAGTGTTCCTTGTTATCCTACCAAATGAATATAAAAAGGGAATATGAATACATGTAGAAGAGAAATGAAGTGTTTTTGAAAGGCCCCTTGTATTAATGAAAGAGGAACTAAGTGAGATCAGCTAAATACCTGCAATTTGGTTACATTTTTTTCTACCTGTGGTGGCTGAGGTTTGAACTGGTGCCAGTTAACAAATTAGGTCAGTAATATTTACTTTGGTGTGTGTTATAACTCCTGGATGTCTATATGGCCTGTCCATACATGCTGGACTAATATTCATTCTTAGCATTATTCTTTCTCATGTTTGGAAAGAATTTTCACTATACAAATACAATGCATTGAGCCAGTAAACAAAATATAAGGATAATTCCAGGAAGCTGCTTCATATGTAATCTCCCCTCAAAAACCACCACCACCACCAACAACAACAAAAAACCTCTACATACCCTTAAATCCTTCACATTTTGAACTACAGAGAATGACTTAGCACTGTTCTTGCCAACAAATAAATGAAAACTTTAAATAATAAAGTTAACAATTTAAAACACTGTTACATGATATAATTACCTATGTTTCGTGAGCCTGATTATCCACTGCCTTGCAACTTATGTAGTCATTTATACCTGGGAGTAGTGAATACAAAGGGATTGGCAGTGTCTTGGTGCAAGCCCATGCTATTAGTGCACCGTGAACAAAGGCATTTCTTCTCAGTGTATACTAATGCAGAATGAGTAAGTCTGGGCCAAAAATACACGCAGAGTCACAGACGAACTGTGTGTGTTCTTTGTAAACGAACAGCAAAGATAGTTCTTTCCATGAAATTTGTGAGAATGGACTTGAAAAGACCATTAATGACTCTTCATCATTCACGTGCATTGTCTCAAGAGGGTGTGTTCGTTTTCTTTTTGCCATAGCCTTGCATTGTCTCTTCACTCAAGGGACAAAGCTGATATTTATCTCTATACCTTGCTCTGCAGTCAGACAGAATCTTATTAATAGTGACAATGGCACATCCTCTGCAGCTTCTTCCTGCAATATTTCACAGGGAGCCTTCTCAGATGTTATCTTTGTTTCACAGAGGCTATAAATATGAAAGTATTTACAAGGAATTGTTTCCAAACAATTAATTACTAAACTATGTGCTAAGTTGATATTGCTGCTGTTACACCCAGTGCAAGGCAGAACCAATTAGATACATGGAGTTCTCTACATTTGGGGCATGAGAAACATCACATAATCTCTTTCTTTCTCTCTTTTTTAAATCAATTCAGGACTGAGTTGCTTTTGCAAAAGATGCAGTAGTGGCTTTGATAACTCTTTCCCTGGATAAAATATCCTTTGGTAGGATTTCAAGTATTAGCAAACAAAATAGCAAAGCTGAATTTGTTTCATTTGGTAATGTTATTTAAATGATAGTTATAATATTTATCGCCTATATAGCACTTTTTCTCTGTAGATCTCAAAGAAATTTACAAAGGTGGATATCAGTAAGCATATAGTTAGAAAGGTGAAAATTGAGACACAGAGAGGTTAAGTGACCTGCCCAAGGTTACATTATCAGTCGCTGGTAGAGGTAGGAAAAAAAAACAACAGGTCTCCTGACTTCCAGATAGACAAATTTTCAGTTTCTCAGACGTCTCTAGATTATATTAATTTCTCTTTGAGTATTGGCCCTAAACAGAAATGACTGAGGAGTTAATAAAAGGTGAACAAACACATTTTTTTGGTAAATGTAGTACTCTACCTTACCAAGATTCCATTTTGCAAATTATATTGGAAGCAAAGCTTTCTGCAGGTTTGAAAAAGATCCATTAACTTCACTGATTTTAATTTTGTGCTCTCGCAGTTCCTAGTTTTGAATGGGACTCTGATGGGGTGCATGCAGCCTGCACTGGACAGGGAAGGATTAATTCCTTGCTATGGGCTGAGCAAGTCACACTCCCACATCCCTACTGGGCATTCTCCAGGTGCAGCACTAGTATAAGAAGGAGCAGCCCAGCTCAGTCTGGGCTGACTGCCAAGGAGGAAGGATGCTCCTTGTTGGCTCCAGCCCAGGAAAAGCTGGAACCCCTGATCACAGAAGTGGGAGACGCCAAGACCCAGACAGGCACCCAAGAGGAATCTGAGTCACCAGGAACCACACGTGCTGAGAAGCCCGGAGACCCTGATGAGGCCTCAATGGCAGCCCCAAGAGGCATGGTAGGAAGTGGTCCAGGTGGGGATAGTCCTGCGGGAAGCCAGCTTGTTTCGGTTGGAGCCCCGCTGGCTCAGTGGCAGCACACTCTGCCACTGCTAGGACCCTGGGTCGGGACCTGGTGGAGCAGGAGGGCCTGGGTCCCCCTACCCCAGCTGTCACCCACCCCTAGGTGGCGGCCTACTTCCCTGACTGGACGCTGGGCTGCTCAGCCCTGAGAGCCAGGGCAACCCTCTTGACTCTGGCCCCTAGGCCTTACAGCCCTACAGCTCTGGGGCTCAAGCACCCATGTAAAAAAATATGGGGTGTTCAGCGCCCACCAGCCACAGCTGTTCGGCAGGGCTGATGATCAGCTGTGTGGCAGCTGGCTAGAGGCTCTTGAGGGAGGGCGGGGCCTCGGGAGGGGGCAGAACAGGAAGAGGCAGAGTGAGGATGGAGCTTTGGAGGAAGGGGCGGAGTGGGGGTGGGGCCTTGGGCAGAGACGGGGTGGAGTATCCACCAGGAAAAATAAAAATCAGCGCCTGTGCTCTACAGTATAGTGTCTGGTGCTTTATCTAGTGTAGTTTTAAATGGCTCAAGCTTTGAGGTGCTAAATTATTTTCAAATAATGTGCACCTAAAATTAAAATGTAATAATACTGGATCCAGCCAATGGATTATTTTGAAGTTGAAATACATTACAATAAAGTAAGGGTTCTGAGAAATAAGATTTACTCCAGAGGAACGGAGAGCACAAGACAAACAAAAAGAAACCATTTGAGAACTGGAGAGATGTGAGCTTAAACGCACGTAACAAAGTTCAGAGAGACTTCGGGGGCGTTTTGAGATGTTGCAACAAGATAAGAAATGCAACTGCTTTACTGCAGGTTTTTGCTTTCTTAAAAATCAACATACAGTGGACTGCATTGGGGATGCCCATGTCGCCATTCGTTCTGGCTGTAGCTCCTTGGGAGTTATGATGTCATCCAAAATGCATGGAAGTAAATTTCATATCACTTCTTTCTACAAGATGGAAAAAGAGGGAGAAATATATAGCTACCAGTGCTTGTTATATTAGATTTGTTTCTTGATGGAAAAAGCATGAATAGGAGTTATGTTAGACACACCCATTTTCAATTTCTTCTGATCTAGTGTACAGAAAGTATGATGATGTTCGTCCATCATTATCGATGAAGACCTCAACAACTCATTCTTTCGATGACCGGGCTCTGTGCGTCCGAAGATGACTGATCAGTCCAATTTGGGCGTGGAACGTCCTATCACACGTCGGGCAGACATGTAATGGCACTGTCGATGATGTACAAGCAGCTCTGGACTTGCGCAGCTCACGCTTTTTTTCAGCCTCAGCAATACGCCTCGCCTCAGAGGTATTACTGCCTGTGTGAATGAGGCTGTGCCATGCTGGACGGTTCAGTGCGAAGGTTTCCCATGTGGCGGTGTTGATCTCGAAGGACTTCAAAGAGGTCTTCAGCATGTCCTTGAACCACTTCTTTTGTCCTCCATGGGAGCGCTATCCCTGAGTGAGTTCTCTGTAGAAGAGCTGTTTAGGAATGCGTTCGTCTGACATTCTCATGACATGTCCGGCCCACCTGGTCTGGGCTCTCATCAGCAATGTGTGAACTGATGGCAGACTGGCTCTAGTAAGGACATCAGTATTGGGCACTTTGTCCTGCCATTTGATTTTTAGAAGCTTTCGCAGACAGGAAATGTGGAAGTGATTGAGCCTTCGTGCATGACTCCGATAGACAGTCCACGTCTTGCAGGCGTACAGCAGAGTTGGAAGCACCACTGCTCGGTAGACCTTCAGCTTCGTTGGTAGGCTGATCCCTCGACGTTCCCAAACGTTGGAGCACAATCAGCCAAATGCAGAGCTGGCTTTAGCAATTCTGCAGTTTACTTCATCATCGATTGACACTGCTCGGGAAAGGGTACTGCCCAGGTATGTGAAGTGGTCCACCGTCTGAAGTCTCTGTCCATTTACAGTGATGGATGGTTCTGAGTACGAAGCATGGGGAGCTGGCTTGTGTATGACCTCAGTCTTCTTGATGTTAATGGTGAGACTGAAGTTATTGCATGCAGTTGAAAACTTGTCCATACTGGCTTGCATTTCTGGCTCTGTACTAGCATTCAGAGCACAATCATCGGCAAAGAGAAAGTCTCAAAGTACAGTTTCCTTCACCTTGGTGATGGCACGCAGTCGCCTCAGATTGAATAGTTTCCCGTCAGTTCTATACTTCAGGCCTACTCCTTCAGTGCAGTGTTGAAAGGCATCAGTCAAAGTGGCAGAGAATATCATGCTGAACAAAGTGGGTGCTAAAACACACCCTTGCTCGACGCCGTTGGTGACTGGGAAGGCCTCAGATGTTTCACTGTCATCCAGGACATGAGCCATCATACCGTAATGAAATTGACGTACCATTCATATAAATCTGTCTGGACAGCCAAATTTCGACATGATCCTCCACAGGCCCTGACAACTGACAGAGTCAAATGCTTTCGTGAGGTCCACAAAAGTTGTGTAGAGTTCATGATTCTGCTCTTGACATTTCTCCTGTAGCTGACGCACAGCGAAGATCATGTCAATAGTCCCACGTCCCTTGCAGAAGCCACACTGTGATTCTGGCAGTAAGCCCTTCTCCAGGTGAGTGATCAATCGGTTCAACAGAACCCGTGCAAGAACTTTCCCCGCTGTAGAAAGCAGTGAGATTCCATGGTGATCGTCGCATACCTGGCGATTGCCCTTCCTCTTATAGAGGTGCAAGATGGACGCGTCTCTATATTCTTGAGGAATGGTTCCCTGCTTCCAAAAGGACTGAAACAGCTCAGTGAGTTTCCGTAGCAGCACGGGTCCACCGACTTTGTACACCTCTGCTGGTATGGCATCTGACTCTGGGGCTTTGCCACTTGACAGCTGATTGATAGCTTTCTTCACTTCGTCCTCTTCTGGTGAAGCATCCATGGAGTCATTGACTGCAACCTGGGGCATCTTGTCAATGGCCTCATTATTGATGACTGAGGGGCGATTGAGAATTGCTTCAAAGTGTTCAGCCCATCTCTGGAGAATCTGCATCTTTTCTGTAAGGAGCAGAGTACCATCAGAGTTCAGGAGGGGAAAGCTCCCAGAAGACTGTGGACCATAGAGTGTGTTGAGGGCTTAATAAAACCGCTTATAGTCGTTCCTGTCCGCATATGCCTGTATTTCATCTGCTTTGGTGCTCAGCCACAAGCCCCGCATTTTGTGCAGTCGGTTCTGTATTGTTCTGCGAGCGTTGATAAAGGCGGTCTTCTTTGCTGCTGAGGATGGATCGTTTTGATATGCATGATGCAGGCAGTGCTTCTCAGCAAGTAAGGCCTGGATTTCTGCATCATTTTCGTCAAACCAGTCTTGCCGCCTGCATATGGAGGTCCCCAATACCTTCAATGCAACTGTATGGACAGTGTTGCGGAATCGCTCCCAGTCTTTCTGAGCGTCATCCTCAATATGAAGATCAGCAAGCTCATTCTCTAGGTCTTCCGCTAGATTTTCAGTGATGCGGCTGTTCTTCAGCTTCGGCACGTTGATCCTTTTGAAAGCCTTACAGCCTTGTGGTCGTCTCTTCGGCATGATACGGAGCCTCATTTTGGATACTATGAGCCTATGATCCGTCCAACAGTCAGTGCCACACATAGCTTTTGTAACCCTGACATCTTGTCTGTCCCTTCTCCTGATGATGGCATAATCGATCAAATGCCAGTGCTTGGAATGGGGATGCATCCATGAAGTCCTGTTACGGATAGGAAGGCGGAAGACCGTATTGCTAATCAGAAGGTCATGTGCTGCACAGGTTTTCAGCAGTAACAGGCCATTGCTGTTACACTTTCCCACTCCATTTTTCCCGATGACTCCTTCCCAGGCTGTGGCATCGCATCCGACTCTTGCGTTAAAATCGCCAAGCAGAATCAGCTTGTCTGTGCAGTGTACTGATGATAGCAGAGTATCTAGTTCTTCATAGAATTTATCCTTCACATCCTCTGGGTTGGTCATTGTGGGAGCATATGCACTGATCAAAGTAGCTTGTTTTCCTTTTTGAAGCGGAAGCTGCATTGTCATGAGCCGGTCATTCATACCCTTGGGGGAACTGGCAAGTTTCTGAACAAGATGAATCTTGATGGCGAAGATTTGCGACGCTCATCACTGCTGCGGCCACTCCAGAAGAATGTATAGCCACCGCCTGACTCGGACAGCTGTCCTTCATTAGCAAGGAGAGTTTCGCTAAGGGCTGCAATGTCAATGTTGTAGCGTGCGAGCTCTCTAGCGACAAGTGCTGTTCTTCTCTCCGGTCTGTCTGCCGTGATGTTGTCCAGTAACGTGCGCACATTCCATGTGCCAATAGTGATCGGTGTCACTCTAAATTTTGTTTTTGTTTTTGTTCGACCGCTTTTGTGGGATCCCCGCCAGCCGCGGTATGCTGGCCAGGGTAAGGTGAAGCAGGCAATGTTTAGGGCACCTTTTCTAGCCCCCTCCTCGTTCTATGGAGCTGAGCAGTGCAATCCTGAATAGGGCTGCTCAGTCGCTCAAGAAGATGCCGAGCTCCACTGCTGCTTCGGTCAGTGAGGAGCGACCATTATGCCTGAGCCGCCTATGTGCAGGTCCGCGGCTACAGCTCCCAGTGTATCCAAACCTGCTGCTTTGTTGCTCGCCCATCGCCACAGGACTTGATATGATGTAATATGATATGATATGATGTCGAGAATTGGATTAAAGTGAGGGAGAGCTGCGCAACGTCAGCCTCACTCTCTCTTCCTAGTTCCTATCTGTATCCAGGGGCAGGACAGAAGTCGAGATGGCTGGAGATAGGGCAGGGCGCAGTGGATGACCAGGATGCCTACGTGTCTTGTCGTGCTCTTAAGCATTCCACAACGCTTGCTGTCACCGCCTTCCTGACCATTGAACCAGGTTGAACCAGGTTGCCTCAGTCAGCCAGATCCAGCCTTCGCATGCAATGGGTAGACAGGGCCTAACTCACCGAGAGTCTCATACTCATCGGCTACCCGCATCTGGTTTAGCCTGCCAGTCGAGACGGTCTCCGGGGTGTGGCCGCTGTCGCATGCTGACAGCTACTTGGAGCCACAGGTGAGAGCTGGGTGTCAAGTGGGGACCAAAGTGGATGAGCTACTCCAAAGAATACGACTGCTCCCCCATCAGAGGTACTACCCCTCCCTGACAGCCCCATACAGCCCAACAGAAAGTATAAATATATTTGGAAGAAAATGTATGGAAAAACCTGTCAAAATGTTGAAATAAGGTAGTGAGGGTGCAATTATAATACCTGCTGCTTGTAAAGAAACACTTTTGTTTTTCAGTATCTTAAAATGAGGCCATTTCTCTAAACAACTCTTTTTTTGATCCACTTATTTAAGGGGACTGCAACATATGTTTTTCCTCTTCCACTTTTTAATATTTTGGTCTCTGGTGAATCAGCATACAAAAGCTTCCTTCCTTTAGCTGAAGTCCACAAATGAAAGGCTTTTCTTTCTTTGATTGCAGATTAGGCTGCCAAGAAACAAAATCTAACTGGAGAACATCACTTTAATTTATTTATGGGATACAGATGACAAGGAAGTCTGTCCTCTTCTCAGGCTTTTTGGAACGCTTTGGGCTGACCCAGCCCAGTAGAGTTCATATGGCAAAGGCAAACTGTGCCAGAAACCAAAGCCAATAGTCATTGCAAACCTCTGAACCAAAACATTCCGTTGGTGCTTGAATTTCCCTATAATTTGTGTAGATTCCCTTCTTGTCAATGAAGCTAGCAGTGGATAACTAGCTTAGTGCAATCAGACAAAACAACTGTGCTATTCATTCAGTAATTAGATGATAGCAGTAATGCATGCTTTATGGTTTCCGTTCTTCATTCTTTCCTTTCTTTTAAAGTCCTTGGAGACAAACTCTGGGATGTTTGGCAAAGGGGAGGCTCTTGTTGAAAAATATCCTGTCGTTTTTTGTTTTTTTTTTACTTTAGGGTTGCTAATAAGTTCTATTCTCAGAAGCAAAACATTAGATCAAGGCAGCAAGAAAGAAGCAGCCAGGGGAGGAGGAGAAGGAGAAGGAAAAAACCCAAACCCTAGTCATTATGTATATGTACTTTTGCTTTGATCTATTTAAATGATGGAGGAAGGATCTCTCTCTCTTTTTATCATTGGGAAGACATGGCTTAATTTAGAATAAAACTAAGAATATCCATAATATAAATAATTTTAGCAGAAGTAAACTTTGTGGCTCAAGAGAGGAAGGAATAGTGCTAAAAGTAAGAGATTAGCCTTGGTTGCAGGAGATAAATCTGCATAGGAGGGCAGGGGATGGCTTAAATGACTGGAGTTGCAGTGTCAGCCAGAAGCTGCTGCTGTTTTTATCCTCCCCCTACCACCTCACCCACTTTCTTCTTGTCCATTAAAGACAAAAAGAGAGAGGATAAAAAGCTTCCTTGAGCCACTGTGCTTTGATGACTCTGTTACTACAGCTATTAACCTCAGGTGCTACCTTTGGCTTTGTCTATACTATAAAAACAGACTGATGTAACTAAACCAATTAAATGTGACTTATTTTAACCAATGCAAACGGCTAATATAGCCGCATATGAGCTACTTTGACCAATGTGTATATAGATTTAGCTTAAATTGGCAACTTATATTCTATTATATTGGCAGGTTTCCGTCCCTCCTTTCACTGTAGCGCTGCGATTCAATCACTGTGTGACCTTGGGCAAGTGATTGAAGCGCCAAGGCTTTTAATTGCTTCATCAGGGTGCTGATCCAGAGCCCATTAAAATGAATGAAACTCTTTCTACTGACTACAATGGGCTTTGGGTCAGGCCCTTTTTCAATAAGTATGTTATCCAGGTATCTCCAAAGGATGCTGTGAGGATTAATCAATTCCCATGCTGCTACATCTACACTGCTGTTTTTAGCATGCTAGCTTGAGCAGAACCAGTGTGTGTCTGTATAACTGGGCTGGGAGGCAGGGCCGCCCAGAGGATTCAGGGGGCCTGGGGCAAAGTGGGGGAGCGGACATAAAAAAAGGCGCCACTCACTGCAGCGCTTGTACTCACCGGGCGGCGCTCCAAGGCTGCGGCGACGGGTCCTTCACTCGCTCCGAAGACCCGGAGCTACTGAAGGGCCTGCCGCCGAAGACCCGGACCCGGACCACCGCCAGGTGAGTAGCCAGGGAAGGGATTCTCGGCCAGGGCTCGCAGGGCCCCTGCGGGGCCTGGGGCAAATTACCCTACTTGCCCCCCCTCTGGGCAGCCCTGCTGGGAGGCCTACTGTTAGGGATCTCAAATGGCTTAAATTAGAGCCGCCCCAAGGCTGATGGAGCAGTGAGAGTGTAATTTAGTCTCCATGCCCATCAGATCCTTTAAATCTTTGCTGAGACTGCCACCATGTATGCCAGCTGTGTTGCTGGTTTGTTCACATGGAGGCTTATCCAGTTGGAACTGGAGGAAGATGACTAATTTATTTCACAAACAGCACTGAACAATCATCAGATATTAGTGACTTTTTTTGTCTGCTGATGACCTGGGCCTAAATTTGAACTGGTCATATAGAAGTGAAAGACTCTGGAAACTAGTACCACTCACCCAACAAGCACAAGCCACTTCACCTCCAAAAGTCTGTTGTTTGAGATTATAGCAAATGTATAAATTATTCAATGCAACTGTGGAGTTTTTGTCAGTAAAGCTATTTTAAATACTTCTGAATATGATGGGAACAGCCATTTCTAAATGTCAATAGGACCAAGAAATTGTCTAGGGGGGAAAATGGCCACAGTTTGAGTATAAAAGTTTAAGACATTATCCTGTGAAAAATCAATTATTGTAAAATGATCTGTATACGTAGTAGAATTGTGACTTGCAATTATATTATTTTACCACAGAAAAATGTTTGCAGGAAACAGTATGGCATAGTAAAACCTATTTGGAAGCAAATGTATAGTTTTAAAGCATATGGTCTATCATGCTATTTTTTAACTTGATGTTTTCAACTTCTGGGACATTGAACAGTTACCAGCAATATGTCGTGAGCAAATTTCTTTTATTTTAATGCTTGCTGTCATTTGTAGTGTAAGTCTCAATTGAAACATTAAACTTTTTATGAACTGGAAATCTTGGAAATCCTTCAGAGGCAGGCTTTTATTTATGATAGTGTAGTCAGCATTTCCATTATAGCCCCCTGTTTTCAGGGATTTATAATTTAGCTGTAAAAATTCATTCTGGACTGAAACTTGGCATATGAGGTTGAATCTGCAGTGTGATGTTTGTACTCAGTTTGAAAACAAACCTGGTAATTTCTAAGATGCAGAGCAGAAAAATAAAAATAATGATAGATGCTCTTTTTGGGGGGGAGGAGTGTGTCTGGTTTATTATTTAAACTGATGTCTGTGCCACCTTCTACAATTGATTCCATAGTAATAAATTCTATTTCTATGAAATCTTTAATCTCCACACCTGCAATTGAAATGCAAGTCTGGTAGATGTTCCCTTGGGTTGAAACATGGGAGCCATTTAACAATCCACAGTGACACTACACAACAGTTTAGAACATTCTGTGAAGAAGAATACAGTGTTCAATAGAAACTGAATGAGGATTTTAGATAGACTGCAACTACGCAAACTGCATTTTGGACCAGGCACCAGGATTATTATTAGCAGGAGTGTTGGAAGCAAGACACTAGAAGTAAGTCTTCTGCTCTACTCCGCGTTGTTTAGGCTTCAGCTGGAGTATTATGTCCAGTTCTGGGTGCCACATTTCAGGAAAGATGTAGACAAACTGGAGAAACTCTGGAGAAGAGCAACAAACATTATTAAAGTCTAGAAAACATGACCTGTGAGGGAAGATTGAAAAAATTGGGTTTGTTTAGTCTGGAGAAGAGAAGACTGAGGAGGGACATAACCGTTTTCAAGTACCTAAAAGGTTGTTACAAGGAGGAGGGAAAAAATTGTTCCCCTTAACCTTTGCGGATAGGACAAGAAGCAAGGGGCTTAAATTGCAGCAAGGATGGTTTACATTGGACATTAGGAATTTTTTCCTGTCAGTGTGGTTAAGCACTAGAATAAATTGCTTAGGGATATTGCAGAATCTGCATCATTGGCGATTTTTAAGACTAGGCTAGACAAACACCTGTCAGGGATGGTCTATATAATACTTAGTCCTGCCATGAGTGCAAGGGACTGGATTAGATGACCTCTGAAGATCCCTTCCAGTCCTACATTTTTATGATTCTATGACTAATACTCAGGATCTTGCAAAAAGTGTCATGAGATCTTTGGTGGTCTCACATTTTCAACCTCAGTTTTACATCTCACTCTAAAGATGGCACCTATAGCACCACTGCATCCACGATCAACACAGTGGGATATTGCTATAGTAATGACTGATACAGATAAGTATTGCTAGACTCACCACTTTTTTAGATCTTAGTTTATCTTTGGAGGCCATAATCACATGGCTTGTCTGCTCTGAAGTGGTATGGGTGCATAATGATTTTATATATATATAGTAGTCTGAGAGTAATTTCATGAGGTAGCTAATTGTAAATGCGAACTTGTTCACAGAGATTTCTCCAGGTTATATGAAGATTTGGGTCCAAATTCTGCCCCTTGGGTATATCTACACTGCAGTGTAAGCCCGTGCTTGAACCCGGGCTCAAGGCTAACCTCTCTTGTGTCTGTAATTGCGCTAACTGAGGGATTGGCAACCTTTGACGCGGTCCGTCAGGGAAATCTGCTGGCGGGCTGGAACGGTTTGTTTACCTGTAGTGTTCGCAGGTTTGGCCGATCGCAGCTCCCACTGCCGCGGTTTGCTGTTCCAGGCCGATGGGAGCTGCGGGAAGCTGCATGGGCCAAGGGATGTGCTGGCTGCCGCTTCCCGCAGCCCCCATTAGCCTGGAATGGCAAACCGTCCTGCGGACGCTGCAGGTAAACAAACCATCCTGGCTCACCAGCAGATTTCCCTGATGGGCCGCGTGCCAAAGGTTGCCAATCCCTGCGCTAACCCAAGGCTTGGACCCAGGATTCTGCAGGGCTGGAGGGTCCGCGCTTGAGTCAATCTGAGACCCTGGGTCCAAGCCCTATTGATTTGAAGTGTAGCCGCAACCCTGTTTGATTCAAGTCCCAGGAGTCATCCGGAAGTATCCCACGATTCCATGGGACAACTTCCTTAGTCCTCTCTATCCCAACAATCTCCAATTCACTAGATTGAAAACGGAAACCATACTCCCACCTTTGCTAAGAGCGGCAGCTCAGGTCATAGTTAACCTATTCTCTTCTGATCACCGATCTGCAAGCCCACCGTCAGAGAACCTCCTTGGTTTGCAATGGAGAGTGAACTGATCAAGCCTTTTGCAAAATGAGCTGCTTCCTGGTAACCTGCAGGGCGGGCAGTAAAATGTTTCCACAGTGCACCAGGTTCATAGGGCTAGAGCAGCCACATTTCGGGGGCGGGCACTAGGGACTCTGGGATATAGTTACTTTGACTCGGGTCTGCACACTGCAGTGTGAATGCCAGAGCCCTAGGTTCAAGCATGGGTCAGAGAATTCTTAACCTAGGATTAAAATACAATGTAGATGCTCAAGCCCAGGGTTCTCTAAAACGGGGCAGCTAACTCTAGTTCCACTAACTTTGGGCTTACATTGCAGTGTAGACATACCCTTAGAGGCATATGTGTAGGTCTCATTGGAGTCAGTAGGCGCTATGTGTTTCCCATTTATGTTGAGAGGGCTCATATGATCCCATTGACATAATAAAAGATGTGATCCTGAGTGGAAAAGCATCCATGACGCCTGTTGAAGTCAGCAGAAACAGCAGTTGCTCAGGATTGCTTAGAATCTGACCAAAAGAAAGAAAGCTTGGAGTAGGATAGGATAGCAAGTCTGGGGTAGGCAGCCTCTATTATACAAATTTTTCATGTAATATTATGATGGATGCAATTTACTGCTTTTTTCTAGATTTGCTGTATATATGAATATACAAAAGAGGAATAGAATATTACAGCTTAGGGATGAAGGGCTCTTTTGTTTTTCCATCAAAATTTAAGAATTTATATGGATAGAGATAATTACCTTTTTTGGGATTGTGAATTGGTAGGCCACTTCTGGGTAAATACAGAATAGATGAGAAGAGCCTTCCAGAAATAAAGAAGGTGATACTTGAAATGGTGCCACTGATAACATACTGTGACTCTGGAGTTGTTACGGGACTCAGTGGTTCATAGAACTCTGCTTCATGCTCTCCTTTAGATTCATTTACTGACTGGATGTAATGGTTACACATTGGATATAATGGAATGTTGTCCATGTTTTTGTTCAGTTGCATATGTTGAGATAGGCAGGAAGAATATATCCCCTCCCCATCTTAAATGGTAGACAATTGTAGATTATTTTATTTCGGCTGAGCCAACAGAGACTACCACATGTGGTTTTCAAAACATTTTGTTTTTAGCTTTGTATCGCTTTAAGGCCTGATCCAAAGCCCTTGGACGTTAATGAGTGTCTTTCAGTTAACAGTGGTTTTTGGACCAGAGCCCCAATGCCTTGCTTTCTTTGCTGAATATATTAAATATACCGATCAAAATTTTCAGACGTGGCTGCCTGCAGTTAAGCACCTAAATTCAGGAAGTACATATGTAAGTACGTGGCCTGATTTTTCAAAGCACTCACAGTTGCCATTGCTAACCTTTCAGACATAGTGGAAAACCCATCACTTCCCCAGGCTCTTAGGGAGGGGAAGGCCGGATGGTTGGCAGGGTTTCTCATACAAATGATGGGTTTACTTTGTGATTATATTTGTTTCTGGGTTAGATTTTTATATATGTCATAATGGGAGGTGGGCAGGTCTTTATATTATTACCACAGAACACTTGGTTAGCTGAGAGTTAAAAATGCTAGATTGCATATTCCACCAACACAAACTATGAAAAGCAAGAAAATAAGCAGTTGTCATTCAGCACCCAATCTCCACTCCACTCCTACGTTCCTCTCTTCAGCCTCAGCTACCTCCCTTCCACCTCCTACAGCTCAGATATCTCTTCCCTCATCCTGAACAACCAGTGGGCAGCCTTAATTCCAAACATGTTTATTGGATATATGATGTTGAGTTGTGATGGTTATTTTTGGATTAGTGTGGCTTTCATAAATCAGATTGTATGTAGTTCTGAATGTGGTTTTGTACTGATGTGTGCAAGGAAGTGAGGTCTGGTGTCAGATTGTAAATGGTGTCTACAGTATATGGCTTTCTGTAATGCTTGGGAAAAGTTATGAGAGTGAGTGATCTATGTTAGCGATTGTTCTAAATTTAGCAATAGTTTTTATGTAGACATCAGTTAACTGAAAACTGCATGTGTGCATTGGCATATTATATTTATGGTTGGAATTAAGATTACATGTTGGTTGTTCAGGATGAGAGTGTAGATATGCAGGCTGTGTGTGGTAGAAGGGAGGTAGCGGATATTGAGAAGGGGAAGGGGTGACTGGGATGTTAAATTACTTAAATGCTTGCTTCCTTTCTTTTTAAGGTTTGTACATGTGT
Organism: Chrysemys picta bellii; assembly: GCF_011386835.1. Lineage (NCBI taxonomy): Eukaryota > Metazoa > Chordata > Testudines > Emydidae > Chrysemys > Chrysemys picta. Next base: position 271,940,528 of record NC_088791.1, on the reverse strand, counting down.
ATGTCTACACTATACTCTACTGACATAGCTATTTAGATCTAGTTATGCTGGCATATCCCTGTAGTGTAGACGCATCCCACATCAATGGACAGGATTATTTCATCAGTGTAGAAACACCAGCTCCTCGAATGATGGTAGCTACGTTGATGGAAGCATTCTTCTTTCTACCTAGTTGCATCTACAATGGGGATTATGTCAGCCACAGATGTGGTTTTTCACACCCTTGACAGTTGTAGCTATGTTAACGTAACTTTTAAGTGTACAAGCAACAGTCAAGCTACTTCAATATTAAATTAATGAAGTTTATGTGTGGGATTTTCACAGGTTTTTAAAGTTGTAAAAACATTGTATTCCTCTGTGCCACCTTGCCTGTTTTCTCTGAATATGTGCTTTGAAGAACAAATTATTTTGTTTTTAGTCTGGTAGAACAGCCATTGACTTCAGTAATGGCTTGCGTAGGGACAAATCTTAAATGTCAGGATCCAAGTTTTATTATTAGCATTGATCTACCAAGCACTTTTCAGTTGTATATAGGACACACAAACCTGTGGACAGAAGGAACATGTGGGAGGGAAGTGTTCCACTGTGATTCAGTACACAGTGCATAGGCCACTCCTCGGGCACCTCCGTAGGCCTGTCTACACTGGGAAAATGTCATCATGAATGAGCATCCATGGGACTGTTCCACAGTAGGGCACAATGCGATCCCAGGTATTCAAGGTTTCAAATAATGCAGATGTTTTACATAGAATGGGAGGATTCACTGCTTAGTTTTAAGCCATTGGTACAATGTTGTTAAAACTATTCAGCCTAAATGAGATCTTGTCTTGATCAGGATCGCCCTCTTTTCTTGTTACTCATAAGCCTTCATTGGTTAGCTCAACTTACTGGTTAAATTAGAAACATGAAACAATGTTAATATACACTTAACAATCTTTTTTTTAACTTTATATTAATTTCACTGATTTCAGTGTTACCCTGTCTTTCTTTTGTGAAGGATTTTGATGACATTTCATAGTATAAAATTGATTAGCCCAGGTACAAAGTATTCCTTTAAAAGCATATAATCAGCTGTCATTTTCTGATTCCCATAAGCGTTTCATGTAATTGGGAATAATTATATATGAATCCATGGAATATTTAACTTTAGTGAGCACAGTTGAATTTTAAACAATGGCTACAGCATATTCAACTTTTCTCTAAATATCATTTCTTGGTTAAGAAAACTCCAAATTTCTTGCCCTATTAAAAGAACTATAAATAGGAAAGTATGTTAATAAAAGTGGGACTGGATGTCTGAAGGCAATTGTTGTTGATAAGATATATAGAGCCTTCCCTTTCTAAGACACTGGTTTGATTTATTAATATTACCAACTTGGGGTTAAGTTAAAACAATATAACACAAAATAAAAATATATGTGGGTATCGATGCCTGAGGAATTCCGAATGTCTTAACAAAATTAAATGCAAAAGATAATTATCAAAAGGTAGCCTGCCCACAAAACATTTTGTAAAGTAGATAATAAAAGAAAAATTAACTGATTACATATTTACGTTCCAAAACAAAATGGAAACAAGCACTCATAAATAACCTTGCACACAAGCAAAGTACAAAATAAATAAAATAATTTTCTATAGGTGCATGGAAGGATGCTGCAGATGAAATGTGTTGTACATCGAGTGAAAGAACATTCATTGGAAAAGGATGAAGGTAACAACTTAAAATGACTTCTTCCATCTACTGGTGACTGGCAATCTCTGTTGGCAGTTACATTTATACTCATTTTAAGTCCTTTTATACTGTCAGAGTGGCAGAAAAGGGCTTTATTATAAATGAGAATAAGGCCCTATGTGTTTAATGTTTAAAGTAGGCTTAATGATTTTCTATTTAAATTTGAAAATTTAAAACAACTAGGAAGGTAACAACCACAGCATTTCAAATGTCAGTGTGGATGAAATCTAGCTCTGCCGCGAAGCCCTACGCTGGAGCATGCTCAGTCACTTTGTGGGGAGGGTAAATGCACTGTCTAGTGAGTTCTAGGATGATGAAGCATTTGCAATGAGGATTGAATCTTTGGAGATTTTAGCTATTAAGCTCTAAAGTCTCTACTGAGCATGTGCAACTGCCATTTTTGAAAGGCTTGAAAACTTGGGCCAAATTTGGGTGAATTTTCACAGGACAGCAAAAGTCACATACCTGACACAAAGGTCATTCCTGTCCCCACATTTCAAGTTCCTGCCCCAAGGAATGAGGGTGTTGAGATTCTCAAGTAAAAGGTCAGCAGAATTTTTTAATATTGCAGAAGAACATATTTTTTCTATCCTCTTTCTCAGAAATAGCTAAACCTATTGGCTGAAACATTCTAAAAAGGTAGATACCTGGAATGAAAAATTTTAGCCCAAACAAGTTACGTTTGGCAAAATTATAAGCAACTGAAAATATAATTTTGTAACGAAAGCTTATGCCCCAAAAAATCGGTTAGTCTTTAAGGTGCCACCGGACTCCTTGTTGTTTTTTTAACATAATTCATGAATCTGTCAGTCACCGAAACTGATAACAGCTTTTTCATGCAACTCTTATTTCCAAGACAGGGAAGGCTCCATTTCCCATCCTTTCTCCTGTTTGATTTTCCTTCTCTTCAAAATACACCTTCCTGTCATGATAGTCATTGTGGTCTTTTAATATCTAATCAAATAAAATTAGTTAATGTGAAAATCTTGTTTAAAACAAAGTCGTTTTCCCCTCTTCACAAGCATAATTGAGTAGTTTCATAGTTTCCCTTACAGTGTGTGTTTAAAATAATGCTTTGAATAGTGTCTTTCACACAAACTACTGTGTAGCCTAAAATGCTTTACAAAGTTAAATAATACATATTTACCCAGGGAGAGAGAAATAAAGAGGTAAAGACACCAGGCAAAAAAAGGGAGGTGACACTGGAGAGAGAACAACAATGTACAGTAGACTTGCATAATATGGCGTTTGGTTGTAATTTACCCAGTATTATACATAAGTTAAATGATATTGGACCTGGTCAGTACTTAAATAGGAGACTTCCAGATAAAATCTATAAGACATATGCAACTCTCCACAGAAACTGTGGGATATAGTAATGTCAGATAATGCTTGAAATCAATGGGAGCTTAAAAGTGATGACACAATAGAGCTCTTGGATTTTCAAAGCTGGGTTCCTAAAATTAGACTCCTGAATCCTTATTTAGCCCAGTGGAAGTGCATACACCACCTCATAGAAAGTTATAGTAGATGCCACTGCTGTGTGCACATCTTCAGTGTTCCTGGAGGTATTGTACCTACCTACAGGAGATGCATCCAAATCTGCTGTTGGAGTAGCATACTTCTGCATTTCTCCTATCATGAGGTTTAAAGCAACAATCTAGCCCGGGGGTTCTCAAACTTCATTGCACCGCGACCCCCTTCTGACAACAAAAATTACTATAGGACCCTAGGAGGGGGACCGAAGCCTGAGCCCGCCCAAGCCCTGCCACCCCACGGGCAGAGGGGCAAAGCCAAAGCCCCACCTTCCCAGGCCAAGTGGCCTGTAACCTTAGCCCTGCCTCCCAGGGCTGAAGCCCTCAGGCTTGGGCTTTAGCTTTGGCTCCAGGCCCCAGCAAGTCTAAGCCAGCCCTGGCGACCCCATTAAAACAGGGTCGCGACCCACTTTGGGGTCCTAACCCACAGTTTGAGAACCACTGATCTAGCCCTTGCTATGTTAACAGCCTTTACTGCTAAAGTATAAAGAGACAGTGTATGACTTTTTGCGAGAGTGAGAGAGACAAGCTTTCAAGCGTACACAGAGCTCTTCTTCAGGCCTGGGAAATGTTCTCCATGCGTCACAGCTACATACACAGTGGAACAGATTGTTTAGCATAAGTAGTTAACACACATTTCAAGGGGCCATTCAAGGTGATGTGGCCCATTAATCTTGAACGGTTCCTTAAAATATATAACTACTTATGCTAACCAATCTGTCCCATCTTGTATTTAGCTGTGACACTCTGAGTATATTTCCTAGACCCGAAGAAGAGCTCTGTGTACGCTCAAAAGCTTGTCTCTCTCACTAACACAACTTGTCTCTTTGATTTTAGTAAGGCTTTTTTCCCAGTCCCATGTACCACTCTCATAGGCAAACTAGGGAAATGTGGTCTAGATGAAATTAGTGTAATGTGCACAACTGGTTGAAAAATTGGTAACTACTTTTTGAGTACAATGATTCACTGTCAAACTGGGATCATGTTTCTAGTGGGGTCCTGCAGGGGTCAGTTCTGGGTCTGGTACTAGTCAATATTTTCATTAATGACTTGGATAATAGAGTGGAGAATATGCTTATGCCATTTGTGGATGACAGCAAGCTAGGCAGGGTTGCAAGCACTTTGGACAAGAGGATTAGAATTCAAAATGACCTTGACAAATTGGAGAATTGTTCTGAAATCAACAAGGTGAAATTCAATTAAGACAAATGCAAAGTACTGCACTTAAGAAGGAAAAATTAAATGCACAGCTATTAAATGGGAAATAAAAGACTAAGTGGTAGAACTTCTGAAAAGGATCTGGGGGTTACAGTGGATCAGAAATTGAATCTGAGTCAAACTATGATGCAGTTGCAAACTATGATGCAGGTGCAGTATCATTCTGGGATGTATTAATGGGTGTCATATGTAAGACCTGGGAGAGAATTGTTCTGCTCTACTTGGCACTGGTGAGGTCTCAGATGGAGTGCTGTGTTTAGTTCTGGGTGCCACATTTTCAGCTGTGGATAGTTTGGAGAGAGTGCAGAAGAGAACAATAAAAATGACAAAAGGTTTACAAAATCTAATTTATGAGGAGAGGTTAAAAAAACTGGGCTTGAGGTTTAGTCTTGAGAGGGGATCTGATAAGTCTTCAAGTATGTTAAGGGCTGTTATAAAGAGAAATGTGATCAGTTGTTCTCCATGCCCACTGGAGGTAGGACAAGAAGTAATGGACTTACTCTGCAGCAAGGGAGATTTAGGTTAGATATTAAGAATAACTTTCTAACTATAAGGGTAGTAAAGCTCTGGAATAGGCTTCTGAAGGAGTTTGCGGAATCCCCATCTTCGAGATTTTTAAGAACAGGTTGGACTAACACCAGTCATGGATGGTTTAAGTTTACTGGGTCCTGCCTCAGCACAGGGGGCTAGACTAGGTGACCTCTTAAGGTCCCTTCCAGTCCTACATTTCTATGATTCTATGGGAAGGAGAACAAACATACATATGAGTGGAAAGACCAAAGTGCTCCGACAAAACATAGTAAAAAAGATTTGTGCTGAAACCATATAATAAGCTTGGCCCAGTTTTTCTCAAATCACTAGATCTCCAGTGGCCCACAGGGTGTTCAAATGTTTTGAGAACCAAGAATTGGGGGATTGGGAGGGGAAGTAGTCATTAAAGGTCCCGATTTTGCTCCCGAGATTTTTCCTGGATTTGACATGTAGAGAAGATCATGTTGGTTGTCCTGCAGGATGGTCTAAAACCACATTGAGATTTCAGCAATATTTCCTCAGCAAGGGGAAATAATCGGTTTGAGAGGATACGGTCAAGAATTTTCCCTGCTGTAGATAGCAAGGCAATACCTCAATAGTTTCCACACTCCGACTTATCTCCTTTCTTAAAGATTGTAACAATGTTAGTGTTTCTCAAGTCTTTTGGACTCTTCTCATTGTTCCAGATATGAAGAACAAGTGTGTGAAGTTTCCCTACCAGTTCTTCACCTCCAAACTTGTGGACTTCAGCTGGTATGCCATCTGGCCCTGCAGCCTTGTTGTTCTTAGTCTGCATAATGGCTCGTGTTACTTCTTCGAGGGTGAGAGGGTCAGATTCTGTTTCATGTCATTGAAATATAGATTCGATAGTGGCATCAGAGACAGTTTACTCACAGTTCAGGAGTAACTCAAAATGCTCCTTCCATCTGGCTTTGATGGCTTCGCTGTCCTTAAAATATGTTGACCCGTTTTGGGCTTGGAGTGGTGTGGATCCATGGGAGCATGGGCTGTAAATGGCTCTTATTGCCTGAAAGAAACTCCTCATGTCATTTTTATTAGCATAAAGCTCAATCCCCTTGGCCTTTTCTCTCCACCACTTATTTTTTAAGTCACGGGTTTTCCTTTGGGCTTCAGCTTTGAGTTGCTTTTATGACTTTCTTCACAAATCCCCATCAAAGGTCAAACTTTGGAGACAATTGAGCATTTTTGCTACCTTGGTAGCCAACTTTCTCAAAATGCAAAAATCGACAGTGAGATCCAGCACAGGATCCAGCACAAGTGCTTCCTTTGGAAAATTGCTCCGATGTGTTTTCACAGACCATGACCTATGGCAGGACACCAAGATACAGGTCTATAAGACTATTGTTGTTCCTACACTCCTCTGTGGATGCGAAACCTGGATGACCTATCAACAGCACCTCAAGAGTTTGGAGAGGTATCACCAACGATGCCTCAGGAAGATCCTTCACATCAAGTGGCAAGATCGCTGCATTAACGCCAGCATCCTTGCTTAAGCCAATGTCACCAGTATTGAAACAATGATCCTCATGCACCAACTTCGCTGGGCTGGACATTGTGTGCAGATGCCAGACTCTCGCCTCCCAAAACAAATACTCTGCTTTCAGCTCACTCTTGGTCAGAGATCCCACGATGGTCAGAGGAAACACTACAAAGACACTGAAAGCGTATCTTAAGAAAACTGAGTGGCCATCACAAGCTCGGAAGAGCAAGACACCAACCGATGCCAATGGTGCCATGTCCTCCATCAGGCAGTGGCCCACTTCGAGGAGAAGTGCCTTGCCCTCGAAGCTGAAAAGAGAGAGGAGGAAGGAAAAAGAAATAACTTTCTCCCAGCAGGCCGCTGGCCTACCACAAAATGTCTGTACCTACTGCGGGCAGATTTGCGGTTCCAGGATCGGACTCCTGAGTCATCTCAGGACCCATATGTAAATCCGTGGTAGAGATCATCCTCTAATTGAGGGATCACCAATCATCAATCAGTCATTAAAGGACATTTCTCTTAAGAAATCTGCTAATGGGTAAAAACCTGGGTGTTCTTTTTTCTTTTTTTTTCTTTGCTAAAGCCAAGCTTAAAAGGGGAATGGGGTGTGTGTGGGAGGGGATACACATTATTTCCTTTAATTGGTAGATGTGGGATCTTTGTCTAATGGATTCTCCCTCAGCTTCCTGTTTCAGGTCTGTGACTGGGTTGTTTGCACCAGTTAGTGTCTTTCCAGCTATTAGTCAGCAAAGGTGGAATATGCCCTGTGGCTGAGATGTCCAGTAGGTACTGCACAAGATCATGAATACATCAGTATAGGAGTCCCGGAGACTAAACAGGTGGAGTAGGCAAGGAAGCATTACAGTTTTCTGGATTAGTGTTAAATTCAAACCAATATAGATTGACCCAATGCCAATCATCAATCCAACACATCCAGTAAAAGTGTAAAAGAGCTGTTACTAATAACATGCCTACACCATGCAGTTCTGAAAACATAAATCGGTGCCTTGTTACTTTGCCTCCAATTCTGACATTTATTGTTAAATTATGTTGTTGATTCCTGCAAGAGACATTACGATTTCTCTCATTAAAGGAGAGAGAGAAAAAAAAAACCTTCTTGTTCCTTTCCAGATTGTTCCCATTTACTGAAAATAAGCATGAGTTCCTGCCTTGAAGCACTATCTGCAAACTGCAGTCAGATGTAAAAGAAGCCTAATCAGGCCTGGGAAGCAGGCCTTAATTAGTCTGCTTGGAAAACAGTGCAGAAGAGCAAATGAAAATTATTAACCATCACTCATGATTCCTGTTTCTAATTTTAAAGAGGAAATCATGCATTAATCAAACCCTAGCCCTAAGCTCAGAGGCACGTTTTAGAAATATCCTGAAACAACAAGAGGAAATCTTTGCTGTGTTTAGAGAAAACAACTCCTGATCAGTCAGTATGTGTAGCACAATATATCTAGACATGAAATAAGCTATGTTGCAGTATACTTAGCTTTAGCTGGGTCCAAGAAAAACAAAACCAGTACCAGTTGAAATGAAGGCACATGACAAAATCAGCATTAAGCCTGGGTTTTGTTAAAGGAAAACAGAAATGTACAGTGTGTTGTTTTCAGAGAATAAGTGAAAGATATAGAAGTACAAATGTAACAGGAACACTGTGATAATGTAACATATTACTGTTTGCTTTAGACATAGCAAAGAAACTTTTTAGTGAGTAGAAAAACATTTAACGAGAATTCATTTTGATAAACTAGTTTAACAAATAGGAACTCAACCTCCATGTGTTAAGTAGAGATGATTTGAGATCATGTGATAAGATTTATTAGAAATGCATTAAATGGTTTCTGTTAAATGTGGACTGTAAAGAGAATCTTCCATTTTTGGGCAAAGTAGTATGGACTTCTGGCTATAATTCAGGTAAATAAATATTCTCTATTTGGAGTTATATTGAAAAATATATTTTTATTGTGTTGGAATAACAAGTCTGTGTATCTAGGACCTCTCAGAATAAGGGAGAAAACGGGGCCTTGCCCCATCATAAATATTGCACCCACTATTTTGGAAACCACCACACCACAGTAAATGCGGTGGACTTGATTCTTAAATGTAGGTATCTAAGCTTCACCTTTTTAATCAAAAAGCACCTAGGTTTACCATGAAGGTCTCCCATCCAAATATTGACTAGAACTTAATTTGTTTAGCTTGTAGAAACTACCAGATGCAAAACCTGAAATCATACAGTTGCAGATATCAAGGCATAAGATTTGCCTCTATTATATTACTATAGTGACTGCAATTATTTTTTGTATATCTGAATGAAAATTATGGAAATAAAGGAAAAACAGGGATTTCTCATCAGTCATTATATACACCTCTACCCCGATATAACGCGACCCGATATAACACGAATTCAGATATAACACAATAAAGCAGCGCTCCGGGGGGGCGGGGCTGTGCGCTCCGACGGATCAAAGCAAGTTCGATATAACACAGTTTCATCTATAACGCAGTATGATTTTTTGGCTCCCGAGGACAGCGTTATATCAGGGTAGAGGTGTATTAGAGGTTCCTTAATATAATTAAACATTTAAATTAATGTTTAGTTATTAAACCATTACCCCTGAAAGGCAGTGTGGTGTGGCAGAATTAGCACAGAGCTGTGAGTCAGGAAGGCCTAAATTTTAGTAATGGCTTTGCCACTAACTTCCTGTCTATCCTTGGCCAAATCCCCTTATCTTTTAGCCCCATCTGTAAAATGAGGATAACTGGTTGAATGAAGCAAAACCTTACACTCAACTCGAAGACATTTTATTTGTGCAGAATAATGGAGAATTGGGCCCTCTGGCTTTAACTGAGGGCTCTGGATATCTTCCATTGCCTTGACTGAAAGGATGCAATTCTTCCATCCTTTTTGTGTTGGATCCACTGGGTGAAATCCTGGCCCCATTGAAGTCAATTGCAAAAGTCCCATTGAATTCAATACAGCCATTGATTTCAGTGGAGGAATAAGTTACTACTCAGAGGCACTAAGAGTGGCAGATTTGGACCCAAAGGGCTATTCCTTCTTTCTTTCACCTACACAGAAGTTGTACGGTTGGCATGGGTCCTTGCCTCTGTCTGAAACTGAATTCAGTCTGAGAACATCAGAAAAGCTTTACTGGGTTAGACCAATAGTCCATCTAGCCCAGTATGCTGTCTGACAGTGCCCAGTGCCAGATGCTTCTGAGGGAATGAAGAGAACAGGGCAATTTTGAGTGATCTGTCACCTGTTGCCCAGTCCCAGCTTCTGACAATTGGAGTTTCAGGGACCCCTGGAGCATGGGGTTGAATCCCTGGCCATTTTGGCAAATAGCCATTGATGGAACTGTCCTCCATGAACTTATCTAATTCTTTTTTAACACAGTTTTACTGTGGGCCTTTACACCATCACCTCGCAATAAGTTCCACAGCTCAACTGTTTGTTCTATGAATAAGTATTTCCTTCTGTTTGTTTTAAATTTGCTGCCTATTAATTTCATTGAGTGACCCCTACTTCTTGTGTTCTGTGAAGGGGTAAATAAACAGCTTCCCTATTCACTTTCTCCATACCACTCATGATTTTATTTGACCTCTATAATATTCCGCCTTTGTTGTCCCCTATCTAAGATGAACAGTCCCAGTCTTTTTAATCTCTCCTCATATGGAATCTGTTCCATACCCCTAATCATTTTTGTTGCCCTTCTCTGCACCTTTTCCAACTCTAATGTATCTTTTTTGAGATGAGGTGACCAGATCTACACACAGTATTCAAGGTGTAGGCATACCATGGATTTATATAGTAGCATTCTGATATTTTCTGTCTTATCTATCACTTTCCTAATGGTTCCTAACATTGTTAGCTTCTTTTAACTACCGCTGCATGTTGAACAGATGTCTTTAGAGAACTATCAACAGTGACTCCAAGATCTATTTCTTGAATGGTATCAGCTAAGTTAGACCCCATCATTTTGTATGTATATTTGGGATTATGTTTTCCAATATGCATTGTTTTGCATTTATCAGTATTGAATTTTATTTGTCATTTTGTTGCCCAGTCACTGAGTTTTGAGAGATCCCTACGTAACTCTTAGCAGTCCACTTTCAACTTACTAGCTTGAGTACATTTGTATCAACTGTAAATTTTGCCACTTCATTGTTCATTCCCACTTCCAGATCATTAATGAATATGTTGATCAGCACAGGTCCCAGTACAGAACCTTGTGGGACCCTGCTATTTACCTCTCTCCATTGTGTAAACTGGCCATTGATTCCTACCCTTTGTTTCCTATCCTTTAACCAGTAATTATCCAGGAGAGGACTTTCTCTCTTATCCCACGCCTGCTAGTTTGCCTAAGAGCCTTTGGTGTGGGACCTTGTCAAAGGCTTTTTGAAAGTCCAAGTACACTATATCTGCTGCATCACCCATGTCTACATGCTTGTTGACACATTCAAAGAGTTCTAATAGATTGATGAGGCATGATTTCCATTTACAAAAGCCATATTGACTCTCCCCCAACATACTGAGTTCCTCTATATGTCTGATGATTTTGTTCTTTATTATAATTTCAATCAATTCACCTCGTACTGAAGTTAGGCTTACTATCCTGTAATTCACAGAAGTGCATCTGGAGCCATTTTTAAAATACTCTACCCTCCAGTCATCTAGTGCAGAGGCTGATTTAAGTGATAGGTCACATACCATGGTCAGTAGTTCTGTAATTTCACATTTGAGCTCTGGCAGAACTTTTTGGTGAATACCTTCTGGTCCTAGTGATTTATTACTTTTAATTTATGAATTTGTTCCAAAGCCTCCTCTACTAACACCTCAATCTGGGACAGTTCATAAGATTTACCACCTAAACAGAATGGCTTGGGTATGGGAATCTCCCTTCCATTGTCTTCAATGAAGACCAATACAAAGAATTAATTTAGCTTCTTCGCAACAGCCTTATCTTCCTTATGTGGTCCTTTAGCACCTTATCTTCCTTGAGTGGTCCAGGAGCCCCACTGGCTGTTTGGCAGGCTTCTTACTTCTGGTGTACTTAAAAAAAAAATTCTCTTAGTGTTAGTGTCCTTAGCTATTTGTTCTTCAAATTCTTTCTTGGCCTGCCTTATTATACTTTTACACGTGACTTGCCAGAGTCTATGCTCCTTTCTATTTTTTTCCACCTTTTAAAGGATGCCTTTTTGCTTCTAATCACCTCTTTTACTCTGCTGTTCAATCATGGTGGAATTTTTAATATCAGTGGTTCAATCACTTTCCCCCATACTGCCTGAGGTCAGCACCTGGCCATCATTTACCATTCTCTGTACTTATTTGAGAATGTTACATGTCGCGGGTTGATTTTGCAATGGCTGCTTGTTCGTCATCGATTTTTTTGGGGGGGGGGGAGACAGGGGGCTTTTTGCCTGTGTTTTTAATTTTATTACTTTACTTAATTCCTTTGATATGATCCAATGGGTTTCTACAGCTGCTTATTCTGCTGAGATTTGGGTTGCTCTCATGCTCAAACAATGGTGCCCTGTTGAATCTTTTTCCAAGTTAGTCTTCTATTATGGGGCCACCATTTGATTTCTTTTAATACTTTGCTTTTCTTTCTTTCTTATCCTGTGCCTGTAGCTGTGCATTAGAGCTATGGTGCTATCAACACAGAAAATCTAGGACTGGAAATTAGTTTGTCACTATCCATTCCATATTTATGTACCAATGTTAACAACTTGGTCGAAATCCAGATTTGATTTTGTTTTGGGTGTGTTCTAATGTCATTTGACTTTTCTTGAATGAAGTTAATTTTTGTCAAACTGCTTTGAATTACATACTCATGTGCCTTGATGGTGTGTCAGAAAGTTTTCTTTCTTTTTACATCCCCTTTGCCTCTAACATCCAGTTTAAACCTAATACTACTACTGTTGTTGTTGTTGTTGTTGTTTTTTGGGCAGCAAACACAAGGGGCTAAGTGCTTTCCAAACATTAAAAAATGCACAGTTCCTTGGCTATTTTAACACTATCCTTGAAGGTTTAGCTCAGTCTTTATCCTTTATTTGCAATCTGTCCACAAACATGTGGCCTGTTTATTTAGTGCTGCTTGTGTTTTTCCAATTGACTCTACTATTTAAGTATTTCATTAGCTGCTGTGTTTATATCTTCTAGTTAAGGTTTACCCAAGTATTCAGGGCTCTGAATCCTGGAACGCCTTCCTATTTGTGAGATTTAATTCTATATACGTGTAAGCAGGGGAATGGTCCCACTATTGTGGGGACCTTTCCTGGCTTCTGCACTACCCCGGTGAAGGGGGCTAACGAAAGGATCTGAGTTCTCGCTCCCACTCCCTTTACCCAGAGGCCTCCCTGCCCTTGAGGACTCCCCTTCCACTCTCCTGTCTGGCAGAGTCCTCGTAACCCCGACAAGGCTGGGCCCAGGATTCCTGAGGGGCTCGACCCCCAACCCTGCTGTGGTCACCCAGGACAGGAGCTAGGGTGTCCCCACTCCGGGGTACTCTCTTTGCACTGGGCACCTCCCTGACCCACTGATCATTTCATACAATTTAAAGCAAATACAAGTTGTTTAACAATTAATTTAAAAAAGAATAAGGAAAAATGGGGAAGGTTAAAGGAAAACACATCACCCTGCTCTGTTGCAGGGAACATCACAAACAGTGTCTCTGGAACGTCAGGGCAGGTCACAGTCTGTTCCTTGTAGGTCCCAGGCTCCTTCTCAGGCCCTGGCTGTGCTGCAGAGACGCTGTGGGTCGGACACTTGCTCTGGCGGTGGCCACACGCTCTCAGGCGCTAGGTGGCAGGACCCTTCTTCCCAGCGTTGCCCCCACCCTGTCAGGGTTACAATCCCCCTCCAAGTCTGGCCTGCAGAGCCTCTTGGCTGAGGCGTCTCCCTGCGCTGGGCCCACTGCCCAGGGTCCCCCTGCTCTCCCCAGCTCCAGACCGCTCCAGCCCCAGCTCCAGCTCCACTCGGCCTCAGCACAGCTGCTGCTGCTGCTCTGCCTTCAGCTCCCTGGGCTGCTTCTCTGGCTCTGGTTGCTGCAGCTATGCCCCCAGGACAGGTCTGCTCTGCAGGCTGCTTCTGTGACTCTGCTCCCAGCTCTGACCTGCTTCCTGGACTGCTTGTCTGGCCCCTCTGGCTCTGTGGCTGCGGCTCTGCTTCCAGCAACTTAGCTCGGGCCCCTGCTCTCTCCTTAGCTCGGCCCCAATCTGTCTGACCCAGGCAATTCCAGCTTATACACGGAAGAGGACGGGACCCCCCCTGGCCTCCTGACTCCCTGATTAGCCTGCTCGCCCTGTCAATTAGGCTGATCTGGAGCATTGGCCTCTCCCCTTTTAGTACTGGGAGCTAGCCAACCAAAACACCCCCACTGAATGTTAGTAAGAGGGCAACAGTCCCCTTACATACGCATCCACTTGCAGTTTCTGGTTCACATTTAGTGTCTCCTTTTCTATCATTTGTGAATTCCAAATACTGGGCTCTCATCACTGTTCTCCCAGTTTGGAAGGCAGGTTTTGGGAAGCTCACCTGTTGGGAGTATGTGGAAGGCAGAGGAGCTGAGACTATGGAGATCCACTTGCAGTCTCACCCCTTGCTCCTAACAGAGATAAAGAATAGTGTAGTGGTTAGGGTGGTAACCTGATACTTAAGAGACCTGAGTTCAATTTCCTGTGTGACCTTGGGTAAGTCATTTTCTGTTAATTATTTCCACTTGTGTAAAATAGTCGTAATAGCTCTTCCTTTCCTCTCAGGGGGAGGATAAATACATTAACAATTATGAAGTAGTGGGGCAATATAAGTTCCCTAGATAGAGTAGCATGTCAAGATCAGAGGCTATTGCAGCAGGGAGGGGGAAGATTACTTCCTAGTGCACAGCCTAGTCACTGGGATGAGGATTGGGACCATTGTAAGGAGATGATATCACTGGGAAACATATAAGACAGGGGTCGGCAATGTTTGGCACGCGGCTCACCAGGGTAAGCATGCTGGCAGGCCGGGCCAGTTTATTTACATGCTGACGCGGCAGGTTCGGCCGATCGCAGCCCCCACTGGCCGCGGTTCGCCGTCCCGGGCCAATGGGGGCGGCGAGAAGCGGCGCGGGCGAGTGATGTGCTGGCCGCGGCTTCCCACTGCCCCCATTGGCCCGGGACGGCGAACCGCAGCCAGTGGGGGCCGCGATCGGCTGAACCTGCCACATCAGCAGGTAAATAAACTGGCCCGCCAGGGTGCTTACCCTGGCGAGCCGCGTGCCAAACGTTGCCGACCCCGATATAAGAGGAAGCTACTAATTAATGTCCTCTTTCTGTCTCTTTAGTTCAGGATCATGTGCAGGGCCAAGGGGAGGACCCTGGGACATTAGAATGCACTAGGCATCCTTTCCTCGTCTACATATATCCTTTTCCTTTTCTTTCTGTCTCCCTCTCCCCATCCATTATGCTCTTTGCCTCTTCTCTTCACTAGACAACATTAAAAATCAATAACCCTTCACTTGATGAAGCTCTTTAAAAAAATAAAATTAAAAAGCTTTGAGGATCACCTTGTACATGGCAGTGTGCTTCCTCGCTGCTCACTGCTGTGCTGGAAGGGCTGCTAATTCTGTTTCCATGATGCTGCCGACAGGCCAGTTGTGAAGGCTGGCTTTGATCTAGCTTTTACATTCATTTACCATAATAAGAGTTGGCTTTATTGAACCAATTAAAATTACAGTCCTCCCTTATCTCCATAAAGTACAGCAGAGATGCAGTGAATTTCAGTAAATGATTTCACTTGTGAGAGTTTATAGATCCTTATTTTACATATCCAACTTGGTTTTTATAAGGTGCAATTTAATATTGACCCTACATGTCACTTGTGTAATAAATGTTTTAGGGTCAAGGATTAAAAGCTTTAGTCAGAAATATGTCACGTTATATAAAGCTCTGTTCGTACCATTGGTTGCAAATGGTTTTTAATTGCTCAAATTTACAATACAGTCTAGTCTTCTTTTTTTGTCTTTTGTAATCTCTTGGATATTTTTTTTATTGTAGGAGAACAGGTGCTTTGCTGTATATTCTCTTGCCAGAAGTGCATCCCCAAAATACATTTGGAAAGGGTTTAACTGAACATGAACTTTGGGGGTCTGATCCTTCTCCTATACACGTCAGTGGCAAAACTCTCAATTCCATTCCAGTACCTGATTTGTAATTACAGATTTTAAATATGATTTCCTTTGGTTTTTTTTTTTGTATTGCACAGAGAACAGTGCATGCTTATAATATTGTCTGTGTGCATTTTTAAAACTACTTTTAGTCACTGAATCAGACTCAGTTAACATGAATTGGCTGGATTCATAAAACATATTGAGCTAACTACCTTGAAACTGTCTATACCTTTTGGTGCTCCAAATAACATTTCTCGGTGCCTTAAAGCTGCTGCCTTCCATTTATCTATCTATCTGTAAACCCAAACCTTGCCTTCTCTTTACCTATTGGTAAGCCTTTCTGGAATGCTCATCAGTCACTATAGTATGGCCACATAAAATTCTCGGCCTTGATTGGTGGTACCTCCCTAACCTAGACTTTTTCTCCTCACCATGGTATATATCTCAGCAACCATTGTACTTTATGGCACTCGCTGGATTTACTCAATTTATATATGAAGGATCATGTCGTGGGGCAGGTATATCCTGTCACCCCTTGTGTGGGGGGCGGGCATTATAGCTCTGTGGCTGAGTGCAAATAATCACCCTTTTCCTCAGGGCAGTATGACCTAATGGTCAGAGTCTATAGGCCTGCCCTTCAGTACAGGACAGAAGGGCCCAGTGGCCAACGTTCATGGGCCTGCCCCTAGATTCAGGGCAGTATGACCTAACAGCCAGAATTAACAGGACTATCCTTCAATGCAGGGTGGGATGGCCCAGTGGCCAGAATCAGTAGGACTGTCCTTGGCTTCAGGGCAGTATGATTTAGTGACCAGAGTCAGTAGGTTTGCCCTTATATGCAGGGTGGTGTGGCCTAGTAGCCAGAGTCAATAGGGTTGCCCAATGTGTTCAGCCATAACAAAAGACTTCAAAGAGCAAGAAAATACTTCTGGGGGAATTCTGCACCAAAAACTGTGCGCACAATATTTTTAAATTCTGCATATTTTGTTTGTGAAAATAACACAATATAATCATGGCTGTTTCAATTATATTGGTAATTTATTTCAAAATACCTGTCAGCAAATATGTCTGTAACAATACAGATGACAAAAAAGATTAGAATATATTTTTGATTCCTTAATAGGCCTATCAATACAGAACTCTGAGTAATAATTCATTGAAACTACAAGATAGAAACATATTTCCCACACCCCTCAGAAGCAGTGCACAGGCCTGGGGGAGTCAGGGGTAACAGAGGAGCTGAGGGAGAGGGAAGTAATTTCTGGGTGTGAACCTGGAGGGTTGTAGGGTGTGGGTGGGAGAAGTATGGAACGGGTTTTTGGGGGGGCCTGGGATTGCTAGGGAGTCTCCCCCAGGCAGACCCTGGCTGACCCCCAGTCCTGGTGTAGGCTCTCAGATGGTCCTAGTCCTGATATAAATTAAGTTGCTTCAGCCCATGCTGACTGGCTGCCTGCCTCCCTCCCTCCCTCCCTCCCCCAAATCTGCCCATCATGGATAGCTAGAGTGCAGCGTGTTCTGGCTATGCCTCCTATGTGCCCCTTCACACCCCTTACACTGCAAACTATAGGGTTCTGGTATAAGAACCCTTCACTTTGCACCCACTGGGGATTCTCCCACTCCAGTGTAACCCCCTGAGGGGTGATCTGGCTGCTTTCTGAGTGGTGCAGACAATCTGGCCCAAGGCATCTTATTCTGTGTTCTGTTATTGGATCTGTACAGCTTTAATCCTATAATAAAAATGTCATGTCTGTATGCTAATTCTAGATGTTAATTCTAAGAAGATTACATAAGAGAATCGTATACTGCCTTTCCATCTAAGTTGTATGAAAACTGGATTTTTGAGGAGGATGTCTCAAGTCAAAAAAGATTATAGTAATTATTTCAAATAAAAACGTATTTATTTATTGAATTTATTTCAGCCCTATACGTTTTTGTTTTTTCAGTTATTTGAAAGCCTTCCGTAATTCACTGAAAATACATCTCAATTTGTTGGACAATCAGCAGTTGCTAAACTACACGGGGAGAGAAAAAAAAAAGATTGTGTCAATGCATGTTGCAAAAACCTGGGAGGATTCTAGCTCTCTAAAACTTTTATTACCCAAAGACAAAAGTGTACATTTATGAGCGACTAAACTAATCCGGTCTGTGTTTGTTTCATTAGGGACTGGGATAATTAAAGTTGGATTTCTGTTTCATTGTGTTGAGGACATTTCAAGAAATTGGTGCATACTAACTGCATGCAACAGTCAAATCACTGAAAAGACTCCATTGACTTGAACTGATATAGGATTATGCCCCAAATCCTAAGAGCCCTAAGGAGAATTCTGCAAGCAATGCATCTTCTTCAAAACATAGTCCATATGTGATGTCTTATGCTCAGGCACCTCAATCCTAACCTGTCCCATCCTTTCTTCTTCTCCCTAACCTCACCTCACCTCTTTTCTCTCTGTCTTTACTGTTGCACCGCTACAAAGATAAACTTCCATCTAGCCATCCTTAGATTCCAGGCCAGAATTAAAGGAATCCTGTATAAAAAAAGTAAAACCTGAATAATTGCTATTTTATTATAAATAACCAGTACTTGTGCAATGCCATATCGCTGTATGTATCTAGTCTTCTGTTGATGTGACATCACATATCCGTAACCAACAACTGAAATTCTTTGTTCTTCTTGATGGTCATTAGGAGCTGCAGCATGGTTCCACTGAAGAGTCAATGGGAGTATAACCCACAGGTTTTATACTGCAACATTTGACTTTGTTTGGCCCCCCAAAAAGGGAGAGAATCAGTGGGGAGGACACATGAATTTTAGTTGGAATACTCTGCACATGTGCTGCAAAGGACAGGGCAGGGAACTCAGCTAGAAGAGCCCAGAAACATCCAGATCTAGAATGTGGCAGTTACTAGCCATGCTCAACAGTGGTTTCTGAACCTCTACAGGAAGTTTTCTTTGGGACAATCTGCCTGGCAGATCACATCCTAGTCACCCTTTGGACTGAGTCAATCAGAGCAAAAGAGAGAAAAAGTTATAAATATAGGAGTTAGCCAGTTCTGTGGACTCTACAGCTCATTGATTTAGGACCAAGAGATATGTCTGCTGTGAGGACCAATTCCCAATCCCTCTATCACTTTGGATACAGGTGAATGCTATTCCAGCTTTACTTACAGGGAAGCCCTCCATTAGGTGAATGTTTGGTCCACCATGGTGTGTTCAGTGGACCTAGAGGGAGAACTGGGAGGAGGGCATTTGTTACCCATACACACAATAGAGCTTATGGAACTTACATTTAACTATCAGCTGACTGCTCTAAACTGGGATTCTGTCTCTGTTAAAGTGAATGTAGCAGAGCTCAGAGAGGGGAAGGGTTGGAAATTCTTGCCTGATTTAGCTGGGCATATGAGGGAAGGAGACTGCCCCATAGAGTAAAAAGCCTTAGGGAGATTCAGAGAATGGATATTTTGTATACTGATTGCACTCTGTGTACCCCTTTGGATACTGGCTACAGATTTAAATGTCATCACCAACTCAGGTCTCGTCAGTTATTAACCCACGGGCTAGAATGTTGCTGGCAGTGGAGATTCCCAGACTGTTTTTCTTTCTTTCTTTCTTTCTTTTTTTTGCTGATAGGATTCTGAAGTGTTTGAAAGGACTGAGGTGCTGCCATTCTCCTCAAGCATTAACGAGTCCAGGTGATAGATACTGTAGATTACAAACATACTATAAAGACTGAAGAATCATCTCTGAGAGAAGATCAGAGGGGAATGTGTTTTGATGTGTGTACGCTAAAGTCTAGAACTGGGATCGGCAACTTTTGGCACGCAGCTCACCAGAGTAAGCCCCCTGGTGGGCCGGGCCGGTTTGTTTACCTGCCGCACCCACAGGTTTGGCCGATTGCAACTTCTACTGGCCATGGTTCGCCGTCCCAGGCCAATGGGGGTGGCGGACAGCATATCCCTCGGCCCACACCGCTTCCCGACAGCCAGTGGGAGCCGGAATCGGCTGAACCTGAGGACACGGCAGGTAAACAAACCGGCCAAAGGTTGCTGATCCCTGGTCTAGAATGTTATGTCAAAACTTTATACTTGACTATGTGTAACAGAAATGAAACACCAGCGTATTTACTAATAGTTTTTGTTTAAAAGTTTCTCATAGGATTCCAAATGCTATTTGCAATGTTTTCTGTGTGCATTAAATGTTTGTTTTACTAAGGAAGTATATGGTACTCTTGCTCTTTGAAGTAGACTGAGAACTATTTAATATCTATTTTTCAGGGTTTTACAGAAAATAACCCTGAGGTTTAACTCTGTGTAACACTTTCTGAAAAGTCTTGAAAAGAGAATTCTGGCCTGGATTTCAGCAAAAAGTTAAGTTGAGGTGCAGGAAAAAGGGAAGTATAGTAGTTCTATATAATGTTAGCATTTCTCTACCCTGTTACAAGAACATTATCACTGATTTCAGTGAGTGGGAGCAAGTCCTGTATTGTTTTGCTTGTGGAAAAGTCAATAACATTGTTTGAAACCCCCCCCCCCCCCCCCAAATCTTTATTTACACTGCCAAGAAAAAATATTTTATTTCAAACAGGAACAAACTATTTCCAGCAACCGGAAAGCTAATGCTGAAATACTTGCAAATACCCTTGCAGCAATTATAATTTAACAGACTATGGGCCTTCTTTTCTAGAATACATCAGGATGGGACCAAGCCTGCTTCCATTGTAGTCATTCGTAGATTTGAATGAGAGTAGGATGAGGCCTTGTACAAACAAATGAAATTATGAACGGCTCCATTAGAGAGGGATTTCAAATATTATAGCTCATATTAAAATTAGAAAGAGGACACTGAAGTAGATGAGGGAGTGTAGGTAATATTAAGGTCAAAGGAGGAGACTGGGAGTCAGGGCGCTTGAATTCTATTTCTGGGCTCATGTTTTTTTGGGGGCATGTATTTTAGTTTGCCCATTGATAAAGTGAGCCTAATATGTACTGCAATTGCCTCACAAGATGTTATAGGATTTTCTGTGCCTCATATGCTCCATATTGTGGACTTGCAGTGCCCCAGAAAATAGCAGAGAGCTCACACTAATGAATCCTCCCTACTGACTCCGGGTGGGTTCTGTTTTACATGAAGAGGGATTGCTGAGATTACTGCAGCTCTGGAGCTACAGTAATCTGCATAGAGCAATCAGGGTAGTGGGATATAGGGGTCTCGGGATGTGAAGGCTCATTCTAAGTCCCCAGCTAAACTAGTGCCTTTTGGGGGTTGCATTTCAAGTGGGTCTTGAGGGGTTATTCCTACCCCTTCACTGATAGCTGAATTTTTGAACGGAACAGGATTGCCATAGAAAAGCTCTATGGTACCTTCTGAGAAGGCCTCTACAATCAGAAATGGAGTAACATTCTATGAGTGAAGAGCTTGGCTGGGCTACTGAACTTTAGCTAGGCTCCAGGCCTGTTGATCACCAGGGATAGTAGATGGCCCGTTGAGTTAAATGGGAGTTTTGCATGAGTAAGGACTGCGTAAACAACAAATAAGCTATTGAGAGTTGACTCATGCTGACTGTTGCTTATAACTCTGACTCCATATCACTGGTTCTGCATTCCACTAATACAGAAACAAACTCGCAGTAGGGGTTCCGGAAAAAGATATTTCAGTGGGGACATACCAATGTGTAACTTACACCAACATTTATGTCACTTCTGAACTTGGCTCATTGTAATAATTACCTAAACAGCAAGACATCATTTCTAGATTATTCTGTTTATGCTAATGTGCATCCTACATTACAAAATAATGCTGAATAGAAATAGTAAGAAAAAACAGACACTTTCAACTTTGGTTGAATATCAAGAACATGATGCATCAGCAGTATAAAATTGCTGTTTAGATTACAGGACTGTCTGTCGAGGTTGTGAAATACTTGTATATATCAGCAGCTGGAAAATAACTCCAGATGATTCCACACCACTTGCATCATCTGTTCATCTTATTAAGCAAACTATTCCACTGTTTCTCTTGGTTACTACACCCTTTTCAGAGTAGAAGGTGATCTTGCTATTGTCATTGAAGCAACAGTATCAAGAGACTTAAGAAAATGTGTCCAAGTCAGAAAAGTTACATGTTTCCAAACAAAAAAGCAACCATATACAGTATATTTAAAATGGAAAGAACAAAAGTAAGGTCTCCAAGAGAGATCATGGTATGTGCCTCTTCTATAACAAGTCTGTTTGGACCACATGTACATGATGGATCCCTGCCTCTGTAACAGGATGCAAATACTCAGAGAAAGCAGCCAGTTAATTCTCAATCTCAGGGAGAGTCCTCAGTAATATGAAAGGCAGCACCCAGAAGACAAAGACATTAGTGTATCATAGCCACATACACCACATTAACAAATGGCTTCATTCTGCTAGAACCACCAAACAAGTGGTTGTACTGAAACGGTGAAATGAACCCACCAGGATTCCCTTCTCTCTAAATCCTCCCCATTGTTCTATATTCAAAATCCTCTGTACCCTATAACAATCTGTACAAGCCCTTTGTAACAAACTAGCAAGACAGAGATACCAAGCCAGCAACTTTAGAAAGGGTTGTGTTTGCCTTGGCTTCTGCCAAGTGTGCTAAAATGGCTGAGTTACTGACCTCTGTGACAGAACACCTCTCCATATCAGGGGGCTCAGCGCTTCCCTCTCTGACAGTGAGCACCTGGAGTAAGTCAGTCCCACTCCAGATGGTGTTTATTCTTCCACTTGGGGGTTTATTTCCCAATACTTTTCTGGCAGGCCTCAGGACCAGCCCAAGGAGTGCCCCATCTCCAAACAAAAAGAGAAACCAGTTCTAACACAAAATGAGAAGGAATAGGTTTTCCTACTCTCCTCTCTCCACAGGTGCGTTGTTATTGGCACTGGGGTGCCAGTCCTTCCCTAAACAGGCAGTGAATTATGTAACTTCCCCTGTAGGGAGGAGAGTAGCCATCCACCCTGCAGCAGCCTTTCTTCCTGCTGCTATTAACCCTGCTTATCTCTCCTCCCTTCTCACTCACGGGAGGTGGATTTTTAAAGGTCTCAGGCAGCCCTTAATTGGATTCAGGTGTCCCTAGTTGACCTGAGGTAATCGCTTTTCAGTTTATAGGGAAAAGGGCCTTTATCATTCTAGGACTAATATACCTGCCTCCCACCACTCTCTTACAGCTGTCCAGCCTGACTTTGTAACACCTCACAGAAACCTGAATCTTCAAGCCAGCCAAGCAGGCTGGAAGTGCTGATCTAATCACCTCACAAAGGCCTGTGTTTTGGTATCAACCAAACAAGGTATAGCTGTTGAGTCCTAACCCCAGAAAACATTATGCTTTCACCTCAGACAACCAAGTCAGAGATGCTGATCTGGGAACTTTAAAGTGTTTTTGATGTCGGTTCAATAAATTAACCATTGAGCCAGGGAGCACCCAGAGGCCTGTGACTTATCACCAGCACAGCATGCTACAGTTGCTGAGCAAGGTCTAAAGTAAACTCTAACATCAGGGGAAGTGCTCACCCTCCTCTCCTTCACCTGGATTTGGGAGAGCTCAGTTCTCCCAGAGCTCCCCCTCATCCTTCCTCTTCACTGGCACATGAAATAAGGACTCATTAGGTGGGAAAATGTGAGAGCTTTATGTGGTTCCAGGCTTCCTTCCAGCAGTACCAGCAGTTGAAGGAGAAGAATTGTACAAGCTGGAAGTCCCATATCTCCCTCCACGTTTTTTCTACTGTCTTCTTGTTGGTTCCCCTGCCTCTCCAGAAGAGATTGTGAGAGAAAGAGGCAGAATCTGGCACTCCAGATCTCCCTCACCTCCAGGACAAGGAGAGACTCCATCACCAGCTGCCTCTTCCCTTAGCCAGAATCCAGGAGAAACAGAAAGGCCCTGTCAGTTCCCTCCATTATGGGAAGGATGGCTAGGAATATAAGGATGTTCCCCATATGTGGCTTTAGATTCTGTGCAAGTATACACAGGCTTGTTTGAGGTGTTTTGTGTGGATTGGGGCTGTGTGAGAACATGAACTTTGATACATCAGTTCCTTTGTCCCCATCATTCCTGTTCCCCTGTGACACACACACAATGTCACTTTTCTGTATAACATTGACTCACATGATGATAAACAACAGCTAAAACTGCTGGGTTCCTCTTCCTATTTTGCTCTGCTGTACTGGATTGGTTTATGTCTTGTTGTACAAGGACTTACATGTGCAACTTCAACACAAAACTCTATGGATTCTAAGTTGAAAGTGAAGGCGGAACTAGATCTGGCACCTGCTAAACACAAACTAAAGTGTGATGATGCTGAGATGAAGAAGGTAGACTGGTGAAGGAGAGGATGCAGGGGCTTCTTAATCATAATAATTTACATCCATTGTCCAAACATTTATGATTACACTGGTCTACAATTTTTGAGAAGTCGTCTGCTTCAGAGATAAAATGTGCTATTTATTATGTATTTTGATGTGCTGAATTCAAATATGACAATTAAAACAACTGATTGGCTACTGTTTCTAAGACATTTAAGTTTTTACATTTTATGTCTATGTATATTGTGTAGATAGTAGAGTTTTAATCATAAATTGTAAACCTAGGTCTTTTCATGTGCTTATGGTTGCTTTACATGATAATATTTCACCGTCCTGTTTATGTAACACTTTAAAAATCAGCAAAAGGGTTATATAAATAAAATTTATTATGAAACAAAAGGCAAAAAACTATTTTGTACATAGTTTAGTCCTATTCAATGTCTACTCGGCGCTTCTTGGCTTGTCTCTTGTATTCATTAAATGGAGCATCTCTTGTCACTGTCCAGCAATAGTCTGCAAGCATTGATGGGCTCCATTTGCCCTGATAGCGTTTCTCCATTGTTGCAATGTCCTGGTGAAATCGCTCGCCGTGCTCGTCGCTCACTGCTCCGCAGTTCGGTGGATTAAAATGTATTTTTAGTGACATGTTGCAACCAAGGCTTTTGTATGCCTTGAGGAGGTTTTTCACCAACAACCTGTAGTTGTCTGCCTTGTTGTTTCTGAGAAAATGTATTGCCACTAACTGGAAGGCTTTCCATGCCGTCTTTTCCTTGCCACGCAGTGCATGGTCAAATGCATCATCTTGAAGAAGTTCACGAATCTGAGGACCAACAAAGACACCTTCCTTTATCTTAGCTTCACTTAACCTTGGAAATTTTCCACGGAGGTACTTGAAAGCTGCTTGTGTGCAATGGCCTTGACAAAGTTCTTCATCAGACCCAGCTTGATAGGTAAGAGTGGTAACAAAATCTTCCTTGATTCAACAAGTGGTGGATGTTGAACACTTTTCCTCCCAGGCTCCAATGACTGTCGGAGTGCCCAATCTTTCTTGATGTAGTGGGAATCTCTTGCACGACTATCCCATTTGCAGAGAAAACGGCAGTACTTTGTGTATCCAGTCTGCAGACCAAGCAAGAGAGCAACAACCTTCAAATCGCCACAAAGCTGCCACTGATGTTGGTCATAGTTTATGCACCTCAAAAGTTGTTTCATGTTGTCATAGGTTTCCTTCATATGGACTGCATGACCAACTGGAATTGATGGCAAAACATTGCCATTATGCAGTAAAACAGCTTTAAGACTCATCTTTGATGAATCAATGAACAGTCTCCACTCATCTGGATCGTGAACGATGTTGAGGGCTGCCATCACACCATCGATGTTGTTGCAGGCTACAAGATCACCTTCCATGACGAAGAATGGGACAAGATCCTTTTGACAGTCACGGAACATGGAAACCCTAACATCACCTACCAGGAGATTCCACTGCTGTAGTCTGGAGCCCAACAGCTCTGCCTTACTCTTGGGTAGTTCCAAATCCTTGACAAGGTCATTCAGTTCACCTTGTGTTATGAGGTATGGTTCAGAGGAGGAGGATGGGAGAAAATGTGGGTCCTGTGACATTGATGGTTCAGGACCAGAAGTTTCATCCTCTTCCTCAACTGACTCAAGTGAGAATGATTCTGGTGCATCAGGAACCGGCAGTCCTTCTCCGTGGGGTACTGGGCGTATAGCTGCTGGAATGTTTGGATAATGCACAGTCCACTTTTTCTTCTTTGACACACTTTTCCCTGGAGGCACCATGCAGAAGTAACAATTGCTGGTATGATCTGTTGGCTCTCTCCAAATCATTGGCACTGCAAAAGGCATAGATTTCCTTTTCCTGTTCAACCACTGGCGAAGATTTGTTGCACAAGTGTTGCAGCATATGTGTGGGGCCTACCTCTTGTCCTCATCTCCAATTTTGCAGCCAAAATAAAGGTGATAGGCTTTCTTAACCATAGTGGTTATACTGCGCTTTTGTGATGCAAAAGTCACTTCATCACAAACATAGCAGAAGTTATCTGCACTGTTCACACAAGTACGAGGCATCTCTGCTCACTTTGGCTAAACAGAAATGTGTCCCTTTGCAAAATCAAACACTGACAAATAAGAGAGCACGACACTGTATGATTTCTAGAGCTGATATAGGGCAATTTGTTCAGCAGTGATGTAAGCTTCGTTATGATTGCATCATCCATGACTTCTAGGAATAACATGACGCAATACCAGCTTCAGATTGCATCATTCATTGTTTTGCCTAAAAAGCAAGTACTGTCCAAACCCAGTCATAGATTTATTCATAGATCCAGTCAAAGATGTATTTTAGTCATTTCTGGTTTAAATTGAGATCCCTTCCCTTTATAACTCACTTATCCTCTGCCATTCCCAAGTCAAGGGTCGTATATACTGACCCAATAGCATATCTTGAAAACTAGAGGCAATCAACAATTTTAAGCATCATTTTTGTTCTCAATGACCCAGAATTAGTTAAGTTTGACTACATTTATTTCAGAAGCATTTTGGCTGTAGAGCAGTGTTATTGTAGCATGTAGCGACGCAACTGACATCATTGCACTAGGAGAATCACAAACACTTAGTAAGAGACATTTCTTTCTCTGAAATTTTACAGTCTAAATAGACAAGACAAAGGGTGGGAGGAAGGAGATACTATTATCCTCATTTTACAGATGTGAACCTGAGGCATAATGAGGTGAAATGTTTTATACAAGGTAAGTCTCCTTACTACTCTCCTGGGTACCAGTCTAGTGCCTTAACCATAAGAACATTCTGCCTCTCTAACAGAACTGGCCAAAGCTCAAAACATTATGCTGGTTGCTGTTGTTTTTGAAATTGAAACAATTTCAACTAGCCCTACTACCTAACCATTTATTATTAAATTTATATTACAAATTGGGAAAAAACTGAGCAGAAAAGTGAAGTCACTTGCCTAAGGCTACATCGCAAATAAGTGGGAGAACAAGGATTAGAACTCAGGAACGTCAGACTCCGAAGTTTGTGCTTATTCTCCTAGATGACAGTGCTTTCCAAAATAAATTAATTTCATGCTAGAAGTATCGTAGAGCCAGGTTGGGTGTTTTATTGAGATAAGTACAATTGTTGTGGTTTTCATCCGCAGTTTTGTCATTTTGAATTTCCTGTGCCACATGATGTATCATCCTGTACTATGATAGCATTGGGCCATTATGCAAAAACACAAACAAACAAACAAAAACCCAATCCAACAACCAAAAAACACTTTAGAAACATAGACTTTTAAGTACTGATATGAAAACAGGATGGTAGACAATAAGTTTTAGATCATAATGATATATTATTCCATTCCCCTTACTTATTCCAAAGATAAGTTAAAATAAGTAATTTAACTTCCCTTACGCAACTTGAGAAAGATACATTCACAAACATTCCATTCATATTGTTTACAGATTTGCACTGCATTTCATTGACAAAACTAGTTATCTTTCCTTTTTAAAAAAAGGAAGGCAACATAAGTATAAATTCTACCTTCTTAGTCCTTTATACAATCCAGTAGACATATATTGAAAATAAATTCTAACAGGCTTCTTGGTAGACATCTTAATTTGGAAAATCACATTTATTTCTGTTTAGGATCAGTGACTTATCTAGAAGGGACAGCAAATATCTGCCCTGAAAGAAAATGAAGAGAACAGGAAAAAAGAATATGGTAGCGTTCTTGCCAAAATATAGTCCTGTAGTAAAGCTCTTGATTGATTCATGACACAGTAAAAGAGCTACTTACAGAATGTTTTATATTGTTATTACATTCTGATACAAGTTCTCCTTTGCCCATGTTTGGTCAAAGAGGCAAGTTTCTAAGAATTCCTCGACATTCTAGAGTTATTGCTTTACAGCAGAGTGCCAAGTTGTTGAATACACAAGGCCACTCATGGCAAAGAATTTGTCTCAGTATTTAGCATGAGTTTCTCAGAAGAAACACAAAGACAACTACATTAGTAGATATGCGGCAGGTTTTTTTTTAATTTTTCTCTCTCTCAGGGAGTGGAAATGGCGTGTGAAAGCAAAAAGTCTTGGGAATTAAAATGAAAAATCATCTTGAAAACCAGGACCGCAGAACAAATTTCTATAAACAGAGAACTCTATAATTAGATCTAGGTGACCAAGTGAGGGAGTCTTCAAAAATAACAATATGAAAGTCCATAGCTGAGAACTTTGTGGCCTACCTCTATCTTTGTAGTCACTGAGTACTATCAAGCTGTCTTTCATAATTTCTAGGAGTGGCAGCCTTGAAAGAAGAAATGTTGGGAATGATGGGGTTTCAGGAGGTTATCACTATTAGAAGCTGAGATGATATCCTCCTCCCAGCTTTTTAAAATGTGGTTCCTCTGAGAATAACAGCCACAAATCTGGGTCTCACCAGCCTAGAGTGCCCATGAGATACGTCAGGTACACTGGAGATAATTACTGATTATTATTATTATTTTATTATAAAAGAGTGAGGGGGGATTTGATAGCTGCTTTCAACTACCTGAAAGGGGGTTACAAAGAGGATGGAACTAGACTGTTCTCAGTGGTGGCAGATGACGGAACAAGGAGTAATGGTCTCAGTTGCAGTGGGGGAGGTTTAGGTTGGTTATTAGGAAAAACTTTTTCACTAAGAGGGTGGTGAAACACTGGAATGGGTTACATAGGGAGATGGTGGAATCTCCTTCCTTAGAGGTTTTTAAGGTCAGGCTTGACAAAACCCTGGCTGGGATGATTTAGTTGGGGATTGGCCCTGCTTTGAGTAGGGGGTTGGACTAGATGACCTCCTGAGGTCCCTTCCAACCCTGATATTCTATGATTCTATGATTATTTATATTGTAATATACCTGAAGGCCCCAAACAAGATAGGGGGCCACATTGTAATAAGTGCTCTAAAAAACCTAGGAATAAGTTAATAGAAGCAAGGGAGTAACAAAAGAAAGAAAAGCAAAGTCAGGGTAGTCTTTCCATTGACTTCAGTGGGCTTTGGATCAGGTCCAGAAGGTAGAGGGAAGCTAGTGGAGGAGGGGACTGGGAGGGAGAGGGTCTGGAGGAGGAGGGGGCAAACAGCGGCGTGAAGAATATCCAGGGCTGAAAAGAATAGTCTGTTGACTTTCCTTGTGCCATTCAGGATGGGTTGTGAGGAGCTGTCTGGGGGACCCTAGCTGAACCTCTCCCACCCCTGCTCTGCATCCCTAGCTCCTCCATAGGATGCCTGGATACCGCCTCTATTTTGGACAGCGTGGGGTTTCTCTTCTACTCCCAACCCAAATGTGTGGGGAAGGAGTATGCCACTAGCAGCTTAATGTCCATGCTTATTTCTGGGGAGAGTAGGAGAACAGACAGTCCGCTGTGGGTAACGGTTACTTCATCCTGGGCCAATCTCTTTTTGTGGCTTTTACCAAAATTGCGCAGGCTAGGAATTACCCAGAGATGTCCTGCCAGCATTGCAACTAGAACTGTTCTCCCTCAGCTGGCAATGTGTGTGACATTCCCTCCTTCCTCAACCGCCCCCCCCCCACCAAAAATTACATACTCTCCACCAAAATCCATCAGTCATTTCATTCCCACCCCGGTCCAGTACCATCATGCTTCGTGCTCCCTAGCACCTTATGGAGCCCAGCCATTTTTTCCATAAGAGAGCTCTTAACAGTATCAGGCTCATCTTTCTGCTGTTCTGCCCATCGTGTCTCTTCAACTCCAGGAGCTTGAACCCCTTGGAGCCATTGCAGAGGGGCTTCCATAAGGCCAAGGAATGAGAGGTGGGACTATCCTCTTCTACAGACGCTGGATACTTTCCATGTAGATGCAGAGGGAGTAAGGACTTCAGATTTCAGCCCATAAAACACAATCATTTCACTACTAAACCCTAGAATAAGCCAGTTCTTCTTTGAGAAGTCCTTCTGTGTATTTCTCACGTGGAGTATGCATGTGCACCATGCACCTGAGTCTGGAATTTTTTTGTATTGTCTTTTGATCTGCACACACGCTGTAGCTCTCCTTATGCTTTGAACCAAGATTGTAAAGGGTGGTGAGGGCTGATTCCTCTCCAGTTCCTTCTTACCACTGCATGGTCTGAGTTGGAATCTGCAGTGTCCTTAGCTTCTTTATACTGCATAATTTCTGAAAATATATTGTAAATAGTTTGTTTTAGTATTTTCCTAGGACAGTGTACTTAGTTCCCACCTCCCCCCCCCCCTTTTTTTTCTCTCCAGGCTGGGTAATTTTTCCTCCCCAAGAAGGCTGGGATTGTATGACGAGGATTCTGGGGTTCAGAAATCGTTTCCTGTCCTAGCTCCTTTTCTGTGATTGGATCTTGGCCCTACCCCACCAGTTGATCCCTCCACCTGGCACTATTGGGGGCTGTGGGAACCTTGTGTTAGACACCTGGGATTGGTACAGGGACCAGTCTTATGAGGGGATTGTACACCAGGAAGTTGACTCTCTTCTCCTCTGGGGAGCTATAGAAAGGGTTCCACCTCAACCTCAAGGGAAGGGTTCTACTCCCCTTAATACTTGATCCCCCAAAAGAATGGGGGATGAAAGCTGATTCTCATCCTACGTTGACTGAACATGTTAACCTGAAATCAAAAATTCTGCACGATCTCTTTGGCATCAATAATTCTCTCCCTATTGGAGGTCACATGATGCACAGCTCTCAACATGAAAGATGCATACTTTCACATAGACATTCATCCCCCCACAGGAAGGTTCCTCAGGTTCCTCTTTGGTCAGACCATTACTAATTCAGAGTCCACCCCTTTGAGCTAGCCAAAGCATCCAGAGTCTTTACAAACAATTTTTCAGTGGTGGCAGTTTGGTTGAGAAGAAAGGGCTTTACCATCTTCCCATACCTCAATGATTGGTTTCCTACGGGCAGTTCCTATGAAGAAAACCAGCAGGCAACCTGATTCCTGCTCAGTCTACTGTCTTCTCTAAGTGTTTGCATCAACCATGAGAAATCCACATTGACCCTTGTGAGGTCCATAAACTTCATAGGAGTGACATTGGACTCTTCTACAGCAAGAGCTTACCTGCCTCTTGAGAGGTTCCAGGCGATGGGCACATTCATTCACCAGGTCACTATCAGATCCCTGACTTCAATCAGAATTTCCTCTGCAGAAACATGGCCTCATGCACACATGTGACGCCATTTGCCAGGCTCCATCTTCATTCTCTGCAAGCCTGGCTTCTGTGTACTCACCAGAGATGGGCAATGTCAGTGACAAAGTGACAATTCCATCCAAGGTTTTGGTCTATCTTATCTAGTGGATAAAGCTGGAGAAAGTTCAGGTGGGGATCCCTTTCCTCACACCAACTCCTGAAGCAACAGTGATTACCAATGCCTCCCTCTTAGGTTGGGGAGTTCATATGGGTGATCATACGACACAAGGCATATGGATCCCTCAGGAGTCCAGAATTCAAATCAGTTTACTAGAACTCAGGGCAGTCCATTGAACCTGCAACACCTTCCTCCCACCCATCCAATCCCAACATGTCCATAACGTTGGACAGTATAACTCTCTTCTATATAAACAATCAGGGGGGACAAGATCTCTCCCTCTTTGTATTAGAAGCAGTCAGCCTCTGGAATTGATGCATCAGCCATCACATAACCATTTTAGCGGTATACTTACCAGGATTGCAGAGTTCCCTAGCAGACAGTCTCAGCAGATGTTTTTCTGCAAACTACGAATTGGAGATTCATGATTCAGGTCTCCAGAAGGTCTCCGCTCAATAGGGAACACTGTTGTGGGATCTTTTTGCCTTACAGGTGAACAGGAAACTTCCCCTGTACTGCTCCAGAACAGCCATATGCAAGGGCTCAATGGAAGATACCCTCTTGCTACCATAGAAGGATCACTTGAGGTATGCCTTCCTTCCCATTCCATTAATACTGCAGGTTCTACAGAAAAGCGATCAAGACAGAAACTGAGTCATTCTTATTGCATCTAACTGGCTGAAACAGTTCTGGTTTACAGATTTACTGAGCCTCTCAGCTCAATCACCTATAAACATCTGCCCATTTCCAGACCTTCTAACACAAAACAAAGGCACTTTCAGGCATCCCAATCTGGAACCACAGCAGCTCAGATCCTGGTATTTAGATGGGCATTGGTATATGGGAGTGCTCATATTCCAGAATTCATTCTCAACCAAAGCATAAAACAGTCTTTTTGGAGATGCTTTTCAGCTAAATCGAGTTGTTTCTCCTCTTAGGCTCAGCAGTGCCAGTTATCTACAGAATCTTCTGGGATTCCTTCTATCCTGGAATATCTACTTACTCTTAAGTCTTTGGGTTTCTTTCATTTCTCTTCAGAGGCATTTAGCAGCAATCAGCACTATTCATCCTCCAGTGGATAACCACACAGTCTTCACTCATCTTGTCATAACTAGATTCTTAGATCCTTTACACCATTAATGAAGTTTGTGCCCCAGTGGGACCTCAGTTTCATTCTTTTG
This sequence comes from Chrysemys picta bellii, assembly GCF_011386835.1. NCBI lineage: Eukaryota > Metazoa > Chordata > Testudines > Emydidae > Chrysemys > Chrysemys picta. The sequence goes on along the minus strand of NC_088791.1, from coordinate 271,908,007 downwards.
TCTCTCACCAGACCTCCCTTAAAACCTCTAGCCACATCCGCTATGGCCCATTGGTTTATGGAAGTGGTCTTTCTAATTGCCATAACATCAGGGAGAAGAGGCAGCGAGCAGCAGACACTCATGGCAGACCCGCCATGTGCTGACTTCTATAAAGAAAAGGTCTCATTATGCCCCCACCCAAAATGCATCTGTATGAATATTTCCAAGTTTCACATAAGTCAGACCATCCACTTACCAGTATATTTCCTCAACTGCATGGCTTGAATGAAGAGAGGAGATTGCATTCTCTGGATGTCCAAAAGGCACTGGTCTTTTATCTACAAAGAGCAAAAGACATTATAAAGACACCTGAACTATTTGTTTCCATAGCAGCAAGATTAAGGGGTCAAGCTGTCTCTATGCAGACTTTCTAAATGAATCTCTAGTTGTATTATCTTTTGGTACCAACTAGCTCACATTCCCCCCCACACCCACCCACCCAGAGAGGTGAGGGCTTACTCCACGAGAAAGCAGGCAGCCTCTGCTGCATCTCTAAGAGATGTACCTCTACTAGAGATATGTAGGGCAGCTACCTGGAGCTCCTTGCACACCTTCACAACCCATTACACTTTGGTCCGATCTTCTACTGCAGAAACGGTTGTAGGGACAGCAGTATTACAGTCAGCTCTTACTTCTGCACCCTCACACCCCCTCCTGTTTGACCACTGCTTGTTAATTTCTTACATGTGGAATACACACAGGCACCATCACTCTAAGAAGAAATGGAGGTTATTTACCTGTAACTGGAGGTTCTTTGAGATGTGCGATCCCTATCTGTATTCCATTACCCACCCTCCGTCCTCTCTGCTGCTGATTATCTGGATTTGTGGTAAGAGTAGGAATTGGAGAGGTGTCAGCCCATACACCCTCAATTCAGTGTATGAGGAGAGCTTGTTCAGACCAACGGATACTGCTTGCAAAAAAAATTCCACAGCATGCGTAACCCATCTGTGGAATACAGATAGGGACCACACATCTCAAAGAACCTTCTGCCACAGGTGAGTAACCTCCATTTCTTTAAAGAAACAGCTTGTAGCCATATTTCTCATATTCCCCACTTCATGATAAATAGTAAATCCCAGATAGAGCTTCTTATTACATTCTCTACCATATTTCTAAGTAATATATATCATTAACATACCTGCTTTTTAAAATTAATATAGTCTGTAGCATGGCTGGGCTTTTGATACCCTTCAAACTAGCTGCTGTATGTGCTGACATCTTATGTTCTGAATGTTTGAATGTGTTTGTTTTGTACTACAGTGAACTCACAAAGGAATTCTAATGGAATGGCAAAAGCATGATTTTAAGTCCTGCAAAAATACATTTCAAGTCCAGAACAAAGCCGTAGACAGGTATATTTTTGGTCTCAAGTTGCAGTGGGGGAGATTTAGGTTGGATATTAGGAAAAACTTTTTCACTAGGAGGGTGGTGAAGCACTGGAATGGGTTACCTAGGGAGGTCGTGGAATCTCCTTCTTTAGAGGTTTTTAAGGTCAGGCTTGACAAAGCCCTGGCTGGGATGATTTAGTTGGGGATTGGTCCTGCTTTGAGCAGGGGGTTGGACTAGATGACCTCCTGAGGTTCCTTCCAACTCTGATATTCTATGATTCTATGATAAATACCAGCCACCAAAAATGTAAATAAATTCAATTTTGGCTTCTCTTCTAATCTCAGCTCAAATGTGTGGGGATGGATGAAACCACATGGGGCTTGATGTCCCTGCATCAATCAATTAAATAAAGAGCTCCTACGTTGGAAGTTTATACTTGAGGGCTGATTTTGTTCTCAGATATGTACATCCAGCTTTTGGCCCCCTATTCCCCAGCAAAAAACTTCCTTAATTTGGAGAAACAAGAGACCCAGAGAGTGCAGTGTTCTGTGGGACAGAGCCAGTTGCAGGATGGGGGCCTAGGAGAACACTAGTTTTAATTTGAAAAGTGAAAAGTTAGTTTCACGTCCTTATACCTATGAAGATAGCCTAGAAAGCATAAACCATTACTAACCAATTTTCAGAGTTGACAGGAACGAATAAGTTAGAATAATTGTCTGCAGCAGGAGGCTGATGATGGTGGCAGAGGTGGAATTTGCCCCCTCACACACATCTAATCTCACTGATCTTTCCCAAAACCCTTTGGTCAGCCATGTGAATAGTGGCACATGGTATATAGGAGGGGTGATAAAGCTTTCTTTGCAGGCCCATGCAAAAGTGCTAAGGCTGGCTCTTCTCAACTCTCACTGAACTCAATATAATTCATATGTGTCTATCTGGGTCCCTATTTCTAAAGCTATATAGTTATGGCCCTACCAAATTCACAGTCCATTTTGGTCAATTTCATGGCCAGCGGATTTTAAAAATAGTAAATTTAATGATTTCAGCTATTTAAATCTGAAATTTCATGGTGCTGACACAAAAAGAAGTTGTAGGTGGGGGAATCACAAGGTTATTGTAGGGAGGATTGGGGTGCTGCCACCCTTACTTCTTGCTGCTGCTGGCAGCGGCGCTCCCTTTAGAGCTAGGCGCCTGGCCAACAGTCACTGCTCTTCAGCCGCTGAGCTCTGAAGGCAGCATAGAAGTAAGGGTGGCAATACCAGGACCTTGTGACCCCCCCTGCAACTCCCTTTTGGGCAGGACTCCCAATCTGAGAAACGCTGCCCTGTGAAATCTGTATAATATAGGATAAAAGCACACAAAAGACCAGATTTCACAGTCTGTGACATGATTTTTGGGCCGTGAATTTGGTAGGGCCCCATATATAGTATCTACTGACATCAATCCGTAATTTCTTCTGTTTTCTTGGTGTTGGGAATGTACTTTTCCTTAGAACAACTTCCTGAAAATACGAACTATGAGCCAAACATTTTGCATGTAAGGAGGAAATTTATAGCAGATTTCAATGAAGGTGGAAGTCATCATGCAGTAGTGTTGTATGGGACCCAATCAAACTCCTGAAACCAATGGGAATTTTTCCTTTGTCTACAATAACAATTGGATCAATTACACAAGAGGCAGCTTAAGAACTCTGTCATTTAGGATTTCTGAATATAATTAAAGAGATATTTCATTATTCACATGCATGACATGCTGATATACTGTATTGGGAAGGCTTCCATGATTAACAATGTTTAGATAGCATCCAGATTAAAAATCTGGCTACATCTGGCTAGCTGGCATGTGCCCAATGAAACATTATGTACCAGACCCCTGCAATACCAATTGTGTATGCCAAGGCTGATCTTTCTACACAGCGTATCACATGCAGTTCTTTTATATGGTTTGAGTTGGGAAGGGAAGGGATCCATTAGAGAAAGTCCCCACTGCTATTTGGCACCACTTACTGATCATTTTTTTCTTTGTTGTATTTGCAATAAAATAAACTGACACTAACTATAAGGACATATGTACACTACTTTGCATACTGCCTAAACTTGAGTAAGCCATGGTCTGAATGAGCTTTCCCCTGACATTCAGTGACAAACTAGGGGAAAAGACGTCAGTATTTGCATAGCCACACCTTCTCTGCCTAGGTATTCAGCAGATGGTGCTGCCTTACCAAAGTGATCAGTTCTGGCTGGTTGTGGGTTACAAGTCACTTGAGTTTTGAATGCAGGGATAATTAAATGTTGTTATCCTTATTGTACGAGTAAAGGACAGCAGAACTGTTCTTAGCATGCCTTGATTGAGGAGGTTGTCCTAACCTAAACCTCACTTGCTAAGCAGGGGGTAGGGATGCCAAATCCTAGTGAAAGTGAGAGTGGAGTAGTGTGGGGTTTGGGTTTGCCCTTGCCTATGCCCAGTGAGTCCTAGACATCATTTGACCCTTGACAATCTGTTGCCTGGTTTTAGGGGATTAATACTGTTGTTTATATAATACAGGCTATAGGCTTGCCAATAATCTGATCAGAAGATAAGGTTCTTGTTCCAGAATCAGACTATACAGAGTTTTTCAAGGACCTTTGGGATGTATGACAAGGCCATTCACACAGAGGACAAAATAAAGCCGTAAGAACTTTTGTTGAGATAAATGGAATAATAATCAAATGGAAAAGTAATCAGAATTGCAAAGGAAATAATATGTACTGTGATAGACCCAGATCAGTCGGGAACAGCAGAGTAGCAGAAGGGAGATATACTGGCCACTGGATAAGTAGTTTTCTGTTCCCTGAGAGACCAGAGCAGGGGCTGCTCCAGGCTAATAGACCACCTGACTCCAATTAACCTGCTAAGAATCAAGTGAGGCAATTAAGCACCTGACTCTAATTAAGGCCCCTCTGATGCTATAATAGGGTTCACTCCAGTCAAGCCAGGGGGAGTCAGAGGAGAGGAAGTGTGTGTGTGAGGGACAGGGAGCAAGAGGTGTGCAAGAAGCTGAGAGCGAGTAGGCGTACTGCTGGAGGACTGAGAAGTACAAGCGTTATCAGACATCAGGAGGAAGGTCTGGTGGTGAGGACAAAGAAGGTGTTGGGAGGAGATCATGGAGAAGTAGCCCAGGGAGTTGTAGGTGTTGTGCAACTGTACCAGGAGGCACTCTAGACAGCTGCAGTCCACAGGGCCCTGGACGGAACCTGAAGTAGAGGGCAGGCCCGAGTCCCCCCCGTACTTCCTAACACCTGATCAAACACAGGAGGAATTAACCTAGACTATAGCTTCTACCAGAGGGGAAGGTCTCTGGACTGTTTCCTGACCCACAGGGTGAATCTGAGAAGCGAGCAAAACCGCCAACAAGCGCAGGACCCACCAAGGTAGAGGAGGAACTTTGTCACAGTACGTGTGGTACGTATGGTATTATATACTATAAAACTTTCAAGATTAACACACAGACACCCTTCCTTGATAACCGGGTGGTAAGAGACAAAGGACCAGCCTCTTGTCTGGTATGTCAAAAGATTCCGATAGTCCTCAATTTTCGAGTGGGAGGTTCAGAATTTAGGAGAAGCTAGAGAGCTAAAAAGCTATAGAAAGATTATAGAAGCTAACTTAAAGCCTGACTAAAACTAAGCAACTAACTAACATGGTGGGTTGTCCCTCTTACCAAGCCTGAGCACTATGTGCCCACCTTCCGTATCCAATTTAATTTCCTCACCCACAAAATATCAGAGTATGCCTACTCTATAGGCTGGCATGTTCACATGTATTAATAACCATTAGCTCATTCTCACATCTGTCATTTAGAGGGCCCTACCAAATTCACGGTCCATTTTGGTCAATTTCATGGTCATAAGATTTTAAAAATTGTAAATTTCATGATTTCAGCTATTTAAATTTCATGGTGTTGTAATGGTAGGGGTCTTGACCCAAAAAGAAGTGGGGGAGGAGGGTCGCAGGGTTATTATAGGGAAGGTGCTACCTTACTTCTGTGCTGCTGCAGGCAGAGGCGCTGCCTTCAGAGGTAGGCAGCTGGAGAGCAGATGGGAACCCAGCTCTGAAGGCAGAGCTGCCGCCAGCAGCAGCACAGATGTAAGGATGGCATGGTTTGGTATTGCCACCCTTACTTAAGCGCTGCTGCCTGCAGAGCTGGACCATCAGTCAGCAGCCGCAACTCTCCAGTCACCCAGCTCTGAAGGCAGCAATGCAGAAGTAAGGGTGGATGGTATGGTATTGCCACCCTTACTTCTGCGCTGCTGCTGGTGGGGTGCTGCCTTCAGACCTGGGTGCCTGGCCACAGCCACCGCTCTCCGGCCACCCAGCTCTGAAGGCAGCAATGCAGAAGTAAGGGTGGATAGTATGGTATTGCCACCCTTACTTCTGCGCTTCTGCTGGTGGGGTGCTGCCTTCAGACCTGGGTGCCTGGCCACAGCCACCGCTCTCCGGCCACCCAGCTCTGAAGGCAGCGCAGAAGTATGGGTTGCAATAGTGTGACCCCCCTACAATAACCTTGTGACCCCGTGCAACTACCTTTTGGGTCAGGACCCCCAGTTTGAGAAACTCTAGTCTCCCCCCTGAAATCTGTACAATATAGGGTAAAAGCACTCAAGACCAGATTTCACAGGGGGAGACCAGATTTCACGGTCCATGATGTGTTTTTCATGGCCGTGAATGTAACTATTTATGGCCTAACTGGTTACTTCCATGTTCTTTGTGGTGTACCTGTTAAGTTTAAAGAGGGCATGAACTTAGGTAGCCATCTATCTACGCCAAAGGCCTAACTTGCTTAAACTCATCATCACTTATGTAGGGTAAAGGGCCAGAACACAGGTATGCTAACTTGCTTTAGCTCAGCATAAAGGATGTGGCCTGTAGTTTCCTTGTGTAATGGCCAAAAATACTCAAATACAAATCTACAGATCTATTATAATAAAACAGACAATCAAATCCATAAAAAAGATATATAAGCCCTGTGGGCTACATTTCTCCAGTGTTTAAAAACAGAGCTGATCAGATTCAATTGAGTCCTTGTTTCTGTTCAGGGGTTACTAGAGCTCAAATTACATAGGAGGAGGTCTAGGGGCTAAGCCTTACACCTGGTGTGGGAACAGTGTTGCAGTGAAACACGAAGAAGAGGCAGCAGCTGAGACGTTCCCCACTACCTACTGAAATCACTAAGGGCTGTTCTACACTACGTGAATAACGTAGCTGAAGTTGATGTACTTAGATCTACTTATCGCGGTGTCTGCACTGCAGTGTGTCAACAGAGGAGACGCTTTCCTGTCGATTTCTCTTGTGCTTCTCGTTGAATTGGAGTACTGGAGCCGACGTTAGAGCGATCAGTGGTCCATTTATCACGTCTATACTAGACACGATAAATCAACTCTCGCTGGATCAATTGCTGCCAGTTGATCCGGCCAGTAGTGTAGACAAGCCCTAAGAATTGAGCTAAGTGGCAGGGTATGGCAGCAGAGACAGCAGCAGGAATGAGCCAGTTGCAGAGGTGACAGAGGCAGCAGAAACATTGCTTGATGCCCCACTACCTTCATGAACTCTGAGTCCTCGATGACCAAGGCCAAGCAACTGTGAATGGGGTGCAGCAGAAGGAAGGGGGAGTGGTGTGTTAAAGGGACATTCATTCGTCTGATTTTCACACCATAAGGTGGGAAACTGAGTCAAAGGACACTGCCCAACGTACTGTGGGGCAGGTGTTTGCTTATGGTTACATGCTTTTGAATCGTAGTTGTGGTATTTTCCCAAATAAATGGTACATTCCCTTTTCCTTTTAATAAAAGTTTTGTTTTGTTATACACCGACGGACTCAGTGCTTATGAGTGGGGAAGTATTACTTCATAGAAGTGGTGTCTAGTTGTCCCAGATTGCTGGGTGGGGGTTTGAGCTGCTTCTGTTTTGTATTGTTAAGAGGAACTGCTGGATATTCAACCTGGACCTTGTTGCCGCTGACTCCACCTAGCAGAAGGGTTACACTTACACAAGTGTAACCTTCTAACTCCTTCCAAAACCAGAATATCTAAAGATGTGTTATGAGTAGCAGCATACTGCCCCCTACCCCACAGATCCTCAGAAACGGAGATGCTGCAGAGTATAATATTGTTTTGCTTCTACTCAGGTCCATTAAAAAACACCACATTTTTTTCTTCTTGATGCTCTTCCTATATCTGCTTTTCCCCTCGAGTCTCTGTTATGGTTTTCTAAATTATACTATGATAGTACTGCTGAATACTGGGCACAATCCCTGGCAGTCGTATTTCTAACAAGTTAAGATTCTAAAATGTACGTGTTCAGACAGCCTGTTGCCCCAGTAACTGTACTTGCGATTATATTTGTGGACCTGTAGGCATCTGTGCAGGTGATATATCAACCCTTCTCAGATGTTCTGTACTGCTAATCTCAACAGCAGCACCTGCCTTGCCCCCCAAAGGTGAGCTAATTATATATAATTGCTATTGAAATAAATGCATTTGCTTTGTCTTTTCCTACCTACAAGATTAAACCCTATTGAATGTTTGTTTGTTTGTTTGTTTTAAAAAAAATACTTTAGAATTTTGTTCCCAAGCTTAATTCAGGATATCAAGACTTAATACCCTAATTGCAAACTAACAAGAGATGCTTTCACAATTACCTCAGTGTTTGTAAGGCTATGACTCATGAACAAACTATTTTCACGGCTGGGTTGCATTTACACAAGTCAGGGTGTGAATTTTACATGCAGATCAACAAGATGAGACAGATTTAGGTGTGGGCATATTTATGTAAGGTATTTGACTATTGTTACAGAAAAGCAGAATATCCTCTTCGTAGGTGCATATGCTATTTCCAGCAGAATTTATTCACTGTGTATTCAGGAAGCTCCAAAGAGACCAATTTGATACTGGGCATTAAGTAGGATTTTGGCAGGGAATTTGTGGTAGAGCAAGTCTGAAAGCCAGTAACATCCCAAATCCTTAACTAAATATGGATTGATGCCACATGTCAATCCTTCATTTACAGTAGATGAAATGGACCTCATTCCAAAGATGGCAGCCATCCATGTTAGTTTCTGCAACAGAATACACAATGTCACTATTCTCCAGAGACTAAAGGGAAAGTAAACACACGCAGCTTAAATAAAAATGAAACACAGCACATTGCTGAGTGTCTCCTAGTAATAGATCATGTGTATAGGAGTCTGGCATATTGACATCATACACTGAAGAGGTATGGCATTTACATCCATACTAGAATTTCATTTTGTAAGCTGGAGGGAAAGGACAAGTAGAGGCAACACACACTTGATTAAAAAAATGTTTTGCTTAAGAGGTATCCAAAAGGTGGAGTACCTCAGGTAATAACACAGTGGACTCAGGAGAAGTGGCAAAACTCCTTCCATATTGTCAAGAGGCACCTGTTCCACAAGCTTTCCTACATCTTCCCAAGTCCATTTAATCCAGTATTTATAAAATACCATTTGATCTATGTTATTTCTGATATCATTAAGACAGCAACATAGTATTCACATGGTGAATAAGATGAAGGAGGAACCCTTTATACTTAAAACCACCCACATCAGTACAGACTTGTATGTTAAATAAGGACAGCAGTGATGGGTGGAGCACTTTTATAGAAAAAATATTTTGCTCGCCATATTTGAAAGCACGTTATTAGAGACTTCCAATCACAAGAGGACACTGTTTTATTTTTTCCCACATACTGAAAAGAAAGATCAAGTCATGGAGGTATCTTGTTATTTAGGAATCTGTCACGTGGGCATGGAGTTAAAAGAAGTCAGGGTACTCTAGATTGTGATGTATAGGAGATAGGGATACATCAGTGAGGAGAGCAGATTGTGATTGTATTCTGAAATGCTTCCTTTTCTGCAGCTTTAGGGGAGTGACTGAGAAAGCAATCCTGTCCCCTATTAATCATCTCATGTGTTTAATTTCCTTTGCACATATTTCCTTCAAACATTTTCAAACAAAGTTGTGATATCTATTTTGGTAGCATTGGATGAGAATGTGTGTTTCATGTGATTTCAGTAGGTCTTTGTGGAGAACTGGTTCTCACCAACCCACCTGCAGTCCCTTGCCTAAGGTTCTCTGCCAGTTGTCCCCAACTGGCACTCTTCTGATGCATTTTACCTTTCTCCTGTCCCTGCATTTAGATTACTTTTTGCATTTTGTTGGCCTCTGTCTTCTTGTGGCCACTGAAGAGGAGGATAGGTGCAGTGACAATGATGTTTCTGTGGTGTGTCCCTTCCTAGGGCCTCTTCTGCCTCTGTAGATTTCAAATAAACAACAGCGGTCCCAGGCACGTGCTGGAGGAGGATATACACTAAGCTAAAATTGTGTAAAACGTTGCATATGAAGAAAATGTGGCAAAATGTGTTTTCATTAGTTTCTTTTTGAGAAAAATACAAGAGGACAAGAACTAGTCGTCCCCCCGCCCCCCCAAACCAGCTCCGAAATGGAGATTGAAATAGCCTGGGGGCAGTTATGATAAAGAATGGCAAAATGGGGCAGAGGCAATTATAGCAACGGCAACAGCTGTAGCATCTCTGTCATCCCATCTTGTATCTAAAGCAGATGTTAGATTGAGGAAGATTTCCCCTATTATCAGTCTCCATCTATAAATCACCCCTTGTGCTGTATTCGGTGCAGCTGCTCCTGCGGATATTGATAAGTAGTTCAGGCCCTACTCCACACTCTTGACTTAAATTGAATTTTCTCAATCTACAAATCAGTGTATGATGCAGAACAGATCCCTTATTGAATAGCGTGAGAGTCACCAATGCCCAAAAGGAATCTCACTACTTATTCAATCAACATAGCATAAGAAAGAATGGCATAACTAACTTAGAAAAATAGAAGGTTTCAATACTAGACATTTTTGGCTGTTTTTTACCCAAATCCCCAACTCTTAGAATTTAGTCCACTTTCCTCAAGAGCTCCTTCACTTTTTGATTACTTGGTCATTACACAGCTGTTTCATATGGATTTATGAGGTTATAGGAGACTTTACCAGCATGCTTTCCTAGTAGCTGCTCTTTAACTCTGGATGAGACAACTAGCTGCAGTCCTATAATGGTCATTTTTGTCTCTGGTTGCAGCAGGCTGTAGCTCCCTACCTTTTAGTAAGTGTAAATATTTACCTCCCTTTATGTTGTTTTCTCCTGTCTCTTTCTCAGTCCTGAGGATGTGTAGACAGAACTTACATTGACATTTGGGAGACAGTGACAGCTAGTGCATTGTTAGTCTCCTAAATAATTATAGTTTGCTTACTTCACTTTACTTTCTTTGATTTCACATATTTGCTATGGCAAACAAAAGAGCTTTCATTCCTTAAAAACATAGAGGGGTTGAGATTTTTTAAAGGGATACTGTCAGACTAAATCCTTCATTTAAAAAATATTTTCTCCCTTGTTAATAATTAGAAATGCACTTGGTTTGGGAGTTTTAATCTCAAAAATGACCCACAAACAATCTGGTATCATGGTTGCCCATGTTTGTGTTTCACAGAGCATCCCCCTTCCCTCCAGTCAGCTTACTTAGTTTTAAAGTGAAAATATGTTTTTTTTTCCTCTGCCAGCCTCCCAAACTCATGGGCAGATTGTTACATGCCTGGCATAGGCAGAAACCCTTCATCCCACTTGTGCTCCTCTGCATGGGTTCCAGTGGGAAGTACCAATGCTGTGAAAGGAGTGGAATTCCTCAGATGACCTTTGGATAATTGAGCCAAAATGTCTCTTGGACATTGTTGCATGGCCTCTCTGCATCCTCTACCCCCTAACTCTTATTGTACACTGTGTTTTATGAGCCTCTATATAGCCTTCAATTTGTTTAGGAGTTTGTTCCTCACCCAGGGATGGTCAAGATGGCCCACTCCAGTTGTCTTGGGATGGACAACCCGATGGCGTTCAGAAGTGAACATTCTGACCATTCCAGGAGAAGCATTGTGGGTGTACAAAAAGAGAAACGATGAGGGGGGGTCTTACAAATGAGGCTATAGACATTTTGAGACGGATAACATAAAATATGTCCATGTGTGCCTGGGTCAAGGGAGCTCTTGAAACCCAGAGAGGGCATGGGAAAACACAGTGTGGGGCTTGAGTGTGTAAACAAGTTTGGGTGTTTGGAAAATGTGTATTTTGATTTACTGACTGGAAGAATTCTGATGTATCCTCTCTGTGGCTATGGATGCTAATCACTGTCACAAATTGCTGTGGTCTTTTATTGTTGTCTTAATGGATAATTGAGTTTTACAGCATCCATTACCAGTTTATGCTGCTATACGGAAATGGTTTGGAAGGGGATGGGCCAGCTAATTAACTAGCTCAGTTTAAAGTGAATTTTAAACAACACAAATCCCACTAAATTGATTAATCTCACTTTGGTTCAAGTTTAGACAAAATAGTCCAGCCTGTTGAGGTTTTAGTTTCTGTTTGACAAGTACATTTATATTCCAATCCTTCAAGTTTCTGATTAGTTCTCCTTCCTGTTTGTCTCCACCACAGCAATCAAATGAGACATGGAATTCTATTATTTGTAAATCACAGAGGAACTTTAAGTTAGGGCAGAAGCCTGGCTTGTCTGTAGTTTTAGGCAAACTTAAAGCAAATGTGTTAGTGTAATAAAACATTTGTCATGAACTTATGAACCTGTAGCTCTTACAGATTTGTCTTTTATGGTTGATTGTATAAATGATATGTACACTTTTTTCACTAAGTGTCTGCCAAAATGATGCATAACTCTTGCACAAAATATAGCTTGGGATGCATCCAAACTTAGAAGTCTAAGAATGCAAATAAGAGGAAAAATAAGATAATTTAGTTGCACGTTTTAAAATTAATATTGTATAGCTGCATACAGCTGTCAATCCCAAAGTTTCACAACTTTGTCTTTCCATCTGTTTAATGATATAGAGGCTTTATTGTCATGAGTTTTGAATAAATACATTTGCTCTGAATCCAGGCATGAATTACACTTGTAATTCCAAACGAGTCCCAATACAGTCTTTGTCACACCATGACTGTATTTGCCACATATATGACAGAAAAATGATTTTAGAAATGTGTAAGAAATGTAAAAACCTGATGGGTGCTATCAATCCTCCCGCCTCCCTCCCCCCAATTGTAAAGCTATATTCCCATAGGACCAGGAGTATAACTGTGCAGGGCTAAGAGGGAGAGAGAAATTATAACTGATACATTTTAAAATTCCCCAAACGCATAAGGCCCTGACTCAGCAAAGCACTTATGCAGAAATTTAGACCCATTAAAGTAAATAGGACTTAAGCACATGCTTAACTTTAAGCACTCATTTGAGTGGTTTGCTGAAGAGGAATGGTGTGCTGAATTGGGGCCTACAGTAACATTGTGCTGTTAAGGTTCGATGTACTGTGAGCTACCAGGGCTAGAAACTTATAGTGGAAGAAGAATCCTTTTCCAATGGTATAGAGGTCATTACTATGCTTAGGTGATCACATGACTTTAAAGTTATAGTGTCTAGATTAAAAGAAAAGTTATTTCAGAGATTCTTTACAGCTTGTTAAAAATATATTAGTATTAAACTTTGGCACTCTGTAAAGCTGTATTCTTGGTACTAAGGCAACCTGGCTTTACAGGGCGAATGAACACAGTATCAATAATATTTTTGAACATATCTTGAAGTCCTAACATACCTTGTTGTAAAATTTATGACATAAACAAACATATGGTGGTGTGTGGAGATACAAATGCAACAAGATGGGGTGAAATAATACCTTTGATTGGTTTTATTGTCACTTGTGGAGGATGTTGTGCCTAACTCACTCATGAGTAATGTGACCATCTCAAACTCATGCTGTGCTTCCTGTCAGCCAATTCTCCTCCTGGCCCCATACCTCTTTAGGAGCTCCCTCTCCAGTCTTTCTCCTCTCCCTCTTCGAGTGTAGCAGCAGCCCTTCTCCCCAGGGTCTAGATCCACTTCTTGCAGGAGGCTACACTGGGGGCAGATTCCCTCCAGCTACGGCTATCACCTTCAGAACTCCCGGTCTGTACACCTTGGCAAAGAGGATCTAGCACCAATGTTATGGGTCTGCAGCCTGGAAATGGGGAGAAAAGAGGTCAGACTAAAATACTTCTTTTTTTTGTGTTGTTTGTTCAAAGTAAAATGACAGTAATACTCCCACAATTATTACTCCACTGCCAGGAATTTGAAGGGGGCTACTGGGGAGAATCCCACCTTAATGTGCAGGAAGGAGTGGCAGGACCTCCTCAGGCAAAGGCCTCATCTGAAGTCTTGCACAGTAAACTGTGTGATGTTTAATCTACTTCAGAAGAGTAATGGACCAGTTTAACCTTGCCAGGATTTTAACCTGTGGTGCCAAGGAGTGTAGATGTGCCAAACCTGAAATGCAGATTACTAAAATAACAGTTCTGGCTGTCCATGAATTTAACTGCTTGGTGAGATACTAAACAGAACAGGCCATATTGCTATGGACTTGTGGACCATAAATACAAAATATAGAAATCACTGTATGAAATTTTTATGGGTTGAGTTATGTTGGAGGTCAGACTAGATGATCATAATGGTAGTTTTAATCTACTAAATCCATGAAGAACATAACATTTCTCTAGTTTATGCAGACAAGTAATAATATGCAAATCTTAGTATTATTGGGTCTGTGTATCTGGGGCTGAGATGGAATAGAGGAGGTCAAGATTTGAGGACTTCAATAACTCAGCCAGAGGTTATGGCCCTATTTCAGGAGTGGGAATGGGGGGTGAAGTTCTGTGGCCTGCAATGTGTAGGTGGCCAGACTAGATGATCATGATGGTCGCTTCTGGCCTTAAAGTCTATGAGATGAGGGAGTGGTTCTGAGTCAGAAAGTTCGCTCACTATTCAAATTTCCTACATCCCTATCAATCTGTAGTTCCTGCCATGTTCTCTACTATTACTTCATTAGATACATGACAGGGTGCTTTCTGGCATTCTTCCCAAATTCCTTTTCCTTTCTATCTATGGGTATGTCTACGGGATTAATCCGAATTTATATAATTTGAATTTTGGAAACAGATTGTATAAAGTCGAATGTATGCAGCCACACTAAGCACATTAATTCAGCGGTGTGCGTCCATGTACCGGGGCTAGCGTCGATTTCCGGAGCGTTGCACTGTGGGTAGCTATCCCATAGCTTCCCATAGTTCCCGCAGTCTCCTCCGCCCATTGGAATTCTGGGTTGAGATCCCAATGCCTGATGGGGCCAAAAACATTGTCGCGGGTGGTTCTGGGTACATCCTCCCCCCTCTCCAGGGAAGCAATGGCAGATAACCGTTTCACGCCTTTTTCCTGGGTGCACAGTGCAGACACCATACCACGGCAAGCATGGAGCCCGCTCAGCTCAGGACAGCAATCATGAACACTGTAAACACCTCGCGCGTTCTCATGCAGTTTATGCTGAACCAGAACCTGCAAAACCAGGCGGCGAGGAGTAGGCTACGGCAGTGCGGCGGCGAGAGTGATGAGGACATGGACATGGAATTCTATCAAACCGCGGGCCCTGGTGCTTTGGAGATCATGCTGTTAATGGGGCAGGTTATAGCCGTGGAACGCCGATTCTGGGCCCGGGAAACAAGCACAGACTGGTGGGACCGCATAGTGTTGCAGGTGTGGGACAGTTACCAGTGGCTGCGAAACTTTCGCATGCAAAAGGGCACTTTCATGGAACTTTGTGATTTGCTTTCCCCTGCCCTGAAGCGCCAGAATACCAAGATGAGAGCAGCCCTCACAGTTGAGAAGCGAGTGGCGATAGCTCTGTGGAAGCTTGCAACGCCAGACAGCTACTGGTCAGTCGGGGATAAATTTGGAGTGGGCAAATCTACTGTGGGGGCTGCTGTGATGCAAGTAGCCAAAGCAATCACTGAGCTGCTGCTACGAAAGGTAGTGACTCTGGGAAATGTGCAGGTCATAGTGGATGGCTTTGCTGCAATGGGATTCCCTAACTGTGGTGAGGCAATAGATGGAACCCATATCCCTATCTTGGCACCGGAGCACTAGGATACCCAGTACATAAACCTCAAGGGGTACTTTTCAGTGGTGCTGGAAGCACTTGTGGATCACAAGGGACGTTTCACCAACATCAACGTGGGCTGGCCAGGAAGGGTTCATGACGCTCGCGTCTTCAGGAACACTAATCTGTTTAAACGGCTGCAGCAAGGGACTTACTTCCCGGACCAGAAAATAACCGTTGGGGATGTTGACATGCCTATAGTTATCCTTGGGGACCCAGCCTACCCCTTAATGCCATGGCTTATGAAGCCATACCCAGGCAGCCTGGACAGTAGTCAGGAGCTGTTCAGCTACAGGCTGAGCAAGTGCAGAATGGTGGTAGAATGTGCATTTGGCCGTTTAGAAGGTCGCTGGCACTCATTACTGACTCGGTCAGACCTCAGCCAAACCAATATCCCCATTGTTATTGCTGCTTGCTGTGTGCTCCACAATCTCTGTGAAAGTAAGGGGGAGAACTTTATGGCGGGGTGGGAGCCTGAGGCAAATTGCCTGGCTGCTGATTATGCGCAGCCAGACACCAGGGCGATTAGAAGATCACACCAGGAAGCGCTGCGCATCAGAGAAGCTTTGAAAACCAGTTTCATGAGTGGCCAGGCTATGGTGTGAAAGTTCTCTTTGTTGAAAACCCGCCCCCTTGATTGACTCATTCCCTGTAAGCAAACCACCCTCCCCCCTTAAATCACAGCTTGCTTTTAAAGGATATAAAGTCACTATCGTTTAAAAATCATGTATTCTTTATTAATAGATTATAAACATAGGGAGAGAACAGACAAGGTAACCTGGGTGAGGTTTGGGAGGAGGATAGGAGGGAAGTAAAAGGCCCCTGAAAAAATTCAATATAATGACAGCCTTTTGGTTGGGCTGTCCACTGGGGTGGAGTGGGAGGGTGCACGGAGCCTCCCGCCCCCGCGTTCTTACATGTCTGGGTGAGGAGGATATGGAACATGGTGAGGGGGGGAGGGAGGTTATACAGCAGCTGCAGCGGCAGTCTGTTATCCTGCTGCCGTTCCTGAAGCTCCACCAGACGCCGGAGCATGTCCGTTTGATCACGCAGCAGCCCCAGCGTTGCAGCCTGCCACCTCTCATCTCGAGTGTCCCTCATGACCTCACGTTCACTGGCATCTTTCCTGTACTTAGATACCGTGTCCTTCCACTCATTCAAATGAGCTTTTTCATTGCGGGTGCATTCCATTATTTCCGAGAACATCTCGTCTCGCGTCCTCTTTCTCCGCCACCTTATCTGAGATAGCCTTTGGGACGGAGGAAGGAGGCTTGAAAAATTTGCAGCTGCTGTAGGGATGGAAAAAAAGGAGAGAAGTTTTTAAAATGATACAGAACAATGCTTATACTCTTTCATGGTGAACAACACTATTCACATTACATAGCATATGTGATTTCAGTACAAGGTCACATTTTGCATCTTAATATTGAGTGCCTGTGGCTTTGGTGTTAGAGATCACAGACGCAGATCCGGGCAACAGAATTCAGCTTGCATGTGGCCATGGTAAGGCATTGTCTTTCGGCTTCTGCGCCCTCCTTTCCCACATACCAAGCAAAGCCCGTTGAGTGCTGCGGTTTTCCTGTTAACCTTCAGCAGCAGAAAACAAACTAACCCCCCCATCCAATTCTCTGAGATGATCGCTTTATCCCTCCCCCCACCACGTGGCTGGTATCAGGGAAGATCCCTGCAGAAACCAAACTAACCCCCCGCACCCCCTCCCACCATGAATTATCTGGGATGATCGCTGTACCCCTCCCTCCACCGCAGATCCCTGCTAGCCAAAGGCGAAAAGCTCAGTGCCAATTCCCCCCCCCCCACGCTTGGCTAACTGCAAGAAAGGATTTCTTTTCATCCACAGGTAAACAGCCCAGTAGGAACGGCCACCTCTGTCCCTTTAATTAAATTCCCGTATTTCAACCAGATTACCATGAGCGATATCACTCTCCTGAGGATTACACAGCGAGATAAAGAACGGATGTTGCTTGAATGCCAGCAAACACCGGGACCATACGCTGCCAGGCTTTGTCATGCAATGATACCAGGTTACTTGCTACTAGCATGGCGTGGTCAAGTGTCCTACCATGGAGGATGGAATAAGGCTGCACTGCCCAGAAATCTTCTGCAAAGGCTTTTGGAGTACCTCCAGGAGAGCTTCATGGAGATGTCCCTGGAGGATTTCCGCTCCATCCCCAGACATGTTAACAGACTTTTCCAGTAGCTGTACTGGCCACAAATGCATCCCAAGTCCTCAGGGCAAATTAATCATTAAAAAACACTTGCTTTTAAACCATGTTTTATATTTTAAAAGGTAAACTCACCTGAGGTCCCTTCCATGGGGTCATGGTCTTGGGTACTGGCTTGGGAGGGTACTTCAGTTAGGCTGAGAAAAAGATCCTGGCTGTTGGGGAGAATGGAGTGCTGTGTGCTCTCCGCAAGCTCGTTGTCTTCCTCCTCCTCCTCCTCTTCCCCGTCCGCAGAATCCTTAGGTGTGGCTGATGAGATTACCCCTGCCTTGGAATCCACGGTCAGAGGTTGGGTAGTGGTGGCGGCCCTCCCTAGAATTGCTTGCAGCTCAGCGTAGAAGCAGCATGTCTGCGGCTCTGACCCGGAGCGACCATTTGCCTCCTTTGCTTTCTGATAGGCTTGTCTGAGCTCCTTGACTTTCACGCGGCACTGCTCTGAGTCCCTATTGTGGCCTCTCTCCATCATGCCCTTGGAGATTTTTTTCAAAAGTTTTGGCATTTCGTCTTTTCGAACGAAGTTCTGCTAGCACTGAATCCTCTCCCCATGTAGTAATCAGATCCAGTACCTCCTGTACGGTCCATGCTGGTGCTCTTTTTCGATTATCGGCCTGCATGGTTATCTGTGCTGATGAGCTCTCTGTGGTCACCTATGCTCTCCTGTGCTGGGCAAACAGGAAACGAAATTCAAATGTTCACGGGGCTTTTCCTGTCTACCTGGCCAGTGCATCTGAGTTCAGATTGCTGTCCAGAGTGGTCACAATGGTGCACTGTGGGATAGCTCCCGGAGGCCAATACCATCGAATTGCGGCCACACTAACCCTAATTCGAAATGACAATATCGATGTTGGCGCTACTCCGCTCGTCGGGGAGGAGTACAGAAATTGATTTTAAGAGCCCTTTATTTCGAAATAAATGGCTTCGTTGTGTGGACGGGTGCAGGGTTAATTCGATTTAACGCTGCTAAATCTGAATTAAAGTCATAGTGTAGACCAGGCCTATGTCTGCTCTGTGTGCCAGGGTTTACAGACAGCTGGAAAGAGAGCACTTAGCCTGACATTGGTTTGAGCACTTCTGATTTTACACACTTAAATTTTCTCTCCCCCACCCCCCTTTTTCCTGGAAATATTATTCCATGTAGTTAAGTGGCTCTAATGAAAATAATTCTCCTCCTCCAAGGACAAGCTAGCGTTTGAGTCAGAGCCACTATTCTTACTTCCCTTTGGTTCAGTCTCTGTCTGATTGTGTCCCTTGTTTACTAGGTGACAGAGAAATTGAATGGCACCTTCTCAGGTACTTTCACTGTTGTTATCATCTTTGTGAGTTTAGACTCTTGTGTTTACACATACCTAAGTGCATTCTCTTCAAAGCCTTCTAGATCTGCTCATCCAGCAGATGGCTGGATTCCTTCCTGACCATGTCTGAAGATTTTAAAATAATATAATGGTAGAGTTTGTTACCCTGATATTTTTAAAGCCCTCTCCTTATCTTTGCTATGGTTTTCTGGATGGAGAATAGTTTTAATTCTACTGTTTTCTCCAAAAGCCTAGAATAGGCATGTCAGTTTTCACATCAACTGTCAGCATAAGAGTGTGGATGTATAGGGAAACAAGGATGCTTATTTTCTGCCCTTCATAAAGAAATATCAGCCTTTTCAGGAGTGTTGTTTGCTGCCAGCATATTTTATTAGACGGTGAAGTTTAGTATATTGAATAAGTTTGCTAGGTATTGAGCAAATATTAACCTCCCTTTCGGTAAGTATGGAGAGCCCTGAACGAAGCAAAACTAGTCTCTTTCCATTGTGATGGGGCAGGAAGAGGAGGGACAGGATGCCAGGAGTCTGTGCAGAGCATGCGTACCCCCCAGGTGCAGTTGTACTCTGCAAGGGAACATTCTGCCCCTTTCCCCAGGACACCCAATGGATACCATAGATCTCTTCCTTCGGGAGCTACTGCCATGCTGATGCTGTATCAGTGGCTGCAGAGCATCTCCACAACTCAGAGTAAGAATTCCTTCCCCTAAATGAAGCCATATACTTGTTTTTTTGCATGGGCAATAGGATATAAACCTACAGCTGGGAGAGACACACTGTCAGCACTCCATTGGCTTTTCCTTTCTGCTGCAACTAACTAGTTTTCCCAGCTGATGCTGGAGGCAGCAGAAAAATCTTATAGGTGCATATGAAATAAGCATATCTGATACATGACATTTGTGACCTCAGACACATGTGAAATTTGACCTGGGAAGTGAATGGCTAGAGTGTTAAACCTCTGTGACAGCTGGCTTTCCATACTGATACTTCCATTAATTAAAATCTCTTTTGGACTGTTCAGGATAGATCTGATTGGAAAATATTGATTTAGAGTATAAAGGGTAAGCATACAGAAGCCATCTGGGATCCACCTGCACAGAACCATTGGGACCCTAATTAGTAGGGTAGGTATCAAATATTACATGGGGCTCTGTGTGGACACAGGAGTCTACCTGTGTAGAACTACTGGAGGATTGAAGCCTTGGTTTTCCCTAAAGTTGGTGTGCTGCTGGGCACTGAAGTGCACTTGTTCCCTGTATCTAGGTAGCGTTAATTGCTTCCTGTCTAAACCATGTAAATTGCACCCAAATACCAGGATATTATGCACTATGCATATGCGTAATCATATTTGTTGTTATTTAATAATAGTAATAAAATCTAATGATCCTAAAGGAACATTCTCTGTTTGGAAATAGACAAATACATTTTCCAAGGTTTTAGTGTTCACTTTGAGGGTTGGGGATGCTAGCAAAACATAAAAGGGTTTTCAACTATAAAGCCTTAAACTTCCATGATCAAAAGAAGAACAAAGGCTCAAAGATGACCACTATACATGTGGAGCCTCTATCCTTGGTTAAATCCTGGGCAACCCCACTTAATTCACAGGTGGAGGTGAATGTAGAAGTTGGACCTGAGCCTTTTCTCCTTTTAGTGAATAAGATTCAGACTGTTGATTGGCTGAAACCAAAGTTTTCTGCTTAGTGGGATGCATGCCGCACCACACATGGGAAGTTGTCTTTATTTCTTCTATTTCTTCCATTAGTGTCTAAGTAGCAGCTTGTTCTGAATGACTGCAAGGATTGTCTCTTGTTCTTTCAAAAGGAAGTCATTCATTAGGATGCTTTACCTTTACTAAAAGACATGTTCTCAGCTTCAGCATGGCTAGCAGCCAGAAAAGCAATTTCCCCTCTTTTTTTTAAAAAGGGGGGTTGGAAATCATCAGCTTCTATCAAGAAGAGGTATTTCAGTTTTAAAGGTGAAATAACATTCACTCCTTTTACATGATAAATGGAAGAAATAGGATACATTAATGAGAGAGGGTAGAGCAATTAAAAATACCAAAAAAAAAAAAAAGGGTGGCACAGAAGTCTATCCTTATGTTATCTTAAAGTAAATTAGCATGGGAGGTTAAAAAAGCCAGACTTCTTTTACTTCATAAATAACTCAGCTTTCAGTACTGGTTTTACAAGAGAATATATTACTTACCTGAACAACTGATAGTGCACTATTTATCACATGCTGCCTTGATTTGTAAGGCCATAAATTCTCTTGCTGTGGTTCCCTGTAACTTGTTTCAATGCTAAGTGTAGCAGTAAAAGGTTGAAAAAAATCTATAGATTCAACTTATAACACCCAGCTCTGTATTTATCCTATCTTAAAGGAAGTAAGAGATAAGGCTGAGGTTCCCTAGAACTAGCAGATATAGGCATAATAGCTACTTAACTGTCTTAACTGCCATTATAAATTGACTTCTGGAATTTTAATGAATGAGAAAATAAAGCTTTTGCTTCCTACATAAAGCCAAGGAGACATCAGCTTTCGACATTGTCCCTAAACTACTACCTTCTATTACTGAACTTGATTTGCATGGAGGTTCTGGTTGAGGTCAAAGGACATTTTGAAGTCTTTGGAAATAGGATAATTGCAAATTGGTTCAGGCCTTTCGATTATTAATCCTTTATGATGGGACTTTGTTTTTGTTTGAATATGTTTGAAAATCTTGCCACTGTATGTGATTTACTGATTATGCATATAACAGGCCCTCAGAAAATTTAGTACATTTATATACTAGTTACTTTTAAGGATCCCAAACTACTTCACAAGCTATATCCAACAATGAATTATGTCATGACTGAAATGCAAATCTGCCAGGAGGAAAGTGCAGCCAGGTCAAGAGCCAGAATACAGCTCAGGATTGTGCATACTAATATGTGAAGGAAGAATTTTGGTCACAGCTAACGGAGCAAATCTCTCCCCTTACTAAAAGTTTCATAGGATCTTCCTTGTCCATGCAGATGTATCTGTTCTTGCTCCAACGTTTTTCACCATATTTACAAATGACTTGCCTCCAACAATTTCAAGACCATTCAAGTATGTAGATGGCATCTGCCTAGCTTCAAGAGACAGACTTCAAAAAGGTTGAGGATAACCTGAACCAAGACGTGGCAGTCATCCGAGACTATTTCAAAAAGTGGAGACCTATATGCCTAGTGTGTCAAAGACAGTGTGTCGTCTTGCTTCCATCTCAATCATATAAAATGCTTCGTGAGTGCTCAACATATTCTTGAAAGACTGCCACATGACCCAAAACCAATATGTCAGAGAACTCTAGCTCGCATATTTACCTACATAGACCACTTCACCAAGGTAGCTCGGAAGATTAAATAAACCTGCAGGCTCAACTTGGGCAAACACTGCACAGCTCGGTGTTAGCTCTCTGCTATTCAGTTGAAGAATACTGTACAACTGTGTGGTTAGACCCTTCTCACACAAAGTTAGCTGATGTATAACTGACTCAAATGATGACAATAATAACTCAAGTGGCTACTTCACTCTAATATCCCACCTCCTAACATCAGGCATTATATTGCAGCAAAGAACCTCCTGGACGAAATCCAGGAGATACCAGAATGGCCACTTTTCAAAGATATTTGGGAAGTGCCTCACTACTGACTCATCAGCAGAAGACCAATCTGGACTATGGAACAATGATCTCTATGGTGGACGCTGCCACTTTGTGGCAAGCAGAATGGGAATGAGGAAACTTCTTCCTCATCATGTAGTCTGATGAGAGACAGCCTGGCTTCGAGCTGCCATGCTATCTCTGGTGCAAGCTCAAACATTTCAGGTATGGTATGTGGCAAAGGGCCACATATTAGGGATTCAGGATCAGTCTAATTGTGGTGCAGTTGAGGACATCACACACCTATTGAATGGCTGCTCCTCTCATGCTAGTCTATCAGGAAAACTGTCCAGACTCCACTCTGCTGACCCTGAAGCTAGTGAATGGCTAAAACCTGCAATGCCCCTTTGATGTTTTTCTTTTATTATCTTTTTCTTTTTACTTATACGCCTATGGTTTATTTCCCTAATTTATATTTTGTATTTTCAACTCTTTTCCATCTTTATTGTGCCATTTGTACATTTGCTAATAAAAATTGTTCATGAAAGCAGATGCAGACATCAACTGAAAGACATTTCATGGCACTCTTGGTTGTGTTCCCCAAAAGAACACAGCCAATCCTGTCAGCATTCTAATTTATGTTCCAAGAATCTAGAGGATTCCACCCCATACATTTTTATCACTAACCCACCCTCTCTGGCATAGCATAAGAATTCAAATTAGTTTCTAGCAAAATCTATTCAAAGGAACACAAAAAGAATGCATCCTGGTCACTGAGAAGCTTTATCCCAAAAATTATGGTAAAGTATTTTTATTAGATGAGAACATCCAAACAGTTAATCCAGAAGAATGCATGGCTATGTGAGGAGTCCTCCAATAGTCAGGTAAAATTGACCTCAGGTATGAGGGGGTGGGAGGTTTTGGATGTTTGCAAATGTGAATCAAGGGAAGGATGTAAATATTTTTGACAAAGAAGTTGCTTTAAAGATTTGGTACAAAATGTGGGTGGACAGACAGTTCCTTGACACCAGGCAAACAATAATACTACATCACAAAATTCAGTTATTATGGGGTTTTGAACACTCTTTTAAAAAAAATCCTTAATACTTGTTTACCACAATACTCATGCCTTATTTGTTCTTCACAACAATGATGTTTCTTGAAAGACTGTTCATAGAGCTGGTCAGAATTAATAAATATTTTCCTTGAAAATTTTTGAACCAAAATGAAAAATATTAGGATTTAAAAAAAATTTGCATCATTTTTACATTTTTCAGTGAAAACCTGAAAATGTTATAACTGTTTCTGGGTTTTCATCAAACAACCAGAAAGTTAATTACCCTGACCATTTACATTTTTTGCCGTATACTGTATTTTGCAGATGTTATATGTTTTTATGTATTCCTAGAAAATCTCAGGAATGAGCAATAACCTTGCATGTAAAATACAGAACAGGGATTAAGGAGATTAGAGTTCATTCTCAGCTCTACCACAGACTTCCTCTGTGACCTTGGGCATGTCACTTAGGTCTTCAAGGCCCCACATTCTCCTGTTGCATGGAGAAATGAAGCCCATCTTCTGCTGGGATCCATGTATAGTTGCCAAAATTTAGTATGTTTTGCAAGGGACGATTGTTAAATTAAGGTGGGGCTCTGTAGACTATTAGATCCCCAGCCATTGGACAGTTTTGTGTGCATGTTATAACTTCACAAACATTTTAACCAATTAGTAGAGCACTTTATAACTAATTTATTGTCAACCTTCCCCCCACTCCAATGCACACACCTACAAATGACAGGGCAGAATTATTAACTCTGTTTCACAGACGTGGACACTAAAGCAGGAAGGTTCCCAAGATCACAGGGGGAATCAATCTCAGACCCAAGATTTAAAAGCTGGGAGTACAGTAACTCCTCGCTTAATGTTGTAGTTATGTTACTGAAAAATGTGACTTTAAGCAAAACGATGTTAAGCGAATCCAATTTCCCCATAAGAATTAATGTAAATAGGGGTGGTTAGGTTGCAGGGAAATTTTTTTCACCAGACAAAAAACTATATATTATATAGATATATATTATATACACAGTATACATTTTAAACAAATAATTTAATACTGTTCACAGCTATGATGATTGTGAAGCTTGGTTGAGGTGGTGAAGTTAGAGGGTGGAAGAGGGAGGGATATTTCCCAGGGAATGCCTTGCTGCTGAATGATGAACTAGCACTCGGCTGAGCCCTCAAGGGTTAACATGTTGTTAATGTAGCCTCTCACACAAGGCAGCACAAACATGAGGGAGGGGAGACAGTATAGCAGACAGAGACAGACACACACTTTGTGTGTGGGGGAGAGAGAGAGAGATGCACACTGCCCCTTTAAGTAAGCTGACCCACTCTTAAATGCATTGTTTTTTTAAGTGGATCAGGAAGTTGAGACAGCAGCTGCTGCCCCAAGCTCTCTCTGTCTCTCTCCGTCCATCTGCTCTATATGGAGAAGGGGTAAGCGGGGTGCAGGAGCAGGGAGGAGGGGGACACCGGGCCATTAGCCTCCCCCTCCTCTTTCCCCCCTCTGCACAGCAAGCAGGAGTCTCTGGGAGCAGCTCCAAGGCAGAGGGCAGGAGTAGCACATGGCAGTGGGGGAAGGGAGGCAATTGATAGCCTGCTGGGCAGCTGCAGCACAGGAAACAGGAGCGGGGAGCCGATAGGGGGGCTGCCGGTCCACCCTGGTTACAAGCCCCCACCAACTAGCTCCAACGGGCTGCTCTTTCTGCAAGCAGTGGACAAAGCAGGCAGCTGCCAAACAATGTTAGAAGGGAGCATTGCACAACTTTAAATGAGTATGCTCCCTAATTGATCAGCAATGTAACAACAAAATAACGTTAACCGGGACGACTTCAAGTGAGGAGTTACTGTACTTTGCTCTCGGTCCTGTAGTTAGATCACTAGCAGCTCAGCCGATAGCCCAGCTGATCAGAAGGCTGTAAGAGAGCTTGTTGCAGTCCTTGTGCCAATAACAGTTTGGGGAACATTATCCCCCTAGCTGTGAATTGATCTTGGTTCCTATGGAGAAAAAAACAAAAGGACCTGTAGTGATGAGCTTCAGAGATTTCCCCCAAATCCAGCTTTGGATAGCCTATGACAGACTGTCAACCAAACTTGCAATCAGTTAACATTGTATTTGAATATTAAGGATATCTTCATATGGAAAAGAGCTAGAACGTTACTTTAAAAATAGAGAAAAATAAAGATGAAATTAGCTCTGAAATGTCTACGTAACCCAAAGTGGGAGCTGGGCCTTGCAAGCCCCAAAGGCTGGTTCAGCAGGAGGGTGTCTAGTGATGAGAAGATAGTTGCTGCCAACTTCTTTCAATCCTCCTGTCTACATGGAGTGCCAATCAGGGCACTACTTAGTGCTATTTATGTCTGTATCTTTATGATAGGGACACCAGCCCACTAAGAGGTGGACTGAAACCACCAATTCATTTCACATAGGCCACCAAATAGTCACCTATTGTCACGATAGTTGTTACCCAGTTGTGGCTGAACTTTTATCTAGCAACTGTGTGGCAAAAGGCTCTTTATCCCATTCTCAAAACCGATCCCTGGAGCCATGTAGTCCTCTGGTATGCTTGATTTAAATGTTCATGTAGCACTCAGAAGGGAAAGCCAGGGGTCTAACCATACAAATGATTTCCACTAACTAATATGAAGAAACACTTAGTATGGTGAAAGCCCAGCTGGGGAGCTATGCCTTTTATAGGAGTTGAACTCTGTGTTATTACTAGCATCCTGAAAGTAATTTGTGACAATAAGGCAAGAAATAGGGGCTATCAATCAGACTGTCAGTTCCTGTTTTAACTAGAACACGTTCAGGCAACATATTGTAAAGCCAGATCTTTCAATGTGCAAGTTCAAGAAGCCTTTTTCTGCTGATTTGCAGCCTGTGGAGGAAGAACACTTACTGGATGCTGGTAATGCTCCCTTTTTAATTCCGTGTAAGTTCATAAAATAAATTGCCCAGATAATTGGATGTGTCTTCAGTCCATGTACATGCTGGCTGTATTTTTTCCATAGATGCAAACCAGATTTGCAGCTTAAAAGTAACTACAGCGATAAATGAATATTGCTAGTAATAGGCTTGTGCCAAGTTTGATGTCAAACTAAAATAAAGAATGAGAGTGGCCACTTTGAGTAATTGAATCTGTCAGTTCCTGCTCACTGTTCCCTAGGCCCTGATGCGAAACTCAAGAACTGCATAAACAAAATGCATTTGTTTCTTCTGCTTCAAATGGAATTTCTAAAGTGGTCCTAAAAACAGTACTTTAAAAAAAAATCCTACTAAGGCTGAAATAAAAAACGTTGGTCTCCAGATAGATTTATTCTTGTATTTTCTTCAGTGTTCTTCATAAATTAGTAGTTCACTTGGATCTGGGGTTTTCTTATTTTGTAATTGCAAACTCTTCAGATGTGCCAGGGCTTAAAGCTGTACTATTAACTTAGTTTAGATCTTTTCAATCAGATATTGAGCATGCTATACAAATATGACTGTAATAAGAGATAGGAATTAATAAAATTTGGATCTAGTTAAAGAAAAAACTTCTGTTGGATTACTATACAAAGGTAGCATATCATGAAATGCACTGTGTATTTTTGCTACACAATTTTTACTACACACAATGAAAGAAAAAAAATTGATTTTTTTAAGTCATTGCATATTTTTAAGATACAGTGAAATCTGTAGTAAGCACCCTCTGAATATATGTTGCTAAACGGAAGTAGTTTACTAGTAGCTGGTGAAGAACTGCACTCTATGAGGATAGAATGTCTCCCAGTGCCTTCAGAGCTGTGCTGCTATGCACTGCTTTTTACTCTGGGCTGTGCATGCAAGACACAACCAAGCCCTGGCTTTTCATACTGAACTGGGGCCTGCAACTTCAATAGGAGTCTTGAATGAATAAGGTTCATTAATTACTGTGTAAGTTCATTGTGGCAGGGGACTGATGGGGAGCTGATAACAGGCTTCAAATATGTTAAAGGCTGTTATAATCGAGATGGTGATCAATTGTTCTTCACGTCCGCTGAAGGTAGGACAAGAAGTAATTGGCTTAATCTGCATCAAGGGAGATTTATGTTAGATATTAGGAAAAACTTTCTAAATATAAGAGTAGTGAAGCTCTGGAATAGGCTTCCAAGGAAGGTTGTGGAAGTCAAGTCACTGCAGGTTTTTAAGAACAGGTTAGAAGGTGAGGGATGATCTAGGTTTATTTGGTCCTGCCTCAGTTCCGGGGGCTGGACATTATGATCTCTCAAGGAGTCTTCTAGCCCTACATTTCTAGTATACTGTGACTGTGTATGTTTGTACAGCACGTAACAAAATGGGCTTCAATCATGATTGTGGTTTCTAGGCACTACTGTAATAAAAATAACACTAATTAGTGTGAACTGGAGAAATAGGACCCTTTTTTAAATTTCAGGTTTAAACTGTGTGTGTATATATAAATAAACTAAAATGATATTAAAGTGAAGGCAATATCCCCCAGATAATAAGGGATGGGAGCAGAATTTTTCTGGAGGGAATGTTTTCAAAGCTCTAGGTAAGGTGTGTGGCGGGGAGGGGGAAAAGGGACTTTTAGGTCTGGCTTCGGCATTCTGTATGTTTGTATGCAATTATTTTCTACTTTGCAGCCTGAGCAGTGAATACCATATTGAGACCCATCCTGACTGCTGTATCGTATCTCAGCAATAGTCACATCAAATTACATTCCAGTTTTCTACATTTATTTTGCTAATTTGGCTGCAGTCTGACAGAAGTTATCATGTTTGGCAGGATTTGTTTTGACACTGAATGACTCTGCAAGTCTTTGCTTGCAAAATATGACAGTCCACATGCTCATTTTAACTCTCACTCCATTTATTAGTTTAGTCATAAATGGTTTTGTGTGCCTCATATGAATTTTATACATTTTAATAAATTTACAGATGGCCATGTATGTGACCTTTGACTTGCGATTTATGAATATTTCTGTTAATGAGGTTTTGTACACAGGGATATTTGGAGAACGTTCTTTATATGAATATGTATATTCAGAGGCAAACTGATTGAAACAGGATAATCCTTCATTTGCTATTCTTCCATTTTAAAAGTTTTTATCTAATCAGGAAGCAAATGCAATATCATGTTACTTGGGCACCCAGTCCATAGCATGGAGAAGCAAAGTGAATAATTGGCAAACAACACCTAGAGTGAAATTTATCAACAAATTGTACATAATGTCTGACTGTGTAACCCTGACATGTTGGTGAGTACTGAATGGGACTTCTCACATGAGTAAGTGCTTGTCAACATGAGCAAGGGCTGCTAAACTTGACCCAAAATAATTCTGAATAGTGGAAAACTCTTACAAAAACAGTTTGAGAAAAGAAAAAAAAAAGAATTTGTTGGAAAACTTATTCATAGCAAATAATTTGACCAGCACTAGTAACTAGTCTGCATCTATTCCTTTGTTTGCTTTTGTTGGTCACATTTATACTTTGCTTTTCTGTTGGACGTCCCTTTCTGAGCAGGGTGTATGTGGAAAATTTGAAATGAAATTTGAAGATCTCCAAGTTTGCAAAGCTGGTTTTACTTACACATATAAACATGAAATTTCAGTTTCCAACTCAAAAATGATCCCATTTTCAAGCAAAAACCTCATTTTCAAAATTAGAAATATAAAATTTCATTTTGACTAAGATCAGTTTTCAAACTGAAACATACAAACTTTGAAATCCAGCAGCACTTACAGATCAAAATAGTAACTGATAGCTCACAAGATGGTGGGTGTACTGGTTGAGGAGGTGTGTTACGTAGACTACCAAATCAGTTGAGGGAACAAAATGAATTGTTCCTTAAACATCTGTCTATAATGTGTAGAAAGAATAATTGCATAATCATGAGGGATTTCAGTCTGGGCAACATATACTGGAAATGTCCTGCTGCCACTAGTAAAACATTACTGGAGTTCCTAAAAAATATTGATGATAACATTCTTACACAAAAAGTGTTGCAACCAGCTAAGGGTAACTTTGTATTAGACACCATTCTGATGGATAAATATGAATTGATCACTGAATTAAAAATTGGTTACCTAGGTGCAAATAATCATGATCTGATTTCATTTGTTATGTACAAAGAAAATACAGTCCTCCTGACCAGTAATGTATATACATGGTGCTTTAAAAAGGCCTGTTTCTTGAAGCTGAAAGCAATCAACAAAATTGTGAAAAATGTGAACATAAAAATGTGAGTGACAATTGGAAATTGTTTAAGAATGTTTTACGTGTACATTTTTAAAAGTAATGGTAATTTAACCATTGGGAAAAATTGCTAATGGATGTGGTAGATTTTCTTGTTGTCTTAAAATCAAGTCTGGAGTATCTTTCTAAAAGACATTCTATAGCTCAAACAGTAGTAAAGGACTTGCTACAGAGATTACTGTGAGGATTTTTGGCCTGTGTTATGCAGAAGATTAGACCAGATGATCGTAATGTCCCTTTTGGGGAAAATGACACTTGCAGGTGGCAGAATGACCCAGGAAAAACTTTCCCACAAAATACTGTGGAAAACTATTTGCTATTTTCATACAGCCCTCCTGATGGCTTTTTCAGTGTTAGGAGGCTTTTCCTGGTGCTCTGGTTCATTTGACGTTATATGCAAGATTTATATCTGTAACCTAACAGAGCATTGTGCTCCCACCACTTCACTAAAGGCAGAGTTGGACAAAAGTAACTGGGAAAGCCCTGTTGGAGGTGCACAAAAGGAGGAGCAGTAGCTAAGGTTCATACTCCCCACTTCCTGGCAGGCACACCCTAGAGTTGCAGCTCATAGGTCAGGAGGGCAGGCTGAGCTCCCTGAAGCATGGTCCCATGGTGCTCTGAATTCCTGAGAAATAAGAGTCCACCCGTACCTGCTAGCTCCTCGTTGAGGAGTAGGCTTGGAAACTGAGGAGGAGATGGCCAGTGGCAGCATGTTGCTCCAGAGGGAGTGGCTGGCTCCTTGTATTGATGTGCCCAGATCCACAAGGATGGAGTCTAGTTTCCCTGTAGCCACTAAAGCTTTGCTGGGTTTCTAGTCCACATCTTTCTTTCACTGATGTGACGTAAGGAACCTCTCCCTCAGGAAGTGGGGAGGCACAGGAAACTTCATGGAAAAAAAGCATGTGGAGGTTCCACTGGACTGTCTCTTCTGCCTGTTTTTGTTTGTTTGTTGTTTTTTCATAGGAGGGAGACAATAAATCTAACAATAAAAAAGCAAAAATGCATTTTATAAATCTGAAATGTGGGTGATTACATAATAGAGAATCCACTGGAAACCTGAGGGAAGAGCGGTACTTAGCAACGTCAACACAAGGGGCTGAGGGCCGCACACACCTACCCCATAGTTTGGCTGGCCTTTCTTTGCCCCTTCAATTTTTTTTCCTATATAGCAGAGCCTGGAAAGAAAATATGAAATTGTGTAGCTGTTCCAATAACAGCTGCATGCACTGGCTGTAGAGAGAACTCTGGGAGTTCATGGCAATTCCTGACATGTGAAAGGCTGTTTAATACTCAAGTTTTAATCTGATCCCCTGGCTTCTTCCCACTCGGACTACTCCCACATAATGTTGTGTGCAAAACTCTGCGAACAGAATGAGAGAGGAGAGAAAGGGAAAGTGGCTCTTTTCATTAATTATTTGCAGTCTACAACTCTGGACAGCTGCTGTTCTGCACATGATGGATTTTCTCCTTTGCTTCCTGTTTCATGTCTCCTTCTTCCTCACTTTTCCTTCTCTTGTTCTTTCTTTCCCTCTCCTTTCTCTTTCCTCTATGTCCTACCCTATGCCTCTTCCCATCCCCCTTACTTCCCTTCTTTCTCACTCCATCACTCCCACCCATTCCTTTCTCTCCTCATCCTATCTCCTAAAATAAATCATTTACATTCCTACTTTACAAACTTCTTCTCCCTTTACTCTCTTTCTTCCTCTTCCCCATCCTATTCCATTCCCTTACTTTTTGTCCCAATTTCCTCTCTAGATCAGTTGGCCTCACTCCCAATCTGATTTCCCCCTTCCTGACCTGTTCCATTTCTCCCCCTTGCTCTCTGGACCTCTCTCCCACATCACAGTTTCTGCAGCTGCAGGAATCTGAGACACTCTCAGCCTGGGTGGAAACTGCCCACCGCAAGTGCAGGAGGGTGTTGCAGGTGCAGGCCTGGGGACAATGGTTCTTGACAACAGGATATGGGAATTTATATTTAAATGTGGGAATGTCCCATGAAAATTAGGACATCTGGCACATTCCATCCCGACTATTCC
Source organism: Chrysemys picta bellii (assembly GCF_011386835.1). Taxonomy (NCBI): domain Eukaryota; kingdom Metazoa; phylum Chordata; order Testudines; family Emydidae; genus Chrysemys; species Chrysemys picta. The sequence continues at coordinate 271,876,054 of NC_088791.1, read as the reverse complement.
ATACCTTTTGGTACAGCAGTTATTATGAGTGTCATAAATGTGGGTAATTTCACATACCATAGTAGTTAGAATGCACAATAGATTCCGTTACAGATGGAATGGCAGCCCTAAAGGGATTGATTCTGTCAAGTTATACAGACTCCCAGTTTAGTATACCTTAGAAAGAGAGAAATAAAGCTGTGAATTCATCAATGCCTGCCACTTGCAAGCACAGAGTTAAAATTATCATAGTAACTTTCATATATGGAGATATACCTATCTCATAGAACTGGAAGGGACCCTGAATGGTCATTGCCTTTACTAGCAGGACCAAGTACTGATATTTTGCCCCAGATCCCTATGTGGCCCCCTCAAGGATTGAACTCACAACTCTGGGTTTAGTAGGCCAATGCTCAAACTACTGAGCTATCCCTCCCTACCTCAAGGGGAGCAGACAGATTTCAAATATTTTGTTTTAAATTCAACCCTGTTATTTAGATCTAATAAAAACAACACAACCCCTCCCCTCAATACCCTCTGTTAATATAGGACATGTAGTACAGGGCCAAATTTTTAGAGGGGGATGACTGAGGCGCACATACCATTCACTTGCTGTACATGCCTACACTTTCATGAATACAATATTTAACATGTGCATACAAGTGTTTACTGTAGAGGTCTAAAGTTCTGATCCAGTACCTCCCAGGACTAGGCCCTTGTATCCAGTTGTGACAATTATGCACTCAGTCATTGTAATGATGCATGCAAATTTCAGTGTGCTAGCAAGTGTCTGTTTTTTACACATGCAAGTGTACTTCTACCTAGCTAAAATTTGGCCCTGCTGTTTTGCAATCTGCAGCCAGCAGAGGGAGCACAAGTTAACAATCTCTCCTCCTAGTGTGCCTGGTGCCTAGTCAAAGCAGTGACTGAAACAGAAATAGGAAGTCATGTTCATTTCAGCACCATTGATAACACAATAGACAAAATAATTGCCAGACGGAGGAGGATGAGAATAACTAAGGAGAGGAATGTTTACTTTAAGCTTCTGAGAAGATCATATGTACAGTATAGGTTAAAAAAGAAACCTGCAAAAAAAAAATTAACGGTATCTATTTAACCCAGAAATTGTTTTTTGTGGATTTAAATTAGATCCTTTAACAAAGGTTCTGTTTAACAGATAAACCCTTTGTTTCCTTGAAGGAGGGTGTACTCTTTCTCTCACAGAATGATACTGGGGTAGTGGAATTGCATTCTATTTTATGCTGATCTCCCTTTTCCTATGTGGGATTGAGGCCAGCTGCCTCTGAGGAATCCATCCCCCTTGTGCTTATGCCCCTGGAAGACCCTCCACAGGTCTAGGACTTGGCATGAGTGGGTGGGGGAATGGAAAGTCTAGAACCTGGGCAAGATGTATCATTTATCCTTGGTGAGAATCAGCAAATCTACTACCAAGTTTATGCAGTTTGAGACTGAATGCATGTTTTGGTGGATCCCTAGAGTAGCAATGGTTTGTGGACGCCCTGGCAGCACAGGTCTTTTTGAGCCATGCTGGCCATGGATCAGTGGGGCACTGGGCTCTGGGGATGATGAGAGAGCCATCTGCAGAGATGTCCTATGTTTTCTAGCAGATTAATATGTGTCTGTGTGGAGCTAAGGGTAACCAGGAAATTTGGGGATTTAACATTTGTTCCCCTGGAGGGGGACTCCAGAAAGATTTCCTTCCCCAAGTCCTACAGTCCCCCTTGCTTCTACAGTCCCTGCTGCTATTCTATAGGATAAACAGGTAGCAAATGGGTTTTTGAACAATATTACTATGCATTGCTACTACTTTAAATATGCCAATTGAATTCAATGGTGCAGCAGTTCCAGTCATTTCAATGAGATGTTTAGTAATGAAGGAGTACTGTGAAGGAGCTAATCAAACCATTCATGCAAGACAATGCTCCATCCATACCACACAGAGCACCAGTGCAAACACCTTATTCAGACTATGAAATATTATTCTAAGCTACTGTTTTTCAAACTACAGTCCATGGAGAGTTGGCTTGTTACACTGTGCTAACTCTCCTTCTTGCTTTCAGCTGCTAAATCGCATTAAGGGATATTAAATACTTTCCTAATATTAATTTTCCATGTAAGTGATTGCTGTAGATGCCACATGGATTTTATGTGATTGCAAATTGGACGACAGGTGTCCATGAGCTGTAGTCTGCACTGCAAAAAAGTTTCAGAACCGTTAAGGATTCTAAAGAACACTTTTCAGAACCGGTGCAATACATTGTTCGAATTACAAAATGCAATCAAATTCTGAGCACTCCCTCTTCAATAATATTAATAACCCATTCATTTTAACGAGACTTTGCTGTCTAGCTATCTATCTGGCCTAAGGTTTTCTGGAATAGAGCTAAGTGTAAGAGCAATGGAAACAGTCTGACAAAAGAGTTTGGGGTGCACAAGTTAAGCAGGATGGAGCTCTCCTCCTTTACAAGTAGATTATCTTTAGAAATGTATCACTGCTTGGCTTTGGGGACTCCCTAGGGCCAGGCTACTTTTTCAGATATGGGAAAACTGATTCTGTCGGGATGTTGCCGCTGAATAAAGAGTATTGAATCTGAAATATAGACCATTCAGGTCACTTGTTTGTAGCAATTTTCAGCACTAGAGCCTGCTTCTATCCAGGGAAATGACCAACTCTTCTTTTCAAGGATCACAGATTTTATTTTATCCTAATTGCACATCACCATATTAAGCGAAAGAGAAAACTGAGAGAATCTATTCAGCAGCACTTGAGGCTATGTCAGAGAGGACACTGCTAGATAGTCACATCCCAAGAAGACTCAAATGGCCTTATTAATTCCCATGCTGCATACACTGAGATGGAACTAATTGCTGTTATTTAAGGCTGTGAGTCTTTCATGGAGGTCACGGAAGTCACGGATTCTGTGACTTTCCGGTACCTCCATGACTTCCGCAACTGCAGCAGCTAGTGTGGCTGATGCCAGGGCCACCCGAGCAGCTGGGGCGGCCTTTGGGACCCTGGAGCAGCGGTCCGGGAGCAGCAGTGGCGCCCCAGGCTGTCCCCACCTCAGCAGCAGTGGCGGAGCCAGGGGTTGCCTCCCCTCCCCCCTTCCCCCTGAGGAGCAGCAACAGGCCCCAGGCCACCCTCCCAGGAGCAGCAGTGATCGCCGGAGCACCCCCCACCACCGCCAGAGCAGCAGCATCCACTGGAGTGCCTCCCTCCCAGCACCTAAGATTTAGTTAGGGGTAATTTTAGTAAAAATCATGGACAAGTCACTGGCAGTGACTTTTTATTTATTGCCCGTGACTTGTCCATAACTTTTACTAAAAATACCAGTGACAAAATCATAGCCTTATTGTTAATGCATAGCCCACCAGCTCAGAGATATAGATAACTTTAGCTCCCCAACTGAGAATTAGAAGTGTACTTCAGTTTGTGTCATGTGTATTCCATCTTCTTTATTTCATTCAAATTAGCAGAAGCTGGGAGTGGGAGACAGTGGTGGATCATCCTATAATTTCCTTGCCCTGTACATTCCCAGCTCTGGTATGGGCCACTGTCAGAGACAGGATACGTGGCAAGATGGACTATGGTCTGACCCAGTATGGCAGCTCTTATGTTCTTATGTAAATTCCTCTTAACACTGACCATTGAGAAGTGACTGGACAGGAAAGGTTAAACCAAACAACCCAAATTAATGTCATTAGCAGAAGGTGTACATACCTTATGGAGTAAAAATGCAATCCTGTTATTGTTACTCTGTCCTTTCTCATTGTTCTCTTGCTCTCTCTCTCTTTTTTTAAATATCTAATTGTAACGCTCAAGTATTGCCATGTTGTATCTCTTTGGGGCAAAGATGCTCTTTCCTTGTTTTTGTGAAGTACCTGCTGCATTTCTGAGTGCTTGAAAATTGATTATGAATAATATTCCATGCCATTCTCTACCCTTTATAATATTCTATTCGTTTTACAAACATCCTACCAATATATAGTAGAATGGGAGGTTGGCGCTATTCACCCATGAAAGAATGAGGGGTAAGGTTGACCAGTATCTCCTACGGACAAGTGGTGTGACGGTGGATATAAAAGCATCTCTCTTTCCATAAGAAAATGTAGTGGGTAAGTCTGGTCCCTTGGCCTAACTTGCTGAGATTGGTGATCTCAATGAGTTTCTTGCTAGCTTTGAAACACAAAACTAGTCAGATTTTTCTGAAGTTTTGTAGTTATCACTTGTGTGAAAGTACACTGGGTGAAAGCTATGAACAGGTGTGTCTATCTGGATTAACAGATTATTTTTATACAAAGAACTGTATAAAATATTTATACAAACAATTGCCAAAATAGGGACAAAACAGGTTAAAGAATATTTAGATAAATTTGATGTATTCAAGTCAGCAAGGTCTGATGAAATTCATCCTAGGGTACTTAGGGATCTAGCATTCTCAGAACTGTTAGCAATTACCTTCAAGAGCTCATAGAGGCTGGGTGAGATCCCAGAGGACTGTAGAAGAGCAAAGATAGTACCTATCTTTAAAAAGGGGAACAAAGAGGACATGGTGAATTATAGACCACTCTGCCTAACTTTGATACCTGCAAAGATACTGGAACAAATTATTAAATAATCAGTTTGTAAGCACATATAGGATAATAGGGTTATAAGAAATAGCCAGCAAGGATTAGTCAAGAACAAATCATGCCAAACCAACCTAATTTTCTTCCTTGGCAGGGTTACTGGCCTAGCGAATGGGGAGAAGCAGTAGATGTGATATACTTTGAGTTTAGTGACACTTATGACACAGTTCCACATGACATTCTCTAAAGCAAACTAAGGAAATTTGATATAGATGAAAGTATTATAATGTAGGCACGCAACTGCTTGAAAGACTGCTCAAAGAGTAGTTATGGTTCACTGTAAAACTGGGAGAATGTATTTATTGGGGTCACACAGGCATCAGTCTTGGGTTTGGTATTACTCAGTACTTTCATGAATGACTTGGATAATGGAGTGGAGAGTATGCTTATAAAATTTGCAGATGACACCAAGCAGAGGTGGGGTAGCAAGCTCTCTGGAGGACAGGATTAGAATTCAAAACAACTTTGAGAAGTTGGAGAATTGTTCTAAAATAAACAAGATGAAATTCAAATAAGACAAGTGCAAAGTATTGCACTTAGGAAGGAAAAATCAAAGACACAGCTACAAAATGGGAAATGATTGGCTAGATCAGGGGTGGGCATACTACAGCCCGTGGGCCACATCCGGCCTGTGGGACCGTCCTGCTTGGCCCCTGAGCTCCTGGTCCGGGAGGCTCGCCCCAGGCCCCTCTCCCGCTGTTCCCCCTCGCCTGCAGCCTCAGCTCGCTCGCTCCACCGCAGGCGCAATGCTCTGGGTGGCGGGGCTGTGAGCTGCTGGGGCAGCGCAGCTGCAGAGCCTGGCCTGACCCGGTGCTATGTGCTGTGTTGTGGTGGCGGCGGCAGCGTGGCACGGCTCCAGCCGGGCAGCACGGCTGTAGCGCTGCCAACCACCGGTGCTCCAGGCATCATGGTAAGGGGACTGGGAGCAGGGGGGGTTGGATAGAGGGCAGGGGAGTTTGGGGTGGTGGTCAGGAGGCGGAGGTGTGGATGGTGGTCGGGGGGAAACAGGGGGTTGAATGGGGCAGGAGTCCTGGGGGGCAGTCAGAAAGGATGGGGGCTTGGATGGGGCGGCAGGGGGCAGTCAGGGACAGGAGTTCCAGGGGCAGTCAGGGGACAGGGAGCGGGTGAGTGTGTAGATGGGGCAGGAGTCCCAGAGGGGCTGTCAGGGAACAGGGGCGGTTGGATGGGGCAGGAGTCCCGGGGGGGCGGGGGGCAGATAGGAGGTGGAGGCCGGGCTCCCTTCCCTTAACCAGCCCTCCATACAATTTACGAAACCCGATGCGGTCTTCAGGCCAAAAGTTTGCCCACCCCTAGGCTAGATGATAGGACGGCTGAAAAGGATCTGGGAGTTATAGTGGGTCACAAATTGAGTATGAGTCAGCAATAGGATGCAGTTGCAGTTACACTCAGGAATGACTTCATTAAAGGAATATCATATGTAAGACACAAGAAGTAATTGTCCCGCCTTGCCTGGCACTGATGAGATCTCAGATCATGTACTGTGTCCACTTTAAGAAAGATATGAGTAAATAGGAGAGAGTGCAGGGGAGAGCAATACAAATGACAAAAGGTTTAGAAAACCTGACCTGTGCGGAAAGGTTAAAAAAACTCAGCATGTTTAGTCTTGAGAAAAGAAAATTGAGTGGGGACCTGATAAGTCTTTAAATGTATTAAAGGATGTCATAAAGAGGACTGTGATCAACTGTTTTCCATGACCACTGCAGGTAGGACAAGAAGTAATGGACTTACTCTGCCACAAGGGAAATTTAGGTTAGATATTAGGAAAAACTTTCTAACTCTAAGAGTAGTTAAACTGTGGAATAGGCTTCTGAAGTAGTTTGCTGAATCCCCATCTTGGAGATTTTTAAGAACAGGTTGGACTAACACCTGTCAGGGATGGTCTAGGTTTACTGGGTCCTGTCTCAGTACAGGGGTGACCTCTTAAGGTCCCTTCCAGCCCTACATCTCTATGATTCTGTGCTCATGGAAGCAGATGTTATAGTGAAAGTTATTGTACTGTACTCCTAAGCCTTCTATAACTCCATTCACATGTGCTTAAAATGTTCTTGTTTTTGGCAGAGTTTTTCCTTGCGTGGTAACAAACAGCACTAGTAACATATGCTAACATATTAATACATGGCTTATGTCTTCTCTCCCTTGAATGCTGGATTCACTTTTCCTGGAGCAAATGGCCTATCTGCACTATGACAGTGTGAGCAGTACAGCTACAGCAACTGAATTAACTCATCTTTCCTATTTCCCATTCATGCCTGAGGCTGTTTATATTTTATTCTATCATGATAAAAGCAATAGCACAGTGGTACAGCAGATTATCTTCAATAAGGCAATAGGAGTGTCCTCTGTGAAGGGATACTCCAGTCCTACTATCTCTACTACGGCATTGACATCAGATGCTAAAATGTTGAGTAGGCACTGTCATTTCTGAATATCTTCTATGTGTATTACTTTTTAATCTGTGATCAGATTTCAGTCTGCTAAACTGGATATTAAAAATTGACATTCAGACACATTAAACAAATCCCCCTCCCTTTATGTATTTGTTTGTAGCAAGCAGGAGATATGTACACAACATGCAGTTTTTGTATCTGCCTTTTGAAAAAAGGCCTTCAGATTTATTAGTTTTGTATTTTGTAACTCCTGTGCTATCAATTTCTGGTAGAGATCAGGTTTGCTGATACCTTAATCTCAACAATATTCTCCTATAAAGTTTAGGTAACAGTGTAGAGGTTACAGATGCAGGCATACTTCTCACTGAATCAATGATATGATTAAATGTAGCCCAAAAATGTGCTAGAAGTTTAGCAATGTGCAGCTGAAGAAGTAGTTAGTATGATTTCCTCTCTCACTTTCTCTGGGGTCATTAAAAATATTGGCCTAAACTACTGAATAAAGAGGTGGAAAGCAAACCCATTTTGATTGTGTGTCAAATCTCTTACATTTCTAGGGGATGAGACCATTTTCACTGACTAAGGACAGTATTAAATTGTTGGCAGGTTTTGTGATTTAACATTTATCGATCTGCTGCGTTAAAATATTATACCATGATACAGGGACTGTAGGGTACTCAATGAGGAAAATGATCCCATAATTTGAGTAGGACCTATAAATGAGAACAATGAATCAAGTGGAGCCACCAGAGTAGAAAAGGAAGGCCACTACAGTGATGAAGTACCAATAGGAGAAAGCCATGAAGAGGTAGGAACATTGGGTGCTTGAGGATAGGGGAAAAGAACTAGTGAGAGGCAGGTAAGAACTGGAAGGACTCATAAAAATAGTGCAGTAATGGCTCAAACCACTATAGCCTTTCATTTGGTTTATTTGTGCTTATTGTGCTTACATATTTCATACTGTATATCTGTGCACATGTGGGTACCTTGCACCTGCAACATGGAGGGCTAAAAATGGGAAGACATGAGGATGTAGTGTGTGTGTGCGTGTGTGCGTGTGTGTGTGTGTGTGTGTGTGTGTGGTGGGGGGTTTAAAAAAATTAGGACAGATCAAGAAGACTTAGGCTGGGTCTACACTACCCGCCTGAATCGGCGGGTAGAAATCGACCTCCCGGGGATCGACGCTCTTACTCCACCAGCGGAGGTGGGAGTAAGCTCCGTCGACGGGAGGCCGCAGAGGTCGATTTTGCCGCCGTCCTCACAGCGGGGTAAGTCGGCTGCGATACGTCGAATTCAGCTACGCTATTCACGTAGCTGAATTTGCGTATCTTAAATCGACTCCCCCCTGTAGTGTAGATGTAGCCTAAATGAATGAAGGTATGTGAGAAAGTTGAGCATGTGACTGTCATGGAGCAGTTCCACATTACTCCCCCATTATTCATGACTCGATTTTACTTCTGATTGCTGTTACAGAAGTTTCCTTATGACCAATCCAGCGGGCAAAGGTTTAGAGAAGCATTAATGCCAATCCATGGATGAGCAGGGAGCTGATGCCGACTTTGATACTAAAAGTCCTTCACATGTACAACTCCCATTGACTTTAGCAGACTAATGCCATGCAGGTTGGGGCTCATTATATGAGCAGACAAGCCAGTATAGATTTACTAGATACCTCCACAACAGTAAGCGAAATGTTCCCCTGTGCATGGCACCTCACAACACTTACTGTGCTGTCTCAGCCTGCCTAGCCATCTAGATTTATCACTTTCACAAACCTTACTGAATAAGTATAGGCTCCCCTCACCGCTACCCCCTCTCTCCTCCCCCCCGCTACTCGTGGCTTTTAAACAGGAAGGAAGTATCATTTTCTTCTCCTAGCACAAAGAGAGCTCTAAGCATCTAATTACAGTTACTGTGAACAAATGGAACCAGAAAAGCACTTCCCTGTAGCTAAAATGCACATGCAGGGCTCTCTCTGACTTTTCCCAGACTAAGATTGAAATATCTGCTCTCTATATTATTCCATTGCTTTACAGAGGAAGTATTAATTACATGACTGCAAATGTAGATCAGGGTAGGATGTAATTACAGGGCAGGCTTTGTGTCTGTTGTCCAACAGCATTAGACAGGAAGTGTTCCTGATGCCAGCAGTTTCAGGTGTTTTGCAGCCCATTATATTCCACAGTTCTCACCGGGTCTTAAAGGTGGATCAGGTGACTCGTTCTGATGCCCTATTGTCTGGAAAATACACAAAGCTGCTATTACCATAGGGACATGATTTTTACAAGGCTGGAGGTTTTCGATTTTATAGAAAAAAATGTGAACTAAAATCCACTCTGGGTTTCCTCTCCTCACCACCTCTACCCCCTTCAAATAGACCTTTCTTTCAGCTTTGCTCCTAGGTTTTCTTAATTTTAACCCTGTGTTTGCTCTGGATGCCTCTGTGTATGTGTACCACATTCATTTGACTAATACATTGGCATATTACACTAGTCCAAGAGTTAATGGGCCGTACAAGGTAGATCATGTTGTGTATTGACAGAGAACTGTTTGAAGATAATTTTCAGGTTTTTTTCCATATAAAACATTACCAACTCCCCATATCCCCTCATAAGGCACCAGTAATATGGCGAAATAATTTGACTGACTTAGGATCTATGTAGAATGATTTTCAGGGAGCAAGACAGCACTGGGCTGGCACAGGGTAATGTGACAAAGAAGACACACTGCACCATAGTGAACATGAATGGAAAGGCCAGAAGGAACTTTTCCCCTCATGTGTACACAGTCCAGTATACAGGATAGGGTTGCTAACTGTCTAACTGCACAAACCCAAACACCCTTCCCTTGCCCCGCCCATTCCCTGAGTGAGCTAAGGGCAGGCAGAGGGATGGGGGAGGGTGTGAGGTGGGGGCTGGAAGAGGCAGAGCGAGGTCAGACCCTTGCAGGAAGAGGTGGGGTGGGGGCAGGGCCTTGGGTGGAGGTGGGATGGAGCACCTACCGGGAAAAAGAAAAGTCAGCGCCTATGGGCACAAGGGCAAGAGATAGAACGATCCAAAAGGAATAGTTAGGCAGGACGCTTGAGAAAGGCCATAGGAGTGAGGAAGAAATGAAAATTCACAGTATTTGACAACTAACTGCCCAATCCCTTCTCCAAGGCCCTGGCCCCCAGTCACTCCATCCCCCTCCCTCCGTCGCTCGCTCTCCCCACCCTCATTCACTTACACCGGGCTGGGGCAGGGGTTGGGGTGTGGGAGAGTGTGCGGGCTCTGGGCTGGAGGGTGGGGTGAGGAGATCAGAGTGTGGGAGGGGGCTCTGGGCTGAGCCTGGGGCAGGGGATTGGGGTTCAGGAGAGGGTTTGGGGTACAATCTCTGGGAGGGTGTTTGGGTGTGTGGGGGGGACTCGGGGCAGGGTCTGGGGTGCGGGAGGGGGTGTGGGCTTTGGCTGGGTGACGTTTCCCTCGGGCGGCTCCCAGAAGTGGCCGTCATGTTTGGCTCATAGGTGCAGGGGCAGCCAGGGGGTCTCTGCACACTGCCCCTGCCACGAGCGCCGGCTCTGCAGCTCCCATTGGTCGGGAACTGCAGCCAATGGGAGCTGTGGGGGGGGGGGGTGCCTGCAGGCCGGGGCAGCATGCACAGCTGCCTGGCTGCCCCTGAGCCTAGGAGCTGGACATGCTGGCCGCTTTTGGGAGCCAGGGCAGGTAGGCAGCCTGCCTTAGCCCCGCTGCACCGCTGGAGTTAGTTGTCAAATACTGTGAATTTTCATTTCATTTCTTCCTCACTCCTTTGGCCTTTCTCAAGCTTCCTGCCTAACTATTCCTTTCGGATCATTCTATCTCTTGTCCTTGTGCCCATAGGTGCTGACTTTTCTTTTTCCCAGTAGGTGCTCCATCCCACCTCCACCCAAGGCCCTGCCCCCACCCCACCCCTTCCTGCAAGGCTCTGACCTCGCTCCGCCTCTTCCAGCCCCCACCTCACACCCTCCCCATCCCTCTGCCTGCCCTTCGCTCACTTCTCTCTGCCCTCTTCCCCAAGACCTCCCCCTCCATTCCATTGCTGGCTCCTCTCCTCGCTGCAGTTCTTACCACCAGCCGCCGAACAGCTAATCGGTGGCCAGTCCCAGCCTGCCCAACAGCTGTGGCTGAGGAGTGCTGAGCACCCCCTATTTTTTTTCTGTGGGTGCTTGAGTTCCAGAGCACCCACGGAATTGGCGCCTATGTTTGTGCCTTCTATCTAGGCATTTCCCTACTATCTGGGTATTGCCGAGATGAATAAGCACTGCCCCTCAGATTGGAATAGACTCCCGCTTCCTTTGTGCCAACTGACCAACGTTCCTAAGATACACATTTTTAAGCCTTTCAGTGAGAATACATCAAAGCAATATAATTTTTTTTAAAATCTACACTATTTTGAGATTGGACCGCTTGGTCTTTGTTTGTATTGAATAAAATATAATTTTAGTTTTTGCTAAGCACCAACAATGTGTTCAGCACGGTACCGATCAAAGAAAGAGTCATTCCTGGCCCTAGAAAGCTCTAACTTCCCTATGTTGCAAACAGATAAGCCAATGCAGACCCTTGCTCTGGCATGGAGTCCCAGTGAAGACAATGGAACTGTGTGCAGTCATAAGAGTTTTCAACTGTGCTTTTATTAGTAGGATTGGGGCTTATGCCAGCACGGACAGTAATAATATGGCACAGTGCATTTATTGTCCCATTTGGTACAATCCTTGGAGCAGTGATCATACCTCCTCATTACACTGGGTCTTCAGACAAAAGTAAGGTTGATGTGTGCTCTTGATGTCATGCATTCTGTGATTCCCTTTTAATCATCTAAACATTGAGAATTAGCCATCATCTAACTTTTGTATCAATTCCTGATATTCATTTTATGTTTTCTACTGGAATCAAACACCTTTATATTGCACTTACAAATAAAGAGAATGAGTAGTAACTGGATTCCTTTTATTTATTTAAAATTATATAAACAGTATTGGTGCTTAGATACCATAGTGACGGGTGCCATAGAAATTCCTAAAATAGATGGGATAACTATTACGTATGCACAGACCCCATGAATACAGGCATTTAATATATACACAGCAAACATAGTACACTGAGATGTGGAAAATGTTTACATTCATCCTTGAAGAAATGATCTTAATAATTCATTCTGGGTTCTACCTCTCATGAATTATAGTTGGCTCACTTGTGGGATATTTTCCATATCTTGAAAGGCTCCTATAAATTCTGATATTTTCCTAAGTGTGGAAATAATTAGTAGGAGTAGTAATCATGATGTCACAAATTTGCAAGTTATTTTCATAGTTGTGACTGCTAGAAACATGCATTTCCTGTCTGTTCCCAGATGCATAGTCCAGTCTACATTTATTTAAGTGAGAATTGGAATTTGGTGTGTGTTGTTTTTAAAAGAGAATTTTCCTTTCTCTCAAATATTCTTTTAATTACCTAGACACTGTGCATCAGTTAAGCATCATATCTCTTTCAAATATTCTTAAGAATAATAGAGACAGGCACACATTGATTTTTTAGGTGTCATTATATTGCATTTTTAGGTATTATGGTAGCCAAAGGCTTTCATACTTTAAGTGAAAGAGTCATTGTTTTGTATTAAGGTAGCATTTAGAAGCTCCACTCATGGATCAGGGCCTCATTATGATAGGCACTACAAACAGACATATTAAAAAGATGCTCCCTGCCCCAAAGAGCTTACAATGCAACTGGAACAGGTTAAAACACATCTGTTCACACAAATGTGCCCTCTCACTGTTTATTGGGTAGGTATAAAAATACAGGGACTAATACTAGAGGGAGGCTCAAATCCAAATCCCACGTCTGAAAATCCCTGAAGCTTTGATCATGATGCGTATCCTACCTTTATGAGTGATTCCTGGCAGATCTGAACACTCCTGAATTAAACAGGGTTTGGACCTGGTCATGCCCTTTGTGAGGTAGGCCCATCTCTAATTAGTGCAGAAGAAGATCTTTCCCTTACTAAAACAATATAGGATGGAGTGGGAGAAGTAACGGGAGAAAGAGTTCCAGGATTAAGGCAGTGATCCTGCAAATATGTATGCATGTGCTTAACTCTAAAGAGGAGTAATCCCATTGAACTATTAGATGTGATTGCAAGGAGAAAATGGGTAGTGTATGCTTCAGGGGAGTCACAGACAGAGCTATCTTCTTAAGAGATATCAGACGGTGCAAACATCAGAACTGTCTCAGTTAATACACTTTAAATTGCTTCTACTGTACGTCGATTTCATTGTGGGCTGTAGTCCACGAAAGCTTATGCTCTAATAAATTTGTTAGTCTCTAAGGTGCCACAAGTACTCCTGTTCTTTTTGCGGATACAGACTAACACGGCTGCTACTCTGAAATTTGTGATACAGTGTTCTACTAGGATGTGATTTTGTTCATAGTTGTTGATTTGGCAACTGTTTCAAAGGGGGGCCAGTAGACTTTTAAAGTGTCAGCATGACCTGATAATAGAATAGTAATGCACACAAAATGTGCCTGAAATGTGAAAGGATACACGTAACATGCAGGCTACTAAACAAAGAAAATCTTGTGTAGAGCTTAAAGGAATCATAATACCTGCAAACTGCTCTAGGGTATAAAAACAATATACTGAGAAACTTTTTATGGTGGCTGGCTTTGGAGCCATTGCTAATCAACTAAACAGTAATTTGAAGTATGCCCAACTAGGTTCAATGAATTTCCTATTTTAAACACCTCATTGTGGCATTTGTGGATCATCAGGATTAACAAAGGTGTAATCTCAGCACCTGATTCATTTTCAGTTGATACCAGCAAGTTTTGGGGATGTATTTAAACAAGAATATTCCATAGTTAAACAATATCTGAAATATATGCCACAAGATTTCATATTTTTGGAGGTATTTAATCATTGTACATTTTTATGTATATTGTGCTTAGGTAAAGAAAAATATAAATGGACTGAAAACACTGATTTCAATTGTATTTTTATATTGTGCATGAGAAAAATCCTTTCAATTTACCTATCACTTTCCTCTTTTTCAGTGCAGTTATAGAACTGTAGTCTGGTCAAGCTAACAAACAGGATCAGTAAAGAGGGGAGTTCTGCGAGGGAGTTCTCCAGGCAAAGGAGGAGTGACTACATGACCCTCAAGGTGAGTGTGTTGTCTGTTTATGTTCTTGCTTGATTAAAGATTACAGTGTGTTCCATGGGCGGCAGGTGAACTCCAGTCTTGGGGAGGCTAGCCCCTGGCCTGGACCACACCTTCTGCCCGAGGCCCTGCCCCTGCCCCTCCCACCGGAGCTCAGATACCCCCTCAGTGGGGCAGCCAGCCCACCCACCCACACACCCTTAAGTCACCCGAGTGCCCCCAACCCCGGAGCACCGGATGGGAGAGCAGGCGGCGTGCCCCCCACCATACCCAGAGTGCCTGGTGGGTGAGCAGGTGGAGTGCTCCTTCCCCCCCCAGCCCCAGAGCGGGCGGTGTGGCCTCCCCCCGAGCTCTGGGTGGGTGGCACGGCGTTCCCCCGCCCCCAGCCCCAGAGTTCTAGGGGGCGGGCAGCACAGGCCCTCCCAGCATGCCAGGCAGGTGGCATGGCCTCCCACCCCCTGCCCCAGAGCACAGGCCAGCCCCCATTAGCCCCCCATCCCCAGCCTAAGGCCATGGCCATGGGGGGGGGGGTGTGAAGAGCCCCCCACAGCATAGCTTGGGAAGCAGGAAGGAGTCTGGGGGCAGAGTGTGGGTGGGGCCACACAAGGCTGTTTGGGGAGACACAGCCTCCCCCTGCCTTCGATACCCGCTGCCCATGGTGTGATCTGTTCTGGGAGCTGTGTGCTGAGCCAAACAACCTGCTAGGCTAGGCTGAGAGCTTATTAACGAGGCCTTACCTGCCCTCCTTTGATCCCTAACCCCCTTAGGATCCATTGACAAGAGTGCAGGCCTAATTCAGGGAGATCAGAGATTTAAAAAGCCAGCTCTTAAGCGACCAGAGGAACTAATGTACAGGGGGAGTTTTGCAAGGGAGTTTAGACAGGCAGATATACCTAACAAACACACGCTAAACTTAGGCCAATAGCCCCCTTCTCCCCCACAAAAACCCCTGCAAGAGTGAAAATAATGCAGGTAATAGTCCAGCAGCAGAGTGGTCCCGCCCCTAGCCTGACAGTCTCTTTGTGCTGTTAAGGAGGATGAAAGTCTCAGGAAAGGAGAACATCAGGCTGGAGTGGAGAGACACTATCCTATATTTGCAAAAACAACGAGGATTCCTTGTGGCACCTTAGAGACTAACAAATCTATTTGCCCATAAGCTTTTGTGGGCTAGAACCCACTTCATCAGATGCATGGAGTGGAACATACAGTAGGGAGGTATAAATACACAGAATATGAAAAGATGAGAGTTGCCTTACCAAGTTGGGGGGGGGAGTCAGTGCTAACGAGCCAATTCAATTAAGGTGGAAGTGGTTTATTCTCAACAGTTGACAAGAAGGGATGGAATAGCTTTTGTAGTGCTAATGAGGCCAATGTAAACAAGGTGGCCCATTTCAAACAGTTGACAAGAAGGTGTGAATATCAGCAGGGGGAAATTAGTTTTTGTAGTGATCCATTCAATCCTAGTCTTTATTCAGGCTGAATTTGATGGTGTCCAGTTTGCAAATTAATTCCAGTTCTGAAGTTTCTCGTTGGAGTCTGGTTTTGAAGGTTTTTGTTGAAGAATTGCCACTTTTAAGTCTGTTATTGAGTGTCCATGGAGATTATAGTGTTCTCCTACTGGTTTCTGAATGTTATAGTTCCTGATGTCAGATTTGTGTCCATTTATTCTTTTGCGTAGAGACTGTCTGGTTTGGCCAATGTACATGGCAGAGGGGCACTGATGGCACATGATGACATATATCACATTGGTAGATGTGCAGGTGAACAAGCCCCTGATGGTGTGGCTGATGTGGTTAGGTCCTATGCTGGTATCCCTTGAATAGATATGCAGACAGAGTTAGCGTCGGGGTTTGTTGCAGGGTTTGGTTCATGGGTTAGTGTTTTTGTGTTGTGTGGTGTGTAGCTGCTGGTGAGTATTTGCTTCAGGCTGGGGGGGCTGTCTGTAGGCAAGGACTGGCCTATCTCCCAAGGTCTATGAGAGTGAGGGATCATCCTTCAGGATAGGTTGTAGATCTTTGATGATGCGCTGGAGAGGTTTTAGTTGGGGGCTGTGATGGTGGTGATGGCTAGTGACATTCTGTAACTTTCTTTGTTGGGCCTGTCCTGTAGTAGGTGACTTCTGGGTACCCTTCTGGCTCTGTCAATCTGTTTCTTCACTTCACCAGGTGGGTATTGTAGTTTTAAGAACGCTTGATAGAGATCCTGTAGGTGTTTGTCTCTGTCTGAGGGATTGGAGCAAATGCGGTTGTATCTTAGAGCTTGGCTGTAGACAATGGATTGTGTGATGTGGTCTGGATGAAAGTTGGAGGCATATAGGTAAGTATAGTGGTCAGTAGTTTCTGGTATAGGGTGGTGTTTATGTGACCATTGCTTATTAGCACTGTAGTGTCTAGGAAGTGGATCTCTTGTGTGGCCTGGTCCAGGCTGAGGTTGATGGTGGGGAGGAAATTGTTGAAATCCTGGTGGAATTCCTCAAGGGCTCCTTCCCATGGGTCCAGATGATGAAGATGTCATCAATGTAGCACAAGTAGAGGAGGGGCATTAGGGGACGAGAGCTGAGGAAGCGTTATTCTAAGTCAGCCATAAAAATGTTGTCATACTGTGGGGCCATGTGGGTACCCATTGCAGTGCCACTGACTTGAAGGTATAAATTGTCCCCAAATCTGAAATAGTTGTGGGTGAGGACAAAGTCATAAAGTTCAGCCACCATGTTTGCCGTGACATTATCGGGGATACTGTTCCTGACAGCTTGTAGTCCATCTTTGTGTGGAATGTTGGTGTAGAGAGCTTCTATATCCATAGTGGCTAGGATGGTGTTTTCTGGAAGATCACCAAAGGATTGTAGTTTCCTCAGGAAGTCAGTGGTGTCTTGAAGATAGCTGGGAGTGCTGGTAGCGTAGGGCCTGAGGAGAGTCTACATAGCCAGACAATCCTGCTGTCAGAGTGCCAATGCCTGAGATGATGGGCCATCCAGTATTCCCAGGTTTATGGATCTTAGGTAGCAGATAGAATACCCCTGGTCGGGGCTTTAGGGGTGTATCTGTGTAGATTTGTTCCTTGTGCTTCTTCAGGGAGTTTCTTGAGCAGATGGTGTAGTTTCTTTTGGTTAGTCTCTAAGGTGCCACAAGGACTCCTTGTTGTTTTTGCTGATACAGACTAACATGACTACCACTCTGAAACATGTCACCATGCAAGGCACTGAAATTAGCCATATGAAGTGGAAATCCATCAACTTCATGCCACTCCATGCATCTGATGAAGTGGGTTTTAGC
This sequence comes from Chrysemys picta bellii, assembly GCF_011386835.1. Taxonomy (NCBI): domain Eukaryota; kingdom Metazoa; phylum Chordata; order Testudines; family Emydidae; genus Chrysemys; species Chrysemys picta. The sequence continues at coordinate 271,858,574 of NC_088791.1, read as the reverse complement.
CCACGAAAACTTATGCCCAAATAAATTTGTTAGTCTCTAAGGTGCCACAAGGAAGCCTCATAGTTTTTGCTGATACAGACTAACATGGCTACCACTCTGAAACCTATTCTATATTTGGGACCCTCCTTCCAGATGATGTCATGGCATCCTCTTGCACTGAGGATACCCCTCCGGGGAGGGAACCTCAGTTACTAGGAAGAACCAGGTAATAGTAATAGGGGTTTTGAATATTAGAAATATAGATGTGGGGTTGGTGATGACCTGGAGAACCTCCTGGTGAACTGTGTGCTGGGTGCGAAGGTTGCAGACCTCCCAGACCTCTGGACAGACTTGTGTGTGGTACTGGGGAGGAACTAGTGATCGTGGCACATATAGATACCAATGACATAGGGAAAGGCAGGAGAGAGTCGTGGAGGCCAAATTTAGGCTGCTAGGTAAGAGATTGAAGTCCAGGATCTCCACAGTAGCATTCTCTGAAATGCTTCCAGTTACACATGTAGGGCAGGGAAGATAGAACTGCTGTGTCTTAATGCGTGGATGAGACGATGGGTGTAGAGAGGAGAGTTTTAGGTTTATTAGGAACTGGGGAAACTATTGGGAAAAGAAGAGCCTATAAAGGAAGGATGGGCTCCACCTAAACTAAAATGGAAATGGACTGCTGGCACATAAAATTAAAAAGGCTTTAGAGTCTGGGGGAAACCCAACAGGTGTGAAGGAGCACGCAGTTCAAGCAGAGACATCCCTTAGGTATGAATTTATTAAAGGGGGGAATCTATATCCTAGTAAAGAGGATAGGAAATAAGTTGGTAAAGTACAGGTAAACGCTAATAAGGAACAGTCAAACGTAAAAGAGTCCTTCTTAAATATAACTTATGAAAGCAAGCAACTGAATAGTGATAAAATGTTCAAGTGCTTATATACAAATGCTAGAAGGCTAAGTACTAAGCTGGGTGAACTCAAGTGCCTGGTATTAAAGGATGTTGATATAATAGGCATTGCAGAAACTTGTTGGAATGAGAATAATCAATGGGAAACGGTAATACCAGGGTACAAAATATATAGGTGTAAGCAGGATCTGAATAAATTCTCCATTTGGAGTCTTTTGTTATGTTAAGTGTTTACTAGAGCTGAAAACACTTGTGGTGGGACATCATTTCTACCCAGCCTGCATCACTAAGAGCTGAAAGTCACTAAGAGCTAACAATCACTAACAGTTGGGTGGAATCTCAAGAGACTGACCAGCAGAGGTCACAGCAGAGAGGCAGGTGGCAGAAGGTGACCAGCAAGCAGAATGGTGCCTAACGAGGCGGCGAGCAGAGCAGGATCAGTGGCTGATGAGGCAGCCAGTGGAGAGGAACAGCAGCTGGCAGGGCGGCCAGCAGAGAGGAACAGTGACTAGCAGGGTGGACAGCCAAAGCAAATGCTCAGATGGCAGAGCAAGCAAGGTGCCTTCTTCTCTGGGTGGGAAGTGAACTCACAGAGATGCACCCTGAACCCTGGGTCCTCTCTGACTAAGGACAAGCACTGTGAGTGGGGTATGGTGGGGAAGCAGAGAGGGGCACAGAAAAGGAACTGTTGGTTGTGGAACTCAAGAACATGAGGTGGAAGGCACTGCCCCAGGCACTCCGGGGTGGGTATACTGCTCACAGTTTTATGATTATGAATCCTGCTTGTGGCATTTTCCCTAATTAGTGTCGGTGACTTCCGTCCTTTCTTTAAAAGTTTATTTTCTACAGACTCTGTGGTTGCGAGTGGGGAAGTATTGCCTCTCAGAGGCACCCAAGGATCGTGTGTAATTTTCTCAGGTTACTGGGTGGGGGCTCGAGCCGGTTCAGTGTTATATTGTTGGACTGGCACACCTAGATATTGAACCCAGTCCTGGTTGTTGCCGGCTCCACCTGGCAGGAGGGTTACATAGGAATGACAGAGTAGGTCGTGCTGGTGGGGGACTGGCACTATATGTGAAAGAAAGAATAGAGTCAAATATAGTAAAAATCTTAAATAAATCAAGCACTACCTTAGAATCTCTATGGATAGAAATTCCATGCTTGAATAATAAGAGAATAGCAGTAGGAATATTCTACCGATTACCTGACCAGGATGGTGATAGTGATTGTGAAATGCTCAGGGAGATTAGAGAGGCTACAAAAACAAAAAAACTCAATAATAATGGGGGATTTCAACTCTCGCCATATTAACTGGGAACAGGTCATCTCAGGACAGGATGCAGAGATAAAACTTCTAGACTCCATAAATGACTGCTTCTTGAGCAGCTAGTCCTGGAACCCACAAGGGAAGGGACAATTCTTGATTTAGTCCTAAGTGGCACACAGGATCTGGTCCAAGAGGTGAATATAGCTGAACAGCTTGGTAATACCGACCATAATGTAATTAAATTTAACATCCTTCTGGGGAAAAATACCAAAGAAACCCATCGCATTAGCCTTTAACGTCAAAAAGGGGAATGACATGGAAATGAGGAAGCTAATTAAATGGAAATTAAAAGAAACAGTCACAAGGGTGAAATACATGCAGACTGCATGGAGACTATTTAAAAACACCATAATAGAGGCTTGAACTAAATGTATACCCCCAAATAAATAAATAAAAACACAGTAAGAGAGCCAAAAAATACCACCATGATTAAATAGCAGAGTAAAAGAGGTGGTTAGAGGCAACTTTGAAGAGCAACTAGCTAAACATACTTAAAAAAATGTATGTCAGAGTCAGCCAAACAGTCAGTAGGGCCACTGGATGATTGAAGTGTTAAAGGAGCACTCAAGGAAGGCAAAGACTTTCCTGAGAAACTAAATTAATTCTTTGCATCAGTCTTCACTGCAGCAGACATGGGTGAGATTCGCACACCTGAGCCATTCTATTTAGGTGATAAATCTGAAGAACTGTTCCAAACTGAGGTGTCAGTTGAGGAGTTATTGTAACAAATGATAAATTAAACACTAATAAGTCACCAGGACCAGATGGTATTAACCCAAGAGTTCTGAAGGAACTCAGATAAAAAATTGCAGAACTGCTAACTGTGGTATGTAACTGATCACTGAAATCAGCCTCTGTATCAGATGAGTGGAGGATTACTAATGTAATGCTGATTTTTAAAAAGGTTCCAGAGGCGAGATCCTGGCAGTTACAATCTGATAAACCTATCTTGAGTACCAGGCAAATTTATTGAAACTATAGTAAAAAATAAAATAATCAGAAATATAGATAAACATGAAATGTTGGAGAAGAGTTAACATGGCTTTTGCAGAGGGAAATCCTGCCTCACCAATCTATTAGAATTCTTTGAGGGTATCAACAAGCATGTGGACAAGAGTGATCTGTTGATATAGTGTACTTGGACTTTCAGAAAGCCTTTGACAAGTTCCCTCACCAAATGCTCTTAAGCAAACTAAGCAGTCATGGGTAGGACTAAATGGTCAGTTTTCACAATGGAGAGACATAAATAGCGGGATCTCTCAAGGATCTGTACTGGGACCAGTCCTATTCAACATATTCATAAATGATCTGGAGAAGGGGGTGAGCAGTGAGGTGGCAAAGTTTGCATGTGATACAAAACTACTCAAAATAGTTAAGCCCAAAGCTGACTATGGAAGACTTACAAAGGCATCTCCCAAAACTGGGTGACTGGACAACGAAATAGCAGATGAATGTTGATAGGTGCAAAGTATTGCCCTTTAGAATAAATAATCCCAACTGTACATACAAAATGATGGGGTCTACATTAGCTGTTACCACTCAAGAAAGAGATCTTGGAGTCATTGTGGATAGTTCTCTGAAAACTTATGCTCAGTGTGCAGCAGCAGTCAAAAATAACAGGATGTTAGGAACTATTAGGAAAGGGATAGATAAGAAAACAGAAAATATCATAATCCCACTATATAAATTTATGGCACACCCACACTTTGAATATTGCATGCAGTTCTGGTCACCCCTTCTCAAAAAAGATTCATTAGAGTTGGAAAAGGTGCAGAGAATTTTCCCACATAGTTCAAATATAGTAAATATGTTCTGTTTTACAGATGAGATATGTGTCAAAGGTAAAACCTTCATACTGTCACATTCATTAGTTCTTGGTGGGATATCACTATAAGATTTAATGAAAGGCTAGGACCACAGCCTATCATGCCAACTGATATTGTGTCATTGTTTCCTTTTACTTCCCTGTTGGCCTTTCTGCAGCCATCTGTTGACTCTAGTTTTGTATTTAGATTGTAAGCTCTTTGGTGCAGGGACTGAAATTTTATTCTGTGTTTGTACAGTACCTAGGACAGTGGGCTCCAGTTCCATGACTGGGGTTCCTAGGCACTATGGTAATACAAATATAAATGTGTTAAGAGGCATCTGAATTTGAAGTGAAGGCAATAAAAATACTGGAAGAGACTTCCATCAGAGAGGGCAGTGTGAAGATAAGGTACAACATCTAGAATAAGAGGAGGAGAAGACTAAAGGGTAGTCAGGCAAACGATTTTGAGTTTGAAGAGCAGAAGGGTGGGCAAGAGGAAATGAGAACAGAGGTAAGGTAGGAGCTGAGTTGGGTGGAGCCTTAAAGGTGAGAACAAGGAGATTCAACATGATGTGGAATATGAGGGAGGACAGTGAAAGTTGTGCTTTCAGCCCTATACCTGCTAACTAATTGGTAGATGGTGTATTTTTGATACTTCACTTTTAATGATGGAAAAAATGAGATGCCACTGCTAAAAAAGAAGGCAATTTGCTCTGAAATACTGTTTTCCAGAAGGGCTGTTTCTGGCTAAGACATTACTGCAGTCTGTCAGGTGGGATACCAAGGACTGGCTATTTAAACTATTTTCTACATTCTAAATATGTGAATTACATTTGGTGCTGAGAACTACCGAGTTAGGCAAAAAAATAAAGAACAGCCACAAATCTGTCAGTTGGGTGACTTAAAAAACAAGCAAACCACCCTATATAAAGGCTCTTTTCAGCACATGGAGTGAGTAGCAAATCGGACCTGGAGAAACGTGTTGCAGAGTTTGATAGTTGCCAACACACTTTCAAGACACCCTCTTTTATGTCTTTCATCCCTCAGTACGAGCCTAAAATCACATACATTCAAAACAGCTGGTAAATGAGCCGTAAACAACTTCGGCTGATAAACATGAGCTGGCTCTGGAAAAAGCAGCCACGTGAGCAGTGACTGGAGTGCACAGATGAAGAGACCATGGCATTGGACATGATTATAAGGACCTGGAGAGGTTAGAACAGAGACTCAGAGCCTTCTATCTGGTATGTACAGCAGAGGTACATCTGTGTGCCTGCTTGCTCATTGTTTCTCGCATTTATTTTCCATCAAATAGATGCATCATTCTTTCTCTCTATTGAACAGGGCATGCAACCTTCCTTTCCTTTCCTCTCTCTGCCCCCCTTACTTCCTGTGTCCTATGTGCTCTCTATCACTATCTTTGAGTCCTGGCCAGGGCCGGCTCTAGGCACCAACAAAACAAGCTGGTGCTTGGGGTGGCACATTTTTAGGGGCGGCATGGCTGGCACCAGAATGCCGCCCCTAAAAATGTGCCCCGGCCGCCCTAGCTCACCTCTGCTGCTGCTGCCACGGCGCGCGAAACAGCTGATTCGCGTGCCGCTACTCGCCCTCCCTCCCAGGCTTGAGAGCCTGGGAGGGAGGGGGAGCAGCAGCGCGCGAATCAGCTGTTTCGCGCGCCGCGGCGGCTCGGGGTCTCCCCCTCCCTCCCAGGCTCTCAAACCTGGGAGGGAGGGGGAGATCCCGAGCGGCCGTTTCGCGCGCTGCTGCTCCCCCTCCCTCCCAGGCTTGGGAGCCAGGGAGGGAGGGGGAGAAGCGGCACCTGCGCCGCGGCCACTCGGAGTCTCCCCCTCCCTCCCAGGCTCTCAAACCTCAAACGCGGGCGCCGTTTCTCTCCCTCCCTCCCTCCCTCCTAGGCTTGAGAGCCTGGGGGGGAGGAGGCAGGGCTGGGGATTTGGGGAAGGGGTGGAGTTGAGGCGGGGCCGGGGGTGGGGTAATTAAAGAACCGGGGGGGGGGGGGAGCGGCCAAAATTGTTTTTGCTTTGGGCGGCAAAAATCCTAGAGCCGGCCCTGGTCCTGGCTACTACGGTTGGACTCCAGGGCTTTTGTAATCTCCCTGCCGCTCTCTGCTGCTTTCTGGCCCACTTATGCTGTGTCTGTACCCTAATGAACCTCTTTTTGTTGACTGCTTTCTTATTGTCTTTGCTATGCTACTTCACAATGGATTATGCCATGGGTTCTGTATTTGGGAATTATTGCTAAATGAGATGGAGGTCTTGGATAGATCCTCGTTATGGAGTGGGGTCCTGGTAAGGAAAAGGTTGAGAGCCACTGGATAATGGAATCCCAGATTATATCCTATAACACAGAAACCAGCCCAATTCATCGAGAAAGAATATTCAGTCCAACCGCAGACAGAGATGGGCCCAATAACTTCATAGAGTAAGAGGGCAGAGGGTATACAGATGGCTGGAAGGCTGAGAGTTGTGGTAAAACTGGACAAAAATCTAAGTTTCACTAAAGTGGCAGTAACGCTAAGACTGTCCCTCTACATATAAGGCACATGACTCAATCTAAACTGAGCACTAATTAGCTGGAGTGCTCTCCAGAGCCTGGGAAATCTCAAAGCAACCCCTCATGCTAATCCTTAATTTTATTGCCATATATTTCAAATAGTTGATCAGACATAGTTGCTAAGTTGAATATAGCCAATATTCATGATCATTGGCAACGTTATTGTTTGATTTGTCCATCATTAGGAGCAACTTTGTTCAGTGACCAAAATAGAGACCCGGTCATGCATGCACAAGTAGAATCTAAGGATGTGTCTACACTGCGCACCTTTTAGTGACACAGCTGTGCCACTACAACCGTGCCACTAAAAGGCGCATAGTGTAGCCGCTGTTTGTCAGTCGTAGAGAGTGCTCCCACCTACAAAAAACTTCCATCCCCAACAAGCGGTGGTAGCTTTGTCAGCAGGAGAGCTCTCCTGCCAACAAAGCGCTGTACACATTGGCGCTTTTCATCAATAAAACTTTTGTCGTTCAGGGGGCTGTTTTTTTCACACCTCTGAATGCCAAAAGTTTTGTCGTTCAGGTTCCAGTGTAGACAAAGCCTAAATCACTTCAGATGAGAAGAACTGGAGAAAGACTGTGATAGCAGCAAAGTCTGAAATCTACCACTTGAGAGAATTATTTTTAATCAACGAAACATCTGGGGAGTTGGCATCAGTAAGGCAATTAATGCTAAGGACACAATCATAAATGAGCTATGTCTACAAGCCCATTAAAAGGTATTTTTAAAAAATGTGGATATTAAATTTTAAAGGTTGAAATACTTAATTGTGTATAATTAAGCCTGAAAGTGGTTTAATTAACTTTTCCTACTGAATGTATTCTAAGGGATGATTCAATCATCTCCTTATCATTGTTTAAATGAATGTAATTGCCATTTGCCAAAGTGTAGGACTAGCAGTATGATAATGAAGTGAAATTACCTTCTGGAATAGAGTTTCATGTTAAAAATGTATGTTTCCCAATATCACACCTACACAGAATACGGACCTTTGGCGAAACACCTTCAAAAACATTCCTATTATTTTCAAACAAGTTTTCAGAGTCCGATGTACAGGATTCCCACAATGAGTCATCCAACTACCTTCACTTGTCTTACAGCACAAAATATGTTAAAAGATAGTTTAGATAGGGTACCACAAGTCTTTGGATGTTGGTGTATTATTTGAGAAAGACCATGGGGGGTAAAATCCCACATTTTAAGCACTTTAGAGATCAGCATTCAGAAAAGGTCCTTGGAGAATTTATAATGTATTGGGATATGTTTTCTCCAAAATATCTCAAAATTCAGAAGGAGAATGGAGGACAGGAGACTTCTGCCTCTGTCAATTGAATGGCAAACCTGCACGGAATGCCATGAATCTCAGGTCGTCCTGATATTGTTTATTTAGACTGTAAAGTCTCTGGGTTCACAGACTGTCCCTTATGTGACTGTATAGTGCCAAATATAATGGGTGGGATCTCTAGGTATTACTATAATACACATAACAATAGAGGAGGAGCGTAATGGGTAAGAGGATAGTGAAGTTGTACCTATAGTTTCCTGAAAAGATTGAGTGCAGTAAAAATGTTCCTCTATTTAAAAAGGAGCAAAAGAAGCACCCATTTACAGTGGATACTTTTCATGCCTTTGCAATGCATTAGTTCATGGTATTCACACTTGGAATATAATGCTCTCAGATAAGATTTAACTGTAAGTGTCAGTGGGTCCATACTTGGGCAAACTCCCATTGAATTTAATAGGAGTTTACCTGAGTGAGGACTTCAGATTCTTACTGTGAACACTAGTAAGCACTTTTTGCACAATCTTTTGTTGAAGGGTAAGATTAACTTCTGGCCTAAGTGAATGCAACTCCATTGAAGTTAATAGAGTTGTACCTATGTGTGCGAGTAGTTAATCTGGCTATATGAATTCACTGGGCAGCATGATTCTCTACCTCCCTTACTGCAAACTTTAATGTTCTCCCTTTTAGCCTCTCTCTTTTATGATAACAGCCACTTTTAAAGGCCAAAATCTTATAAATCCTTCATTCATAGCCCAGCACGAGGCTTGATTTGTCATAAAATAAATCAATATGCTCGCCTCAGGAGGGTACAAACTTATGCTAAAATGATTCTTCCAGCCCCAGCTATGAAGAGCCAAATACTATATTTTTAAAAATTGTTACATTTAGTTCTTATTATAATGGACTTTCTCATTTCTTCAGATGTTTTTTCAGTTACCTATGGTAATAATGAGCCACCTGATATTAAATAGTCTTAGCTTGATATTCGTTGCTTTAGCAGAGTTGACTTCGGGTTGATTTTTATACCATAGAAACTAAGTTTTACAGAAAAAGAAATATCAATTCTGCTTCCTAATAAGGGAAAAACAGATTAGAGATGTGGAAACAATATCATATATGCTAAATATTGCAAATGATCATCCAGTGAGATCATGCCAGCCAGACCAGCATGTGGATGGGACCCTTTGCATGGGGGCTCAACACTCCTACACAGAGGAGAGGCTCAGCTGCCTCAGTGGTACTGTCTTCTACCCCATCCCTCTCCTCTGACTTCTGTGGACACTTTCTCTACTGGTCCAGAGTTTGTGCTGAGGGAGAGATCAGAGTCTAGACATGCCAGGAGAGGAGTGGGGCACTTGCCTGGAGAAATGTACAAGTGACTCTTTGGAACTGCAGAGATTCTAGGGAAAAGATAATACAGCACAGAGCTTAGAGGTGTATTATCTTTGTCACAAGGCCCTCTTCATGGGGCAGCAGAGGGAGCTTTGCCGGTGACTCTCTTGTACTGGTGCTCCAATGGAGCTGTGTTCAGGGACAGGGGCCACAAGGGACTTCTCTGGGGATTCACAGAGTTCCACATGGTCTGTTCTGTGGAGTGGGAGCAAGCCAAACTCTCTTCTCTTATCCTTCCTGCATCACCACAGGACCGATGTGGGGAAGCTGAGAGGAAGTCCTTATAAAATGAATCCCTGCTGCAGAGGGGTGGGGGTTGTTGCATGGGTTTTCCAGCATAATGTTCACTACTCTTTTGTTTCCTATTGTTAGCATATACATAACATATACCCATAGGTCTCTAAATTCTATGATTTTTTTTTAAATAAAAATAAAGGATTACAACTCTCAAACATCCCTTGTTTCAAAGGACATCACTGAAAATTACCTCCGTTCCACATCAATTTGCATTCTCAGTTTTATTTTGGAAAATGTTTTACATCAGAAATAAAGAACCATGACACTGAGATTATAGAAAGAGTTGTTTACTTTAAAGGTTGAATGACATCTTACATCCAACTATAAACTAAACCCTCTTACATTCCCTTAGTACATTCAGACCTGCTTTACCGTTGTGTAAGGGTTATAGGAGGGTACAACTTACATACCAAGGAACTGGAAGCTAAAGTAAAGTGGGGGTTATGGCCACTTAAACTCCATTACACATTGGTAGAGTGAGTCTAAATAAGTTAGAGTACGTAAAAGTGAATGAAACAGTGTTTCACTTTTACCAACTTATTCATCTCTTTTAAATTTGGTCTGCTGTGTAAACTACCATGAAAACATAATATGACATATGCCAAAATAATCAGTTTCCCATCAGTTCTTAACTTCAAAAAATTACTAATTATGGCTTTCAGAAAGTGTCAAGGATATAAATGAAAATCAAAGCTACTATCTAATGTTAGAGATCATGAAATGAAATTTAAGGAAAATCCAGTCTTTACAATTCTTTTACCTGCAGCTTCAAGGATTAGAATAATAGAATCATAGAATATCAGAGTTGGAAGGGACCTCAAGAGGTCATCTAGTCCAACCCCCTGCTCAAAGCAGGACCAATTCCCAGCTAAATCATCCCAGCCAGGGCTTTGTCAAGCCGGGCCTTAAAAACCTCCAAGGAAGGAGATTCCACCACCTCCCTAGGTAACGCATTCCAGTGTTTCACCACCCTCCTAGTGAAATAGTTTTTCCTGATATCCAACCTGGACCTCCCCCACTGCAACTTGAGACCATTGCTCCTTGTTCTATCATCTGCCACCACTGAGAACAGCCGAGCTCCATCCTCTTTGGAACCCCCCTTCAGGTAGTTGAAGGCTGCTATCAAATCCCCCCTCATTCTTCTCTTCTGGAGACTAAACAATCCCAGTTCCCTCAGCCTCTCCTCATAAGTCATGTGCTCCAGACCCCTAATCATTTTTGTTGCCCTCCGCTGGACTCTTTCCAATTTCTCCACATCCTTCTTGTAGTGTGGGGCCCAAAACTGGACACAGTATTCCAGATGAGGCCTCACCAATGTCGAATAAAGGGGAACGATCACGTTCCTCGATCTGCTGGCATTTCCCCTACTTATACAGCCCCAAATGCCGTTAGCCTTCTTGGCAACAAGAGCACACTGTTGACTCATATCCAGCTTCTCGTCCACTGTGACCCTTAGGTCCTTTTCTGCAGAACTGCTACCTAGCCATTCGGTCCCTAGTCTGTAGCAGTGCATGGGATTCTTCCGTCCTAAGTGCAGGACTCTGCACTTGTCCTTGTTGAACCTCATCAGGTTTTTTTTGGCCCAATCCTCTAATTTGTCTAGGTCCCTCTGTATCCGATCCCTACCCTCTAGTGTATCTACCACGCCTCCTAGTTTAGTGTCATCTGCAAACTTGCTGAGAGTGCAGTCCACACCATCCTCCAGATCATTAATAAAGATATTAAACAAAACCGGCCCCAGGACCGACCCTTGGGGCACTCCGCTTGAAACCGGCTGCCAACTAGACATGGAGCCATTGATCACTACCCGTTGAGCCCGACGATCTAGCCAGCTTTCTATCCACCTTACAGTCCATTCATCCAGCCCATACTTCTTTAACTTGGCGGCAAGAATACTGTGGGAGACCGTATCAAAAGCTTTGCTAAAGTCAAGGAATAACACATCCACTGCTTTCCCCTCATCCACAGAGCCAGTTATCTCATCATAGAAAGCAATTAGGTTAGTCAGGCATGACTTCCCCTTCGTGAATCCATGCTGACTGTTCCTGATCACTTTCCTCTCCTCTAAATGTTTCATAATTGATTCCTTGAGGACCTGCTCCATGATTTTTCCAGGGACTGAGGTGAGGCTGACTGGCCTGTAGTTCCCCGGATCCTCCTTCTTCCCTTTTTTAAAGATGGGCACTACATTAGCCTTTTTCCAGTCATCTGGGACCTCCCCCGATCGCCATGAGTTTTCAAAAATAATGGCTAATGGCTCTGCAATCTCACCCGCCAACTCCTTTAGCACCCTCGGATGCAGCGCATCCGGCCCCATGGACTTGTGCACGTCCAGTTTTTCTAAATAGTCCCGAACCACTTCTTTCTCCACAGAAGGTTGGTCACCTTCTCCCCATGCTGTACTGCCCAGTGCAGCAATCTGGGAGCTGACCTTGTGCGTGAAGACAGAGGCAAAAAAATCATTGAGTACATTAGCTTTTTCCACATCCTCGGTCACTAGGTTGCCTCCCTCATTCAGTAAGGGGCCCACACTTTCCTTGATTTTCTTCTTGTTGCTAACATACCTGAAGAAACCCTTCTTGTTACTCCTAACATCTCTTGCTAACTGCAACTCCAAGTGTGATTTGGCCTTCCTGATTTCATTCCTGCACGCCTGAGCAATATTTTTATACTCCTCCCTGGTCATTTGTCCAATCTTCCACTTCTTGTAAGCTTCTTTTTTGCGTTTAAGATCAGCAAGGATTTCACTGTTTAGCCAAGCTGGTCGCCTGCCATATTTACTATTCTTTCTACACATCGGGATGGTTTGTTCCTGCAACCTCAATAAGGATTCTTTAAAATACAGCCAGCTCTCCTGGACCCCTTTGCCCTTCATGTTATTCTCCCAGGGGATCCTGCCCATCTGTTCCCTGAGGGAGTCAAAGTCTGCTTTTCTGATTGAATTTAATGATCCGTAGTCAAGATCAAAACTAATTTTAGATGTGTTACACAGATTTGATACATCTCTGCTGAACCCTAGAAAGAATGACCTATTCAACTTTCCTCCAAAGAGGGCTTTGGCTAGTATTAGTAGAGTTTTCCAGCTTCAGATGTAATTACACCACCACACTGGTAACATTCAGTCACTCTTTAATTTAATTAAACAAAAATTCTTCATATTGCCCTAGGACTGTGAAAAAAATTTCTCGGTAGCAAAACTGTTGGAGAAAAACAATCATTTTTCTCCTTTTGAAGAAAATGTTAAATGTTATGGGTTTGCCTTAAATATTTGCTTGTTCTCTTTCTAAAGAGAAAAAAAAATTACACACACAGATACCTGCTGTTTTACCAAGAGAAACTGTTTTGCCGTAAATCTGGAATATCTCTACATGCTTGTGCTCCATATGATCCACTTCCTTGCCTCCATGTCCCACTCTGACACCAACTGGCAGGACCTGCTGTCACCAGTGGATGGCAAGGAGCCCTGATGGCCCAGCATCCATGATTATGGCTCCACACAGGAGCCACCAATTGGAGTGTGCTTTGTGTGCATCACCGGTCGCCTGACACATGCCCCTTTTGCAATGAGAGAGACCCTGGCATAGAGCTACTTAGAGTGTGTCAGGATGCAGCCTCTTTTCTGGCTCCTCCAGAATCTCTGGCTGAGGTTCTGGTGGCATTTTTCTCCGCACCTCTTTGTATTTGCACATCCCATCTGTGGCCCACAAAGTTGTGAGACCTCCTTGTCAGCCTGCTCCTGACTTTGACCACCATGACCATCCGCCAGACCAGGAGGAGGAACATAAGAATGGTCATATGGGGTCAGACCAAAGATCCATCTAGCCCAGTATCCTGTCTCCTGACAGTGGCTAGTGCCAGGTGCTTTGGGGGGAATGAACAGAACAGGGAATCATCAAGTGATCCATTCCCTGCCGCCCATTCCCAACTTCTGGCAAACAGAGGCTAGGGACACTGTCTCTGTCCATCTTGGCTATTGCCATTGATGGACCTATCCTCCATGCATTTATCAAGTTCTTTTTTGAACCCTGTTATAGTTTAGGCCTTCACAACATCCTCTGGCAAAGAATTCCACACGTTGACGGTGTGTTGTGTGAAGAAATATTTCCTTTTGTTTGATTTAAACCTGCTGCTTATTAATTTCATTGGGTGACTCCTAGTTCTTGTGTTATGAGAAGGAGTAAATAACACTTCCTTATTTACTTTCTCCACACCAGTCATGATTTTATAACACTTTATCATATTCCTCCTTAGTCATCTCTTTTCCAGTCCCAGTTTTATTAATCTCTCCTCATATGGAAGCTGTTCCATACCCCAATCATTTTTATTGCTCTTTTCTGTATCTTTTCCAATTCCAATATATATGTTTTTTGAGATGGGGCAATCACATCTGCACGCAGTATTCAATATGTGGGCGTACATAGATTTATATGCAGGCAATATGATATTTTCTGTCTTATTATCTATCCCTTTCTTAATGATTCCCAACATTCTATTCACTTTTTTGATGGCCGCTGCATATTGAGTGGATGTTTTCAGAGAACTATCCGCAATGACTCCAAGATCTCTGTCTTGAGTGATAATAGCTAATTTATACCCCATCATTTATATGTATGGTTGAGATTATGTTTTCCAATGTTCATTACTTTGCTTTTATCAACATTGAATTTCATCTGCCATTTTGTTGCCCAGTCACCCAGTTTTGTGAGGTCCCTTTGTAACTCTTCACAGTCTGTTTTGGACTTAACTATCTTGAGTAGTTTTGTATCATCTGCAAATTTTGCCACCTCACTGTTTACCCCTTTTTTCAGATCATTTATGGATATATTAAATAGGACTGGTCTACTTACCTCTCTCCATTCTGAAAACTGACCATTTATTCCTACCCTTTGTTTCCTATCTTTTAACTAGTTACTGATCCATCAGAGGACCTTCCCTCTTATCCCATCACAGTTTACTTTGTTCAGGAGCCCTTGCTGAGGCACCTTGTCAAAGGCTTTCTCAAAGTCTAAGTACACTATATCCACTGGATCTCCCTTGTCCACATGCTTGTTGACCCCCTCAAAGCTCTCTGCTCTGTGACTGTAGGGCCTGTTTCTGCTTCCTCATTGTCTCACGGCTCTGGGTAACATTCCTCTGGGTGGTGTCCACTGGCTCCCAGGACTCCTTTGAGGAGTAGTGTGCACTATCTGGGGTTCTCTGCTTGGTCTCCCTCTGGATTCTTTGTTTTGGCCCTATGTCTTTCACTTCTGCCTGTTTTCTCTTTTTTTGTCCCCCATAATCAGTTGCTGACTGGGTTTTGTGGTCCTCCCTGCCTGGTTTAGGAGGTGGCCATTTAGTTTCAAGCAGGCCTAGGCTAACCCATCCCAGTACCCACAATACATACAGACAGTATCAGCTTCCACCTTAGTTGTAGAATAGGATTGTCTTGGGGCAAAAATACAGACCAGAGAGTCAGGCAATCTGAAGTCAATTCCCATTTTTGCTGCAGACTAGCTGTGTGACTTTAGTCAAGTCACTTAACCTGCAAGCTGGAATCCTGGGGTGGAAACTTAGACTAACATGTGGGCATCAGTCATACAAAAAGAAGCATGATTTACTGGACAGCTGAGGGTGGATAACCTTAAACTCAGTGTTCTCTCAAACTATACTGTGTGAAGCTTTTCCAGGAAACATGAAAACAAATCTAAAAGGGACTGTGAAGCTGGGAGGGAAGCCTATGAGAGAGTCTCCCTTTCAAAATGGTCTGAATAATGGGCAAGTTGGAGAATCACTATATATAACTAAAGCCATTGACAAGTTTGAGAAAACTGAGGCCCAGTCCTCAGCGCTCTGTTTGTCATGCTTTTCCTCAGTAATGCCAAAGTTAGCTTTAAGTCACCTTTGTGATGACCCTGGTATAATTTTAAGGTGGCCTCAAGGCTGTTATAAATTATACCTGTTTCTAAGGGCCATTACACCAGCTGAGGATTGCAAGAGCACAGTACGCTCTGGTCACCCTTTGGTACACACGCTAAGTATGTCTGGGGATATGTGCAGCAAGAGGATATGGTATAGAGCCACCTATTTTGGCTCTATAGTGGCCAAAGATTTCCCCTTCTGAGGGAATCCTCAGCTGCCTACGTAGGGCAGTTTTGAGGAACATTTGTGTTGCCAGAGTAGTGCAAAGGAACCCTTAGTCTGTACTTTACAAATGCTGAAGCTGTACATAACTGAAAAGGTCAACTCTTCCTTCTCCTGTGGAATGAAAAGTTGGAGGCCTGTAGTGCCAAAGAGTTCTCTGAATTTGAAGGCATCTTCCCACCTCTTAGTCAACGGCACATATAAATTGCTTCCTTTTATAATCTATTAAAATGTTGTAGGTGAACTGTGTTCTATGCAATGTTCACTGCATAACTTCATTTCAGCTTCTGGTTACTATTCATTGTAAATCTCAAATATTATCCAAATAGAGGCGGCCTCTAATTCTCTGAATTTTATAAATGGGCCAAGCAAAATAGCTAATATTTTTTTAACTTTCTAAATTGGGAGGATTATCTTGGTAATTTTCGTGCTCAAAGTCTGCTAACCATCCTGATATGTCTGGTACAGGACTGTTTTTACAATAAATGAATGAGTTTTCTGATGGCCTGTAAGCAACAAGCATGAAATTTCACTGATCATTATTCCCAACCATGTGGACCTGTTTTTCATCAGGAAATGTTGACATTTAGTCCATAACAGTTGGAGCATCATTTCTGAATATATATAAGGTGCTAGAGGCAATCAAAAATCATTAAAACTTCTGTTCCCAGTTTAAAGAGAAGCTGTACAAACAGAGGTGGAAGTTGTAAAACAGTGAAAAAACTGTTAAATTCTGTATTTGGAAGGAAGAAAACTATTTGTAAAACCCATAATTTTTTTGGCCAAGGTATCTATTATATATTAAATGAAGCTAATGAGGTGGCCTAAAAAGCATAGACCACTAAAATATCAGTTTGCTTTTCTTTATCTTTTAGTGAGGATTATGAACAGGAGCTGTACTTTCCCGTTACTATTAGAGAAGCTAAAGAAAGCTATTTAGAGCAAAAGCACTGCCTAAGACACAGTTATTTCAGTACTCTGTAGGCCTAACTTAGTGTACCTAGTCAATGCCCCAAAACTTCATTACCGCAGAGTTAAGATTGCGGTCGTGTCTTGTGCCCTTCTAGAACTTCAAGTTTAGCTACACTGAAACTCTGAAAACCAGGAAATTAAGGTAACACAAATATAAACTTCAGAGAGACCCAGGAAATGCACAGTAAAAGTACATGCCACCCTTGCAACTCAGCCTTAACTCTAGAGCTGGCAATAGCCACTGTGAATGGTTGAGTGATGGGGGTCTCGGGGATGGGGGCGGGGAGGTGCTAGGGGTACTATAGTAAGTAGACATGAGGAAGTTCTAAGAGAATGTGCCATTGTGTGTGTTGTCCTGAGTTCCACAGATTGGAGTTGCAGCATTGACTGCATGCTGTCCCACTGCGTTAACTGTGTTAGGTTTAGTTTTATTGAATGGTGGGGGTTTAGTTGGAACAGGTTGGCAGAATTGTCACCATGGTCTGAGGAGAGGGGCATGTGTACTTTGAAGGATGAAGGATGCTTCATTTCAGCACTGAGTTCTGAACGTTGCGTCAGTAGCAGTGCACGGGGTGGTCTTGTCATGGGGATTGTCAGCAGTGGTGTTGAACATGACAGTGGTCTCTGGGAATTAGTGAAGGGTAAGTGAAAGCAATGTCTCAGAAGGAATCCTCAGGGCAAAGGTGAAGGGGTGGTAGCATCTAGCAAGTCTGGGGTGGTTTGTGTGGAGTAGGTTTGAGTACCTGCCAGATATAGGTAGCTCCTGTTTGCTATGCCTGATATAAATCCCAGTTTTGCCTTAGTAAAGAGATGGTGTTAGATTTTGTCCTACAGTGTTCATGTGCTCTGTACCCTGAGAGTTCTGTAGCATCTTCAAGGATAGAGTGATAGTGTGTGTTATTGGTGTGTTGGGGTATCAAAAAGGGCAGAGTTGATTGAGGGGGGGGATATAATAGACATCTATAAAATCCTGAATGGTGTGGAGAAAGTGACTAAGGAAGTGTTATTTGCCCCTTCACATAACACAAGAACTGGGGGTCACTCAATGAAATGAGTAGACAACAGGTTTAAAACAAACATAAGGGAGTACTTTTTCACACAATGCACTATGAACCTGTGGAACTCATTGCCAGGGCATATTGTGAAGGCCAAAAGTACAACTGGGTTCAAAAAAGAATTTAAAAGTTCTTGAGGGATAGGTCCATCAATGGCTATTAGCCAAGAGGCTAGAGACATAACCCCATGCTCTGGGTGTCCATACCTCTGATTGCCAGAAGCTCGTCCTGGGCAGAAGGGGATGGATCACTCAATAAATTGGCCTGTTCTGTTCATTCCCTCTGAAGCATCTGGCACCGGTCACTGTTGGAAGACAGAATACTGGGCTAGATGGACCATTGGTCTGACCCAGTGTAGCTGTTCTTTTGAGAAACCACCACTCCAGGAATAACAATAGGAGAACATTTTGTTGTTAACAGAAGAAAGCTAGAAATAGGAAAAAATAATAATTAATTTTCTTCTTTCCTCTATCTACCTAATTAACAGAGAACTAAGGTAGCCCCAATTACTGACCTTTGGTTTTATAAAGTGAAAACATATTTGGGTTACAGGTAGGTAGGTGCATAACAACCAGTGAAACATGAACATGTTTTACCAATGAGAACCTCATCTTATTGAGTTATTTGAAAGAGAATGATAATTAGCAAATAAATGAGATGAAGCAGCTAATAAAATAGGAAGCTCATAGCAAGTAACAATATTCTCCACCATCCCTAGCTGTACATCACCACTATTACTGGCTGGGAAACAAACTTTCCCTCCTGTAAAAACTGTTTTATATTTGGTCAAAGAAGTGGATTTTTTCCCCTGGGGTTTTGGTTGAAAATCAAACTTTTGATGAAAACTTTTAACGAAAACTTTAAATTCAGGAACTTTAGACCAGATGTAGTTCTGACTCAAAAACTAACATCTTTTTAGATTTTCTTTATGCCAGGAAATATTAAAATACATTGTATGAGGCCTTGTTAAATTAGAGTGGAGTCTTCTTACTACTGATCTTTTTTTGTGATCAGGCATGCATCTTGCATTTAGCACCCATGTCTTGGATCATGATCACCTTTACATACAAGTCCTATAGATTGTAACAGAATGTGATAACCTTTCTATCATATGTTCTTAACCAGCCTGTAGAATTTAAAAGAGAATGATCTCTTTTGGAATTTTGTTTTCCTGTACCTTTGATTTTGTTGGACTTTTCCATGAGGTCATGGGCCAGGCCAACCAATAACAAAAATGACTGTTAAAAATCTCCTACTTATTTAATTATATCACTGACTTCATTTGTACTTGCAACCTGAGGTCCCATCTGATAAGGGATACTAAAAAAAGCACATGACATGAGTTTGCTTATGTTTTGAGATCTTGCACCAGTTCCTCAGCTGGTGTAAATCAACATACTTCCAAGGATTTCAGTGGAAATCATGATTTCAATGGAGTTGTGCTAATTTACCCTAGCTGGGTGAGATCTGCCCCCCTTATCCCACCTTTGGGATGTTGTGTAATGCAGCATAAAGCTAATGAAAGACTGCAGCATGCAAACTGTTCCAATATCTCCTAACATACCCATACCCTGAGTGTATTTCACTTCCGAAGACCAAATGCTGCTGTATCAAGTGTATATGCAAATACCAGAAAACAGTGCATGAAGCCATGGTGTTGCAAGAGTACACAGCAGGAGACACGTAGAAAATCTGCTCTTAGGGTTTCCATTACAGGAGACACAAAGACGCATAATGGGGTAAGAAGTCAAGGGGCATAGTATGCCTGTTTATACATGTACTTGTATCTGGCTACATTGAACAAGTCCTTGGTTATAACTCCTATGCATGACCCTCCATTCAGTTTACTGTATTCCTATTCTGAGAAGGAATGGGTTATACAGGGGGAGCTTTCTTCAAGGTGTTCACTGCCAGAATATAGATGCATATTAGCATGCTATTGCAGTGTGTATATGTACCCATTTATGGGAGGAAAGGGAAGGAGAATTATAGCTTATTTCAGTTGCTCACCAGAATTTGGCCAAATAAATGGAGATTTTTAATATAAAAAAAATAAATATCTCTAAGAGCCTAGAATCCCCAGTGGCAACTGAAAAAGCACATTTTTTATTTTAGATTCAATCCCAGTCCACAGGTCTCTGGCTTTGAAGTTCTGGTATTTGGGCACAAAGCCATTTTCTGCCAAAGAAACTGATGCAGTACAAAAATAGATGCTAATATATTTACAGTCAAGCAAGAAATATTTTAAAGGCTTATGATTTTTCAAATAGGCAATTTCCCTTGGCTGAAAGCACATCTAGTCCCAGCTGTGGGTGACTTCAAAAGCAAAGATCTGTGGCTGGAGCTGAACCTACAATCCAAACTGCCAGTTTTGGCTCACACAGGGAGGTTTTAGGATCCTCAGAGCCTCATTCTAAATTAACTAACATTAATAAAAGAATAAATACAGATTATAAAGAAAAAGCGTAATGACTGTTTCCTTTTGTATCTGTGGCTGTATTGCTCCCCAGAGTCTCATATGACTAACACATGCTGACTGGAAATGGGTTTGAGCTGCAAAGTTTGGATCTGAATCTTGATCTTGAACCTGCTGAGTTCAGAGGTGTTCAGGTCCAGCCCATTATGGAGACAGACACGAGCAATAAAAACTGGATCCAGAGTTGTGACTCACTTCCCTCCAACAAAGTCGTGTTCAAATCAGGGGCCTTCATTTGGGCCTTTCTATATTTTTGGCTTGTGTGACGGTTGCCTCATCTCATTTTATAGTGGGTGCCATCAAAAAGTGAACAAGTAGCAATAGTGAAATTTGCCATATGGAAAAGTATGTCCATAGGTGCTAAAAATATGCACTCTATCAACACAGCAGACTTTTTTTTATTTAGAGCTGGGCAAATGATCCTCATTGGAAACCTGATTAAGAGATATGCTTATCCAGTCATGGAATGGAAACAAGCTCCATGATGCACGTGTCCAAACAAAAATAGCCAATGCAGTTCAAATGTTGAATGCTTGCAGCACAGTCTATACACCCAAGATTATTTGTAGAAACCACATGGCAAATATTTTCAAACAAAAAATGAACTCAAGAAAATTATAAGCTGCATTCTTTACATTGATCTTCACTGCAGAGAATGTGAGGGATATTCCCACACCTTAGCCATTCTTTTTAGGTGACAAATCAGAGGAACTGTCCCAGACTGAGGTGTCAGTAGGGGAGGTTTGGGAACAAATTAATAAATTCAAAGCAATAATTCCCCAGGATGAGATGGGATTCACTCAAGAGTTCTGAAGGAGCTCATATATGAAATTGCAGAACTACTATTTGTAGTATGTAACCTGTCACTTAAATCACCTTCTGTACCAGATGAGTAGAGGACAGCTAATGTGACACCAATTTTTTTTAAAAGGCTTCAGAGTCAATCCAGACAATTATGGACTGGTAAATCTAACTTCAGTATCAGGGAAATTGGTTGAAACTATAGTAAAGAACGAAATGATCAGACATATAGATAAATACGATTTGTTAGGGAAGAGTCAACAAGACTTTTGAAAAGGGAAATCATGCTTCACCATTCTATTAGAATTCTTTGAGGGGGGTCAACAAACATGGACAAGTGTGATCCAGTGGCTATAGTGTATTTTGGCTTTCAGAAAGCCTTTAACAAGGTCCCTCACCAAAGGCTCTTAAGCAAACTAAGCAGTCATGGGCTAGAGGGAAGGTCCTAACATGGAACAGTAACTGGTTAAAAGACAGGAAACAAAGGATAGGAATAAATGGAAGAAGGTAAATAGTGGTGTCCCCCAGGGATCTGTATTGGGCACAGTACTGTTCAACATATTCATAAATGATCTGAAAAAGGGTAAATAGTAAGGTGGGAAAGTCTGCAGACAACACAAAATTACTCAAGATAATTAAGTCCAAAAGAGACTGAGAAGAATTACAAAGGGATCTCCCAAAATTGGGCAACAAAATGGCAGATGGAATAAATACTGGAAAGCATAATCCCAAATATACATACAAAATGATGGGATCTAAATTAGCTGTTACCACTCAAGAAAGAGGTCTTGGATTTATTGTGGATAGTTTTCTGAAAACATCCACTCAATGTGCAGCACCAGTCAAAAAAGTGAACAGAATGTTGGGCATCATTAAAAGAGGGATAGATAATAAGACAGTAAACATCATAATGCCACCATATAAATTCATGGTACGCCCACACCTTGAATACTGCCTGCAGTTTTGGTCACCCCTTCTCAAAAAAGATATATTAGAAATAGAAAAGGCACAGAAAAGGGTAACAAAAATTATTAGGGGTATGGAACGGCTTCCATATGAGGAGAGATTTAAAAGATTGGGACTTTTTAGCTTGGAAAAGAGATGACTAAGGGAGGATATGATAGAGATATATAAAATCATGAATGGTGTGGAGACAGTGAATAAGGAATTGTTGTTTACCCCTTCACATAACACAAAAACCAGGGGTCACCCAATGAAATTAATAGGCAGCAGGTTTAAAATAAACAAAAGCAAGTACTTCTTCATACATAGCACAGTCAAGCTGTGGAACTCATTGCCAGGGAATGTTGTGAAGGCCAGAATTGTAACTGGGTTAAAAAAAGAATTAGATAAGTTCATGGAGAATAAGTCCATAAATGGTTATTAGCCAAGATGTCCACAAATACAACCCCATGTTCTGGATGGCTCTAAGGGCAGGTCTTCACTACCCGCTGGATTGGTGGGTAGTGATTGATCTATCGGGGATTAATTTATCACGTCTCATCTAGACGCGGATAAATCGATCCCTGAACATGCCCCCTTTCGACTCCGGAACTCCAGCTCGTGAGAGGCGGAAGCGGAGTCGACGGGGCAGCGGCAGCAGTCGACTTGCCGCCATCCTCACGGCCAGGTAAGTCGACCTAAGATACACTGACTTCAGCTATGCTATTCGCGTAGTTGAAGTTGCATATCTTATGTCGACTCCCCCTCCCTCAGTGTAGACCAGGGCTAAGCCTCTGACTGCTAGGTGCTGGGACGAGACGGCCAGGGGATGGATCACTTGATTGCCCTGTTCTGTTCATTCTCTTGGAAGCATCTGGGATTGGCCACTGTTGGAATGCAGGATACTGGGCTAGATGGGCTATTGGTCTGACCCAGTATGGCCATTCTTATGTTTATGTTCTTATGCTTATGGATAATTCATGAACATTAGAAGTGGTAATATTTCCTGAATAAATATTGAATAAAAAAATAAAAACAATGAATAATTTATTTGTCCAGCTCTAATATTTCTAGTTGGGGTTGAGTCAAAATCCATCACAACTCAGTGTGACTTCGATGATTAACACAACACTATAAAATATCATGAAATTAATTTCCTCATTGTTTAGATAAAGCACCATATACCAGACTATTACAATGCTTGTTAGTTTATTGAAAACTGCCATTGTGAGGTTTTCAAAAAAATATTTGCTCTTAAGGAAGAAATTTACAGGCACTTGATAAATTAATGTTGCAGCTAAAGTGGGGCATCTGTCACACAAATTATCACTAAGTGAAGCCCGGAACGCTGAATGCATTCAGCACGACAGCAGTAATTTATATAATGATTTAACACACTTCACATCCTACCTTGATACAATTATAATAGAAAAAGCTTTCCTGCCGACAGTAACAGATGTTACTCTAGATATTTTTGCTGCAATCAGACCGGAGGCAATCAGCAATGAATGAAGTTGTTTCCCCAGCAGGCAGAAATTTACTCTGCCAATCAAGGTCTGGAAAAAAAATGTGAAAAGGACTTTGCTGTAAACAGCAAGGTTCATTTTAAAGCCTCTATTATTCTCATTTTGCTCATTTTTTCGGGTCTATTTCTAACCACCTCCTTTTCCCAACTAACTTCCCCCGCTGGAAACCTTTCCCTACTTTCTTTCATTAGACAAATGTCTTTATTAAACATAGACCCAAACCTAAGCCCCAGAGATCTGAATTTCCCTTAATTTCATTGTGAGATTTTAAACCCGATTCTATAATGAGACGAACCAAAACTTCAGATGTAAACATCCTGAAACTTGTCAGCTAAAGGATTTGGAATCTAAATCTGAATTTTGTAGTTGATGCTTATATCTGCTTCTAGGAACTGTAAAACCAAACTAAGCTGTCAGCTTGACAGTAACAGGTAATGGGTCACGTGTACATGCACTAGAAGATAAGAAATGTAGCTACAATAACTCATTTGATAGGGACTGTTTGATCAATGAGTGGAACTAATGGGTTCCATGATGGAGTTTCTCAGTAAAGCTTCCTCCCTGTAAAGTTTTAAATTATATCAGAGATGTTGACATTGTCTTGAAATTAATTTAGACGCTGGAGGAAAAAAACACCCAGAGATGAATTAGCAAAGGAATCCTTTGCACAGATGATTAAATGACTTCTGGTCTAGCATCAGAAGACACTATAAGCCAAAGGCACCTATATATAGCCAACAAACTTTTGAATTATTACTATGTGTGAGTGTGGTGCTATTGAATGTTGCTGAACTGACAGCCTTGGGGACTGAAGATTTTTATTCACATTATGGCAGTATCCTGGGCAGTTGCTGTGCAAGCTATGTAACCTTGCCTGTCAATATGCTTCAGTCCTTACCAGGCTTTTGCTACTCTTGGAAAAGACTTGTTTTGGAAAACGTTATATAATGCATTTGACCATGACCATCCAAACCATTTTTAAACACTAAAGTTTTATAACAATCTGCTAATTAAAACGTGTTACATTTTCTAACTCATTTTCCCAGTTTAGACAAAGCTGTACAAGGACCAACTTTGCAAAGTTTACTGGCCATTGTCAGAAGACTGGATACTGGGCTAGACAGGCCATTGGTTTGACCCAGTATGGTCATTCTGATGGTCTTATTTCACACAGGTTATTGAGGAGGCAACAGATGACAACCACCTTGTCATCACTGTTTAGGGCTTGTCTGCAAGGGGAAGTAACAGCTATTCCTGGTTAACTCAATGTGTGGATGCTATTCCAAAGTGGATTAAGCTAATTTGAAATAAGGTATTGTTATTCCAGAAAAAGAATATCTACACAGGAATTTAATCAGGAATAACCATTCCACTTTAAATACACACTCTGTCTTAATCCAAATTAATTTCCCTGCATACACAATTTATACGAGCTATCTACAAGTGAAAGGGAAGTATGTGTGTGTGTGTCATTGCCTATCACCTGAGCCACAGTGGAAAGGTTGAGCCAATTTGTTTATTTATATTCTGCCCTTCATTGTGCCAAGCAACCTCAATCTTCTCCTTCCAGTCCTCTTTCTGCCACTGCCAATGCTATCCTCATAGACTCATAGACTCATAGACTTTAAGGTCAGAAGGGACCATTATGATCATCTGGTCTGACCCCCTGCATGCTGCAGGCCATAAAACCGTCCCTACCCCTTCCCTGGACTCTGCTGCTGAAGTCCCCAATCCTGTTATTAGTGACTTCAATCGGCAGAGACCCTCCTGCTAGAGATCCCTGCCCCATGCTGCGGAGGAAGGCGAAAAACCTCCAGAGGCTCAGCCAATCTGCCCTGGAGGAAAATTCCTTCCCGACCCCAAATATAGCGATCAGTAAGACCCCGAGCATATAGGCAAGAGTCTCCATCCTGACCCCTTTTAGCCATTATGCTATTTACCTACCATTGCTTGGTTTTCCTTGACTACTATGTTTTACCATTAAACCATTCCCTCCATAAACTTATCTAACTTAATCTTAAAACCAGACAGGTCCCTCGCCCCCACCGTTTCCCTCGGAAGGCCGTTCCAATATTTCACCCCTCTGACAGTCAGAAACCTTCGTCTAATTTCAAGCCTGAACTTCCCCACGGCCAGTTTATATCCATTCGTTCTTGTATCCACGTTAGTACTAAGCTGGAATAATTCTTCTCCCTCCCTTGTATTAATCCCTCTAATATATTTAAAGATAGCAATCATATCCCCTCTCAGCCTTCGTTTTGTCAGACTAAACAACCCAAGCTCCTCTAGTCTCCTTTCATACGACAGGTTTTCCATTCCTCTGATCATCCTAGTGGCCCTTCTCTGCACCCGTTCCAGTTTGAGTTCATCTTTTTTAAACATGGGAGACCAGAACTGCACACAGTACTCCAAATGAGGTCTCACCAGCGCCTTGTACAACGGAAGCAGGACCTCCTTATCCCTACTAGATATACCTCGCCTAATGCATCCCAAGACAGCATTGGCTTTTTTCACCGCCACGTCACATTGTCGACTCATAGTCATCCTGCGGTCTACAAGGACCCCTAGGTCCTTCTCCTCTTCCGTTACTTCTAACCAATGCGTCCTGTACTCACTTCTCTTCTTAGGGGGCTTGATCCTGTGCCATTGAAGTCATCAAGAACTTTGCCATGGGCCCAGATCCACAAAGGTACATAGGTGCCTAAGTCTGGGGTTTAGGCACATAAGTCTTAGTTTTGGCTCCACTGCAATCCACAAAACTCCTGCTGAACCCTGTAGGTTCCTAAACTCACTTGGCACTTAAGTTTTCAGAGTAAATGTTCCCTAGACATGTATGTTTCTGCCTCTGAGCATGCGCCCAGGCATCTGTCTCCAGCTTAGGCCCCAGAGTGATTCACAAACTTGAGGAAAATAAGCATTCGATGCCTAAATCATGGGCGGGGCCTGGTCTAGTAGGCATGCTCAAAGGCCACTTACCAGATCGTGTCTCATTCAAAATCTGGGGGTGCCCACTTTATAACTTTTAGCCTAGTGGTTAGAGTGCCTGCCTATCTCTAAGAGGGGTAGGGAATTGCACACACCCCTGTCATTAGCATCTCCCATTGGCTGGCTTTAGGTAGCTCCCCCACTAGCATGCTGACTTTTGTGGATCATATTGGAAGGTGCCTATCTCTCCCCGTTCATTATAAAGGGAGCGTAGGCACCTAAATTAGCTTTATGGATTGCAGTGTTGTCCCTGTGATTTTTTTAGGCTCCTAAAAGTTAGGTGCAATAACGCTCAGCATTGCAATGTCTGAGGCCAGGTCTACACTCAACAGTTAAATTAACCCAGCTACGTCACTCAGGGGTGTGAAAAATCCACACCCCTGAACAATGCAGTTAAACCAACCTAACCCTCAGTGTAGACAGCACCATGTCCACGGAAGAGTTCTTTCTTCGACCTGCCTCTTGGGGAGGTGGATTACCTATGCCAGTGGGAGAACCCCTCCAGTCATTGTAATGAGTGTCTACATTAAGTGTCTACTCTATGGATGCGAAACCTGGGTGACCTATCAACAGCACCTCAAGAATTTGAGAGGTATCACCAACAATGTCTCCGGAAGAGCCTTCGCGTCAAGTGGCAAGATCGCCGCACTAATGCCAGCATCCTCGCTGAAGCCAATGTCACCAGCATTGAAGCAATGATCCTCATGCACCAACATCACTGGGCTGGACATTGTGTGCGGATGCCAGACTCTCGTCTCCCAAAACAAGTCCTCTACTCTCAGCTCACCCATGGTCAGAGATCCCGTGGTGGTCAGAGGAAACGCTACAAAGAGACACTGAAAGTGTATCTTAAGAAAACTGATGTGGACATCACAAGCTGGGAAGAGCAAGCCACCAACTGACGCCAATGGCACCATGTATTCCATCAGGCAGTGGCCCACTTCGAGGAGAAGCACCTTGCCCTCGAAGCTGAAAAGAGAGAGGAGGAAGGAAAAAGAAATAACTTTCTCCCAGCAGGCTGCTGGCCTACCACAAAATATCTGTACCTACTGCGGGCAGATTTGCAGTTCCAGGATCGGACTCCTGAGTCACTTCAGGACCCATATATAAATCCATGGTAGAGATCATCCTCAAATCGAGGGATCGCCAATCAATCTACACTGAAGCGCTGCAGCGGCACAGCTGCAACTGTGCCACTGTAGTGTTTCAAGTATGGGCAAACCCTAAATCCATTTGTGGATCCCACTTATAATATCTTGCTTAGTTGACGTTATATTATCCTTATTTTTTTATCAAAACTATGGGATAGATTCTATCATCCTTACAAAGTGGTTGTTGCTTGTCTCTTCTTTATCATCATGTAAAATTGTGTGTCCTTTTAAAATTAATAAAGATATCATTAAAAATAATTACATACACTAAAATTTCAGGCCCTGAAATATGCATGCATATCTGATGGTAGAATTGGGCCCAGTATGAACTTATGCCCAGTGGTTGCATACGGTAATATAACTAAGCTGTTTTCTGTGGTCCAGCTTCAGATACTAAATCAATGCGGCAGGTCAAGGTCTGTTTTCCATATTTTATCAAATGTAGGATTATTTTCCAGTATATAAGTTTCTCACTCATCCCCCAGCCCAAGATGTTATTTAAGAATTCCTTGTCAGATGGTATATAAAGGCCTCTCTTCAACAAATTCACTTTATGACAACCATTAGACATTTTCTCTATTTATAAGCTCTAAAATATAGCACTGGTTGAAAAGAGGGAATTTTTTCCTGAATCTTTTTCTAATTATTTTGCATTATATCTATCTGAAATTTGAAAAAAAAAAAGATTTTTTTCTTGTTTTTTTTTTTTATTGAAATTAAAAAAAAATTATACCAACTCTATTAAAAAAAACAACAACACTTACTGTCATCGCTGGAATTTTGACTGAGTACTAAAAATGAAGATAAGATCATAACCCGTTTATATAGGAACATCAATTGCAACAAAAAAGAATCAGGATCTGGAACTAACGCTAGCTGGTAGTCTTGTTGATGATGTATTAAGGTCAAATAGAATATAATACAGCAGGGATTGGCAACCTTTGGCACGTGGCTCTCCAGAGTAAGCCCTCTGGCTGCAGTTCGCCACTTCAGGACAATGGGGGTGGCAGGAAGCAAGGGCCAGCACATCCCTCAGCCCGCGCCGCTTCCCGCAGCCCCCATTGGCCTGGAGCAGTGAACCGCGGCCAGTGGGAGCCGCGATCGGCCGAACCTGCGGACATGGCAGGTAAACAAACCGGCCTGGCCTGCCAGAGTGCTTACTCTGGTGACCCACGTGCCAAAGGTTGCCAATCCCTGCAGTACAGCATGCCCATTCAGAGTCTGATTCCGCAGTGCATGACTACCTAGACCAGGGGTCTCAAACTCAAATGACCACGAGGGCCGCATGAGGACTAGTGCATTGGCCCGAGGGCCACATCACTAACACCCCCTACTTGCTGCCCCTGCCCCCACCTCCTTCCATGAGGCCCCACCCTTGCCCCGCCTCTTCCCTGCCCCCATTCCAACCCCTTCCCCAAAGTCCTCACCCCAACTGTACCCCCTCCCTGCCCCCAGGGGGTGCAGGAGGAGTGCGGGGTGTGGCGGGGGCTCAGGGCAGGGAGTTGGGGTGCAGGAGGGGTGAGAGGTGCAGCAGGGGGTTGGGGTGCAGGAGGGGTGAGGGACGCAGCAGAGGGTTGGGGTGCAGGGTGTGGCAGGGGGCTCCAGGCAGGGGGTTGGGGTGCAGGAGGAGTGAGGGGTGCAGCAGGGGGTTGGGGTGCAGTGTGTGGCAGGGGGCTCAGGGCAGGGGGTTGGGGTGCAGGAGGGGTGTGGGATGCGGCGGGGGGCTCTGGGCAGGGGGTTGGGGTGCAGAAGGGGTGAGGGGGTGCAGCAGGGGATTGTGGTGCAGGGTGTGGCAGGGGGCTCAGGGCAGGGAGTTGGGGTGCGGGAAGGGTGAGGGGTGCAGCAGGGGGTTGGGGTGCAGGGTATGGCAGGGGGCTCAGGGCAGGGAGTTGGGGTGCGGGAGGGGTGTGGGATGTGGCAGGGGGCTCTGGGCAGGGGGTTGGGGTGCAGGAGGGGTGAGGGGTGCAGCAGGGGTGAGGGGTGCAGGGTGTGGCAGGGGGCTCCGGGCAGGGGGTTGGGGTGCGGGAGGGGTGTGGGCTGTGGCAGGGGGTTGGGGTGCAGGGTGTGGCAGGGGGCTCAGGGCAGGGAGTTGGGGTGCAGGAGGGGTGTGGGATGCAGCAGGGGGCTCTGGGCAGGAGGTTGGGGTGCAGGAGGGGGTGAGGGGTGCAGGAGGGAATTGGGGTGCAGGGTGTGGCAGGGGGCTCAGGACAGGGAGTTGGGGTGTGGGAAGGGTGAGGGGTGCAGCAGGGGGTTGGGGTGCAGGATGTGGCAGGGGGCTCAGGGCAGGGGGTTGGGGTGCGGGAGGGGTGTGGGATGCAGCAGGGGGCTCCGGGCAGGGGGTTGAGGTGCAGGAGCGGTGTGGGATGCGGCAGGGGGCTCCGGGCAAGGGGTTGGGGTACAGGAGGGGTGAGGGGTGCAGCAGGGGTGAGGGGTGCAGGGTGTGGGAGGGGGCTCCGGGCAGGGGGTTGGGGTGCAGGAGGGGTGAGGGGTGCAGCAGGGGGCTGGGGTGCAGGGCGTGGCGGGGGGCTTTGGGCAGGGGCTTGGGGTGCAGGAGGGGTGCGGTATGTGGGCTCCGGCCCGGCGCCGCTTACCTAGAGCGAATCTGGGGTGGCAGCGCCGCGCACCGTGGCCAGGACAGGCTCGCTGCCTGCCCTGGCCCATGGCCCCTGACCTCTGGCTCCGCTCCGCTCCAGGAAGCAGACGGAGTCCCTGGGTGTGTGTGTGTGTGGGGGAAACGGCGCCATGTGCTGCTCTTGCTGCTCCTCCAGGTATCTCCCCCAAAGCTCCCATTGGCTGTGGTTCCCCGTTCCCGGCCAATGGAAGCTGCGAGAGCACAGAGCCCTCTACTCGCCCCCTGCCCAGGGCTGCAGGAACATACAGTAGTTCCAGCTGCTTCAGGGACTGGTGCGGGGCTCGCGGTGGCACAACGTAGGCAGAGGGCTGGGGGGTCCACAGGCGGGGGGAGCTTGGTGGACCGCAGGAAAGAACCCCGCGGGCTGCATGTGGCCCGCGGGCCGCGTGTTTGAGACCCCGACCGAGACAGTCAACAAAGATAGATTTGAATCAGAATTCTCATAAGGAATGAATGAGTTTAGCAGCCAGGGATCTGGATTTCTGCTGCCTTGCACTTTGTATATCCAGTTACACCCAGGCATAGTGAGTGCAAAGTGGGTATGAAACATCACCAAACTCAAAGTAACCGACTCACTTAAAAAAGGGGCAGAGGCAGGTGTCAATGAGCACACTGGGTGTAGTTGGTGTTTTTGGAGAGACACTTTTCATATAACATTCTTCACTTTAACAACTGAGCATTTTCTATTATCCTTATGTTGTGTTTGTGGTAAGTCAGTGAAGCTTTAATTTACAGGGCAGGTCTACACTTAAAATGTTACATTGGCTACACTTAGCGCTTAAGTGAAGATGCTCCTAAGGTGACAGGAAAGAGCATCTCCTGTCAGCATAGTTAATTCACCTCCTTGAGAGGTGGTAGCTATGTCGGTGGGAGAAGCTCTCCTGTCCACATAGTGCTGTCTGCACGGGGGGATTAGGTTGGTATAACTATGTCTCTGCGAGGTGTGGATTTTTCACACCCCCGAGCAATGTAGTTATACCAATATAGGTTTGTAGTGTAGACCTGGCCACAGGAAGATACATTATAGATGTAACAAAGCTGTTGTGTTTCAGGGAAAATGTGTTTGTTAGGAAATGAATTGATTTTGACAAAATAAACATGTCCCTTTGGGATAATGGCCAACCAAAATACTGCCAAACCTCTTCTCCCCCCCAGCTCTTCCTGCTTTTTTTAATAAAATGTCTTCCTCTCAAGATGCACAGAACTTGGCTCACAAAGGCTTGCTGCAAAAAGGTTGAGCTCTCATTTAGATTCTAATTTCAAATCTGCTGAGGAAAAACAAGATGCTACAAAATGAAGACAGTGCTTTTTTTCCCTATAGACTGACTGCTTACCCATTCTGAACATCTGGTTTTTAATATAAGGCCTGGAAAAAAATTACAATATTGATATGAGATTACACCTCTGGGGGAATTAAAGGCTCATGCTGAAATATAAAATATGCAATCCTACTGACAGGGCCCCATGGCTTTGAAAAGGAGAGGCTTCTGCCATATTACACAGACATTGAAAATTAGTCAGGTTTCTCTATTCTAATACGTAACAGGTACAATATAGTAAGACTTAATAATGCTTAGTATTTGCATAGCAGCATACATGTTCAAAATTACATTGAGTTAATCTATTTAAAACTTAAGCAGCCTGTATCTAATGTCACTTACATACTGGTTTTGTGCCACTGTAATTCTGCTAGCTTCACTGGAGTTATTCCTAGTTGGCATGAGATCTGAATTAGGCCAAAGGAATTCTGTGGCATCTGCCCATTATTTGCATTGAGATTATACAGGATGTTTACTTACCAAACTCTTATAATCTAAATATTTATTAAATGTCTACAAATAAAAGGAGATTAATTTTCTTTTCTAGAAGTACTCTGACTGGTTTAACCCTAGTGCGCATTACTGAAGGACTGAAGAAGAGTAAACTTGTTTCCACTCCCTGTCCTCCACTCAGCTGCCCCAACTGTAGGTGCCTGAGTCCTACTACACTCCCTTCTTTGTCTTTCAGCAACATAAGACCTCTGCTATTTCCCTAGCCTTGCCACAGCATCCTGTTCCCTCAAACTGAGTGGTGGAAGTTGGCTTCCTGCTCTTTAAGGCTTAGTCTACACTTAAAAGTTGGGCCAATTTAGCTATGCTGTTCAGTGGTGTGAAAAACACACACCTAGCTTTCTTTTGTCTTTTATTCCCGTCTGTCATCTCAACAGTGATGATGAGGGCTGAATGAAATATTTCCCCCACTTTCTATCTTGTACCAGCTTCATGACTTTGTTCATCTTTAAACCTTTTTGTTCCATGTCATTCTTCTTTGTATCTATTCAACACATGGTTGTCCTCTATTTCTAGCTCCTTGCACTCTGGTATGTATCACCATGTATGGTATCATTTCTGGATCCTTTCTTTGACACATCACAGTCATCTTTCTTCAGAGTAGCAGCCGTGTTAGTCTGTATCCGCAAAAAGAACAGGAGTACTTGTGGCACCTTAGAGACTAACAAATTTATTAGAGCATAAGCTTTCATGGACTACAGCCCACTTCTTCGGATGCATCTTTCTTGTATCTTCTCTAACAGCATTATTTTTTTGCCCTCGCTGTTTTCTTATCTCTTCATCGTTTTATTTTCTGCAGTCTTGAAACTCTCGCTATTCTTCTACCCAGTTCATTTCTGCAATCAAAATCTTTAATTCATCAGTTTTCTTCATGCTCCGGCATTCCGACCTGTACAGTAGCATTGCTATGACAGTTGTCTCATATACACTGATCTTTTGTTTTTATTGAAGTATCGTTAACCTTCCAGATCTTGCAAGGTTTTCTGAATGCAGTAGTCTTCATTTTAGGTCATGTTCACAATTCCCATTCTTCAATACTAGTCCTCCAAGATGTTTTCCACTTGTTTGAGTTCTTTTCCTGAATTTGATCTTAACCTCTTTCTCTTGTCTTCTGATTGCCATAATTTCTGTCTTTTGTCTATGATGATCTTCAATTCAAATTTTCTGCTTTCCCGGTCTACCTTGTCAATTATTCTCTGTAAACCCTACTTGATCAATGATATGAGGTCAATATCGTGCAAATTTAAGGTTATGCACTGTCCTAACTTCTCCTCCCATTTCACCTCAATGCTATAGCCATTACTGCTTCCAGTACCAAGAGGAACAAATCTGGTGATAGCGTGCATCCTTGTGTCATTCCCTAGGGTTGTCCTGAACCATTCTCTCATCTTCCTGTGTGTTCTCACTGCACTCATCAACTTGCTGTAGATGTTTTCTAACAGTTTGGTCAATTTTTAGGGATGTCATACAGTCTCATAACTTTCCATAATCCTTCCCTACCAAATGCTATCAAAAGCTGGTTTGAAGTCCATAAAATTGTTATAACAGGTTGAATTGTAAAAAGCAACAGAGGGTCCTGTGGCACCTTTAAGACTAACAGAAGTATTGGGAGCATAAGCTTTCGTGGGTAAGAACCTCACTTCTTCAGATGCAAGAACCTCACTTCTTCAGACTTGCATCTGAAGAAGTGAGGTTCTTACCCACGAAAGCTTATGCTCCCAATACTTCTGTTAGTCTCAAGGTGCCACAGGACCCTCTGTTGCTTTTTACAGATTCAAACTAACACGGCTACCCCTCTGAGGTTGAATTGTGTTCTATATACTTCTGTGCATCTCACCGATATCTCTCTTATCTCAAATAACTGACCTATTGTACTTTGTCCTGGTCTAAAACTGGACTGTTCCTCTGCAAATGCTGCTTTCATTTACTTCTTCATTTTCCTAAGCAACATCTTGGTGAATGCTTTTCCTAGCACACTCAATAAGCTAATAACTCTGTAGTTTTGCACTCACTCTTATCCCCCTTTTTCATATTATTGCTTTCTCACATTCACTCGGCACTTGATCTAGTTTATAAATCTTGTTGAATAGCTTGTGCATCACCTTTGGTGTGGTCCCCTCATCTGTTTTTTAGCAGCTCTTCAGTTATTTCATCACTTCCTGGTTCCTTTTCTTTTTCAAATTTTAAAACTTCAGAAACCAAGGTGAGCCTGAAAAGTATACGATTGGAACAAACACAATCAAAACAACATACAAAACAGGGAATTATGTGATGAACTTGAAGGATAAGATGTTTATTGGAACATGGAACTTAAGAGTATTATACCAGGCTGGAGCACTTGTGGTAATGATGCACAAATTGAAAATATATGAGTGGATGGAGTTGCATTGTGCTAAAGCTGAAGGCAAGTCAGGCTTCTGTGCATTTAACCTAATATCTCCTAGTATGTTGAAGGTGAGATTCAGAATCAAATCCAGTTCGGTAAAATAGTACAAATATATGCAATGACTCAGCAGTGCCCAAGGAAGAAATTGCCGAATTTTAAAGCGATCTATAGAAAACAATACGAGAAGTTTCAAGACAAGATGTGTTATTGGTAGTGAGAGATTTTAATACAAAAGTAGCATAGGACTGGAATTCCTGGGCTGAAACAATAGGCAGTTTTGGAGTAGGTGAAGAAAATGAGAGGAGAAAGGCTTCTAAATTTCTGCCTAACAACCTGGTGATAATGAACAAGCTATTTCAACAAAGAAAAGCACAGAGGATGTGGAGGTTGATATCACCTGATGGGCAAATAAAAGACATGGTAGTCTTTGAATTTATGTATTGCAGATGGAAATCAAGTGTTGTTTTACAGATCATTTGCAGCTGATATCAGATCAGCTCCTAAGTTAGTGCTGCCATCAATGGTAAGGCTGAGAGCAGTCGAAAAGTGCCAAGAATTAAGATCTGTGATGAGGATAAATTGAAAGTGCCAGATATCAGGAAATAAAACTAAAAGGTGTGCAGAGAAACATCAAGTCTATGTAAAAGAAGAAATGAACACTGAAGAGACATGGAACATTGTAAAAAATGGGCCGCTGAACAAGTATTGGGCTATAAGGACAAAATGAAAAAACTGAAGTGAATAACGGATGAAGTGCTTCAGTTGAGTGACAAGCACAGGAAGATGAAGGAGAATACAAAAGACAAAAGTCTAAGAGCTGAGTACAATAGGCTGATCAGAAAGATAAAAGAGAAAGCGAAGAGAGACAGACACAACTGGATAAGTGAACTAAAGAGAAATGTGACACAGGGGTGTATCACAAGATAAGAGAACTGAGTGAGACATACAAGCTGAAGATGCCAGCAGTGAAAGAAAAACACTGAAAAATAGTTGAGGATGAACAAGCAAAGAATAAGCAATGGGAAGAATATTTTGAAGAGCTGTACAACGTGCATGGTGCAGTAGTTGAAACAGTCCTGGAGAAGCACAAACGAGGGAGAGCAGATACTGGAATTCTTAGTAGTAGTAAAGATCTCGACAAAAAGTTTGAAAAAGAAAAAGGTGCTAGGAAGTGTCTAGCAAAGCTATGCTGACATAACCACCAGGGTAGATGCAGATACGTCAATGGAAAAATGCTTTCATCCACATAACTAACTTCATTTGGAGAGGTGGTGCTTCTACACCAACAGAAAATCCCCTTCCGTCAGTGTAGGCTGAGTCTGCTGGCAGAGCTGTGCCAGTTAAGTTATGTTAAGTCTCCATAGTGTAGACAGAACCTAAGGGCCCTAAACAATTCCCAGAATGCCCAGCCTATACAGCTGGGCCAAGTGCTAAGGACATGTGTGGAGAAAGGGAGGGAATCCTCCCCTCCGAAAGCAATGGAATAACCATGTAGGCACTTCACCCAGACTATCACAGCCTAATAGCTGAACCTGCATGGTCCCCCGTGGACACTTCCCACGTGTGACAGACTGAAGGACAGAGGTAAATATTCCTTCCATCCTCCCCTATAGCTCCTTTTTGAAAGATTTGGTGAAATACTATAGATCAATACAAGTTCACATGAAACTAGGTCAGAGTTGCTTGAAAGGTTCATAAACACTTTGACAAACCAGGTCTGAGTTTCAATTTTGTGTTTAAACAAACCAACCAAACCAAACCAAAAAAATAACACCCAAACCAGGTGGCTTTGTATTTTGTGGCAAACTGTACGCATAACTTTAAATGCTTATACTTCTAGTCCCAGATGTTTGCTCTTTGATTACATTGCCCATATTAACAAGCCTCCTCTTTCCATTTTTTTGACATAACATTTATTATTTCATGGCATTTTACTGAAATTCACAAAATGAACACTCCATCCAATGAGGTAAAGAAAGGGAAATGAAACCAAGCAGCAGTTTGCATGCTATTTTTTATACATAGAGAGACATGGAACTTTGCAAACATCTATGCTTTCCCACAAACAGAATGTTGCAAATCCTAGATGTTTTGACCGGTATTCTTACCAAATACAGATATTCTGCATCAGCAGCTCTCTCTAAGCCTTGTGCTGTCTTTGGTGGCATGGAAGCTATCGGAAAATGTATTTATTTATTTTTCTGACTCAGGTCAATCATGGGGGTGAGGAGAGGGGGAAGATGAAACAGAGAATATGGAAACCTTTTAAACAGGAAGAGGAAGTGATCAGCATAGAAAACATGAAATGTGGATCAAGTGCCCCAGCATGTTTGCTCCATAATGAGGTGTGAAATAAATATATGTGCAGCAAAGCCAAGAATTATAAAAAGATCTTAGCTCTTGTACGAGGACATGTCTGTTTTTCAAAACCACATTTTTATGGATCTTGCTTAAGCATTCTTGTTTATTGTTTCAATTTTTTTGCTCTGAGGCCTCTATGCAGTTGAATAAGGAAGACACACAAAAAAATGATAGCAAACTATAGAGTACTGTATTTTTGCAGCTACTAATTATTTCAAATCAACATTGATTCCTTGTTGTTAACAATTATAGACAATTAACATTTCAGTTTGTATTGCTACACACCCAAAGCCATTGAATAATAGGAATATAAGTGTCTCTCTGCCTCTTTTTACAAAATGTAATGGGAAAAGTACAATTGAAAAATAGATTGCTTAATACACATAATATGTGTTCAGGGTCAAATTTTGTCTGCTGAGTGTTGGAATAAATTGAAGCTTCCAAATATCTAAGGGCGAAGTATTGTCCTAAATGTTTATATTTTGAATATCTACAATTAATCTTATTGAATAAGTTCTGATTATTGTATTGTTCTTGATTGTGTTTGGGTGTGCGGAGGTTTAGCACATTGATCTTTAACCTCACACATCTTCTGTTTGTTTCATCAGCATAGTCAAGACAATGGTCTATGTTGCTGGGATGTTATTCTCTTCTGAGCCAGTGGTTTGTTCTCTTCATGTCTTTATTATAGGGAAATAGATTATACTGAATTCTCATTTGCACTAGAGAATTCTCTGTAGTGTAACATCTCACTTCTTTAGTTTTCCTTCCTTTCTCTCTGGAATGCTGGTAGTGGCCCAGTGGGAGCTGCAAGACATAAGACTCCTTTTTTTCCTGAAGATCTGGGATACCTCCATAAATACAAACTGCAACTATACAACAGAAGAGATATATGAATAATGCAGGAGTTTAACAGGGAACTTAGAAAAATGTTATTTGTGTAAGGGCTGCATTATGTTTCCCTCTTGCTCTTGTTCCCTCTGGATGGTTTCTATGGCCTCCTGGTCCTGAGGGACATTCCTTTTTCCTCTCCTTTGATGCTCAAGCTATTTTATGTAAGTTCAGAGACAATCAAGTTGGCTGTCTCCACCTTATTTTTTGGAGGCAATTTCCTCTTGATTTTAAATTTGTCACTGGGGAAAGCTTTTTCTTCCCCTAAGCCAAACAGCTGTTTTTTATTTTTATTTATTTATTTATTTACTGTTTTTTTCACTAAAGTGAAGTTTGTCTTTGGAAAAGTACAGTTCTGTGTGTTCTTCCCCTTCGTATCAAAATAATAAAACACAAATTACTAGTTGAATTGCTATAGTTAGATTCAGTTCTGTTGCTTCAGCCATCTTTTGTGCTTCTGAGATGGTAGTGGTGTTTTTCTTGTGATGCATCGTTGAATCTAGTCGGTTTGTGAATGCTTTGTGGAGTCTTTACTTATCTATTTATATGGCCCTCATCATTGTAGTATCACTGCAGTATTCTTAGATGAATTGTCTTTTTTAATTTAAGATTTTAAAGTGAATACGTTGCTTGTGAAAGGTTCTTAATTGTCTGGATTGGTCTCTGAAGTCATCTGTGCATGGAACAGACATGACATGTTGCCAAGTTTCCCATGCTGTCCTGACAATGTACCTCAACCCTGACCACTTCTTGGTTGAGGCCAGTGCTCTAGACACTTCACCTGCTAAGCTCCTCTAACAACTAGTAGATCCCACTCACCAATTGCCTTCAAATGCCACACCCCTCCCAGGGCACCAGACACTCTGCCTTTGTGACCCAGGCTTTCCAAATACCATGCTATCATGACCCATCTTCTCCCCAGTTGGAGGAAAAGAGCTGCAGCAGTAGCTGAGCCATCACTGCTCTTCTGATTCATTGCATTACCCCCTCCTCCAAAAATGATATGTCCTCTTATCACAAGTAATCTATTACGGATTCTTGACCCAAAAGGCTCCTTTTGACCCTCAGACCAAAGCCTGGGTCTGCATATCAATGTGGATGTAAAATGGGTATTGTTCCAACTGAGCCAACAGCTTTACAGGGGTCACTGGCAGAGCAGGACTTGGTCAAGCTCTTTACAGACTTGTGCCATCTTGGCCATTAGTAGCATCTCTGTATTGGCTCAGTAAGGTCACCTTTTTCTATGTATTCTCTAATTGTGGTACCCGACCACATCCCCATCCATCCCTAATCTCACACCCAAAAATCCTTGTTCAAGGTGTAGAATAGTCTCAAACGAAAGAAGTCACAGAAAATCCATCCTTTTCCAATGTCTCAGCAAGCTTAGGACTTCTGCTTTCCAATCCCTTATCTGGACATATTCCCAATTACTGAGGTCCTTGTGCTTGAGTCATCCCTGCTCCAGTCCCTGAAGTGCTTGTCTCCTGAGAATTCTAAGAGCTCCTTGGTCCTTCTCCTTGTCATTCTGGTAGTTCTGTTGAACATTCAATGGCTGGTTTCTCTAATGTGGATTGTATGTATGGTGCTTAGGCCCTGCAAATATGTACTGCCATGTACCAATATCTTAGCAGGTCCTCAAAAGCAATGAGGAGACGGGGGCACCTTAATGCCCAAATAAATCTGTTAGTCTTTAAGGTGCCACCGGACTCCTCATTGTTTTTGTGGATACAGACTAACACGGCTACCCCTCTGATACTTAGCAGGTCCTGTGATAGTCAAAGCTGCTTCACCCTTCTAGCACATCAAACTC
The DNA here is from genome assembly GCF_011386835.1 of Chrysemys picta bellii. Classification (NCBI taxonomy): domain Eukaryota; kingdom Metazoa; phylum Chordata; order Testudines; family Emydidae; genus Chrysemys; species Chrysemys picta. Next base: position 271,819,071 of record NC_088791.1, on the reverse strand, counting down.
CACAGTATGTCCATCTTCCACATGGCACCAGCATTTCTGTGCGTTATTTTATTCCAGTGCACAGACACATCTTCTCTGGTGTAATTCCTTTTGATTAAGTCATATCCGCTTCTCAGATTGTTGTGCAGTGATTCATCTGAGACTGTTGTTGCAATGATTCTCCTCTTCTGTATGGTGACTGCTGATCTGAGAGGTCAGGAATGGGTCTCCTTTCATAAACAATCTGGTTATCTTTCTCCGGCACTCTTAGTTCAAGTGTCAGGATTTTCATTCTTGACTAGAGCTGGTTGGGAATTTTTTCAACAAAACATTTGTTGGAAAATGCCAGTTCATTGAAACTGAAAATACTAGACAATAGTCTGGTGGGTGGGGTGCTCACTGGGATGTGGGAGACCTGGTTTCAAGTCTCTGCTCTGCCTAATGTGGATTAGGAAATTGAACCTGAGATTCCTGTATCTCAGGTGAGTGCCCTAACTACTCGGCTATAGCATCAGTCTCCCTGCTTCCCCCGTGGGTATTTAATTATGTATACAAAGTGGAAGATTGAGACAGAGCCCTGTCCTAGCTTAGCCAGTGGCCTGATAGTTAGAACTCTGGCCAGGAATGTGGGAGACCCATGGCCAAGTTCCAGTTCCATAGGAGGCAGTTCACCCTGGGTCTCCACATCCTAGGGGAGTGCCCTAGCTATCAGGCTATTGGCAATTCTTTCACAATGTTTTGGAGTGGGGAAATTTTCAAAATCTCAAAGTTTCATGGGACAGGAAAAGTGTTTCCCTCCCAGCTCTATTCTTGATCCCCTCTTTGGGCTTGTCTTTAAGAGAACATGTCCATGATGCAGTGGCCTGGACTGCCACAGCTCCAACATTGTCAGTCTCTTTGATTCCTTGGTTGTTTTCTAAGTTATTTCCAATGTCTCTGTCTTCTCCCCACCTATCTTTGTTGAGTTGTGGGGCTCATGACCTTGGATCTTCTCTGCTTTGAACTGGTTAATGTCACATTGCTGTGCCCTCATAATCACTGTCAGTTCTTGAGTGTCTGAATCTCATGTCCTTACTTTAGGAAAAACTTGCTGGTTGATGTCACAAGCCTATGTACAGGCACCTGAGCCCCCTTCCTCTGTATCATCTATGGCTAGCTCCATCTTGCAGCAATTGTGATGGCTTTTTCCAGTCCTTTAGGTTTCTTTTTTTGAAGCACTATTCACATCTCCCTTCCAGATACATGGGTCACAAACAGGCCCTGGGTCAATCAATCTCACTTTTTGTCCACACAGCCTAGGAATGCTCTGATGGCAGGACACCAGAAGCCACAGCCAAAATTATTATCAGAGCTCCGCCACCCGTTTTTTCTTTAGTCTCTGTTTAAGGCTGTTCAACCTTGTGTTCTGTGGTTCAGTCAAGTAGGGTATCTTTGATAGATGCTTGTTCCATTGATTATCATTAGCATAGTAGGCCCAGAAAATACAGTTTTGTGACCCCATCTCAGCCATTTATTCTTGTAGCCTGCTCAAATTACTGATCCAGTTGTCCAGGCCTCTGCCATCCCCCATATAGTTCCTGGACATGGAAATGGGCTTCAACATCACCCCATTGAACTGCTGTGTCAACGCCCCTCCTCAGTACTCAAGAGAGCACTTGGATTGTCAGGGCTACACATTTCTGTTAATTGGATAGCATTCTGTCATCTTGCTCACCAAAAGTCTACCATCCGAATTCCACAATTGGGGTCTTCCTCACACCATTGGGGATGTTTACAGGATCCCACTCCTACCATCAGTGTAAATGTCAGTCTTTTGTGGGGTTTCCAGCATGGCGTTTTACCAGCTCTTGTCTCACACAGTCCCTGGTACTGTGACAGGAATATAATGGCAGTTACTGTAGTTGCCTCAGCTATCAAGGGTCTATGGCTCTAGCATGTAGTGGGTTGCAATATTTTCTCCCAACTACCCTTTAATGTCTTATTCCTTCCAGAGCTCCAGGAGCGCTTTACAACACACTCTTCCCTAATTGTCCACCGACCTGCCAGGCAATCTTCATGAACAGAGATTCACCACACTGATCTTTGCTAACTCATTACTGAGCATCTGATTAATCACAACTGTTCCGGATTCCCACATGGTTTTCTTGACCATTGTGACCAGGAATTTTTGTGAGAACTGTACTAACTAACCCAAGTAATAGCCTGCCCACTCTGGTCTTTTCTGCATTAAACTTTTTTTCTTAAATTCCCTACTTTTGCCAACACAACAGTGCAGCTCCATCTCTAATTGCCCCTTGGTCCTGCCTCAGGCTCTAGACTAGATGATCTCTCAAGGTCCTTTCCAGCCCTACATTTCTATGATTCTATTATTCTAATATAGACATGTACTCTAAGCGGGACTGGATGACGTGATTAGAATAATGCCAGCTGCTGTTCTACACTAGTGCCCTCACCATTGCTAGTATTGGTGGTAACAAAAGAAGATAATTTTAAGAAAAATTTTTGGCTACACATAGCCTTAGGTAATTTTATAAGATAACTAAAATGTGGTTTTCCACACTATCCATAGTGTTCAGTGAAACTATGCTAGTGTGTTTTCAGCCATACTAAGGTTAGGGCCTGGAGTAAACAGAAAGTGGTCTTTATTCTCATTCAGTCCTTTGTCTAAAAAGAAATGGACCCCGTTTCAGCAACACTTGCAAATGTGAGAACTTTAGTGGCATGCATCTATGTTTGAAGGATTTGGGCCCATGTTATAGTAATATAGTAATTGCCATATTGGATCATACCAGTGGTCAAGGTCAGTAGTTCTCAACCAGCAGTATGCATACCAGTGGGGATACGCCAGGGTCCTTCAGGGAGTACATCCACTCATCTAGATATTGCCTAGTTTTACAACAGGATACATAAAAAGCACTAGTGAAGTCAGTAATAGTGTGTTGTGACACTTTTGTATTTTTATGTCTGATTTTGTAAGCAAGCAGTTTTTAAGTGAGGTGAAACTTGGGATATATAAGACAAATCAGACTCCTGAAAGGGATACAGTACTCTGGAAAGGTTGAGAGCCACTGTATGTAGTCCACATAGTCTAGTATCCTGTATCTAAGAACCAGATGCTTCAGATGAAATGCAAGAAATTTCAGAGCTGACAAATGTAAAACAATCTCCTCTATAAAGATAGGGGTTTGTGCCATGCATATAGCTATATTGTAAGAACTAGCCTGAGACCATCAGTTCATTTTATATAGAATACTGACCAGCCCCTGTGGTAACAAATTTTAGCCTCAAACAACTTGGGCAGACTTTGAAATAGGGACCAAATAACAAAAAATCCACGTTGCATTATCAGGCTCCCTGGCATCTGCCTACCATCAAAGAGAGATTCCCATAATCTGAGTTTAGTTTGACTTTTTTATATTTAAATAATCCATCTGTCAGTGTTAATATTCTTAAACATTAGGGGCAAGAGTCTGCGTTCAGAGGCACTGTTGTCTTCATGGCAGCTGCACATGCATCCAGAGTCAGAAATTGACCCTAATGTTGAACTTGTGAGATCTCCAACCAAAGTTACCTTTAAAAATTACCTGCTAGAGGATAAGGGAGGAGTTCTGCCTCCATTTGAAGTCAATGAAAATTGTGCCATCAACTTCAATGAAGTCAAGATTTCACCCAAAGTCTTTAATTTTTCTTTGGCTAGTTTTTCATAATGCCAAGACATTAATTATACAGCCTTAAGCATGAACCACCTAAGTATATATATTTTATTTGTCCTTCTACATATGCATACCATATAAAAGACAGGGATTTAAAATTAGAAAAGCATGTCAGAATTTGAAACTGACCTTTTAAATAATAAGTTGACTTTTAGCTTTTTTTTTGCTTTATGTTTGAAAGGTAGTCTCTGATTTTTTTCCTTCTGCCTCTGATTTCTTGCATATCCAAGTGTTTTTGAAACTTGCAGAATTGAGTGTCCTCTTCTGGGAAAAGATTGTTGCTTTGCAGAGAAATTAAGGATACCGGGAATTAATAAATATGGGGATCAGATATATCACTCTGCAAACCTTTTTTTCTATCGAGGTGGAACTGCACGGTTCAAGTCACTTGCATGCATCTTTTGGTAGCTCAATCTCTAGTCCTATCTTGCAGCAGTCATGATCAGCATTTCCCTTTACTTATTATAGTCTGATCATTATACAGTGCTTGTGCCAGTGTTTTACTACTGCCATTTAAGGGATCCTAAGTTATTGCACAAACTATAGTTTGGGTAACATAGACCTAGGGTGTGCAGTCTTCTTGAAGGGTTTCAGTTTGAATGGACACTGGGTTAGGTATGAGGTGGACTCAGCCCTAAGAGGCAGCCACCTGGAGAGCCAGGTTCTGTTTTGGATCCATTATATAGACAGACCAAAGCTGTGAAACTTGATTCTGGATGTGAAGCCAAACCTTCCCAAAATTCAGAACAGAGTGGCAGTTTGGATTCATCATAGAGTTACAGCCTTGAGCTGTGAAGTTTGAATCCAGATTCAGATATATATTTTTTCTGTATAAAGGATGTTGTAAGCCTGAGTTCTCACTTAGACTCATATGAGGTTGTCAGGTCTCACAATATAAGGAGTTTTCCATAAAACCCGTCTAGTGGAATCATTTGATTACATGAGGATCTCGGCTTTTTTTTTTTTTTATTAAAGAAAATAAGTTTTGACCCCTTCTGATTGTGGAAAAAAGCTTAAAAAAATGAATGAACCCTACAGGCTCAGAAACTGGAAAGCAGGAAAAAATAGAATTTAACACTTTTTTTAATCCCATGATTTTTAAGCCAATCTCATGATTTTTGTGGTCTAACACATGAAGTTTGAATGATTGGGGTTGGGTTTTGTTGGTACTACTATAGAAAATAGCCCAAGATGAGAAGCTGAGATCTAAATCTTCACTGTTCTGAATTGTAGGGTATTTCAGATCTGGGTGTCCAGTTTAGGTCCATCTTAAAATTGAAGTTATAAAGTTACAGCGATGGACATTTAATTCCAACAAAGCCTCGTGATCAGATGTTTCAGACTGATTCCAAAATAATTGACAAGGAAAAAATGACGGAGCTCAGCATCCTTTTATGCTGTGACCTGAGTCTAGGGAGTGTTATAGCACAGGATCCTTTCAATCTCTCCAATGACAATCCAAATTACCGTACCTCCCTGAATCCCATTCTCATTGGAAATGCGTATTTTGTCATGAAAAAGAGAGGGGAAAACTCGAGGTTTTACAGCCAAGTTTAACAAGTTAAAGAGTAAATCTTAACACATCAGAGCTCCTGTGAGGCAGAGGCATCACTTAATGATCTATCTAATGGACTGAAAATCCTATTAAAAGTTAGTTCAGATCACAGGTGCTGAAAGAAAATGTTTAAAATGTCAGCTTAAAAAAATGACCCTGGTTATTTCTCTCTCTCTCTCCTAATCAAGGGATTAGAGATGTAGATTAGGATGCTGAAGATGAATAATTTTTTTCTGTGGGTAAAGTGGCTTCATGTTCACTTATTGTATCCTTTACTAAATTATAAGGCCTACAAGCTGCATTTACTTAAAGGGATATAGTCAATTTATAAATCAAACTTCTGACTGAAATTTTTGTACCTGATAGCTGTAGAAGCAATGGAAGAGATGAGAGAGAGAGGTTCCTCTTTTTTCACTTGGTTTCTTTGTGGCTTTGGCAGTACATAGTCAGTTTCACTGCATTTCTCTATATATTTAGGTCCTACTCCTGCATCTGAAGCCATGCAGGCAGATTGACTTAAATGGGCTCCATGCGAACACCAGTCTGTGCACACAGATGCAGTAGCAGGACGGGTTTCTGGTTTAGTCCCATTGGAGTTAATGGGACTCTGGGTGGGTGCAAGAGTCCACCTTCTGGGATCACTGTGCAGGATTGAGGCCTTGGAGTGAAAACCTGGCCCCCATTAAGTCGATGGGAATACTATTATTGTCATTAGTTGAGCCAGGATCTCATCCCATTGTTTGTTTGGTTTGGGTCATCCATGCAGCAACAAAGGAAGAGAGAACATTTTAATAAGAGGAAAACATGATTGTAAAAACATAAAAAGGGGGAACTTAATGCATCACTGATTTCATTAAACTGATTAGATTTCAAATTGATGGTGTTCTTCAACATTCTATTTTGAAATGGACTATCTGAAGTAAAGTGGATATTAAGGGGTTAACTGATTGACTCAGAGTATTATGGGCTGGAGCCATACTTCACCCATAGACTTTACTTCCTGTTTGTTGGTGGGGGTTATACTGTCATTTTGAGTATGTAATTCCTACAATAAAGCAGCATGTTCTTTAGTCTGCAGTAATTGTAAGTAGATGGTGAGTTACTGTATGCTTTGGGAGTCCCTATACAAAATTGGCAATGAGGAGAAAACATAGACTGACACTGTGGCACAGAGGCCCACAACTCATTACTCTGTGTCATCAACTTTTCTTTATACCTTGACTTTAGCAAAGCTTTTGATACGGTCTAATAACAGTTTTCTTGCCAGCAAGTTAAAGAAGTATGGATTGGATAAATGGACTATAAGGTGGATAGAAAGCTGGCTATATCATTGGGCTCAATGGGTAGTGATCAATGGCTTGATGTCTAGTTGGCAGCCAGTATCAAGCGGGTTGGTCCTGGGGCCGGTTTTGTTCAACATCTTCATTAATGGTTTGGACAATAGGATGGATTGCACCTCAGCAAGTTCATGGATGACACTTAACTGGGGGAAGAGGTAGATATGCTGGAGGGTAGGGATAGGGTCCAGAGGGACCTAGACAAATTGGAGGATTGGGCCAAAAGAAATCTGATGAAGTTCAACAAGGACAAGTGCAGAGTCCTGCATTTAGGATGGAAGAATCCCATGCACTGCTACAGTCTGGGAACCAACTGGATAAGCGGCAGTTCTGCAGAAAAGGACCTGGGGATTACAGTGGATGAGAATCTGGATATGAGTCAACAGAGTACTCTTGTTGCCAAGAAGGCTAATGGCATATTGGGCTGCATTAGTTGGAGCATTGCCAGCAGATTGAGGGAAGTGATTATTCCCCTCTATTCGGCACTGGTGAGGCCACATCTGGAGTATTGCATCTAGTTTTGGCCCCCCCCCTACAGAAAAGATGTGGAGAAATTGGAGAGAGTCCAGTGGAGGACAACGAAAATGATTACGGGGCTGGAGCACAGGACTTATGAGGAGAGGCTGAGGGAGAAGAGTTAGGGGGGATTTGATAGCAGCCTTCAACTACCTGAAGGGGGGTTCCAAAGAGGATGGAGCTAGGCTGTTCTCAGTGGTGGCAGATGACAGAACAAGGAGCAATGGCCTCATGTAGCAGTGGGGGAGGTCTAGGTTGAATATTAGGAAAACTATTTCACTAGGAGGGTGCTGAAGCACTGAAATGAGTTACCTATGGATGTGGTAGAATCTCCATCCTTAGAGGTTTTTAAGGTCAGGCTTGACAAAGCCCTGGCTGGGATGATTTAGTTGGGGTTGGTCCTGCTTTGAGCAGGAGGTTGGACTAGATGACCTCCTGAGGTCTCTTCTAACCCTAATCTTCTATGATTCTTAGGCCTGATACACTCACTACACCTAACACACTGTTGTCATGGTATATACCCAAAAGGTGGCATGTCATTTTATGTATCATTGTAAAATGTATAACTCACTAATCACTAATATTATTGTGTGGTTTATATATGGGTAACATATGCAAAGTTACAAACATATGCTGAAATTATATTGTTAACATGTGTGCCTGGTAGGACATAAAATACCCTGCCCTAGACAAAGGAATGTGGTTCCACCTGCTTGAATGTGTCTCCGATGTAAATTAGGCACATGTGACCAAAGACAAAGAAAAACACATTTACATGTAAAGTAAACAAAGTCATCAGCAGAGCAAGTGGGGAAGGATTAATAATCTCGATGGAGACTGAACCAAGAGGAGCCTTTCTGCCTCTTGAAGCAGGGTCAATGAACTTTAGGAAGACAACATGGTGTCTACACCCCAGAAGGAGACACAAGTTTACTTTTCAAAGAATACATTTCAAAGGCTTACTGGACTATAAAAAGAAATGGTAGAAGACCCCATAGTTATCCAGCACTTGGGGGACTAAAGGGCCAGAGCTTGTGATATCACAGAACAGTGGGTCCTTTGACCAGGGCATTGAATTTTCTGTGAACTGAGTCTAGGTAAGAAATTTGCTTAGGCAAAGATTGTAACTTGCTGAAATTAAGTTTTAGTCTTAAAAATGTATTTTTACTTTTGTTTGCTTGTAACCCTTTCTATCTTTATTCTTTATACTTGATAACACTTAACTTTCTGTCTTTTTGTTAAATAAACTTGTTTTACTTTAAACCAGTTCAGTTCTGCAGTTGAAATTAGAGTGTTTGTCAAACCTCAATTAAATGAACTGAAGTAGAGTAATTAACTTAATAATTTCCATGTGTGTTCCAGGAGAGGAATGGACACTCCAGGAAAATGCCTCTCTAGAACTTGTGAGTTGGGGTTCATTGGTTGTTCCCTGCAAGTCAAGGATTGGACTGGCGGAGTTCTGAAGAGTTTGCTGGCAAGGCAGACAAGCTGGTGCATCATGGAATATTAATTTCACACCGCTTAGCTGTAGAAAAACTCTCACTTGCTGAGGCTGAGAAAGGTAACACAGTAACTCACAATTCTGGAAACCCTAGAAGATCGTCACAGGGCAGATGGCTTTGGGGAAATTCAGGACTGGGAGGGTGTTGGGGTCACTGCAAAAAGTAACCGGATGGTGGAGACCAGGGTGAACAGTGTGCTTGTATGCAGGCTGTTGGTATCAGGGTTGTTAGCCACAGCAGCATAGTGCTTAAGGCACTCAGAGTGGCAGAGCATTTGGTGACACAACCCCTTACATGTCTGAGTTGAATCCCCAAAGCATCACAAGCATCTTATGGGAAAGTGAAGAGTTTAATGCAGCGAGGATCAGCAGCAATATGTTGAAAGATTGGACCACTGTTTTCTGACAAACTAGATTAGAGATGAGGGAAAAGAGAAATTAATATTTCTCTGTGTCTGTGGCAGTAAAACCTACTCCCTCTTAAGGAGTTTGTTACAGTCTCAGGAATCAGGAGAGAGAAGTCTAGAAGAACTGCAAAGGATCTTAACTGAGCACTGTACTCCAAAGCCCAGCATTATTGTGGAACGTTTTAAGTTTCATAACTGGATGAGGTGAATCTGAATCACTGTATGTGGCTGAGCTTAAAAAGCTAACTGAATATATTGTTCATTTGGAAATGTCTTGTCTGCGAGACAGATTAGCTTGTGGTATTAATGATGAAAAAACTCAAAGGCAGTTGCTGGCAGAAGGGATCTTGACCTGTCTCAAAGCAGTAGAACTGGCAACAGCAATGGATGTAGCAGTGAAAAATTTACAAGATTTGCATTTGCACAATACTGATTCTAAAAACAAAAAGCAAAACTAACAAAAAGGGTGTTCAGGCTCCTGAAGGGAGTTTCCGCTATGGATTAGCTCATTGGGCATCCATTTGGAAATATAAAATGGCCCAGTGTCATAAATGCCTCCAGGTTGGACACTTAGCAAGGAAATGCAAAGGGAATTATTAACCAGTATATTAAAGCCAAGCAGTTAAACCTCATAATTACAGAGGAAAAAGAAGGAAGCACAGGGTCTTTTTCCTGAGGGAGAAGGAAGAGACAGAGGAAGAGCCACACACTGTGTGTTATATAAAAGGGAAGAAAGTAGAACCTTATTAAGTAAGAGTAGAGTTAAACAATCAGTCAGTACACCTGGAAGTAGAAACAGGGGCTTCAGCTATGTGATTAATGAATATACTTATCAGTGGGGCTAAGCACGACTGAATCCACTAGCAAAGGCAAGAATGACACTGCCTACCTTCACTGGGATTAAACATATTCAGGCTTCTCCATACCATCCAGCTTCAAATGGTCTAGCTCAGGGATCAGCAACCTTTGGCACGTGGCTCGCTAGGGTAAGCCCCCTGGTGGGCTGGGGCGGTTTGTTTACCTGCTGTGTCCGCAGGTTCAGCCGATCGCGGCTCCCACTGGCCGCGGCTGCGGTTCGCTGTCCCAGGCCAATTGGGGCGGTGGGAAGCGACGCGGGCCAAGGGATGTGCTGGCCGAGTGACTCAGAATGTTATGGGCTGAAGCCATGCTTTGCCCTTTTCCCTTACTTCCTATTTGCCGGTATGTGTTGTATCACCATTTTAAGTATGTAGCTCCAACAATAAAGTAGTATGTTCTTTAGTCAGCAGTAACTGTAAATACACCCTTATTTCCAGTCTTAATCCAGATAAGATTTACAACTTTCTTTCTTCCCAAGGCCTTTCCTCCTTATTTCTTCCCCTCCTTCCTTCTGACCAACATCTTTTTTGTTACACCTGGGTTCACATAGGAAATAACAATGTGTTGTTGTATCCTCTGGCGGTCCCTATAGAAAGCTGTCTTTAAGAGCTGTACATGTTAGAATAATAAAAAAAAAACTTTATTAATAGACAACTTTGACTCCTTAGGTTCTCAAATCAATCTTCTGGCTGTACTGGAATAATTTATTTGTTTTATTATGCATTTAATAAATAAGATTAATAGTTAACTGTATTAATGTAAATAGCTATGTAATTCTTCTGAACCTTTGGGGAAAATATGTGTGCAATCCACAAAGACTACTGAGTTAAAACATTTTATTAGCCTGATATGTCTAAGCCTTAGTTTTTCAAAAGTGGGAAAAGAGTTCCACACTTGAAACCTGTTCTACAATCCTTTACATTTAAATTGCCAAGAACCACTCAAAATGGGTTCTTTGTAAATAACTTACAGTTAACCACATAAGATTCAGCAGGATTAAGCTAAACCTTCTTTTGATACCTAACACTTCGAAAGCAATTTGGTGGCAAAGACAAATAGTTAAAGTGCAGGAAATTCATATGCATCCCCAGTGGCAACAGATCTTCAGGGTAGTGAGCATGGGAAATAGAGAATTCCTATTTGTGTTTCTTCCAATTTCTTGCCATGTTTCCTCATCCAAGCCAGTACTGCATTGGTAAAGATTCCACAGTGGCCAATGAAAGGATGAATGGAATTTAGTTCTCTTTTGTGAGCTCTGTGAGGAAAGAGAAAGGACACAGTAAAGCTTTTATTGACCCAACTCCAAATCCAGTGTGTCTAACTAGGAAATTGTTCATTCAGATGGAAGCCAAAAAAGCATCTATGCCTCAATGTGGCTGAGACAGCAAAATCAATTCAAAAAAACAACAGCTCTGTTTAGTAAGTATTCAGGGGAGGAAAATGTAGGTCTAACTAAATCAATAAATAATATAGAGAAGAAGGTATTTATTGCACAATATTCAATGAAAACAAAAGTGTCATGTGTTGAGAAATATTAAATCCATCAGCCTTTAGAAAATACTGATTTGTCAAAGGTCAGAAGACGTAAATCATCATTTTTAAAAAAAACGAAATTATCTTCAGGGACAGAAATGTATTTTATTTTTTCTGTTCTTTCCATGTGGAAATGATTTTGCCCTATATATTGTATTGTATTCATTGTAAAAGCACTTGTAAGATCATAAAAGTTAGACTTTAAGACCTTTTATGTAATCTTTTTTAGACAATTTCCTGCCACAGAGCTTTTGTTGCCTACAGATTTATAGCAGAAGAGCACAGTGCATCAGTAACCAGGGCCTGTTGTGTAAAGTGAGTGTGCAGTCTCATACACAGCTGCATAATTGATCTTTTAAAAATAAAGATGTTACACAAACGTGCCCTTGAATCTAAGTTTTCCAATAAGAAAAATAAATAAGGTCAATATTAATAATAAGAGCCTTTAACTGGACCCCTAAATAGATGTTTAATCAACTAAATAAACACAACCTGCCTCCAATGGAGTCTATGGTTGCTCAGTACTCTGAGAATCAGGCCACTTCTATGTAAATGGTGAATTGTAGATGTAGAGTTCTAACTGTAGGTACCCAATTTCCATTTTTTTTAAGTTTCTCTAGTCCTTTTTATTGTGGAGATATCATCATCATTATCATGTCTGTTGAGGACCATTGTGCCAGCTAGACTGTCCAAGGTTTATAGCATCATATCAAGCATTGTAGAGTGAAGTTCCCAGATCTGGCTCAATCCTGCAAATCCACGAATCTCTGTGATGGTCCAGTGGGCGATGCCAGGTAGGGTCAAGTCATGCAACCCTTCACGTCTCCATGGAGAATCATTGCCTGAAGTGGTACACGTAACACTGTATCACAAGCCCCTTCTGAAACAATTGGCTTCCAACGGGGTAGCACGAGAAACCTTGGCTTTCTGAAGAGGTCTTTGATATATTAGCAAAAAAGGCAGAAGCACACAAGCAGGGAGATGTGGAGATAGCCTTCAAGGATTAACCAGCTATAAATCAGCTTTTCTGGGCTGATCAATTTTGCAGAAATATCAAGCTAGCATATTTATCTATTATCTTGGTGTGTACCTGCAAATAATAGGGCTGAGTTCAGTGTGAGGCAGTAAGTTGTGACTAAGGGTTGGTTGGGTGGGGAAAAAGAAATTCAGGCCCTTGCAGCCAAACAATTACCTCTGTTCCTGGTTAAAAGGGGAAAGGAAAGAATAGATGACCTTAACAGAGGGCTAGGGGTTGTGTGGGGAGCAGAGGTACAAGGGGAGAAATGGCAAACTACAATAGGGTCATAAGTGCAACAAAAGGGAAAACAGTGGGGGAATCTGTTCAACATCTTAGATGACTATACACAAATGCAAAGAGTATGGGAAATAAATAAGAAGAACTACAATGTGCATAAGCTAAATCCCCTGGCATAATTGGCATCACATTGACACGTGGCGGTGGTGCCTAATTCTAATGACTGGAATATTGGTATCGAGCGCTATAACTTGTTCAGGAAGGACAGGCAGGGAAAAAAAGAGGATGTGTTCTATTATACATGAAGAACATATGCACTTGTTCTGAGGTTCAGATGGAAGTGAGAGGCAGACCAGTTGAAGGCCTTAAGTGAAAATAAAAGGGGAGAAAAGAGGGATGATGTCATGGCAGGGGTCTACTGTAGACCACAAAATAAGGAGAAGGAGGGGGATGAGGCATTTCTAGAACAAATAACAGAAATAGTCAAAACACACCAGACCTGGTTGAAGTGAGAGACTTTAACCACCCAGACATCTGTTGGAAAAGTAATATGGTAAACACAAAATGTCCAATACATTCTTGGACTATACTGGGGGCAAATTCTTGTTTCAGAAGGTGGAGGAAGTACGCAGGAGGACAGCAGTTAGACTTGATTCTGACTAACAGGTATGAATTGGTTGTGGATCTGAAGGTTGGGTGAAAGTAATAATGAAATGAGAGATTTCATTATTTTAAGGAAAGGAAGGAGTGAGAGCAACAGAATAAAGACAATTGACTTCAAAAAAGCAGACTTTAACAAACTCAGAGTCCCATGGGAAAACAGGCAATAAGGAGTTCAGGAGAGCTGGCAGGTTCTCAAAGAGATAATATTAAAGGCACAACAGCAAACTATCCCAATGTGAGGGAAGGATGGGAAGAGTAGTGAGAGGCCAACGTGCCTTCATCAGGAGCTCTTAATGACAGGAAAACCAAAAAGGAATCCTACAAAAAGTGGAAACATGGACAAATTGCTAAGCATGAGTCCCAAAGTCTAGAACAAGCATGTTGGGACAATCAGAAAGGCTAAGGAACAAAATGAATTGCACATAGCAAGGGACGTAAAAGGCAATAAGAAGAGGTTCTGTAAATACATTAGGAGCAAGAGAAAGACAAATGAAAGAGTTAGGTCCTCCTCTTAGTGGAGAAAGACAGCTAATTACAGATGACATCAAGGAGGCTAAAGTGTTTAATGCCCTGTTTTGCTTCAGTCTTCAATAAAAAGATCAATGGTGATCAGATACTTACCACAATTAATATTAATATCAAAGGGGAAGGAATACAAGCCAGAATAGGGAAAGAACAGGTTGAAAAGTATTTAGATAATGTAGATGCATTCAAATTGGTAGGGCCTGATGAAATTCATTCTAGGGTAGTTAAGGAGCTGCCTGGAGCTATCTTGGAACCATTAGTGATTATCTTCAAGAATTCATGGAGGATGGGTGAGGTCACAGAAGACTGGAGAAAGGCAAACATAATACTTATCTTGTACAGGGGAACAAAGGGGAACAAAGAAGACCTGGGGAATTACAGACCAGTCATCCTAACTTCAATACCTGGAAAGATACTGGAACAAATGAACAATCAATTTGTAATAAATTACATGATAAGTAATTATATGACTTTTGTCGTGGAGGTCTCTTGCTAAACTCATCCTCCCTCCATTTTCCCCAAAAGTCTCTCCTCAGTTATCTTCTATCCTCCACGTTCCCTGATCACTCCTCAGCTTCTCTCCTGTGTCTCCCCTTAATCTGCCTGCTGTGCACTCCTCATACTTCTTCTGTACCCAACATTCCCCGGCACCCTCCTTAGTCTTCATTTGTAAACCATCAGTCAGCCTTTGGTTTTCATTCCCCTGCATCTTCAGTTTCCTGTTCCATAATCATAGAGCACAAGTCAATGGACAGCTTCCCGCAGGGCAGCGAGGCTTAATTAAAGAAACAATGGCAGATGGTGGCTGTGTTTACTAAGGGTAGCTTCCCTTCCATGTGCAAATGATATAGGGAAATGGCAGCTATCTTGACTGAGGTGAGACTGTGCCTTCAGTCCTATTGAAAGTAATGGGAGATGCAGGCTATTTTGCCTAAGGGCTCTATTTTGAAGATGCTTTGTAGTGGAGAACCACTTGAGAGACTATGGTTGGCAACAAGCACTAAAGAAAGTCCTATTCCTACATGTATTAGCAGCTTCCTGTGGAAAATGTATTCACTTGAAGTAGCAGTGAAAGAGAGGTGCAGAGCCAGGGCTTCTGACCAGCCACACTTCTACCTTTCCTCTAACTTCCTCCCACTTCCTGTCATCTAAGGTGTGAAGGACTGAAGCTCTCTAGTGTCCCAATGAGCTCCTGGTTTTTATGGGCTTAAAGTACAGAAAGGAATGGGGACAGTGACCTGGGAGGTACAATGTGGGGTAGAAGTCTGGTTGGCAGTGCCACATAACTCTGCATCCTAGTCACTTAGCATGTTGGCAAACGGATCTAGGGTCTGGGAAAGATGGCTCCCGAGGGAAGGAAATTAATAACAGCCAAACCTGTGGAGAGGACTTAAGCTGCAGAAAAGAGCCATAGGAGCACCCAAGCCTGTGATACAGAGCCTTAGACTGTTAACTTATGTAAATTATAAATGTAGAATAAAGCAGGAGCAAAATACACACGGTGAATATTAATTCTGACGCCCAATACCTCTCAAGGATGTTGCTGGGCTTTAAAAATATTGGTATGGCACTTTGAGCTACTTAAATGAAAAGTGCTGTACATGTACAAGGGCATAATAAAGAATAATTATTTATTATGAATGGAATCAGACAAGAGTGTATGTTTGACACTTTTTGAAATAGCAGAAGAGCATTCCCCATATATTCTTTGCTGCATTTTTTCATTCTTTCCTCTGTTAATTTTTTTAGTATATGTATTTTTTATTTCTCCTTTTATTCCTGTGTGGTGAGTTCAGTATCCAGAGAAGAAGCAGTAGAATCTGTTTGGAGATGGGAGTAGCTTAGAACAGTCTTTGGAGCATGAGGAGAGGTGAGTAGGAACAGAAGACAGGGAAAATGGAAGAAGCACTGATCAGCAGAAGACGTTTCAAGATTTTTTCTAGGTCATTTGTGTGACAAGCTGCAGAAGTAAAATCTAGTTTTTTATGTGCTGATTCATATAAAATCTAATTTGATTTAATGAAAGTGGCCAATCCTAGTTAGGAAGTAATGTGTTTTGTGTTGGAAAGTCTGAATGAAGCACATTTCCCTTCCCATCCCACAGCACCCTACCCAACAAAAGAAAACCAACCAACCAACCAACCCCCACTTCGATCTGGATTTGGATGTGGATGTTCAGTCACTGTTTACCAAATATCACTGACTCTGTGTGTCAGATCTGCAGTAAATTACTTCTACAGTCTTCTGAAATTACATCTGCACAGCAAAATTCATTTTTCTTAGAGAACAATTTTTGGTATAATTTCCCCGGTGTGACTGTGCAGAGATGTGACTGTCCCCTGCCCCCATGTACTCTTTTCAATGAGTACAGAATTTGAGCAGTAACAGAATCATACTATGTTGAAATGAAAAGATTGTACTTTTGCTTTTAAAACTCCTTGAAGTAAAGCTTACCCCCCAAGGTATTATATACTTTAAATATTAGTGACTAGATAGTATACACCCTCATATTGAGGGATACATACGTATCTCAATTTAAAGTAACTCAGATCTTTCTTCTCTTCCTATTCCAATTCCACTCAACTACTCCTTTTCTAAACCATTTGACTCTAGCCAAATTTTGTTTGTATGGTTGCCCTGTATTTCTCATTCAGGTCTTGTTCAATGTTCTTTCTGGGAATCTATGCTTCAGCTTAAAACTTAATTCTGTTATTCCTATGTTCAGCCTTCTGAGGTTAGATTTTTACTGTCACTTTCTTTTGTGGTGGTGTTCCAAGTTAGGGTTGCCTTCCTTCTAAAGATCACTAGAAGAGACAGCTATACCACTATAACTTTCACTGAAATCATATGAAGGAAATCTGTTGATACAGAAAGTTTATATCAGTATCATAAAGGACAGCATCAGTATCAGTGTGAATATATCCAGGGCCTCAGATTTAACTTCACTGATTTCAGTAGTTATTCCTGAATGAGATCACTTCACCAGCTTTGATATGCATCCGCCTCTGGGGAGGAACAATGTGCAAAAGTGGACAAAACACTACATAATTGCTTTGGTTGAAAAATAGAGAAGAATATGAATCCAATTTAAACTTTCTGTGTGTGAGGGAGAGGGCAGGGTGTTAGTAAAGTTTGTGTGTGTGGGCCGGATGGGGAGGTTTGATAGTCACTTTGTAATTACTCAAGTTAGAATTTAGCCAGGAAAGTAAGGTTAACATCATGTTTCCTACAAAAACTGCCATTCAGTCTTTAATGATCAAGTCTGGTTAGGCCTCAATTTTAGATTAAATAAAGTAGAAATTGCATAATGCCTAGGATTCTTTGGGCATATGTTCAGATTTGAAATGCTGTTAAAGATCTCTAAAGCGGTGAACAATATAAACATGCTGGACTTCAACTAAGCCGATTTAGAAGAAATACAAAGTTGTACAGAAAATTTGTTAGAATTAAATAACTGATAAATCTACCCAGAACAGTAAGACATATTTAAGATCTAGGTGGGATGGCTATCACAATGTGTTTTAATAAAACTAACAAAAAAATAAACAAGAAAAAAGACAACAGAAAGCTATTTTTTGGAGCTGGACAGGAATTTTTCTAATGTTTTTTGTTGGAAAATGCAGCTGAAACTTTTCATGGAAATGTATTGGTTTTGACAAAACTTTTGTTGGGGGGAGTTTCCCTCAGCTCCAGGAATGAATTTAGAGGGAGAGAGACCCCAGGATAGTCTACAGTCTAATAGTCAGGGCACTCACTTGGGATGTTGGATATGCAGATTAAAATCCCTTTCCAAATCAGGCAGAATGGAGACTTGAATGTGGGTGTCCCATATCCTAGGTGAATGACCTAACACTGAGCTATTGGCTTTTCTTGGGTAAGAGCTGTTTCTCATTTTTTGGAATTTTTTTTCTAAAGGTCTTGGTTTTGACCTGGTGTGGAACAAAACCAGATGCTGAAACCTCAACATTTTTCACAAAACAGAATTATTGTTTTCTGGCCACCTCTATTTATTATTGCCATGAAAGTTAAAGGACATTTTGAACATATTGGGAGCATAGGAATTGCCAGACTGGATCAGATCCTTGGTCCAGGTAGTGCATTATCCTGTCTTCAACAGAGACCAGCACCATATGCTTCAGAGAGACCTAGATTTTCAAAAAAGTAGTTGACTATATTTCACACCAACGATTAATAAATATTAAATAGGCTGCTGGATGGAAAACTGGTTAAAAAGTGAGGCAACAGAGAGCAATTAATATGGAAAGGTGGTGTAATGAGTGATGGACTTCAGGAATTAAGACTCAGTTATTCATAACACACATAAATTAACTGGATGAGAATATTGAAGACAATATCTCTAAGTTTGCAGATGTTATTAATGTTGGAGACAGACCAAATACTGAGGAATAGAATAACTCTTATTCTAAAAGATTTAGATTATTTAGTGATTGAGCTAGCAGATGGCAAATAGCAATATATTAAGTTTATAAAGTGCCTTTCTAAAAGATCTCAAGTGCAGTTCAGCAAAACACATAATAATTATACTGGAAACAAGGAACAAAAAAGATATGGGAACAATAATCCAATACCCTGAGTAGTTTTGGAGTACCCAGAATGGCTTTGGTGTTAAAGTGGAAACATTTTAAAAAACTATAAACCCAGATCAGAGCAGTAGTAAAATGTAAAGTGAGAATGTTAATTCTTATGTACTGTACCTCATGATGATGTGGGTCTCATTTAATATGGCTCTAGTGCTTTGAGATCCTTGGTAGAAAGGTGGCATGCAAGTGCAAAAGAGTATTAATTTATTATGACTGAAGTCAGAGAAGGCCAGTGCATTTGATGCTACATGTCTCCCAGGCTCCATGCTCCTTTTCCCAGTAGCAGGAACTCCCCTGCTCAGTCAGCCCCACCTTCCCATAAAGGGTGCAGACTCAGCTGCTCCCGCTAAACCAATGCTGTGATTCCTTTCCCCTCTCTCTCATCTGCTAGCACTCTTTGCATTGGATTCCTCCAACAAATGTGGTTGGAGGGAGGTGGGGGGTCTCACAGAAGGACAGTGGAGGAGCTGAAAGCAGAGAGGGCACATATTAGTGGCAGAAGTCTCTGCTGCCACATGCTTCACCCACCCTGACAGTCTGACAGAAAAGTCAGAGCCTCAGCAGGGGAGGCCAAAGAGCAAATCTGATAGCTGGATCACCTGGCTAAAAGCCAGGGGTTAGAAAAGTCTCTGTGAACATCTTTAGTTTATGGTAACAAAAACCATGATGTTGAGAATAAAACAGCTCCAGGTTGGTTGCAGCTCACATTATGGAAATAATTGTTAGACTCCCCACACTGAAGATCAACTAGTTTTCTGAGATATGTTAAAGTCTGAGTCCTCCTTCTACTCCTAAATTCATCAGAATTAAACCAATCTGCCTGAAATTTCACAAAGGTAATCCTATTAGAGAGAAGATTTTTCTCTGGGAAGTTTGAGGCAAATCAGAGAAGATAATGGGAGAAATGAAATTTAAAAACAAGGAAGTGGTTTTACTTCTTGAAAATGTTATTGTTTGCTTGGTTTATGTGAGAATGGTACTTGGATACATTTTTAAGGGGGTTATGGTTCCAGGTGTACGTATTTGGGGAGAGTGTCATACAGCACATAATTTATTCCAACCAGAGATGGTTGAAAAGTGGGAAAACAATTTCATGAAAAATTTCAGAATGTTGACATTTGATTTCATTTTGCAGAATGATTTCATCCATTTTTTCTAAGTGTCCATGCCAGGGATCGGCAACCTTTGGCCCGCGGCCCGCCAGGGGTAAGCACCGTGGCGGGCCAGGCCGGTTTGTTTACCCGCCGGGCCCGCAGGTTTGGCTGATTGCGGCTCCCACTGGCCGTGGTTCGCCACTCCAGGCCAATGGGGGCTGCGGGAAGCGGCGGCCAGCACATCCCTCAGCCCGTGCTGCTTCCCACAGCCCCCATTAGCCTGGAGCGGCGAACCGCGGCCAGTGGGAGCTGTGATCGGCTGAACCTGCATACGCGGCAGGTAAACAAACTGGCCCGGCCCGCCAGCGTGCTTACCCTGGTGAACCACGTGCTAAAGGTTGCCGATCCCTGGTCCATGCCATGATATTTTTTTGGCATTTTAAAATTGAAGTTGTTTTCCAAATATTTCATTTACTTAACAGTAAGAAAATGTTTTTTTAAATGAAATTTTTTAGTAAAAATGATTAAAAATATCAGAAAACTTCACAAAAAAGTGGAAAATGGTGGTAATGTCAACAAATGTTTTGTGAAAATATTTTTGATTTTGGAAAAAGACGATTTGCCAATGAAAAAATAATTATCGTGCCAAAAATTTCATCCGGGTCTAATCCCCACAGCAGTTTGGTTTTGGACTTCTAAAATATGTACTTTAAACTTCATGGGAATAATGCATGTAGATGTGGAAGTAGGAACACATTACTCATTCTCTGTCTCCATTACTCCATGTCTGCTGGTATTTGGGCTGCGAATCTAATCTGAAATTGCTCTCCGGCTTTTCTACGTTTTTATTATTGCAAGCATTTCTATGGTTCCCACCACCATAGTATCTAAGCGATTTTTACATGTATTTCAAGTAAATCTAGAATGACCAATGAAGAAAGCAGAGCTTTCCTCCTTGACCAAAGTCTCTTATGTGAAGTTGCCCAGGGGTCCACCTCCATCACGCCTCTCAACAACTTCCATCTTCTTTTCTGTAGCCTATAGGTATTTGCTAGGTAAGGCAGAGGTATAAATTAAGGCAGTAATGTAATGAGCCTACAAGGCCTGTAAGACAATAGGTTAGCTAAACAAGGCACAAGGCCCCAAAAGCCTTAGCATAAGCAATTAACCAGGAGTAACCCTAGGTCATATATCACATCACAAAATAGAATGCTGTAATGACTAAACTGCTGACAGAAAACCACAAGATGCCAGTTTATACCAGCTTGTAATATTTTAAGTAAGGACCATCAGCAGATGTCTGACCATAAGAGTTCCATGGTAACTAATTGACATATATGCTAAAAAGCTTGAGGTAAACAGATTAATAAGCTATGGGAAAATGGCACCCCAACATTAGTATGGTGAAGATATACATATTAGGAAAAGGGGAGAAACCCCTCCTGAATATGCATTAGGCATAGTGGCATCAGCAGAGCACTGGAACAGGAGGGGCCAAGGAACCATGGCCCTTCCACTTTTGAAAGTGAGGCCTCACCAGCCGGCGAGGCCAGAAGCTGTAGCCTGGCCTGGGGAGCCCGGGAGCTGTGGGGAGCTGTGCATGCTCCAATCTGCCCGGGGGGGAAGAAGGGGGAGGCAAGGGCACCCAGGACGGATGGAGGGTCTGCGGCTCCCCACAGCTATCTGGGCGGCTGTTATCATGACCCGCCTGCAGCTCTTCGGCCCCAGAAGCCAGAGCTGGGTCGGGGTAACAGCCATGTGGGTAGCTGTGGGGAGCCATGAACCCTCTATCTGCCCTGGCAGGGGATTCTGGGGGGCAGGGATACAGGCCAGGGGCTGCTCTCGGGCCTGGGCAGGTGGAGGGGTCCGGCCAGCGTGGCTTCCAGCGTGGCCGGTGGGCAGGGCCTCAGGGCAAGAGGAGGGGCAGGGCCCCCACGCCACTTTTAGGAAGAATCCAATGCCCCCGTCAGCATAACACATTATGAAAATTGTATCCTGGACCGTGTGCCTTGGGAGATCTAACCCTTGGGAGGCGCCAGGATGACAACCATTGTGATGGTGACAAGGAAGAGGAGGTGGAGGAGGAAGATAATGACTAACACTTCAGGTTGTTCTGCAAGGGGTGGGGTGAGAATATGGATGCTCAGATGCACATTCTGTGTTATCTCTAACAACCCTACTGCACTGGAGTGTTTATAACTTTCCTAACTATGTTAATAAAACAATTTCAAATGCAGAAGTTTTTTCCTAAGGATGAGAGTTGCAACCATGCATGTTGGCGGTTCCCAACTAAACTTTAATTTTAATAATACTGGGCCTGATCTTAGGACAAAAACCTACCAAACTTCAAAGTGCTAATTGGGAATTCTTAAGTAATCAATATAATGAATGTACACTCGGTATATCATGCAACATCTTTCTTAGCTAAATTGTCTCTGGCATTTTGGCTCCGATTGTCGTGAGCATATTGTGCATGGCACCTTCCTGCCATGACAAGGCCAAATGTAACATAGACAGCTGGCATGAGTTAGAGCAGCCCCATGGCTACTCAAACATACTCTAATACAATACGATACAAATTTGGCTCTCTGATATCATCCTGGTTTGCTCAGCAGTGCATAAGCAAAGCAGAGTAAATGGACCTCCGACTTCATAAATGCCTAGTCCTATTCGTCAATCACTCCTCTGTATTTTCAGAGGCATTTCTCTTCCTTTCTATAAACTCTTCATAACTCATTTGTGCTGTCTCCTCTTTCTGTCTATGTCACTCTGTTTCTCTCCTTCTGAGCCATATGACCGACTGTCTCTGTGTAATGCATTCGTGATAACATGACCAAGGATGAGCCATAGAAACTATTTGTACTGTGTTTTTAAAAAGAGGCTAAGATGTAATCTCATTATGTAGAGAGATTCAGGCACTGCTATATTTATAATTTCGCTTTTTCCATTAATAACAGTGTGTTTCATCTTAGGTAAGCATGAACAATCCTTTTTTAATCAACTTCGCTGAGCTTCATCTTTGAGATGCATTGAGTGCGAGTTTATAAGGTCATGTTCAAGGGATTAAAGAAAGCACTGAGGTTTTGGAGCATTAAATTCCAGTTTTCTCACTATGTTGCCATTATTTCCACTGTGGTTTTAAAGAGGGTCTTTTTTAGTTTCTGGTTAAAGAAATAAAATCTTTGTCAATTCGTTGTGTAATAATATGAGCTTTAGCTAAATGGAATAACTGTTTTGGAATACATGAATTCAGCTGAATGTTATCTTCAGACAGAATTTGGTGTAATTATTTAATGAATGGAAATGAAGTATTGCAGCACTGGAGGATTTGAATAAGTGTTGAAGGACACTGTGGATAAGACCCATGGCTTGGCTGCAGCTCAGGGTAATTCATATATTCAAATAACGAAATGGTGAATTTTCATTGCTTGTCTCGCTTTTCCTTCTTTCAGCTTTGCATCGTGATTGAACCAAAGGAATCTGTCTTCTGCCTCAAAGCAGAAACCTTGGTTGCTGAGGCAACATGTTGACTGGGGGGGGGGGACCCCAAAACGAAAGCAAAAAATCTTAAGTATAGATGGCTCATTTCCAACTCACTATTTATTTTTTGATCTTCATAGAAAAGACACATACTGGCAAGAAAGCACTGCTGGTGGCTTTTTAATAAATAAATCTGTTATTTGCTGAGGGATTATGACTCATAACTTGAATGTTCAGCTGGTGAGAAATACACACTAGTATTTCAAAATTTTAAAAATATGAAACACTGTATTAAAAATCTTTAGAGGTTTTAGAACCTTAGTAGGAAAAGTTCTTAAAGGCCCTAGTTGGAAAGCATCTGCTTAACCATGAACTGGTTGCTAGGTTTTAAAAGGATTTGTTGCTTGTAGCTAATACAGAGTTGTTCCAAAATGCACTCTGTTTCACTTAATGAACATGTCTTTAATGTTCAAGTAGTTGCATAAGATTTAGCCACACAGCTCCCACTGAATTGAATGGGAGTTCTGTATTTAAATCTAGTGCAACCCATTGAAAATGTGTCACCATTTAATTTGCACTCCAAACTTTTTTGTTACGAGGGGGAAAAAAACCTTGTGAGTTAACTTGTCAAAAGAAACCAGCACAGTTAAAAATGTTTGCTGAAACTTTCTTTAATTTTTTCCCATATAGACATTGGGCTAATATAAATCCACATAAATTAATTGAAATATGTGGACCTGTGATGAGTAATGCTAGTTGAGGCTCTGCCCATTTTGCCAAGGTATTCAACCTCTTTCAGTTTGGCATATTATATGGTATGTACTGTAATATCTAGATACAAGATTAGGATTGCTTGAAAGCTTGTGTCTTACACGAACAGAAGTTGGTCCAATTAAAGATATTATCTCACCTACCTTGTCTCTCTAATATCCTGGGACCAACAGGGCTACAACATTAAATACAAAATGTCATCTTAAAAATTGCAACCCAGTATAATCCCATTGACTTCCACTATGTTTTAATGGGGCTAAATCAGGGCAGAAAGTAATCCTAAGGATAGAGTTTCAATTAGCTTTGAATTCCCTTGTCTTTTAGTTCAGATTTGTGTGAAAATGTAGATGTGTGTGTGTATGTGTGTGTGTGTGTATATATATATATATAATACAAATAAACGATAACATTATATACATATACATATAATTATTTGTATTATTGCAGCACCTAGGAGCCTTAGTCAGGAGCTAGAACCCCACTGTGCTAGGTGCTGTACAAACACAGGACAAAAGGATGGTTCCTGCTCCAGAGAATTAAGTCACTATAATTAAGTCACTAGATGGGGAAACTGAGGCACATAGAGATTAAGTGAGTTGCCCAAGGATACAAAGGAACTCTGGCAGATTTGGTAAGTAAACTAGATCTCCCAATTCAAATTTTGAGCTTTAACCACATGATCATCCTTCCTCTGATATAGTTGCAATTAAATATGTTTCACACAAATGGGCATTATTATACCAGTATCTCTTCATAAGGTTGTGACACTCTGTTCTTCAAAGTAGCAGCCAGGAACCCCCATATTCACCACTGTCATATGATTATGATATGTTTTGTACAAAGTATACCTGGTGAGGCATCAGTTAAAAAGTCTCGATTTACTGAACATTAATATCCTATTGGATTATATGTACTATCATTGTATGTGAAGTTATGAAGTATTGCTATATGTGTTACCGAAATACATTGTGAGGCTGGGAAATGCCCACAGCTGGCCTTTCAGTAGGGACAAAGGAGCAAGCATCACTGGCCAGAGAAGTATTAATGGCTCATCAACAAGCATCCACTCTCCGAGAGGCTCCTTGAAGAGGGCACGTATGCAATGAAGACTGCCTGACCCCATGTCTGCATGGATCTTTCTTTCTAGCAGCTGGAAGAAAGTATAAAAGCGAGACAGTGGCATCATCATTTGTCCTCTCTCTCACTCCATCTCAATACTTGGAAGATTGTCTGGAAGACAAAGACTTGGAACTAGGGAGATTTGTTCCAGGCTGGAAGGGAGTCCAGTTTGTGTATTGGGGGACTGTAAGCTGTTATGGTGAGAGACTGATTCAAATCTTGCTTAGTCTATTAAAGTTAGAATTTAGACTGTGTTTCTGTTTTTATTTCTTAGGTAACCAATTTTGATCTCTATGCCTGCTGCTTATAATCATTTAAAATCTATCTTTCGGTAGTTAATAAATCTGTTTTATATTTTACCCAAAACAGTGTGTTTTTGGTTGAAGTGCTTGGAGAATCTCAGCTCAGATTAACAAAGACTGGTGCACTTTCACTACCCTATTGTTGGAGTGGTGAATTTATTAATGAGTTTGCACTGTCCAAGGGAACCTTGAGCAGTGTGAGAAAGTATATTTCTGGGGTGCAAGGCTGGGATGTGGGGTGATTCGTGATTGGCTCAGGGAACATTCATGCAATTTAGCTGGGTGTGTGGTTCCACTCATTGATGGCTGACCAACCACAGTGCCTGGAGGTGGTTTGCTGCTTGTCACTGGCTTAACTTTGTGAGAGACAATCCCAGGCTAGAGAATTAAGGAAGTACAGTGGTCCCACAGTTCCAGGTTGTACCCTGGGGATCTCTGTCACAAGGGTATGTCTACATGGGGATAAAAAACCCATAGGTGGCCCAAGCTCTTATATCCCAGTTTTTGAACTCAGGGCTGGGAGTCCCCAGACTGGGGCTGCATCCTGGCCTCCACACAGTATCTGCTGCAAGCTGTAGCCTCCACCAAAGGCATCACCCATGGGAACCCTGATTGGAGGATTGCCCAGCTCCACTAATTGGCCTAAACATGCTATTTAAGCCAGAAGGATGCACAGCAAGTCTGTCTAAGCAACATGCTGATTTCCTGTTGTGGCTGCATTGGCTCCTGCTTGTGCCTGCCTCTGCGCCCAGCCCTGTTCCTGCTCTGCTCCTGCCTCACCGTGGCTTTTCTCCTCTTTCACTGTGTTCCAGCACCATGCTTGAGCCTTGCCTCTCGTCCAGTTCCTGTCCTTACACCTTGACTCCAACCGTCAGTTACCAGTCTTGGTTCTAACCCCAGCTTCTGCCTTCTGACTCTGCCTTGACCCTTGTCTCTGGCATTTAGTAGCTTACCTTGGCTCTCACCCTCAGCTTTGATTCCTGGCTCTGACTCTGGCTTGACCTCTGACTCTGTTAATTGGCAGTTGACTCTGGTGCTGACCCTTAGCTTCATTCCCCAACATGAACGCTTGCTCTGCCCACTAGACCAGACTCCTACTCTAACAACTCAGCAAGACTACCTCCATCTAGGTCCATGACATGGGGCTGAACAATTGCTGTGTAAATGTTTGGGCTTGTTCTGGTGCCTGAGTTCTGGGACCCCATGAGGGTAGAGGGGCCCAGAGCTCATACTTCAGGCTGAGCCTGAACATCTATATAGCAATTTTTAGCCCCACAGCCTGAGACCTGTGAGCCTGAGTCAGCTGACCTGGACCAGCCATGGCTGTGCGGCAGGGCTTTTATTCCCATGTAGATGTACCCTTAGACTCTTGCTAGCTTAAAATGGAAAGACTGTCAACTGAACTTACCATTTTAAAATGTGCATTTAGTAGTGCTAAGTAAAAAAAATTTCTTTGTGAAAATACTTTTTCATCCAAAATGAAGAATTTTGCAGAAAACTTTCCTTCTGGTCAATAGCTTCCAGTTTTTTGATGAGAAAACATAACATTTTCACTTTTTTCATTTTTTGGTTTAAAGAGAAATAAGGATACTTTTTGGCTGTCAAAAACTGAAAGATTCTGTGAAATTTTAAACAAAATTAATTTTTTTGTTTGAATTTATTTGCAGAAAATGTAGAGCATTTTTACAGAGCTGGGTGAATAACTGATTTTTCAGCTTCCTGGTACTTCTGAAAAATGTCCTCCCCCTCCTGTTTTCTGGTCAAACTGAAACTGAACTTTTTTGGGAATTTTTCTCAAATCAAAAGTCAAATTTTCCGCAATTCAAAAGTCAACAAAAGTCAGTTTCAGATTAAACAAAATGGGTGGAGGAAGTGGTGTCACTGGTGTTCCCCTTATAACCTTTGCTCATCTGGGGTGAGAGGGACACTCACCTGGGGTGACAGGGCTTGAGTCACTGCCCTAGAACAGGCATTGGAAACCGCTCTCAGGTGAGTGCCCTCACCACATGGTTATAGGATAGGCTGGGGTGAGGCTTTCTCAATCTCTCCTGTTGATGCTGTTCCACTTTGTATAAATAACACTGCTCTACAGCCAAAATGCTTCTGAAATAAATGTAGTCAAACTTTACTAATTCTGGGTCACTGAGAACAAAAATGATGCTTAAAATTGTTGATTGGCTCTAGTTTTCAAGATATGCTATTGGGTCAGTATATACGACCCTTGATTTGGGAATGGCAGAGGATAAGTGAGTTATAAAGGGAAGGGTCTCAATTTAAACCAGAAATGACTAAAATACATCTCTGACTGGATCTATGAATAAATCTATGACTGGGTTTGGACAGTACTTGCTTTTTAGGCAAAACAATGAAAGATGCAATCTGAAGCTGGTATTGCGTCATACATGATATGAATTGCATCATGTTATTCCTAGAAGTCATGGATGATGCAATCATAACGAAGCTTACATCACTCTGCTGAACAAATTGCCCTATATCAGCTCTAGAAATCATACAGTGTTGTGCTCTCTTATTTGTCAGCGTTTGATTTTGCAAAGGAACACATTTCTGTTTAGCCAAAGTGAGCAGAGATGCCTCGTACTTGTGTGAACAGTGCAGATAACTTCTGCTATGTTTGTGGTGAAGTGATTTTTGCATCACAAAAGCGCAGTATAACCACTATAGTTAAGAAAGCCTATCACCTTTATTTTGGCTGCAAAATTGGAGATCAGCACAAGAGGTGGGCCCCTCACATATGCTGCAACACTAGTGCAACAAATCTTGTCCAGTGGTTGAACAGGAAAAGGAAATCTATGCCTTTTGCAGTGCCAATGATTTGGAGACAGCCAACAGATCATACCAGCAATTGTTACTTCAGCATGGTGCCTCCAGTTGGGAAAGATGTGTCAAAGAAGAAAAAGTGGACCATGCATTATCCAAACATTCCATCAGCTATACGCCCAGTACCCCACGGAGAAGGACTGCCGGTTCCTGATGCACCAGAATCATTCTCACTTGAGTCAGACGAGGAAGAGGATGAAACTTCTGGTCCTGAACCATCAATGTCACAGGACCCACATTTTCTCCCATCCTCCTCCTCTGAACCACACCCCATAACACAAGGTGAACTGAATGACCTTGTCAGGGATTTGGAACTACCCAAGAATAAGGCAGAGCTGTTGGGCTCCAGACTACAGCAGTGGAATCTCCTGGCAGGTGATGTTAGGGTTTCCATGTTCCATGACCATCAAAAGGATCTTGTCCCATTCTTCTTCATGGAAGGTGATCTTGTAGCCTGCAACAACGTCGATGGTTTGATGGCAGCCCTCAACGTCGTTCACGATCCAGATGAGTGGAGACTGTTCATTGATTCATCAAAGATGAGTCTTAAAGCTGTTTTACTGCATAATGGCAATGTTTTGCCATCAATTCCAGTTAGTCATGCAGTCCATATGAAGGAAACCTATGACAACATGAAACAACTTTTGAGGTGCATAAACTATGACCAACATCAGTGGCAGCTTTGTGGCGATTTGAAGGTTGTTGCTCTCTTGCTTGTTCTGCAGACTGGATACACAAAATACTGCTGTTTTCTCTGCGAATGCGATAGTCGTGCAAGAGATTCCCACTACGTCAAGAAAGATTGGCCACTCCGACAGTCATTGGAGCCTGGGAGGAAAAGTATTCAGCATCCACCACTTGTTGAATCAAGGAAGATTTTGTTACCACCCTTACACATCAAGCTGGGTCTGATGAAGAACTTTGTCAAGACGATTGACAAAACACAAGCAGCTTTCAAGTACCTCCGTGGAAAATTTCCAAGGTTAAGTGAAGCTAAGATAAAGGAAGGTGTCTTTGTTGGTCCTCAGATTCATGAACTTCTTCGAGATGATGCATTTGACCATGCGCTGCATGGCAAGGAAAAGACGGCATGGAAAGCCTTCCAGTTAGTGGCAATACATTTTCTCGGAAACAACAAGGCAGACAACTACAGGTTGTTGGTGGAAAATCTCCTCAAGGCATACAAAAGCCTTGGTTGCAACATGTCAATAAAGATACATTTTTTGCACTGTCATCTAGATTTTTTCCCACCGAACTGCGGAGCAGTGAGCGATGAGCACGACGAGCGATTTCACCAGGACATTGCAACAATGGAGAAACGCTATCAGGGCAAATGGAGCCCATCAATGCTTGCAGACTATTGCTGGACAGTGACAAGAGATGCTCCATTTAATGAATACAAGAGACAAGCCAAGAAGCGCCGAGTAGACACTGAATAGGACTAAACTGTGTACACAATAGTTTTTTGCCTTTTGTTTCATAATACATTTTATTTATATAACCCTTTTGCTGATTTTTAAAGTGTTACATAAACAGGATAGGTGAAATATTATCATGTAAAGCAACCATAAGCACATGAAAAGACCTAGGTTTACAATTTATGATTAAAACTCTACTATCTACACAATATACATAGACATACAATGTAAAAACTTAAATATCTTAGAAACAGTAGCCAATCAGTTGTTTTAATTGTCATATTTGAATTCAGCACATCAAAATACATAATAAATAGCACATTTTATCTCTGAAGCAGACGACTTCTCAAAAATTGTAGACCAGTGTAATCATTGGATCAGGAACTTGAATGTGGCTCACTGCTTCTGAGGTGAGTATTTAAGTATTTTATACAAAGTGGAACCACTTTAACAGGAAAGACTAAAAGCCACCCACTTCAAAATACTCTGTGGTTAGGTTACTTGGGAAGGAAGGAGGAAGGCCAAGTTCATGTCCCTGCTACAATGACTAGTTACTTAGCCAAAGTGGAACAACTTCAGTAGGAGAGACTGAGAGAGCCCCTACCCCCACTTCAGAGTAATCTATAGTTTGGTGGTTAGGGACATTACCTGGGAAGTACAAGAGCTGGGATCAAATCCCTGTTCCTGAGTGAGGGTTCCAACCTAGGTCTCCCCCACATAGCAGGTGAGCTAACCATTGGGTAGAAGGTTATAAGGGGTGCACCACAACTACATCCTCCTCTGGCTGTCTTGTGAATGGCAGGCCCTTGTGAATCTAGCCTGAAAAACCTGAAATTACTTGACAAATCCATGTCAAATTTACAAATAGTTTTGGGTCAGCTGAAATTGCATTTTTCAGTGAATAAACTATTAATCTGAAAAATTTTGCCCAGACCTACACTTTTTTCCAACCAGGTCTAGTTTTTAGATTTCCTATTGCATGAATCTCTTTCCTGCTCTACTTTTAGTTTATTATTTTACCCACAAATGATAATGTGTGTGTGTCGGGGGCTGAGGAGGGGGATTGCAGGTAAATATTTCAGGCTGGTGTTTTGAATGCCTTTGAAAACAGCTGCCTGGGAGCATAACCTATGGAAGGGAGGGATCCTCAGGACCTGGACTGATGTTACTCCCTACAGGGCTCTGCAGAAGAAGAGCAATGGTTCATGGAAATACCTGAAGGATAAGGAGACTCTCAGGCTTGAAGTAACTGCCTCTGTTCCCACTCATCTGTGATGAGGCGAAGAAGATCCAACTAAGCAGTTGGATTCTCCCAAATGCTGCTAGATGATTGGTGTTGCAGGTGGGTTGGTGGCCCTTCTGTCCCTGTGTTCTGTGAGTTGCTTTAGTGGCAATATGAAATTGTGACATTTCTGCACTGGAGCTAGGCAGGTGGACAGTTGAACCACTTGCCTGGTCCAGTATGGCAAGTAGTGACCAGTTTGTTAAAGGAGTTTTCATTACTTGCTCATCAGGAGTTTGGGGATGAATCTTCTCTCAAAGGTAATGAGCAGGAGCCATTGCACCATTCCTTGCACTTGGAGCTTTGCCTGCCCCACCTGACTGACTGTCTGTGACCTGTTCACCCATACTATCATTTCACCTATCACTTCCAGTGAGTGAGCTGAGGACCTGGATAAACTGCTGAAACTGAGTTTGGGGATGGGGGAGCTGGAGGAATGGATGCAAGGAAGGCTGAGATGGCCTGGTTTACACTACAGAGTTAGGTCAAAGCAAAGCATCTTATGTTGACCTAACTCTGTAAGTGTCTACACTAAAATGTAGCTCCCACTGGTGTAGCTCACCCACTACACTCAATTCATAACTCAACTGCTGCTAGACTAGCACTAAGTCGATATAGTTAGGTTGATGTAATGACAGTGTACAAAATGCATTGCTTGCATCGACTGTTGCTGCCTTTCAGAAACCGTCCAACAATGCCTCACAGTGGCAGTTAAATCAGCTGCCAAGTGCTCCTGGTGAGGATGCACACAGCCAACACAGGAAGCGTAGTGTGGACGTGTAAAACTGATTCAATTACTGCTGTGGCTGTATGTCAACATAACTTAGATTGACTTAATTTTGTAGTGTAGACTTGCCCACAGTGGAGAGCATAGGAAGGGACTGAACCTTGGTAGTGCCAAACACAAACCTTCATAAATCATGGGTCAGGCCCCACAAATCCAGAAACAAAAGTTCAGTGGAATGATGTGTTTGGAGTGAAGAGAAAAGTCAAATGAGTTTGTCCACTATAAAGGTGAGTATTTTGCCCAGAATGTATATTAACAACATGATAAGTTCAGAGCACAAAGTTTAATGGAAATTTTTTTTTGTCTATGCTGAGACATGAGCATGTGTTGCTGTGCTGAGTCAGAAACTGACAGAAGCCTTTTGTCTGACCATTTTCTAATCCTAAGTAATGATGCCACAGAAGAGTTTTGGCTTTTGATTTGAAAAATGTTATAGCCTCACCATATGTGTATATTGTCCTTTGAACCATGATTTTAAAATAATTACCAAAAGTACTGCATCCTAGCATCTTTTACAACGGGTCTGTGAAGGTCAATGTCACAATAAGCACTTTCTGATTAACTTCAAGATGCATTTCTCTTTTAAAGCAATTCACAAAACCAGCTCATTCAAAAGTTTTTGTACACTCCATCATTCTTATGCTTTCAACTGACATGAAAGGGAAGGGAAATCATTTCTATCACAAGTGATGATGAGCATGTTGGTTATTAGAATAAACTATGGGGAAAAAACGAAGTCCTAGTTGCACTTTGGACCTAGAGAATTGATTCTGTACTGTATAGTGAGTGCTATCTCTTAGGTAAAAATCTGTGTTGCTTGGTTTCAGCACCAGAAGGGGAGTGTTGATGTACATTTTGGTTTTCCATCAATGATAATATACTTACTTGTATCTATCTTTTAGAAGATGTTATCACAGTGCTCTCGCAGGACAGGCAATGGTTATATGTAGCAGCAGGATTTGGGTGCAATTAAAATTCCAATTTATACTGTTACATAGCACCAGGAACAAAAAGCAGTAACATAATGCACCCGCAATGTGATACTGCAATTCAAAACCAGAGAGCATAAAAATATACCTTGCTCTTGTTGTGGTCCTAGGATACAGTCCTTATAACATTATCTTCACAGTGATATCACTCTAGTTGTCACGTTAAATATTTGTTTCCTCTGGGATGGGTGGGAAAGTATGCATTCTGAGGCACAGAAATGGCTACAAATAATCATCAGTGAACGGTGAACTAAGAAAAAAGCAACATTTCATCCAGCATTACAGGAAGAAATACAGTATATGTGATGTAGTATCGTGGGAGGGTGAAAAGTTGATAGAAACACGTTACTTCACAGCAGATCAGTGTCAGTACTGCTTGGTATGATCAGAGCAGAATACAGTTTAAAAGTCTGTTCAGATCTTCATGTCAAGTTCATACATTTGATGAAAGATGTACCTGATATCTT
This sequence comes from Chrysemys picta bellii, assembly GCF_011386835.1. Classification (NCBI taxonomy): domain Eukaryota; kingdom Metazoa; phylum Chordata; order Testudines; family Emydidae; genus Chrysemys; species Chrysemys picta. The sequence goes on along the minus strand of NC_088791.1, from coordinate 271,786,081 downwards.
TCATGAAAGTATATTTTGAGTTCAATTTCGATACAATTATGGGGTTTGCTTTTTACCCATTTCTCCTGTGGGCTATCTGTAATCTGTGGTGTGGTTGTAATCATTTGTGTAGAAGGTAGCTACTGAAAAATTTTGTTCAGCACCCAAAATAGGAGACAAATATAAATGAAAAATAGTAATATATTTTTACTATTGGAACTGGACTCAAATGTGTGTTAAAAATTCCAGAAGAAATACGTGGCATAACGTTTAATGCTCTTGTTCTAGACAAATGAGTAGTTAATATGAAATAGAGTGAACAGCAAAATCAAATGAGGGATTCTACTGATAATTACTCTTAAGGAAAGTCTTCTCTCTAGTTCTCCAAATGCTGTTGTTTAGATTGTGTTCTCTATAGGACAGGGACTGCCTTATGTTAGTCATGTAAAGACCCCAAAACATGGTTGGCATTTAATCAATAATTAATATAATTACAGTGAAGAATATATGTATGTTACTCCATAGATACCGAGCACTGAAGAAAGAAACAGACTCCTACATATAAACAGTCTTTAGGAGCCAATTTTCTTTTCCCAGTTTTCTTAACAACTTTGTCCTTAAATATTCTCATTTCCCATTCATAGTCCTCATTATAAGTAAAAACAAATAAAGAAACCATTAAATTAAATACAAAGGAATGGTGTTCTGATGCCACTGTTCTTAATTTTGTTCCAACCTGATGTTTTGTTGCTCTCAGGAGAATGAAGAGCAGAGATCGGGGAAGTGGTTTCTTTTACAGCCAGAGACATGAACATATTCCACTGTCGACATGCAGTCAGCCCTTTTATGGGCAAAACTGTCATTCCCAATGTTCACAATAGAGTTTTCTCATGAAATCAGAGCAACTAAAATCCTTTCTTTATAGTATATTGAGTTGCTTGATATCTGCCTAGATTTCCTCTTTTTGTTTCCCTTATCACATGGATGGACAATACATCCCAGCATGGGCGTAACACCCTCGCAAGTACTTTTTTATATTTTAGGAATTGGGCCCATATTCTCAATCACTACACAATAAAGGGATTATATATTAAAGAGGACTGTATGCAATCAAGAAGAAATTTTAATTAATCATAAATAGACCTGGTCCTGTGGAACTAATGTAACCTGACAGTTCAAGGTTTGATCAGCACATCACAGAGATTAAGAACACTTTTGACTTGAACAGACAGAGTCCCAGAGAGTCAGTTCAGGACAGTCTGAAATACTTTAGGAAAGCTAGTGTGTACAGATCACACAATGTCATTGTTTCTCTTAATGCTTCCATTCCATTAGGAACCAATGCGGGATTCTTTTAACTTCCGAGAAACCTTCCAACATCATGCTGTCCTGGTCAACACTGAAGCAACAGAGATTACAAGACATCAGACTACAATCTTTTATCCCATGTTCTGTGTGTATAAAACAAGGAGTCAGCTTCCCTTTGAAGTACTAATTGACTGTCTGTATCAATCAGTGCCTAATCCCTTTCCTGCATGCATTTAGGTCTCCACAGTAACTGAGCTGGCCTTCTCTCTGGTCCAATGCTGTAAAGCACTTAAACTAAATGTGCACAATGTAAAAGGCATAATTGATCTGAAAACCTAGCTAAAAGCACCAGACTTCCCAATTCTTGCTTTAGTTTAAAAGTGAATGTGATACATTATGGTGGGGAGGGGGAAGCTTTAGGGGGAAAAAGTAAATTGAACAATTAGCATTGAATACATTAGGCCAACGACCACATAATAATTATTATAAAATAGAAATCCTATAGCCTTTTTCTGCAAGGCAACGCTAGGGATTTAGTGATTTGTTTTGGCTCCTTATATTTAAGGTGGCAGACGGGATAGCAAAGAATCTGCTTGATGGTGCCAGGTACAATTCCAATCACTCCTTTGCCTATTACAAAAATTGTTAGTACAAGATCCTAAGGATGCTTTTACCATTCAGTGGAATCACAAGCAAAACACAAATGATCTTTTAGTGATCAGAAGCTAACCAGGGACTGAAGGAGAGCTGTTTTGATTGGGTCCCAGTCTCTGCTCCTCCCACAAAACAGAGATCATGAGGAAGATTGCTTGGCATACTCAGAGAGCCTCTTGTGTTTGGAAAGGGGGAACCTGTTTGGATCAGCAGGACATCTCTCAACAAGTACTGACTCTACAAATGATGCTGAAAAATCCTGTAGCAGCCCATGGTAGGCAATATAGGCATTTAGGTCTTCATGGCAGAGGATGTTAGGGAGATTCCAAAACCTGAGTAATCCTTTGTAGGTGACAAATCTGAGGAATTGTCACAGATTGAAGTGTCATTAGAGGAGGGTTTGGAATTAATTTGATAAACTTAACAGTAACAAGTCACCGGGACCAGATGGCATTCACCCAAGAGTTCTGAAAGAACTCAAATGTGAAATTGTGGAACTATTAACTATGGTTCGTAACCTGTCCTTTAAATCAGCTTCTGTACCCAATGACTGGAAGATAGCTAATGTAATGCCAATATTTAAAAAGGGCTCAAGAGGTGATCCCAGCAATTACAGACCGGTAAGTCTAATGTCAGTACTGGGCAAATTAGTTGAAACAATAGTAAAGAATAAAATTGTCAGACACCTAGAAGAACATAAGTTGTTGGGCAAAAGTCAACATGGTTTCTGTAAAAGGAAATCATGTCTTACTAATCTATTAGAGTTCTTTGAAGGGGTCAACAAACATGTGGACAAGGGGGATCCAGTGGACATAGTGTACTTAGATTTCCAGAAAGCCTTGACAAGGTCCCTCACCAAAGGCTCTTACGTAAATTAAGTTGTCATGGGATAGAGGGAATATCCTTTAATGGATTGAGAACTGGTTAAAAGACAGGGAACAAAGGGTAGGAATAAATGGTAAATTTTCAGAATAGAGAGGGGTAACTAGTGGTGTTCCCCAAGGGTCAGTCCTAGGACGAATCCTATTCAACTTATTCATAAATGATCTGGAGAAAGGGGTAAACAGTGAAATGGCAAAGTTTGCGGATGATACTAAACTGCTCAAGATAGTTAAGACCAAAGCAGACTGTGAAGAACTTCAATAAGATCTCACAAAACTAAGTGATTGGGCAACAAAATGTCAAATGAAATTTAATGTGGCTAAATGTAAAGTAATGCACATTGGAAAAAATAACCCCAACTCTACATACAATCTGATGGAGCTAATTTAGCTACAACTAATCAGGAAAGAGATCTTGGAGTCATCATGGATAATTCTCTGAAGACACACAGTCAGACCCTAATGCACAGTCAAAAAAGCAAACAGGATGTAGGAATCATTCAAAAAGGGATAGAGAATAAGATGGAGAATATCTTATTTCCTTTATATAAATCGATGGTATGCCCACATCTTGAATACTGTGTACAGATGTGGTCTCCTCATCTCAAAAAAGATATCCTGGCATTAGAAAAGGTTCAGAGAAGGCAACTAAAATGATTAGGGATTTGGAACGGGTCCCACCTGAAGAGATATTAAAGAGGCTAGGACTTTTCAGCTTGGAAAAGAGGAGACTAAGGGGGGATATGATAGAGGTATATAAAATCATGAGTGGCGTGGAGAAAGTGAATAAGAAAAAGTTATTTACTTGTTCTCATAATATAAGAACTAGGGGCCACCAAATGAAATTAATGGGCAGCAGGTTTAAAACAAATAAAAGGAAGTTCTTTTTCACACAGTGCACAGTCAACCTGTGGAACTCCTTGCCTGAGGAGGTTGTGAAGGCTAGGACTATAACAGGGTTTAAAAGAGAACTAGATAAATTCATGGCGGTTAAGTCCATGAATGGCTATTAGCCAGGATGGGTAAGGAATGGTGTCCCTAGCCTCTGTTTGTCAGAGGGTGGAGATGGGTGTCAGGAGAGAGATCACTTGATCATTGCCTGTTAGGTTCACTCCCTCTGGGGCACCTGGCATTGGCCACTGGTGGCAGACAAGATGCAGACAAGACCCTCGGTCTGACCCAGTATGGCCATTCTTATGTTCTTATGTTAGGTATACAACAAGCAAAGAAATATGCAGTTGGCAGGTAGCTCCATGATTAGAGGTAACAAGAGCTGCTTCTGATAGTTCAATCTGCACAAATCATTAACAGTGACTTCACCTCTTCAAAGAAGTGTGTGGTTCTTTCATTGTGGGGCAGGTGGGATCCTTTTCCTGCTGTGCATTGCAAACAGCAAAAGTATAATAAAATGAATGTTTCCTAAAAAGCATTAAATAGTAAAGCTTTAAATATTAAATCCTTAAATGTACTCTCTTTTGCCCTCTTTTTTACCTGCTAAAGTAATACAATCCTCTGCATCACTGTTATTTTTGTACTGTATTTTTAAATAATTAACTTTTCAGATCCAAGGATTCAAGGCAGGGAAGCCAGATTCTCAGTTGCTGTAAACTGATAGAGCTCTATTGATTTCATTGTAGCTATGTCAATTTACATTAGCTGAGAATGTGGTGCCAAGGTAGTACATTTTACATATGGATAGAGAATGGGAATCAATGAAGAACTTTTACATTTTTTAAATTTACATTTACTAGATGAGGAATTAGTATGGTCTCTTTTAGGTATATGAAGTAGGAATATTGACTGAGATTTCAAAAATATCTAGTGATTGTGACTGCCCAACTTGTGAAATCTTAAGGAGGGTTGATTTTTCAAAAAGTGGGTGCTCAGTACTTTCTGAAGACTAGGTCCCTTTAGGATGTCTCAAAAACACTAGTCACTTTGAAAAACTTGGCCAATTTTTGTAACTCTTATGTCACACATAGTCCAATGAAACTGTCATTGAAATCCTGGATTTGTTTTTTTTTAAGCAATTACTTTAAAGTGGCCCTATATGGTTTCCAGTACAATTTTGACTGGCCTTAATTTAAAGACCACCCCTTATAGGTAAATATGCTGGTCTCTTAGGTGGTCACTTAAGACAGGTTTGACTATATGGCCAGCCCTATCATTTAGGCAGACCTTGTGGGTGTGTAGGGAGGCTAAGACTGAGAGGATGGCAGAAAATAAACAAATAATGCAAAGGAAATAAACTAATTTCCTGCTTATAGCTGCTTACTCCTGGGTTCTAGCTCCTCCAATAGCCTTTTCCCCACTACCCTGCTGCTGCATGAGCAGTCACTGCTCATGCCCACATCACTTGCAGCTTCCTTCCCTTCATGACATATCCCAAAACAGGGTCACATAAACGCAACCTGGGGTCCTAACCACATCCCTATGACTTTGCCCCCATGCTCTGGCTCTTCATCTATACCATGGCCCACAAAAAGCCATCTGTTGGCCTGGAGGCGGGGAGGGGAGGTCATGACTGATCCTTTCTGGGAAGGCTTGGGTCTGTCTAGAGGAGGACGGACTCTGCCCACATGACACAGAGAACTCTGTGTCGAAGATCCTGCTGACACCCAGGACCGGCTCCAGGGTTTTTGCTGCCCCTTTGCACTTCTCTCAATTGAATATTATCTTATTGATTTCAGCTTAATTCTCCAATTTGTCAAGATTGTTTTGAATTCTAATACTATCCTCCAGAATGCTTGGAACCCTTCAATTTGTCATCCACAAATTTTATAAGCATACTCTCCACTCCATTATCCAAGTCACTAATGAAAATATTGAATAGTGCCAGTCCCAGGAGTGACCCCTGTGACCCTCCCACTTTGTCCAACCTGTTCTTAAAAACTTCCATTGATGGTGATTCCACAACTTCCTTTGGAAGCCTATTCCAGAATTTAACTGCCTTTATAGTTAGAAAGTTTTTCCTAATATCTAACCTAAATCTCCCTTGCAGCAAATTAAACCCATTACTTTAATCCAGACAATTGGAAAAAGGCAAATATAGTGCCCATCTTTAAAAAAAGGAAAGAAGGAGAACCCGGAGAACTACAGACCAGTGAGCCTCACCTCAGTCCCTGGAAAAATCATGGAACAGGTCCTCAAGGAAACCATTTTGAAGCACTTGGAGGAGAGGAAAGTGATCAGGAACAGTCAGACCAAGGGCAAGTAATGACTGACCAACCTGATTGCCTTGTATGATGAGATAACTGGCTCTGTGGATATGGAGAAAGCAGTAGATGTGATATATCTTGACTTTAGCAAAGCTTTTGATACAGTCTCCCACAGTATTCTTCCAGTAAGTTAAAAGGTATGGCTTGGATAAATGGACTATAAAGTGGATAGAAAGATGGCTAGATTGTCGGGCTAAGTGGGTAGTGATCAATGGGTCAATGTCTAGTTGGCAGCCTGTACCAAGTGGAGTGCCCCAGGGGTTGGTTTTGTTCAACATCTTTATTAATGATCTGGATGATGGGATGGATTGCACCCTCAGCAAGTCGCAGATGACACTGGGAGGTGAGGTAGATATGCTGGAGGGTAGGGACACGGTCAAGAGTGACCTAGACAAATTGGAGGATTGGGCCAAAAGAAATCTGATGAGGTTCAACAAGCACAAGTGCAGAGTCCTACACTTAGGATGGAAGAATCCCATGCACTGCTACAGGCTGGGGACCGGCTGGCTAAGCAGAAGTTCTGCAGAAAAGGACCTGGGGATTACAGTGGATGAGAAGCTAGATATGAGTCAGTAGTGTGCCCTTGTTGCCAAGAAGGCTAATGGCATATTGGGCTGCATTAGTAGGAGCATTGCCAGCAGATCGAGGGAAGTGATTATTCCCCTCTATTTGGCACTGGTGAGGCCACATCTGGAGTATTGCATTCAGTTTTGGGCCCCCCATTACAGAAATTGGCGAGAGTCCAGCAGAGGGCAACGGAAATGATCAGGGGGCTGGGGCACATGACTTAAAGGAGAGGCTGAGGGAAATGGGCTTCTTCTGTCTGCAGAAGAGAAGAGTGTGTGGGGGGATTTGATAGCAGCCTTCAACTACCTGAAAGGTGGGGGGGGGGGAGTTCCAAAGAGGATGGAACTCAGCTGTTCTCAGTGGTGGCAGATGACAGAACAAGGAGCAATGATCTCAAGTTGCAGTGTGGGAGGTCTAGGTTGGATATTAGGAAACACTATTTTACTAGGAGGATGGTGAAGCACTGGAATGGGTTACCTAGGGAAGTGGTGGAATCTCCATCCTTAGAGGTTTTTAAGGCCTGGCTTGAGAAGGCCCTGACTGGGATGATTTGGTGTTGGTCCTGCTTTGAGCAGGGGGTTGGACAAGATGATCTCCTGAGGTCTCTTCCAACCCTAATCTTCTATGATTACTTTATGTTAGCTGCTTGTGTGGTAGCATAGATTTGCCCTAGTTTGATCAGTTTATCATGCACTAAATGCAGTGTGTCTTGTCTACACTAATATATAAAACATGTTAGTAACGTGTATTAGCTAATGTACTAATATCACCCTTTAAATCCTAGCCTATAGGTGTGTATGTGTGTGTGCATGCTGTAGTGGGAAAAATGCATTTTAGTTATGGGTGTATGGGAACAGAGAATAACATGTAATGGATGGGAGTGAGAAAAGAAGGATTGACCAGGAAGTTAGACAACAGAGGATGAAAGAGGTGTTGGAGGTGAAGAGAGACTAAAAACACATAGCAGATAAGGGAGGAAAGGGAAGGAATAGGAAGGAGGGAGACAGAAGGAATTCTGGGAAAATTATATATTATTGAAGAAACTTGAGGGCAAACCAAAGTAAGGGATGATCAGATGCATTAAATTGTATAGTTAATATAGAGAAAAAAATAGGGAAATGAGGGAAAAGACAAAGACAAGGAAGAGCAACTCTAAAGGAGATATTTTTTATAAAAACTATTACTTAAGAGAAATCGTAACTGCAAAATGTTAAATACATAATTTTAAAAGTAAGACCTGGGATGGGCTAATATAGCTAGATGGGCAAAAGTGGAAGTCTGAGGATAGATGTATTGGGTAAGGAATGAAAAGGGTGCAACTCTTGGAGAAGTTAACCTAGGATAGGAAAATGCCTAGAACTGGGCTTGGCAATCCATATCAACAAGAGAAGTTAAGCAATCAGTTAAAACAAATCAATTTTCAGGCTGCCAAAGATTATGACTCCTTGGCAGAAATCTCCCCAGAAGCTCACACTACTACTTCCTCAGAATCATGGAGAAGCTTCCAAAGGGGAGATACCATCAGGTGCTTGCTCTTCATCTGTACAATTCTCAATGTAAAAGGACTCATACAGCTTCCTTATCTACTGGAAAAGGTAAAGGGACCTACTCTTGATTAAATCAATGGCAAAGATCCTATTGACTTCAACATGAACATGATCAGACCATCAATAGAAATGCAATCCTGCTCAAATTAAACTCAATGAGAGCTTTGTTACATATTTCATTGAGAGTAGGATTAGTCACTAGTGGTCAAATTTTCAAAAGAGATCAGCTCCCATTTAGGATAAATCTACACTGCGACAGGAGGTGTGATTGCAGCTCATGTAGGCATACCAGTACTAGCTGTAATGTAGCTGGTGTGGCTAAATATGACAGTAAAGATACAGCAGCATGGGTTTCAACATGGGCTGTACAAGCCTGGAGGGAACCCTGGTTACAAACTCATGTTTCTAGCTCATGCCACCATGTCTTCACTGCTATTTTTAGTGAGCTACCTAGATTAAAGCTTGCATGGCTTTGTCTACACAAGGAGCAAATCACTTCTCTAACTGCAGTATAGATCAGGGATCGGCAACCTTTGGCACGCGGCTCGCCAGGGTAAGCACTCTGGTGGGTGGGGCTGGTTTGTTTACCTGCCGCGTCTGCAGATTCGGCTGATTGCGGCTCCCACTAGTCGCGATTCGCTGTCCCAGGCCAAAGGGGGCTGCGGGAAGCGACGTGGGCTGAGGGATGTGCGGGCCACCGCTTCTCGCTGCCCCCATTGGCCTGGAGCGGCAAACCGTGGCCAGTGGGAGCCACAATTGGCCGAACCTGCGGACGCAGCAGGTAAACAAACCGGCCCGGCCTGCCAGGGTGCTTACCCTGGCCAGCCGTGTGCCAAAGGTTGCCAATTCCTGGTATAGACATAACCTAAGATACCTATATAAGGGCTAGATCATCAACCATGCACTGAGCTCTTTTGCAAATTCTGACCCGCATAGCAAACCAAATACACATGTTCTATTCTATATAGGTTCCCACACTACTCACATCAACAATAGTATCTGAGAACCTTCCAGTAGTGAATTAAGCAACGTGACTAACATCTGTCATTTGCTGTTTTTTCATTCATTGTCTCTCCAAGGGGAGAAGCATGTGGAGTGGCGTGTCCTGTTTTGGTAGGGTTCTTTTGTTGGGTTTGGGGTTTTGGGGGGGAGGGGGTTGTTTGTATAAATATACATATTTCTATGTATTTATTAGAGAAAGCAAGCTCAAAGAAATGTGCCTTGTACTTACAGCAGAAAGTGGTGAGGTTTGTGATGGTCCTTAATTCCTGGGGAGTTCATTCCACAGACTCGGACTGGCCCTCAAGAAAGTTCTCTCTCCCACACAGACAAGCTTCAGCCTTCTTGAGGAGAGTTCCATTATGCCAGGGGACCATAGCTGTTATGCATAAAGCTTACAGCTGTGACATAGACTTTGAATAAAAACCCATTTAATTATGTGCTAGGAACAATCTCTCTCTCTCTCTCTCTCCCTCTCTCAAATAGCAAGAGAGAAGGATTCAATTTAACAATAGCATCAAGGAAACATCATTGTTCTATGGCTCACAAGAGAGACTTCAACAATTACAATATAGCTAAACTAGAAGGAAGATGAGAGATGGCACATTTCACATCTTGGATTAGAAGAAGTGTAAGGATGATTTGAGGAATGTTGGACGTTAGCCAGTGAATTACTTCTAATATGTAGGAGATGGACTAACAAAAATGACTCTGAGTTAAATCTACTGTAGTGTAAGTAGAAAGACGTCAGGCTCTGATTTATACACTGAGGTATTTATTCTGTAATCCTTACATTAAATAGATTTTTAAGGCCAAAAGAGATCATTACGGATTGTTTATGAGAATAGTTCCTATTGAAATCAATGGGAGTACTTGTGGATTAAAATATTTCTTATCTGAGTAAGAGTAGTTGAACTGGGTCTATGGTGATAGCACACCTAATAATGGTATACTGTCTTGTGTATTTTATATCTGCAGGTATCCATTTACTTCCCTGATCAGAGGCTACAGAAGATGTTTTCATTCTGGGTGGCCTTGATTGTTACATGAGAGAGACAAGATGGGTGAGGTAATATCTTTTACTGAATCAACTTCTGTTTGTTACATGACCATTTAAGCCACCCCATTTCAAGTAGAACAAAGCACCTTCACTTTTGAGAGCAGTCCTCCAGAATGGTAATTCAATCTGAGTCAAGTATGACAGAAGGGCAGCTAAATACCATGTATGTTAATTCTAGAGGAGTTGCTAGCATGGTGGGCTAGTCTTAGGATCTCTATTACTGTGCCAGAGAGGAAAACCTGTGTTTTATTATCTGTGCCACTGTTCTTCCCGGTAGGTTGCTACATCTTGGCTTTAATTGGAACTTAATGAGAGGCTTTTTCTAGATAAATGTCAAAAGATAGAACCGTACTCATGAATAGACTCAATAGAACAGAATAAAGGATGCAGCAGATCCGTGGATTACAAAATAATGTTAGTAATTTGGATGCTTTCAAATGGGCAGATGTTTCAGAGAAATATGCTGGATATATCCAATATATATTTTCCCTCCTGAAGTGCCACTAACAAAAATAATCACCAAATTCATTCCAGCTCTTGGTGTCATGAGTAGGGTTTTATCTTTTGACTTTTATTTGCTATGGGTCTGGGAGATTTCACAGCAGCAGATTAAGGCAGGATCCTTGCATCCAGGACTGGTTGTATGTGGGAGCCACGTGGATCACTGAGTCAGTGAGAAACCATGCACTTATCTGGGATGCTACAGGAGAAAGATCAAGGAATTCATTGGGGAAATGGTGGGGAGTCCAGGAAGAAAGAGTCTATTTGAGGGGGACTTGGGAGAAACACCAAGGAACTGGAGGAGAGAGATGGTAAACTGAAGTAAATACGTTTAGGGGAGCTGGCAAAAATACTGTAGTGAATGTGGGCCCCATTTAGTCTTCATCCACCTCCACAGATTTGCGAGATGATAGTCAGCATTTTCCTTGCTAGTTTCCCCCATTACTAATGGAGAAAATTTGTTTCAAAAATCCAGCTACGCTTCTGTTAAAGGAGCAGCCATGTAAAAACCCATAGAATGTGAGTTATCAACATAAAGTATTGTCAGCCAGACAGGGCACTGGATATGTTATTTTTCAGACTGCTGTCAGAGGAATCAGTGCAAAAGAGTTAGGCTTATTTTGCAGGCTGTTACATTCTTACACACACACACACACACACACACACACACACACACACACTCTCTCTCTCACTAAAGGAAACATCCATCCTTACATAGTATATGGAGATCAACAGGTTTTGCATTCCTTGTGGTGTTATCATGCCCTTTCATCAGCTAACCAGTTAATTTACACCACCACAGTCTTCCTGTTACAGATAGAAAGAAGGATTTGTTGTAACCTGAAACCCTAACTTACTCATTACCCAACAGACGATCATTTGCCACAGCAATGACTATAAAGGCAGTTTAATGGAACCCTTCCCTGCAGCTGGAGAACATCATGCTGTCTGGAGAATTCCTAGTAAACAGGCATTTTCCAAAATATAAACATTTGATTTTTAAATGAATATTTATTCTGTTTTGCCCCAAATGTATTTTTAAAGAGGAAATGTCTGTATAAATAGATGATTAAGATCCAGAGTGCGTGTTACCAAGGATAGCGATAGCCTTATTTCTGATAGCCGAAGGAAGAAAACATTCTAAATCTACGAGGAGCCAAAAGGAAACACAATTTTGCAAACAACTTCCATTGCATTTGGGGGTGAAGCACAATCAAGGATTTAAATGTTTTCTGAGTGCACTGGTTGTGCACAAAGTCACACAATAGCATTTGGAATCCTTTCTGAAGCTGTGGATAGCAATGCATCAGATCATAGCTGGCCCTGTGCTGGTATGCTAGAATGGCAGGGAGAAGGTCAAAGAAGCCCTCCCCACTATGCACACTCATGCAGGGAGAGGCTCAGTCCCTGTGCCTGCCTCACCTGAATACAAGGACCAGAGAGTGATAATGCTGCTACTGGTGCTAGAGGCCCCGATTTCGGAAAGTATTTAAACATAACTTTACACACATAAGTAGTCTCACATGGGACTGCTCATGTACTTAAAATTATGCACATGCTTTATTACTTTGCTGGATATCCCCAGTTTAAGACTCTGGTGCAGGGAGGGGAGGGAGGGAGGGAACTTCATCTATGGCAGGGATCAGCAACCTTTGGCACACGGCTCACCAGGGTAAGCACCCTGGCGGGCCAGGACTGTTTGTTTACCTGCCACGTCTGCAGGTTCAGCCGAACGCAGCTCCCACTGACCGCGTTTCACCGCTCCAGGCCAATGGGGACTGCGGGAAGCAGTGCAGGCCAAGGGATGTGCTGGCCGCCGCTTCCCGCCACCCGCATTGGTCTGGAGCGGCGAACCTAACCTGCGGACGCAGCAGGTAAACAAACCGGCCCAGCCCGCCAGGGTGCTTACCGTGGCGGGCCGCGTGCCAAAGGTTGCCGATCCCTGCCATAGGGTAAAGCCAGAATCATTGGCTCTCTGCACGGGGGCATGCCAGGGGTGAGAAAAGTAGACAACTGGAGTGCACTGCACTCTAGCAATCCCTAGCTGGCTCTGACTCCAAGGGGCTGTCTGCCAGCGGGGGCAGATGAGAGAAAAAACCCTGTGACTGTTGTAGTCTGTGTAATAAGTAGCATAGAACCAACTCCAGAACCAGGAAGCCACATTCAGCTTCTTTGAGACTCCCACTCTTGACTATGCCCAGCCGAGAGTCTGGCCCAGCTGTATTTAAAAAATGTTTCTGCTCTCATAGCCCATCTTCTAGCTGACCTTGCAGCGACAGCCCATCCTTTCATGGCAATAAGCTGTAATATCATAAGTAATGCTGCAAGTCTGTCACGGAAGTTACGGCTTCTGTGACTTTCTGTGACCTCTTGTGACTTCTGCAGTGGCCAGTGCTGACTCAGGGGCTGCCCAAGCTGGGCAGCAACAGCAGTTTGGGTGTGTAGGAGGGTGCTCAGCGCTAGGGGCAGAGGGTTTGGATGTGCAGGGGGGCACTTACCTCAGGGTGGGGGGCTCCCACTGGCATGGCCCTGCAGCTTCTAGGAGGCAGAGGAGTCGGGGCGGGGGAGGAGGGAGGGACTCCGTGCTGTGTGCTGCCTGTGCCAGCAGGGTCTGCCCCTGCAGCTCCCATTGGCTGCGGTTCCCAGCCAATGGGAGCTGTGGCAGCTGACGCTTGTGCCCCTCCGTTGCGTAGGACATGTAGGGATGTGGAGCTGGTAGGGAGCCCCTGCCAGCCCCACCAACCCTCTCCCCCCCAGCACCAGCAGGGGTCCTGGGCTGTGCACCACAGCCTGGATCCCCCCACACCCAGCACGAGCAGGGTCCTGGGCTCCCGCCCCCAGCATCCGCAGCATCCCCGATCGCCGCCCCCCCAGAGCACCTGCGGCCCCCTGCCCAAGTTTTAGTCACAAGTATGTTTAGTAAAAGTTATGGACAGGTCACGGGCCATGAATTTTTGCTAAAAATACCTGACTAAAACGTAGCCTTAATCATAAGCACAGGACACTGGACCAAAAATCTGCACTTGGATAGGCACACAGTGTGCCAAGTTCACTACTGGTGCAAGGCAACCTAAGTCCATTGGTAATAGTATATTTAACCCAGAGAAAGTTAGCTGTGCAGTTTCAAAGGTAGAATTTGGCAATATGACACTACAATCAAGCAGAAAACTAGCCAACTACACTTTTTGCAAAGATTGCTCCTCTATGAAACTTCCCAAGTGGACACACAGTATATCAAAATAACAAGGAGAACATGGCTTTCAGAAGGGCTAGGTATCCTGTACTTAGTGTCGTTCCTTAACATGATTATTTTTGGACTTGGTTACCAGGCTGCTTTATGGGCGCTGGAACAATTTGTATCGTGGGGGGGGCTGAGAGCCATTGAACTAATCTGTAAACCATGTATATGATGGAAACCACTTCAAGCCAGGGGGTGCAGCAACGTCCCCAGCACCCGTAGTTCCAGCACCTATGGCCTTCTTGTTTAACTGTTCCAACTATTGGGCATACAGTCTATGTATCTTAGGCTAGTTTAATAGCAAGAAAAACCTGAGCAACATTGTAAGTCTCTTCTCTGCTTCCTCCTTACTTGAAGGTTTCCATTAACACCTAGAAGGAGTCCAGGAATGCTGTGCATGTAGGGGCTTTCAAAAAGCTGTTTTCAAATTTAAATGAAACAAATAGTTCCAATAAGATTAAAATACTTTAGAACAGTGTAGTTTTCCAGCAAGCAGAATAGCTGGCATAAATTACTGTTTTATGGAGGTTTGCAGTCTGTTCAAGGAACAGTTGAGAACATGCACCTCATGACAATGCATTAAAGATGGGTTCAAAATGGTGAATCTTTTTGCCTTGATTCATTCTGCATGTATTACATATTTAGCATATTTCAAATGATTGGAATGGTAATGTTAGTGGTTCAGAGTTACAGGTAAAATAATGCCTACGTGAAGTGATAAGCACCACAGAGGGAGATAATCCCTGCCCACCTGAAACATTGATATTTTTAATATGGCTAGGACAATATATTTAATTAGAATTAATTGCTGTTCCTCTTGAATAATACATTAATGGAATAATAGCCACACATTTTCTTTGTTCAGTACCCAAATGACACTCACTTTAACCTTTCCTAATTCTCTCTAGGAAAATACATAATTAAAAAACAATTAAAACCCCATGTTTGGCATTATAGTATCTTAAAGGGAAAAGGAACCAGTAAGTTTTAGTATCTTCTAACTGCCAAACAAAAGGCCTCCCATGATGGTATGCATTCTTTAGCCATATATGTGTTGCACTGAGCATTCTGTAATATGACTGAATGATTTCTTTCTCCGTAGGATCCTTGCAAACATGAATTCTCTCTCTCTCGGTCTTCCCAGCCCCAATAAGGCTATTCCAGTGAGTACAATTTTAAAATGTGCTAATAAATAGAAGTGAACATTATGGAAAAATTAAATGTTGGAAATATAAGTCAGGACACAATATCCTAGTCATATTTTTAGAAAGACCACATGGTCCTTCATCTACTGTATGGTATGGAAAAATTATGGGAAACCAATGGCGGCAGTGGTGGCAACCTCCGGCCCGCGGGTTGACGGTCCACAGGCAAAGCATTCCCGCAGCTCCCAGTGGCTGGGGTTCGCCATTCCCGGCCAACAGGAGCTGCGGGAAGCGGCAGGCAGCACATCCCTGAGGCCCACGCCGCTTCCCACAACTCCCATTGGCCAGGAACAGCGAACTGTGGTCCCTGGGAGCTGCGAGCGGCTATGCCTGTGGACGATCAATGTAAACACTGTCTCGCGGCCCACCAGCAGATTACCCTCATGGGCCGCATACAGCCCACGGGCCACAGGTTGCCCTCCACGGCAATGGGGGATGTACAAATGCAAAAGGTGGCTATGTGGTAGCATACTCCACAGTATATAGCAAGCACTACTTCTTCATGGCTGCAGTGTAGCACTCTTCACAACTGGAGGGCATAGCCAAAGACAGAGAAGTAGATGGAAGAGCAGCATTACCACATCCATTTCCCTTTGCAGAGTGGAGTAAGTCACAGTATAGAAAGCATCTTCCTTTAGAAGTGAGGTGAGCCTATGAGTACCTCTTCCATGGCTTTTCACTCTCTGAAGACTTATGGGCCCATCCGGTATCGTCATGGCAGAGCTGTGCTACTCATGTTGAGTGAGGGAGAATCTTGGCCAGAACAAAGTCCATGGAATCTGACCCTATTGTTCCTCTGTATTTCAGTCTTTTGCTAATGCTAGCAATCCCACTCACTAACTATTCTTTCTGCTTCTAGCCTGCATACTAGATGGGACAACATGCAGAGCTGTGGCCCAGAAACAGCTTCACATGGTGACATGGTGGTTCCCCATTCTCCATAAATTTTCACATGAAGATGAGTGTATGACCCTGTTTGTTTTTTCTTCCACATGCTAATCTATCTCTGTTTGATATTATTTATTTATTTGTTTGTTTGTTTGTTTGTTTTACCATAGCACCTAGGAGCCTTTGGCATGGACTACCACCCAACTCTGCTAGGTACTGTACAAACACAGAACAAAAAGATGGTACCTGCCCCAAAAAGTTTACAATCTAAGATTAAAACAAGAGACTACAGATGGAAACAACAGCTAGATAGGGGATTACAAGGAAACAATTAAAATAATATTGGTCAGGATGATAGACAACAGCCTAGATACAGTGCCAAGCTTTTTGTAGGCATCACAGCAAAGGAAGATTTTGAAGGAGGATAATGAGGTAGCTTTATAGATGTTTAAGATGCTTTTTTGAAAATTTAACAAGTGGACAAAGGAAGAAAGAGCTGACATCTTGAAAGTGAATGAGAGATGATATTTTGGGTGGGCCTTGAAAGTGAAGATGAGAAGCTTGTGTTTGATGTGATAGAGAAGTGGGAGCCAGTAGAGGGAAGCCCAGACAGGGGGGACATAGTCAAAGCAATAGGCTTGTAAAATGACTATTGCAGAAGCATTCTGAATGGATATGACCAGGGTAAGATTGCTTTTATCAAGGCCAGAGAAAAGGATGTTGTAGTATTGGAGATGCAAGATGATCAGAGCCTGGGCAAGGATTTTAGGTGTGTGGATGGATAGGATATCCATTTTAGGGATATTATGCAGTGAGAATTGGCAAGACTTAGACATAAGTCTGGATGTGAAGACCTAGAGAGAGGTCCAAATCAATGATGACATCCAGGTTATGGGCCTGAGAGGCAGGTTGGTGATATTGCCATAGTGATCTAGAAAAGAGGGGAGTAGAGGGGAGGGCTTGAGGGGAAGATTGAGAGCTCTATTTTAGATATGTTGACCATGAGTTGACAGCTAGACATCCATAAAGAGATGTTAGAGAGACAGATTGAGACTTCAGTTTAGACAGGAGGCAGCTCTGGAGAAGAGAAGTATATCTCTAGGTCATCAGCATAGAGATGGTAGTTAAATTTGTGTTTGTGGATGAGATTATCCAGAGTGAGGGTGTAAAGGGGTAAGAGAAAGGGACCAAGGATAGAATCCAGTAGACCTTCCCCCAAGAAAGTTGGAGGGGGATGAGGATGATCTGCTGAAGGAATGATTAGAGAGGCAGGAGGAGAACCAGGAAAGGACAGGGTCATGGCAGCTAAGGGAGGACAAGAAGAACATGGTCTACTGTGTCAAAAGTAGCTGACAGATCAAGGAGGTTGAGGATGGAGTACTGGTTCTGATCTGTGACTAGGAGAAGGTCATTAAAGACTTTGGTGAGAGTGATTTGAGTGTACTGCAAGGGGCAGAAGCTGGATTTGATAGGATTTAGGCTGGAAATGAAAAGAAGGACTCCAGAAAGGTATTGTGGAGAGTTTGTTCAATGAGTTTAGAGATGAAAGAGAGAAGGGAGATGAGGCAGAGAAGGTAGAGGCTAGTGAGCTCCAGGGTGGGAAGGGTTAAAATGGGAGACAGCATGCTTGTATTATGATCTGAGGAAAAAGTCAGAAGAGAGTGAGAGGTTAAGGAGAAGAGTAAGGGAGGGGATCAGAGTAGGTGCAAGGGAGATCAGGGGATGCAACGGCATCACTGGGACAAGTGGGGTATATTTGCAATAGCTTCTAATGAAGCCTGGGTTAATCCATTTCTACACTAATTGCATTTGTATAAAGAAATTTCTCACTCTTTTAAGACCCAGTCTTTTGTTAGCTTAGTTTGAATCATTTTATTTTTAGCTTGTTACTCTTTCGAACAGCTTTTTGGCATCCATCTTTTCTATTCCCCTCAGAGTTTTACATAGCATATTCACTTCCCCTCCTAATTGCTTCATGTATAAAGAATGGAGATTTTTTTTTCTTACTCTAAATAGCTACAATCCTTGAGATTGACTATTAGTGAAGGGGAAAAGCTCACAAAGTAGGGAGGAATGGTTTGGAGAAGCATCTGACAATCATCTGAGTCTTTGGTCAAGTAACTGGGTTAGGCTTTCCCATGGGATACCAGTTCTGGAACTGATGGATCCATTATCACTTCAAAGTCTTTTCCACATCAGTGTCTTACAATATGTGAACAACTGGTTCCCAGTTCAGCAAAGTTCTTAAACACATGCCTAACTTTAAGCATCTGATTAGTTGTATTCACTTCAATGGATATTAGCAGGGTAAGTCTGTATTTATCAAGGTCAGAGAAAAGGATATTGCAGTAATTGAGATGCACATTTTCAAATACCTTGCTGAATCAGGGCCCTAGAACAGGGATCGGCAACCTTTGGCACGCAGCTCACCAGGGTAAGCATACTGGTGGGCTGGGCCAGTTTGTTTACCTGCCATGTCCGGAAGTTCAACTAATGGCGGCTCCCACTGGCTGCGATTCGCCGCTCCAGGCCAATGGGGGCAACGAGAAGCGGCAGCTAGCACGTCCCTTGGCCCGTGCCGCTTCCCGCAGCCCCCATTGGCCTGAGACAGTGAACTGCGGCCAGTGGGAGCCGCGATCGGCCGAACCTGTGGACACAGCAGGTAAACAAACCAGTCCAGCCCGCCAGGGTGCTTACCCTGGTGAGCCACATGCCAAAGGTTGCCGATCCCTGCCCTAGAACATGAACGACTGAGCATTTTTTTAACCTAGTTTTTATTACCCCAATTTTTTCCCCACACAAAAATCCAATTTTTTCAACCCTAACCTAGCCTGGTCACTTTCAAGTTGCTTTTCCTGCTAATTTTCTAAATGTTTCATGTCTCTTGCAAATTTGAACACCTTGATAAACATTCCTCCTCCTCTAGGTCATTGGTTTATCCTATGAACAACAGCAGCTCTACTGCTAACAGATTCTTTTAACACTTCACTTGTCAGCTCCTCCCTACTCAGTATGTATCCATTTATCATATGGCCTCAGTTACTAAGCAATTTTTTTTAACCAGTTGAGAATTTCACCATCAATATCACATTAACTAAAATTTTACACCAGCCTTTTAGGTGGCACTGTATCAAAAGCCTTTGTCAGGTTCAAATGCTGTAGATAATATCTGCTACTTCATCCTTAGCAGTTCTTATTGTCACTTCCTCAAATAAGTTAATCAGATTTGTTAAGTGTGACCTGCAGTCTTTAGTTATCTAAGTGCTATTCTGTTTAACTCCTGTAATCACTGTAATGACTCTCAGATCATTCCACAAAAACTTTTTAATGTATATTACTAATGTGAATAAAATGCTTTTCTTTAACCTTTCCTTGGTTTGGAATACATGAGTTTTTTGACTGTTTCTTCAGCAGTTAATTTTTTTATTTAGTTTTTATACAAACGTAAGGCCTCATTTTGCCATCTTTACTCATAGTGAGTAGTGTCTTTACTCTTTGAGTAGTCCTATTGATTTAAACTACTGTTAGCAGTAATGGCTCCTAGCATTTTTAATTGGTCTTTTTGACCTGCATGTGTCATTGACGAGATGATGCAGGCCTCTCCAGATGGTGTCTGTGGTTGTGCATGGGTTGAGCACAGGCACTTGGAACAGTCCATTGCATCTGGTTTGTTTCTATTGCTTTTTTTCTATTTCCCCCCTCAGACTGTACACCCCATATCATCCACCAGCGAGTCTTTGAGAATAGGTAAAAATTATTTTGGCCAAAATAATTATAAAATGCAAGCAGCTCCCGTGTTAAGAACAGGAGCTCCTTTCTTAATTATTTTTTATGGGATCCTGTTTTCATTCACTGTACTAGTTAACTTTTTCTTGGCCCTGTAGTTTTGTGCTATGCTTTAATAAAAATATTACAATCCTCCCACCCCCTTCCAAACTAAAAAATGCATCATACCCAAATCACTAGACAAAGACACATTCAGACTTTGCTTTTGTTTTTGCAACAGAAACATTCTGTTTGAAATATAATAAATCACTTCCTTGGCCCTCAT
The DNA here is from genome assembly GCF_011386835.1 of Chrysemys picta bellii. Classification (NCBI taxonomy): domain Eukaryota; kingdom Metazoa; phylum Chordata; order Testudines; family Emydidae; genus Chrysemys; species Chrysemys picta. Next base: position 271,765,985 of record NC_088791.1, on the reverse strand, counting down.
ATGTCAGTGTACACCACTCGTGCTCATTTTCCTCACACTCTTTCACTTAAGAAACAGATGTTACATGCTATAACAGGAAGGGAAAGGTGCTAGCAGGCATTTTGAGACCAGCTGTATACCTACAGTGTATTATGTTCCTGCAACAGTTTGTTCTCTTTAAAGCTGACGTATTACTTGCCACTTCTTCATATACACAACTTCCTATAGCCAGGGGAAATTAACTCCATCATAAAGTGTGAGTTTGATGGATCAGGAAACTGGATCACCCATCTCTAGCCCTCTGTTTCTCTATAAAAAAAAGGTCTATGCTAAGTCATGCTAATCTTTTAGATTTGGGTAGATTAAAATAGATTTTAATCATAATTGGGAAATTAATAGGAGGGGGGACTGGCAAATTGATATGATCTTCTATAGACCTATAGGTCTTTTTTGAATTTAGCTCATGTTAGTAGTGATTGAAAGACATTATCATCTGACATCTATTCAAGAGCCTGTCGGAAACAAATTTAGCCTCAGTCCAGGTCCTACTTGATAGATGCCCACATTTACGAGACTTACCACCCTATCTGGCACCCCTTGATGGTGGGTCTCTTCACATGGCCAAAGACTGAATGAGCATAGAAGGTGAACATCCCCTGTCCACCTTAGAGATGGTCTCTCCATGGCAGAGCTGTGGAACAAGTTTGCAACAGCCTTCGCTGTGGCTAAATACAGAGCTTTGTTGTCCAGTGGCATCTTTCAGAAGCACTAAAAACACAGAATAAATGCAGGTTTTCCCTTCAGTTACACTAATTACATTGACTGGTTCCAAGGAGGGTTGGTTTTCATGGGTGAACTTGTGCTGATAGTGTTAAAGGAGAATGAAGGACTACAGCAGTGTCTTGAGTTAGTGCAGACAGGCCCTGTGCAGCTCTTCTGGTGTACTCAGTTCTGACTTGAAATCTCTTTGCTATGCTGTCCCAGTCCTTGGCTCCTCTTGAACGAAGACTGACAATCATGCTGAATTGTGCCAAATTATGTGTTGGCTTTGCAGTGGTGCCAAAATGAGACTTGAATGAAACTACCCCAAAAATGTCTGCTTGTAGCCTAAATCAGCATTTGAACACAAGTCTCCAGAGGTGAAAGCCTAGTGTACTAAACTCCAGCTGTGACTTGATCAAAGCACAGCTCAATTTATATGTAGAATATGATTATAAGAACAGTCAGGAATTTTGTGAATAAGAGGAGAGTGTCAAAAATAAGAGAGGAAAGACAAATTTACAGAGCCTTGAGTTGGTGTTTTATTGTATATTAGTAACCCAGGACCTATCAAACCTTATATTTTTAAAACAATAAAGCAATAGAAAAGATTTTAGAAACAATAACACTTTTATGAGTGGAAGGTGTATCCCCAACATTCAGACAAATGTGATAGTTCATCTTAAAAGGCAAAGAAAAAAGGAGACTGGAAAGCTATGGAGATAGCAGCGCACCTTGTATCATTGCTCCCTGAGCAGGACGGAGTGGCGTTGATGATCTTTGTATTAGTTGTGAGCAGAATTTACCCTGCTGTGGTTGATGCTAGGCTAAGTGGTCAATGAAAATGAGGAAACAGGAAGGAACTAGGAAATAATTATGTCATTTGTTAGTGAGAGAAGAGATGGGATGCAAAGTTCACATTCAAACCAAAGCTCCCCTGAAATTCAGGTGTGTTCAGACTCCACCTTTTGCTTTGGCCCTGTTTCTAGTTTAGCATTATAATAAATATGAGGGCCTGCATATTATCTTGTGTAGTTAAAGTGAGTGAAGATGTCCACAGGAAGTGTGCATGGCACCAGAGAATCAGACTTCTTATCCATAGCCTTTATATCTACAAATAACCCAGTCATGACAAACCTCAAAAGAGAATGAGCCTCTCCTAACTGCAGCACTGTAGCTGCTATAGACAGTGCTCCTTGTTGAGTTTGGAGGACCTGGAGAACAGGCTACCTGGAGATTTAGAGAGAGCAATAGTCAAGGGACAAAGTAAGGGCCACTGTTTGAGGTCTCTAGGAAACAATAGCCAGTGAAATGAAGCTGACGGTTGTTAGTCAGTAAAGAACTGGACTAGAACTTCATAACAAGGTTTTGTCCTAAATACCAGAGAGCACTGACTATTTAGAGGTAAACTGCTTGTGGTATCTAATTAAATGAGTCTCCTGAGTAAGTGAATTATGCTGTTCTACTAATACATATTTTTATGTAAGAAAGACATGGAGCTGAGTCACTGACTAATAGGCATTAAAGCATTGATACTTATTTACAGTAATAGGCCTAGATTCACCAGTAAGCTCCAGGTCCTTTGTGATGAGTTTATAGCTGCTCTGTGGCATAAAACAACCATAACATACAGGTGGATTTGGCTCATAGGCACGCTAGACTTCACTATTACATTGACTCCAACTAAAGTTTCCCAGGCATAATGTTCCTTAAAAGTCTTTATTTATTCATATAGTTCACTATCACTGACGTATGTATTGGGAAATACTACACCAACATTGGTATTATTCCTCTCTGTGACTGTCACTTCATCATCCACAGTGACCACATTACATCACGTTTCCAGAGAATTAAATGAAACACATTCAAAATGGGTAACATTCGCTGACTGGAATCATGGTAGGAGACACAGGTGGAACAGCTGCTGAAGGGGAGGCCTCTATATGCTGGGGAAATGAGCTCCTGCTAACTATATATCTTAGTTACTTATATGGCCTACATCTGAGCCCCTCACAGTCTTTAATGTGTTTATCTTCACAACACCCTGTGAGGTAGGAAAGTATTATCAGCTTCTTTTTACAGATGGGGAACCGAAGCACATAGAGACTGACTTTTCAGGAAGGCTGTGGTGGAGCAGGAAAGTTTATGGGTAGTGCTCTAACCACTGGATCAGCCTCCATATCTGCATTTTAATATCCTGGCACAGAGGCGAGTAACTGGGGATAGGCCTAGGGAGTGACTATTTGAACTACACTGTAAGTGCCCAGTCTTATAGGGACTGTGAAGGGACAGCCCCACAGACTGCCTGAAAGCTGCAGAAGGTTGGATTTTGTTACCCCTAACCTCTACATAGGCCAACTACATAAGCCCAAGTAGTATGCATAGTTTCTCAGATTCATGCAGGACTGAATAATTTCACCCAGCGTGCCTAGTTTCTTCTTCAGGGCAGGGGAAACCTAATCATTCATAAAGCAATGGTTTCATTCAGCCAAGTGAAAATGAGAAGCTGGTTTAGGCTCTTACCACCCTGTACTTAGGGTAAAATCTGAAGTTTACTGAAATGTTGAAAAGATTCATGAAGATCACATTTCCAGATTCAGTGTTCAGTCTTGGAGATATTTAGTTAGATCTGCTTATATGTTAGGTTCCTATATTGGCTTCTGCACTGTGGATTGAAACACGACCACTGTATGTCTGAGCGCCTCTGAGTTGAGATATGTGGTGGTGTTGAGGCCATGTTCGTCCCAGGATATTAGAGAGACAAGGTGAGTGAGATAATATCTTTTATTGGTCCAACTTCTGTTGGTGAGAGAGAGACAAGCTTTTGAGCTTACACATTGCTCTTTTTCAGGTCTGAGAAATGTACTCAAAGTGTCTGTAAGTTCAAAAGCTTGTCTCTCTCACTAACAGAAGTTGGTCAATAAAAGTTGTTACCTCACCCACGTTATCTCTCTGACTTGTGATGAAATCCTACGCCAGTAAAGTCAATGGGATTTTTGCCAGTGATTTCAGCAGGACTAGGATTTCACCCATGGAATTCAGAGCAATTTATGGATCCGTTCCTGTGCATGATTTTGGAGGCAGGACATTTCCCAATGTCCTTTGCATTGCTGACATGATATAAAACAGAAGTTCAAGTAGTACATGAAAGATGAAAGTCAAATGTTTCTAATGGGTGACAGGTGGCAAGAGCAGGAGAAGTTCTGGGAAGGTAAATTGACCTTTCTCTTACCATCTACACTCACACCAAGAACAGATGTGCAGCACATGGACTAAGGGAACAGGGCTCTGCCAACAAAACAAAATGAAAGGAAACAAGAAAAAAACATAAGTAACTATAAAATACGAATAAATGATTGCGAGTATTTTGGGGATTGTGTTGGATCAGAGACTTGTTCTACAACTGTTGCCAATGTCAAGGCTAGACCTAGCTAAGGGAGGCCTTAGTTTAGGAGGGAAAAAAATATAATTAAAGCAACATGTTTGTATGAGACAATGTGCTCTTCCAAAAATTAATTTAAAATCACTCTCAGATCTGCTGTTTTCTTTCTATTGTGCTCAATTGAAAAGAAAAACACAATAAGGTTCTTCTACTGTATGACTTTCTCTGAGTGTTTAGAAAATAATCTACCACCTTGACCAGCAGTACCTCTGATACAATGGGTGTATATAGAACAATGGATACATTAGATATTTTATTTCCCCGTGGCACCTTTTAATAAGTGAGTGGAATCACGTTAGTTGCCATGCTTGGGAAAACCTCTGAGGGGCAGGCTTCCAGGAATAACATCACAGGTCAAAACTAATTCCTAGTGGAATCCTATTGGGGAGACACTTGTGATGAAGTTGGCCCACATGTCAGGCAAAACAGATTGGTTGGCATTGTGGTGTAATTCCTGGAAGTTCTTTTCCTTATGAAAGAAACATTGGCAGCTACCACCAAATTGCAGTACTTCTAGGCAGTAGGTGGATGTTCGAGGCTGTCAGATGCTAGTGAAAATTATGATAAAAATCTTTTGGTGAATGGAATTTATTTAGTAATATTAAAAAAAAATCCTCTTTGTAAAACCATGTGTAAAAGATAGGCTGCTTGAAAGCATTTAAAAGTGTTTTCTCATTTCTCCCACACTAATTCATCACCGAGATGGTATGTCAGGTTATGCTGATGACAGTATAATGGCCAAGTTCCATCTAAACAAACAATATACTAATAATGAAGGAGCTTACTCTTCTTCAATATCTTCATAAAAAAGGAAAAAGTAACCCCCACATAGTTACAAAGCAATTCAGTTAGCGTTTCTCAAACTTACTAAAAACAACGAGGAGTCCTTGTGGCACATTAGAGACTAACAAATTTATTTGGGCATAAGATTCATGGGCTAAACTCCACTTCATCAGATGCATGGAGTGGAAAATACAGTAGGAAGATATATATACAGAGTACATGAAAAGATGGGGTTGCCTTACCAGTTCTAATGAGACAATTCAATTAAAGTGGGCTATTATCATCAGGAGGAAAAAATCACTTTTATAGTGGTAATCAAGGTGGCCCATTTCAAACAGTTGACAAGAAGGTGTGAGTAACAGTAGGGGGAAAATTAGCCTGGGGAAATAATTTTTAGTTTGTGTAATGACCCATCCACTCCCAGTCTTTATTCAGGTCTAATTTGATGGTGTCCAGTTTGCAAATTAATTCCAGTTCTGCAGTTTCTTATTGGAATCTGTTTTTGAAGTTTTTTTGTTGAAGAATTGCCACTTTTAAGTCTGTAATTGAGTGAGGGATCGTCCTTCGGGATAGGTTGTAGATCCTTGATGATGCACTGGTGAGGTTTTAGTTTGGGGCTAAAGGTGACGGCTAGTGGCATTCTGTTACTTTCTTTGTTAGGCCTCTCCTGTAGTAGGTGACTTCTGGGTACTCTTCTGGCTCTGTCAATCTGTTTCTTCACTTCAGCAGGTGCGTATTGTAGTTTTAAGAACACTTGATAGAGATCCTGTAGGTATTTGTCTCTGGCTGAGGCAGGGATCGGCAACCTTTGGCATGCGGGCCGCTAGGGTAAACACCCTGGCGGGCTGGGCCGGTTTGTTTACCCGCCGTGTCTGCCAGTTCCGCCAATAGCAGCTCCCACTGGCTGCAGTTCACTGCTCCAGGCCAATGGGGGCTGCGGGAAGCTGCAGCCAGCACATCCCTCGGCCCGCACCGCTTCCCGTAGCTCCCATTAGCCTGGGACGGCGAACTGCGGCCAGTGGGAGCCACGATTAGCCGAACCTGTGGATGCAGCAGGTAAACAAACCTGCCTGGCCCTCCAGGGTGCTTACCCTGGCGGGCCGCATGCCAAAGGTTGCCGATCACTGGTCTGAGGGATTGGAGCAAATGTGGTTGTATCTTCGAGATTGGCTGTAGACAATGAATCATAGAATCATAGAATATCAGGGTTGGAAGGGACCTCAGGAGGTCATCTAGTCCAACCCCCTGCTCAAAGCAGGACCAATCCCCAACTAAATCATCCCAGCCAAGGCTTTGTCAAGCCTGACCTTAAAAACCTCTAAGGAAGGAGATTCCACCACTTCCCTAGGTAACTCATTCCAGTGCTTCACCACCCTCCTAGTGAAGATGTTTTTCCTAATATCCAACCTAACCTGCCCCCACTGCAACTTGAGACCATTACTCCTTGTTCTGTCACCGGCTACCACTGAGAACAGTCTAGATCCATCCTCTTTGGAACCCCCTTTCAGGTAGTTTAAAGCAGCTATCAAATTCCCCCCTCATTCTTCTCTTCTGCAGACTAAACAATCCCAGTTCCCTCAGCCTCTCCTCATAAGTCCTGTGCTCCAGCCCCCTAATCAGTTTTGTTGCCCTTTGCTGAATTCTTTCCAATTTTTCCACATCCTTCTTGTAGTGTGGGGCCCAAAACTGGACACAGTACTCCAGATGAGGCCTCACCAATGTCGAATAGAGGGGAATGATCACATCCCTCGATCTGCTGGCAATGCCCCTACTTATACAGCCCAAAATGCCATTAGCCTTCTTGGCAACAAGAGCACACTGTTGACTCATATCCAGCTTCTCATCCACTGTAACGCCTAGGTTCTTTTCTGCAGAACTGCTGCCTAGCCATTCGGTCCCTAGTCTGTAGCAGTGCATGGGATTCTTCCATCCTAAGTGCAGGACTCTGCACTTGTCCTTGTTGAGCCTCATCAGATTTCTTTTGGCCCAATCCTCTAATTTGTCTAGGTCCCTCTGTATCCTATCCCTACCCTCCAGCGTATCTACCACAGTTTAGTGTCATCTGCAAACTTGCTGAGGGTTCAGTCCACGCCATCCTCCAGATCATTAATGAATATATTGAACAAAACCGGCCCCAGGACCGACCCTTGAGGCACTCCGCTTGATACCGGCTGCCAACTAGACATGGAGCCATTGATCACTACCCGTTGAGCTCGACAATCTAGCCAGCTTTCTATCCACCTTATAGCCCATTCATCCAGCCCATACTTCTTTTACTTGCCAACAAGAATACTAGGGAGACCACATCAAAAGCTTTGCTAAATTCAAGGAATAACACATCCACTGCTTTCCCCTCATTCACAGAGCCAGTTATCTTGTCATAGAAGGCAATTAGGTTAGTTAGGCATGACTTGCCCTCAGTGAATCCATGCTGACTGTTCCTGATCACTTTCCTCTCCTCTAAATGTTTCAGAATTGATTCCTTGGATCATGTGATGTGATCTGGATGAAAGCTGGAGGCATGTAGGTAAGTATAGCGGTCAGTAGGTTTCCGGTATAGGGTGGTGTTTATGTGACCATCGCTTATTTACACTGTGGTGTCCAGGAAGTGGATCTGTTGTGTGGACTGGTCCAGGCTGAGGTTGGTGGTGGGATGGAAATTGTTGAAATCCTGGTGGAATTCCTCAAGGGTTTCTTTTCCATGAGTCCAGCTGATGAAGATGTCATCAATGTAGCACAAGTAGAGTAGGGGCGTTAGGGGACGAGAGCTGAGAAAGCATTGTTCTAAGTCAGCCATAAAAATGTTAGGTTTCAGAGTAGCAGCTGTGTTAGTCTGTATCCACAAAAAGAACAGGAGTACTTGTGGCACCTTAGAGACTAACAGATTTATTAGAGCATAAGCTTTCGTGGACTATATGCATCCGAAGAAGTGGGCTGTAGTCCACGAAAACTTATGCTCTAATAAATCTGTTAGTTTCTAAGGTGCCACAAGTACTCCTGTTCTTTTTGCATACAAATGTTGGCATACTGTGTGGCCATGCGGGTACCCATAGTAGTCTGCTGACTTGAAGGTATACATTGTCCCCAAATGTGAAATAGTTGTGGGTGAGGACAAAGTCACAAAGTTCAGCCACCAGGTTTGCCGTGACATTATCAGAGATACTGTTCCTGATGGCTTGTAGTCCATCTTTGTGTAGAATGTTGGTGTAGAGGGCTTCTACATCCTGGAATGTTGGTGTAGAGGGCTTCTACATTTCTGGAAGATCACCAATGGATTGTAATTTCCTCAGGAAGTTAGTAGTGTCTCAAAGATAGCTGGGAGTGCTGGTAGCGTAGAGCCTGAGGAGAGAGTCTACATAGCCAGACAGTCCTGCTGTCAGGGTGCTAATGCCTGAGATTATGGGACATCCAGGATTTCCAGGTATATGGATCTTGGGTAGCAGATAGAATACCCCTGGTCGGTGTTCTAGGGGTGTGTCTGTGCAGATTTGTTCCTGTGATTTTTCAGGGAGTTTCTTGAGCAGATGGTATAGTTTCTTTTGGTAACCCTCAGTGGGATCAGAGGGTAATGGCCTGTAGAATGTGGTGTTAGAGAGCTGCCTAGCAGCCTCTCGTTCATATTCCAACCTATTCATGATGACTGGGAGTGTATGGGTCATTACACAAACTAAAAACTATTTCCCCATGCTAATTTTTAACCCTACTGTTACTTACACCTTCTTGTCAACTGTTTGAAATAGGCCACCCTGATTACCACTACAAAAGTGATTTTTCCTCCTGCTGATAGCCCACTTTAATTGAATTGTCTCGTTAGAATTGGTAAGGCAACCCCATCTTTTCATGTACTCTGTATATGTATCTTCCTACTGTATTTTCCACTCTATGCATCTGATGAAGTGGGTTTTTGCCCACGAAAGCTTATGCCCAAATAAATTTGTTAGTCTCTAAGGTGCCACAAGGACTCCTCGTTGTTTTTGCTGATACAGACTAACACGGCTACCACTCTGAAACCTGTCAAAATTACTAGGAACCCATTTTCCATACTGGGACCTCTGCAAGCCTCCTCCCAACTGTCTGGGACATCCTCCCATTTAGCAATTGGGGAGGATAGGGTGGTTGTTGTAACCCTCAACACCTGTTTTTGATCCCCAGATTGAGAACCGATGAGTAAATATAATGCACTGGACAACAGAGAGGGTGGGAGAGGGAGAATCCTGTGCTTAGAACCTTTGTCTTCTAATACTGCATGTTGTGACTGTCTGTGTGGAATTGGTGATAACTGCACTAGTAATGTGCTTATTTGAGCCATTACATATTTAAATTATAAACTATTTGGTGTGGGGACTTACAGTGTCTTCCTATGTATTTGTAGAGTACCTAGCATTTTGTGGGCACCATCAGATGAGAAATAATAACTAAGTAAGATTAACTGGGAACACACCAGTATACTCTAACAAGAAGGGGGGAAAAGGCACTATTTATTTTAGTAGTGGATGAACAAAGTAAATCAACTTTAACTATTAGGAATGTGCTTCTGCTGACGTCCACGGCAAAATGTTTGTTTACTTCAGGGGGAGCAGAATTTGAGCTGTGAATATAAAACGTTAGTTACTTGCAGACATTTAGTAAATTATAAAAAGTTGACTGTAACAATCATTCTGAATATTGTTAGCATACCCCCAAAAGAGAACAAAGCGTTGCTTCATTCCTTGGTGATCCACACCCTTCATATTCATATGAAGCAAATCAGAGCAGACAGCTGCAGGTGCAGAACTGGATCGTCTTCCATCTGGATTGAGACAGCTCAGCCAAGAAATTAAGGATGAACAAACCTGTTTGGGGAAAAGAAGAACTTGACCTAACCCCTAAAGTGAGCTACTCTAATCCCAGTTATTGTTTATTTTCCTATCACTCTGCACTTCCAGTTCCAACAAGGAATTGAAGTGGAATTCAGAAATATAAGCCTGTTTTTGCTGCATCAGTAAAACGTCTGGGCTGCCTGAACACAAAGCTCTTTGGGGCAAGGACAACTTGTCTTTTCATTATGTATGTGCAATGTAGCAGTGCTATATAAGAATTAGATATTTGGGGGGACATTAGGTGCTAATGCAATATAAATTAAATCTACTAATAATAAACCTTTCAAGAAGGTATATGCTTCAGATATTTCCAGCTCAATTCTGTGGACTTCTTGTGGTCCACGCACTGATCAGCAAGGCAACCATATTTAATCTGCTTATCCAAACCATTTGTAATTCACTCATTACTACCAGAAAGTTTAGTTTCTGTCCCACTCTTAATCTTCCAGTTTAAAATCCTCTTCTCACAATTATTCTCAACATTCTAGAGTGAGGAAACAAAAGAGAGTTGCTGAGATGACTAGCTATGTCTTGTACTACATGAGTAGGAAGAGTAATGACCCAGGAGGAAGGTCAAAATTACAAAGCAAATACAACAAAGTCCATTTAAAAAAAATAGTCTAATGGCTGTGGGAAGAGAAATATAAAAGAAGCTGACAAATATAAAATAATAAACATTAAGGGGTCAGTGGCCATAAGCAACAAAGTCAATATAATTGTCTTATATGTTGCTCTACAGCTTTCTATTCTCAGCTCAGCAGTTAAGAATTTTTTTTTTAATTCACTGCCATGAAAGGTTATACTACTAATCCAAGAATTAGCTATAGCTCAGGTGCATTTCTAAATTTTAAAAGTCTGTTTTTTTAATGAGAGGTTTCAGAGTAGCATGTGACTATTTTTTCACAATCCTAGCTCAGATACTATTATCCACTCTTAAAGTAAGAACACTTCCGTAAAGTTTTTATATGGTTAATGCGTAATATTTTGCAATAGGCTGAGTATAAATATATAAATGATAAAGAGAAAAAAATCATCACTCCAAGAGTATAAGAGCTGTAATTTATCTATGATTCTGAATCTTTATATTTAAGTCTTTTACTTATTCCAACTAAGGCACAACTGATGCAAAAGATCTTATAAACGGTGCTAATGTTACAAACAGATAGCACTGAGTCATCTATTACCAAAGTCAGTTCACAGTTGGTGTAACTCAGCATACCTCTAGTAGCTTCCAGGAAGCTATGCCAGTTTACTCCAGATAAGGAACTGGTCCCCATTCTTTAGTGAAAGAATGCAGCAAGAAGTTGTTGTACAACTTTCACCCAGACTAATAAAAATTGGCAATAAAGAAAAGCATGTAGACATACAAAAGCATGCAGTTTTGTGGAAAATATTCACAGAATCACAGGACATGATTTAAAGTAACCTCTAAGCTTGTGACCTCATGGTTGGGTGACTCACATGGATCAAAGTTAGGAAATAAGAAGTCAATTCCATTAGTTGAGAGTACTTGTCTGAAAGCAGGGGGTCAAGCCAGGCCTTGATTTTTATCAAGACAGCAGTGAAACAAGTAAAGTAATTGTTTTTATGATAAAGAACATCATTGTGGAGGACAGATTGAATCTGGAGTTTATTTCACTGCCCTTTGCCAATAATACATCCGTTAACGATGGGAAGCACATTTCTGTGTTTCAGAGATTAAAAACATTCTAACTAAAAGCTGCTGCCAACCAGTTGCAAATCACAGCTTTCACAACCACACTAGTACAGCCGGGAATCCTGGTGACTTAGTGGTGAAGTATTTGTGATGAAGGTGGATGACCATTTTATTCAGAGAAACAAGAACAGAAAAGGATTTCATTGTAAAACCTGTAGAAACTGGTAAACATTAGTTAGACCAGGGGTCGGCAACCTGTGGCATGCGGCTCGTCAGGGTAAGCACCCTGGTGGGCAGGGCCAGTTTGTTTACCTGCTGCATCCGCAGGTTCAGCTAATCGTGGATCCCACTGGCTGCGGTTCGCCGCTCTAGGCCAATGGGGGCGGCGGGAAGCAGCGTGGGCCGAGGGATGTGCTGGCCACGGCTTCCCGCCATCCCTATTGGCCTGGAGCAGCGAACCGCAGCCAGTGGGAGCCACGATCGGCCGAACCTGCAGACGCGGCAGTTAAACAAACCTGTTTGTTGGTGCTTACCCTGGCGAGCCGCGGGCCAGAGGTTGCCGACACCTGAGTTAGACCAACAGCTTGCTTCAGTGTATCTCCTAATTAAAATGGGCTACAGCAAGCATATCAGATATATGGATCCCTTCTCTACAGTGGCTTCCCATAGAATATCAAGGTCTCAGTCCTTATTGTCAATGAGTTCCACCACCTGGGCCCAACATAACATACACTGGGATGAAGACTGCAGTTGACAACTCCATACTGTTCTACCATAGGGTAAAGCTTATTATGCAGGAGATAGAAATTTCTCAGATGCTGGTCCTAGACTGTGGAACAAACTGCCAAAGGATTTAAGGAACATCAGAAACCTCATCATCTGCTCCAAGTGCAAGATGCATTTCTTGGAACTGCCTTCTCTAAGATAAGCACATAACATGAACATTAAATAAAAAAAAAATAAAAAGAAAGCAATGCTGCTCCCGCCCCAAAAAAACTACTGAAACAAAACACTTTTTTGCACACACAGTTCTCCTCCTGGGGTGAGGATGAGGGAGAGAATGAATCACATTTGATAGATGTTAGTCACATTGCTTAATGCCCTACTGGAAGGTGCCGAGACACTACAGGGATGAGGGCAGTGTAAAAATCTATCTAGAATAGATTCTGCTGTGTTGACTGGCTCTGAGATCCCACATGGAATCTCAGTGTGATGAAGATACAGTAAGGAAGCTTATCTGGAAGGGATTTGGGATGAGATTTTCAAAAGCGCTTAGCATTGGCCTAACTCTGCTTCCACTGAATTTGGTGGTCAAGCCGACATTGACTTTAATAGAAGCTGAGTTAAGCCAATGCTGAGTGCTTTTGAAAGTCTCAACCTTGATTACTTCTGAAATGTAATGAGTTTATGATTTTACTTATGTGTTGGTTGGCTCTGTGATTTAAAATAGATTCAGATTCAAGCAAACTGTATAGAAGTTTGGCAAATTCTATTTTGCACATTTTTAGCACAGGTGTGAAAATATATCTAAAGAAAATTTGATGTTTTTCTTAGCATTTCAAAATACTTAAGGATTAGGTAAGAGTTTTAGAAAGGCATTTTTTCAGGTGTTTTGATTCTACATTTCCAAGCTTGACAGTAGGTGGAATCAGACAAATCTAATGGGACAGGTGGGGCCAAGTTTTCCAAAGAGCTCAGGACCAGATTTTCAGTACTCAGCAGCCGAAGCTGTGGACAGATTTTCAAAAGTGCATAAGCAACGTAGGAGCACAGGTCCCATTGGCTATAAAAGGGACTTGGGATCTTAAGTTACTTCTTTGCATTTGAAAATCTCTGTGTCAGCTTCCATTTAGACACAAGCATAAGGGAAAGACTTTTAAAAAAAATGCTTAATATCCTGTAGCCTCCACTATGACACCTGGTTTTCAAAAGAGCTCAAAACCCAATGTGCTGAGGTCTCATGAAAATTCTGTCCATAGTATTAAATATATAAGATATAAGAAAAATATATAATATATAAGAAAAACAACTGCATATGAGCCTTTAAATCCCTCAGTCTATTAACCCTGAAACTGAATGTTGAGTACTACAGCAATGGATATGGGTCTCCTGGGCAAAGATCCTGCCATTGACTTTTTGCACCTTTCCAATGTTGTCTTCTCTATTCCAGGCTTAAGTTCCTTAACACAAGGAATTGGCACCAAAAAAGCATCAGAACTTTTACTAAAGACAAATTATGTAGGAAGATCTGTTAGAATTTATTTGGAGTATATTTAATCAGCATGAAGAATTGAAGAATATGTAACTGTAAGCAGAGATCATGGCTGCTAACATCAAAAGCATTTCATGCCAAAACTTCAAATACTTTAATAGATGTAGGGAGACAACCTAATAATTGCTTAACATCCTTTAGTGATTTACACTTGAATAATTTAATAACCGAGTGCCTTCAAGCTTGGAAATAATTTACATACAGATTGTGGCACCAACCCATAAATTCCACAAAATATCTATGAGCTCTAGCCCTGGAACAATAAATCTGAGTGTATTTTTGGCCTAGCATTTTTCAGGTTTAGGAGAGGGAAAAATATTTGTGAATTCTTTTAAGTCCTTATAAGCCTTGAAAGCAAGATCTGAATGAACAGGATGTTGGGAATCACTCTTTCATTCAGTGATTATCAGAATTTTTAAACTTAATTGGTGCTAGATGGGGAAAAAAACAAAAAACCCAAAAGTTCACCAAAGCAATATAACAAGTCACATGGTTTCAGTCACCAGATTTTGATAATAGGGAGTGGGGCAGGCTTGCTATAGCAGTTGATGAGAAGAGAGGAAAAGGGGAGGCTGACACTTGGAGGGAGAGAGTGAAAGGGGAAAGAGGGAGAAGGATTAAGAGGCAATGTCATCACTTGATGAGAGAGGAAGCCAGCAGTTTCAGTTCATACAAGTTGTGAACTCATGGCATCAGGTTGGGAGGACCTCCCTCCCTCATCTTCCTTCAAACCTTAGAAGAAGTCACTAATGGTGTACTCTGCCTTGTATAGGATTACCATACTTCAAGTTTCCAAATAGAGGACACTACCAAGGGGAATGGAGGAAAAGCCGGATGTGGTATTTGTTCAATATCTTCATTAATTATCTGGATGATGGGATGGATTGCACCCTAACAAGTTTGCGGATGACACTAAGTTGGGGGGAGAGGTAGATAAGCTGGAGGGTAGGGATACGGTCCAGAGTAACCTAGACAAATTGGAGGATGGGGCTAAAAAAAAAATTCTGATGAGGTTCAACAAGGACAAGAGCAGAGTCCTGCACTGAGGACCAAAGAATCCCATGCACTGCTACAGGCTGAGGACTGACTGGCTAAGCGGCAGCTCTGCAGAAAAGGGCCTGGGGATTACAGTGGACGAGAAGCTGGATATGAGTCAACCGTGTGCCCTTGTTGTCAAGAAGGCCAACGGCATATTGGGCTGCGTTAGTAGGAGTATTGCCACCAGATTGAGGGAAGTGATTATTCCCCTCCATTCAGCACTGGTGAGGCCACATCTGGAGTATTGTGTCCAGTTTTGGTCCCCCCACTACAGAAGGGATGTGGACAAATTGGAGAGAGTCCAGCGGAGGGCAATGGAAATGATTAGGGGCCTGGGGCACATGACTTACGAGGAGAGGCTGAGGGAACTGGGGTTATTTAGTCTGCAGAAGAGAAGAGTGAGGGGGGGATTTGATAGCAGCCTTCAACTACCTGAAGGAGGTTCCAAAGAGGATGGAGCTAGGCTGTTCTCAGTGCTGGCAGATGACAGAACAAGAAGCAATGGTCTCAAGTTGCAGTGGGGAAGGTCTAGGTTGGATATTAGGAAACACATTTCACTAGGAGGGTGGTGAAGCACTGGAATGGGTTACCAAGGGAGGTGGTGGAATCTCCATCCTTAGAGAGGCCCGGCTTGAGAAAGCCCTGGCTGGGATGATTGAGTTGGGGTTGGTCCTGCTTTGAGCAGGGGATTGGACTAGATGACCTCCTGAGGTCTCTTCCAACCCTAATATTCTATGATTTTATGATTTGTGAGGTGCTGGAGGAGTGTGTGTACACTGGGATGGGAGAAAGTATTTGGGGGGTGCCGGAGGGGATACCTGCGGCCTCACAGTCGAGGTGCGGGGTAGTGTCATGCTCCCTGTCATAATGATAGGGTGGCTGGCACAGGCCCAGGACACAGCGCCAGCCCATCAGTCAGCACCTCCCAGCAGGCCTCTCCCCCTCCCCAGGGCAGGGAGCCGGGGACTGGCCCTGTTACCCCTCATGGTCAGGCTCTGAGGCCCTGTGGTGGGGCAGGAGGCCTAGCTGAGAGGTGCTTGAAGGCTCCACTTGCATGGTGGGCCGGGGCAGGTGGATCCGGTAGCTGCAGATGCAGGTGAGGCAACACTCAGGGCACGGAGATGCAGGGATGTGACCAGGGTGGGGCGAGCGGGGCAAGTGCCCAGGGCACAAAGCTGCAGGGGTGGAGAAATTACAATGTACCAATGGCAAAGGTCACAAGTATGCTTGCTCACCCTGGGTGCTGAAGAGCCTAGTTGTGTCTCTTTCTGCAACTAGCAAGGAAAAATCCTGGACATTTCTTTACATTTCAAAAATCTGCCCAGTTGGAGATCAGAGGACCAAAAAAAGAGGTCATATCCCAGAAAACCCAGTAATATGATAAGCCTAGCCTTGTGGAGTCTCCTGATTTCTGACTACAGCAGTCCAGCCAGTCAGAAATTTTTGGAGCTGCCCAGTGGCCCACATTTAAATGTGCCTCATGCTCAGATCTCCAAAGAGAAACATGATGTTTTAAAGGGCCAGATTCATCTCCTCTCTTGCATTATCTTCTGCTTCTACTATTGAAACATATTCCAGGGCATCTCAGCTAGTTTGGCCTGGGTGCTGCTGCTTCAACTGGATGGAAACTGCACCAGAACCCCCTTTCACTACCATCTAAGGCCTGTATACTACTCATTCTCCTTCCCGCCTTCCTTTACTAGAGGCTGCTACAAGATGCTTCCAGCAACTCTTTCTGGCCACTCTCCTTGGTCCTTGCTCTCTTAGGTGCTGTGCAGCTTTCTACCCTTTCACTTAAGCCATTCAAAAATAAAACAATGTAAAATTTTAGAGCCTGCAAGTCCACTCAGTCCTACTTCTTGTTTAGCCAAGCGCTCAGATAAACAATTTTTTTTACATTTGCAGGAGATAATGCTGCCTGCTTCTTGTTTACAATGTCACCTGAAAGTGAGAACAGGCGTTCGCATGGCACTGTTGTAGCCGGCATCGCAAGATATTTACATGCCAGATCTGCTAAAGATTCATATATCCCTTCATGCTTCAACCACCATTCCAGGGGACATGCTTCCATGCTGATGATGGGTTCTGCTCGATAACAATCCAAAGCAGTGCGAATCTACACAGTCATTCTCATTAACTGAGTCAGATGCCACCAGCAGAAGGTTGATTTTCTTTTTTGGTGATTTGGGTTCTGTAGTTTCTGGATCAGACTGTTGCTCTTTTAAGACTTCTGAAAGCATGCTCCACACCTTGTCCATCTCAGATTTTGGAAGGCACTTCAGATTCTTAAATCTTGGGTTGAGTGCTGTAGCACTCTTTAGAAATTTCACATTGGTACCTTCTTTGCGTTTTGTGAAATCTGCAGTGAAAGTGTTCTTTAAACAAACAACATGTGCTGGGGCATCTTCTGAGACTGGTATAACATGAAATATATGGCAGAAGGCAGGTAAAACAGCAGGGGACATAAAATTCTGCGCCCCGGAATTCAGTCAAATTTAATTAAACATATTTTTTTTAACGAGTGTCATCAGCATGTCCTCTGGAATGGTTGCCGAAGCATGAAGAGCCATACAAATGTTTAGCATATCTAGCACGTAAATACCATGCAATGCTAAAAATTGCCATGCAAATGCCTTTTCTCACTTTCTGGTGACATTATAAATAAGAAGAGGGCAGCATTATTTCCTGTAAATGTAAACAAACTTGTGTGTCTTAGCAGTTGGCTGAACAAGAAGTAGGACTGAGTGGACTTGCAGGTGCTGAAGATTTACATTGTTTTGTTTTAGATTGCAGTTATGTGACAAAAAAAATCTACATTTGTAAATTGCACTTTCACGACAAAGATTGCACCATAGTACTTGTATGAGCTGAATTGAAAAATGCTAGTTCGTTTGTTTATCATTTTTACAGTGCAAATATTTGTAATCAAAAAATACACTTTGTAGTCTGTATTGTAGTTGAAATAAATGTGTATGAAAATGTAGAAAAACACCTAAAATATTTAATACATTTCAATTGGTATTCTATTGGTTAACAGTGCGATTAAAACTGCGATGAATCGCAATTATTTTTTTTTAATAGTGATTACTATTTTTTAGTTAATTGGGTGAGTTAACTGCATTTAATCAAGAGCCCTACTTTTTACATCTTCTCTGGAGAACTGATGTTTTCAATCTGAAATATGGGCCCATGTGATTCTAGAATGATAGTGCTTATTTTATTTTATGAGTCTTTATGGTGATAATTTGGAAAGTATATAGGGAAAGTCTGTCCTTATTAGTATTGTAAGCAAAATTCATTGTTACATTTTATTTATTTATTTGGTTATATATGTTTGGCCAATGTGCTACTATATGATAAATAAATAGGGCTGTGGGTATTGTCCCTTTTTCTTTTTAACTCTTATATTAATGATATTGTTTTAGTTTATTGTTTAATGTTTATTGATTTATTGAAGGAGATCAGTATTTCCCCCCTAAACAATGGATTACCTTGGGTCTGTTATTATGTACAGATGATATGGATCTATTATCACAAACATCAGTGGGACTGAAATGTTTATGAAATGTGTTTGGTTTATTCTGTCAACAGGAGGGCTTTTTGATAAATTACTCCAAAACTAAATAATTGTTTTTAGTCAAAGACGGATGTTGCATAAATGGAGGATTGATGGACAATATACTGAACAAGTTAGTTCTCACAAAATGGTTTGTGGGATAAACATATTCATGTTAAAAAAAAAAAAAAGAGAGCCTAAAATAAGCTGTGTTGCATTTCACCTGGACTCATGGGGGCAATTTAATTGCATCAGGCCTTAGAGCAGGGGTTCCCAAACTTGCTTCACGGCTTATTCAGGGTAAGCCCCTGGCGGGCAGCGAGAAGCTTTGTTTACCTGAGCGTCTGCAGGTACAGCCACTCACAGCTACCAGTGGCCGCGGTTCACCATACCCGGCCAATGGGAGCTACGGGAAGCAACGTCACAGTAATGATCCCACCAGATGAGAAGTGATTCAAAACAAATTGCTTAGGAAGATTCTTGGTCTCCTAAACAATACCCCAGCTGGTCTCCTCAAAGCTGAGATAGACATTAATTCTATTCTGTCCAAAGTGCAATACCGTAATAGCAATTTTTGGCTTCACATTCATAGTATGCATTCACAATGTTTGCCAAGGCTATGCTTAGAGGAACAGCTCATTAGGACTTTTTCCATGTCAATTTCCCTGGTTAGAGTATATTCAAAATTCTTTGCATTCTCTGGGCTTCTCAGAATTGGAAATGATTAAATTTAATTTTAAAATGTGAAATCCCTAATCAAGTTGAGATTAGAGGATAATAATAAGCAAATAGACATGGAAGTTATTTCCATTACAAATAGGTTACCTTGGTTCCCCCTTGTTATAAAGACTCAATGATATTTAGACAGTTTGTCCAATAACACATTAAGGAGGGCCTTTACCGCTCTCCATTTTCAATCAATGCAAACAGCTTACTTAGAAGGCCACTGTACTGGCATTGAGAAATTTAACTGCCTCTGTGCATGTGGCTCTAGGCAGTGAAAGACCTACCCTATTATTAATTATGTTGTAATTTACATTGCCACTTCAGGTCAAAATGGCTTTGTGTGTTTTTGTCTCAGACGCTATTTTCTACAATTTCTCAGAAAATAGAGTATTTATTAGGAATTGATAATGTATCTATGATCCAAGCATTTGACCTATATGCATGGTCAGCCACTAAACTAAGGAAAAGGCAAGTGGTGCAGTGATTATATATGGTTACATTGGTTTATGTTCTTTTTCATTTGTATTTATATGCATTTTGATACATATATCAAATTCTGGATTTAGTTTTAAGTTTTATTGTAATTTATTTTGTTTTTGGAGGATTGGCCTATGCCTAAGTCACGGTTAATAAACTTGACTTGATGATAAATAAATAGGAAAATGATGCCAGTAAATACTTTAAGCAGGATCAACAGTGTGGTAATTAGTGCCACGGTATGGAGGAAAAATGCTCAGATTCTGCTCTATTTTTTAAACTGATGTAATATTCTGGTGGATGAAGTTATACTGTTTTAAAACTGGTCTGAGATAAGAATCAGCCCCTAAAAGCCTATTATGTTTGTTAAGAACTAGATTCCACCACCCATGTTCGTGTTAAGTAGGACATTATTCAGCAAATAGTCACACTGAAATCAATGGGAGTATTAGCAAAGTCAGATAATTGTAGAGGTTGCTCCTTTTACTAAACCTCAGAGGCCCCAAGAAACTACAGCAAAGATGCACAAATGTATAGCTTGCACATTTGTGGTGTTTGGTAAGTTTGGAAATCTCTTCCAGATGAAACAACTGTTGAGTTGGAAAAAGCTTTCTGCATTAATATAGAAGCCATGCAATGTGCTGTAATTAAGGCTCGAGAGAGGAATATGTAAAAAAAGAGTTCAGATAAAGTTAGTTTTTCACATAGATTATGAAAGAATGAAACCATGATCCTGACAGTGCTCCCATAGAAGCCAATGAGGCATTTACACAAAAAGTTAAGATAGTTTGTCATTTAAAACTGCATAACACATGTCTAGCGGCAAGTTTAGCAGGAGGGAAAAATTAGATATAACTTAAGGCACCCATGGGTCTTGCAGCTCAGCTGGCTGTGCACCTGAATAAGAAAAGGAGAGTTGGTCTTAATCTCCAGACCTGTCATTTATTTCTTTAACACAAAAAGTATGGGACACAGGTGGCTAGATGTCAAAGATCATACTCTGTCTGCATGCTTCATAAGGCTTGGGACAAATGTAGGAAGCAGGCTGGTTGATTAGAAAAATCACTAGAACTTGGTGCAATTTCAGTGACCCAGGTCGAAGGTTGCGTTGGTTTTGGTGTTTTACAAATGTTTGACAGATTAAATGCACACCTCACATGGTTAACAAATAAGCCATGCAAGTTAAGTATTCATAAGCATTATAGATTCATTCAGTATTCTTATTGTAAGGCAATCTGGGCCAATTAACATGAGTAACACACTCACTATGCACACCCACTTTTGGATTACACTGGCTTCTGGAAAACACACATTAAAATATGTCTAACTGCAAAATCACACCATAGCAAAAGGAAAAGAATGAGAGAGACAAGTAGGAAGGCTATTTGGATTCCATTATCAACTTAGGTGGTAAATGTATAATTTCCGGTGTGTATACCTGGCTCATTTATATCACTACTGAGAAACTGTCTATTGCATTTT
The DNA here is from genome assembly GCF_011386835.1 of Chrysemys picta bellii. NCBI lineage: Eukaryota > Metazoa > Chordata > Testudines > Emydidae > Chrysemys > Chrysemys picta. The sequence continues at coordinate 271,744,955 of NC_088791.1, read as the reverse complement.
CTGCACTACGTTGCAGTGGAGGCTAGTAGAAAAGTATGGGAGATTGAAAGTCATTTGATGACTCAGTACTTTGTATTCTAAAAGCCTGGACATGCAAGTGGTTGTGTGGGTGCTGCTCTTGCTTACAGTCTAAAATAGCATTAATGAAGGAGAATTCCTGTACTGCTTTTACCGCTCCTCCAAATATTGTTGAGACGTGCCACAGACAGATCTAGTGCTTTGGAATTGGTTGCCGCTATTCTTTAGGTCTGCCTCTTGGCAGCTGTTTGTTAGAGGGAGAAAGTAAAACTGACAGTGCATAGGAGAGACAAAGCTCCTACAAACATTGATCCCAAGGATCTATGCTGATTTATACCAGCTGAGGAGCTGGCTCATTGATTTTAAAATGTTTTCTCAAGTCTGGAGTGTGCTTCTGCTCTTGGTCTATCAGAGCCTGGATTGATCAGATTACAAAGCTCATCTGTTTTCTTGGGCATTTGGGGAGGAGGCAAGATCAGAGTTGAAGAGAATTATTTATTGATATGGGAAAATTATGTTTTGGGACCAGGTCTGATTATGACTGTGGAAGTACCAGCAGTGGATTTGATTAGTTTAATGTGATATATTTAATATATTTTTTATTTAGAAATATTGTGAATTTTAAATTTTTGTAAGGGGCATGCAGGGTTTGGGATGGAACTTTTATTATTTAGTTTTAATAAATCTAACTAAAGAGACCCCAATAAATGAACGATAACTTAAACTTATTTTTCTACATGCCTATGAATGTTTACAGAATTTCAGCAGTCTCTTTCTCTTGAGAAACGCCCAAGTTTCCTTCTTCACACTCAAAATTCTCTATTTTCAGATTGTGAATGCTGCTGATTGCATGTAGAAACTGTACTTTCTACATGTACTGAGGGATCGCTCAGTGGTTTGAGGATTGGCCTGCTAAATCCAGGGTTGTGAGCTCAATCCTTGAGGGGGCCACTTAGGGATCTAGGGCAAAACAGTACTTGGTCCTGCTAGTGAAGGCAGGGGGCTGGACTTGATGACCGTTCCCTTCCAGTTCTAGGAGATGGGATATCTCCATTAATTTAATTTATTTCAGGAGGTAAGGGAAGGGGGGTGGGAAGAGTTAAACAAAACTCACCTTTTGATTTATTCATTTCATTTTATTTTATTTCTAGATTTGTCAGACCTATTTCATATCCCATGTCTGGTTGCATGTGCAACGATGTTATTAAAATATATAGTTTATTCAGGGGTCAGCAACCTCTGGCATGTGGCTCTCCAGGGTAAGCACCCTGGTGGGCCAGGCTAGTTTGTTTACCTGCCGCATACGCAGGTTCGGCCGATAGCAGCTCCCACTGTCCATGGTTCACTGTCCCAGGTCAATGGGGGCAGCGGGAAGCCGGGGCCAGCACATCCCTTGGCCCACGCCGCTTCCTGCAGCCCTCATTGGCCTTGAGCGGCGAACCACGGCCAGTGGGAGCCGCGATCGGCCAAACCTGCTGACGCGGCAGGTAAACAAGCTGGTCTGGCTCGCCAGGGTGCTTACCCTGGCGAGCCATGTGCCAGAGGTTGCCGACCCCTGGTTTATCCATGTAACAAAGTGGGACTCACCACTGCGGCACCTCCTGCTGGCCGTCCTGGGAATTAGCTCTCGGCCCTTCCAGTCCGCCTTCAGCTACTGGTGTCACGCCTGTCTCCAGTCTTTGGACCTGCATCACTCCCCGGACTGCAGCGACCTCTTCTGGGCACTGTCCTCCCGCTGTGCCCCCCACTCTGGTATCTCCGCCCTTCGGGGACCAGTCTGTGTCTAGTCCATCCACTTGTTGCAGTGGCCCACTGTAGCCTTTGGTCCAGCCCCTCCCCTCCAGGGGTAAACTGCAGTCCAAATACTGGCCACCCCCTCTGTGGCAAGTGAGGGAAAAAAGGGAGGGAGCTTAGGCCCGCCTGCTACTCTGGGCCCTGAGCCAGGGACCCCATAGCCAGCGCCCCTGTGCTGCTGCTCCTCCAACTCCTGCCGCCTATTTCCCTGGGCTGAGGTTCACCTCCCCAGGCCAATGGGGGCGGTGGGAAGCGGTGGCCAGCACATTTCTTGACCCGCGCCACTTCCCGCAGCCCCCATTGGCCTGGGACGGTGAACCGTGGCCAGTGGGAGCCACAATCAGCCAAACCTCCAGACGTGGCAGGTAAACAAACCGGCCTACCAGGGTGCTTACCCTGGCGGGATTCATGCCAAAGGTTGCCGATCCCTGCCCTAGCCCCTTCCCAGCTCTTTGTATAAGGGGCCTCAGTCTGGAACTCCCTATTACTTCCCTGACCCAGCACTGTTCTATCTAAGGTACTCCTCTAAGGCAGCCAGTCCTTCTCCCTTGCACTCTAGGGAGAGACTCCCTCTGCTCTGCTAAGCAGCCCTTTACATATGGCCCTCGCTGGCCCTGACTGGCTGCTCCAGCAAGCCTTCCCCCTATTGGTGGGCTCAATAAGCCCTTTCCTGATTCATGGGTTCTGCACAGCCTCCCTGGTGCTACTTTTAACCCCTTCTTCTCCCTGTGTGGGGCAGCCGCCCCAACCATAATCCACAAAAAATAACATAGATGTTTTCACCAGGATGATGTTGCTGTTTGCATATCTCACTATCATCTTTCCCAAGTGAGGCCTGAGGGCTTAGAATCATAGAACTGGAAGGGACCTTGAGAGGTCATCTAGTCCAGTCCCCTGCACTCAAGGCAGGACTAAGTATTATCTAGGCCCCGCTTGTCTACACAGACAGCGCTGCAGTGGCATAGCTGTACTGATGCAGCTGTCCCACTGAAGCACTTAGTGAAGACGCTACATAAACTGATGAGAGGGCTTCTCACGATGATGTAGGTACTCCACCTCCCTGAGAGGAGGTAGCTGTGTTGACAAGAGAAGTCCTCCCATCGATAAAGCACTGTCTACATAGGGAGTTAGGTCAGTATAACTATGTCGCTCAGGATTTTCCCACACCTAAGCGACATAGTTATACCAGCATAAGTCCGTAGGGTAAACCAGGGATCGGCAACCTTTGGCATGCGACCTGCCAGGGTAAGCACCCTGGCAGGCCAGGCCAGTTTGTTTACCTGCTGCGTCCGCATGTTTGGCCGATCATGGCTCGGTTCACTGTCCCAGGCCAATGGGGGCTGCAGGAAGCAGCGCGGGCCGAGGGATGTGCTGGCTGCCACTTTCCGCCGCCCTCATTGGCCTGGAGCAGCGAACCTCGGCCAATGGGAGCCACAATCGGCCGAACCTGTGGATGCGGCAGGTGAAGAAACCGGCCTGGTCTGCCAGGGTGCTTACCCTGGCGGGCCGCAGGCCAAAGATTGCCAATCCCTGGTGTAGACCAAGCCTGAGTAAATAGATGAGCCTTAGCAATCAGGCTACTGTTGAGGGCCGCAAAGAGAGGTGAATGGGGGAAGAAAGGGTAAGTGTTATAACAGTAGGATTGTGTTGTTATTTCCAGTACTTTTGTTGTGTGTCTAGCTTGCTGGTTGCACTAAATGAATAGAATTTTTAAACACAAATTGTATACAATGCCAGAAGTTTGAAAATAGAACAGTCCCTTACATTCCTCATTACATGGACAACAGCTCTGGCCCCCTACTACATTAGGATCAACTGAATATTCACACTTAACAAATGTATTAGCTAGGCAACGACTTACTGAAATACATATTTTTATATATATAATATATATATAAAATGAGAAATGCATCATAAAATCATAGCATAATCCAGACGGAAGTGATTTGCTCTGTGTTACTGCTGCATGCAGCATCTTCTTTAGTAAACACAATTTTCCTAGTTTTTTTGTACGGGAAATGTATTCAGTTCATCCAGCTGGTGCTGTCCGTGCCTGGACTAGATGAGATTTGTTTTGTAGGTCCATCAGCATGTTCACTGGGCAGATTAATGAATTCTATTCGTTCTGAATGAAAGTCACTGAGGCATTTGGCAAAAGATTGCAGAGCTGCACTGATTTTCTTTGTGGTATTGGACATATTTGCTGCTTTATTTCATGGCACAGGAATGGATGATTGCCTCATTGAGGATATGGGCCTCATTACTCAAGGTCTCAGGAGAAAAAGATTTAATGTAAGTATGAGCAGGTGCCTTTCTCAATTTGCTCTCAAACTCAGTCTACAACCGTTATGTAGTGTTCAGACTCAGCCCCTTCCTAGAGACTGGTTTTATTAAGAGTGAAATTAACCATAAGAAGAGATTAAAGTTCAACCCAAACCTCCCTCCAAGCTACTCATCCCATAATTCACATCCTCTCTTTAGAGTCCACTGTCTAGATAGCCCTTATATCTGGGTGGGCTAATGACCCACCTGTGCCAGTCAGTCAGGAGAACCTACTTCACATTCCACAGCAGGATTGACACCTGTTAACAGGCTGGGTATTGCAGGCAGTCTCTATTACCGTGAGACTGAACTTCCATTACATTTTCCATGTGTGTCACTTTTATCACAGCTTGGTCTGAGCACTAGAACACCTCCCTTCCCAAGCAGTTCAAAGAGAGTGTGTGTGTGTTTTTCATTCCAGAATGGAGAGGGCTTTTCTTATTGCCACATGAAAATGTTATCAACAGCAGTGGGCTTGAATCCCACTCCTAGAACTTAGTTTTGGGGAGTTTGAAATGTAGACCAATGCTCTGAGATCTATGGATGAAGCTGCAACAGCTAGGGTTTATGATTATTAGATGATTTACATTTTTTGGCTTGCGCCTATCTTTCATTATCATGGCATGTGAATTGCAAAATGAAACGACTATCTGACTGTCATATTTCACTCCCCTCCATGCAATATTTTGCCTCCTGTATAACATGATAGTGTGAATAATCCACGATTTAACAAACAAATTGTCTCTTATTTCACCTAGTACACACAGATACATGCTTCTATGCAATTTTTAGCTTCTTTTTACAGCCCCCTAGGTGTGTGAAAATCTTGTTGGGCCTGATTCTCCACTGCATGTCATCTACACCTGGGGAAAACATGGGTGTAAAATGCTAGTACAAGTGAGGAGAAAATTCAGATCCATTAGAGTTTTAAACCCACTTTGCACAGTTGTAAAAGACCTACCCAAAGGTGCAATGAAGAATTAGGCCCAATGTGTCTGTGTTTTAAGTTTTACCAGCACAACACACAAATACACACACACTTGTTGAAAAACAGAAAATGAACTCTACCCCGCAGTTGCTTCCTTCCTAGCTGGAGAAAGGGAACACCAAATCAGAATGTCCTGACATTTAGAGAAGTCAAATTCAGAGCTACAGCCGGATCTGAACTTCATGACTTAGACTTGCTCTACTTTTTACCCCCACATGTTTGCACTGGTATCAGGCACTTCTCTGCAAATCCCATTTCATCTCCACTTCCTGAGGCTCCACAAGTGCCTTTCACCTACATTTCGAGGATGTCCTGACCCAATGCAAGTCCTGTTCCCTAATTTCCTGATGATTCTTTGCTGTTCTAAAAGTCAAATATCAGACTTAGGTGGATGAACTGTAGCATATGGATGGAGGTTACACAAAAGAATAGGATATATAGGCAGAAAAAAAGATCAAATAAAGGCATAGGAAAGTCCTTTTCATTCTCCATAAAAGGCCTGATCAGTGGTCAACAGCTGGCATTAATGCTCATCATTATTTAATTAAACTCGTAAAGTTGCCATGTTGTTGAAGTCCCGGATGAAGAATAAAATGGTGGCTGAAACAAAAATGCTAGATATAATCTACTAATCTCTTTTTAAAAATGGAAAAAAAATAGAGATGTAAAAGGGAGATGTAAAAGGGAAAATAGAAAAGAGCATTTATGTGAAACACTCCAAATATGGCACATAAAATGAACAACTCAACCGGAGGGGAAAAATCTGCGTGAGAGGTTATTGTAGCACAATACTATTCTCCTTTGAAATTTTACACATGTAAAAGGACACAAAACTTTCCAAGAGTGTATATTTAAGGGTCTCTGAATCCCAGAAGCAATATGTAGCTTGATACATTGTAATACTGCATTGCCAATGTAAACAGGCTTTATTCTTCAATACAATAGCTAGAAAAAAATCCATATAAAACCTGCATAAACTGTGAGCATTCAGATTTATTATTGAGCCTCAGAGGCACTTTTCTCTGCTCCTCTTTTTTCATAGACACACAGTTGAAAGCAGAAATGAGGTATTTTTATATGACTGCATGTGTTTGGGTGGGGAAGGGGGAGGGGAATCCAAAACCTTGTGCCATAAATGACAAAGCATCTCACATCCCTGTATGATATGTAAAGGAAAATAGAAATGGTGAATTGTAAATTTGTAGAATTTCCACTTTGTGGAATTTTTTTCTGCCCTGTTATCTTTGTAAATAATGTAGGTTTTTATTAACTCTTTGAAAATGAAATGAGACCTAATATCGCAAGATCAAAGTGTTACTGGCAAAAGTAAGGTGTTTGGGAAGGAGTAACCAGTATAACTTTGGCATTGTCAAGGGCTTGGCCATAACTTGGTTATGGAGGTAGCAGGAAAAAAGGCGCTGAATATAACACCAAGGCTGTAGGCCTAGATCAGTGTTTCCCAAACTTGGGACGCCGCTTGTTTAGGGAAAGCCCCTGGCGGGCTGGGCCGGTTTGTTTACCTGCCACGTCTGCAGGTTCGGCTGATCGCGGCTCCCAGTGGCCGTGGTTCGCTGCTCCAGGCCAATGGGGGCAGCGGGAAGCGGTGGCCAGCACATCCCTCAGCCCACGCTGCTTCCCACAGCCCCCATTGGCCTGAAGCGGTGAACCGCGGCCAGTGGGAGCCGCGATCAGCTGAACCTGCCAACGCGGCAGGTAAACAAACTGGCCTGGCCCGCCAGGGGCTTTCCCTAAACAAGCGGCGTCCCAAGTTTGGGAAACACTGGCCTAGATGATGGGGCTGATAGTGGAATTGTTGAGAGAAGGAAGAGGAAGGATTCTCGGGGAAGTGGGTGGGGGAAGGAATTGTAGATGTGTATGGAGGGGGCTGAGGGAATGCAGAGGGTTCTGGGGTGTGTATGGAGAGGAATGACGTATTCAGTCACAATGTATAAACCTATGTATTTATATTTCTTGGTATTTTATAGCTCAGACCTGAAGAAGTGAAGTTCTTGCAAGATCAAGGATCTTAATAGCCTTTATCATGTTAAAAATATACCCCACAAGTGAGTCAGAGAAAATGGCTGCTTGGTAAGATGGCATTTCCCCTTCAAATAACAACAGCAACAACAAAAATCCCCAAATCCCAAACTGTTTTGCTTTTATCTTACAACAATTAGCACTCTCATCCGTAGGCGCCGATTTACTCAGATCCTGGGGTATGCTCGAACCCCGCTCCACCCCGGGCCCTATCCCCACTTCACACCTTCCTCCAAGCCACACCCCTGCTCTGCTTCTTCCCACTTCTGCCCTGCCCCACCTCTTTCCACTCCTCTTCTGCCTCTTCCTATCCCCACTTGCTCTGGTCCAGGACCCCACAAAACCCTAATCCTTCTCTGTAATGCAATATTAAAAACAACAATTATAAACTATTTAGGAAGGATCAAGTGGGCAGAAGAGGAGGGGGAGTGGCACTCTATGGCACTGATAACTCAGAAGAAAATTATCATGAATGCTATTGGATCAATGTCCTAACACAGGGATCGGCAACCTTTGGCCCGTGGCCCGCCAGGGTAAGCGCCCTAGCAGGATGGGCCGGTTTGTTTACCTGCCGTGTCCGCAGGTTCGGCCAATCATGGCTCCCACTGGCCGTGGTTCGCCGTCCCAGTCCAATGGGGGCTGTGGGAAACGGCGGCCAGCACATCCCATGCTCCGCGCCGCTTCCCGCAACCCCCATTGGCCTGGGACGGTGAACTGCGGCTAGTGGGAGCTGCGATCATCTGAACCTATGGACGCGGCAAGTAAACAAACCGGCCTGGCCCGCCAATGTGCTTATCCTGGCGGGCCGCATGCCAAAGGTTGCCGATCCCTGTCTTAAAAGATGAAGCAGAAGATGGGTGCCAGGTGGTGTTTGCTACAGACCACCAGATCACTTTATGTTGAATGGCTCCTTATGGATCTATCTATAATGTATAGGGGAAAAAACTGTGTGATTATGGAGGACTTCAGTTTGAGTGACATATTTTTGAGGTCTCATGACACCAGTACTGAAATATACTTGGAATTTGTAAATACTATAGACAACAATTTCCTGACTCAAAAAGTGTTTGCATCCAACATGGGGGAATTCTATATTAGACCTCATCTGGACGGATAATGAGGGACTAAACACAGAACTAAAAATTAATGGTAACTTTAGTATATGTGATAATGAGTTGATCACATTTATAATATACAAACAGAATAAAGCTGGGAGAAAAAAATTAATCAGAAAAATGTGAATGATAAGTGGGAATTGTTTAAGAAAAAACACAATCAAAGAAGAAGGCCATCACTGGTTAACAAACTGACCTGGTTTAGAGGAAAAAGTGAAGAAAACTTTAAAAACTATATCTATATATATATATAATATGAAAAAGGGGGAAGTTGACAGTAATGAATATAAATCAGAAACTAGGAATTGTAGAAAATTGATAAGAGAAGCAAAGGCACACAAGGCAAACTCTATGGCCAGCACAGTTAAGAACAGTTAGAAGATTTTAAAGTATATTAGGAACAAAAAGAATGCGAACAATGGTATTGCTCCATTACTAGATGGAAATGGCAGAATTATAAATAATAGTGCAGAAAAGGCAGAAGTGTTCAATAAATATTTCTGTTCTATATTTGGGGAAAAATCAAACAGATTATGTAGTCATATCATATAATTATGACAACACTCATTTCATAGTTTTCAAAAACCTGGCTGAATAGCTCACTGGGGACCATTAATGTTGATTTTCAATACGTCTTGGAACACTGGGGAAATTCCAGAAGACTGGAAGAAAGCTAATGTTGTGCTAATATTCAAAAAGGGTAAATGATATGACCCTGGTAATTATAAGCTTTGCAGTCTGATATCAGTCCCAGACAAGACCATGGACTGGGCGATATGATAGTTGACTAGTAAAGAATTGAAGGAGAATAATATAATTAATGCAAATCAACATGGTTTTGTCGAAAATAGATCTGGTAAAACTAATTTTTTTTGGATGAGATTACAAATTTGGTTGATAAAGTTAATAGTGTTGATGTAATGTACTTAGACTTCTGTAAGGCATTTGACTTGGAACTGTGTGACATTTTGATTAAAAAACTATAAAGATATAAAATTAACAATGGCACACATTAAATGGATTAAAAAATGGCTAACTGATGGGGCTCAAAATGTAACTGTAAACAGCGAATTATCATTGAATGGATGTGTTTCTAGAGGGACCTTGCAAGGAACAGTTCTTGACTTTATGTTATTTAATATTTTTATCAATAGCCTGGAAGAAAACATAAAATCATCATTGACAAAGTTTGCAGATAACAGAAAAAATTATACAAGTGGTAAATAATGATGTGGACAGGTTACTAATATAGATCGCTCTGGATTGGTTGGTGAGTTGGGTGGAAGCAAACAATATACATTTTCATACAGTTAAATATGAATATATACACCCAGGAACAAAGAATGTAGGCCTTACACACACAACAGGGGACGCTATACTGAGAAGCAATGCCTCTGACAAAGATTTGGTGGTGGAGATTGGAGATAAACACTGAACATGAGCGGCCAAAAGGGCTAATGCAATTCTTGGATGCATAAACAGGGGACTCTCAAGTAGGAGTAGAGCGACGATGACTGCTGGAATACTGTGTTCATTTCTGGTGTCCACAATTCAAGAAGGATGTTGATAAAATGGAGAAGGTTCAGAGAAGAACCCTGGGAATAATTAAAGGTTTGGAAAGCATGCCCAATAGTGATAGAGTCTAAGAGCTCAATCTATTTAGCTTAACACAGGGAAGGTTAAAGGGTGACTTGATTACAGTCTATAACAGGGGTTGGCAACCTTTGGCACACGGCCCATCAGGGTAATCCACAGGAATGGCGAACCGCGGCCACTGGGAGCTGCGGGTGGCCATGCCTGTAGACGGTCAACATAAACAAAATGTCTCGCGGCCTACCAGCGGATTACCCTGATGGGCTATGTGCTGAAGGTTGCCGACCCCTGGTCTATAGGTACATACAGGGAAATTTATATTTTATAATGGCCAGTTCAATTGAGCAGAGAAAGGTATAACACAGGGATCGGCAACCTCTGGCACGCTGCCCATCAGGGAAATCTGCTGGTGGACCAGAACGGTTTGTTTACCTGCAGCGTCCGCAGGTTCGGCAGATCGCGGCTCTCACTGGCTGCGGTTCACTGTTCCAGGCCAATGGAGGTTGTGGGAAGCAGTGCAGGATGAGGGCTGTGCTGGCCGCCGCTTCCCGCAACCCCCATTGGCCTGGGATGACGAACCGCAGCCAGTGGGAGCTGCGGTTGGCCGAACCTGTGGACACTGCAGGTAAATAAACCATCCTGGCCCACCAGCAGATTTCCCTGACAGGCTGCGTGCCAAAGGTTGCCGATCCCTGGTATAACATCATCAAATGGCTGGAAGTTGAAGCTAGAAAAATTCAGACTGGAAATAAGGCTTTCCTTTTTAACAGTGAGGGTAATTAACCATTGGAACAATTTACCAAGGGTTTTTGATGGAGATTCTCCATCCCTGGCAATTTTTAAATCAAGATTGGATGTTTTTTCTAAAAGATATGCGGGAAGCCGTGGCCAGCACATCTCTTGGCCCATGCCGCTTCCTGCTGCCCCCATTGGCCTGGAGCAGCGAACCGCGGCCAGTGGGAGCCGCAATTGGCCGGACCTGCGGACGCGGCAGGTAAACAAACCAGCCCAGCCCGCCAGGGGCTTTCGCTGCACAAGCGGCATCCCAAGTTTGGGAAACACTGCTCTAGGAATTAGTCTAGGGAAGTTTTATGGTCTGTGATATATAGGTCAGACTAGATGATTAAATGATCCCTTCTGGCCTTGGAATATATTAAAGAAAAAGAGCAGATAATTTAATTACCTATTGAAATCTACTTTAAAAAAAGATTGTCATTTGTAATCCATACACTCTCTAATAAAACATAGCTCCCCTCATATATTAACTATGAGAACATAAGCATGCCATGTATATGTATATCTATAGGGTATAAGTGTCTGACACTCTAACACTCTGCATCATGATGTTAGGTTTACTCTGGCTAAAGTAAGAAGTTGGAACTGTATGACTAGAAATATTTTCAATTTTAGTCTTACTGGCAACTTAGAATTCTTTCTATATTGATGACCATACAAATTGAATGATTACAGGAGATTCAGAAAAAGGAAAGTAACCTCCAAGACAAACTTTGTGGCTGTTATGTACTCTATCGTTTTTGAAAAAGTCCTTCAAGTTTTCCATGCCTTGAAAGTTATTAGCTGCACTAGATTAGTGGTTTTGTCTGCAAGCCAAAGTATAAATCATCATCAGCGTGAGGCATGATATTCACTATTAATGCCTTGTTTTCCCTACTGAAATGTCTTTTTGTGCTTATTTTCTCTTGATCCTTGGCATTCTGCTGACCATCAATCAAAGAACAACTTGGACATTCCTCTCTGTCTTGCCTCAGTGAACTCTTGCTTTTCTTGACCATTAAGCACTCTCTGGAATGTACATTTACTGTCTGTATCTCTAGGCCCCCGTATTCTCCTTTCCCATCGACCCTCCCTTCCTGACACCAGCTTGCAAAGCAATATTTCCCATCTGTTGAATGAAGAGCATTTCATATGCCGATATGGTCTGGGATCCCACAGAAAACCACTGAAGCACAACTCCATTTTTATTCCACAGGACTGTGGGAGCCCAGAGAGATAAGAAGACTTTCTGCTAGGCCGAACACACCACCTTATACACAAAAACAAATATTCCTGCCTTTTATTATTTAATAGGTTTCATATTCAATGCCAAAAGGATTGTGGTTTGATGTTTATCTAAAGATGTATCTTGAGAAAAGTTATCTTGAAATGTGTGAGCAAGCTTGATTTTCATGCACCAGCTGGTTTCTTTCTTTACAAAAATGCAGTGTTTACTGGAGTGAGGAACAGCCTACATTCATTATTCAGTGGCAAGGAAGTTTTGACTATTCCTTGAGCTTCTACAAAACCCTTCAAAGGGAAGGAAAGGAGAAATGGTTCAACACAAGTTCAGTTAGATACATGAATAAATTGTAATGACATTTCCCAGAAAGTTCCCAAATTCAGAGACTTTCCTTGTCTAAAGCTTATTGGTATATCTGCATTTTTTTTTAACGTATGCATGCTTGTTTTTCATGGGGTGGGAGTTATTTATGTCAGTTATTACTTTAATATGGAAATAAAGTAGAAACTACATACAAAATTAATTTTAATCTATAGCTATGTCTTTAACTGTATGGTTTATTCATGATTGAAGTTTGACTAATAACATAGTTGAGAAGGATTGTATGGACTTATTGTGCAAAACATTCTAATTAATTTGTTTTATTTATTTGTCTATGTTGGCCCTCATCTATTACAATCTTAATGATTAAATTGTTCTGATTTATCAAATAAAGACTAGGGACTTGATCCTGCAATGAGGCTCAATAACCCGGGTGTTCACATTAAGATTTCATTGCAGTATCGAGAACTAAATATGTTTTCTAATGCTGCTTTTGGTAAGCATCAAGTAGTACCATTGATTACTTAAATTAAATCAGTTTCCTTAAAGAAATTGTAATAAAGCAGCCATCCCCTTGTACCATTTCTCAATAAAGTTAAAATAGTCTAATATTTTTACATGTATGTAGTATCTTTCATAAAAAAAACCTTTACAAATTACATACATACAGCATTACTGAACTATAGTGACCTCTGGGGTATAGACAAGAATCACCTAGTACATTGGATGCTTCATAACAGAGGTCAGAAGTTTTACTCACCATTGGAGAAAGCAGGGGTATGGATGTCTCAAGATAGAGGAGATGCATGAATATTGCACTGCTTGGAAGAAATTCGTTCACAGCTATTAAGCTACGAAAAGTATCCACACAGCAAGCTAGCTCATTTCACAATAGGTTCCCGATGTAGACAAGTCCTTAATGTATGTTTACCTTGAAGACTGAAATGCAGAGCAAACTGTGAAGAGGTGGTAGTAGTATCAATATTGTAGTGTATGTATCTACTATTTTAGATCCAGATATACTAACGTACTCAGACATTTTGTGCCATTCCAGCAAAAGAAACCAGCCACAAACCTGACTTGACTGGCCAGTTAAAGGAGGTTTATTTTCAGGGCTTTGGAGCTGTGCTCCGGCTCCGCTCCAGCTCCAGGCAAAAACCTGCAGCTCCACTGTTCCGCGCTCCAGCTCCAGCTCCGGGCTCCGCACCAAAGCCCTGTTTCTGATAGATATTGCTGGAGTTGTGCAAAGCAGTTGGGGTGGAGCTGTGAGCCTGGTCCATGGGTTCTAGGCCTCTAGCTCTTGTATTTTGTGATCTAGGAAAGGCACTGCAGTGTGAAGAACTTTTACAGAGAAATTTTGCATACAGTTGTACAAGATGTTAAATAGTAATTCTTGAGATACACCCAAATATTAGCCAGATTTTGCCACATATGCTCACATTGTGCAGTAATTTACTCCAAAGGGAATGCTATTACTTTGTTGGGCAGCCACTTATAAGTTACATAAGCTCTAAGGTACCTCTGACTTAAACTGGCAAATCCCTTGTGTCTTGCTAGTCCCAGGATTATTTAAAGCAGCGGTGGGTAAACTTTTTGGCCTGAGGGCCACATCTGGTTGGGAAATTGCATGCAGGGCCGGGGTAGGGGTTTGGGGTGTGGGAGGGAGTGCGGGGTGTGGGAGGAGGTGCGGTGTGCAGGAAGGGGCTCAGGGCAAGGGGTGGGGCAGAGGAAGGGTTTGGGGTACAGCAGGGGACTCAGAGCAGGCGGCTGGGGTGCAGGAGAGGTGCGGGATGCAGCAGGGGACTCGGGGCAGGGGGTTGGGGTGCAGGAGGAATGCGGGGTGTACGAGGAAGCTCAGGACAGAGAGTTGGGGTGCAGGAGCGGGCTCAGGGCAGGAAGTTGGAGTGCGGGGTGCAGGAGGGGTTCAGGATCCGGCCCGTCGCCGCTTACCTGGAGCAGATCCGGGGTGGCAACGGCGCACACCAGGGCCAGGGCAGGCTCCCTAGCGCCGCTCTGGGAAGCGGCCGGCATCACATCACTGCGGCCCCTGGGGGAAGGGCGGGGGGCAGAGAGCTTTGTGCACTGTTCTTGCATGTGGGTACCTCCCCCGAAGTTCCCATTGGCCATGGTTCCCTGTTCCCGGTCAATGGGTGCTTCGGGGAAGGTACCCACGGGCAAGAGCATCGCGCACAGCCCTCTGTCCCCCCTCACTCAGGGGCTGCAGGGACATGGTGCCGGCGCGGGACCCATGGTGCCACGAGAGTGGCAATCCCACGGGCCAGATCCAAAGCTCTGAGGGGCTGGATCCGGCCCGTGGGCCATAGTTTGCCCACCCCTGATTTAAAACTGTGCCCCTGTTTGCCATTTCTTGTTCCCGCATTGAGTGCAGTTTATCCAGCCTGTAAGATCTACCCCCCAGATTTCAGTTTGAGAACACAGTTACCCCCAGAGTTCACATTCCAGGTGCAGAGGTATCTTTGGAATCAGTAAGTTGTAACTATTTATTCTTACTTATCATTAGGAATAGCAGTTTAAACTGTTGTATGATTCTTTAGCGGTTTGGCAATGATGACAGGAAGTACTTAAAACATGATTTGTTTAAATATAGCCATTTCCCACCAAGAATTACATTTTCCCTTTACCTGGTCACTCTCAATCTCTTGCTAATACATGAATTGTTTTTAGAGGTAATAGGATAAAAAAAGTTAGCTCTCATAACTCTTTAAAAGGTCACATTAACAGGAGATAAAAGACTGACTTAAATTCCCCTAATTCATACAGAGCTTTATCATAATTAATAAAGAAGTTTTATCCCTATAAATTACATTTTCTTTTAAATCCAATTTCATATGAAAAAGTTGATGTTTATACAATATGCTCAACATTTCTTTTGAGGCTGGAAAAGACCATGCTAAATTTCTACAAACATCCATGTCTAAAGAACATAAAAACCTACTGTATTTTTTTCCACAGATTTTTTGAGCTATTTGTGCATAGATAATCGACTAGTTGTGCAAATTAGATGCCATTTTTTTTTTCATTACATCATTGCATGTAGTCAAGGTACTGAAGAAGCCAATTTGTGCTCTTTCATCTAAACAAGCCTATTTTAGTACTCATGCCTTAATTTGATAAGATAGTATTAGAAATAAACTAGCCAGCTATACAAGGTATGCCCACGTTAGATAATTCTGCCTGCTTTAAAATATGTCCTATATTGTTCTCAGTTTAAAAGTTTACACTGTTTTCTTCTCCCCCAACTACAAACTATCACTTAAAAAAGCTACAGAAGGGTTTACAAGAAATGAAATAAGGTACATCCTAGTAGAATCACAGAGATCAGACAAGCTCATGACTTTAAAAACATGGAGGGAAAGCACAATTTTTATCCCTTCCCCTCCCTCAGTTATCAGAAATGTTACAAATTCTTAATTATGGTATTTTCTTAGTCGAGCCTTCTTTAGTCCCCACCCCATGGAGTTTGAAGCTTGGCACTAAATGTTATAGATCCCAGGGGAAGATGCCAGTAGCAAGGACCCGTTCATTTGGCTGATCTGTTCCTCAATACTATCTCCTACTGTGATGGTGCAGACAGCAGACAATACCCTGGGCCAGCAAAGAGCATTTGTGAGGGTAAAGGGAAACATGCCACCTGGGGTGCACTCCTCTCTTGCTGTTTTCAGACCTTACTTCCAGGTTCTCCTTTTCTTTCTTCCCCACCACAATGCAGAGGGTCAAAATTTGGGCCTCCGTTTTTTTAGGTCTCTGTTCAACACAAATTCCATACTTGTGAATGTGAGCTATGACTCCCATGGCTTTGTTTCTTGATTCAGAAAATAATAATACAAAAATCATTCTGTTCTTCTAGTGGAAAGACTAGAGTATCCTCTCTTCTACTCACATAAAACATGCAGAGCTAGTAACTTCAGTGGCTCATCTTAAACATGTCAGATAAACTCGAATAGGTATACATATGAAGTCATCTGATACCCAGATTAAAGGGACATCTCTTTACATGTGTCTACAAAGGGTCAACAACTTGCAGTCTGTCAAACTCAAGACAGTGGACCAGATCCACAGTTGTCATAAGTCAGTACAGCTCCATTAACATCAATGGCGCTATGTCCATTGATGCCTGCTGAAGATCTGTCCCACTGAGAGTCTTTGCTTGACTACAATGTTGTACCTAAAGACTATTTGAATGAAAAATTAACCTAAAAAAAAGTATTGTGCAAGTTTCAGCAATTCAGGACACTTCTGTAGTTTTCATGTAGAAAGTAGAAGATCCAATTCAAATGAGGAAATCCAAATTTTGACTGGAGCAACCACCAAAAAAAAAATCAGTTCTTTGGATAAAATGTGTCAATTTTTTACCCTAGTGAATCAGATGAAAAATTCGGAGGCAGAAACTGTAAAGATGGCTTATTAGAAAGATCCCCAAATTACCAAGTTAGTCCATAGCCAAGGCAATTTTTGTTGAATAACATGATATAATAATGTACCAAGTTATGGAAACATTCATGGTTTATGGGTCACGGAAAAGATGTGCATCCCTTCTAATGAGTAAACCACTTATTGTATCCACTGTCAGGTTCAATAACATTTCTGCTGAAATAGGAAGTAAACCAACAGTTAGTAGGAGCAAGCCAACTGCCTGATGTATGAGTATTGACTCAACATCTGCTTCTCTAGCTGTTGTTTATTGCCAATGAGAAATAAATAACCTTTTTGGGGAGCTGATGGAAATATTCTTTTTATGCTCAGCTTGGCACTGCAAGGCTGAAAATGTTCATTATTTAAAATATTTATTTGTTTTTTTAAAGGCTTTTAAAAATAATAATTAGAGACATGAGGTAATAAAACAGAAGTGAATGATTTATGAGTAATAAAAAGTGGCCTATTCTTCACGATATTCAATCCTCTAATTATCCACAAAAAAGTTTGGATGGGATGCTCATTATTTGAATCTTTACCATTTGCCAGAGTGCTTTTGGCAACCTTTTTAGTAATATCAGCAGGACTATAGGAAATGAGCCGGAAAGCACTAAAAATAATATTCAAAACAATCTTTAGGTGTTTGATTCTTTCATGAACTTCTCATTAAGCCATTCAAACTTTAATCCAAAACTGCATGCTGAAGTAGAAAAGTAATGAAACGAGATGCATGAATTTAATGTGGATACATAACTTCAGAAATATGGATTGGGATCTCTTTTGTCTCTTCTTAACACAAACAGCACTAAGGCATTTGGTATTTATTAATAATGGTCCCTTGGACTTGCTATAGTAAGTTTGTGCATATGGCTTAATTCTCTTTGCCTTGCACCTAGTGTGGTTATTGAAGTGGGTGTAAACCATTCTTCATTTTACACCTACCTTGCACTCACTTCGTGCAGTCATTTGTACCTGGGGAAGATGCAGGGCAGGGAAGGATCAGGTCCTAGCTGTTCATTTCTTTACACTTAGGGCCTCATTCTCCACTGCCTGTTGCCTTGTGAAATCACTGTCCTCTGTGGTTGAAAAACTTCCTAATCAGAATGGATATATCATGGGCTAGCAGGTCCTTTGAGGTAAGATGGGCTCAGCCCTGCCCATCAGTTAGCAGCTATCCCTCAGCCTCACTGATGAACTGGCAACATAAGGCCTAATTAATTGTACCAGCTGGGTGTGATGTGGCTTAATTAGAAATGGACCCAGGCTGTGATAGTGAAGAAGGGAAAGCACTTTTAAATTGAGCTGGGAAGGCAATAAAAGATCTAGTGCTTCTATATCCTGGGAAATTTCCCAAAATCTGAGAATTTGTGAGTAAAATGTTTGAATGAAAATTCCCAATTTCCCAAGTTGAAACATTTTACTCACAAATTCCCAGGTTTTGGGAAATTTCCCAGGATATAGAAGCACTGTAAAAAACTTTATCTGGGATTTTTTCACCAGATTTGGGAAATATTTAGCGCTAGGTTAGGAAAAGTTGGCATCACGATATAGAAGCACTGTGCATAAGTAAGGATGGCAACACCATGACCCCCCTATAATATGCTTGCAACCCCCTTTTGGGTCGGGACTCCCAGTTTGAGACATGCTGGCTTAGAGGAAAGTCTGGTAAATTGGGACTGGCTAGGGCCAGGAAGCAGAGCAACAGCAGTGGGGTTAGCTCCTGGGGATGGTGGGGTTCTAGAGTAGAGAGGAGCACCAAGGTAGGGTCTGTGAGGATGAGGGAATGATGTAGAAGCCCATGAGGGAAGAAAGGCAGTTTAAGGAGTCTAAGAAGGTCAGTACCCTGACAAGGGGGATACATCAAAATTGAGCCTAGGAGGGGTAAAGGACTGTTTGTTTACAACTGAATCCCTGAAGGGGACTGAACTGGTGTATGGCTCAGCCCTATAGCCATGTCACACAAAACTCAGTGAGGGAGTCCAAGCAAGGGATCAGTGGTGACTGATCATTGTGGCAGGGGACATGGCCATGAGTGGGAGTGCAAGAGGCAAAATCCCCTGCAATGCTGCATCTGGGAACAAGGGGATGTCCTAGAGGTAAGGATGCATATTCCCACATGGTACCAGAAGTGGGATCCAGATGGCTCCTGGAAAGAGGAGATGGACCTTGAAAGAAAAATGGAACCAGGATACAAGGAGGCCTTTTTGATGAGGTTGCCCTCCCTCCTTGCTATATGACATGGACCCTAAATTTCATACACCTGTTTCTGGAGAGGACTGGTTCTGTGAAGCTAAGACAGATATTGCGTCAGCAGCTGACACTCAGAGTGGCAGGCAGGGCCGGCTTTAGGCCGATTCCCCCGATTCCCTGGAATCGGGCCCTGGGCCTAAGAGGGCCCCCCGCCTTAGGCGCTTTAAAAATTTTTTTTACTCACTTGGCAGCGGTACGCTCTGGGTCTTCGGCGGCACTTCGGCAGCGGGGGATCCACTCCAGGTCTTCGGCGGCATTTCGGCGGCGGGGGGTCCTTCAGTGCTGCGGAAGACGCAGAGAGGACCCCCCGCCGCCAAAGTGCTGCCGAAGACCCGGACCGCCGCTGGGTATTCGAATCGGGCCCCGCAGGTCCTAAAGCCGGCCCTGGTGGCACGGGGTGCAGCTGGAGCTGCAGCACCTATTATGGATCCTTCATCGAAGAAGCAGCAATAGCTACAGGTACCATGTAGAGAAAGAGGGATCCAGAAGGCCTGAGGCCTGGCCAAGGGGATGTTAGGATTGTGGACAGATTGGACATTTAAGAAGGGCTTGCCATTCAGCCAACTGGGCTGGGGATGGGAGGGAATAGACTGATTTTCCAGGGCAAACAGCAGGAAAAGTCACAGAATCTCTGCCAGTGGCTAAGAAGTGCACAGGGTTCACTTGTAAAGAAGTGGGCCATGTAAAAAGACACTGCCCTCAGAGAAAACAGGCTCAATGCAGGAAGAAAGGCAGGAGCCTGAAGAATTGGCAAAGGAAGAAGAAGGCATCTGGTGGCATAAATGCTCAGGAGGCAGGTGCACCAGATGTGGCACTGGAAACAAAGAATGATACAGCTGCTCAACAGACCCCCCCCCCCCCCCCCCGGTGAAGGGGAGTCAAGTGAAAGGACTATGCTCATTAACACTAGCCTCCCATAGATGGATGTGCATGCAGAGGTGCCCCATGGGGGCCAGGAGGTGACAGCAGAGAATCTGCAAGGGGAACCAGGCAATGTGAGGCAGACTCAACTAGCACCCCTAAAGGAGCTGGAGTTGTGAATGGCATGGAGACACAGGAGGAGAACAAGGCCTGTGAGAAGGTCACAGATACAGCCTGGAAAGGAGAGGACATGAGAACCCTCCTCTCCTTGATAGAGAAGGGGAACTTGATTCTGTGAAAAAGGCTAGATAGCAGGCTGTGGAGGAAAAGAAGCAGTTGCTGGTGGAAATAGACCACCAGAAGGGGAAGCTAGAAAGAATGTAGGCAGTCTCTGGTGTGAGTGGTAACGTGGCCATGTTGGGAGCCAAGTAAGATTTTAGAAGGGGGGGTGGCCATACCTCAGGGTGCTTCCTTTTGCCTGGAGGCAGAGTTGCAGGAGACTTTGTCTCTCGCACTCCCTTTCATGATCAGTTCCTCTGCCACAATGATCAGTTGCAGCAGATCCCTTCCCTGGACTCCCTTACTGAGTCTCATGTGACATGACCAAAGTCTCCTTCAGGTGTTCAGCTCTAAACAAAAGGTCCATCACCCTTCCTGAGTGCATTTTTGATTTATCCCTCTTGCCAGGATATTGTCCCATCCAGCCCCAAACTACTGGATCTTCCTCTAGGTCCTTCCCCCTTCTACTCACTTCCCAGCTCAATTTAGGTAGTGCTTTCCCTGCTTCAAGACAGCAGCTGGGGGGGGTCTGTTTCTAATTAGGTACCATTACACACAAAAGGTCCACTAATTGGGCCTCATGTTGCCGGCTCATTAATGAGGCTGAGAAAAAGCTGCTAAGGCAGGACTCAGGTCCTGAACTAGCAAGATGCTGAGGGTCTTCAACTTCATATTGAAGTCACAGAGCAGTCAGCATTCTGAACAGGCTCTAAAATAGCAGGAATGTGGCCAATCTGCTTCCATGCCTTGCTGTATTCAGTACTATCATTAATGTCCATGAAAATTATATGGAGTTAAAACAAAACTGAAGTTATACCTGGCTGGGCTGTAAGTACAGAAATAAATATTTGTTCCCACTCACTTTAACTAGTGTAAGCCTGATTCTCATTTATACAAAATCTCTGTGTAATCTAGGTACTCATAGCCCACAGCACTACAGTATCTGAGTGCCTCACCATTACTAATGAATTTATCCTTGCAATGCCCCTGCGAAGTAGGAAAGTACTACAGTCTCATTTAGTATATGGGCCCTGAGGCACAGAGATTAAGCCAAATTTTTAAAGGTATTGAGGTACCTAAAGATGCAGACAGGTGCTTTTGAAAATGAGCTGAGGTGTCTATCTGTATCTTTGGGTACCTTTAAAAATCTGTCCCAGAGAGTATGTCTACACTGCAATTAGACATTCATGGTTGGCCCATGCCAGCTGGCTCAGGCTGTGGGACTGTTTAATTGTGGTATGCATGTTCTGTCTTGGGCTGCAGCCCAAGCTCTGGGACCGTCCCACCTTTCAGGGTCCTAGAGACCGGGCGCCAGCATGAGCCAGATGTCTACACTGTAGTTAAACAGCCTTGCAGCCCAAGCCCCATGAAACTGAGTCAACCCTGGGTGTCGAATTGCAGTGTAGACATACCCCAAATGACTTAACTAAGCTAAACAGAGAGTCTGTGGCAGAGCAGGAATGCAGTAGGGCACATATTTGTATATACGTTATGACCCCTTCACACTCTCGAACTGTAACTGAGACTCAGCCTCTATGTTTATAATGCTATATGTGAAGAATCTACTAAGCGACTGGATAAAATGGATGTTTTTCAATTGTAAAACACTGTTTACAATTCCCATACCACATCTGGAACGAGCCCAGGGTAACCAGCATTTGTGGGTTTAGTATCTAAATAACAGCTATGGAATTATTTTAAAAAATGATATATAAAATATTTGAAACTGAGGAAGACTGTCAGTTTATATACTTCACATTGATTTTGCCCTGCCCTGAGCGTTGTAATAAAATACGATACAACTACTTATATTTGAACATACTGCGAGATCTCCTTTCCTGTGAGTTCCTGAGTGCCAGCTTCAGACACTGTGGTCCAGGGGCTAGGGTTTGAGAATGGAATCAAAAACCCTGGCTCGCACTCCTTTCTTTGCCATTGATTCACTGTATGACCTTGACTAAACATTGAACTCCTCTGTGCTGTA
The DNA here is from genome assembly GCF_011386835.1 of Chrysemys picta bellii. Taxonomy (NCBI): domain Eukaryota; kingdom Metazoa; phylum Chordata; order Testudines; family Emydidae; genus Chrysemys; species Chrysemys picta. Next base: position 271,722,942 of record NC_088791.1, on the reverse strand, counting down.
AAATGAGTGGATGCACATTTGTGAAGCACTTAGAAATGGAGAAAACATTTGGTTCCCAGCTTACTTTCCATCCAAGTCGAGAATGGAAAGTGATGAAAGGTTGCTTTCCTGGTATGCCCCCCACAGAATAGAAGTGCAAGTGCCAGCACTCTTCTGGCAAAGCCTATTCTTGCGTGCAAGAACTGTAGGTGTCAGATTGTTTATTGAACATCCATACTTAACAATAATCCAAATTCATACTGAAATCTTGCTGAGGATTGCTCATCACTGTTTAAAAAAATCCCAGAAACCCCATCTTCTAGAAATAATACCAATGCACTTCATATAGACTTATTAATTCAGCCTTAATTAACTAGGAATTATACCACAGAAGACTTCAAGAAGCCTGATTTCCATGTACAAAGTTGCCACTAATATCATTTGGACAGTGTCATTGGACCTAAATTACCCTTACACTCACTCTAAAGCTGCTTCACGCTGTTCTAGCAGTGTAAAGTGACCTTAGTGTAAATGAGAATTAGTCCCATTATCTCTCTTCCTCTGTGGCAGAGCTTCCATTGACTTCAGGGTGCAAGATCAGGTAGTCTGTATCCAGGAATCCCTAGTGTATCCATCACTGTGGTAATTAGGTACCAGATGCATAACAGAGTTGCATGGTAGCTGTATGAGCAACTCCACTCTACTTCATCAATCGTTACTTGTTTGTTTATTTTTCACTATAAGTTTCCTTCTCCCCTGCTTCTACTTTCATCTCCCTAAGCAGTCTTACTAACTGGGGAAAGGCTTGAGTGAATATGATTATTTCTTCCAGTAGTGGTCCCTCAACTCAGAATACCCCACTCCCATGAATTTCACTCTGGGCTTTGTCGCCTGTTGTGTTTTTTCCTTTCCCTCTCCCACCAGTGAAGTTGTCTTGGTGAGTTGTGGATTTAGATGCAGTCTCAGGTTGCTAGGCCCTAGGCCATTATGGTACTTAATTATTAGGACCAAGGTGTTTGAATCATTGCTGTCTTGTAATTTTATTGTAGTAATTTACACTTGTGAAAAGTAGTGGAAAATGCTACCATTTTGCTTTAGTAGTGTTTTCTAGTCATGTTGCATTGGTGTAAATAACTACATAAGATGCAGGCCAGTGGAGGACTAGGCTATAGTGGAAAAAAATAGTTTAATGGGCCTATGCATCAATATTTAACTTAGATGAGTTATTTATATGTACAATATTTTCTATGTGGCTCAGCGGCAGAATGGTACCTACATAGCATTTATTGGTAAGAGAATAGGAAATCTAGGATGAGAGTACTTCAACATTTGGCTAGATTCCTTGCTTACTCTTAAAGATAACCATGGAAAATCGTGTGAAAAGCACTTATTACACTGCTCTACAGCCAAAATGCTTCTGAAATAAATGTAGTCAAACTTTACTAATTCTGGGTCACTGAGAACAAAAATGATGCTTAAAATTGTTGATTGGCTCAAGTTTTCAAGATATGCTATTGGGTCAGTATATACGACCCTTGACTTGGAAATGGCGGAGGATAAGTGAGTTATAAAGGGAAGGGATCTCAATTTAAACCAGAAATGACTAAAATACATCTTTGACTGGATCTATGAATAAATTTATGACTGTTTGGACAGTACTTGCTTTTTAGGCAGAACAATGAATGATGAAATCTGAAGCTGGTATTGCATCATACATGATATGAATTGCAACATGTTATTTCTAGAAGTCATGGATGATGCAATCATAACGAAGCTTACATCACTCTGCTGAACAAATTGCCCTATATCAGCTCTAGAAATCATACAGTGTCGTGCTCTCTTATTTGTCAGCGTTTGATTTTGCAAAGGGACACATTTCTGTTTGGCCAAAGTGAGCAGAGATGTCTCGTACTTGTGTGAACAGTGCAGATAACTTCTGCTATGTTTGTGGTGAAGTGACTTTTGCATCACAAAAGCGCAGTATAACCACTATGGTTAAGAAAGCCTATCACCTTTATTTTGGCTGGAAAATTGGAGATCAGGACAAGAGGTGGGCCCCACACATATGCTGCAACATTTGTGCAACAAATCTTGTCCAGTGGTTGAACAGGAAAAGGAAATTATGCCTTTTGCAGTGCCAATGATTTGGAGAGAGCCAACAGATCATACCAGCATTTGTTACTTTTGCATGGTGCCTCCAGTTGGGAAAGGTGTGTCAAAGAAGAAAAAGTGGACTGTGCATTATCCAAACATTCCATCAGCTACATGCCCAGTACCCCACGGAAAAGGACTGCCGGTTCCTGATGCACCAGAATCATTCTCACTTGAGTCAGACGAGGAAGAGGAAGAGGATGAAACTTCTGGTCCTGAACCATCAATGTCACAGGACCCACATTTTCTCCCATCCTCCTCCTCTGAACCACACCTCATAACACAAGGTGAACTGAATGACCTTGTCAGGGATTTGGAACTACCCAAGAGTAAGGCAGAGCTGTTGGGCTCCAGACTACAGCAGTGGAATCTCCTGGCAGGTGATGTTAGGGTTTCCATGTTCCGTGACCGTCAAAAGGATCTTGTCCCATTCTTCTTCGTGGAAGGTGATCTTGTAGCTTGCAACAACATCGATGGTGCGATGGCAGCCCTCAACATCGTTCACGATCCAGATGAGTGGAGACTGTTCATTGATTCATTAAAGACGAGTCTTAAGGCTGTTTTACTGCATAATGACAATGTTTTGCCATCGATTCCAGTTAGTCATGCAGTCCATATGAAGGAAACCTATGACAATATGAAACAACTTTTGAGGTGCATAAACTATGACCAACAGCAGTGGCAGCTTTGTGGCGGTTTGAAGGTTGTTGCTCTCTTGCTTGGTCTGCAGACTGGATACACAAAGTACTGCTGTTTTCTCTGCGAATGGGATAGTCGTGCAAGAGATTCGCACTACATCAAGAAAGACTGGCCACTCTGACAGTCATTGGAGCCTGGGAGGAAAAGTCTTCAGCATCCACCACTTGTTGAATCAAGGAAGATTTTGTTACCACCCTTACACATCAAGCTGAGTCTGATGAAGAACTTTGTCAAGGCCATTGACAAAACACAAGCAGCTTTCAAGTACCTCCGTGGAAAATGTCCAAGTGAAGCTAAGATAAAGGAAGTTGTCTTTGTTGGTCCTCAGATTCGTGAACTTCTTCGAGATGATGCATTTGACCATGCACTGCGTGGCAAGGAAAAGACGGCATGGAAAGCCTTCCAGTTAGTGGCAATACATTTTCTCAGAAACAACAAGGCAGACAACTACAGGTTGTTGGTGGAAAACCTCCTCAAGGCATACAAAAGCCTTGGTTGCAACATGTCACTAAAGATACATTTTTTGCACTCTCATCTAGATTTTTTTCCACCGAACTGCGGAGCAGTGAGCGACGAGCACGGCGAGCGATTTCACCAGGACATTGCAACAATGGAGAAACGCTATCAGGGCAAATGGAGCCCATCAATGCTTGCAGACTATTGCTGGACAGTGACAAGAGATGCTCCATTTAATGAATACAAGAGACAAGCCAAGAAGTGCCGAGTAGACACTGAATAGGACTAAACTATGACATAATAGTTTTTTGCCTTTTGTTTCATAATAAATTTTATTTATATAACCCTTCTGCTGATTTTTAAAGTGTTACATAAACAGGAGAGGTGAAATATTATCATGTAAAGCAACCATAAACACATGAAAAGACCTAGGTTTACAATTTATGATTAAAACTCTACTATCTACACAATATACATAGACATAAAATGTAAAAACTTAAATATCTTAGAAACAGTAGCCAATCGGTTGTTTTAATTGTCATATTTGAATTCAGCACATCAAAATACATAAAAAATAGCACATTTTATCTCTGAAGCAGACGACTTCTCAAAAATTGTAGACCAGTGTTATTTTATTGGTCTCCAGTGAAATAAGAACTGTTTATTTGGTCTCGAACAAAATGGTAGATTTTGTAAGATCTGCTTTTAGCTTTGTCCTATCCTGATATTGTATGTTACATTAGATCACTAAAAATATATACTACCTAAAGCAGGGATCGGCAACCTTTGGCACGTGGCCCACTAGCGTAAGCACCATGGCGGGACGGGCCAGTTTGTTTATCTGCCGCATCCGCAGGTTCGGCCGATCGCGGTTCCCACTGGCCACAGTTCACTGTCCCAGGCCAATGGGCACTGCGGGAAGCAGCGCGGGCTAAGGGATGTGCTGGCTGCCGCTTCCCGCAGCCCCCATTGGCCTGGGACAGTGGGAGCCGCAATCGGCCGAACCTGCGGATGTGGCAGGTAAACAAACCGGCCCGGCCCACCAGGGTGCTTATCCTGGCGGGCCACGGGCCAAAGGTTGCCGATCTGTGACCTAGAGTGTATCCTTGATACACCATAATTTACAGGATGCAATAGATGAGTTTTCTTAAATTGAAAGAGAAGTAACTGGGTGCACTTTGCATTTGATTGTATGCTTTATAAAACATCTTGTTTGCTTCAGTAGTTCCAGTCATTTATCAGATATAGTAACCTCACATCAGGTGTTAGTTAAAAGTCCATAATGGATGAAGACAGAATTGGGCATATCGGAATCCTGTGCTCCCTGTGCCCAATTTTTCTGCACAGCATAATTTACTTGCCTATCTTCTGTTCATGTGCATATGGCAGAGGGATGGGAGTAAATTAAGAATATGGATTCTAGATTAGAACTCAAAACTTTAGAACTCCGAGTTAAATTTGGCTCTGGCAAATTCCAAAGTGTCTGAATTTCCTTACATAAAATTTAGAATGTACCCATCTCTTGGAGTTTTAGAAGTAGGGCAAGAATTATTTTCAGAGGCCAATCTTTGTTGCTGGCATGGCCAAAGTTTCCATTCAGTTGGAAACATATTTTGTTAATTACATCTCCTTGGAAAAGAAATGATTTAAATTAAGGAAATAATATTATGAAAAATTAGAACAAGTTTCTTGACATCAGAAACTTTAAAAATAAGTTCTAGAGATTTCACAAAACTCAAAACACTACCATTTTCCACATCTGTATTGTGATTTGCCAGCACAAACACACACACATACATTCCATCATGCCCAGTCCTTCCTACAAGTGAGTGTGGGGGCTATATATTTCAGCGATCAGGACCACATTTAACTGTTTCAAAGTAGCAGCTGTGTTAGTCTGTATCCACAAAAAGAACAGGAGTACTTGTGGCACCTTAGAGATTAACAAATTTATTTCAGCATAAGCTTTCGTGGGCTACAGCTCACTTCTTCAGATGCATAGAGTGGAACACACAGACAGAAGATACTTATACATACAGAGAACATGAAAAGGTGGAAGTACGCATACCAATTGTAAGAGGCCAATCAATTGAGATGAGCTATAAGTAGGAGCAGAAAAAAAAACTTTGAAGTGATAATCAAGATGACCCATAGAAGGTGTGAGGAGAACTTGACATGGGGGAAAAAAAATTCAATTAGTGTAATGACCCAACCATTCCCGTCTCTGTTTAGGCCTAAATTAATTGTGTCTTTTTAAGATCTCAGAAAGTGATATTGTGTATCTTTACTTCTCTGCAAACTCATAGCTTCTATTAACACTGATAAGATTTAGGTATAGACACAGAGACAATTGACCTGTGCCAAAGTGTCTAACCTGTCACTTAGTGGAGAAGTGGAAACATTGGTATTGCATCTTGGCGCATAGCCTCTGGCTAAAATGAAATAAAATTAACATGAAAATACAGAATTTAACATTCACAGTATAGCTGGTCAGAGAATAGGGTTTTAATGCAAAACTTAGACAAATATTTTATTTTCATTGAAATTTTCTGAAAAAATATTTGGCTTTTCAGCAAAATATTAAAAACTGAAATATTTCAGCTAAAAACCAATGTATTTTGGCATGAAGACAAAATATTTTGATTTAAAATGGCACCATGGGCATTTATGTTTGGGGATGCCTTATGCATCTAATCTCCTCTCTGGCTGTACTACACTTCACATGATATATCAATTTCTCTCTCGGTGAGGGGAGAAGGGTGCATCATAGCAGTCGCTACCCCTGATGCACCATGTGAGTTGTAGTCTGGCCAGAGAGACCAGCATATAGAGGAGAATGGAAGCATAAGGCACCTAAACTACAAATTCCATGAGGCATTGTGGTGCCATTTTGAATCTAAATATTTCTGGTTTTGTCCAAATGCGTTTTGGTCTTCAGGCACTTGTTTTTAATGAAGTATTGAAATTTTCCACAGAACTGTGCAAAAGAAAAATTGTTTTGTTCAAAGCCCAACTTTCTGTTGAAAAAGAGTTTTCACAGAAAAATTTTGACTAGCCCTAATCTACAAAATAAATCCTTAATGATCAGGGGTAGGCACATTCTATAGGGATCAATTTCCAGACATACAAATGTGGATATAGTGAGCATGTGTGAATGTTTCACATTTTTATCAAGCCAGCCAATGTCTCCTTTCTGCATGTGTGAATAGAGACAGTTTGCTTGATGAGCTGTTAAAGTCCACTGAGGGCTCAAAGAAGCATTGCAGTGGAAGTGGGGCTTTCATAGAAGAGCATTGACTCCTTCATAGAGAGAATAGAAGGAATTAGCAGGTGTTTAAAACACACCTGCAAGAGAGGCATGAGGAAAGTCAAATAGCGGCTGGTACTGGAGAAATTTTACCAGAGCAGCTGCATCCTAGCTAGTTGTAACAGAAGCTTGAAATAAAATTCAGAGGTGTTTGGAGAGAGACCCACAAAGGCTTCTAGGAATTTTCAGAACTATAAAGATGTGGCTGATCATAAAATCAGTGCAGCTGAGGAAAGGCTGTTTATGAGGGTGGGTGGGGGGAAAGAAACTTGCTGACTTAGGCCATAGAGTTCCTAAGACAGAATGAGGCTAGAAAAATATGACTGTAGTAAAAACCCTGTGAAGATAGAAGGAAAAACAGACATTAGACTTTTAAAATGTGGTTTTCTCAAGAGGGGTGTACAAAACTAAAAGCCATTTTAGAGATCTTAGAGAACTCAGCCACTTTAAAAAAAACATAGCCTCTAATTTCCTGGGGCTTTTTATTCCGCAGACACAAGATCTCCATTTGTTAATTTGTTTTTTGTCTATTAAAACTTATTGCCCTGACACTTTTTTGGTTTTCTATAATAATTTGCACTCACATAGTGCTTTTCACTCAGAGATGCTTCACAAAGATGGATAATCCTTTGTGACCCCATTTTACGAGGAGCCCGTCCACGTCAACTATGCTGCATTTCAATCTTCCTGTAGCGTGAGTTGAAAATCTGCATACAACTGTTTCTCACATGTTGTTTGTGCTTTTTCAATCTGTTGCTTGCTTGTTTATTTGTAAGGAACAACTGCTTATTACCATTTCATTCTCTGTTCCAGGATGTCCTTAGGGAAAAAAAAATCTCAATGGAATTTTTGGTGGTAATATAGTTTAATAGAAATCAAGTAAAATAATCAGTTACAGAGGAGTGGTAAGCACAATGCAAAGACAGTATTTGAGCCTAAAGTGCAGGGCCCGATTAACCTTTTGTGGGCCCTGGCGCCAAACATATTTTTGGCCCCCATGTAGTTGTTGTGGGCTCCGAGTGTGGGCCTGGTGTGGCAGTGCCATTGGTGCCATAGTATACCTGGTACTGAATCTCAGAGACATTTTTCATTTTGATCACACACCTCTACATGACTATATGCATTGCCATATACAGCTCCCTCAGCCCCAGTTTTCCTCATTAAACTGTATATCCATGTGGGTTTACCAGTGTTCACAGTGATCAGGGAAACTCCCCATAGATTTATCTCCTTCCTCATTCAGACCTTCTATAGCCATGTCTCTAATACCACCCTGTGTCATCAGTCACTGTATATGGTTCTGGCTCAGCTCAATAAAGTTTCACAGCCAGCAGATACCTGATCAATACTGACAAATCCCTCCCTCAGCACCCATCCTGCCATTTGAGCAAGCCACTTGCAAACACCATTTCCCCAAAGTGAGGACTCAGCCCCTGGAAACCTGAAGTCACCAGCCTTTCTCCCTCTGCTCCCATCTACATGCTAGTCTACTATTTGGTCACCACCACCTCTCCCCATGCTTGTTTCCCTTCTACCTTGGACGTGCTCCCTAGCCAGCTGTGGCTATTCTCCCCCTGCAAGCCTGATCTGCTTCCTCTTTCCCTGCTCCCCTTGACATTCCTTTCCTACTGGTGACCTCTGTTCCTTGAGGCTAACTCCAGTTTCTTTATCCGCTCCTAGCATAATGGCCCCCAGTAGTCAAAGAGCCACCTGCAGCTTCTCTGGCTACAGCCATGGGGCCAATTGCCAGAGGCCAGCCTTAGATAGCTGCAGCTGCTAGCAAAGTAGGGGTAGCAATTCCAAAGTTGAGCATGCTTGAACCTTGCAATGGCAGTACTAGGGGTTCTAAATCCTCAGCGTGGCTCTAGGCAGCTGCAGACTCTGGAGTTAGGCGCTTCCCTCCTCTAGGCCATGACTTTAAGTACCTGAGATGCCCATCATGTGCAGCAGAAGCCACCAATTCCCATGCACCCCTCAGCTAGCACATAGTCATGCAGAAAGTGCAGCCTGAATGATTTTGGAGGGTGGCGTGCCAGGAGGTTCTCATCCCTGAGCAGCAGCTCTGCAACAAGCTCACATGGCCCCCCTCTGCTGTGGGACCAGGACCCTGTGAAGACAGTGGAGTTACCCTGTGTATAACCAGTTCTATCCAAAGTCTGTAGAAGTAAGTGGAAGTCTTTTCATTGTCTTTAATGGGCTGTGTATAGAAGCAAAGGACCCCCTTCTAGACTCTAGGAGCAAAGTGCATTCTATGCTGCACTGGTTTACTATTGTAACAGGAAGGTCTTACATTACCTAGTGAATAAGCAACACCTCCTACAGCACCTAACTTTTTCTGAGAGGCCTCCTGTCCAATTACTAAATGTAAACCTGCTTAGCTTACAAGGGCTGAAAATATCAGGTAGTATGGTTACAAAAGCGAGGCACTTCTGAAATCAGTAGGAATTCTGGATGTGCACAGAATACAGACAGGACTGGGTCCCGCATGGTTACAGAACTGCAGTCAAGGGGGAACAATTTTCAGCTTGTGTGATTGGAGGATATCTGATCCATATTGTAAGACAGTCCTAGATAAATGAGGAAAAGTTGAGGTGCCTTTGTTATTCTTTTCTTCCACTCTTCATTTCTGTGGGGAATTTCCCAATGCAATATCACTGTCTTCTTTTTAAACAAACAAAACAAAACAAAACAAAACAAAAAAAAGGCAATGACTGTTGAAAATAGCAATTCCAGTCCTAGTTAGCACTGGGAAGCCCCCAGCATTTGTTGCTCAATTTTATCCTACTTTTTCTACAGCAAATTACAGTGGATCAGTATATTTGATTTGGGAGAAATGAAGTAACAGCTGCCCAAATTGAGCTTGAGCACTTCTGAATTTTGAGGGTGTTAAAATCTGGAAGGCAGGTGCTAGATTTTCTTTCTGAATATTGGATAAATCTGGAAAGGAAAAGTCAGTTTCTGCTTCCATGGCTCAGAAGTGGAAATCCTCCTGTGTGCCTGGTACTGTACCTAAAGCTGCCCAGGTCCTCTAGTAGAGCCTCCTCTCCTTTACTTTCCACCCAGTTTCTTCTTTGGGGGCTGCCAGGAGAGGTCACACCACCATCCCTAATCCAGTCTGAGGAAGTCTTCTGAGGGTGATATCTGGGCTAAAGCCTTCTACTCCTTGGGCATACTTGTTCCCCATTCACAGTGCTACCCCCTTCTAGCAGCCAGCTCTCCATTCACAGCAAGCTGCAGTGCATGAGGTCTCAGCTTCCCCACTCTTTCCCCCTCCCTTTCCTGTTAATAGCTGCCAAGGGAATGCTGGGAAATGTAGTTCCTTCCCTGCTCCAGGGCTGGCTCTCTAGGCCGGGAGCTGGCCAAGGAACTACATCTCCCAGGGCCCCCTGTTGGTTCTCAGCTCCCATGCTGGATCCCTGCTGCTCAGAGGCTCCACTTATACAGTGCTGCGAGAGGGGAGGAAGTGAGTGTTATGGGGCCCCTTCTGAGCTTGGGTCCGGCGCTATGGCGCCATTGGTGCCATGCTAAATCCGGTACTGCTAAAGTGGACACCTGTTTGTTCACTTTAGGGCTAAAATCAGCTCTCAAATGAGTATATAGAGTACAGCTTTAAGTGAATCTTACATATGCATCAGAAGAAAGAATTTGGCCCATGATGCAGGAAAAGCTTCAGTTAGTACACAGTTAACATGGCTGAAAAAGTTACAGTACTACTGGAATGTTCACACTGATTTCAGAGAACTTACAAAGGATGAAAGATTGGAAACCTTTTGGTAAAAATTCACAAATCAAAGAGATACTTAAAAAGGAAAATATCACAATAAGTTATGGAGATATACCTATCTCATAGAACTGGAAGGGACCCTGAAAGATCATTGAGTCCAATCCGCTACCTTCACTAGCAGGATCAAGTACTGATTTTGCCCTAAATAGCCTCCTCAAGGATTGAACTCATAACCGTGGGTTTAGCAAGCCAATGAGCTATCCCTCCCCTGAATAATTTAATTTAATTTAATTTAATTTAATACAATACAGAAATGGCTGAAAAACAGAACATCACTGAACTTCAGACATGTTTAGATCCACAATGTTGGATCAGTATACATCTTGAATTGAAAATCTAAAAAAGGCCAATTTTTCCTGATGAGGTTTGAAAGCGGCAATTCAGCCATGTTGTCAGCCAGACTCTAGTTAAAAAATATTAATAAAATAAAAACTCAGAATTATCTAAAAGGTTCTATATGAGGGATTGGCAACCCTTGGCACACGGCTCGGCAGGGTAAACCCCCTGGCTGGCCAGGCCGGTTTGTTTACCTGCCGCGTCTGCAGGTTTGGTCGATCACGGCTCCCACTGGCTGCGGTTTGCTGCACCAGGCCAATGGGGGCTGCGGGAAGCAGAGCGGGCTGAGGGACATGCTGGCCGCCGCTTCCCGCAGCCCCCATTGGCCTGGGATGGCGAACCGCAGCCAGTGGGAACCGCGATCGGCCGAACCTGCAGACGTGGCACGTAAACAAACCGGCCCAGCCCACCAGGGGGCTTACCCTGGCAGGCCACATGCTAAAAGTTGCCTATCCCTGTTCTATATTTTCAATTTTAGAATCCACGGGACTCCAAAAGGAGCTGCTTGTTGTTGGGCTCTGAATTCCTTTATCCTCGCTGTGTGTGTGCATGTGAAGACTAACTCACTGTACTCTTTAGTCAAGAGGGAATTAATGTAAATTGAATGGCTTTCAGTGATTATTTACTAATAAGATGACTTATTATGGAAACGAGATTTCTGCTGTCTGAAGGGATTGTATAGGTACTGAGTCATATTCACAGATAAGACTAGTTATTCAGTTGCTGGAAAAAAATTTGACCGTAAGCCAGGGGTGGCCAAACTTTTTGGCCCGAGGGCCACATTGGGGTTGTGCAACTGTATGGAGGGCCAGGTAGGGAAGGCTGTGCCTCCCCAAACAGCCTGGCCCCTGCCCCCTATCCGCCCCCTTCCACTTCCTGCCCCCTGACTGTCCCCCTAAGAACCCCCACCCATCCAACCCCCCCTGCTCCTTGTCCCCTGACTGCCCCGCCCCCTATCCACACCCCCGCCCTCTGACAGCCCCCCCGGGACTCCCACCCCCTATCCAACCACTCTCTGCTCCTTGGGTCCTGACCCTCCCCCAGGATCCCACCCCTTTATCCAACCTTCCCTGCTCCCTGTCCCCTGACTGCCCGCCCTACTCCTATCCACATCCCCACCCCCTGACAGGCCCCCCAGGACTCCCACTCCCAACCCTCCCTGTTCCCCATCCCCTGACCGCCCCCCCCAAAACCTCCGCCCCATCCAACCGCCCCCTCCTCCCTGACTGCTCCCCAGGCCCCCCCACTCCCTTACCCAACCCTCCCGCTCCCCGCCCCCTTTCCAGCATCAGGAGCTCGCAACCGTGACACCCCGCCAGAACCAGCTGCACTCCCCATGCTACCCAGTGGAAGAGGCGGGCCAGAGTGTGGCCCGCATGGCGGCATGGCTGTGGGGGAGGGAGGAGGATAGCGGGGGAGGGGCCAGGGCCTAGGCTCCCCGGCCAGGAGCTCTGGGGCCGGGCAGGATGGTCCCGCAGGCTGGATGTGGCCCACGGGCTGTAGTTTGCCCACGTCTGCCATAAGCAATGATCAGCTTTACTCCATTTTAGAGATGGTTGAAAAATAATGGGACATTTTTGTACACATATTTGCAAATTTCTCATGATTTTTTCCATCACCATTCCCATGAAAAACTATCAAAGTTTATTTTTTTTCAAACAGCTCCACTTTACTTTATTTCTCTCTCTCCTGCATCCAATAGATTATTTTTAAAGATACAGATGATTGCACTGTGTTGAAATTATGCAGGATAGATCTTGTTGAAAGATTACCGGGCAATTAGAATAGTTCCAGTCAGAGTTTGTAAATATTTGAGATGTGCACAAACATCATATGTTTCCTATTGTGCACCTGCTCTGACACTTCACCATCTGACCATTCACCATGGTTCTGTTGCATATACCAGCAGGTGGGTATAACTGTGTAACTATTCAAGATTCTCTTGTTGTCCATGTTTCTAAGATAGCAGATTGAAGATAACTGAGGTAACATAATTAGCCAAGTAAGTGTAAGTAGCCAATCATGAGTAATTCAGTTAGAATTCACTGTTATAATATTAATCATGATGAGATAATGTGATCTTAAGTTTAGGTAATTACAGGCAAATTAGTTCATTTAAATACTGAACTAGCCCAAGACCTCAGCCCATTCCATAATTAAAACTAAAATCAAAGTTTTAAAAAGTGTTTGGTAGTCTAGAAAACTTAAGTTTACCAACCAGATAACCAACAATGCTCACTCTCTCTCTCCTCTACTGTCTCCTGGACCTCCATCAGCCACCTGAGTCTCCTCTTGTCCTTGGATGAGTAATTTTCCTTCCCCAGCACATACACAGATTTGATACCATTATAAAGCCCAGCAAGTAGATAACCTCTCAGCTCGACCAGTGCCTTTTCAGATCTTGTGCACTCTGTGACTTATCAGATGTGCATAATACATAATTATCTTTTGAAATCTGACCCTTTTGCTTCACTTTGATGGGACAAAGTGGGCTGAAAACTGGTCACAAATGTCCAGTAGAGAATTCACTGGTATAGGAGAACTTCCTTTTAGTACAAGTGTGCTGGCTTCAGGCACTGCACCCATGGTCCCATCACTTCCTGGAATAGATGGAGCTCCACTAAAGCAACCCTCCACTAATGTATGGTCCATTAAAGGCCCTATATCAGTAGACCAACTTTCAACTGGCTGGACATGAACAGCTCCATGACAGAGATCTGGCATAGAGAGAGGGTGGTTTAATGACTTACCCAAGAATCCATGGCACCGTCAATTATCAGACCTCTTGGTTTCCACTCCCATGCTTAGTCCATTAGCCCTGGCTGCTGATAAAATGTTGGGGAGGAAAGTGGAAAAAATAATGAATAAGTTGTTAATTAAACTTTCTCAAATCTTGTTTAAGGATTGGTTTGCATTATTGTATGTATAAGGTGAAGCTTTGGGTTACTTCCTATTTTGTCCAAACCATCACTCATCTCAATTTTAGTTTTCCAGCTGGGGCAGTGCTGCATGCTGCCCTCTTCCTGGATGCACTACTCAACATTCAAAATGAAGACACTTGGAGCAATGTCCCTTCCCACGTCCAGCTCATTTAGCAAAAGCTGAAGAAAAAAGCCTTTTGGTCTGACTTGTTTGAAACATCACTCTTCCCTCCACTCATTTGATGGGACTCATAAATTTGAGCCCAATAAGATACTAATTTGCTCAGATGCAACCACTGTGAGCTTCAAACATAGCTTATAAATTGCATATAATTTGAAAGCTTTACTGGGATGATATGCACCTGCAAATTGTTAGCTAACACCCACAGACACATGCTATGGCTCACGCTATGGTCCTTTAACAGCTCACAGTTCTTGCAGCTAGAAGGGTCTGAGAATGGTGAATGCCTGACATTTTATCCCAAGTGGTGGTGACATTATAATGACTGTGAAAGATGCAAAAAGAAACAAATTGACACAAAACAATACAATAACAAAAAACACAACAAAACAAACAAACAAAAACCAAACCCAAATCACCCTTTCTACACCTCTCCCACCCCAAAGTAACAGAAAAACAAAAACAGACAGAACAAATCTCTTTGGGACTGCAAGTCATAGCCAACAACACAGCTGCAAAGTTATAAAACAGCCCCAGAAGAACTGATGACTATCAGAATCTGGCATTCTGCCAGGCTTAATGGCCTCCTCCTTAATGGAAAAAATGCTAAAATGTGTTCTACAAGTCATTCTTTTTGTGCATCTCTAGTGTATTTGAATGAATGGGAATAGTGAAACCTTCTAGTTGGTGGGTAGGGACCCACAACTATTTGTTCTAATTTGTGAAGATTGAACAGTGTAGGAATTCCTCATTCCCAACTCCAGAACATTAAAGAATACTTTTAGAGTCAGCTTGCAATCGCTAGTAAACCAACTTCCACCAGCTAATCCAAAATGGTATATAGAAGGGAACATTTGGGATAAAAGTTTTTAAATGGTGGACTTCTTCTTATCATTGTTCTCACAATGATGCGGATTCCTCGAATTCTCTCAGCTTGTGTCTTAAAAATAAAATAATATATATTACAAATGTTCTGTTTTGTATTAGAATATAAAAAGTCAGTAGCACATATTGTTGAGCTGACTGCAAAATGCCCAAGGATCTGAATGTTCAAATCTGTAAAATATATATTTTGGGTTACTTTGGACTTAGTCGTTCCATATGTACAGGATTTGTAAATGACAAAACACCCTAATGGAAAAGTCCTATGGAACTTAATAGGGATGAAACCCATTTGGTTTCATAAAAAATGAAATAGTATTCTACCGAAATCACTTTAAAAGCATATGGAACTTAATAGCAAATAATATCCTTTCCATAGAACTTTTAAACCACCATATAGAATTTAATACAGAAATATATCACTGCTATAGAATGTTATAAGTTGGTTTAAAAATTCTACAGAAAGAATATTATAAAGAATAATAACCTATAAGAGTTTTTCCATAAGGAAACTGCATTTTCTGAAGAGAAGCTGATACAGGAGACTGCCAATAAAAGGGAGGTTAACTGGATAGAATGTATCTTTTGTGTAGCCTGTAACAATGGGTTCACTCTCATGATTCTTGCTGATTTGCTGATAAGTGTAAGAGGTAGGATACTGGAGGAGATAGACCACTGATCTGATTGGGATGGCAGTTCCTATGTTCCTGTGTGTTGATTCTTGCTTTGCAATCAAGGTAAAACTATCAAATTTGTGCAGAACTCAGGGCCTCTCCCTTATGTCACACTGAGACCACTGGGAAAGGAACCTGTTGTATCAATAACATTTCAGCTGAAAATAAGCTGCTAACCATCTTTTTTTATACTAGTTGTAGCACTGGCAGATATGTAGAGTTTATTTTTAGATCCAATGGTTTTTAATGCTCTCTGTTGTCATGTGGTACAACATAGTTTTGTAGCTTAAACATACTTGGCAAATCCCCTTGTATTTGTTCGAATTGCCCCCACCCACTACATACATAGTTAACCAAGACTTAGCAAATACTTCCAAGTGTCTTCATACCAGGTCAGGGGTCATCCCACTTGGAACGTAGGGGCTTCAGATGCCGTTTCCTTTACACAAGCTAATTACAACCAAATGTTTTCTCTGATAGAAAGGGAGAGAAGTAAAAATGAAACCCAGTGGGTAGGTTATTTGATACACTATCTGTAGCTATTGACATCCTATTTAGTCCACCAGTATTTTTTTTTTTTTGCTTTATCCACCTACATCATTGCCACGTGGGTTTAATTATTTTGCTGTTAGTACTGTTCCCATCATTTCATTTATCACTGGCAATGGTTTGTATGTGTCTGTGTGAGCAGGGGAGACTTCCGGAAGTCTGATAGCTAGGATAGTTTTAGTCTCCACTGGGGCCTACACAGCACACTTTGACTATCTTCTTATTTTTGGTATTTAATAGGAGGGTGAAGGCAAGCAAGAGAGATTATAGGATATGGACATCCACAAACAAAAGTGTATGCAGTCCATCAGGGCAACTGGTATTGATTTGTGAGGCAGGGAAAGAACTCCAGGATTTACCAAGGGAACTACTCCCTATGAATGAAATGTAGCCATTCAGTTCATCGCTTTGGTTCTGGTGTTCCTCAAGGAATCCCACTGGCATCCAAAAAAGGGGGAAAAAAAGAGCTTTACAGTTGTACTATTGCCAGGATGCCAGTTTTGCACGTTTTACTCTTTGAAAGCACTTAAAGGCTATGAAACGACATGTGTTGTACTATTTCAGAATCATGGGCTTTAATGGGAATATTCATGTGAGTAAGGCAAACGGGATTTTCTCCATATGTATTAATTGGCAAAGTTTAACCAATTGCCTCCTGCATGTGCTATAATACCCACATTTTTAACATTGCCATTCGCCACCTGTACTCAGCATGGTGTCCCACACAGTCATTAACTTTGAAAACTAATGCAAGCCAAACAAAAGCCTTAGAATAAATGAGTTGCCATAAGAAAACAATTAAAAAGTCACCTGTTGTGAAAAGACATATTTAATCAAACCTGGGTAAAGAGACCACCCAAGATTAGGCAGAAGTTTTTCTGCATGGCGTGTCTTTACAACACAGGTGCATTAATGTGAATGTCTAATTGTGATGTGCTGTGATGATTATCTCAATGGCTTTCATTTTCTGAATTATAAATAAGATAAATAGAGAATAGTTCCCAAATGTTTCCTTTTTTACAAGCAGTGCTAGGTGACCATCCAAATGTGATGTTCTTTATAGATGTCTTCCTATCTTAAAATTATTTTTATTCATTTTAATACAAACAAACATATTCTAATGTAGGCTCTGATCTTTCAAACCCATGTGCACAGAAGTAGTCCTTATCCAGATAGATAATCCCATTCAAATCTTGCGGGAGTAATGACTAGTTTTGTGAGCAAGGATTCGCAAGATCAAGCGAGGATGCTCCAAACAACCCAAGCAGATTATTAAAGTTAAATCATAGCACATTCCATGTTCGGAATAAACCTTCAGATAGAGTTACAGAAAAAATCAGTAGTATAATCCAAGTCTGTTTGGGAGTTTAAAAGGTTATAATAATGTCAGATGAAGTGAGCTAGGTTGTAATTTAACCCATGTCTAGATACTTTATTAAAAGTCTCTGAGGGGTCCTTGGTGTCGCCAGTTATTTTTTCCCCAAAAGCATGCGTGGTGCATGCATTCAAACAGTCAATCCATTCTTTTCCAGGTGGCATTAATGATTTGTTCCAGTGCCTCGTTAGGCATCTCCTGGCTGTGGACAGAGCCACACAAACAAATTTAGAATGGTATCTGTCCAGACCTGCTGTTGACAGATCATAAAGGAGGCAAGTTTGTGGATTGTTAATGTTGGGAATCTCCAGTGCTGCTTGTAAATAAAGTCTAGAACATTTGTTCATTTCTCTACTTTTCCAAAGTAAATTCCACAAGGTTTTAACTTCAGCAAACAATTATATTTTAGGTAGGGCTGGTAGGACTGAATGGACTTGTAGGCTCTAAAGTTGTACATTGTTTTGTTTTTGAATGCCATTTTTTGTACATAATTCTACATTTGTAGGTTCAAATTTCATGATAAAGAGATTGCATTACAGTACTTGTGTGAGGTGAATTGAAAAATATGATTTCTTTTGTTTTTTACGGCACAAATATTCGTAATAAAAATAAATATAAAGTGAGCATTGTACACTTTGTATTCTGTGTTGAAATTGAAATCAATATATTTGAAATGTTATTGTTGGGAATCTCCAGTGCTGCTTGTAAATAAAGTCTAGAACATTTGTTCATTTCTCTACTTTTCCAAAGTAAATTCCACAAGGTTTTAACTTTAGCAAACAATTATATTTTAGGTAGGGCTGGTAGGACTGAATGGACTTGTAGGCTCTAAAGTTGTACATTGTTTTGTTTTTGAATGCCATTTTTTGTACATAATTCTACATTTGTAGGTTCAAATTTCATGATAAAGAGATTGCATTACAGTACTTGTGTGAGGTGAATTGAAAAATATGATTTCTTTTGTTTTTTACGGCACAAATATTCGTAATAAAAATAAATATAAAGTGAGCATTGTACACTTTGTATTCTGTGTTGAAATTGAAATCAATATATTTGAAATGTAGAAAACACCCAAAATATTTAAATAAATGGTATCTATTATTGTTTAACAGTGCAATTAATCACAATTAATTTTTTTAATCATGCAATTGCAATTAATTTTTTTAATTGCTTGACAGCCCTAGATATTACAAACAAAAATTACACTAAAAACTTTAGTAAGATTACAGATTTAAGCACTCAAAACTTAGGAAATATAAGAATCAAGGTTGCCCGCACAACTATAATTCAGCCCCCTTTTGCATATGCATTATGATATTGTCTTTAATTACCTGATCACATACTATTTTTTTCCGTCACATACAAAGCCTTCAAATGTCAAGGAGAAAGAATCAGACAAGAATCTCTAGCTCTAAATCCACTACTATGGTTTTGATCACAGGTCAATTTAGAAGAAGCCTATTTTACAGTTCCGATATGGATGCAGCCAAACTCTGTTTTCATGAGAGTCTTCTTCAAGAGGGAAGAAATTACATGAGATTTTGCCAGTGTCAGATTTGAACCCAGGCCATAACCCCAAACTAATCCAAATCTGGGTCTGAACCTGGTTTCCTTGGTCCATCTGAATTTCTGGATACCAATTAACCATGCTTGATTTATCCCTGGCTCATAAAAACATACACCTCTACCCCGATATAAGGCTGTCCTCGGGAGCCAAAAAAATCTTACCACGTTATAGGTGAAACCGCGTTATATCGAACTTGCTTTGATCTGCCGGAGCGCGCAGCCCCGTCCCCCCCGGAGCGCTGCTTTACGGCGTTATAGCCGAATTTGTGTTATATTGGGTCGCGTTATATCGGGGTAGAGGTGTACTTCTGAATAGTAATGTTTTTGGAATGTGCTAAATTATATCAAATTGCAAGGACTCCCCTTCCCCCCCCCCCCCCAAAAATTGCACTGGACTATGGTATTGCATGCACACATGCTCATGAACATTCTCACCCCTTTGCAAATTACCCAGCTTGAACAGTGATTATTTGAATAAACACAAATTTAAAAACAAAATAAAAAGCAAAGAAGGAAAATGTTTAATTTCCCCCCCACTTTGCTAGTATGGCTTCAGGAACTAGTAGAGAGAGATCAAGGAGAAGCAGCAGCAAAGACCACCAGCAAACAGCAGCTGTGATGTGAAACAGCAGGAAAAAACCACTTACAGGAAGAAAAAGAGGCGCTTCTCCTCCTCCAATAAAGGTTTGTGGAAACATGAAAGGAAACAAATCTGTAGAACTCTTAATACAAAATAAAGGCTCAACATAAAACCAGTATTGAACCAAGGGTAAGGAGAAATATAACCCAACCCAACTACATTCAGTGTTTTGTTTAACTCTCTCTAAAACAAAAAAGCCTCTTTCAAGTACATTGAGATACAAATAT
Organism: Chrysemys picta bellii; assembly: GCF_011386835.1. NCBI lineage: Eukaryota > Metazoa > Chordata > Testudines > Emydidae > Chrysemys > Chrysemys picta. The sequence continues at coordinate 271,703,215 of NC_088791.1, read as the reverse complement.
AAAAGGGTAACTCTAAAGCTGACAAGATACTTTGAAAAACCCATGCTGTTATCATTTCCCAGTGCTAGCATGTTCCATGAGAAAAGAGAAAAACTGTGCACATCAAAGAGGACTTTTTCTTCAAACTGTGATAGGGTACTAATAATTATATTAATATTTTTAATACTATTTTTGTTTTTGGCACTTATTCTGAAACTTCTCACAACCTTAGGAAAAATAACTCAGTGCAATGCAATGCCATACAACAATCAAACACAGACAACATATAGGCATACAGTATTAAGAGGTCCAAATGGGTGAAAAGCTGGACTAAGGGCATGTCTAAATGATGAGTTAATGCGCGGTGAGCTGGGGAGCAAATCTACAGACCGCCAGCGTGCTGTGCACCAACAATCCGTGTGGATCCTGCTGCTTGTGCATTAGATGTACACATTGACTTGCTGCTCTTTGAAACGGAGGACAAGAGAAAGACCTCAACATGGCTGACGAAGGCTGGGAGATTGGAAAATTTAAGTTTTTGCCTTTCTAAACATCTATGGTCGTACTGAAGAAAAAGTTAACGGGCTCTGTAAATAGGGGACTGACTGGGGCAAGGACTGTCTTTTGTTCGTTTGTACAGCCCAATGAGATCCTGGGCCATGATTAGAGGACCTAGGTGCTATGGTGATACAAATAATAAACAATAATAGAGTTTTTACCTCAAAAATGGGAGTAGAGCCAGAGACTCTGAAATTCACCCCAGTCTTTGCTATTGCTATCAATTTTAGTGAAAGGAGCTTAGATGTTATGAGGATGATATAGACAGTGTCACGAGGGCAGTAGTGCCTGTTAGCTAGCATCCCATATTGGTAGCAACAAAGGAATGAGTATGGTGAGCAAAAATGGAGCAGATGTTAAAGCAAAACTGAACTATACTGCATGTTCCCAACTGAAAGGTATTTTGCTAAAAGAGACTGTGTTAAAATAGTCTGAGGCTGCTTTGTATTGCTTTGTCCAGTGTGTGAGGGGGTCATTTTATTGGCAGATGTCTAAGGAATATGACTTCATCATGGCATGTTTTTGTTGCAATACCATCTTAATAGCAATGACCAATAGGATGTCTTATAACAACTCCCATGGCTATCCAGCTGAATGGGCTGGTTTAGAAACACTTTCTTCTATTGTGATTTACTAAACCATGACACCTGCCGCTCACTGCATGCCTCCCCTAACTATGGGTTTTAATTTGAGAATTGATACCTTGTTTTGATTGTTGGTAAGGATGCCTTGCAATATCCATACTGTTCTGTGAACAGCATATTTGTGCCTGTACTGGGTCATATGTGTGGACATTTAGGATATTTCACTGTGTGGACTATGTCTATTTGCAATTCATCTGTAGGACATGCTGATTTTTTTTCTTCCTTTTCTTCTTGTTCTGCCCAGTTGGGCACCTAAAGGGAACACTTTTATTGCTGCCTTAAGCCATATGGGCGGTGCCTTTTATGGCTGGTTTATCAACTCTCCCTAACATAGGCACACTCCACCTCCTCATCCCAGTTGCACTGGACAAGTTAGCATGCTTTGTCACAGGGACGACTGTGTGTACTGTAGATTGTAACCCTCCTTTTCTGTTAATCTTTGTGCCTATCTTTTGTCCCTTTCTATCTTCAGAGCAATGACTGGGGTCTTGAAATATAAGAACAAAAGGCCCTTTCTCCTCCTCCCTTTTTCTTTGCTTCCTTAATTTATTTAATCTAATTCCTGTTTACCCTGTGGGCATCTGTCAAGTGTTGAGAGGTATAATTATTAAATAGGAAAGTCCTTCCAGTAGCTGTGCGTACGTGATCACACACACACACCCACACACACCCCAGTACTTCAAAGAAAGACCTCTGATACAAATAGGGAGTATACACATCCAGAAAGAAATCATACTCACATTTTCACGGGCCATGGTAACAGTTAAAAAAACCTCTTATTTTTAATGTTGACAATAGATGTAAAGAGAATGTAAGAGAATCCACCATATAATTGGCTAAAAAGAAGTCTATACAATATTCTAAGAACAGGACAGAAGAGTTGGGGAAAGAGGCAATAAGAACAGGAAATGAGTTTTATCCAAGCAGGAGAAGTTTTACAGCCCATTGTAGCTCAAGGGCAGGCTGCTCACCCACACTGCTTCCTTCAAGGCTGTTTCGAGTTTTAGTTTCCTATAAGGAGTTTCCATATGGAAATTTCATGAACAGCAAAGCAAAATTACAAAACTGCATGGCAAGAAGTTTGTGAGACCTAGCCTAAGAAAATGGTATGGACAGAGTACAAAAATAATGTTTATAATAGAGGACAGCTGTATAAAATATTGTTCATCTCATTAAAATATAAATTAAGCACATTGAAATTAGACAACCCCCCCAGAGTTGATTCTGTATAGGGTATAGAAAGCTACTTATGTTTTATATCCTTTAGCAACCTAGTTGTACAGTCCTTCCAGTGCAGAAATAGACGATATTTAGCATACCAATAACTACGCAATGTTCTGCACTGGACTATGCAGGGTCTGCTGGTCTGAGAGCCAATAAAGGGAACCTACTATAGTGGTGTGTCATGGGCCAAAGAAATATACGCTGCATGATGGACTATAAGCGGGGCTGGTTCACAGCCATGTGTTAGCCAGAAGTGACTTCACCTTCAAACCTGCAGTTATTGCTTTTCTGGTGGGGACCAGAAGTTGGGGGATAATACATTTGCATGTGTGGGTTTTTATATAGGTATATCTAATATATGCTATATCAGGAAGATGGCACATCCTTATCTGTAGGGACCTACCAAATTCACAGCTATGAAAAAGTGCCATGGACCATAAAATCTGGTCTCCCCCCATGAAATCTGGTCTTTTGTGTGCTTTTATGCTATATTATACAGATTTCATGGGGGGGGGGAGACCAGCGTTTCTCAAATTGGGGGACCTGACCCAAAGAGAGTTGCGGGGCGGGAGGGTCGCAAGGTTATTTTAGAGGGGGATCGTGGTAGTTCCACCCTTACTTCTGTTCTGCCTTCAGAGCTGGGCAACCAGAGAGTGGTGGCTGCTGACTGAGAGCCCAGCTCTGTAGGCAGCAGCGCAGAAGTAAGGATGGCAATACCATACCATGCCATCCTTACATCTGCACTGCTGCTGGCGGTGGTTCTGCCTTCAGAGCTCGGCTCCCAGCCAGCAGTTGCTGCTCTCCAGCTGCCGAGCTCTGAAGGAAGCACTGCCATCAGCAGCAGCACAGAAGTAAGAGTAGCAGTACCGCAACCCACCCTACAATAACCTTGCAACGCCCCCTCCCCCCAAACTCTTTTTTGGGTCAGGACCCCTACAATTACAACACCGTGACATTTCAGATTCAAATAGCTGAAATCATGAAATTTATTATTTTTAAAAACCCATGACCACAATGGACTGTGAATTTGGTAGAGCCCTACTTATCTGGGACCCTCATCTGATTATTACCATAAATGTACATGAAACTTTAGAAATAGGGCAAGACACTTCTACCCCAAAAAGTTCAGTCTAAATTACAGCTAACTGGATTGGGAGTCTCAGGACCAACTCAGACAGGCAAATTGTTCAGCCACAGAGGACCCTCACTTGCTGGGTTGTGTCCACTGTATGCAGTTTCTTTTCTTTTCTTTTCTTTTCTCCTCCCACACCATCAGGTGAAGAGGGCATTCACCAGTTTCTGGAATTGATTTTGGTCCTGTTCTAGTCTGATCAGGCTTCTTATCATGTTGATGGATTTGGCTTCTCTTTCTATTGTTCTGTGTAGTGTTTCTGTAAGTTGCCCTCTTTTTCTCTTTCCAGGTGGAAGTGATATTGGTGGCATCCTTAAAGCATGTCCTAAATATGTCCATTGTTATCTGCTTACCATGCTTTGTGCTTTACGTTGGTTTGTACTATTTAGAATTTCTGATGTTGCAAGAAACTCTTTCCAAGGCTCTTCTGAAGATTTTCTGCAGGCATTTACTTTGGAATTAGTTGATCTTCAATTTGTGTTGTAGATTTCTGTGACACTGCCCAATAAAAGAGATCAAACATGATGACAGTGTTAAAAATTGTATTTTTGTTTCAGTGCCAACCATGCCACTTTTCCAAATCTTTTCAAGTTTATGAATATTGTTTGCTACTTTTGATACTCATTGATTGACATCTGGCATGGTGTCCCCATCAACGTAAATCTCACTCACTAGATAGGTAAAATGACTTAGTACTTGTAACGTTTCTCTGTCTACTCTGATGGTTACTTTTGGGACATTGATAGTCATATTTTGTCTTCCCATTGTTGATGCAGCAAAACAAGTTGGTTTGTTTTTCTGCCAAAAACTGGATCTTGTCTTCCAATAAATTATATGTTGAACTAGGAAGTTTTCCAATTGTGCTTCATCTTTTGTCCATAAAATTCTTTGGTTGCTGTGATGGGGCACTCATCTCTTGAGTGCCTCTTGTTAGTTGGGTGTAGTTCTGCAGTCTTTTGAAGAAGTGGGCTGTAGTCCATGAAAGCTTATGCTCTAATAAATTTGTTAGTCTCTAAGGTGCCACAAGTACTCCTGTTCTTTTTGCGGATACAGACTAACACGGCTGCTACTCTGAAACCTTTCTTGGGTCTGGTGCCCTCTATGGGTTGTTGCTTTTTCTGGGTGGATCATTAATAGCTCAGCCGTCCAGCCAAGTCACACAATCTAAAATGGATAAGCAAACCCCTTCTGGGTAACAAAGTTATCAAATGGTTGGCCTTCTCCAGAGCCTTCAACCCAATCTCTGGGCCTGATTAAATTCTAGGCTCTTTCTCAGGCTTTTAGTAAAGAGCTTTGTCCTCTTTTCGGGACTCAGGCCACTTCCCCACTGGCCATTGAGGGAACCCAGGCCCACCCACTACTCTGAATCCCAGCCCAAGTACCTGTAAACAGCAGTCAAACACTGCTTCCCTTGATAGTTGCTGCTGCATTTCCTGTGCTGCTTCCCATCACCTTCACCCATTACCTTAGAGTTATAGTCCCTCTATCTGTTCCCTACTTGAGCAGGTCTCTTCCAGGCCTCCTTGCCTAGAGAGTTTCACAGTCTTTCAGCTTTTCCTCACCCTTCTAGTCCCAGCCAGGAACTGACTTGCTCAGGCCCTACAGCTCCTTTTATCTGAGCCAGTTGGGCTCTCTGATTGGCTGCTTCCATGCAGACTCTCTAGGCAGGCCTGGAGGACCCACCTCTTCTGATCCTTCCTGGAATGGGGTGTGGTAGAACTGTAGGGCCTTGAAGGGCCTGGTACATCCTGTCACAGTTGCCTTCTGTAACTACTTTCCTCATGACATAACCAATGACCAGTGCAAACAATAGTGGGGACATAATACATCCTTGCCTTATTCGAGTTGTCACTGCAAACTACTGGATAACATTGCCACCATCTCTGACTGCACATATCATAGAGATCCTTGATGTTTCTAATGATTTCCTTTTAAGCAGTGGGTCAAGTTATTTTTCAGGCTACAGGATGAAAGTTGCAGGTTGAAGGGAGGGATAGCTCAGTGGTTTGAGCATTAGCCTGCTAAATCTCAGGTTGTGAGTTCAATCTTTGAGGGGGCCATTTAGGGAACTGTGGTAAAAATCTGTCTGGGGATTGGTCCTACTTTGAGCAGGGGGTTGGACTAGATGACCTCCTGAGGTCCCTTCTAACCCTGATATTCTATGATTCTAAGGCTTGGGAGAGGGCATTGGAATGGCTAGTACTTGATTCAGGGGTCCCTGTAGCTTTAATAATCATTTGACATAGTGCTTGGGTGGGTCATCCTCCCTCTTTTGACCCACAGACCCCTACAGCTGCAGACTTGGCAGCCTGTCACAGCTGGCTCTGCAGCACAGGTTTAAGTCTAAATATTACACTTCTGAGGATTTTAGGTTTTAGCTGTTATAATTGGCAGATTCCTTTCTAGTATTTGGTAATAATTCTTTACAAAAGGCCGGCAAACAAACATCCCAGATTTAACAGCTAAAATGACAAGAACCTCAGCAAGGTATATCTAGACATTAGCTTCTGCATATGTACCATCCAGTTACTACGAGACCCAGATGTCAGAGCTTCCATTTGAGGATATTGATTAGCCCAGAACACACTACGTGCAAGGCAGTATGCATTTCTCCTTGCCTAGAAAGCCGTCTGAGAGTCCTGTAAGATCTCTGACACCCAGATAATCATTAGGATACCTTGTTTTTTCACCAAGAGGTATATAGTGTATATATATATATAGTGCTTACTAACATGTGTAGGATTTTTTCTGCTCATGGCTTTAAGACTCAAGATTTCAGAAAATGCATGACTAGGTCTTTCTTAGCTAATGTACTGGGAATTCATTCTCTTGAAATGCCTGAAAAAGCCAAATGTGCAGCATGATTCATAGGTCAGACACATTATATAAAGAGAAGGGGAAAGAAAAACAACCCCAAAGGATACATTTTAAACCAGCTTCAGACCATCAACTTCTTCTAGCTACGTACTAATCTCCAGGAAATGCCCCATGACTTGACCATTATTGCTCAATTATTTATTGTTATTACAACAACATTTATGGCTTTGTTATGATTAAGTATTTTTCTTTCCATAAAGGTTTCAAATATATGGGGTCAGATCTTTGGCTGGTGTAAGCTGTCATGGCTCCACTGACTTCGTGGAAGTACTCTGGAGAAGAGGATAGTGTGGAGGAGTGCAGAAAGAAGATGACACTTTCACTTACTTAGGGCTCCAGTCTGGGACTCCTAGTGGGAGTGAGGAAAATGTCTCCCTGCACCTTCTTTGACCTTGCACCAACAGGGCAGATGGACTGCTGAGTCCAGGGCAGAGTGGGGGTCTCAAAGAGGAACCGTAGCCCCGGGTGGGTGAAGATATTATGCTTTGTGGAGTTGCACCCTGAGCAAGTGGTGGAAGAACTATGGGCTGGAAGATTATTTTATTTCCATCAGACTTGTTTTGTTAACTGTGAAATGGGTGGACTTTTGTGCTGTTGCTGGAGGGCTAAGTTGCCTCAGCAGAGCACCGTCAGCCGAGAGTTAATAGTTCACCACAAAAAGTCAGCATGTTCACCAAAAGGGAAACCAAGGCACAGAGCACTAGCTACTACAGTGATTGTGTCACAGGCTTGAACAAAATTACCCTGAATAATAATAAACTAACAATATGTAAGTGCTGCATCGCTGAAGTCAATGGATTTTTTACCATTGACTTTCAGTGGAATAGGACTGGACTCTATCTCTCAAAGCTTGTGACATGGAAACTGCTTCACAGAAAATGAAAACATTCCATTCTTGGAAGCATCTATGAATCTATAAAATATTGTAATGATCTGATTAGTATGTTTCTTTCCACTACTGCTGCCTACTGCATGGAATCAGAACAGCTTAGCTGTGTACCAGAGGTCCTATACTACAAACAACTAATTAACGTTCTGTAGCTAGTTAATTAACATTAGCTCAAATAGTGTATGCTGGAAGAAGGAAAATGAGAGTTCTATCCTGGCTTTTGCTGTAAGGTTCTCAGTGGTGAGGAGGTGCTAAAAAGGGACATCTGTGAAACTTTATGTGACCAGTAATGTCAACCTTTCTCTATCAGACCTATCTTTCTAATTTCCACCAAAACAAACTGATGGAATAGCTCTTTACATAATCACTTATTATTAGTCATTTTGTTGGGCCAAAACACATTTATCTGTCATAGAATTTATATAGCGTCTGTTTCTGTGGAACTAAAAGCTGCATAAAGCTCAGAACAAAAATATTGTTTTCAATCGCCTTGCTGATCATGAATGGAGTGTGATTTTGTGTGTAGAATTTCCTGACATCTTTACTTAAAAAATTGTATTTCAAAAGCATCAGTTTTGGTGCAATGTCACAAAAATTTCAATCTGGCTTTAGGGAAGCCTGTGTAGAGCCCCAAACTGCCCCAGAACTAGAACTGTAATATAAGGAGTTTTAATTTGGGAATGTGTAATTACTATTTATGTTCTGAACAGCATATACAGTCCTCTGCACACACACTAGATTCCTGTTAGGTTGATAGTTCTGAATGCACAACCAGTGCAAGGATCTTGGGGCATTCACAGAAGCCTGTCTTCATGGAAGATTCTATAGGGACAAACCCTACAATAAGATATATGGAAATTTGGAGGGAGATGGCGATGCTCTCCCATCCCCACCCATCCCCATTCACCAAACCATAAGTTTGAAATATTCAGAGTAAATGTAGGGGCTTCCAGAAAGTGATGAGGTAGAAGCAACCTTTCTCAGCCACCCTGCCTGCCTCTCTTACGGACAAATTGTGGACTGCTGAAGTTGATTTTCCATTGTTTTCAATGCCTTTCTTTATGGAAAAATAGAAGGGATGAGCTCTCATTAATTTGGGGAAAAGTCAGTGGTAAAACTCCCATTGACTCTGTTGGGAACAGGGTTAGGGCAATGCTGTACACTTTTAAAAATCCGACTCTAAACTTCTACGCTGATCACAGCTGAGTGAGGGCGCTCAGCACTTCTGGGAGCTGCTCAGTACTTTTCAGGATCAGGTTCTATATCTATCGTTATATAACAGGGCAGCTCCAAACTTGGGAATATAGAAACATTTTGTAGACTGACAACAGATAAGGAAGTAATTAGAAAAGGCTATAAAAGGTAATGTCTCCTTGTTATCCTTTCAAATAACTGTAGTCTTTACAAGCTGTCATTATTCAGCAGGGAGATTTTGGTCATAAATTCATGTTTGTTATCATAAAAATAAATGATAAAGCAGTAAATCCCACAAAGTAATTGTTAAGGAGCATATAGAATCTTGAGTATTTCATATTCGGGATGTGTGGGAATTTTTCCCCATGTCAGATTGGCAGAGACCTTGAGTTTTTTCACCTTCCTCTACACCAGGGATTGGCAACCTTTGGCACGTGGCCTGCCAGGGTAAGCACCCTGGTGGGCCAAGCATGTTTGTTTGCCTGCCACGTCTACAGGTTCGTCCGATCGTGGCTCCCACTAGCCGTGGTTCGCCGTTCCAGGCCAATGGGGGCTGCGGGAAGCGGCGGCCAGCACATCCGTCGGCCCGTGCTGCTTTCCGCAGTCCCCATTGGCCTGGGACTGCGAACCACGGCCAGTGGGAGCTGCGATTGACCGAACCTGCGGATGCGGCAGGTAAACAAACTGACCCGGCCCACCAGGTTGCCGATCCCTGCACTAGAATAAAGACAAAATATATTTTGGTGTATATTTTAAAAAGGTCTGTAAGTGCTAATGGCCCAGCTGATGATCTTTACCAGTCACATAAGGATCAACTAGAATTTAGTTTTGCTTGAAGGTTAAGTCTTTTTAACTACCTTAGCTGTTCATAACTTGATGGGTCAGTTACTTGATTAATTCCAGCCTTCCAATAACTTTTGTTTCAATTTTTCTTCCTGGCAGTGTAATTATTGGTCGTATTATAGATGAATATGAATGGTTCTGTCAGCATATTTCAGGTTGCAATGGGGAAAATATAGCTGGGCATAATGAAGATAACTCAACTTCAGCTATACTTTGTGAACATATTCCTTGATTTATGCTGTTTTTAAAACTGCAGAGATAACATTCTTGGAAATAAACACAGCAAGGTTTTGTTACATTCAGTGTCATTCTGAAGACATATTCCATTTGGCTGGAGCCTGTGGCTGCAGCTGGCTCTATTTCATTACACCACTTCTAGCACCTGCAGTTTTAGGAAATAACTGAGATTTTCAGTTGACATGTTCTAGGCATTTATTTATGCTGCAAGTTAAAATGATTAAATCTGTATGCTAGAGGGGAGTGTTCCTACATTAGGAGAAGCAATTGATGTGGGGGAGGAGGGAGAGAAAATTACTCAAATAACTCAAAGTCGTGTTCCATATCACTGTGCCCAATGGAAAATGTAAGGTTAAACCAATGTTAATCTAGCACAAACCGACAAAAGTAATGAATTTCAGAAATTAGGCAGCCACACTGTCCTTAATTGGGGCCTTAAGATGTCAGAACATTCCATGGACTTGATGGGTTGTATAGAATGTGAGTCATCACAGATTTAGGCCCTCATTCTTTTGGCCTATATAAAGATAGTCATTTAAATAAGCATTTTACTCTGTACCAGTTACTTGCTTTACAAGGTGAATGGTACTATTATGTTTGGTCCTCAGGATTGCTAGGATATAAGGATGCCTCAGTCATACATGCAAAAGGTGGCACATAGGAGCCACTATGAAGCTATACCTGGGCACAAGAAATCCTTGAGAATCAATCTGGCTTTAGGACCACTTTTCATTGGCATTGTGTTACCAAGCCAATGCAAAAGAGGATCTGATCCATGGTCTCTAGAACAGAGACTTTCACTATATTTGTCTCAACTGTGCAGTATACACTGCTGTATCCAGTGAATGCATCTTTAGCTATTCTTTCTCAAATTCAAAACTTTTCTTACCAAGCTGCATTTCTGGATTTATTTATTTTTTGTAAAAATGACAGCATCTACTGTCTAAAGAGACTTAGGGAAAACATGCAAGGCAAATCCACACTGAGGAAGAATAAAAATATAAATAAATGACAAAAGCTGTCATGCTTTAATATGGAGATATACCTATCTCATAGAACTGAAAGGTGATTGAGTCCAGCCCCCTGCCTTCACTAGCAGGACCAAATACTGATTTTACCCCAGATCTCTAGGTGGCTCCTCTCAAGGATTGAACTCCTAGGTTTAGCAGGCTAATGCTCAAACCACTCAGCTATTCCCCCCCTCCTTACCATGCTACAAACTGCAAATTGCCCTGGATTATCTGTACCAGTGCTGGGCAACCTGTGGCCCATCAAGGTAAGCTGATTGCAGACAGCAAGACATTTTGCGGACATTGACCGTCCACAGCATGGCCCCCCACAGCTCCCAGTGGCTGCGGTTCACCATTCCAGGCCAATGGGAGCTGTGGGAAGCGGTGGCCAGCACGTCCCTGCAGCCTGCCACTTCCCGCAGCTGCCATTGGCCGGGAACAGCAAACCATGGCCACTGGGAGTTGCGGGGAACCATGCCTGCAGATGGTCAACGTCCGCAAAATGTCTTGAGGCCTGCAATCAGCTTACCTTGAAGGGCCGCAGGTTGCCCAGCACTGGTACAGATAATCCAGGGCAGTTTGTAGCATGGTAAGCGTGAGAGTTTGAAGTCAGTTTTTGTCATGTATTTATATTTTTGTTCTTCCTCAGTGTGGATTTTCCTTGCATGTTTTCCCTAAGTCTCTTTAGACAGTGGATGCTGTCATTAAAAAAAAAAAAAAAAACAGAAATGCAGCTTGGTGAGAAAAGTTTTGAATTTGCAGGTTGCCCACCACTGATCTGTACTGTTATAATGGATACACTGAATGAATCTAGGTAATCTGGGTGAAAATGATCATGAAATGATAGATTCCATGAGTCTAAGGAAAGGAAGGAGTCACAGCAGCAGAATAAGGACAATGGATTTCAAAAAAGCAGATTTTAATAGACTCAGAAAATTGGTAGGTAAGGTCTCATGGGAAGAAAATCTAAGAGAAACAGGAGGACAGGACTGCTGAAAGTTTCCAAAGAGATAATATTACAACAACAAACTATCCCAAAGTGAAGGAAAGATAGGAAGAATAATATGAGGTCAATATGGCTCCATCAGCAGCTCTTAATGACCTGAAAATCAGAAAGGAATCTACAAGAATTGGAAACATGGAGAAATTCCAAGGAGGAGTACAAAAGAATAACACAAGCATGTAGGGACAAAATCAGAAAGGCTAAGGCATAAAATGAGTCATTTCTAAAAGGGATGTAAAAAGCAACAAGAAGCGGTTCTATAAATTAATTAGAAGCAAGAGAAAGACTAAGGGAAGTGTAAGTCTACTACTTCACAGGGAAGAAGGGCTAATTACAGCTGATATCAAGAAGGCTGAGGTGTTTGTTGCCTATTTTGCTTTAGTCTTCACTAAAAAGGTTGTGACCAGATATTTAACACAATTAATATTAACAACAAAGGGGAAGGGACATAAGACAGAATAGGGATATAATAGGTTAAAGAATATTTAGATAAGTTAGATGTATTCAGCTCATCAAGGCATGATGAAATTCATCCTGCAGTACTTAAGGAACTAGCTGACGCAATCTTGGAACTATTAACCATTATTTTCGAGGACAGAGGATGAGTGAGGTTCCAGAGGACTGGATAAGGGCAAACATACCTGTCTTTTTAAAGGGAAACAAAGAGGACCCAGGGAATTATAGACCAGTAAGCTTAATTTAGATACCTGGAAATACACCAGAACAAATTATTAAACAATCTATTTGTAATCACCAGGAAGACAATAGAGGACAGCTCGCTTACCAGATGAAGGCACCCAGCCTTATTGTCGATGAAGCATGGTACTAGTATCCTGCAGACTCTACTGGACCACTAATGGACAGGACTTTCCATTCCTCCCTAGGCTAGACAAAGATACTCCCTCTGAGATACATCTTTATACCCCAATACAAACAAGTTAGTACTACCCCTCTGACATAGTTAGTTACTGCCCCTTGATGTAGCTAGTTATTACCCATCACCTTGTACATGTTGGTTTGATCAAAACATTTTAATTACATACTGTTATTCTGACCTTATCTTTTAGGAGGGATCAGTGTGTTCCTGTGATCATTGGGGAATGTTTTTGTACCATCCTTGATATCGGGATGTTCTGGTACTGCTTGATATTGGGACGTGTTTGCATGAGTACTCTGTGACTAACACTTCTTAGGAATGTGTATTTCTGCAATATCTGCCCTGTTCCTGCCAGATTCTGTAAGCAGGTCCTGCCTCCTACCAGGCCTCTGATACAAGGACTTATGTCTCAGGCTCTCTTCCTACTACAATAAGTAATAGACAACATGGATTTGTCAAGAACAAATCATGACAAACCAACGTCATTTCCTTCTTTGACAGGGGCATTAACCTAATGGATAAGGGTAAGCTGTAGATAGATATATCTTGATTTTAGTAAGGTTTTTGGCACAGTCCTACATAACAATATCATAAGCAAAGAGTCTCATATGCAAAGGGAAATGTGATTTAGATAAAATTACTATAAGGTGGGTGTGCAGGTGGTTGAAAAGCATACTAAAAGAGTAGTTATCAATGGTTCACTGTCAAACTGGGAGAACGTATCTAGTGGGGTCTCATAGGGGTCTCCTCTGGGTGCAGTACTATTCAATATTTTAATTAATGACTTGGATAAGGGGTGGAAATTTTGGTTATAAAATTTGTGGATGACACCAAACTGGGAGGAGTTGCTAACTTTTTGGATTACAGGATAAGAATTCACAATGATCTTGACAAATTGGAGGATTGGTCTGAAATCAACCAGATGAAATTCAAAATCAAATGCAAAACTACAAAACGGGGACTAACTGGTTAGGCTGTAGTATTGTAGAAAAATATATGGGTGTTATAGTGGATCATACACTGAATATGAGCCAACAATGTAATGCAGTTGCAAAAGAGGCTAATATTTTGGTGTATTAACAGGCGAGTCATCTCTAAGACATTGGAGATAATTGTTCCACTCTACTCAGCACAGCAGAGGCTTCAGCTGGAGTACTGTGTCCTGTTTTCACTGCCACACTTTAAGGAAGATGTGTATAAATTGGAGAGAGTCCAGAGGAGAGCTACAGAAATGATATAAAGATTTAGAAAACCTGATCTATGAGCAAAGGTTAGAAAAGTGGACATTTTAACGGTTCTGAGAGGGGACTTGATAGCAGTCGTCATATATATTAAGGGCTGTTATAAAGATGATGGTGATAAATTGTTCTCTATATCCACTGAAGGGTAGGACAAGGTATAATGAGCTTTACCTGCAGCAAGGGATATTTAAGTTAGATATTAGGAAAAAGTTTCTAACTATAAGGGTAGTTAAGCTTTCAAGGAAGGTTATGGAATCCCCGTCAGTGGAGGTTTTAAGAACAGGTTAACCAACAGGGACGGTCTAGTCAGGGGTTCCCAAACTTGGTTCGCAGCTTGTTCGGGGTAAGCCCCTGGCGGGCTGCGAGACACTTTTTTTACCTGAGCGGCTGCAGGTATGGCCACTTGCAGCTCCCAGTGGCTGCGATTCGCCATTCCTGGCCAAGGGGAGCTGCGAGAAGCGGTGGCCCGGCCCACCCACTTCCCGCAGCTCCCAGTGGCCAGGAACTGCAAACCGCAGCCACTGGGAGCTGCGAGCGGCTGTACCTGCAGACACTCAGGTAAAAAAAGTGTCTCGCAGCCCGCCAGGGGCTTACCCCGAACAAGCTGCGAACCAAGTTTGGGAACCCCTGCTCTAGGTGTATTAGGGCCTGCAGATGACCTTTTAAGGTCCCTTCCAGCCCTATATTTCTATGATCCTATAAATCTGGTTTAAAACAGAGATGTTCATCTAAACTTGAGATAAATTCCCAGGTAAAATGCTTCATTGCAGTAATGTTTAAGTTATGCAAAAAAGTGGGATTTAAAAAAAAAACCTCCTGGCATTCGCCTGGTCCCTTTGAAATCAATGGGAGTTCTGAGAATTCTATCCATAATGTCTATCAATTACCTAAGGGGGGGGGGGGGCAAAAAAGAGTATAAATAAACAAATAAAAATGGAAGCCAGGGAATTTTACATTAGGGTTAAAGAAAAATAAAATGAAAATCTGGAAATGCATAGCTAGATTTCCTCAAAACATTACTCTGATCTCAGTATCCCACCCACATACATCTCTTTGATTTACCCAGTGTCTAGTGGTTGCAAAGGAAAACTCAATGTTTGCAAAGAGTTATATACTCTGGTTTCTTTGAGATACCACAGATTTTTTATATACTTAGAATAAAAAAAATAATAGTGATATTTCAGATGTCACCTTGTAAAAACTATAGGTAAATTTTGGATGTTTGAGAAACTGTATGTGATCAGAATAATTATTGTGTGGTATGTTTTCAGTGTTTTTCTAGGAAGACATGCAGATGTATGACAATTCTCCTCTGCTGCAGCAGCTAAGCCAAATTGTTATCAATTTATTAAGAAGTGTTGGAGCCACTATATGCTTTAGATGAGGAAGAATTGGTCTGTCTGGTTTGCAGCCAAATGAGGGTTTTGAGGTAGTGTTTCTGCAATACATTTTGAGAATGAGACATCTGTGTTCCTTGTTATTATTATGTTGGGGGGTGAAGTGAAGTTTGCAATGGAGGAGGGCTTGTGCTGAGTTGGTAATCCATATGTAAAAGTTAAAATGAAGTGTATCCATCTATATTTCAGCAAGTGATGTATGAGTTTGGGATCCAGGTTGGAAAAGCCCATGAATTGTCACAGTATAGCAATACAGTAGCTTGGTGGAAAGGGTCTTCTTGGGAATATGCAGAGCATTGATATTGATATGTGTTAAAGTTTGAAGCATCTCAACTTTTGAATTTTTACATACTAATATATGAGTATTTGAAAATTCCAGTATATTCAATTGATATCCAGTAGAACCTCAGAGTTATGAACACCTCGGGAATGGAGGTTATTCATAACTCTGAAATGTGCACAACTCTGAGCAAAACATTATGGTTGTGCTTTCAAAAGTTTACTGTTGAACATTGACTTAATATAACTTTGAAACTTTACTATGCAGAAGAAAAATGCTGCTTTTTACCATCTTAATTTAAATTAAATAAGCACAGAAACAGTTTCCTTACTTTGTCAAAAAAAAATTAAACTTTCCCTTTATTTTTAGTAGTTTACATTTAACACAGTACTGTAGTGTATTTGCTTTTTTTCCTTGTCATTGCTGCTGCCTGATTGCGTACTCCCAGGTCCAAATGAGGTGTGGGGTTGACTGGTCAGTTCGTAACTCTGGTGTTCATAACTCTGAGGTTTTACTGTACACACAGAATCACACACACACATTCTAACTAAACTTCCAGGTTTCCAACTGCTTGATTTATGAAATAACTAAAAATTCTTAAAAGGTTCCTTTTTTAAGTAACTGATATATATTTACAGCCTTAAACCCATTCTTAATTAATTTTTTTTGCCAGAAATTTCTTTAGTTTTTGTGGTAAATTGACCAAAAGAAAGGGATATTTTTGTTATCAACCAAGAGCCCAGTCACTGACTTCATGCCAATCAGTATCCACTCTCAAGCATAGTATTGCCAAATCTCTTGCTTTTACTACAAGTCTTGACATATTTGATGTTCTTCGCACAGGTAGAACCCCTGAGGTAAGGAGATTATGTGGGAATCTCGGTTTTCCTTTAATTTTTTTTCTAGCCCTTGTGTTTGTAGAATTAAAGCTTGAAAACAGGAGCCCTAAAAGCTCAAAAATCTGAAGGAAAATAAATGCATTTGTTTGATCTCATATTTTTTTTAAGTTAATCTGATGATTTTGGGGGCCTGATTTGTGACTTTTAAATGCTTGGGATTGGAAATACTATGTGTATGCAAATAAGATATGTTGGACTACAGGAGTATTAATTGGTGTGTCTTGCCTCTCCAGCTTGCTAAAACTGCATATAATTTTGTCAACCCTTCGCCTACACACTTGTTAAAATCCTTCAGTCCAGATGGCTGGGATCTGGATGTTAAGTCAGCCAGAGGCTGTCCCCTACATGATTTCAAAAAAGTCTCTTAACATAGGCAGATCTGTTTTGCACTTTAAGAAATTTGGAGGCAACATTTAACTCTATAAATACTATCGAGATAATACTTTGTCTAGTGGAATTCATAACGTTCTGCTGGGGAGCTGACAAATGTTGTAAAGGACAGTGAGCTCACAATATTTTCAGGGATGTGAAATTAATAAATAAATTACTTAAAAATTATCCACTCAGACTTCCCACCAAATACTTAGGTAGCAAGCCTCATTATGAATGAGACAATAAAATAAACTTCCAATTTCTAGGCCAACATGTTCTTGAAATTTGATGTTCTAAAACCAAAATAGAACCACTTACATAAATGAAACATTTGATTTTTCAAATTGTCATACTGCACAAACAGTGTCTAAAAACACATTTCCTTTAAAAATTGTTATGTGGTAGAGAGATCACACATGAGAAATATCAGGCGGATTGATTTAGTTTGGAAAAGTTAATGTGTTTATGTAAATAAGGTCTTTAATGGAAAGAGTGACATGATCTTAATTACAGAAAGACTACCGTCTCTCCATAATAAATACACATTATTGGAGTGCCCACTAGAATGCCCCGTCTAACCCTCAATTGCTCATTTCATTTTAAGAGGTGCCCAATAACATGTGTTAACCCCTTATGTTTAACAATCTGTCCCTGAAGCTTGACAACTTTTGCCTTTCACCAACAGAAGTTGGTCCAATAAAAAAAAATATTAACTCAACTACCTTGTCTTGCTCATTAGAGTGAGAGTGTCATTATAGGATGGATTTTTAAAAGAATAATATTTGTCAAGGCAGGGTCAAATTCCAGAAGTGTCAGTAATGAGGCTTGCTTAACCAACTTGAACTGAAAAATATAATGCCAAAATCTTATTGAGTGTGATAGAGCAAGGAAAACTTGAATATATATATGTAATGTTTTTCTGAATCATTACTACACTGAATATGAATGGTTACAAGTCCTTGAAGGGTGAAACACTAGGGATACTTTAGGATTGGCCAAGATGTTATAATCCAGGTTGTGCACACAGCTCTTGTAATGAAATCTGAAAACAGGAAAAAGGATTATGTGCTTTGTTATGAACAGGAAGATCCTTGAGGTTTGTCAAAAGATTCTCCAGGGTTCAACAAACCTTTTGTTGAATTTTGCAAAGTTTCACACTAGGCCTGATAACAAAACCTACTGATTTTAACTTGGTTCTAGGTTTCTTTTGGGTCAGCATTTCTTTTTCCCTGGAAGACCCCAGAATCACCTCATTACCTTTAGATACTGCATATTCTAGCCTTCATCACCCACTTGTTAAAGTTTTCAAACAAACACTTTTTTTGCTTTCTCCCATGCTGCCCCTCACTTTGGAGGTGCTCCCTGTAAACATTGAAAGGCTCCTCATTATCCACCTTCAAATCCATCCTTAAGAGTCTATTTTGTCATGAGGCCTACAACCAACTTGATAATAGTTAGGCCGCTGGTGTGCTGAGACTGTTTGTCACGCTGACCAATACTGTATAACTTGTTTCTTTATACTTCCCCGTGTATGTGTATCCATCTCTTGTCTTTTATCTTACACTTAGGGCAGGTCTACACTACCACATCAGTCGGTCTAACTTACATCGCTCAAGGGTGTGAACTCCCTGCACCCTAAGCGATGCAAGTTTTGTGCTGTCCACACCGTGTTATGTCAGTGGGAGACGCTCTCCCATTGGCAAACTGCATCTTCATCACACGTGCTACAGCGGGTCAGCTGCATTGGTGCGTCTGCACCGACGTAGTGCTTTTGTATAGACCTGCACTCAGATTGTAAACTCTTTGGGGTAGGGGCCAAAGCACCAAGCACAATGAGATCCTGGTCCATGACTAGGGCTCCTAGGCACTATGGAAATACAAATAATTAATAATAATAATAAATGTAGACACAATATGTGAAATCCTGGCTCCATTGAAGTGAAAGGTAGCTGACATTGGCTTCAGTGGGGTCAGGATTTCACCCAGTGGCCTTAGAAATGGAACTAAGGTGCAGTCCATCATCCCTCCCTCCCTCCCTCTTCCCCGCCCACCACTAATCCTGAAGAGATACCTGAGGCTGTAGTACCTGTATCATGGGACCCCCTCCATTGTTGGGGACCCCCTTTAAGGAGAATTTTGGTGGTATCCATGGCTGGGAGTCCCTGACAGCTGGTGTGGGATGACACCTGAGCCTCAGAGCCAGTGTAGAGCACAGAGACCCCAACCTGTTGTGAATCCTTCTGGATCTGTGGGAATTTCTGGGGTTTGTTGGCAGTATGCACAGTCTGTTCTGTGGGGAGCTGGGAAAATAAGCCTCTTTTCCAAAAGGAATGATTTTAGAGGCACTCTGAAAGGATAGCCTGATAATAAGCTCCAACCTTTTAGCCCCCTCCCATAAATTTTACCATGAGGACAGGAGCTCTTGCTCATTATGCATTATGAGTGAGAGTTTCAAAAACACTCAAGGCAGAGGAGCAACAAGCATTATTATAATGTCCTTGCTATAGCTCTGCTTTTTTCATAACTCATTTTTATTGCTTGCATTGTATCGATTTCAATTTTTTATTATTATTAAAAAGTCTCATTGCCTTTGGTGTTGCAGATGTCTCGCACAATGATCATTTAAGCAAAACTGTCTTACGAAAACAGAATTTTGTGCCGTCAGTGTTCCCTTTGGCAGGATTACTATTTATTTTTTATTTTATTTTCAATTTTAAAAAGGATGAGCCAAATGTTAGCCCTCATTAATAACTTTGGGCTGAGTTCCAGGGTGCTGGAAACTTTCCAAAGTCATTCAGTTTGTTTCTGATATATTTTTCCAACACCTAAAATAGCAGAAAACTAACTCCTGCCTTTTCTCAACAATGTTCTGTGGTGCTTTGTGAATCAGTTGAAGCTCCGTTTAAGTTAGGGACTATCTGGAATTTTTGGAGATCCATTAGAAAAGTGTTTCCCAAACGAGGGACCCCACTTGTTTAGGGAAAGCCCCTAGTCAGGCTGGGCTGGTTTGTTTCCCTGCCACATCCACAGGTTCAGCTGATTGCAGCTCCCACTGGCTGCGGTTCGCTGCTCCAGACCAATGGGAGCTGCTGGAAGTGGTGGCTAGGACATCCCTCAGCCTGTGCCACTTCCCGCAGCCCCCATTGGCCTGGAGCAGCGAACCGCAGCCAGTGGGAGCCGCAATCGGCCAGACCAGCGGACGTGGCAGGTAAACAAACCGGCCTGGCCCGACAGGGGCTTTCTCTAAACAAGTGGCATCTCAAATTTGGGAAACACTGCATTAGAACAATTCAATTCCAAATTAAAGCTCTGATCCTGCAAACAATTATGCATATACCGTACTTTACTCATATGAGTTAAAAAAAAAAGGGTGTGAGAAGCAAGCCTCAGACCTTTTGAAAAATCCCACTAGGCACCTATCTATATATTTAGATGCCTAAATACCTTTGAAAATCTGGCCTTAAAACCTGAACTTGCAACTGGGTGAGGAAACTCTTCCAGGGATATTGATTGGTTGTTTTTCCCGCATACACCTCCACACAGCACCACTGTTTTAGAACTGTTTTGGTGTGGCTCACACAGCACACCTTACAATAAAAAGCCTGCCCCACCAAGTCCCCAGTTGTCTACACCCATGCATTATAGACTACTATGAGCCTGTATTCCACTAACCTTAATATGGAATCAAAATATGCTGTATACTTTGATGTTCCAAAAAATGTTTTGTTTTTGTTTTGCAAAAGTGATATCTGGACAATGGGTGTTTGGACTCTTGACCTCACTCAAGTGGAGTGAATCTTCACTTGTGCAGTTTATCACTCTTCCCAGATATTGTGGAGAGTTAAAAAAAATAATTAAAATCCCTGTACAGTGGACTGACAGTGTGAGATCCATCTGATTCCCTCCACCCTAAATGGTTTACTTACATTTTCCTTTTATAAACAGTTTTCTGATGAGTGAGCACTTGAGAACTTGACTTTACATCAGACATGTTTCTGCAGTGCTTTGAAGATATAAAGTACTCCATATGTGTGCATTGCCCCTTATGGTTTGTGTTAGCTGTTAGCTATAACACCATCCCACCCATTCCCTCACAGGATACATCTACACTGCAGCTGGGAGATGAGTTTCCCTGCTCAGGTAGATGTACATGGACTAGCTCTGCTTGAGCTACCATGCTAAAATAGCCATGTGGCAGCCGGAATGGTGGATCAAGCTAACTGTCTGAATATGTACCTAGGATCTCAAATGGGGTTGTACTTGGGCAGTAGTCCAAGCCACTGCCCATGCTGCTGTTGCCACACTATTTTAGTTCAATAACTTGAGGAGAGCTAGCACACGTACATCTACCAGAGCTGAGAATTACACCTCCCAGCTGCAGAGTAGACATAGCTTCACTTCATCACTTGCCCTGCCTTTCATGCTCTTCCTCTTTTTACCTTATCCTATCTTTAATGCCTCCCCAAACTTCCTTTTTCCCTCTTTCAGTTAATCCCGCCCAACAACAACCCCATCCAAAGGGAGGAAGAAACAAACATACACAAATAACTGAAGTAATGTGATATCTGAAAACCATCGCTGATCACTCTGTGTCTGTGATATATTCCTTCCTGCTTCCCCTTTCTCTGTCTTGTAGATTGTAAGTGCTTCAGGGAAAGGGCTGATCCTTATTCTTTCTTGTACAATACCTAGCCTGCAGCCCTGATATTGATTGGGGTTCCTCAGCACTTCTGTAATAGAAATAATGATGAGATTGATGCTTTCTCTGAAAACAAAACATATAACGCTTTATTTAAAAGACTAAGGCAACATGTTTGCAACAGAAAAAATAACTATTAAACAGTTTCTGACATAGAATCATAAAATCATAGAATATCAGGGTTGGAAGGGACCTCAGGAGGTCATCTAGTCCAACCCCCTATTCAAAGCAGGACCAATTCCCAACTAAATCATCCCATCCAGGGCTTTGTCAAGACTGACCTTAAAAACCTCTATGGAAGGAGATTCCACCACCTCCCTAGGTAACCCATTCTAGTGCATCGCCACTCTCCTAGTGAAAACGTTTTTCCTAATATCCAACCTATAACTCCCCCACTGCAACTTGAGACCATTACTCCTTCTTCTGTCACCTGCTACCACTGAGAACAGTCTAGATCCATCCTCTTTGGAACCCCCTTTCAGGTAGTTGAAAGCAGCTATCAAATCCCTCCTCATTCTTCTCTTCTGCAGACTAAACAATCCCAGTTCCCTCAGCCTCTCCTCAAAAGTCAGGTGATCCAGCCCCCTAATCATTTTTGTTGCCCTCCGCTGGACTCTTTCCAATTTTTCCACATCCTTCTTGTAGTGTGGGGCTCCAAACTGGACACAGTACTCAAGATGAGGCCTAGGTCCTTTTCTGCAGAACTGCTGCCTAGCCATTCAGTCTCTAGTCTGTAGCAGTGCATGGGATTCTTCCATCCTAAGTGCAGGACTCTGCACTTGTCCTTGTTGAACCTCATCAGATTTCTTTTGGCCCAATCCTCTAATTTGTCTAGGTCCCTCTGAATCCTATCCCAACCCTCCTGCATATCTACCACTCCTCCCTGTTTAGAGTCATCTGCAAACTTGCTGAGGGTGCAGTCCATGCCATCCTCCAGATCATTAATGAAGATTGAACAAAACCAGGCCCAGGACCGACCCTTGAGGCACTCCGCTTGATACTGGCTGCCAACTAGACATGGAGCCATTGATCACTACCCGTTGAGCCCAGCAATCTAACCAGCTTTCTATCCACCTTATTGTCCATTCATCCTGCCCATACTTCTTTAACTTGCCGGCAAGAATACTGTGGGAGACCGTATCAAAAGCTTTGTTAAAGTCAAGGAATAACATGTCAACTGTCTTCCCCTAATCCACAGAGCCAGTTATCTCATCATAGAAGGCAATTAGGTTAGTCAGGCATGACTTGACCTTGGTGAATCCATGCTGACTTTTCCTGATCACTTTCTTCTCCTCTAAGTGCTTCAAAATTGATTCCTGGAGGACCTGCTCCATGATTTTTCCAGGGACTGAGGTGAGGCTGACTGGCCTATAGTTCTCTGGATCCACCTTCTTCTCTTTTTTAAAGATGGGCACTACATTAGCCTTTTTCCAGTCATCCAGGACCTCTCCCGATCGCCATGAGTTTTCAAAGATAATGGCCAATAGCTCTACAATCACATCCACCAACTCCTTTAGCACCCTCGGATACAGCGCATATGGCCCCAAGGACTTGTGCTCGTCCAGCTTTTCTAAATAGTCCTGAACCACTTCTTTCTCCACAGAGGGCTGGTTACCTCCCCCCATGCCGTGCTGCTCAGTGCAGTAGTCTGGGAGCTGACCTTGTTCATGAAGACTGAGGCAAAAAAAGCATTGAGTACATTAGCTTTTTCCACATCCTCTGTCACTAGGTTTCCTCCCTCATTCAGTAAGGGGCCCACGCTTTCCTCTACCTTCTTCTTGAAGGCTCTGATTCAGCAAAGCACTTAAGTGTGTTTCTAAATTTAAACATGTGAATAGTCCCTTACTGAATTAGAGCCTAGAGACCCGATCCAAAATCCACTAAGTCAGTTGAGACTTGACTTCAATAGGTTTTGTATCCAGTGTGCTTGCTGACCTGAAAATACACAATTGTCATATCATGTTTTTTAATTCAATCCATGCCTAATAAATAACTATGACTATAATAGTAATAATATTAAAGTGCCAACAGCATCTTTAGCATTATATAAAGCACAAATGATGATTGTTCAAGAACAGCACTGTTTACAACTCTTATCTCTGATCCTGCAAGCAGATAATATGCTGATATGGATTCTTATGTCCCTTCATACATACTCTTACTAAGCCTCTTGTTGCAACCTGAAGTGGATATATGGGTCTGGACCAGCTTGTGTATATGCAAGATCAGGATCGAAAAACCAGACAGAATTCCAACAAGATCGCATTGAGGATTCCAAAAGATGGCAATAATTTAGAATTTTGTTGTTGTTCTGTTGGTTGCTGTGGCAATATCTGTTGCCTTACTATTTGCTTGTGAGCCTGGAAGCTTGCTTTTAGTCTGTGTGGACTAGACTTATCCATATGTGAGACAAAATCCCATGCTTTTTTCCTTCCCTAATAGCAAGCTTCTGCAGTTTGCTTCATTTTTAACTTTCAATATGAAACCCAGCCATTCATGTTTTTGAGGACTCAGGGTACAGATGACTTAGTATGATATAAAGATAGTCTACAGCAAATGAAATTTATCTTCTCTGTAAATGTCTTAGCAGATTAATATTTAGGAATGTGAGTCCTATGAATCATGTATAATTTACAGTTAAGTGCTTGCCAAATAGACGTACATCTTACATGCATACTAAACCTCATTGAATGCTATTTGAACAACCAATAGATTTTAAATTAGCATATGGTAGTTATCCCTTTAATTCTACATTACATACTTTATTTTTTGAACACTGAGTTCAAAGGGCTTCAATCCTTATTTAGCTTTAATGTTTTTGTGGGTTCATATGGGCCCAATCACAGCATCATCTGACTACTTTGCATAAAGAAAAACTTCAATGCAAGGCAAGCCTTTCAAAGTTCACACATCTCTCATAGACTATAACCCTTGCTCACCACTTAAAAGAAAAAAACCCAAGGCATTTATGATGAAGCCACAATAATTTCTAAGAAACACTTCATCTGCTGAGCAGACTATTCTTCGAAAATCAAATATAGATCTAACCAGAATAAAGTCATGAGCTAGTACACCAAAAGACAATCCTATGGACTATCCTGCTGTTATCGATTTCAATGGCAAAACTTCCATTTAATTTAATGGGAGATGTGTCGGGCTCCTAATGTCTTGCTGTTGATATTATTTCCAGAAAATCTATCTTGTATCAAAATGATAATGATAGGGTCAATCTGTAGGTGCTCTTGTAATCACATGTGACCATTTATTTTCATATTTGAGTTTGTCCAGATGGGGCTTACTGTCTGTGTGGTTTTGGTAACATATATGGTATAGTTTTCTGTCTTAGTCCTCTGCTCATGTCTGTTATATGACTTCACTGACCTCAGTATGAGCAAATGGAATGACCCACTGAGTTCAATAGGACCATTCAAATCAGTAAAATTACTTGCATCCTTAAATCTTGGTTGGATTGGGCCCTTTAATGTTAAAATGGTTCATTGAGATCAAGACCAAAACTGGTATGTGCATCAATGTTTAATCCAGACAAAATATTCAGCATGCATAGCAAAAGCATTTTGGTACACTGGAAGCCTCCAGGCTCCATCTCTGTAGTGGGCTGTCTGGTCCTATGCATAGCAAGTAATAAAATATTTGCTATGTAAAAATAGACCACCAAGGCAGGGCTGGCTCCAGCTTTTTTGCCGCCCCAAGCGGCAAACAGAAAAAAAAAAAAGGCTCAATCGGCGGCACTTCGGCGGCTGCTCTACCATGCCACTTCATTCTTCGGCAGCAATTTGGCGGCCAGTCCTTCCCTCTAAGAGGGACTGAGGGACCCGCCGCCGACTAGCCGCTGAAGACCCGGATGTGCCGCCCCACTCCATGGGCCGCCCCAAGCACCAGTTTGCTGCACTGGTGCCTGGAGCCAGCCCTGCACCAAGACCTCAATTCAGCAAGATATTTAATGTGAGGTATGTCCTTAAGCATATGTGTAGTTCCACTGAGGACAATGGTCACATGCTTAAAGTGAGGCACATACTTACTTTCTTTGCTGAATTAGGGCTTAAAAGTCCAACCCTGTAACCCTGACTTCCTTGAGTCAATGGGTGAAATCCTGGCACTACTGAAGTTTGTCGTTGACTTCAGTTGTGCCAGGATTTCATCCAGTATGTCTATTTTCATAGGCAGAGGTTGCAGAATTGGATGCTAAATGGACATTCCAGTTACTTGTGTTTTGCACGCTTCTAAAACAGCTATGAAAAGAATGTGAAATGAAAATCTGTATGTTTTAGCCACTTTCTTAAAGGATTAGACATGAATTTTTAGGTAAAGACGTTTTACTTATCTGATTAAAGTTGGCCGATCTGGAACCTTACTAGCTATTCCCTGGTGCTGAACAGATGCCCTTAGAGAAGGAGTTCTTCTTCTCTCCACAATAATGTAATTTATTAGTTTACTGACAGATTGCTCAAGACTGAGATGGCTGCTTACCACAGTTATGGCTTGGACAAATTTTAGTAATACATGGTTTGTACAATTAAAGCCATTGATGGCTTCAAGTCATAGCCTGTTTGTTTACATACGAATAAGAACTGTATATATTCCAGTCAGTAAACTTATTTGTGAAAGCTTGGTGTTTTAGCCCTGTAATCCCAAAGGAAAAATAAGGATGTAGGAATTGTCTATATCCTTAGATTGCTTCAGACAGTATACAACATGATATAAACACCACAAATCTCATTTGACTCTCATATGTACTTATGTTTTTAAAATCTTGCCAGTATTTCTTGCCCTCACGTGTATGCATAAAGATTAATAAACTGTAGCATTCCCTATAGGAATGTCTAATCCATAGTATAAAATGAGAACTAAATCCTAGCAGAACTTATTTCCCCCCTTCTGTTTAAATGCTCTATCTTCACTGCAATTAAAAAAAATGGCCAGGAATTTTAAGGATAAGATCATCAAAATAATTGCCTAAATTTCTATGTGCTGAGCCTTTTGAACATCAGGTCACTTATTTAGGTGCCTAAATATGGAATTAAAGCCTTGCTTTAGACATCTACCTTTGAAAATATTAGCATCAGTAAACAGAATTATACAATTCAAAACAGATACAAATTTCAGAAATTTCTTATAGAAAAAAAATCATTTATGTAGTAAGTAGTAGACCTGGCATTAAAACAAATTTCTTGGCCCATGAAACTTTTAGAGATATAAAAAGTTTTTCTTTTTTCACTGGGAGAAACCTTTTGAAATTTTTCACAAGATAGAGGGCTACTCCTGAATAACCAGTAGCCCAGTAATTAGGGCACTTGCCTGGGATTTGGGAAAATCTGATTCAAGTCCTGCTGTTGATTAAATAGTATAGCCAATTGATTGACTACATTTGTGGTTCGTTATGAAATACGTGCAAGAGACCAATAAACCAGACTTAGTCAAATTTGTTGTCTCGAGACAAAACAGCACAATTCGAAAAGGAGAGCTAGTACATTCCTTCTAGGAAGCAATTCTTATCTCGTAGCATGTTCACTTTACACAGAAGGTGTGCTTTATAAATAGGCATTTAAACTAGCTATAATTATAGTATGGATTTACAAGTTACAAACTTCATTGTACATCACTAAAATCCAATCCACCAATTTGTTACAGTTCCTTAACTTATTTTGTTCTGTACTTTTTCTTATCTCTGTTTTGGGTATTACATTCCAAACCAGCTGCCTGTGAAGGTACCTGTACTAGGACATAGAACTAGTACATCTTGATTTTGACAGATTTTATATTTGCTAGTACCAAAGCTGACTTCAGCTGTGCAAAGTGTTATGGGATAATAAGCATAAGTGAACAAGAGTAAGCATCATACTATTCAAATATAAAGCTTTATTCTAACATTTATATATAATATAATGTCTAATACATACTGTATTAATGTGGTGTGCAATACACACAACATAAATGTTTTGGCTAAAACTGTTCTTCCTGAATCTCTCACATGCTAGGTAAGTGCCATTCAGCCGTAGAGTTGGTCTCTCTCTCCCTCCCAAAGAATATTGAATTACTTATATGAAGTGGAACTGAACCAACAGGACAGACTGAGAGAGATGAATATCCAAAGTTGAGGTTGCAAGTCAGTTTTTAGATATCTGCAAAATATTTCGCTGTCCCTTGACTGCCATTTGCTATGGAGTCTGATAGGAAAAAGCTAGACTGAAGGTCTTTAACAACTCAAGTCATTGCAAGGATGTCTCAGTGTTGATTGTTATCTATCTGGAACATTAATGATACTGTGCTATCCAACAAGCAACAAAACAATTTTGGTTTAATTATCTACATATTCAGGTTTTATCAAGTTAAAGGTCCACATCAGGCTAATGGGCATGTTTTTCATTAACTGCTAGGAGGAGGGGAGCCAAACTGACCACAACGGTATCCAACACTGTATAGTTCTAAGTGCAATCATATGTTTAACATATCTTGCTTTTCTTAATATCGTTGTTAATATTTTTTGAGCTGACAAAATTAGTTGCCTCACAGAACTTAGAGGTGATGCTCCACAGAGCTTACAATCTAAATTTATGCATGACACAATTATAGGGAGGCTGGCGGAAGGGAAGACAAGGATTACGGTAGTGAGATGTACCCCTCAATATATTTGCATAATAAAAAAGCACCCCCTCAGTCAATGTTTATAAATGATTAACTTATTACTTTTTTCCTGGAGGGTGATGTATTGAACTGAGGTGGTGAAAGTGGCAATGATTTAGGGGTGGGGATGGATAAGGAATTGGTTAAGAGTGCTGGGAAGTAGACAAATAGGAGGAATACGAGAAAAGGGTGTATGTAAAAATAAGAATTAACATGACAAAAGCAAGTCTCCTAGTGAGATAGGGAAAGCAAAGGGTGGCAATATAAATGTGAAGTGAAGCATGTGTCAGTAAAGGGTCAGTGGATGTTTGTTCATGAGTCCTGGAGTGACTAGAATTGATGGAAGGGTTTCCAAGAGAATGCTGGGGCAGGGGAGGAGGGGGCAGGTTGCCAGGACTACAGGTGCCTGAAGAAACTTCTGGCTGGCCTGGGAGAAGAAACGGAGGGGACTCAAATTACATCCCTTCTCTCTAACTACAGCTGGCTGGTTCAGGGGCTCTCCCTAAAGTACAGGAACTTTTTAAAGGACACCACAGGTGGTGGAAAAAAGATCCCACATAGATCAGTGACAGGTTGTTGGGACCAGGCATCCCAGGAGTAACTTTCCATTGGGCTGTAAAGACAGAGAGGCTTGTTGGGATTAGAACCTAGTGGTGATTGAGCTGGTTCTAGTAACTCAGGTTCAAGTACATTTTGAACCCTCTTAATAATCTCCAAAAATAAGCTGTGACCAGAATGGTAGCACAGTTTTTTAAAAGTTATAAAGTGTGGCCCGACATACAATCCCAATATTTGGATAATTCCATTTGCAGCCAGAGTAGGATATTTTAACATGATTGAAATGTTAATGACTGGAAAGTTGGTAAGGGATCTCTGTAACAACCCATTGCTTAGTCTACCATATCCAGTGATTTTGTGAAAGTGCTCTGAAAATAATTCCTGAAATGACTCACCCTCTCCAATCCATTTGCAAAAAGACATCTTTAGCTAGTGGACTGGTTACAAATGTTTGTGATTTTCACAGTCTTTGTAATGCAACTGCAATAATTGTGTGGAAATTCTTTGGAGGCATATGAATATACTGGCAATCTTTGCAAGTGCTTTCTGCTGATGTTTTCAAACTGTTCTTTTATAATGAACATGATTTTACAATGTCAATATCCTCCAGCTGTTTGTAGAGTCTTCAACTGGCATTGACATGTCATTCTAATTTCAAATCTATGTAAAGTTTTTTCCCTCTCTCTTTTTTTCTTTTTGGCTGGGTTTTAAGTAACCGGCAGAGCTTTGCTAAGTGTCACATGATCTATAGCAAACAGTATACAGAGAATTTATTAAGTATTCACATACTGTCTGTGAGATACTCTGTAATGCTTTGCAAAAGTGTACCAGCTTGGTTGAATATTAAAGAACATGCACCAAGATTAAATAGTCTCTAGTTCCAAATAAGCTGCTTATTTGAACTTCCAATGTTGTTAATGCTGTCATTCAGGAACTGTTTTGTGGTTTGGTTTTTTTTTTTTTTTTTTGATAACAGAGACTGCCTACAAGTTGCTTCCACTGTAACTTGCCTACTTCTTACCCACCACCTTTGGCAAATATTTGTATTCCACTGTAGTACAAATTTGGCATTGTACATATTAACTTTTCCTTTGCAGTACATATCTTTTTTTCTTATAAAATGTCAATATGACACTTTCTGAAAGTGGTCTTTGCAACCTTGCAATTTCTTTGGAATATTAATTCCTTTTTAGCAGAAACTTCCTCAGAATCGCTAGAATCTCATTCTCCATGGGGTAAATTGACACAGCCCTGACTTGGTAGCTAATGAGAACAAGAGAGTGTAATACCTCTACCCTGTTGCTTTCATGTTTGGGTTTACTCAGATTTTTTATTCCAGATTTAGGGAGGAGAGCAGGTGCTATTTCCCCATATGTCCTGCTGTGACACCTCTCTGTTTCCCCTCCCACGCTCTGTCAATCTTGTCTACTTAGCTTGTAAGCTTTTGGGGATAGGGAATGTCTTTATTTAGTATAATGAGGCCCTGATCTCATTTGGAGCCCCTTCATGCTACTGTAATACAAATGTTTAATAATAAAGGGCCCTCCCTCTACACTGACCATTCCACAGTCCAGAGTCAGTGTGTGCACATATGTGGTGGAGTGTGTGTGGGGTGGGGTGGGGGAGGGGAGGAGGAGGGAGGAGCAGAACCAGACAATCAAATGTTGCCTGATATTACCGAATACCAGAAAGGGCAACATTTTAAAGATAATATGTGTCTAAGGGAGTTAGGCACCTAATTACCTTTAAAAATCTATCCCAGAATATTGAAAAAACATTTTCCTGCTCTTGTAGGATCAACTGCATCATCTCAGAAGACAATAGTCAATGCTACAGCTACAGTTCTCTGGTGCAAGAGGGCAATTTAATCACGAGTTAGTCTCCACAGAGCCCTGATGACTGAGGATGCCCAGGAAATGAGTTCTTCTAAGTATCCCACCCGTCTTGCCCTGAGGCATTGTGCACTTAAACAAATGCAGGTATGTGAAGTGCATTGTTTGACAGTATGTGGTATTTTCCTTGGAAAAGAGATGGTTCTTGTTTGTTTTGTTCTAGATAAACACTTGCAAAATATTTAAAGACATATCCTATGGTTGGAGGGACTGGCAATCCCAAATTTCTGGTTATAATTTTAAAATAACCATCAGAGAAAGAAACTGTTTTTCAGATTTGCCAATATTTTTTTCTGCCTACAACTCCAGCAGATGACAGAAGGAGGCAGTCACATTGTGTTTAATATGTTTTACAGTAGGAGACCTACCTAATGCTCATAATATTTCCTTTTCAGCTGACTGTATACATTGGCATACATATGATAAATGAAGCAATGAATTCTAGGAACAAATATGAAATAAATCATTTAAACTAGAACTATAAGGGTTTAAAATCTTATCTGGTTGGCAAGCTTTCTTTAAAGACTTTATTTCTGCCACAATTTATCAATTTTTAGAGCAGAGTCCATTCAGCAATAAAGGCTGCTTCCTGTTTGAAGGAGGAAATCTTTTACCTCTGGTAATTACTTAATGTTAAATCAGGTATTCTGCCCTACTCCTTTCCCTAGGGCAGAAACTCTGACATCTCCCCTATATGGGACTGGGCTCTTGGGAAAGATGTCAGAGGATTCCACTGACTATGCATAATGAATTTTCTAACATCCTAACATTGAAATGTTTCTTCCCTGGCTGAGAGGTCACCTCTCTTCTCAGGTGTATTTAAAAAAAAAAAAAAACTCAGCCCTTATGCCATACCTGTGCAGAATGTCATAATAAAGCTGGATTGATTTCTGAAAGCTATGGTGTCATGAGAATCAAGTCCTGTATAATGTGTGAGATAAGTAGAACGTTTCCAACACCTAGCCAGCTCTACAACTTGCTTCCATGCATTTGGAGGATTATTTTGTGGTTGGGTTGATTGGCTTCCAAGACAGCATAGCTCAAAGCCAGAATCTGTAACAGTTCAGGGCTTTCATGGCCCAAAAGACCAGATACTTTGTGCTGGATTTGGCCGCAAACTTGATAGCTAGTTTCCTATGGTGATAACATGTAGCAGGATGGGGACGGAGAGACCTATATAATAGCTAGTTTCCTATGGTGATAACATGTAGCAGGATGGGGACGGAGAGACCTATATAATAAATAGTAAGATAAATCTGAAAGACTTAAGAGTGTGGATAGAAATGAAGGAAACCAATAACATCAAGATATTGGTAAAAGTTACTTATGGGACAGAAATCTTATTCTCCATAAAAATGGCTCATCTCATTTCAGAACTTTTGGTACATCTTCCAAAGACTTCAAATCAGTGGGACTGTGTATAAAGTTAAGCACATGCATGGCTCTTTGCAGCATTATTTGTAGGTAAGATGTGTGTTATTTTACCACCTGTTGTTTTCCTATATGATTGTTGTGGGAGGATAGAAACTGTGTGAATTTACTTTACACTTAGAAATGTGTGCCTCTTTCCAGTTTGGATTATTTATAATTAATAAAAGTACTGATCAATGGAAGTGCTCACAGTGTAACAAACAGAAACATAACCAGGTTACACCTAACATAAAGTATCCAGTGGTCCATAATCACCTCCAGGATTGCAGACCCCATTGGTTGAGTGATTGTTGATCCCTTATTTTTTAAAGGACTTATTTGGTGCCTAATGCTGAGCTAGGTGAGAAATGGTTTTTGTGTCCCATGAAAGTTTTAAGGATTTCAAAAATTCTTCTTTTCCAGGGGCAGGGCATGGGGAAGAGAGCATGAGAAAGAGAGAGAGAGTGTGTGACTGACTAACTACCCCTGAAGAACCAATAGCCCAGTGGTTAGGGTGCTTACCTGGAAGTAGGAAATCGGGTTCAAGTTTCTGCTCTGCCTGATTCAGCTGGGACTTGATAAGTGAAGATCAGAATCAGGCCCTTTGACTGTAAGCACTTGAAATCAGAGGTATATATTTTTTTATTTGTTGTAACTCAGCATGTACACTAAACGCTGTAGAAGAAAAGGAATAAAGGATCAGATTGTGCTTGATTATTATGTGACTGCAAAGGGGTGGGAAGGGAGTAAGGAATCAAGTTTTGAGAATGCCTTCGATCTTAGCCCAATTGTTTAAAGTATTACCATGTGCGAACTTGTCATGTATTTTGTCATGCTACCTCATTGGTCATCCTAGGGAGGATGTAAAAGACAACCTACTAACAGATTTCAAACAGGTAGATAAATTCAAACAGATAGATAATTATACAGTTAAACTTACATATTAATATTCTACAACACCTAAAACTAAATGGAAAGGAAGTTGTAACACAGGAAGTTATTCCAACAGCTCCCAAACTATAAAGTTCCTGCCGACCCATAGCATCTGATTTACACTTGATTAAAAACATCAACCTTTTAGAGAATAGTGACTTCCATGTTTAAGGGAAGCTATTATTAGAGGCTATTACATTGATTGTAATTCTGGTAAATCCCAGTGCCACCCAGCTTTTCCCAAAAGTGTAGTACTAAGAAGCTGAGTGGAAAAAAAGTTAGGAAGACATTAGGAAACACCTAAAAATAAGTCCAATTGATCCTTTGAGCATGTATGTTGGACAGTTATTTTGGGTCATTAGTGAAACAAGATCTTCAGTACTGTATCATAATATGAATTTGTTACAAAAAGGACATTTAGTTTAACTACGGTTTGCTTCTCAGCTATTTTTGGTGTTAAAAGTCTCTTCAACTTGAAGCTATTCTGTGTTAATTTAACAAAGAAGAATCAATACATCTCCAGGCTGTCTGTATTGAAAAGATGAAAAGGGATACAACACAGCCTCTGAGGTTACTTTGTATTTTCTGTCTGAGCTGTGATTCTTCTGCTTTCAGGGGCTGGTTTTTTGGGGGCACTGGTGCAAACAGAATGAAATATGGAAGAGGGAAGTCAGAAAATTAAATATCTTGGGCTGAATTTAGTGGAAAGTTTAAGTGAGTTTAAGTTGGTATAACCTAATAACGTCTTCTGGCCTCCTCAGCTTGCATGTAAAATCAACTTGGATTTACTTAAACTCACACCACCTACTGATATGTAATTTACACTACTTTACATACCATTTCAGGATTTGGCCTACTGAATGTAATGGAGTCTAAACTGATGTAACTGAACACTGGGACTGGAAGATGGTGTATCAAAAAAAATAGCGAAAAAGCTAAAATCCTGGAAGTTCTAGTCATGCACTGCATAACCGAATAAAGACCAAGTTTTCCATTTGCAACACAGTAGTTTAGTTCAGGTGTGATGGATACAGCAACCATCATTTGCCATATTTTCAGATCATAAGGAAGAATAGCTGAATGTGCTACATTAATAAAATATATTGGTTATATCTATACAACACCATGGGTGAAATCCTTGCCCCACTGAAGGCAATGGTAGTTTTTCCACTGATGTCAATGGAGCCAAGATTACACATTTATACGGAACAGAGAGTCGTTCAACTCTGCCTTATTCTGTTGATGAGAGGCAGAGAGGTGGTTGTGATGCATTAACAAGACATTCCTCTTTGGTCTATAGTGCTGGCCTAGCTTTCTCTCTCATGTAATTATATTCATTTTATTTGAAATTTACAGTAACAACAAAAGGACTATCTGAGTTAGATCCTGAGCTACAATGATGGAGTAATACCTATTTACACCAGCTGTGCATCTGACCTTACATAGTTATATGTTTGGTTTCAGCATCTTCACAGTTATACTTGGAAAAATGGAAGTGTTGGCAAAAGTTGGGATTGGATTCCGCAATTCACATTTCCTAATTCCAAAGCCTTTGCACATAGGTAAACCCTATTTAACTTTATACAGATTTTAGTTTTAACTTGATTGAGCACAATCAAGACCCCTTTCCTTGCTTTGCTGTCTCATTACTTCACTTCAGTAACAATACAACCCAGTTGTATGCACTGTCTGTCATGAACTTTTGTTAATTAAATAATGTACCCAGTGCTTTCATAAGCACAAAAGCAATGATTGGGGGGGGGGGGGGGGGATGTAGTAATTAAAAAGTAATACATAATATTTTGATCTGCTTAAATATAAAAATAGTTTTTATTTTTTTATTATTGAAAAATATCAGCTTGGAAATGTGTGCATACCCAAAATACAATAAAGATGTGTCTAATAAAGTATATTCTACCCAATCATTGACACTGTTAGTATGGGTATGTGTATAATATACAGTAGCAGGATTTATATCTCTCTCACATCCTGAACAGTGTATAGTTTAAATTGCCTTTAAAATATAGGTTTGGATTTGGGGGATACTATTGGATCACAAATATAGAAATAATTTATACTTAATTATTTTAAGAAAACAATCCTTTGTGCTAAAATAACAATATAACAACACAAATCGTTGACAGGATGTACTGGACTTGGAGCTAGGTAAATGCTTGAGATGTACCTAACTAAAGTATCTCTGTTCTATGTTAGAGGAATTTACAAACCTCTTATCTTTAGGTTTCACAGACATTCCTGCATGGAACTTGCCCCAAAGTACTTCCTTTGTAAACACCAGATTTGTCTTCAAAAAATTTGTAGTAAGGATGATCTGGATGAATTTAAAGGAAAATAGCTGGTCTTTGCAGGATTAGTTTAACTAGTTGAACAAATCCAGATATCTACTATGCCTCTTAAATTCCCCGCTGAGGATGACTTAATAGTAAGTGACTTGATTGCAGTAGAAAAAGCTGCGTATATTAGGGCTGTTTGTTTAGACTCTTAAATAATACTAAGTATATATAGCTATGTTCTACTGATATATTATTACATATGTATGGGAAAATGATCTTCTGGCAAAAAACCATGTGCACCTGGGCCAGAGGAGTAAACTTCAGCTTGGATAGAACATATGAATGAGGCTTGAAATCCCAGAAAAGTACCACATATCTGTTGGGGTGAAAGGGTAGTGGAAAATGTTGAACTTCCAGTTGGGGATTATGAATACAGCCAGGTGATGGAGAATAGGTCACAGATTGATTGTGGGGAGGAGCTAGGATGTGGTAGGGGAAACAGTGGGGCCGGGGGCAACTGAGGAAATCAGGTACCAGAATGGGTGTTTGTAGGGGAAACCAAGGGTTATCACATGCAGCTAACAGGGTTTTAATAAGCATTGATTGAATATGTGGGCTGACCCAACACCTCTGATATTGGCAGAGAGCTGGGAGATGGACAAGGGAAAATGGTGCTACTTCTAATGTTTTAATCCATGTTTAATTTAAATCAGACTTGAATAATGAGTTCTATGTTTTGCTAGTGCCTGGCTGAGAGTAGACATGGATGAGAGGATGCTAGACAAAGATGACTACAGACTTCAGAGGTCATGTTGAAGGAAGATTTTTTCATGTGAGAAGATTTTTTCATGTGAGAAGCTTCCTCTGTGCTCAATCCTGAGGAAGCTTATGTGTCTTGGTTCTAAATTAACTGTAACTGCTCTGGAAAAACACCTCACAGTCATTATAAACACTTCAATGAAAACATGTGCTCAGTGTGTTGCAGACAAAATGTTAGGATAGTTGAAGAGTAGGATAGAAAAATATAAATATTATAATGCTGTTATATAAGTAAATTGTACCCTTTTACTTAGAATACCGTGTACATTTCTGATCATCCTATCTTGTAAAGGATATCGCTGAAATGGAGGAGGTTCAGATACAGCTAACAAATGTGCTTGGAGGCATAGAAAGATTTCCATACGAACACAAATTATAAAGATGTGAATTGTTTAGCTGAGAGAGGAGAAATATAAGAAAGAACATTGTGTTTTTGATTTACAAATTGTTGAATAACTGTTGGTTTTAACTAGAGCTGAATGGAAAATTTCCAACAAAACATTATCTCATCAAAAATAGCCAATTTGAAGAGTTTTTTTGAAATGTGTTGATTTCAGCTGAATTTAATTTAGAAAAAAATGGAACAGAGGATTCCAATAAGGTCAAAATGGAACATTTACATTTCCTATTTCAAAAAGAGTTATTGTTTCAATTAAAATATATATATATATATATATTATAAAATAATATGTATTAAAAAAAGTTGAAATTGGAACAGAACATTTCACTTTTATCAAAAAGAACTGTTTTAATTGACCCAAAACAATTTTTTCCCCCAGAATTTTATTTAGCAGGAAATTTCATTATTATTACTTTTTTTTTTGGTGGTTTTGTTCTCTTTTGAAACAAAAAACAAATCATAATCCTGGAACTTCCCACAAAATGGAAAATACAGTTCCTGCCCATCTCTAGTATTAATATATTGTAATAGCTATATTTAATACTGTGCATTCTATACTTGAGGCACCTGATCTCAAGATTACTTGCTGAAAACCTCTTAATCAGCAGAATGATTATTAATTACCTGCACATGTAACCAATTTGCTAATGATTTATTTTTCTCAATTAGGAGCCACCTAAATCTTTATTTGTACAGTTTTGTAGTTCAACTTAACTGACTTTTGAAGGCAAAGCTGAAAGGCAGCAACAAAATGGGATTTAGATTCATCTAGTGATCATCAGATCTAGTGGACATCTTGTTGCAATCAAAAAATTGCACACATGTGCTTGAAAGTTATCCTGGAAAATTGTGCTACAGTAGAAAAATCCAAGGGAGCTGTTATTTTACTTTTACTTTTGTTATTTTACTCATTCAAAGATCGATCAATGGGCCTCCTTCAAGAGAATATTCTAACGTTTGCATCAAGTTACCCCAAAATACTTTTCTGTTGGCATTTATATAAAATTGAGCTGCACACCTTTTGGAAAAAAAATCATAGTGTATGAATTTCACCCCTATACAGACAGCAGTATATGACCTATGTATCACTTAAGTCCACTTATGCCCTCTTTTAACCCAGGCAGTTCCAGGGTAACTTGAGAAATCATAAAGTTAAACAAAAATATGTGATTTGGATGTTTCCTAGGAAGTTATGTCAGTCATCGAGTGACTTATGCCTAGCAGTACTCAGGTTTATATC
Organism: Chrysemys picta bellii; assembly: GCF_011386835.1. Taxonomy (NCBI): domain Eukaryota; kingdom Metazoa; phylum Chordata; order Testudines; family Emydidae; genus Chrysemys; species Chrysemys picta. Next base: position 271,665,672 of record NC_088791.1, on the reverse strand, counting down.
CCTTCCAAGTGTACTTTCTTCATTGTGCATTATTTTATATTTTACAACATTAAATTTCATCTGCCATCGTGTTGCTCATTCGCCTAGTTTTCTTAGGTCCCACTGAAGTTTCTCTCAGTCTCCTCCAGTCTTGACTAACCTAAATAACTCCATATTATCTACAGATTTTGAAACCTTACTTTTGGCCCACTGTGTAGATAGTTAATAAATATATTAACACCACTAGTCTGACAGCAGAACCTTGGGACAGTCTCCTGTTAACTATTTGCCTTGGTGAAAATTGACCATTTATTACTCTTTATTTTCTGTCTCTGAGCTAGTTCCTAATCCATGACAGAACCTTACCGTTTACCCCAACCATGTAATTTTCTTAATAGGCTCTTGTGAGGATAAAAGACTATGCTATAAAATCATGGAATATTCAAAGCCTATTATATTACATGTTACATGTATCTTTAGGGCTTATTAGTGATTACATTCCCCAGTAAGTGGGTAAGGTAAGGAAAGCTTCTTGTAGGAACTGAAGACAATGAGGGTCATTAAGTCAAATCCCCATTATTGAAACAATGCAGGTAATAAGTCTTTTGAAGTTTCCCCCCCTCTACCTTCCCCCACCTCTGGAAGAAGTATAGAGTGGTTGAAACTATATAAAATGACAGCCCTGACCTGGGAGACACCATCTGAGAACTGAAAGGTATGAGACTGTTACCAGCAGAAACACGCACGGTGGGAGAACCTGAAGTATTTTAGACCTACCGGGGTCTCCATGTTGAAGACAGGTGACACCTGGTAATACATTGTTTTAGGATATGTTTTTTTTGTGTAAGCAGAATCAGGATGAGCTCTACCCTGACATCTGGTGGTGAATTATGGCGAGTGTGGTAAAGAACTCCAGGGGCTGATCTTGTTTGCATAGGCACACCCACCCGCCTGGCATGAGACAACAGCAACTGATAGTGGTTACTTTGAATGGGGTGGGATCCCCAGTTTCTCTGTTATTGGGGCAGGAGGAATAAAGTGTTGTTACCCTGATTATGTGAATCAAGGACAATGAAACTGTTTTGTGACAGAGTGTCTCACCATCACCTAAGTAGCACTCGCTAGACAAGGGACATGGGTTCCACAACACAGTGAATTGAGAGAGGATGGGGACAGGTATTTGTACCTGATGGTATAGGCCCACCTGTTGAGGGCTTGAAACACCAATTGCACCATTTCCTCTCTCCACTGTAGAATGTCAGCGCTAACTTTGATTCTATTAGGAATCTAGTTACAGGCTGCTGAGCTGAATTCATCTTGGGCCAATGGTGCCCCAGTACGGGGGCTCCCCTATTATGAGCTGAAATCACAAAAGAGCTAAAGTAACTAAGAACTGTGATCACTGAGTGCTGTGTTAACTAGTGGGGGAGCCTGAAGCTATCTTGCTAAGCGGCTGGCGGAGCAGCGAGCGGTGCAGAGCCTTGCGGGGATGATTGGAGCGGCCCAAGGAATGGCGAGCGGAGCTGTTTGCGGGGATGGCTGGAGCACCTCACAGGTCGGTGAACGGAGCCATTTGCGGGGACGGCTGGAGCGGCTCACGGGTCGGTGAGCGGAGCAGAGCAGCTTGTGGAGCAGAGCAGTTTGTGGGATGGCAGGAAGTGGACTGGCTCGTGGTGAAGGCTACGGCGGAACCCCATGGAGAGCTGGCCAGCCGGCCTCGGATCACGTAAGATGCCCCTTAACACCCTGCATGCCCCCCTTTTACTCTGGGGCTGCACTGCCCAGGGACAGAGACTTTGGGGGTTGTTGGACTTTTGGGACTTTGGGTGGTTGCTGGACCCAAGAAACTTTGGGGGTGCTGGACTTTGGGGACTCTGGGTGATTTTTGGGTTGCTGGATTCAAGAACCAAAGGGAAAGGACACGGCCCAATTTGCTGGGGTGGTTCTTTTGCTCATGGTTTGTGTTATGAATCCTGTTTGTGGTGTTTTTCCAATTTAATGCTGATGTCGTTTACCTCATGTTATTAAACATTTTCTGCTACACTCAGACTCTGTGCTTGCGAGAAGGGAAGTATTGCCTCTTAGAGGCACCCAGGGGGTGGTATGTAATTGTCCCAGGTCACTGGGTGGGGGCTCGAGGCAGTTTTGCATTGCGTTATTGAAACGGAACCCCTAGATACAGAACCCGGCCCTTGTTGCTGCCAACTTAGATGGGCAGAAGGGTTACATTTGTAATGCTTTCATTCTGAATAAGTGGTACTTTGATTTATGAAAGTTGACTGGTCACTGGATAACCCTATCATTGGCCCAGAGAGAACAGGATTGCAAGGGATGAACTGAAGTCAGAATTGTTGAGGCAATCACAGTGACTCACAGGCGTCTGCAGCCTAAGGTTCCAGTCTGAAGGGACAGAGCTGTGGGAAAATTCTGTCCTGAGAAAGGTGATAGCTGGAGGCTTGAGAGCAAAGTGGGGTTCCCTCAAGCAGACTATAAAGGGGAGGAGGGCCAGAGGAGCAGTTAACTTGGGAACTGTGACAGAGAGATTTTTTTCAAAGTCTTTTTGTAAGTCCAAATAATTTTTAACAATCATTTTTCCTTTAGTCCCTATTTTGCTGACTTAAAGAATTTTAATAGATCAGAGTTATGTTTTCCTTTGCAAAAGTTACTTTGGTTTGTCCTTATAGATTGTTCATTTAGGAATTTAACAATTCTATTTTAAATGTATCATTTCAATCAATTTACCTGGTGCTAATTTTCTTCTAATTTATGTAATTTCTAGGGCTGTCAAGCGATTAAAAAAATGAATTGTGATTAATCGCACTGTTAAAGAATAATAGAATACATTTATTTAAATAGTTTTGGATGCTTTCTACATTTTCAAATATATTGATTTAAAATACAACACAGAATACAAAGTGTACAGTGCTCACTTTATAGTATTATTTTTATTACAAATATTTGCACAGTAAAAAAAATGTATTTTTCAATTCACCTAATACAAATAATATAGTGCAATCTCTTTATCATGCAATTTGAAGTTACAAATGTAGAATTATGTACAAAAAATAACTGCACTCAAAAATAAAACAATGTAAAACTTTAGCGCCTACAAGTCCACTCAGTCCTACTTCTTGTTCAGCCAGTCACTCGAACAAACAAGTTTGTTTATCTTTGCAGGAGATAATGTTGCCCGCTTCTTGTTTATAATGTCACCTGAAAGTGAGAACAGGTGTTTGCATGGCACTGTTGTAGCCGGCGTCACAAGATATTTACGTGCCAGATGCACTAAAGATTCCTATGTCCCTTCATGCTTCAACCACCCTTCCAAAGGACATGCGTCAATGCTGATGATGGGTTCTGCTTGATAATGATCCAAAGCAGTGAGGACCAATGCATATTCATTTTCATCATCTGAGTCAGATGCCACCAGCAGAAGGTTGATTTTCTTTTTTGGTTGTTCAGTTCTGTAGTATTCGCATCGTAGTGTTGCTCTTTTAAGATTTCTGAAAGCATGCTCCACATCTCATCCCTCTCAGATTTTGGAAGGCACGTCAGATGCTTAAACCTTGGGTCGAGTGCTGTAGCTATCTTTAGAAATCTCACATTGGTACCTTCTTTGCGTTTTGTCAAATCTGCAATGAAAGTATTCTTAAAATGAACAACATGTTCAGGGTCATCATCTGAGATTGCTATAACATGAAATATATGGCAGGATGCAGGTAAAACAGCAGGAGACATACAATTCTCCCCCAAGAAGTTTGGTCACAAATTTAATTAACATATACTTTTTTAACGAGTGTCATCAGCATGGAAGCATGTCCTCTGGAATGGTGGCCAAAGCTTGAAGGGGTATATGAATATTTAGCATATCTGGTACGTAAATACCTTGCAATGCCAGCTATAAAAGTGCCATGCAAATGCCTGTTATCACTTTCAGGTGACATTGTAAATAAGAAATGGGCAGCATTATGTCCCATAAATATAAACAAACTTGTTTGTCTTAGCGATTGGTTGAACAAGAAGTAGGACTGAGTGGACTTGTAGGCTCTAAAGTTTTACATTGTTTTGTTTTTTTTGAGTGCAGTTATGTAACAAAAAAATCTACATTTGTAAGTTGCACTTTCACTATAAAGAGATTGCACTTCAGTACTTGTATGAAGTGAATTGAAAAATGCTATTTCTTTGTTTTTCATTTTTACAATGCAAATATTTGTAATAAAAATAACAATATAAAGTGAGCACTGTACACTTTGTATTCTGTGTTGTAATTGGAATCATAATATTTAAAAATGTAGAAAACATCCAAAAGATTTAATATATTTCAATTTGTATTCTATTGCTTAATAGTGTGACTAAAAGTGTGATTAATCGCAATTAATTGTTTTGAGTTAATTACATGAGTTAACTGTGATTGATGAACAGCCATAGTAATTTCTAAAACTATTCCATGTGCCATTTTAATAGACAGGGTCAATATTTTTCCCCCTCTTGTCTGTGGTATTGTAGCTGACTTCTGAATAAAAATTATTTCCAAGGCTGACAAAAGACAAATATGAAAGATGGTCAAGGCCAAATTTCTTCTGGATCTACGTCGTGCAGTGCATGATGTAGATAAGTTATAAAGAAAATATTGGCCAGGAAGGATTTATGTTAATAGAACAAGACACACTTAATTTTTATTGAAATACAACAGTGTGACAGATATACAAAGCAGGATGAGAAAGAAAAGGGTGATATGATCCACGGAAGAAAGAGTATGAAGTTAGTGAAGGACTATTCATCTGAGCCTTTGCCACCGGTTCTCATTTAAACAGTATGTTTATGAGAGAGAAATACAGAAATGTGGGTGTTCCTCAAAATAAAATGTTAAAAACGGAGCAATTAAGCAGAATAAAATTGAGAGAGAGAGAGAGAGAGAGAGAGAGAGAGAAATGAATGAAGAAACATAAAACAAGGGGAGGGACATCTTCAAGTTGTTACAAACTATGAAGTTAAGCATGTGTTTATGTGTGTTGCTGGAACAAGGCCTTCTTTTGCAAGTAGTCCCCTTGATTTCAGTAGGACTAATTAGCACTAATTGTAAGCAATGGTGGCAGAGCAGTCTCTGTGGCTTTAGTAATGAAAAAATAATATTTATGAGAACTCCAGGCAGTCTTTTTTCTGACTTCTTTGGGGACCTCTCTCCAGGTTTTTTTCAGAATCAGGTGAGTTTGGTTATCTATTATCCATAAGTGTTTTGTTAGTTTCTGCAGGCAAAAGGTCTGATTGCTCTCTCTCTCTCTTAGATTGGGTTTCACCTTGTTGTTCTTCTTCAAGTGCTTCATTGTGTCCATTCCCATGTAGGTGTGTGCTCGTCCCAAGCATCATCACCAGAAAGTTTTCCCCTCCATGGTATCCATCGGGTCAGCTCTGGTGCCCCCTGGAGTCACACGCTCATGGCGCTGGTATAAAGAGTCCTGCCAACCTGCCAACCTCTCAGTTCCTTCTTACCGCCCATGATGGTTGCTAGAACTACAGCTTGTCCTAGCATTTCGCAAGTACTCCTTTGATTCTTTTATTACATATAGTTATCTTTATTTGTAGTTAAGTTTCAGTTGTTAAGACAGTTAGCTAGTTGGGATAGTGAACCCCATTCAGCAGGGTTAGTCCCCTTCTAGCACCAGGGAATGCCTTGGTCTCTGGGGTTTAAGTCTTGTGCTTCATGCCACAAGCCCATGCCTATCAGTAACTCCTATTCCAGTTGCCTTAAGTGCCTGGGGGAAGCTCACGTGCAGGAGTGCTGCAAGATCTGCAAAGACTTCAGGATCCACACCAAAAAAGACAGACACTAGGCTTAGGTTTCTCCTCATGGAGGCAGCACTTTGTCCTCTCTCAGAGCCAAGTCACTGACTTGGCACCAAGTACTTCTGCCTTGATAAGAAGCACCCCAGCTTCTCTTAGGGAGATTCAGTAATGATCTGGATCTCTGGTGCCTAAAAAGGATGCTCCTTCTACTTCTCGGGACTCCCAGCATTGTCTGTCATCCCCAGTGCCAAAGTAGATCACTCCAGCAGGGGACTCTCGGCACTGTTCTCCATCGCAGTGCTGAGAAAGAAGCAGAAGAAAACGACAGAGGTTGATCTCCAACTTCGAGGTTCGTGAGGCAAAGAGATGCTAGCAGAGTGCTGGGCCACACTGGGCCACTCTGAGGCTCCTGCAACTCATCTGGTGCCATTGACTCTGGCCCTGGAATGGGCACCATTGAGTCCAGCACAGATGGACTCCTCATGAAAAGAGAGCCATCAAAGCTCCACTGCCTTGGTGATACCATCTACATCAGAGGTGTTTGAGACCAGATGAGATTTATTCTTTCTCCTGATACTGCCATTTCCTGCTATATGGGAGAAGTTAGTGGTGGCACCAGTGGCCTATGGCAGTGAGGCCTAAGGTCCCATCAAAAGGAAAACAAACCATGATGGCACAGTCCTGGTCCCCTCCCTTCTGGCACCATTTGCTGGAACTGGTCAGCGCCACTCCTCCCTGGTCACCTAGAAGGGAATCCTCAGAGAGAGACTTGTACGTCTCCTGCAGGAGCCAGCACCGACACTCCAGCTAACATCACCTGATAACAGACCCGGGCCAGAGCATCCCACCTGCGGCTTGGCCACTTGCACAATGATAGATGCCAGTGCAGTGGCTGTTCTGGAACCTCTGGGCTTTTCCTCCAATCCCGGGGTCACATTCCAGGAAGTCCATTGTATCAGAGTCTAGAACACCTCCACACACCCTCTCCCCCCCATGGAGCAGGACCCAGGTTCTGGTACCAAGCTCAGTACCGAATAGCAAGACCTGGCACCACGAGACCTGGCACTTGGTGACGAGGGTGCTGAATATTGCCCCCTGCCTATGCAGGCTTCCTCTTCCTCCTCTCCAGATGAGGTGGTGATGGAAGCAGATATAGTGCCCTTCCAGGATGATTACAGGGCACGTCAGGAGCTCCTCAAGAGTGGCTCAAAACCTGTGGATCCAGGTAGAGAAGGTAAGGAAGTCCTCCCATGCCCTGGAGGACATTTTAGTGGCATCGCCCTTAAATTATGCTATTATGGACCCCATCAAGGCGTTAGGGCAGACTCCAGCATCCCTTCAGCTGACAGCATGTGAGGCTTTGGCTCAGACCTCTCCAGGTGTTGCTGGCATCTGTATACTCACCAAGCCAGCACCATCTGGACACAGTCATCACAGTTCCCCCATCGGTGATACCCTCCCTGAATTGGTGCCTAGACCCACAGATGGTGTTTGCAGAGCTCCCATTCTTAAGACCTCAACCTTCAGGGTCTCTCATCACAGACGCTTCAGCAATGGGCCGGGGGCTCACTTGGGTCCCTCTGAACTCAGGGCCTTTGATATCAGGAAGCTCTTGCTACATATCAACATCAGAGAGCTCAGGGCAGTTTGCCAGGCTTGCCAGGCATTTCAACCCCACATAGCGGGCAAGTGTGTATCAGTCCTTACAGACAACACAACAGCGATATTTTATATCAACAGGCAGGGTGGAGTGCCCTCTGCATGTGGGAATTCTGCATAGCCCATTCAATCCACCTCAAAGCCTCTGATCTGCTGGGGTCACAGAATGAACTAGCGGATCACCTCACCAGATCTTTCTCCAACTAGCACTAGACTAGTGGTCTATCCATCCCAACAATGTGAAAGTCATCTTCCAGAAGTGGGGGAATCCCCAGATAGATCTGTTCACAACAAAACACAACAGGAAGTATATCCAATTCTGCTCCTTCCTGGGCCACAGCCTGAGCTCGCTTGCTGACACCTTCCTCCTTCCTTGGATCGGTCATTTTTCTATGCGTCTCCTCCCATTCCTCTCATACACAAGTTCTTGCTGAGGGTCAGACAGGACAAGGCACAAGTCATCCTGATAGCCCCCACCTGGCCACATCAGCACTGGTTCACCACACTCCTAAACCTCTTGGTGGAAATGCCAATCTGCCTACCTCTGTTTCCAGATCTGATCTCTCAGGAACACAGCCGCCTTTGTCATCCTAACTCTGAGTTCCTTTAGCTCATGGCCTGGAAGCTCCATGGCAGAACCCCTCAAAGCTAGCATGCTCAGGGCCCGTTCATGAGGTGCTTTTAGGGAGCAGGAAACCATCCACCAGAGCCACCAACCTGGCAAAATGGAAAAGGTTCTTGATCTGGTCTACACACAAAGGCATTTCACTTATGCAGTCAACACTGCCATTCATTTTAGACTACTTACTTCCTCTGAAACAGCAAGGGCTAACTATGTTGTCTATTAAGATCCATCTGGCCACAATATTGGCCTTCCACCCCTGGGTGAATGGTCATTCTGTTTTATCGAACTGTATGTGCAGTTGGTTTCTTAAGGGCCTTGACAAACTGTACCCTCACTTACAGCAACCAATTCCTCCCTGGTATCACAATTTGGTATTGGAAAGACTGACAGGCCCTATATTTGAACTATTGGCAACATGCTCGCTTCTCCAACTAATATGTAAGGTGGCTTTCCTGGTGGCCATTACTTCTGCCAGAAGGATCTCGGAGACCCGGGCCCTTATATAGTAACCACCTGATACAGTATTCTTCAAAGACAAGGTCCAATTGCATCCTCACCCTGCCTTCCAGGCAAAGGCAGTCTCCCAATTCCACAGTAACCAATCTTCCTTCCGGTCTTCTACCCAAAACCACATGCCAACAGAGAGGAACAGAGGCTCCACTCACTGGAAGTTAGACACTCATTAACCATCTACATAGAAAGGACTAAATCTTTTTGGAGATCCACTCAACTGTTCGTAGCCATTGCAATCGCATGAAAGGTCTTCCAGTCTCATCCCAGGGAATTTCATCATGGATCACCTCCTGTATCCGCTCATGCTACAACCTAGCACAGGTCCCTGCTCCCCTTGCCCTGACAGCCCATTCTACAAGGGACCAGGCATCTTTGACAGAATTTGTGTCACAAGTTCCTTTCCAGGACACTTGTAGAGCAACAATGTGGTCTTCTGTTCACACTTTCGTGTCTCATTATGCCATTACCCAACAGGCTTGAGATGATGTTGGATTTGGCTGAGAAGTATTACAATCAACATGCCAGTAAACTCTGAACCCTCCACCTCTGTAACTGCTTGGGAGTCACCTACATTGGAATGGACATAAGCAAGCACTCGAAGAATAAAAAATGGTTACTAACCTTTTGTAAGTGTCATTCTTTGAGATATGTGGCTCATGTCCATTCCACCCCTCTGTCAGAGTTAGCTGGCAAGAAGGAATGGAGCATGGGGGCAAGAGCGCCGGGACCCTTTATACCTGTACCGTGAGAGCACGACTACAGGGTGCACCAAAGCTGACCCAATGGATATCACCGGAGGCAGTGCTTGTTGTGAGCACACACCTACAGTTGAATGGACAAGAGCAACACATCTTGAAGAATAACAGTTATGGAAGGCTAGTAACTGGTTTTTATGTTCCACTGAATTATTCCCGATTTACCCCAGTGTGAGAAGAGAATCAGGCCCAGTGCATTTTAATTTTTACCAGTTTCTAACTGAAATGAATATACAGTAAGTGTCTATCTTCGTCTTTGATATATTCAACTATACTGCAATAGGCTAGAGATGAAGCTTGGAAAAAGTTTGAATAATCTAAGAAATATTCTTAAAAGTAGATGGTAGAAGAGAAAAGTGGCTTTTAAGAGGCTCTAGAATAGGACTTCTTTCAGTAGCAACACAAAACAAATGAATATTTTAAAGCATTAGTTAGGTCTGTGTGTCTGGGAGTATTTTTTCCCCCCAATAATTTTCCTGGTAAAGGTGGACTTTTAGTGTATGAGTCTATGATTTAGTGATTTCAACAGTGAAGAAGCCTCTGGCCTTTGCAAAATCTGTGATTTTTCACAGCATTACCATTTCTAACTCTGTTCTTAACTACAGTAGTACTCTCCCTACTGAATTAAGATTCCTGACTTCAGAGTGACTCTGACTTTTCTATAAGCAATATATTGTAGATTACATTTTGGTTGCTCACCATCACCTAAATAAAATTGTATCTATATAAATCATTAAATTTAAAAATGAATGTGGCCTGGACTTGATAGCTAACTTTGTTGCATGAAGTGTGACATGTTTAAAGTACATGAAAGCTCAACAAATTTATCTTCATACATAGGTCTAAAATACAATGGATACATGGAGCTTTGTATTGAAGGAGGGTATTTTGTTTTTGCATGCAGGGCCGGCTCCAGGCACCAGCTTGGCAAGCTGGTGCTTGGGGCGGCCACTCCGGACAGGGGCGGCAGGTCCAGCTATTCGGTGGCAATTTAGCGGACGGTCCCTCACTCCCGCTAGGAGCAAAGGACCTTCCGCCGAATTGCCACCGCAGATCGCGATCGCGATCACGGCTTTTTTTTTTTTTTTTTTTTTGTGGCTGCTTGGGGTGGCCAAAACCCTAGAGCTGGCCCTGTTTGCATGTTAACTGAAAAATCAAGTTTAAACCATTCTACTAGTCTCTGTGCCTATTTAATATATTTTGAAAAGATTTTAAGCTATATGCTCAACTCTAGCAAAGATGTAAAGATAATATAAAAAGCTATGGAATATAAAACAGCTTTTTCTAGTTCATAGGAAATAGTCTGGAAGCTTTGTAAACATTGAAAGCTAAGCTAAAACCAAAATGACTCTACTTAGTATGTCGGGTTACTTATCAATTACATATGCAAACAGACTGTTTTTTACAGATCTTACTTCTAAATGAGCTTCTGTTTCTGGTTGAAAACTATATCTTTGTACGCTTCAATACTGTACAATTCAGACTCAGTGAGAGCTGGGATTTCTTTGCCTCATATCATTAAAACTTTTAGGCTTGCCTTATCTTTTGTCAACCCAACTAGTTTTCTTTATCAGACATTGGGGTGGGGGAGGGATCAGCCTTTCTTGGTACTATTGTGGGCTTTTACTTCCTACCTCCCTCATTGTGTTTACAGTGAATGCACTGTTTGTATATAGAGAGAGGCCATCAGAAACTCCACAACTTACTGGAGTTTAGTCTATCAAGAGCTGGTTGTAAACAAAGATGAGAAAAAGCCACTTCCTTTGCCCAGGAGTTTTTCATGGTGGCTAGATGTGTTGTTTAGTGACTTTAAACACTCTTCTTGCAATGTATTGCTGATTTCGTAACCATTCACACAAACCATAAACAATCTGTAGTATGTAAGGCATGATTGTCTAATATAATACTTATAAAGAATCATTTCTAGCTTCAGTTTTAAGTTTTCTGAAATCCACTCTTAATACTACAAAATATTTACACTTGTATTCATGCAGTTTGTGACAAAACTCCAGTTGACAGCAATGGGAATTGAATATGCAGGTTTACGGCACAGTTATAATGCATTACATTTTAAACCAAAACTGGCATTTCTGAAACCGCTGCTGGCTGGTGCCATGTTGCTGAAAGAAAGCAACATCATTTGGGACTTTAGCAGTAAGGCAACTCTGTGTAGAAAAATGTGACCCACTTTCCATCTTGTGTTTTCCCAGGTTCAACATCAAAAGAATAATATTGCAGTTTAAATATTAAAGATCAGATTTTCAAAGTTGTTTAGTGCTTTTAATAATCAGGACATGAACATTTTGCTTAAATATTAAACCAATGTTATGGTACATCAGAATGCAAATTAACTCAGCCCCTCACATTGAGCATCTATATTTTTGATGTTCCCTCTGATATTACCTTTCAGTAAGATAACTTTTATCAAACCTATTTTAGGCTCAAGAATGCTATTGTATTTTCAAGCCCATTTCACAGTTTACGCACAGTGATTGGTGATGAATGAATCTTAGAACTTTCAATGTATTATTAATTATTCATTTTCCCCTCAAGTAGGGCATTTTACAAAGACTGCTATGAAAGTTTACATCCTGAGAAGACTCAGAATTTAACTTATTTTAATTCTGAATGTTTGTTGCTGTTATAGGAATTTAAATGAGGTTGATTTTATTACCCATATGAACACTAGCGTGCCATGTGCAGCTTACACAGCACAGTACAGCACAGCACATGGTATTGTTTTTAAGGTTCATGGCCATGGCTGAATGACACATGTGTTAGGGTAGTCATTTCAAGAATCATGTGTTATCCTTGAACTCTTTCTTCATCTCATTTAGAAGGTTGGCATTCCTTGGCCCAGTTTCCCCTCCTATGTGGAAATACCTACATGAGGAGGCATGGTGGGAGGAAAACTCTACAAGGATCTTTATATGAAATTTCCCCAAATCATTCCCTGGGGAGTGGTATTATTTGCCACTCGGTGGAATGAGTTGTGGTCTACCTGGAGAATCCAATGGATTGGCCAAGTGCTGAATGGATCCCATAGGATGTGCAGAAGGAAAATGCTATCAGTGGGAAGGCCCCGTATCTCTGTCTTTGGGACCCCCATCCACTCTGGTATCCAGGCAGGGAAATGTAATCCTTCTGATAAACATTTTGTTCATTCTTGTATTCCATTATTGTGGAATATATGCAGTAGTTGTCACTATTACAATATAGTACAAAAATTATTAGTAACTATGGAGGATGTGATCATGTAATTAAAAATTATCATATCAGATCCCGGGCAAAAGAATAGAGTGGGAATCAATTAATAAAAAATTAAAGGAGGTAATCTAATTAATGCCAATCAAAATGGGTTTATGGAAAATAGATCCTGTCATACTAACTATGTCTTTTTGGTGAGATTACAAGTTTCTTTGCTAAAGATAATAGTGTTGATGTAATATATTTAGACTTCTATATTTGACAAGGTACCACAAGAATTTTTGATTAAAAAACTAGGAAGATATAAAATTAACATGGCACACATTAAATGGATTAAAAGCTGGCTAACTGATCTGTCACAAAATGTAATTGTAAATAGGGAATCATCACTGAATGGGTATGCTTCGGGGGGGGGGGAGGGGGGGCTGAAGGATTGGTTCTTGGCCCTAAGCTATTTAACATTTTTATGATCTGGAAGAAAACATTAAATCATCACTAATAAAGTTTACGAATGACACAAAATTGGGGAAGTGGTAAAAAAATAAAGAGGACAGATCACAGGTACAGAGCAATCTGAATTGCTTGGTAAACAAGCAAACAATATGCATTTTAATATGGCTAAATGTAAATGAATACATCTAGGAACAAAGAACTTACACCATGGGCAACTCCACACTGGGAAGCAGTGACTCTGGAAAGGATTTGGGGGTTGTGGTAGATAATCACTTAACATGAGCTCCCAGTGTGAAGCTGTTGCCGAAAGGGCTAATACAATCCTTAGATGCATGAACAGGAGGAGAATCTTGACTAGAAGTAGAGAGGTTATTTTACCTCTGTATTTGGCACTGACGTGACTACAGCTGGAATACTGAGTTCATTTTTGGTGTCCATGATTCAAGAAGGATGTAGATAAATTGGAGAGGATTCAGAGAAGAGCCATTGCAATCATTAAAGTATTAGAAAACATGCCTTATAGTGATAGACTCAAAGAGTTTAATATATTTAGCTTAGCAAAGAGAAGGTTAAGTGATGACTTGAATATAGTCATGAAGTACTTCCATGAGAAGCAAATATTTTATAATGGGTTCTTAAACCTAGCAGAGAAAGGTATAACATGAAACTGGAAGTTGAAGCTGGACAAAATATGACTGGAAATAAAGTGTATGTTTTTAATTGTGAGAGTAATTAATCATTGGAACAACTTAGTCTGGGTTGTAGTTGATTGTCAACCACTTACAATTTTTAAATTGAGATTGGTTATTTTTCTAAAAGATATGTTCTAGGAATTATTTTGCTGAAGTTCTATGGCCTGTGTTATACAGGAGATCAGACTAGTAGATTATAGTCGTCCCTTCTGGTCTTGGAAACTGTGAATCTTTTCAGGTACCATACAAGGCAGACTGGTCTACAATTCTCTGGATCTTCTTTGTTCCTGTTTTTAAAAGATAAATACTATATTTTCCCTTCTGGGACCTCCCTTATCCTCCATAAATTCTCAAAAAAAAAAAATCGCTAATGGTTTGGAGATTGCATCAGCTAGTACTTAAGTACCGTATGATGAATTTCATCAGGCCTTTCTGACTTGAACACATCTAACTTATCTAAATATTCTTTAATCTCTTATTTTCCTTTTCTGGCTTGTGTCCCTTCCCCCTAGATGTTAATATGAATTGTATTTATTATCTGGTCAGTTAGTCTTTTTTAGTGAAGACTAAAGAAAAATAGGCATTAAACCAGTGATGGGCAAACCTGGGGCCTGAGGGCCAATGCGGCCCGTCAGGGTAATCCACTGGCAGGCCGCGTGATGATTTATTTACATTCACCATCTGCATGCACAGCCGCTCGCAGCTCCCAGTGGCTATGGTTCATCGTTCCCGGCCAATGGGAGCTGTGGGAAGCGGCGTAGGCCTCAGGGATGTGCTGGCTGCCACTTCCCACAGCTCCCATTGGCCAGGAACGGTGAACCACAGTCACTGGGAGCTGTAGGCAGCCATACCTGTGGCTGGTCAATGTAAACAAATTGTCTGGTAGCCCGCCAGCGGATTATCCTGAAGGGCTGCATGCGGCCCGCCGGCCGCAGGTTGCCCACCACTGAGTTAAACACTTCAGCCTTCTTGAAGTCATCTGTTATTAGCACTCCTGTCCTGCTAAGTAGTGGGCTTACAGTTTCATCTTTCTCTTACTCTTAATGTATTAATAGGACCTCTACTTATTGCCTTGTATATCCCTTGGTAGGTGTAATTCATTTTGTGCCATAGCCTTTCTAATTTTTTGCCTACATGCTTGTGCTACTCTTTTGTACTCTTCATTAACAATTTGTCCACGTTTCCACTTCTCATGGGATTCATTTTTGATTTTCAGGTCATTAAAGAGCTCCTGCTGGAGCCATGTTGGCCTCTTACTATACTTCTTATGTTTCCTTCCCTTTGGGACAGCTTGCTGTTGTGCCTTGAATATTGTCTCTTTAAGAAACTGCTGTCTCCCCTGAATCCCTGTGTCCCTTATATTTTCTTCCCATGGAACATTACCTACCAGTTCTCTGAGTTTGTTAAAGTCTGCTGTTTTTGAAGTCCATTGTTCTTATTCTGCTGCTTTCAGTCCTTCCTTTCCTTAGAATCATGACATCTATCTTGTCATGATGGCAGCCAGAGCACAACTCAATGCACCAATTAGAAGGCTTTGGGGCATTTTTTGTCCCAGAGTCACTGTTGCAATTTGGATTGTATTTCCAGGAGTCTGTCCTAGCTCATTGAGGAAAGATGGACAAAGCTCACAAACAATCAGTGAACCCCAGAGGGGTTCAAGATATTTCAATAAATTATAATTGAATGTTGTCATTGCCTTTAATGGAGGAAGGAGCAGATCTTGGGCCTGATGTGTAGAAGAGTATAATACCTACCATTGATTTCTGTGGGGCTTGTGGGTTCTCAGGAGCTATAGAAATCAGGCCCTTGATAAGCTGGAGGAGCAGAGTTACACGGAAGTTCAGTCAAAATAGTTTGGCTTTACCTGAAATTGCAGCTGTGAGGGCAGGTAATTGCTGTTAACATATTTTATTATTTCACAGTGATTAGTGACCTATGCCAGAGTTTTGTTCAGTTAATGCAAGTCTATTCGAGTACCTAATAAAATATATTTCCCTTTAAGATGGTAAATAATCTGTGCACTTGGAATCAAAACAAAAACCACACATTTTGAAGTTTAAAAAACTTCCTTTAAAGGAAGTAACCCCTAGACTATTACATAAATTAGAGGAAGAATAGATGCTTTGATTTTTCCAGGAATAAGGATGTCCGAATTTCCCCCAAACAGGTTGAGGACTGGAAAGAGCTATGCAGCTGGGCAGGATGTAAAGCAAGTGATCACAGGAGTGACAATAGGAACGAAGTAAGAAATGCTGAAAGGCATGAAAATAGCACTAGAATAAATGGCTAATTACTGTAGGTGGCCCAGGAAGAATTTAGTAATGGTAAGAAAACTAAATATTTTCTTTCATATACTATATAGTGGCGACTTTTGTTTGAATGCCAGTCTGTATACACTTGTGTAGGCTTTTGAATCCAGTTTAAATAGTTCTGTGTGATTTGCCTTAGAACTGAAAATGTTAATGGAAAAGATGTGTTTGTTTCCCTAGGGTTCATGTCAGCAGAAGCATTTATATATCATGTAACATATTCAGCCATTTTTACCATATCCAGAGTTTGCTATATCCATCATGAGGATGAAAGAATGATTATTAACTTAGCCCAGTGTCTACAAACAGATAATGAAGAGCTTGATAGCTGCTTCCTCTCCTTCTGGAATCCCAGATGCACTGAAAAGTAAATGTGTAAATGTGGCATATCTCCATCTGAAAAGTTAAAACAGATTCTGACAGATGGGATCGGGTGCTTCCTTTTAACCTTTGGCTTCCGAGCTATTTCTTTGAAGTCATTCTTGCTACAGGTAGTGAAAGCTGCGTGTGTGTTATTTTAGTTATTTCTCTTTCCCAAGTAGGAAGTAGCTCTTCCACAACATGTTTTTTTTTAAAAGGTCTGATTTATATGCTTTGTTTGCTTTACCATTTCATCCTCCTCCTTTCTTTGCAGAAAAATATTTCTGGTGCATACCTTTGTCTCGGTTGCTTCCTATTCTTTATAAGACTACAAAGCTTTTTTGGAAGGAAGATCAGACATTACTGAAATGTAAACCAGATAGTCAAACTAGCAAGCTCTCATTTAGTCTTTGAAACTGTTAATGCTTATTAACTCCCCCCACCACCCCCGGGATTGTTTTAAACACTTATTTTTAGGAACCTTTTTTTTTTGAGGGGGGCGGGGGGAAGGGGAAGAAGTAACCTTTTTAAAAAAAGATGCTTGTTTACCAGCTTCAAGAATCAACCTTTCTTGCCAAAAAGAACATAATCACATAATCTATTATTCTTAATAAAACATCTGTGAATTTTTTCCAGTTGAAAAAAAAAAAGGAATTTCACAGTTATAACACAACCTGCTAAAGTTAGCAAGAGAATAAGTATTCAGCATTAATATATGAAACAGATAGACAGATAATACAAAGGAACAGACATTAACTGGATTGTAGGATAAGAATGAGCTATAGTTTGATTTATATTTCCTGAATTTCTTAAGCTGCAGATGTCTTCTGCCACTCCTTGAGTTCACTTATAGCCTAAGAAGGTAATGTAAACAAATTTCTCCAAGAACCAAAACTTACATTCCCTGCACATCTTATGTTGGGTTCAGTGTTTAAGATCTTCTCTCATATACATATTTTTATAGCATGGTTTGCAAAGTCTATTTAGGGCTGTCTGAATTGTGCAGTATAGTAGACTATACTGTACAGTAGATATAAACAATTTAATGATGTGCTCTGGAATAGACATAATTTTTTTAAATAAACTTTTTTTTATTTGCCTCTAATTGTAATTTAGAGAAATATAGCCATAATATAAAAATACTGGTAAAGCAAACCAATTTACTGATTGGAGCCAACTATTTTCTATTCTCAGAAGAAGTTTACATTACCTTATGGATACATATGTATAGCCTACACTTGATTGCTCCCAAGATATTAGAAAAAAAAATCTCAAAATAACATAATGTGCATTTTAAAACATCTGTTACTGCTGGTGTCTTTAGGGGGAACAAATATGTTAACTCACCCACTGGTCAATAGGAACTTAGTGTGCTAAACAATCATACACCAGCAGATGTATAATAAGGGCCAGCAGGCTGGAAAATTTTGGATACTGCCTCTGCCTCAGTAACAGGAAATGAACAGCTCCTGGCATAGGCTGTCTAAATATTTCTTTGTCATTCTTTGTATGAGGCCCGCATGATTTCAATAGTCAAGACTGCACTTTGTGCCTTTAAAAGCATCCATATTCCATCATCTAAGTTTCAATGTGTCTTTTACACAAGCCATGCTTTTGCACTGAGTTACTGGAGGTAGAGTTTGTCCTTTGGTTTTACATATTTTCAAATTGCTTTTGTAGCATTTTCACACTCTCTAGGAGTGTTCAAGCAAAAGTGAGGTTGTGCCTAGGTATTTAGAGTTTCTATCCTTTATGCATGAGATCAAATTAAAAAAAAAACAGCATAACCTAAAGTTATCTGCATAAGATATTCAAAAGACACCACTTTTATTTTAAGTAGTAAATATCTAACTTTGTGGAAAATATTGGGTTGGTACTTTGATATTTTTCCCAAAGGCATCTTTTCGATAACATTTGACTAACAATTGAATGGGGTGAGGACTTCTGCCAAACATGCCAATTATTTTTTTTCTCATTTTAACTTTTTTCAAACCCAATTGTTATCTGTAGTATAACCCCTCTCTTAAGATGAGTGAAATGTCATCTGTGGCACAAGAGTATTATGCCTTGGATATATTTGAAGGGAACACTATCAAGAGATTTCTAAAATTCCAGACAGGGTAGATCTGGATCAAATGTGGATGCAAATGAATAAGTGCTCATTAGGGCAACATTAAAGTGAACAAATATAATTAGCAACAGAGAGTCCTGTGGCACCTTTAAGACTAACAGATGTATTGGAGCATAAGCTTTCGTGGGTGAATACCTACTTCATCAGACACATGGGGGTATTCACCCACGAAAGATTATGCTCCAACACATAACCCCAGCCTGTTGCTAACTCACACACACACACATAAAAAGAAATGAACTATAAACAAAACAAATTATTTTTCCAACAGACTGAGAAGAAAGAGAAAGGGAAATTGTAATTATTATTGCTATAAGGGCCATAAAAGCAGAAAGCAAATTACTATGTTTCAAAAGAACAACTCGTAGAGAACAACATAATGTTAGTGCTAGCTGTCAATCTGAGCAGGTGAGGGGGACTCTTGGCAACATGTCTTTCCCTTCACCACTTAGTAAGCTTCTAAAAGTCTAAGAAAGATAGTTCTTCATGTAGCAAAGAGCTGATGAGCTTGAGGCCTATGGTACATTTGATTACTAGGAGCAGTGAGCATATGACACATCCATAGAATTTCAAGAAGAAGATTCTGGAAGAAAAGTTTGTCATTTGGTGACTGAAACAAGCATTCAAAAAGTCTTTATTAGGCCTTAGTGGGATACTGTGTGGTATATTTGAAAATATACTTGGTGTTGGTAAATTACCTCAAAATCAACCACCTCAGTTTTATGATAAATGTTTTTTAAATGCTTTGAAGAAGTAAGGTCCAATATAAATGTTAATGGTTGTTATTGTATAAGGAATCTTTCTCATTTCAACTTACTAGCCTCAAAGTTTCTAAAACAAAGTATGGTTTTGTAACTAGAGCTGGGTAAGTACTGCCAAACTGTATTGACAAATGTTCAGACTTTAAATAGTTTGTGAATTTGCTTCAACAACCTCTTTTATTTGCATTGAGTGAGCTTTAGTTCACAGTAAGAGAAAATGTTTTCAGTTTTTCTGCAAATATGTATTTGTAAAAGTGTTTGCACTGAAACTGTTTGTTTGACTAACCTGAAAGATTTATGGGGATTTTGGACTCATCCAGTCACAGAGCAGAAACAATACTATGTGACTTAATTAACTAGTGACACAGCAAGAATAGCAGATTATAAATAGCAAATGCTCCAAGCAATAGTTGCAGGTTGAAATGCTGTCTCAATTGAAGTCAAGGGCAAAACTCATATTGACTTAAGTGGGGCCAGGATCTCCCACAAGATGAACAGTTTGTGAGCAATTCATATGCGTAAGTATGTTGGCATAAAAAATTCTTTGTACAATTTGAAATAACATCAACAAAATCATAAAAACCAAAGAAGAACAAAAAATGACCTTATTCATTGAATAAATCATTCATTGAGATGAGTTTATGGAACTGTCACTAGAGCCATGTGATCCCCATTGACTTTTTGATGGGGTTTAATGGCTAAAGCCCTGCCCACTGTTGCGAAAACTCAGGGATCCAAGATTGTTTGATGTATTTGCCATAACATAATATGCCTGGAAGCCCTGCTGGCACATATACAGTACAGCACTATCCAGCAGCATTAAATCAGAAGCAATTCATCATGCAGCAGTGGTATTTTGCTGGTGGCCAATACAGAATCACACAATTAGAGGTGGAAAAAAAACCTGTTAGATCACCATTGCAATCCTCAGCTAATGGTGGTTTGTTCCCTACAACACATTCTTGAGTATTTTGTCAAGTCTAATTTTTGAATGACTCTACTTATTGTGTTTCTATTATCAGTGGGAGACCAGTCCTAAGTCTAATAGACCTAACTACAATTTTCCCCCTGATATTCAATCTAGATTTTCTTTTGCTCAATTTATTTCCACTTTCTACTAGTTATTGTCCCTTTGATGACCCTCAACAATTCTTCTCCATCCTTGAGTTAACTCGTTGGGATGGGAGCTGCAGCAAAGATGAAGCCTGGAGAGAGAAACTGACATAAATCATTGTGAGTGGGGAAACTCGTGGGAACTACAGAGAGCTGGTATTAAACCCTTGGATCAATGACACTTGCAGCCCCTTTATCTTGCAGACAAGATGGGCAGAAGAGATGGGAAATTCAAAACTAAAGTGTCTCATAAAAAATTGCATCTGTGGCTGCTTTTTCCCATTCTGGTATTTCTAGGGTATACAGCACACTGGTATCTAGGCACTAACATGTTTTTTCTTATTAACTACAGTACAATGTTTTCTGCTCAGGAATATTACTACTACTCTTTCAAAAGGGTTGTTAAATTTTAGGAGGACACAGGCATTTATAAGAAGATACAGACTGAGCTTATTTGTTTAAAATCACACCAAGAAGGTGTGATATATTAAAAGTAGAGAAGATGAATTTTTGACCTGTTGATCGGAGAAAGGGCTGTAGCAAAAATCTACTCCACATTTCCCTAACCTTTAGAAGAGTTTCAGAATCCAAACAAGGATATGGATCTAAATTTCACACATTACTTCCATCTCTGTAGTGAGTTGAACCAACCCCCCGGCTCCAAACACCTCCACATTTGGAGGGGAAGGTGCTTTAGAATCCAGAGATCCTGGGAAGAAGACAAGAGAGAGACAGAATGAACCACTTGTGACAGATACTAGAATAGAATAGTACATGAAATCCAGTTCCAAATTTCATGTTTGTCTCCAGCTGTATAAGATTCTAAGCCAAACATTGGATTCAAAGCCACTCTCTGAAATCTTCAGGGTGGGATGAGGGAAAGTCAGAATCCAGATATGGATCAGAGTTCTGTGGCTCAGAGCCATCACTAATGCTGAGGCTACAACAGTATTAGAGCTGTGTATTTATATGCAATGCTCGTGGTAATCCCAAACAACACTAATGCTGTTTTACTCAAGTCTTTGATGTTGATAAGAGAGAGGCTCATGCCAAGTCTGGCACATCAGAGTTGAATGGTACAATGGTAGCAGCCGCAACCACTTTGTTCTGCATGAAGGCTTACATGTTGAGAAGAGATTGTGCTTACAGTTGTGAACGATGTAAAAACATTTTCAGAAGTCATCATGCTGTTTCATGTCAATTATTTGTTGAGCAAGACTAACTATCTACCAGTCGACAGTTTTCAAACCAGCAGGAAATGAACCAAGATTCCTCCCACCACCACCACCTTTATTGCAGAGAATGTAACTAGGAATGTTCCGCTGTTGACAGAGTTCTTTAGAAATCATTCTACTGTATGAGCTAGCTAGAAATAATGATTCCTGGCCCTCCTTCTTGGTTTGGGCTGACTTGACTTGCAGCAATTCTTATAATGCAAAATGAAATATTAAAAGAAACAGCTTTATTTTGGTGAACAGCAAGTTAGAAAACCTAGCAAAGTGTTGATATTCTTAGCCCTCAATAGTTACATCATCCCTATCCACTCACATATAGGAGCTGTCCAAAACTTGGCAGGTTCAAGATTTGATCAACGTGGGCTGCAACTGGAGTTTGCGTTGAGTTTCAAGGATAAAAACAAAAACTTTTAAAATGACAAAATTTCACCTGGTTTCAGGACTAAACTGTAAATGGACACTGAAATCCATACTTAAAATGGATCTATGTTTGGTCAAAAGTATATATTTAAATTAAACATCTTGAATACCAATATTAGGTTCCATCCTGGTAGGCTGACACCCTCTTCAGCAACTTGACATACTAGAAACGAAGTGGAGAGAATACACCCTGCCCCTTATGCTATGGGTATGAGCGTTCATTTTAGGGTCGTGTGAAACCTAACTTTATGAATCCTGAAAGCACCTGAAACTCACCTAATTTATGTTTGAATGAAACTGGTAAGAGTTATCTGAGAGAAAGCTTTGGAACATTCTTGCACAAAAACATCAATGGAAATCAAAATAATGTGATGGAAATATTGAATTGTTAAAAATAAATATATAAATAAAGTGAACAATATAAAAAAGCAATTCAAAATGGGAAGTAAAACCAGACACTTAAGCCAGCTCTTCAACTCGTGTAAATTAGCATAACTCATAGATTCACAGAGTTTAGGTCATAAAGGGTCATTAGATCATATACACTGACCTTCTGTATAACACAGATAAAGAATTTCTTCCAGTTATTCTTGTATTGAGCCAAATGACTTGTGATTGACTAAAGCCCGTCTTTCAGAAAGGCATCCAGCCTTAATTAACTCCCCTGAAGTCAATGGGGTTACTTTGATTTATACCAGTTGAGAATCTGGCCCTTAATTTTTAGTCACTGACTTTTTATTAATGATAAAAAAATTTAACAACTTGACAATACAAACTACTTTTAGGGAAAGTATTCAAAGAGGTTGACAAATACAAAAGGTCAGAGAACACAACAGAGTTGAAACATAGTTATGGATAGAGCCAGCTGAAAAAATTTCAACAGAACAATTTTCTTTTGGAAAGTATAGTTTGCTAAAATCTGAACTTTCTATGAGGATGTGTCGATTTCTAAAAAAAATTAATGGGAGGAAAAGTCAAAATGCATTGTTTTGACTTTCTTGTTTTAAATTTGATAATGTTGAAATATTTTGCTTTGACTTTTATTTAATGATATATTATAATGTTTTAATGTTACTGAAATGAAACATTTCAGACATTCTGTTCCATAAGAAATGTCAACGTTTTGTTCCAATTTAGCACAAAAACAAATGTCAAAATGTCTGAATACCATAGAATGGAAATTCCATTTTCTGAATAGTTCTAATTATGGATATATAGTATAACTCCTGAGATATAGTTGGCATAATTTGTTTTTTGTAAAAGATGTATCTAGAGTTTTAATAGTTAATGCAACATCTTCCAAATAAAACTTACTTTACAGTAGCTTTGTAGAGGTTTCAGATGACCAAAAAATGATGTAAAAGTGTAAATGATTAAGAGTGTTATAAATCAAAGAGCCAATAGAATAAAATTCCATTCAATTACTGTGAAAAATCAGTTTTTTGGGAGTTATATGGCTGTGAATAAACTTCCACAACATGGAGCCATATGGCTTTTCTATTGTATTAGGCCTTAAAATATTAATCTTCATTATAACATTACAAATATTGGCAGAATAGAATCAATTAGTTAAATAGTTGTACCTGGAATATCTGAAGGACACATGCTCTTGAATTATCAGAATGTTAGTGATGTATTTGAAGGATAAAGGCTGAATACCAGGCATTCCAAAGCTTCCGTGTAGAAGAATTGCATTCTGGGTGACGCTGAATGTCTCATTCTAGAGGGACAGCATCATATAGTTGAGATTCTACCCAAAAGAAGAACATCTCAGAAACCTTGGGAAGAAGGGGTTTGGCATGTGGGAAAATACCTAAGCAAATGCATACAATTATATTTTTAAATCAAAATGTATCTTTTTTGACACCTTGGAAGTTTTCCAGGGAACACTAGCAGTTTTGAGCAAGTTGAAAAATCTCAAAGTACTCTCAATCATTTGTTTATATATAGACTAATGATCATGTGGCTCAAGTATTGCAAATCACTTCCAGCGGGGGACTTCATAAGGGCTTCTCTATGATTATCACCCGTAGTGTGTTCAAACTACAGCAACATCTTTACTCAATGGTCTGATCACCAGTGATCATACTTCAGTCATCTAATGTTTTGCAGTATTGTATTGATTTTGCATTGGCTCTGTTGATTCTTAAGACCTGAACTATGTAGGGCTTGATTATATTAGGTAAATTTCTGAGTCTCATACTAATGGACATCAATGCAAAGGTACCTGCTTGTAAGATTACCACTATCATACCTTATGTCAGTAAGTGGTCATACTTTTGTTGTAAGGGGCCCTGTGTAACATGTCATTAGTTCATGGAGAATAGCTCTACTTAATGGTATTGATTAAGATGGTCAAGGATGTAACCCAATGCTTGGGCTGACTCTAAATCTCTGAGTATCAGAAGCCAGGAGAGGAAGAAAGGGCTGGATCACTCCAAAATCACTGTGTTCTGTACACTCTCTCTGAAGCTCTGGAACTGGCCACTGTCAGAGACAGGATACTGGCCTAGATGGACTATGGGTCTGTCCCAGTACAGCCATTCTTATGTCCCCACTTTGTATAGATCCCAGCCCCTTTCATCTCATTTTTAAAAGGTACCTAAATATTTGTTTGTTTTTTTAATTTGTGTAATCACTGCTGGGCTTACTCAAACCTTTTCTCTTCTTCTTTTCCATGTGGACTTTCCTATTTGCTGATTTTAATTTAAAATTATGGGATTGATATATTATTATAATTTTAATGTGTTTTCACTGAACTACCATACAGCACATACAAGAGAAGAGTAATTTAGTGACTTGTCCAAGGTCACACAGGAAATCAATGGCAAAGCTAGAAAAAGAAGCCCAGAATCCTAAATCCTAGTACTGGACTACCACAGGCAAGAATAGATGCCTGGGTTAGTATTTTTTTTTAATATGGCTAAGCAAGTATTTAGAACAGGGCAAACATTTCAAACAGATGGATGCAGTTAGATGAAACTCATGGCCTCTTTCTGACTGAAAATATTTCTGAGAGGTATTAGGACACTAACAATAATCTACAGAGTAAATATAGGTTAGTAAATGAGCTAAGTCTTTATTTATGAGGAATTAATATGCATAACACAAAAGATAAAGG
This sequence comes from Chrysemys picta bellii, assembly GCF_011386835.1. Classification (NCBI taxonomy): domain Eukaryota; kingdom Metazoa; phylum Chordata; order Testudines; family Emydidae; genus Chrysemys; species Chrysemys picta. The sequence continues at coordinate 271,640,555 of NC_088791.1, read as the reverse complement.
AGTGAGTAAAATTATTCATAAATTGTGCCTTGGGAAATGAGCACGTCCTTAAGTACACAAAATACTAGCTTATGTTGGCCATGTTCTGTAATTGCTGCACTAGTGTTTGCTGATCTTTCAGCAGCAGACAGAGCTGTAATACGCTTAATGCCAGCATTGGCCTCTTGTGACAACTTTTAATTCTAAGCTGTTAAGTACAACCATTCCTTTTTCTTGAACTAACTAAATAAAAAGGGAAATGACAATATGGAGAGGCCAGAAATATATCCTGTTCCAAAAGAAATGATAATTCTGTTTTCAAAATCTGTCCCTAGTATGGAAAAAGTTCAATTCTTTGAAGCAGGGACTGCGAAATCTAAACATTATGAGCCAACACTTTCGAATTTGGACACCTAAATCCATATTTGGGTATCTAAGTGGTCTGCTTTTAGAGTTGCTCAGCTTCTACTGACCTCAGTGGTCATAGTTTTAGGAAAACACAAACTAAACAAACCCCATTTGGGAATATGAATTTCTAATACACACAATAAATATTCATGGTATTAACTCATTATTTAGTATTTATTAATTTCTTTGCAATAATAGTAATAAGACACTTTAGGCAGTACATATCAGATTAATAATTGAACTGCTCAAGTGGTTAAGTTATTTTGTTTTTGTCTTGTAGCATCAATTTTGTAGGTTTAATAAAAACCTTTGTTATGTTAATATAGTTGTTTTTACTAAAGAACATACTGTAATTACACGGTTCCTGGAGAGAACTTATAATTGAATTATGGGCTGTTGTGTTCTTTTTCCTGGTGGTGAGAGAACTACTAAGTTTAATTTCACATTCCTGCAACCAGTCCCTAAATATATCCTGAGACACTATAATTTACCTAGAAGTACTTTCTGGGTCAGATCCCGAACTTGTGTAAATTGGTGTACTGTTGTATTAATTTAGATGGATTTAGGGGCCAAAGGTGTTAACATAACCAGTCACTGTCCAACACTAAACAAAGTTAAACTAGATCTGGGATTTGGTATACAGAGACCTCAGCTTGCTTAGTACCATAGCAAACACACCATTAAAAACCCTTTTAACCTTTTATAAAAGAAAAGAAGGACAAACAGTTAAAGCATTTGAAATGTAAAATATTAAATAAGGCTTTCATGTTAAAAACTTTCCTCATTCCCTTTCCCTTCAGCTGAAGAGAGTTTTTAGAAGGAACTTCCCCTCCCCGCCCACTTGTTAGACCAGTGGTTCGCAAACTTTTGTACTGGTGACCCCTTTCACATAGCAAGCCTCTGAGTGCAACCCCTCCCCCCCCCCCCCCCCCGTTATAAATTAAAAACACTTTTAAATATATTTAACACCATTATAAATGCAGGAAGCAAAGCGGGGTTTGAGGTGAAGGCTGACAGTTGGAAACCCCCCATGTAATAACATCGTGCCCCCTGAGGGGTCCTGATCCCCTGTTTGAGAACCCCTGTGTTAGACAGTCTCTTAGAGGTATCAAAGATGGTAATAAAACTGTCCTTTCTTGGAAAAGAGAAGAAGTGTGTTGAGATGAACCCTGGGATATTTTCTTTAGATCTTGGTCTGACTTTTTTGGAGGTTGCAGATGAGTCTCCAGGTGTTTAGGACAATTCCCAAGAGAACGAACCATTTGGGAATGTAGCAAAATATCAGTTTATCTGTGTTAGAATTAGTGAAAAGTAAACCTCAAAAGATTCAAAGGTTTGGTTTGGATATGCATCCAAAAGTTCATATATGATTATCAAAATTATTAAATCAGCATTTAGCACATAATGATATCTGAAGGTACAACAGCCTTGACCTATACTTAAAATAGGAGATATCTGTGGCTTTGCAAATACTGATTATTTTTTTTAACCAATCTCTCTGTGACGGGGTGTGCATACCTCTCACTGGGTAGGAAAGGGTTAATCCCACATTATGGGCGGAAGAAGTCCCACCCCTCAGACCATGCTAGGCATGCTCCAACTGCTGCACTAGTATAAAGGAAAGCAACCCAGCTTAGTCTGGGCTGACTGCCAAGGAGGAAGGATGTTTGGTGGAAACTCCAGCCCAGGAGTCATTACAGTCCTTGCCTGTGGGATCCAGAGATCCCGGACCAGGGACCTGTTGCCATCGGACTCCCAGGGAGTTACCTGCACCAAGGAACCCGGAGACCCCAATGCCTTATTGACTGCAGCTTCAGGAAGCCCAGTAGAAAGTGACCCAGGGAAGGTGAGTGAGTGATATCTCCCACCTGTGTAAGGTCAGTGTGTTGCAGTTGGATTCCCTGCTGACCCAGTGGCAGAGTGGTCTGCCACTATTAGGGCCCTGGATTGGGACCCGGTGGAGTCGGGTGGGCCTGGGTCCCCCTACCCTGGCCATCACCCCCATTGTTGGTGGCCCCCCAGATCTAGCCATTAGGCCATACAGCCCTGCACTTGAAGGCTGTTGTATTGACTCTGGCCTCTAGGCCACACTGCCCCGTACAGGGGGGTTGCTATATTGACTCTGGCTGCTAGGCCAGGCTTCCCTGCACTCAAGGGCCATGGTATTGACTTTGGCCACTAGGTCACACTTCCCTGAACTCAAGTGCTCCTGTATTGACTCTGTCCATTAGGCCACGCAGCCCAGAAACCAAGGGCCACTGCTTTGACTCTGACACTTGGACCTCATCATGGTGATGCCCAAGACAGTCTGGTAGACAGTAACCGCAGTGTCAGCACACCCACTATCCACTCTGACAGGAGATGGGGTGTGTATACACCGCCACACTCCTTACATTCTCTACCAGCACTCAGTTTCATTTACTCTTGCCCCATTCACTCTCCATGCCTCATCCCCTGCTTCTCCATCCCGCCTCATCAGTCACGCTCTGCACTGTTGTGCTTGCTTACTCATTCACCGTTCTCTCTTTGCTATCATTTCCCCGCTTCTACCCATCCCCTCATTCTCCACTCACTACTCTCATTCTGTATGTCCTTCCCTACCACCTTTGCTACCCTCAGTCCAAAAATGCACTCCCTCCACATTATTAAATGAACTCTAACATCTATCAGAACTGCTCCATTCACTCCATCCCTCCATGCTCACATCCTATCAACCCCACTTCTACTTTCCTATTCTGCCACTCACAGCTTTTATCCACCTCGTATTGCCCCATTTGCTTCCTCTCCCCTATGGGTCTCCTATCATCTCCATCTCCCAAGGCTCTTTTCTGTGAGCTCACTGGATCTCATTCACTTCTCCTCCTATCTCCTGGACCCCATACTTGTTTCTGTCTTCGCCTTAGAATTTCCCCCAGGAGCCTCTCTCTTTCCTCCCAGTTACTACTTATCCTCCATGGCTCTTGGTCTGACATTTTTACAGTCCCTCCCCACTCCTGAGTTTCCATTAGGGTATCCTTTCCTCCATTTAGAGCTTCCTCATTGTTTTCATTTTGTCATCTCAGCTTTCCCTTTTGGCCACAACAGGCTCCCACCTGATAGCCCTGCCTCATACTCTCTCCTTTACAATCAGCATCTTGTCACATTTCCCTTCTGCCCCAGCACACCCTCTGCTGCAAGCAATGTTAACACCCAATCCCCCCACCACAACGCATACACAGTTCCCACACTCTTCTTGCTGCAGGAGCTCTGAAGCATTATGCCCCTCTGCACTAGCTCTCTAGTTCCCAATCCTCCTTTAAGCATCTCCCCTGTCACCTTGTCCCTTTAATTACCAAGCCCAGAATCACCTTTGCCCCCTCGGGATCTGCTGAGCACACAGGATACTGGCCATGTGGCTGCCTCAGCTTTGCCTTCTCCTCTGCTCCCTGCTTCTATTTGTCCGGAGACATTGACAGCTAGAAGAGAAGGTTGCCAACTTGGAGAAAGGCAGGGTGGGGACTAGTACTCACAAGAGTGGACAAGAAGAAGTAATATCACAGCACCCCTTCTCGCCAGAGGCAGAAAATATAGGATTTTTACAGGTAGGGAGGAAAAACCCATGCTTGGTAAACTGGAACTCTGGCTGGGGAGGCTATGAGAACTGAACGGGGATGAGGTACAGCTAGCACAATTCTAAAGACAGCCCTGCACTGCACTGTCAAGTACCATTGGCTATGTGTTTAATGGAACCTGGACTTGGTGGCCCACATTCCAACAATCTATCATTTGTTTTTGTTCCAGATCAGAACACAAAGTCAAAATTTCAAAATTTTCTGAGGAATGGGAATGCTGGAAAATTTCAATTCAGATACTTCAAACAATTTTTTTCTGATATGGTCAAATTGTTTAATTTCAATAATGTCAAAACATTATAATATAAATTATTAAATATAACATGCATCTATTATATTAAAATTAATATAATATAAAAGTCAAAACAAAATTAGAAAGTTAAAAACTCATTTACTTTTCTATAAAAAAATTGTTTAAATGAACACATTTGCAGAAAACAAGCGGACTTCTATGAAGCTGCATTTTCTGACATTTTTTGTTCTGCTGAAAATTTGACCTGTTCTAATGTTTGACTCATTACAGACAGAGAGACACCTTGCAGCATCAGTAGTAGTTATAACTCAAGTAGGTTACTATTGATTAAGGTGCTGGAGAACCAGTGTATCCACACCCTGTATGGAAAGAACTCTGCTCAAATGCTTATACCACATTCACTCTGTATATTTTCTTCTGGGAAGAATTAATGGAGGCAGAAAGTCTGCAAACATTTAAAATGGATAAATGAGATTATTGAAGCAATTCCTATCCTACAAATGCAGCTTTTAGGGAAAAAATATTTACAGTGCTTAGGAGCACTACTGCGTAATCCAAACCACATTTTAAAATGAGGCACATGATATAAAGCTATATCCTTGTTTAACTGTGTGTATTAACAGGAAGGGCACTCATTGTCTTAGGGACTGATAATGAAAGACGCTTTTTAGCTCTGCTCATTGGTTAAAACCTATTTCCTCACGGTAGTGTCTGGACATCATTATATTTTAAGCACATGGCATAAACTATATAACGTTTCATACTAAAATATGTTAAAAGAGCATTAAGTTTGCAAATTTAAGTGCTCAAAAGTCAAACTGAATTAGAAAAATCAGCCTCAGGCAGACTGCAAGCTTAGAAAATGTTGGCCCAAATGGTAAAAGTTTGGCAAAACTACAAGGAACTCAAAAGAGGGGCTTATAATGGAAAGTGTTGGCAATCATACTTATAAAATGCATTACCAGCTCTACCTAAAAGACTCAGGCACAACTCCTTCCTGAGCTCTCCTTAAGGAAGGGAAGCTCCACATTATTCTCTTCAAAGATCCATGCCTAGCTTGCATAATGTAGCGCAGAAACGGGCTGTTTACATCTGAAACAGATTTTGTCTAGAGCTCAAGTTTGGGATCAGAGCTGAATCAAGGCTAAGTTTTGATTTGATTCAATCATGCAGAAACATTGTGAGCTACCCTCATGAGGTTTTGGCCACATCTAAACAGAAATCAGATCTCTTCCAAATTTAGCTATGATCTGGAACCACATCCATAGGGATTTCAATCTGGGAATTTAAATCTGAATTCCCTTATCAAATGCAAAGTTATTCAGAGTCAAGGTTCTCTTTTTTTGATTAAAAAAAACCATTTTTTTTCAAAAGCTGATATAATCTGTATGACTAAACATAAACATGGAAAGGGTGGGTAACTCTAAATATTTGAATGTCCTGGCCAGAGAGCTCTTATTATGTAAATGTCCCATTAGTATTATACTCCAAAGGTTCTGAGAATTTTTTCTGTGTTCAGCATTAATAAGTGGTTAGAACAACAAAATTTCCCAACATCATATGGGGATATATCTCAGGCCAGAAGAATGCAGCCTCAACGTGTGATACGTATTATGTCCCGTGGTATAAAATTAGATCACTGTACCCTGTTTCATTAAACTTTATGTCCAGTCAACAACCATTGCTTTTCTAGACTGCCTACAGCTTCTATCTTCCAACTGAAAGATATCAGAATTTAAACAAGAATATTTAAGGAGCTGAACACAGTAACTCTTAAATATTGATGGGTTCAACTTTTACTTTCTAGCAACTGGTCCCTTCTACATATTTTGATTTTTTTTTAAAGTAAACACCATTATGATTCTTGTTGCTGTGTGTTGGCTTTAATAAAATAGTGGATTTAGCACTGGTATCTGAAGTTGGTCAGATTAGACACAGTCTCAGATCCTTCAGTAAATTAATACAAAGCAAATCTTTAGCTCAGCCAGGGTCACTGAATTTTGAGCAGTGCTAGTGTGCTTTTAATGCAGTACCCTGAAAGAACAATATTGCTTTGTGACAGCATGTCCTTCCTCCTCTCCTTTTTGCTATTTGGTTCAGTTCTTTAGCAAAAGAACAAGTATTTGTTAGGGAAGTGTTTATAAAACATTGATGGCACATGAATGATCTTACTCCCATCAGCACAGTTCAAAGTAAAATAAATTAGGGATTTGGATGACGCTTTTACATGAGGAGTGTCTTCTTCCTTCAATGTATCAAAGCGCACCAACAATGCTTCTTATTTTTATTCTCTCTCTCTCTCTCTCTCACACACACACACACTTGTCCCTGAATTCCTGTAACTTTGGGTCAGTGTTTCAAGTGGTCAGTGTCACTTCAGGATCAACCTGAGGAATTTTCCCCATCCTTGTTTTGTGAAATGTTGGTTTACTCTTTTACGTGAGCCTTCATGGGAAAGTCCACACAGAAGTCAGAACCTGAGACAGCTAAGGATTAGGGTAACTGCTCAGAAAAGGAAATACTGGAATGACTAGCAGCATGTTTAGTAGAGTCCTGTAATGTAGGTAAACCTTGGAAGAGGAACTTTGCAGAACAGATCTAGGAAGAAGGCTGTTTCCATGGTTAGAGTCTGATATAGGGATTTGCTGTAGATGCTGCATGTTCAAAGCAGGATCTTTGGGTCTTTCTAGCTAAAATGAAGTCAATGGTACGTTCTGGTGTTGCAAACATCCTCCTCAAACACTCAAAGTCTACTAAGGACCGTTGCACTAGCCAGAGTGCCTATGATTGATGGCGTTGCACCAGGCATCATGTTTTGCTAGACTTATGCATTTATACTACTAAATATTTTTTATCTTTGTCTTCAGTAAACTATCTTCTTGGGGGACAACAAAACTAATATTGCCAATGTATTCACTGTCCCACGTGCTTGAAGAGCAACAGCTTTTCTATCCATATGACATTTTTGAAGATCATAAAACATGATTTTTAAATGGGATCATATAAAGAAAGTCTTGTGGGTTGTGGCTAGTAATTTTAGAACCAGATGTCATTTCTAGAGGATAAGGACTAGATTCAAGAAAAGACTTAGTGCCTAAATGCCACTTTAAGCAACTCCATCCCAGAATTAGGCTGCACTGGGATTCACAAAATCTGCCACCGAACCTTGTTGGTGCATAAACTTGCATGGCATCTAAATTTTGCAGTAAAAGTTCTATAGGTGCCTATGTTTCTGCCTCTGGGCATGCACACAGCAGCCCCACACTAGGTATCTGGATACCTAAGCTCCAGTGCAATGTACAAACCAGAGAAAAATAGCAATTCCTCCACTTAGCTCGCCCTCAGAGCCTGCTTACCAAACCTGCCCCCTCCTGTCCCCAGCAGGTTAGCTCACAGCATTTGGTGTGTGGGGGAATGATGATGAATGTGAACCTGAGGAGGATTGGGGTTTAGTACACACCCCTGGCCTTGGCATCTCCCATTGACTAGCATGCTGGCTTTTGTGAATCACATTCCAAGATGCCGATATCTCCCCATTCAATGCATAGGGAGCTTAGGCACCAAACTCAGGCTTTGTATAAACCAATGATTTTCTAGGCACCTAAAAGTTACATATGGTGATGCTCAGTGTTGCCACACCTAAGTTCCTTTGTGAATCTAGCCCTAAATGTACAGCAGGTGCAGGAAGAAACTATATCTTGAGAAATGTCTTTCATCAGTCAGCTAATGATGACAATTTTGAAGAGCAATCAGTGTAAACTTTATCTGTTTATAAAATAAAAGCACCTCAGTACTTTTACATGTGTCAGAGCAATCAAGCTGTACACATTAGCCCAGGGATTGGCAACCTTTGGCACGTGGCTCGCCAGGGTAAGCATCGTGGCGGGCTGGGCCAGTTTGTTTACCTGCCGCGTCTGCAGGTTTGGCCGATCACGGCTCCCACTGGCAGTGGTTCACCATCCAAGGCCAATGGGGGCTGCGGGAAGTGGCGCAGGCCAAGGGATGTGCTGGCCGCAGCTTCCCACAAGTGGCGCTGGCCAGTGGGAGCCGTGATCGGCCAAACCCGCGGACGCGGCAGGTAAACAAACTGGCCTGGCCAAACAAACCATGCCAAAGGTTGCCGATCCCTGCATTAGCCTGTGTATATATATAATCCTATTACTGTTACCCTCATCCTCCCTCCCCATCTTATTTTTGTTGTTATGCACACATCTTGCCATTTATCACACATCTTGCCATTAATTAGATTGTCAGTCTTCCACATCAAGGACTACATGTTCTCACTGATTTGTATCATACATAGCACAATGGGTGCTATCATAATATATAATATTAAACACTATATACATGGAAAAAAGCCATAGATGTTGATGCTGTCTTGCTGTGCTCTGAAGATATGTCCACAGATAACAATGCTTAAAAAAAAGAGTCAACTACAATGGGTCAATGCTGAAGCATTTATGATTTTCACAATGGGACATTACTGGATAAATACTGACAAAACCGTGGAGGAACCAGTTTGCTTTGTGTTATATAAATACAATATATATGAATGCTGTACATGGTAAGCATAAAAATGGAACCCATCTCGAATGCAATTCCATGGAACTCCACTGACTTCAGTGGATTTGTGCCCATTTACTCTCAGGCTAAATTAGGTACCTCTATAAAGGCGTGGGCCAAATTTTTAGAAAATCCATAATATTGACAATTCTGTGGAGCTGTGTTATTAATAATAGCATTTCCTGATTACCCCCTCCCCAACTGTCTCTGTGCACCTCACTTTCCCTTGGTACTTAATACAGAATTGTTGTGCACCCTGACATTCTTTTCTGGTTACTCTTTATATCTGGAACTCCTTATTCTTGTGCTCATAGAATCATCAGATCTTTATTCATATCCACCACCCAAACATACTTCTAACCACAGATTATATTCGTATTAATCCACAAAAGAATTATATGCATTTTAAAAATACTAGCACTGCCTTGAGACTATACCTTGAGACTGCCTTGAGACTATCTTCTGGTAATTCATCCAACCTACATAATCAGGATGATAAACCCCATGGGGAAGGCATTGTAGCTTTCAGTGTTTTAAACAGTGTTGAGCACACAGATGGTGCTCAATCAATAGTAAATGTGGATCATACTTTACTTTTCACTGCTTACTTTATCCACTGGAAACAATAATCTCAGCAGGAGGGAACTGTGGATTGATTCTGGTGGGAATTGATAGGGTTGGATCCTTCATTTACTCTGAGTTGACCTTCATGTTGTTGCTCAATTGATTTCAGTTGGAAAGGGAACAGTGATGACAAGAAATGTGGGTGGGGAGATTGATTTGAAATGAGGAAAGCACAGAACAATATAATACACAAAGCGGGGGGGAAAGATCAGTGACCAATTGAACCATAATGGAAAAAAAGGAAAATAATATTACAAATAAATGACAATTGGAAATGAAAAACAAAGTGAAAAATAACCCAAAAGAGAAAGGAGAGTACTGAACAGCTAAATGTCATCATTAACATTCACATAGGAACTGATAAATTAGTATTCTGTTGAAAAATCCCTTATTGTAATCCACAGAGTTTTCAGCTTCCTTATTTGGGAAAAATTAGTCTGACCATCCTCTCAAGAAAATTCTTAAATGATCTAGCATCATTAAGGCAAATTTCTCCTCTAATAGTGCACATGGCATTGTTCAATGAAGTTATTTTGTTGTTCCATTCAGGTTATTAACATGAGTGGGAGACCAATACCCATAAAAGACAGAAGAATGATGAGAAATGTACAGTGCTGAAACAAGGGCAAATAATTTGCAAATAATTCTTTAGTGAAAATTATAGTTTAAAGATATCTTGTTCTTCCATTTAAAAACATTTTATTTAATTTTAATATTGCTGGCTTTTTTTAAACTCTTGACTTTTAAAATAACTACTTATAATTGTATCTTAACAGATTTTGTCTGCAAATTCCCCTTACTAGAGATAATCAAATAATATTAATACAATAATTTATATGGGGAATTTTGTGAGCTTCTTCAAATAAAACATTTACATTTCATTCTACAGTATTCACTCAGCTTTACCCCCTGCAGTTTTGGCATCCAGTCCTGGGAGATTTCCTACCATACAACTTCATTTATTGGGTTGTCTTTCTGAATTCTAACCCTTTCCTTTCACACTCACACTTAGCAATTGTTTTCATAAAGATTTTCCTTCAGTAGCCAGAAGAGTGGAATGTGCTACAGTGTGCTCCATCCAAGAATACAGTAAATGAATGGATCTATTGGTTGGCATGGAATTTTGTACGAGTAACTCAGTTGGAATTCTTCCCTTGCATCCATCACAAAGCAAGTCAGTAAGAACGCCAAGATATCCGCGTAATGCACTGCTGTCATTCAGCCAGCCCAGTTTATGACAGTGACATTTCAAAACCAACTAATGAGCCTCAAAAATCCATTTATAATGTTCTGATTTGCCAAAAACATTGTTAGGTTTGTATAGTACACACCAGATATCTTGTTACTTATCTGCTCCAAAGCACGTCTGCAATTTTGTCACTACAAAGTGACCATATTAGTTCTGCAATGCAATGGAACTTATATGAGTTTGGGGAATTTGTTTGTAAGCACATAGAAATCTTAGGGGATATTACAATGTTAGTGTCTCTTGGAAATCCATGGGTTAGCGAGAAAAAGAAAAGGAAGTTTACTATTAAACCTACATAAATGCAAGATACCATTCTTGCTTGGGAGGAAATTAACTGTAAGAAACAGCAGAAATTCAACTATTTGAAATTAACATTCTTCCATCATGGGTGAGTGGCTGACCTTTAATGTGCAGATTCCCTATGATCCATATGGATCTACACACTGAAGAGCAATTAGCACATATATCACTTGGCTCTTCTCTGATCCTACTGTCTTCTCTTCTGTCCTGGAAAGCATAGTCCCTTCAAGCCTTCACTACTGCATCTTCACTCTGATTCCCCAATGAAGTTTCCATAGCACAGAATGGGATGCAGCACGAGTTAATACCTCATCAGGTTGTATAAACCTGACCCAGTCTCCCTAACAAGGTTGGGAGTGGAAAAATCAGAAGTACCCAACCATCTCCTTTGTCTACTCCCACCACTGTACTACTTCCTGTCTGTATCTCTTTATCCATAAAGCCCAAGCTTTATGGATACAGCATGCAGGAGCTTCCATGGGGCCAGGTTTGGGGTAGGATGCACCCATGGTATTATTCCTGTCTCCATTCTCCAGACACAGGTATAGAGGGGAGCAAGGGCCCTAAGAATTAAATATATCCTTTATTTTAATATTATTAGACAGCTATAAAGTCCTTAATCAAAACTCCCATTAAAACCTTTGGGTTTTGACTAAGAGGAATAGGACTGGGCCTATTATTATTATTAATTATTATTATTAGTAGTAGTACTTAGTCTCAAAGTGATTTATGGATATTAACTATTTAATCCTCCCAGAATTCCTGTGAGCTAGTTAATCATTATTTTTTTTCATTTTTGAAGATAGAGGTAAAGTGTACAGAGGGAGTCAGTGTCAGAGTTGGGATTAGATCATGCTTTTCTAATGAGAACTGCATAATTCTGAGTTTGGTACAGTTTAAACACAGGATTCAGAGGGTTGGTGCAGTTGCCACATTTCCCTGCATGCAGAAACTTCTGAGATACTATGGGAAATTCACTTACAGCTTGATTGAAAGCCCATTGAAGTCAGTGGAAGGCTTTGGATGAGGCCTTTACTGTACAATGAGCATTGGACTTCCACTTAACATAACTAAGGAAGAAAGGAATGTATTTCCCTCCCAAATTCTAAGCATGAATTTCTTTATTTCAGACTAGAATCATCAGAGATGAGAATTTTCCTGTTACCAGTTTTGAAAGAATTTTTATTCTGACTGGGGTTTTGCCTTGTTTTGTTAATTACTTTCTGAAGGAGAACTTACTCTGAGACAAAGTCCTGACTGAATATTTGCTAGAGGTAACTCTTTAAAAAAAAATCAATTTTCAATATACTATTTCAGTCCAGAAAGAAGGCATAAAATAGTACCATTTGTTTCATGTTCCAACAGTCTCTACCTCTAGAACAGAGTTTCCTTCAGTAAAGGAAGCCAACACAGCCCATTCACAAATTCTTTACATTTCTTGTGAAAGAATTACCGTTTCTAATTTCTAATGACTTTTGAAAAGCAGGTCAGATGCACTATCTTCAGTGCTAGTTTTCTAATCTTGCCTGTAGTAAGCTAATTACCCATCAGAGCCGAGAGTATTCAGCACTAGGACCTTTCCCAGGCTCTAGGCTGCACTCTTTCAATGTACACTGCCAGTCTATCAGCTGTTAGCTGGGCCTTGAACAACAGCTGCCAGCAACTGCAAACATCCGGCCTCTACTGAGAGGCATAAAGAGCCAATTGATAGGAACAAACTTCAGGATGCCTAGGGATGCCTGCACAATTACAATTTAATTCTTTCAGTTTTAATAGTCTTAATAGAAAGAGAGAGAATGAAAAGAAAAAAAAGGAGCTGATGTTACGATAAGCAGGGCTGTGATGTGCTGATATTACTTTCTTGGTTGCCTCAAGACAAGTGCAATGATTTTCTAAATGTTATTGATTTTTACTTGTATTTAATCCTTTCTGACCTTCATTTCCTAACTGTCTGCCCTTGCAAGCAAATTTCTGCAATACCCTGATAAGCTTCTTAGCAAAATGTCAGTTGACTGTAAAAGGGAGCTGATTTGTTTCCTTGTCACAGGAGTGCTAAACCAGTTATTCTGCCTCAAAGCCATCAGGTGATAGGGTAGATAGATGCTAGTCTTTCATTACTGCGACCCAATGCTGCTTCCAAACTGACCCTATTGCCTGTACGACTTTTAGTAATGTAGGAAATAAGTTTGTGATACAGCCTAAGAGTTTAAGTAAATAGCATTGCTTTCTATGGAGAGATCTCAGCAGAGGTTAATAGCACCAGGTCCGGTACTGAAAATAGAGTTTTTCAGTGAAATATTTCTATTGCTAATCTCATAAAAAAGAAAACCTGTTAATGTATTGCTCCCAGATATCACAAAATGACCGCCTTGTAGCTAATTGGTAGTAAATGTGATAACCTGGCTCCTGCTAGAGCTAATGTGGAATTGAAAGAAGTATGTTCTAACTGAATAGGAACAGATGAAATCAACATTTAGGTAAAGTTACATTAATCATTTAAACTGAAAAAAACAAGGAAATTAAAACTTTAGGGTCCTTTACTCTAATGGTTGTGCGAACTAGAAGACAGGCACCAAAGTATGAGCTAATAATGGAATGTCGCCCTTAACTTTGAATTTCCTGGCAGTTGATTGTCTGAGTCACAACTTTAACATTACTTAGATGCTCTTTTTTTATGTGAGTCCCCTTAAAGGATTTTTTTAAATAATACTTTCAATCTCTTACATAAACCTGTAAATACATATTGTTTGGGTATTTTTAGAAAGTTTTCCAGATTTGCAATATACTGTAGTTTCATTTGCGCTAAGGGACAAATCCAGCCACCTATTCCTTAGCGACAAGGGGACTCTTGGCAGCCAACCCAGTTCTGTTCCACTGTTTGGGGGATTGGGGGGGGAGGAGGGGGTGCTGCACACAGCTCATACTCCCTGCCTGATGCAGAACCCTATTCTGCATAAGCTATCTGCATGGGAGCAACAGGGGGTTAAGAAGGAAGAGCATGTGTAGGCCAGGAGCAGCGTGAGGCCAGGAAATCTGCTGAGCAGACACTCCTACCCTTTCTCTGTACACGTAGGGGCCCTTGGGCTGCAGTAGCCTCCTTGAAATGGATCTTTCTCTCCCCTACCCCAAAAAGTGCTTTGCCCAGCATCTTGCCAAGCCTTTTAGGCTGGACTCTGGATTTGCTCTTTAACAGGTGTTAAGTGGCCTGTTTTTTCAAAGGTGCTGAGTGCTGTGAGCTCTCATTGACTTAAGAAAATCAAGCCACTTTATTTAGGTGCCTAACTGTTAGCCTCCAGTACTTCAGGAGAACTTGGAAAGCTAAGCCTCCAGGATTGTGTCTGCTCCTTATGTGTCTCCGCAGTCAGATATGCTTAATTTGCTGCAAGCTCAACCTGGCTTCCAAGATTCAAGATGTGGTTTTTGTGCTTTATTCATTAGCACCAACAATAAAGATTTTATAAGCAGAGTTTAGCTGGTCATTTTGCTGATGATCCACAAGGAATCAAAAAGCACATGAGTCCTGAACCTGCAGTCCTTGTTAAGGCAAAACTGAAACAGCCATTGTCAATGGAAGTTTTGCCCACGCAAGGACTTCAGGAACAGACCATAATTATTATGCTTTGTAACTTTATTGTAATGATCACAAAGCCCAGACAAGAATCTTGATATTTTTCATTATGTTGGAATTTCTATTTTAGATTTCCAAACCAGATGGTATCATCTAATGATTACACTGCTCTAGATCCAAAAATGCTTCTGAAATAAATATAGTCAAACTTTACTAATTCTGGGTCACTGAGAACGAAAATGATGCTTAAAATTGTTGATTGGCTCTAGTTTTCAAGATATGCTATTGGGTCAGTATATATGACCCTTGACTTGGGAATGGCGGAGGATAAGTGAGTTATAAAGGGAAGGGATCTCAATTTAAACCAGAAATGACTAAAATACATCTTTGACTGGATCTATGAATAAATCTATGACTGGGTTTGGACATTACTTGCTTTTTAGGCAAAACAATGAATGATGAAATCTGAAGCTGGTATTGCATCATGCATGATATGAATTGCATCATGTTATTCCTAGAAGTCATGGATGATGCAATCATAACGAAGCTTACATCACTCTGCTGAACAAATTGCCCTATATCAGCTCTAGAAATCATACAGTGTCGTGCTCTCTTATTTGTCAGTGTTTGATTTTGCAAAGGGACACATTTCTGTTTAGCCAAAGTGAGCAGAGATGCCTCGTACTTGTGTGAACAGTGCAGATAACTTCTGCTATGTTTGTGGTGAAGTGACTTTTGCATCACAAAAGCGCAGTATAACTACTATGGTTAAGAAAGCCTATCACCTTTATTTTGGCTGCAAAATTGGAGATCAGGACAAGAGGTGGGCCCCACACATATGCTGCAACACTTGTGCAACAAATCTTGGCCAGTGGTTAAACAGGAAAAGGAAATCTATGACTTTTGCAGTGCCAATGATTTGGAGAGAGCCAACAGATCATACCAGCAATTGTTACTTCTGCATGGTGCCTCCAGTTGGGAAAGGTGTGTCAAAGAAGAAAAAGTGGACTGTGCAGTATCCAAACATTCCATCCGCTATACGCCCAGTACCCCACGGAGAAGGACTGCCAGTTCCTGATGCACCAGAATCATTCTCACTTGAGTTAGTCGAGGAAGAGGATGAAACTTCTGGTCCTGAACCATCAATGTCACAGGACCCACATTTTCTCCCATTCTCCTCCTCTGAACAACACCTCATAACACAAGGTGAACTGAATGACCTTGTCAGGGATTTGGAACTACCCAAGAGTAAGGCAGAGCTGTTGGGCTCCAGACTACAGCAGTGGAATCTCCTTGCAGGTGATGTTAGGGTTTCCATGTTCCGTGACCGTCAAAAGGATCTTGTCCCATTCTTCTTCATGGAAGGTGATCTTGTAGCCTGCAAGAACATCGATGGTGTGATGGCAGCCCTCAACATCGTTCACGATCCAGATGAGTGGAGACTGTTCATTGATTCATCGAAGATAAGTCTTAAAGCTGTTTTACTGCATAATGGCAATGTTTTGCCATCAATTCCAGTTGGTCATGCAGTCCATATGAAGGAAACCTATGACAACATGAAACAACTTTTGAGGTGCATAAACTATGACAAACATCAGTGGCAGCTTTGTGGCGATTTGAAGGTTGTTGCTCTCTTGCTTGGTCTTCAGACTGGATACACAAAGTACTGCTGTTTTCTCTGCGAATGGGATAGTCGTGCAAGAGATTCCCACTACATCAAGAAAGATTGGCCACTCTGACAGTCATTGGAGCCTGGGAGGAAAAGTCTTCAGCATCCACCACTTGTTGAATCAAGGAAGATTTTGTTACCACCCTTACACATCAAGCTAGGTCCGATGAAGAACTTTGTCAAGACCATTGACAAAACACAAGCAGCTTTCAAGTACCTCCGTGGAAAATTTCCAAGGTTCAGTGAAGCTAAGATAAAGGAAGTTGTCTTTGTTGGTCCTCAGATTCGTGAACTTCTTCAAGATGATGCATTTGACCATGCACTGCGTGGCAAGGAAAAGATGGCATGGAAAGCCTTCCAGTTAGTGGCAATAAATTTTCTCGGAAACAACAAGGCAGACAACTACAAGTTGTTGGTGGAAAACCTCCTCAAGGCATACAAAAGCCTTGGTTGCAACATGTCACTAAAGATACATTTTTTGCACTCTCATCTAGATTTTTTCCCACCGAACTGCGGAGCAGTGAGCGACGAGCACGGCGAGCGATTTCACCAGGACATTGCAACAATGGAGAAATGCTATCAGGGCAAATGGAGCCCATCAATGCTTGCAGACTATTGCTGGACAGTGACAAGAGATGCTCCATTTAATGAATACAAGAGACAAGCCAAGAAGTGCTGAGTAGACACTGAATAGGACTAAACTATGTACATAATAGTTTTTTGCCTTTTGTTTCATAATAAATTTTATTTATATAACCCTTTTGCTGATTTTGAAAGTGTTATATAAACAGGACAGGTGAAATATTATCATGTAAAGCAACCATAAACACATGAAAAGACCTAGGTTTACAATTTATGATTAAAACTCTACTATCTACACAATATACATAGACATAAAATGTAAAAACTTAAATGTCTTAGAAACAGTAGCCAATCCGTTGTTTCAATTGTCATATTTGAATTCAGCACATCAAAATACATAATAAATAGCACATTTTATCTCTGAAGCAGACGACTTCTCAAAAATTGTAGACCAGTGTTACCACTGGAAACTCTGGTTATTTATTCTGTACAGTATGGTTTTCTGTGGTCTAATTGACTTGATTTTCTGAAGTCAATGGGAGCTTTAGAGGCTCAGTCTTTTTGAAAAACAGACCACTTTAGGACTAAATTGTGATCTCCTCACTGACACTGGTAAGTTATATGAATGGTCCCATTTGCCTTAGTGAGCCAACTCCTAAAACTGCTGACCATTATTAGAAAGGGGTTCAAATCTGCCTCCAAATGTAATTTTATATATTTATTTGAAATTGTTTACTAGTCTGGATAAATTGTAGAATAGGTGAGTGAGTGAGCAAAATGTATAGTGAAATTACTGAATTAAATTTAACCAAAAACACTGTGAGGAGGCTATCCAAACATATAGGAAGATGTGATTTCTGCACCAAACAGTGTCTGTGTTTACATTCTTACAATGGCACCCATCACTGTGCTATCTGAGTTTGTAATAGAAAAAGACAAACAGATAGAGGATAGGGAAATGGAAGACCAGCAGAACAATCAGCGTGATGGTAGCAGGAGCAGGTCATTCACAGACTTTGAGGTCAGAAGAGTCCATCAAAATCATTTAGTCTGATGTTTGGCTACAGAATTAGAATCCAGGAGCCCTGACTCACAGACCTGGTGCTGTAACCACTCTAGACTCCCTTTTCTTCCTAGAGTCAGGGATAGAAACATAGGGGAAGGGAGTGTTTTAATATTGGTTTATATATTTGTTGTATGTATTTATTAAAACTTATTGTTAGGAGCTTTTTGGAGTGGAAGGGAAATTTGGAGTTGAAATGTGGGAGAGGAAGGGATTGTTGGAATAAAAAAAGGAAATGGATAAAGGCAAAGGAAGAGAAATAGGAGAATGAGATTGAGGAATTTTTTTGTGTTAGGAGAGGGTTGGATGAAGGGAGACCAACAGCCAATGGCAATAAAACTTACAAGAAGTTTCAGAACTGAGTCAATGAAAATGCCAGGAGGTGTGAAGGCTCTTCCCAGATGTTGCTGCTATTCTCCAAGCAGATGGTTACCCTAGCAAGTCCCTCTTTGTCTAGACATGACATGAGTAAGCAGGAAGTCTCTGACTTATTTCCTGCACCCTCAGTTGTAACTGGGACTGGCTGTTCTGGGAAAGGATCTCCAAGTATCTGGTGATTTCCACAGTCTGTCTCCTATGAGCTCATGCAAGCTACTGTTCTCCATATGACCCCTAACATTGTGCTGCCTTCTGCTAACTCACAAACCTGGGAGAACCTGACTTTTTTTTCTATGGATTTACTATAGCTGTGCACTGTTAACATTTCTATCCCAGTCTTTTGTGAATACTTCATCATTTTGGTCATTTGCTATGAGTTTTAAAGTCCTGTGTCTAACATAGGGCATGGTACAAATTATTAAAGGGCTTATCCCCAATATGACCAGTATTGCTAGGATGTTAGCTTTTGAACCTGATACACGAAGGGTCACTGCATTGAAGCACTTAGTCACCATGCTGATGGAGATTAACAACTTTTACTGAAATCCCTTAATGTTTAGATAGCAGTGCAAAGTTATTGTTAAGACATGCAGAAATGCATTTGGACCAAATGGAGCCACATATATTTTGTAAATATACAGGAAGAAAGCTGCAGCTTTTTTTAAATGTAGGTTGTTACTTCAGCCTGACCCATTAAGTTTTCTAAACTGAGGCTTGTGGTATTTGGCATCAATTCTTCCGTTCTTTTGATAAGTACCTAAACAGGATGTCCTTGCAAATTAAATGAAAAACAGTCCTGGAAGATTTCCTCCCTCAGGAATAAGTATTAAGACTGGCAGATGGCTTAAGTGGAAATACACAGGAATGCACTTTAGCCAGTCCTTGAAAATTGTTCCAGCAGATATTACTAGGTAGATTCATGAAGCCCTGTCAGGCATCCTTCTGCATTGAGTCAATTTTTAATGACCCCAAGCTTGAAATAGTTTTAATTTATTTTATCCAAATTGTTGCAAAACAACCGCAATCTAAGAAGCAAAATGTAAAAATAACCTAAAGTAATGATATTCTCAGATTATTTTGTACCACAGGAATGGTGTTTCTTGGGGCTGAAGCTTGTGGATATACCCTAGCTAGTAATCATCTCAGAAAACCTGAATACAAGCTCTCTAAATCTTTGGACTGCATCTGCAGTTAAGTGCATATGCACGTGTATGCGCAGTCACACATGTTTGCACTATACATACATACTTTGTATGTGCAGATGTGAGATAGCCATAAACGGTACAGACATGATGTAGATTCATTTATTTATGCACCTTCGTCTATCTTACCTGATCTCTACCTGCAAATCTTTTCCCCATGAGACTGCTACGAAAATTATTAGGTATAGAAATGCTGTTTTAGAGCTGCTTTAAATTTATTAGTTTAACATTTTGTTCCCCTCCGAGTCCTGCACAGTTGGACTGATGGGGTGAACTTCCAGCTATGTTGCAGTCAATGAGAGAATTTTGTCATTGCATTCATGGTAACTAAGGGCCCTGCCTTTACTGGTGGTGGGAAGGGATGTAGTCCTTCCAGTGCAGCAGAGAGCATGGCTCTGGCACCTCCAGGATGGAGCTACACTTCATAAAACTACACTCCAGCAGCTCTACCTTGTCATTTTCTGAACTTCATGGATGTCTACACTGAGGTGTGATTCCCATCACAGGTAGATAGACTCGCATGGGCTCAGCCTAGGCAAGTGCACTAAAAACAGCGGTGTGGACTTTGCGGTATGGTTGTGGCTTGGGCTAGCCCCTCAGCTCACATCCAGGAGATCAGGTGGGCTTGGGCGCAGGTGGCTGGTGGGAGCAGTTTGGCTGGCAAGGTTGCGGATTGGCTGCAGGGGGCTTTTTCCTGTCAGTTGTGATTAGTGGGATGCAGGAAGGATTGCAGCTGAAAGGGGGGCAGATTTGTTCCATGAGGTAACCAGCCTGAGTAGTATTATCCCCTGCTACCAATTGCCAGGGACAGAATGGAAGGTGGGGGATTTAAAATGGATGCCAGGAGTGTGTGTTCCCTGTGTGGGGACTAGTTTTCTTTTTCACATGTGATGTGAGGAGGAAACTTCAGGTCTCATCCCACCCCTTGCTCTGCAGCAGTCCTTCTGACTGGAAGAACAGAGCAATGTGACACATCACACTCTAAATGGGTGGCGTCAGCAAGAATAGCCTTAGCTGTGCTCTACAGGATGGGAAGGATACTTGCCTGGTAGGAGCAGGCAAAACGAATGGAGTGGGAGAAAGAGTGCATGTGCGGTGGGTGCATTTCTGCAGAGCTTTGGCACTATTGAATTTAGCCCTATGTCACTGGTGGAGGGAAACAAAAAGTAACTTAAAAAAAAAAGTTAAAATCACTCCAAACATTTCTTAATTTGTTTCTCTTTCTAACACATACAGCATAGAAAGAACAGATGATCATGGGTTACAAAGCTTTTACTGGCAGTCATTTGAGATAGTTCCCTTAACTCACCCAAGACTTGGCCAAACTCAAAGGTAGTAAGGCAGTGGGAAGGTTTTTGCTGCCCTTCCCGTGCATTTGCATGTGGGACAGGAACATTTTCAAGCCCTGCGCTGTTGAAAGCTTGACATACCAACTCTTTTGAACCATGATCATACTGGCTAATACTACGGGACAGTGGGCTATGCATGCTGCAGTACTCACTGCCTTAAAACAGACTTTCTGAGTAGCAGGATTATTTCTTTCACATCATCTGGAATCTGAAGAGCAAACAGCATGCACATGTGCTTCGATCTGCAATTTAGTGCAAAGGTTAAATTAGTGAACATTATGCACATAGCTACTTATCATGGAAGCACTGATAATGGCATCATAGTAAAGGCAGCACCAGGATTTTCCGTATGAGCCCCAATATTTATTTATTTGGTTTGTTTTATACACAGGGCACTATCCTGTTCCCATTATATTTAAAGGCAAAACTTTTACTGACTTCCAAGGGAGCAAGATAAGTGCCTGTAGTTAATCCTGTACAGTACTTTACATCAAACTCAATATGGGTATTTACTGTAATGTAATGTAGTTGAAGTAAGTGTAGAATTCATGTTAGAAAATGTATGTTAGAATACTTTAATATAAATGTCTTTTTAAGGTTTGGAACTGTGCTGTGGTGGTCCAAGGGACACAGCTCTCCCCAGCAGAGAGTGGTCCAGAAGAGTTTGGTGCACCTGGAAGATTCTCTAACAATGGACTTGTGCAATCTGTGTATTTTGCTGGACAGCAGCAAAAGTTTTAATAAAATGCTCCAGTTTAAAACTGCACCCTGATCCAAAAATGTGGCATAAAATAGGTCTATTTCTTTAATGTGCCATACATAACAAAGGTATATTTTGTTCTGCAGTGAAAAGCATAGGGCTATACCCTAAATATAGGGCCAGCTGTGGGTCTTGAGGGTAGGTATGTTGATTTGCTCTTGTAAAATGGCCAAGGTGCACTAAGATGGTGTGACATTGAATTTTTTTAAAATAAAAAATCAGCAATGAAACACTTGTGATGCAGCGGGGGCAATCCCACATGGGGAATCTCATTTTTCTTTCACTCCAGTTCTAGCCCTATGTAACTCTCTACTGACTTCAGTGGCGTTACTCCTAGTTTACACAGGTATTAATAAAAGCATCATGAGGCATAAAGAATTATATGGACAGTGCAAAGAGGAAAAAGTTCAAAATAGGTCTCATTTTAGTCAACTAGAAATAATCAAAAGTCTGTTTAAAATTGGAAAATGTACATTTTTTCCTAACAATGTGAACTTAATTTTACTCACAGTAGTTTATATAAAAATATATGTGAGCATCATGCAGCTGGAATAAAGATCCTGATTTAAAGTTTTTGCTGCTGCCAGCAAGAACTTTAACTCTCTCGAAGTTTACAACACATTTGGTTTTTCTATCCCAGCCTCATAAACTGGCATAAATACATTACAACAACTGCAATCCAATAAAGAAGGTAAGATGGACCATATTGTGATGGTAGATGTGAAATGGAATCTTAATAAATTTTAAAAAGGTCTTTGCTCAGACTAGAAAAGGAGACTTGGGGGGTGAGGGAGAAGTATATTTTGGAGCACACAGAGTTCTATAAATGGACAGTTCTTTCACTTGCTGGAACAGTGAACTGAGAACAGGGTGGCTAAGTCTAAACAGCTGAATTGTTAAGCAAACTTATTTCATTAGGTGGGTGCATGTGGTTTCCAAAGGAAGCTCAGGTTTATTTTAACTATAAAATCAATTTTAATTGTAACAAAAGAAGCTCTTAATAGCATTCACTCTTAGGATTTTTCCTGGTCAATAATATCCTCACTGCTCTACATCAGCAAGAGCAGCATGTGGGGTGGAAAGGAAATTAGCTTGTTTGTTCAGGGGGACATTTGTGGGTGTAGGGTAAAATCCCTTAGGGAATGCTACCTGATTTACCAGCACCAAAAATAATGGATTCTCTCTCTCCAGCCACATCACACCACAGATTCAATCTTTTTATTTTTTGTGACCAAGAGACTCTTTGCATTTCCTAAAATCACATAGTACTGCAATATGTATAATGACATTTCTTTATAGTTCTCAGGGCTGGTCCCCACTTAGTCCGGACTTCGGACTAAGGTACGCAAATTCAGCTACGTTAATAACGTAGCTGAATTCGAAGTACCTTAGTCCGGACTTACCGGGGTCCAGACGCGGCCGGAAGTCTCCCCCCGTCGACGCCGTGTACTCCTCTCGGAGAGCTGGAGTACCGGCGCCGATTGTGGGAACTTCCGGGATCGATCCGGGATCGATTTATCGCGTCTTAACCAGACGCGATAAACCGATCCCAGAACATCGATTGCGTGCCTCCGGACCAGCCGGTAAGTGAAGACTAGCCCTTAGTTGTAGAGAGAAGATCAAGTTGACACTAGTTTTCTGTGACTGCGATCTGTGAGTGTGTTGAAGGTAGTGGAGTAGATACTAGTAAATAATAACAGCACTGAACATCTATATTCATGCACATCTTGTATGCTATTTGATTCCTGTTGTAAATCCCAATTTACAGTTCTTAGCATTCAAGTGCAAGCCAGTGGTCTGAATGAGCTCTCCCCTGCCATCTATTGATAAATTGGAGGAAAAGACCTCATGAGCAGGACTTATTTGCATAAACACTCCTACTTTGCCAAGATGATCAATATACACATCTGCCTTGTCACAGTGATCAATTTTGGTTGATTTGGGTTAAATTCACTTAAGTTTTGGACATAGGAGTAATGAAATGTTGTTATCCTTATTGCATGACTAAAGAGCAGCAGAACTGCACTTAACATGCCCTAATTGAGAGATCACCATACCTTTATCCTGATTCACTAAGCATGGGTAAGGCAGTGGTTCTCAGAGCCGGTCCACTGCTTGTTCAGGGAAAGCCCCTGGCGGGCTGGGCTAGGCTGCTTTGTCTACCTGCCGCATCCGCAGGTTCAGCTAATCACGGTGCCCACAGGCTGCGGTTTGCCACTCTAGGCCAATGGGGGCTGTAGGAAGTGGCAGCCAGTACATCCCTTGGCCCGCACCGCTTCCCGCAGTTTCCATTCGCCTGGAGCGGCAGACCGCAGATAGTGGGAGCCGCAACTGGCCAAACTTGCAGACGTGGCAGGTAAACAAACTGGCCTGGCCCGCCCGGGGATTTTCCTGAACAAGCAGCGGACCGGCCTTGAGAACCACTGGGTTAAGGGGCTTCAGCCAAATGTAAGTTAGAGGGGGTTGGTGTTCTTACTTACTAGCAAGAATTCTGCTTAAGGGGCCTGTATGCCACTTGATCCTTCCCCTTGTAGTGTCTAAAGACAGAGCCTGAATAGAGTGAATTAAGAGTTCTTGTTTTGTCTTACTCATCACTAGTTCTGAAACTGCTGATAAGGTGGTTCAGGGGCTGAGCCTAGGTGGTTGTGTTGTGGTGAGAGGAGGAAGTAGTAGTGAGGTTCCCTACTACCCAGTGGCATCACTAGTGCTGAAATCATTATGAACTGGGCTTGATAGATACTCAGAACATGGCATTGTAGCTAAAGACAGCATGGTGAGAGATGCAGCATCAACATCAAAGGTGGCCCCTACTCAGCCAGTCCTAAAGTTGTAATTATTTGTAAGGGGGCTAGATGGATGTGGTGCTGTAGAACTGGACCAGACCCAGGACACAGCAGAACAGAGACAACAGTGGTGAGAAATGGCAACAGCGAGAAGCAGAGGCATCATTTGCTCACCCCCAGAGGCTGGAGGTGAACCATGTGAATGCACACCCTGGACTCTGAGACTTTGCTAACCTGAGACAACAAACTGTGAGTGGGTTCAGCAGAGGGAACTGGGGAGTTGTGTGTTAAAGAAATATTTGTCCACTGGACTTTCACACCTCAGATGGGAAACTGAGGCAAAGGACTACCACCCAAAGCACTGTGGGGTAGGTGTTTCATTTATTCTATGTGCACTTTTAAATCATTATTGCAGTGTTTTCCCAAATGAATACTGTGTTCCCTTTTCCCCCTTAATAAAGTTTTTTTTTCTTTTCTTGTTATTAGACTCAGTACACTCAGACCACTCCTGACTGAGCCCCCCACACTTGAATCCCCACCCCAAAGAGCCCCACCCCTATGCACCTGGACCATCCTGCTGAGCACCCCAACATCTGGACCCCCTCACCCCACCAAGAACTCCCTCAGCACCCAGATCTCCCTGCTGAGCCCGCCACACTCACCCTCCCACCGAACCCCACATCAAGATATCCCTGCTGAGCCCCAACCATCTTCACCTGGACCACACTGCAGAGTCTCATTGCCCCTGAACCTGAACCCGCCCAATGAGTCCCAGTGCATCCAGATCCCCCTCGCACTCAGACCCCCTACTGAGCCCACACCCAGATTGCCCCATACAGAACCCTCTCAACCCCATACCTCGATCCCCCCACACTAAGCCCCTCCATACTTGGATCCTGCCAGGCTGAGCCTGGTATGCCTGGCACAGAGGGACTGGGTGTTTCAAGGGCAGGCCCGGTCCTTGCGTTGTGTTGGGTGAAGCCTCACTGCCGAGTCCATGTCCTGGGGGGGAGGTGAAAGGGGACTGCAGGGTGATTTCCCACCTCCATGCAGCCAATGGCCTGTGCTTCCCACTGCCATGCTGGAGCCTCCACATTTATTTATTGACAAACAAAATTTTCAGAATTTTAAAATATCACATGCAGAATTTTTGCAAATTTTTTAATTTTTTTGGCACAGAATTTTTTGGTGCAGAATTCCCTCAGGAGCACATAATTATAGAATAAAATTCATTTAGCTCAAGTAATTCCTTGTGTAACTTCAGGGAAGTCAATGCAGCTAAGATTTAAACTAGTTATGAATGAATATCAACAGCTAAAGGGAGTTGGTTCCGATTAGGTTGATGCTTAGCAAAAGTTCTCAACTATTCAAAACACTTGGGTCTGTAAACCTGGACTGGAAAAATCTGTGAGACTTCTGATAGTTCTTGCTTCCATTTCAGCCATAAATACCTTGAGAAGAGTCCTTTTGAGGGGCACTTCAGTACTTCATTTCCTGTACTGGCAAGGACCAGGAAACTGCAGAGTGCTGTGAAAATGAGGAGAGAGGGAAAAGTTAATTTTAAAAAGAAACAAAAACACAATGCCCAAAGGATTCCATTTAACTGAGCTTTGAGATTTAATTCAATTTGGTTCTTATTTTATATAGTTCATTTCCCCCCCCTAAAGCTAGGTGTAGGTATTTGTACTTGACAGGCAAATAAGAGGACAGGTACTTAATCGCATGTCTAAGTTTAAATTTGTGACAAGTCCTACTGACTTCCATGGGACTACTTGCATGCTTAAAATTAGACACCCACTTAAATACCTTGATAAACTGGGGCCCCTGTCATGGGGAGCAAGTAGTGATCTTTGTAAAATGCCTTGTAAATTGCTGTAGGAGAGCTCATTGTTATTATTGAAGAGGCCTGATTATTCAGAGTGTAGGTATTCATTCCTTTTTGAAATGCATGCCCCTTTAAAGGTGTCTTAGCCAGAGAGGAAGGCATAAAAAATCATTAATTGCTTTATCTTGGTTATTGAACCATGACGTCAGATCACAGAGGGTGGGGACACAAAAGAGGAGAGTAGTAAAAAGGACATGAAAGGGTAATTTTAGCTAGATTTAAAAAATGTTTACTACAATCATGGATAGGTGTGGGATATCAACAAAGAATGCCAAGCAGTTCATCCATCTCTAGCTTAAAGCAAAAGGAACATGAGTGCTGTGAGGTCTCATAGCTTTACTGTTTCATATTAATTTGAAAAACAGTACCATTGATTTGTGCCCTTTCGTTTCCACAAAATACGTTTTTACGATGAAAAGATGATATTTTAGGTTATTTTTTGTTTGTATAAGCAAAATAATTATGAGGCATGGCAGTGCCTTTTAGGTGTGTAATAATTCACATTTAAGTGCTATATAAATACTTGACCTTAAGGCTGATGCCTAATAATACATTAAACATAAATAATTGCACAATAATTTATGCTCTGAGTTGGATTGCTGCTTAATTACCAATGTTACTTTATAATTAAAATACCTAGTGTCTTGCACACTGCTGTAAATTATTTCAAATCATCATCCCTTTCATCAGCCTAACTATCACCACTCAATATAAGTTTTCATGTAGACCAACCTAAAACAGTGTAGGTTATGCAATAGAATGCATACACCACTGTATAAATACAATAGAACAGTTAGTTTACTTTTCAAATGTAATAGTCCAAGGCTCCGATACTAAAACAACCCCATGCAGATAAACCATTGCGCTCCCCTGGAGCGCCACTGAAGTCAGTGGGGTGCATGGGGTTCCAGGGTCTGCCCCCATGGAATAAGTTGCAGTTCTAAGTGTAGAACAATGATAGGACCTGATCAAGCATCCATTGAAGTAATTGGAAAAGCTCCCATTAACTTCAGTGTACATTGAATTGGGCCCATAATGAGCTGGAGACTAACAGAAACATATGAATTGGCAGGCAGACTGTTTTTCTCTACAGAGTTTAACTATACTGTAGATTGCATAAGCAATTTAAGTAGCATTTCACTCTGTTATCTGTAAAATCTGTGTAAACATTCTTCAGAACAAAAGGTACTTTTGTCTTAAGAAATAGTCCAGGAACACAAATTAGGACAGGCATGCTATTGTCACTGATGCAACAATGGCTTCAAACAATATAGCCTAATTGTTTGATTGCTTTCCAAACTAAAGGCAGAGGTATAATATACAGTAGTGGAGCTATGTTCGGTGTTGTAATATTTTATTTTTGAAATATTTTTGCAGAATACAACTACTGTTTATTCATTTGCTGCCAGATTCTGATGTTCTCACTCGCTCTGTAAACTATCCATTCAGTTAGCGAGGTGATTTGAGAGGACGTTTCAGGTTGCTGTGCACATAAAATGAGATTCACGGTGAACTGTCTGCCTTAGAGATGGCAGATTGCACACTCAGCAGGTAAATGCTATGCATGGATGACAACTTACCTTGCAGCAAACTTGTGGGAGGGTTTCTCAGACCTCTATGAATGAGGACAGGTCCAAAGGAGAACTGGTTCTCTCTAAAGGGATTGGGGCTCAGTTTCACTTGTGCCAGGTTTGGTGTGCCTCCCCCTGTGACATTGCACCCCATATGATTCTATGAAAATATGCTAATGAGTGTGAATAAAATGTAACTGGAATATGCTTCATGCAAAAGGTCTCTTGTAAGGTTACCATTACAGTCTATTGAGTGTGGTTATCCTATTTGCATAAATGTATCACTCTTGTATCTGAGATCCTATTGTTGTTATGCAAAGTGTGGGCCATTAATGGTGGTTTAGAAACTTGATGGCTCCCATCAACTAGGACAATTGACTGTAGATGGCTCTGTTTACTTGCAAGCCTTCCTGTGAGTCAGGCTGGGAAGAATGAAGGCTTGGGGTCTCACAGGACATGTAACCATGTCATCTGGTACTGGAATCCATCTTTAACCTGGTGTTTTTCCATTTAGAAGTAGGGATGGGGACCCAGAGAGACAACAGATTCCCACTTTGTGCCAAAGCTATAAAAGGGGGTGGAACAGAACAAAGGGGGGTGCAGTCATGAGAAATCCCCTTGCTTCCATCTGAGCTGGAACAAGGATTGTACCAGGGGAAAGGATTGGGCCCAGAATAGAAAGGAGTCTAGTCTATGAAAGAAGCTTACTGGAACATCTCTGAGAGTGAGGTTTTATCTGTAATCAGTTTCTTACTGTATTAGGCTTAGACTTGCGTGTGTTTGTTTTATTTTGCTTGGTAAATTACTTTGTTCTGTCTGTTATTACTTGGAACCACTTAAATCCTACCTATTATATTTAATAAAATCACTTTTTACTTATTAATTAACCCAGAGTATGTATAAATACCTGGGAGGGGGGGCAAACAACTGTGCATATCTCTCTATCCGTGTTATTGAGGGCGGATAGTTTATGAGTTTATCCTCTATAAGCATTATACAGAGTAAAATGGATTTATTTGGGGGTTTGGATCCCATTAGGAACTGGGTATCTGGGTGCTAGAGACAGGAGCACTTTCTAAGCTGTTTTCAGTTAAGTCTGCAGCTTTTGGGGGACGTGGTTCAGACCTGGGTCTGAGTTTGCAGCAGGCTAGCATGTCTGTCTCAACAAGACAGGGTACTGAAGTCCCAAGCTGGCAGGGAAAATGGGCTCAGGGGTAGTCTCAGCACATCAGGTGGCAGTCCCAAGAGAGTTTCTGTGACCCAACCCGTCACACCCCCAGTGGAGGGAATGCGAGGTCAAGAATTGCATGACAGGGGACCATGTGATTAAGAACCAGGCCAGTTAGGAAATAAGGGCAACGTGTGGTCACACTGAGAAGAGATTTCAGGGAGAGCAGACCTGGGAATGAGATGCTCTGTTAAAGAGCAGGGGACCAACCAGGAAAGGTCCAGTGAGGAGGCACTGATGTAGCAATCTGCGTGGAACTTGGAGGGAGAAGCACAGGTTGCTGGAGGAAAGAATTTGGAGGTGCCAGGAAGTTAGGCTGTGCACATGGATTGAATGCTAGCTGTAATTTCAGCATCTCTGCAAATAGTTCTATTAATGAAGAGCCACTTTACTTTTAGAAAAACGTGGACTCCTCTAATGTTATAAAACAACGGGGAAGGGAAGATAGGACAATTTGAGAGCTCAGTTGTTTAGGATCCCAGATCCAGAGGCCCCTAGCAGAGAGGGATATGCCCACTCCCTCCCTCTCCACTCCCCTGCCCCAAGCCAAAACACCTGTTAACAAGGGAAAGAAGGGATTAGTGGAAGAGCCTGGGAGGGGTGGAATCTGAGCCCAAGAGAGAGACGGTCATGGAACAGGATGTACCCTTGGAGGAAGGGTTGTGCCTGTAAAGAGTCTGGGATGGAAGATTGGTTTTGTGTTTTCCTTTGGACTTTGATTAACTTGGGGGGAGGGGAGAGGAGGACTTTGTGGCTTAGACAGAAGGCTTTGTAGCATTCATGCTACAATGCAGTACAGCATGAGAGCTCCATAGGAGCCTACAAGCCTGTGGATGACTGACTGAGTGGGGAAACTGAGACACCAGCCTGATAGAAACTCAGGCAGCAGATGGGCCAGATACCAGACTGTGTAGGTCATTTCTACAGGAGCACAAGTGACAAGTTTTGGAGGGGTGGGAGGGAATTTGAATTGGGTGAAAGTGTGCCCATGGGGTAGATCTACAGTGCCCAATAGGAGACAGTACAGTGTAAGTACCATTTACAAAAAGTACATACTGTGTGTAATTTGGTGCATGTGCTGGTAGAGGTGATAGATGAGTGCCCTCAAGCCCTTTCACTCCCCCCACTCCGGGGAAGAGCTGAGAAAGGAAAACAAAGAAATCAGCTGTTGCCACCAGCTAATTAAAAAACATATGCATAAACCCTCTTAAGACACACAAAAATCCAAATCCTGTTCTTAAAAAAAGGTAAATTATATTAAAAACAAAAAGAAAGAAAATACATCTGAAAACTCAGACTATTGCTAGATTTTTAAAAAGCAATTCCAAAAATTAAGCACCCAAAATAGTTTTCTGGAGGTTCGGCTTAAAGGTTACAAGCAAGTAAAGCATCTGGGGTTAGCACAGAGGAATCCACAAGCCAGAAGAAATAAACAAAATAAACCTAATCACATCAGCCTACACATTTTCTGATCTACTTACATATTTGGGTTCCAAATAAGCAATTCTAGGTATGATTCTGATGATTTTCATACCTGGTCTTCAGCTTCTCACAGCATAACTGCTACTCTGTTCCCCGGAGAACCACAACACACAGACAAAGGGACGTTTTTTCCCCAATTTTAAAAAGTTCTAGCACTCCCATTGGCTCTTTTGGT
Organism: Chrysemys picta bellii; assembly: GCF_011386835.1. Lineage (NCBI taxonomy): Eukaryota > Metazoa > Chordata > Testudines > Emydidae > Chrysemys > Chrysemys picta. The sequence goes on along the minus strand of NC_088791.1, from coordinate 271,609,873 downwards.
CAGGTGCTCACTCACTTCCCTTTGCATGCAATCAGACTTTTTAACTTTTTACAGGTAAAGCAAGTAGAGAACAGCTACCAAGAGGGATTCTATAGCAGGGGTTCCCAAACATGGTTCCCAGCTTGTTCAGGGTAAGCCCCTGGCGGGCCGCAAGGTGCTTTGTTTACCTGAGCATCCACAGGTATGGCCATTCACAGCTCCCAGTGGCCGCGGTTCGCCGTTCCCGGCCAATGGGTGCTGCGGGAAGCGGCATAGGCTGGGCCACATACAGAAACCCAACAAGCAGAGTAACCCTGTTATAGTAATTCAAAGGACTTGTATTTGCATGGTGGTCATAGTGGCGCTTTACTGATGAGTTCACTATGTGCTAGATGCTTTCCAAACATGGAAGAAGGATGGTCCCTGCTCTGAAGAGCTCCCTCTATAAGGACAGCCAGCCAAGTAATTGGAGGTTAGAAAAGGGGAAAAGCAACAGATACATTGTGTAGAATTCAGTTCACTGTAAGCAGCTCAGCAGAAGTGGGTCTTTAAGAGGGACTGAAATGTGGACTTAAGCAAAAGGCATTGCAGAGTTCATAGTAAGACTCATGATTAACTTGAGATTCATCCAGACATACTATTTCTTATGAACCAACGTACTAAATTAGTTCTGATTTAGGTGTCTTTAGATTAAGAAAACTACCAACTAGCAGGATTTTCTTAGAAAGATGAGGCAAAAGGGAGGACACTCACGTCCAGAATGTAATTTTGTTGTCATCTTCATATGATAGCATTAGAGGTTAAAGTAAGGGGAAATGGAGAAATACATGGTTCCTGCTCCTCTGCCAAAAACAGAGGGAGAGCTCCCACCTCTCTCATTAGCTTAGGAAAGAAGCACTCCCACACATCTGCCCTTCCCACCAGGTTAATGTGAGGAGAGCTCCCCCTTCTGTTCAAAAATGGTCAAAACATTTCAAATTTAACTTGTTATTTATTTATTTAGGACAACCCCCCAAAAACAACATACTTTTGTATTTTCTTTCTACCTCACTCCTCCTTCAGTTGCAATAGGTGAAAATGGAGGACAAAGCTGAAGGGGGGGCACAAAAATGTAAACATTTTCTGTACAAATACTTGCCCCCTCCTTCCAAAAAGAGTGTAACCCCCCTTTCCTTCATGGGTTACCTAGAAGCAGGCAACACTCACTTGTGTGAAACAGGTCCTGAAGTTGTCCACAGTAAAGGAGATCCTGAGTACCCCAGTGGTGATATTGGATAGGTGGAAATCCTCCATCCTCCCCTGTGCTGCAGTCCTTTTACTTGTATAGGAAATGAAAATTGGTGGTCCATCTACCTGGCTGGGACTGGTACACACTCACTGGTATGCTTTGGGAACCTCCAGGAATAAACCTGAGCTAATCTAGGCAAGGGGTTTAACTTAAATGTACCAGTTATAAACAATATACAACCAACATACTCTTAGATTAAATACATTTTTACTTAACAATTTAGAAAACCATGATATAACAGATTGAGGTTTATTAAAATGGAACAACCATGTTAAATCAATAGGGAGCATTTCAACAAATCAATTAATAAATGCAATTTACAGTAGTAAATGAAATGTAACCAACTTGCATTTACACTGGGACCATTTATCTCATCACTAGTGTGCACTCCTTTGAAGGTCAGAGTTCTAAACATTTGCTTGTGTGGGTGTGCTAGAAAATCTGGAAGCTGGGGACAGTCGGTCCAGTAAAGCAGTCCAGCCAAGGCAACAAGGAGCAGAGCAAGTCTAACTTGGGATCATTCCAAGCTGCACAACTTCTCTGAAGCTGGGAGGTTTTATTACCAGAGTCAGTAACTCTGGATCCTGGTTAGACAATAAGACCACTTCATTTCTTCTCAGACTCGGGGAAACCCCTTACAATCTCTTCACTATCCCCCTTTCCTGCAAGCTCTTTCCCAAACAACAAAGGTGATGGTTACTCACACTGTCTTCGCTGCAGGCCAACCTTAGTCAGCTCTGGGCATAGCAACAGTCTCTGCCCAGACTCCAGTGAAGCCCAGCAATAGCCTCCATGACTCCCTGTTTGGTCCAAGCCCAACAGCTTCTCTGCAGCAACTTCTGGCTTTCTAACAGCATCTTAGCAGCAGCTCGTGGCTTGGACAGAGTACCACAAAGCAATTTCCACTCCCCGGACCAGGATCTCAGCTACCCACCAAGATGGAGTCCAATGGATGCTCTCCCTGCATTCTATGGAAATCTCTCTTCCCCAAGGCATCATGAGAGGTGTATCGCCAAGGCTGATTTGCGGCACTCAGGATCTTCGTGACTGGAACACTTCCAATTAAGTTCAGAGGCCTCTCTAGTAGGGAGCATCTACAAGAGAGTTCACTTTTGAAGCCTATGGAATGAAAATGATTTCCAATTTTGGTTAAAAAAAAAAATTACCAGTTCTGTAGGATATTACTATTCCTCTACCTCATGGTGCTTAGTCAAGTACTTAGAGATCTTTAGCAGAAAGTCTAAATTATTACTATTACAAGATGTGGAGGCATTGGAATAATGACAAAACAAGGAACTCAAATGCAACATGTGCACAGTATATTACATAGACCCAAAATGTGCCATGGAGTACACTGTAATTGATTTTTTCCTTGGAGAATGAAAATCTTAGTCACAGAACAAAAACAGCATAAATGGCTGTACTATTTTCCCTATGCTGTCTTCAGCCTGGTCTTGCAGACAAAGCCACAAGTTGCGATATCTGAGTTCAGATTCCGGATTGGGCCACAAACATTCTGAATGGGCAAGTCACTGTAACATATCTGTGCACAGTTCTTCAACTGTAACATGGGGGTAATAGTATCTCCCTCCCTGACAGGGACGTTGTAAGGATTTTTGTGATATGGTGATGCAGCATCTTGATCTGGGATGCCCACTTCTATGGGCAAGACATTTACAGATCTCTGCAAAAGTCCAAACACAGAAAGGGTTTGGAAATATCTTGTCCATTTCAGTGTTTGGACTCTTTGCCAACACTTGTAAACAAGGATGTTAGTGCTCGTTATGGTATTTCTTACTGTGCCTATATGTAAGCTAGGAACTGGACTAGATGACTTATTTCACATCAACCTCTGAAGACCCATTAAGTGGCAACATTTGATCACTACCAACCTGAGGTGGATAAGGACTCTTGACCCAGTTGTAAAGGACTGTGTATCCCATTACTAGTTCCTTGGTCCATGAAACACCTCCCTCCTCCATTTCATCCGAACAATAAGAGCCAAATACAGACCTGAGTAAGTGCAATCCCCAGTTTTGAATACTGCATACAGATGTGGTCTCCTCTTCTCAAAAAAGATATACCGGCACTAGAAAAGGTTCAGAGAAGGGCAACTAAAATGATTAGGGGTTTGGAATGGGTCCCATATGAGGAGAGAGTAAAGAGGTTAGGACTTTTCAGCTTGGAAAAGAGAAGACTAAGGGGGGATATGATAGAGGTATATAAAATCATGAGTGATGTGGAGAAAGTAGATAAGGAAAAGTTATTTACTTATTCCCATAATACAAGAACTAGGGGTCAACAAATTAAATTAATAGGCAGCAGATTTAAAACAAATAAAAAGAAGTTCTTCACACAGCGCACAGTCAACTTGTGGAACTCCTTACCTGAGGAGGTTGTGAAGGCTAGGACTATAACAGCGTTTAAAAGAGAACTGGATAAATTCATGGAGGTTAAGTCCATTAATGGCTATTAGCCAGGATGGGTAAGGAATGCTGTCCCTCGCCTCTGTTTGTCAGAGGATGGAGATGGATGGCAGGAGAGAGATCACTTGATCATTACCTGTTAGGTCCACTCCCTGTGGGGCACCTGGCATTGGCCTCTGTCGGTAGACAGGATACTGGGCCAGATGGACCTTTGGTCTGACCCAGTACAGCTATTCTTATGTTCATAGTAGAACTGCACCAGAACTGAATTGACTTCAGTGGGGGAGAAAAGAAATAAGAAAAGCACAAGTTTATCAATAAACAATAATTCAACAAGCAAATGCAGGGCATACATATGAGAATTTTTGCATCATTGACTTCAGAGAATTGAAATTAAAGCATAAAATGGGTTTTATTTGCTTGACAAATGGTAAGAGATGAACCAAAAAATGTTGGCAACTGAATGATATGAAAAATACTTTTATTTTGGCCACACTTGTGAAACAGCACAAATGCTGTGGCATTACCCTCTTCTTTCTTGAGATTGGTGACTCTTATAGCTGTCTTCTGAAACTCATGATCTTACAACAGACTGTCATGCAGATTGGTCTCTCTGAGGTCCGCTGATATCCAGTCCATGTACTGAGTCTTTGGTCTCCCCCTTGGTCATCTTTCATCCACAGTCATGGCAATAGCTGTCCTACCAATATAGCTCTCCAGTCTCTGCTGGGTATGCTCGTACCAATGCAGCCTGGCCTCCCTCAACTTGTCTTCCATTGGAGCAAATTGCATTGCCCAGATCATTTCCATGGCTTTTGTTAAAAAAGTGGGGCTATTCAACACTAGGATTTGTGGAGCTTAGGTTCTGAAAATGGATTACAAAAAATGCTTGCTGAGAGGTAACTATGACAAAGAACCATCCCTAGTCTAGCTGAGATTATCAAGACAAGCAAGTGGCTCTGATTGACTAGGAGAACATAAAACCCCTGAAATGTTTGGTTTATTTGATTTTGGTTTTCTGTTTAAATAAGTACAAATAATCCCCAAGCCTGCTGTAATTTTAGCTGCAGGGGAGAAGATGTATTCAACATTTTGAAGTGGTTACATTTTGCCAGATAGCGCAAATATTTTTATGAAATTGTTTCCCACATTTGGACTGTAATGCATATCCAGGAATGCCACATTGTGGAGACGTGTTGTAAATTTGATATTGATGCACAGACATTGTGTATGTAGAATCCTAAATCAGACTTTTTCACTTGCCAGCCTAAAAAAACAAGATTATCTACTATCCTGATTGAAAATGTTAATTATCTGTGTGAAGGGATTGTCTCACTACTGGCACCTTCCTGTGGCAGGGCATGGCATAGCAGCTATCTCTCTGCTGGGTGTCTCTTGCCAGCAGCTGCTCCATCTCTGCAGTGACCTGCCTCTTCCTTTTCAAGCTCCTCCTCCAACTTTGCAGGTGTGGCAGATCAGAGCTGCTTAAGCCCAGGACAGCTCCTTAACCCCTTGTTGTCCAGTGTAGGGTTTGTATATTCCATCACAATCTGCCTATCGAAAAACGTGAGCATAATATTCATGTGACATTGTAATGTGTATTATGGCAAATTCTTTAAGTAAATGTAATCCATCATTGATTTAATGTATTCTAATCAATGTCTTTCAGATTTCAGAGATTTTTTTAGTAATATTAATAGCATATTGGACCTTTTTCTGTTCCTATAATGTAGAAAGAGAGAGACTCCATAGTCCATGTTAAGCAATAGACTAGTTAGTATTTCAGACATGAATTAATTATGGGAGTTGATCTAGGAATTCTAATTCAGGCCCCCTGTCTGTAACAGGCAGGCTGAAAGGAGCACGCCTGAAAGGCCAGATAAATGTAGCTACTCATTTAGTTTCTGATGGAGGTACAGATGTTTTCCTCCCTTAGGGAGGAAAGAGGAGGAGGAAAGAATAAAAGAGATAATACTATATCTTGTCAGCAGATGATTCGAAGGGACATCGGCCTTACAGTGGGACCGCAACAGTGATTCTGTATTATCATGAGAATTCCTCTCCTCATACAGGAAGAGGAGGGCTGGGAGTCTAAGCAAAAAGAAAACATAATCTCAGCAACATAACATGTAGGGTGAAGTTATAGGGAAATAAACTAGGGATTATTATGCAAGCTTTGTTGGAACTAGAACACTCTAATTCCTGTAAATCTGTTGTATGTAAAAGTAATAAAGAATTTTTTTATTTTTTTATTTTTTTGGTGAAAGGACAAAAAAAAATCTGACAGAATATTTGGAAACTGTGAAGTAAATGTTGAACCTTTTCTCAGAAAGAGAGAGACCAGCATTTAAAAAAAAATTAAATGGACCAAAAGAAAGTAGGGGGAGGGCAGGGCAACTGTTGGATAAAGATAGACATGAAATAACAGATGATAATGAAATGATTGAGCTACTTGGTATAGAGCTGGAATAATTTAAAGAAAAGTGTTGTGTAGCTCTTTTCATAAATAAAACCTCCAAACCCTATTCATTATGTTTATCTGTTATTTGCAAGTAATCAAGCAACCACTGGACATCCATAAATCCCAGAAGTTTATTGAATATTCATCTAAAACTTCATAACATAAAGGTGATATTCCTTAATGCAGTGGTTCTCAAAGCCGGTCCGCCGCTTGTTCAGGGAAAGCCCCTGCTGGGCCAGGCTGGTTTGTTTACCTGCCGCATCTGCAGGTTCAACTAATCACGGCTCCCACTGGCCACGGTTCGCAGTCCCAGGCCAATGGGGGCGGCGGGAAGCGGCAGCCAGCACATCCCTCGGCCCGCGCCGCTACCTGCAGCCCCCATTGGCCTGGAGCGGCGAAACGCGGCCAGTGGGAGCCATGATCGGCTGAACCTGTGGACGTGGCAGGTAAACAAACCAGCCTGGCCCGGCAGGGGCTTTCCCTGAACAAGCGGCGGACCGGCTTTGAGAACCACTGCCTTAATGGGTATTCTACAATATTAAACATTATATTCTTCCCAGCAGGGAGCAGATACAGTGCAACATGACTTAGGTGAGCAACCACACAATACACGTGACTTATAATCAATAATGATTAGTCAGAACCAAAAGTTTGACAAACCATAGGGTGAAAATCATTCATCCCATAACACAGCGGCTCTCAACCTTTCCAGAGTACTGTTTCCCTTTCAGGATTTGTCTCGCGTACCCCAAGTTTCACCTCACTTAAAAACGACATGCTTATCAAAATCAGACATAGAAATACAAAAGTGTCACAGCACACTATTGCTGACAAATTGCTTACTCCCTCATTTTTACCATAATTATTTATTATTTTAAAATAAATTGATTGGAATATACATATTGTACTTACATTTCAATGTATAGTATACGGAGCAGTATAAACAAGTCACTGACTTTGCTAGTGCTTTTTATATAACCTGTTGTAAAACTAGGCAAATACCTAGCTGAGGTGATGTACCCTCGGAAGACCTCTGTGTTCCCCCAGGGGTATGTATACCCCTTGTTGAGAACCACTGCCATAACACTCATATTTGTTGAAAATCAGAATCGGTTTTTGAACTGCTTGCTAGACCCTAAACTGATTACATTCACAATTAATCCTATTTGTAATGATACATTAGACCATCACTACTTAAAAACCAGTTCCAAGTAGTTATTATGAGAGAAGAAAATTGATAGTGGTGAGTTGTAAGTAAGGGAAATGGTCAATTCCTTCTCTCCCCTCCACACTTCAGAGGGACCCATGCAATGGATATAGTCTGATGCAACCCCTAAAGGGTACAGCACATGTAGGCGTTCCAGGAGGCAATGCCTCCCAGAACTCCAAGAGACTAGTGTGGCTCTGTACTATCCTCACCATAGGAAAGAGCCTAGCGGGCATGCTAGAACTCACTCTGTCAGTGAACTGCATGTTTGTTGCAAGATTAATTATCTATCTCATGCATCTTCCTAAATCAACAAATGAATGCCAGTAAATAAAGCCCCAACTTTCCCTTGAACAGGTCAGGGTTTCAGTTTAGTGGATTATGACTATACAAGGTGCAAAGCAGTGGGAAAATAGAACTACCGTAATTCACCATGATGTATGTGGATAGGAGGTTATTCCCTCACCTTGAAGGTGAGCTGCCTATGTTTTAAGCATGAGATTTGAATAGTCCTAGTGTACAGAATGGCACTAATTATTAATTGTCATAAAATTATCTGACCCTCTTAAAATGCAAGAAGAGTTCAACTCTATTACCTTATGCAGCTGGGAATTGCTTTGTGACTTTGTATTTCATTTTTTCTGTTCTAAATTTACTGGCCATTGATTTTATAAATTTAATGGTCTTAGACAGCTGGTACTGAGAGAGGAACTCATTAGGTCTCGCTTGAATTGTATAGGGAGAGTTGAGGTAAAAAAGTATATCTGTTGTTCAGCTGAGGCTCACCTATGTGCTTTCTACAGTCCAGACTCTGAATGGGATAGGCCTCTTGGCATTTGCATGGTGGATTGGATGGCTTGGAACTTGCTAAAATTGAACCCTGGCAAGACTGAAGCTCGGTCAATTGGGTGAGAGAGCTGTAATTTGTCAGTGTTTTAGAAACTGCTAAATGTGTCAGCTGGAACATCAGTGTGACTGTATCATGATCAGTGGAACTGGAGTGAGGGCCCCCGGGTCCTAGAGGGACTATTATTGTAATGGGACACCTGGAGACATGGGGAGTTAGGTTGGAAGCAACTCAGCCACATGGGCAGTGCACAGGGATTAATCAAGTTCCACTTAACCTGTATTCAGCATCTCTTTGTGAATGAAACAAAGACATACGTGAGGACTTTATTTCACTATTACCATGTATGCATGGATGCTTCAACTGTGCTACCATCAGAATTGGCTCTGGAGCCTTACAACATTTGTTGTGATCTTTAGAGCTGAGAATATAAAGAGTGAGTGAGTTTTATAGGATACTGCCCCATGCAGATAACTGTTTCCTCATTTATTCCTGTCAATTTGTTACTTTTTTAACTGCACATTGTGGGATTATTTGGTGGGTTTGGATTTTTGTTTTTGTTTTTAATATATATTAATGCTAGAAAGCAGTTTATGCACACACAGCTCTTTTTAAAACTTAAACAAGTGAGCCAGCAATGACCTTCTACTCTAAAGAATTGCTGGACAGGTGGCTGAAGGTGTCTGCTGCTCTTGCTGGAAATAAGATTTAAAAAAAATCTCTGTGGGGCTAGTAGAGAAAAAACAGGAATTAGGGGAGGAGTGTTATAAACAAAACCCTAGACTCCCTCCATATGGCTGTGAGCAGATTTCCCTGGGCTTGGCCTTGGACAGGCCAATCCCCTGCAGTGCAAGTTCACTGGAGTGCAATGGCCTGTTATTAGAGGGCTATGCTTTCTAACACCTGGGTGATGAATGAACTTTCCAGTTAGTAATTAGACACCTCCTTGCACGCAGCAGAAGTGCCTCTGTGAGTGTGTGTGTGTGTGCATGCGCGCGGGCACGCATTGTTTTCAGAAGCGGGGGAGGGGGTCCTAAAAAGCATTTTAAAAAGAGCTTAGCATTACAGTGTTTCATGTTAGCTTGTTGCTCTGGAAGGACAGAATTGGGACAAAAGTTAGTTTCATATTGGATTTCACAAGGGGACATTCCTGCTGGATTCTCAACTGATTTTTCCTCCTAAAAACCCAATATCACATTACAGGTATTCAAAATAAATGTGTTGTGCAAGCTAATGGGTAATGAGGTACTTAAGAGATCTCCCTGACCCCCACCCCACCCCTCTAGAGTCCAGAGAAGTTAGCATTCATTGACAACTCCAAAGGGATTTATTTAAGCCTAAAATAAGTATTTCTTTGGACTTAATTATAGGAAGTGCTTGAGCTGCTGAATTCAAATGCCAAAAGAGATTCATTTAGTCCAAAGCGAATCCTTTCCTGTTCTCAAATTAAGTCTTTTCAAAATAGTTTGAAAGAAAAAAGAAAAGAGTGAACGTTACCTATTTTTGTTGTGTTTATGCCTGTTTTTGAGGTCTGCTTTATCTGTGTACAGTCAAAAATTTCAGTAATAATTCCAAGTGCCTTCACTGATATCTGTTGGTACAGTTCACAGCTGATCAGCTTCAGACACTCTTGCTGTTAATATGCAGTGGGTAATAAACAGTCCAGTATGAGGTATCCACTGTTTGAAAACTACAAGCATTTTATGATTTGTGTGTGCGGGTGCTAATTTCTATTTATTTATAAATCTCTGTCCTAGAACCAATGGTCATTGACTTGTTGCTAAACCTCAGTTCTGTCATGGTTTGGTCAACAACTTTGAAGCTGGAATTTGTGGACCTGAACAGTAATCAGCAGCAGTTCCACTAGATTCAATCAAACGATGCTAATTAATGCCAGCCGAGGATCTGGCCCTGAATCCTTTGGACGTGAGCATTCAAGACAGATGCTGGTAGATTAAGACACTGACCCTGCAAGCAAATACATGGATCTTCATTAAAGTCAATGTGACTCCTTGCAAGCAGAAGGATCTGCTTGTTCAGAGCAGTGAGAAAAATTGGGGCCTAAGAGGTTTTTTTTTTGCCTTACGCATGGTTAGTTCATTCAAATAAAAATTCCCAATATTCACTTGAGTAATAATTTCATAAAATCCCTTATGTAGCAAATCAGTGATTTTTCCTGGTTTGTTTGTTTCCATTAGGGTGACCAGTCAGCAAATGTGAAAAATCGGGATTGGGGTGGGGGGTAATAGGAGCCTACATAAGAAAAAGACCCAAAAATCGGGACTGTCCCTATAAAATCGGGACATCTGGTCACCCTAGTTCCATTTACAACACAAGTATTTTGCCCTCATCACCCCTTGCTGAGGAAATACCCATGGGAGCAGAATCTGGGGGAGGGGTCAGGGAAAGGGGAAGTTTGTGAGTTCCCCTTTTCTTAGATTGTTCTGTTTGGGGTCAGCCATGAAGTTCTGCCCTGGCTATCTGCAGGAAACTAGAGTTTATGCTTCTGGGATAGCTCCAGAACCTACTCCCCTTTAGCTCCCTGACAGTGTGATTCCGAACTGTGCTGCCAATCTCATAGGGGACTTCGTTCTAATGTCGAGGGGAAACATAGGACCCTTTGCTAGGTTTTCTGCAAGTGGGGACAAGGAAATGATATATACCTTCTGGGTCTTGGCCCAGGCCCATCTGCAGTTACCTCCAGCCCCTTTCTTGTCCAGCCACAGAGGAAGCTACTTCCTTTCCACATGGGTGGACATTTGCATGTAAGGGACCTTCCATACCAGAAAATCCAGCCATATATACAATATATTGTATTCTGCCCTTATATAAATATTTTATTCTGCTTTCATGTATGCATGCATGAGTCCTATTCTCTTCAGTGGGAGTAGCACAGGTGCTGTTCTTTATTTGCAGTGCCTAAGCCAGGTTGCAGTCGTGTTTGAAGCCATTTCTTTCAAATATTTGTCACCACTTTCAGTGGTGAAAACTGTTGCCGAACAACATATGAAAATTCAAAACAATCAATTGGGCAGCATAAAAATGTACAAAGCTGCGGGCAAACAAAGTTATGTTAAACTTTTTAGCATGAATATTCACCCAGGAATTTCCAGCCTTTTAAAAACCAACTCTGTCTGCCTGATTTCACTTTGAATTCAATATGTACACATTAAATGCTTTGATGAATTGGGCCAATACTGTTGAGTGCACATCATTGCCAGTTTTTGAAAGGGCATTTGTCAAGTTAGCAATCTTTGAGTTACTGCAGAGTCTTCTACCACATGATCTGTCTGTCTCTCCATGCACCTTAGGTCCTGCTGATTTTTTTTTTTAATTTGGGTTCTGCATTTCAACAATTCATGGTTAAAACAATGCAAGATTATGCTTCCTGTGAATTTTACATTACAATGCGTCAGCTAATGAAACTCTTTCAAAAAAGGCATGCTCACTTGCTCTGTTTCTTTGCTTGCAACGAAAACAAATATAGACTTGCTAAAACTTGCTTGCTAAAACTTTAGCAGTGGTGTCCCTAATAAAAAACTGAATATTCCATATGAATATGATTTTGGACAATTAGTTTCAATTGCAATGGAACTCTTAAAGTCACTGTTAGAGATTTGCTATAACTGCTGCAGTTTGTGCAATGCAAAGCATTGGAACAAAATTAGACCTTAAATCTATACTATAAAATGGAGTTTCTCATAATACCCAAATTTAGAATAAATAGGATGGATTTTATTTATTTAGAATTTTTTCAGATGATTATGTACTCATGTACTTGAAAAATAATCTCCAAACAGCTGGTTTGTGTTAGTATTTGGCTGAACAGAGTATTAGATGAAATACTTCTTTAGATAATGTAATGTACAATATATGGCAAATATACTGCATCCTTTAGGAGAGAAGTACATGCTTTAATCCTGAACACATAATTTCTAGAAAATATACACTGTCTCTCAACTTCTCACATTAAATAACAAAGTTACCCCATTTAAAAATTCTGCAGGGCCTTACTCTCCAAAGGTTTGCACAAGCACATTTCACTACTTGAAAATAATTTTGGAAGACAGTTCATGTACAGGGCCCAGTTGTCTTCATTAAGAGCACGATTGACTTCAAGATGATCAGATAGATTTATAAATAAATAGTCACATGCATAAAAACAAAATATGATGTGCAGAGTGATGTGTTGTGTGGTTTGCAGATATAGTCATGTTGCATCTTATCTGGCGCATGTATGTAACACATATACACTCTCTGCTGCCCTCTGGTGGGTGGAACCTGCACTTGTTTAAGAATATTTGAATTTGTCACCTTCCAGGGGCTAGACTTCAAATAAGATATATGCTATGGTACTATAAGTACATAATGACTTATGCTTTAGCTCAAATAAAATAAATCTGTGAGGCTCACAACCTTGCACTTCACAAGATTTCCCCATATGTACTTTTCACCCTACACACTATCTTTTATTAGTGCCCTTCTTGCTCTGCAGTGTTTTCTGGCCACATACTTTAACCTCTGCAGTGTTCTCTTTCAAATTAGCTATGCTTCCATCATCTGATATTGAACTATTTGTTATATCTGACCTACAATTCATTAGACTAAAAACAAAACAGTGTTATGTACGAAGTACCAGAGGTGTGAATGTTTTTTTATATAATATCAAATATATATATAATATATCAAATCCCATTGAAGTCAAGAGTTTTTGCCATTGACTTCAGTTGGACCATAATTTTATCCATAGTTTAGACAGATCCCTGCCCCAAGGAACTTTCAGCCTAAAGAATGCAACTCTGAGAGATTTTGAGACCTCTAAGAATCAGGCCTTGAGTTTGACAAATGCAAAAAAACAACAACTAAAGATGAGGTAACCCTTGCGGTATCATGTATAGAATTGACATGAATCACATAAACAGAGAGACAGACACAAAGAAAGAAGACAAAGGAGAGAGGAGTGATGCTAAGGGTATAACACTTTACAATTCAATATGGAGTTGCCAAATCTTATGTCAGGAGTAGCTTGGAGGAAATATGGCTGGTGTGTCTTTTACTGAATTTCATAGTATACATGGACAATGTAAAATATTCTCTTATTTGTATTCAACATTCTGATTTATGTCAGGTTGACAGCTCTAGTCATACATTTGCTATTTATTGGCTCTGATAACAGCACATTTTGAAAATGATCTGTCTCCAATGGTGAACCACTGCCACTGGAAACTGCGGGGAGCCATGCATGCGGATGGTCAACGTAAACAAAATGTCTCGTGGCCCACCAGCAGATTAACCTGATGGATCACGTGCCAAAGGTTGCCAACCCCTGGTTTAATAGTAGCCATCACCTAGATTTCAGAACCCCGCCCCACTCACTGCTAAGATACAGTTGCTCTGAGGAGCCATTTGTAGCTGCGGTGAGAGAAAAACTGTTGAGATGCACTCCCAATATTCCTGCATAGACAAGGAGATATAATAGATTTCAGTGGAAAATTTATCCTTTCTAGGTCTTGTGCCCAAAAAAGAGATGTTACCATTTACTCAGAGCAGATGTATCTGAGTTCCTGTTCTTGGGGATATTTTCAGTGTACAACCAATGTTACTAGGCCCATTCTGTGTAATTGGAATGATTTCTAATTATTCTGATTTTTAAACATCCAGCATTGAAATGAGTGTGCACTTATGTATTTGTGCTTGTTGATAAAATAGTGGAAATCTGGCCTGACTGTAAGGTTTAATTTTTCTAATAAACAAAATTAATTTTTTCAACTACTCAAACTCTCGCTGATGAACACTTGACAAGAGTATACATTTTAATTAAAAATGATACACTCCTAGATCCTGAAGAAAAAACATCTGAAGATACTTGTCAGTGGCCTGAATGCGTTTGAAGTTAACGGATGACAAGCTTCTAAACTCTTTGGGGCAGGGAGCATCTTTTTGTTTGGTGTTGGTAGAAAACCTATCCCATTGGGGCCTTGGTCTAAGACTAGGGTTCCTGGGTGCTATGCTAATACAAATATTGGACCTGGGTAACTCCAAAGGTATGTAAAATTTATCAAAACCAAGCAGCACCACCCCAGGCACTATGATTTCAAATACAACCCCTACCAGAAATCTGAAGTAAAAAAAAAAAAAAAAAAAAAAAAACAGGTTCCAATCTGCTGCTATCAAAAGGTTTTTTCCTGAGAACAATTTATGGAAGGTGGTGTTGGAGTCTCCATCACACACAATTTTTAAATAAAGATTGGATGTTATTCTAAAAGATATGTTCCAAGAATTATTTTGCAGAAGTTCTATGGTCTGTGTTATACAGAAGGTCAGCTTAGATGATCACAATGGTCCCTTCTGGCCTTGGAATCTGTGAAATAATAAATCGTAATACAAATAAATAATATATTGTTAATTTGTGTTATGGTCATGGATAGAGGCCAGGAGCTTGTTGTGTTAGGAACTGAAGAAGGTATAACACAGTTCTTGCCCTGAAGAGATGAAATAAAAAAAACAATCAAGACACTCATGGGCTTCAGGAAAAATATGCTAACAGTTTGCTAAATAGCCCACATTAGTTACTTCAGTGTAGCAGGTGGGATGGAACTGTAGGAGAGAAACAGACACTTAAAGCATCTTAATCTTCAAAATGTGTAGGTAGTGACTACTTCTACATATGTGGAAGAAGCTTCGGGAATCAGGAATAACCTGGGATTCTGATTTTTACATTAGAATTATATTAGAATTATATTCTTCTTCAGGAAGATCTGTCATATCACTTCCTTCATGTGTAGTTTCCCTGATTCAAGTCCTATAAACCTATGAAAGACAATAATCGCATGTACATCTGTACCTACATCATCCCCACTTGAGATATTTTTTCCCAAAGTTTGTGGGATGCCTGAAATCTTCTGGCCAATGTTATTAATGGTCGGGAGGATGGTGTGGACTGCATCCTCAGCAAATTTGCAGATAACACTAAACTGGGTGGAGTGGTAGATATGCTGGAGGGTAGGGATACCAGACAGAGAGACCTAGACAAATAAGAGGATTGGGCCAAAAGAAATCTGATGAGGTTCAACAAGGACAAGTGCAGAGTCCTGCACTTAAGACGGAAGAATCCCATTCACTGCTACAGACTAGAGGCCGAATGGCTAGGCAGCAGTTCTGCAGAAAAGGACCTAAGGGTTACAGTGGACAAGAAGCTGGATATGAGTCAACAGCATGCCCTTGTTGACAAAAAGGCTAATAGCATTTTGGGCTGTATAAGTAGGGGCATTGCCAGCAGATCGAGGGACGTGATCATTCCCCTCTATTTGACATTGGTGAGGCCTCATCTGGAGTACTGTGTCCAGTTTCGGGCCCCACAGTACAAGAAGGATGTGGAAAAATTGGAGAGTCCAGCGGAGGGCAACAAAACTGATTAGGGGGCTGGAGCACAGGACTTATGAGGAGAGGCTGAGGGAACTGGGATTGTTTAGTTTGCAGAAGAGAAGAATGAGGAGGGATTTGATAGCTGCTTTCAACTACCTGAAAAGGGGGTTCCAAAGAGGATGGATCTAGACTGTTCTCAGCTGTAGCAGGTGTCAGAACAAGGAGTAAAGGTCTCAAGATGCAGTGGGGGAGGTTTAGGTTGGATATTAGGAAAAACTTTTTCACTAGGGAGGGTGGTGAAGCACTGGAATGGGTTACCTAGGGAGGTGGTGGAATCTCCTTCCTTAGAGGTTTTTAAGGTTAGGCTTGACAAAGCCCTGGCTGGGATGATTTAGTTGGGGATTGGCCCTGCTTTGAGCAGGGGGTTGGACTAGATGACCTCCTGAGGTCCTTTCCAACCCTGATATTCTATGATCACGTGCTAAACGTTGTTGTTGTGGGCTTTTTTCCCCCTCTGCTCATCCTGCCTCATTTCTAGTAGAGTGATGAAATGGGTGGCTTTCTGGGAGATAAAGCATGGATGCAAACGGCCAGTTACAAAGTGACCTACTTGCCTAACTCTATCTAATTCAAGATAGTGTTAAATAGATTCTCTTTTGGACACCAACCAAGTCACATTTCAGAGGACCAGATACTGAGTTGATGTCAATCAATGTATTTCCACTAAGTCAGCATAGCTATGCCAATGGACACTAACAGATATCTGGCCCAGAATGCCTAAATTAAATGCTAATGTTAACTATATTAGAGAGAAAGAGATTTTTACAAATTGTACCAAAAACACTTTTAAACCAGCTTAATTTAGTATTTGCAGCTTTGCTATATTTTAGTTGGTTATATTACATTAGGCTGACTACATTTAATTTATTTTTGCACAGAGTGCTTTAACAGAATAAGAAACGGACAGAATCTCTTTGAACTTTGTATTTCTTTTGCTATCTTAGGTATTATATAGTTGCTGTCAGATCGAGGTTCTTAGAAGCCTAGAGAGAGAAATAAATGGATAAAGCAAAACAGGGTAACAGTTCAGGTGTGTGTTAGGAAAGTTTTCTGGTGTTTTTTTTCCCCCCAACATAAAAAAGACTTGCCTAAAGCTACTGAAATGTTTTTGTGATCAATTTACAAGCTGAAGCACATTATAAAATTTGTAGTATTCCAAGAAGGTTAAATTGCTTTGAAACAGTATATGTCAGAGTTAATTCTCTCTAGTTTTTTCAAATTAAGAAAATAGAATATATTCGGAAAAGTGCTACAAATGTTACATAGGAGTGGAGTACTGAGGCTATTAACTTGTTGCTTCTGTTGTGTAGACACTGAACTGTTGATATTGTCCCTGTGTTTCTGTGCTTTCCCGGTCTCATCTTTGAGAACGGAAATTAATGCTGATATCATTTGGAATTAGCATTGAAATCATTTCTACTTGTGACAGAGGGAGAAGCAGAGAGGCACAAAGAAGGGGAACACCTTGGAAGAATACCATAGCAGCTGCACACTCTGTAAATAGCATTTAAAATACATTAAAAATCACTTGGCTGATCTTCAATGCACTTTGTAAAATACAGTATGTACTGTTTCAAAAAATATGCACTGTAGATGCCAAATGTGCATCCCAGGGCAGAATTTTACCTCATTAGGTCAGAACAGATGGACCAAATGCCCTTTTGGAATTTGTCTTTAAAACATGTGTATATGTTACTCTATACCAAGTCTAAAAAATCTGCATCTTTAATTAAACTGGTCCCTGATAGACCACATCAATGGCTATTCAGATTAATTCTATAATAAATACTAGTTCTTTACAAAAATTTGGTTTAATTTTTGAAATATTATTTGGTCTAAAAGAAAATCAGCCCAATTGACACACTATACGGCATATATTGCAAAATTTCATATAATTTTCAAAGTTCATGGAATCTAAGCATATTTGGCTTCTCAGTTTTCATTGTGTATTAGGACAAATGAAGACGTCCACAACTCTTGAAAATGTATTTAATTGTCTTTAAAGCACCTGTTCATCACTCCTGGTGTTTTCACACAATGCAAACATGAACCAATATAAATAAAAAATACATAAATACACAATGGGCTTCTCATACTATGTACCCAACCTAGTAATAATAGGTCACAGAATGTTTAAGAAGAGCCTCAATTCACTGTCTCTCCAAAAGCCTAAGGGGAAAAAGGTGAGCTTGGCAAAGTGCTCTGATTGTTAACAAATCTGGGCTCTATTGGACTAAGGAGGGAAGTGAATATGAGAATTCAAGAACCTTTATTAAAAAAAACAGACAAAAGACCTGCCACTAGAGCCCTTTCTTAAACCATGGAGTTGTTAATTCAAACAATGTTGTTGCTCACAACTGTGGTGGTATCACGCAAGGAGATAAGTAGTTTCTCAGTTAATCATGTCCTTATAAATTAAGACCAACACCTTGAACTCCACCTAGTAAACGTAACATCTGTCAGTGCAGATTACAGGCTATTGTCATACCAGGTTTTCTGTGTGAAGCAGTCAGATGGCACATGACCAAGATTCACCACCAAATTTGGTCTGCTGGTTGGATCATTAACTTGGCCGGGCCGGGTACTGATGGGGAGCACGACATGAATACTGATCCATTGCCCCCCATGCAAGTGACTCACATGATGCTGGTTGATGTAGAGCTGAACAAAGCTATGCGTATTGTTACTGGGACCTTATGGGCAACTCCATTGCCATGGCTCCCGATACTTAGCAACATAGCACTGCCCCATATACACCGTGAAAAGGTCTCTGTCACATTGCTGGCTAAGATTAATAACCTGCCGTTATACTCAGACCTCTTTGAACACCCACCTGCTCACCTGTCTTCTGGCCCTTTATGGTCATTTATGCCACCACAGGACATGACAGTGGCATAGCAAGTGGTCATTGATGACAGTCGTTAATCACTCTCTCATCACTGACCCAACCATCAGTCCACCAGTTTTGATCTGCCAAGGGACCCGTGGTCATCTCTGAGCTGGTTTTGAACAGGACAAGGCAACTATGCAGCAAATCTTTTTCAATAGGGTTTTTCTAATGACCCACGATGCAGCTGCAGTCAACTTCAGACTATGTCACATATCATTATTGAGTGCCCACTGACTTATTTTGACGGCAGGCTACTGGCTTTCCACCTGGCTGATGATGATGCCATTAAATGGTTGGCTACATTGCGCATATGCTGGTGATGATGTGTGAAGCAATACTTGATTTGGAATTAACTGATTAATTCTGAAAGAACTCAAATGTGAAGTTGCAGAACTATTAACTAGGGTTTGTAACCTGTCCTTTAAATCAGCTTCTGTACCCAATGACTGGAAGATAGCTAATGTAACACCAATATTTAAAAAGGGCTCAAGAGGTGATCCTGGCAATTACAGACCGGTAAATCTAATGTCACTACCGGGCAAATTAGTTGAAACAATAGTAAAGAATAAAATGGTCAGACACATAGAAGAACATAAATTGTTGGGCAAAAGTCAACATGGTTTGTGTAAAGGGAAATCATGTCTTACTAATCTATTAGAGTTCTTTGAAGGGGTCAACAAACATGTGGACAAGGGGGATCCAGTGGACATAGTGTACTTAGATTTCCAGAAAGCCTTTGTCAAGGTCCCTCACCAAAGGCTCTAATGTAAATTAAGTTGTCATGGGATAGAGGGAAGATCCTTTCATGGATTGAGAACTGGTTAAAAGACAGGGAACAAAGGGTAGGAATAAATGGTAAATTTTCAGAATGGAGAGGGGTAACTAGTGGTGTTCCCCAAGGGTCAGTCCTAGGACGAATCCTATTCAACTTATTCATAAATGATCTGGAGAAAGGGGTAAACAGTGAGGTGGCAAAGTTTGCAGATGATACTAAACTGCTCAAGATAGTTAAGACCAAACAGACTGTGAAGAACTTCAAAAAGATCTCACAAAACTAAGTGATTGGGCAACAAAATGGCAAATGAAATTTAATGTGGCTAAATGTAAAGTAATGCACATTGGAAAAAAAGAAGCCTAACTATACATATAATGTGATGGGGGCTAATTTAGCTACAACTGATCAGGAAAGGGAGCTTGGAGTCATCATGGATAGTTCTCTGAAGACGTCCACACAGTGTGCAGCGGCAGTCAAAAAAACAAACAGGATGTTAGGAATAATTTAAAAAGGAATAGAGAATAAGACGGAGAATATCTTATTGCCCTTATATAAATACATCCAAATCTTGAATACTGCATACAGATGTGGTCTCCTCATCTCAAACAAGATATACTGGTATTAGAAAAAGTTCAGAGAAGGGCAACTAAAATGATGAGGGTTTCAGAACGGGTCCCATATGAGGAGAGATTAAAGAGGATACGACTTTTCAGCTTGGAAAAGAGGAGACTAAGGGGGGATATGACAGAGGTATATAAAATCATGAGTGGTGTGGAAAAAGTGAATAAGGAAAAGTTATTTACTTGTTCCCATAATATAAGAACTAAGGGCCACCAAATGAAATTAATGGTCAGCAGGTTTAAAACAAATAAAAGGAAGTTCTTCTTCACACAGTGCACAGTCAACTTGTGGAACTCCTTACCTGAGAAGGTTGAGAAGGCTAGGACTATAACAGCGTTTAAAAGAGAACTAGATAAAATCATGGACATTAAGTCCATTAATGGCTATTAGCCAGGATGGGTAAGGAATGGTGTCCATCACCTCTGTTTGTCAGAGGATGGAGATGGATGGCAGGAGAGAGATCACTTGATCATTACCTGTTAGTTTCACTCCCTGTGGGACACCTGGCATTGGCCTCTGTCGGAAGACAGGATACTGGGCTAGATGGACCTTTGGTCTGACCCAGTATGGCCGTTCTTGTGTTCTTATAGTCAAGCATTTGGTTACAAAAACAAAATAAAAAAGCAAAATCATCTGTTTTTTACCCAGCCATACCTGGTTAGAATGAAAAATAAAAGTGCAAGCATGATGATGACTTAGCACAAATCTCAAGAAATTCACTTAAAAACGAAAAGTATTCTATTTAACCGTGCTTTATCACTAGCTGTGATCACATCACTTGTGTATTTTGTAAGCTGTTTAACAAGAATCTTTCAATTGCTTTGGATTTTTTTAAATCCAGAATAATGGATGCAAGATTTCTCAGAAAAAGCCAGCAACATGAAAGATGATATTTCAGGAAATGAAAACTTAAATGTCCCCAAGGAAAACATGTTTCACTGGGGGAATTACAGCAGATGTTTACATTTTTTGCTGTCTGTGAGGAAATAACATATGTCTGTTTCATTGATTTGTTTATCAAATACTGACATAGGTTCCTATCGCTGGTGATGGGAAACAATCAGAATCATAAATACCAGAAACACAAAATAAGAAGATCCCTATTTCGACCCTGAAATTAATCAATGGCCTTTAGCCACTTTAGCCTTTGTGCAGCAAAGTTTTATTAAGTTATGACTTCATCTGATATGGGTTGAGTTCTTTCCCCATTGTATGAATACTCTCTCACAGTGAATATCTAGGAAACGTGAAGGAAATCTTCAAGGATCCCTTGACTGAGTTCTTTCCTGACCATTCACTAAGGATGTGGGGTTTGCCCCCTCATGGAATGAACTGCAATGAATCCCCAAGAGCTACATGAATCCCTAGGGAATCATCAGGAGGCCAGAACTATCTACATAAAGGCCCTGTGCCTCAGCAACAGATCAATACCCTAGTTGCCCCACGAGCAGCATATGGCTCCTAAAAGGGAGGTGAAAAGGTCTCAGTGAAAGTCATACAGCCCCAGGGTGCTTAACTTTTCCTGGGGACTCTTCCTGGGCCCAGTGGGAGAAAAGTGCATCACTGAGTTTGCAGCACCCAGAATGAAGCTGCAAACTCCCTGTCCTACAGTCTGCTCAGTCCAACTACCTACTTGTATTTCCTAACCCCAGAGACTGGCCTCCACAGGGGGTGGGGAACAATGCTGCACAGGTGGCTGACCCCTCCCCACCCTTCCACATAAAAGAGTTGAGTGTAAAGAGTCCCCGGTCCCTCCCATGGTTTTTCTCTATTAGGGGCATGCTAGAGCAAGAAAGAGCATAATGCTGCTTTGAAAAATAAACACATGACTGTGTTGTAGATTTAACCTAAGCATTTATCCCATTTTTCTGTCATTCATAACTAAAGGACCACCAGCAAGCTTAGTGCAACCTCTGGCCTTCATTAACCACATTGTAGCTTTCCCTCCTGAAAAGTCTTTCCTTCTCTGTCTTATTCTGTGTCACTTCATGGGTTAAGTACCTCAGAAAATAGGCAGTTTTGAAGCAGTAGATTATCCATTCACTGCTGCTTGTCCCCCGCCCCTCTGTCCCCCACCTTCTGTTCCTTTCTTTGCAATTTCAATGAAAGATGGAGAAGAACAAAACGATTTGGAGGAAAGTCAAGCTAATCAGATTGAATCCCCTTCAGTTCAGAAATGTAGGAGTTAAGTCTTGTAGCTCTGAGCTGTTCAATAAATTGAGAAGTGTGTGTTGGGGAGAGGATTGAGGGGAAAAATGGGGGAAGGCCAAGGAGAGCATTCTTTATGGTGTTTTGTAGCCTCTGGGAAAGGAAAGCATTGCTCTTTCAGAAAAGTCAGATTAGTGTGCTCCTTCAGGCACCTCATCTGGAGAAACTTTTCCATGGCTGCATTATAATCACTGTCATCTGGAAAAGAAGGGGAATGCTGTTTTTGTAATGAACAGTATGATTAATTTGGAGCTGTCCAACAGGGCTTAGGTTTATTGACAGTTTCTCATATTGATGCAGCCATTTTTTCCATGCCCACTCCACTGGCCTATTCCTGAAAAAAGTCCTGTCACAATTGTAAATGCTGTTTGGGTTATCTGAGATCTGAATATGACATCAAGGATAAGATTGCTAGATCAGCACAAAGAGGGCAGGACATGGCCCTGAGATTTTAGATCCTGACTCAGCAATATGCTTAAGCACATGCCTAACTTTAAACATGTAAGTAGTTCCATTGAAGTCAGTAGGATTATTCAAGGGGTTAAAGCGAAGCATGTGCTTAAGTACCTTACTGAATTGGGACCTTATTTTTTAAATGTAACTAATACATTTATTAACGAGGTGTTTTCTGGCTATCTGACAAATGGAGTGGACCTGATTTCCCTCAGATTTGCAAGGCTTTACACTGATGTAATTCCTTGATTTCAATGGAGTTATTCATAACTATACTGGTGTGCGAGGGGAAACAAGCCAAATAAGTTTTTTCTCTAAATTGATCAGAGCCAGATTCTTCTGCCCTTATACCATAATGAGTAGTACCTTACTCCATCAGTACTCAAATGGAGCTGATCACAGATTGGATGTAAATAAACTGGTAGAATTAATAAAAGACTATGCCATTGTCACAGAATTGACATCTCCGGTTTTGAAAATAAATGTCTCATCTTTGTTTCAAAAATCAGTGAGGCATATACCAGCACTACTGTAACAGCAGGGGACCATTATCCACTAACAATTCCTGGGCCACTGGCACATCTGTTAAATATGACTTCATCCACTGCTATAGAAAAAGCATTACATTTAACAGTGGACAAGTCATGTGCTTTTGAAGGAGAGAAAAAGGTACAGTATAAATTGCAAATTAAAAAAATGAAATGTGAAATTCAAAATACAATAGGGCAGGATTTTACCCAAAACTAGTTTTGTGGGCAAAAATTATATTTAGTTTATAATTTTTACCCCATCAGCCCAAAAAGAATGATTTCAAAGAAAATTTAGATTGAGTTTCAAATATCTCAGATTTAAACATTTGGAATTCAATTATTTTTCTCTTCTTTGTTTCAAAATCAACTACAGTATTGAGTTACTATGTTTAACTTCATGTTGCTACACATCATCAAAATGCAAAAACTTAAAGCAGATTGTACTCACCTGTGTTTTTACAAGTACAAATACCTTGATGCTTCAAACTGTTGAAACACATCCAATTCATAGTGTTCTACAGTTCCCTATTTACAGCACTAGAAACCCTTAGAAAATTAAAATAGGAATAAACATAGGAATAATTGACATACACAGTATGCATTCTTTGAAGAGAACTTGGCTACTACAGCAGGAAACAGTATATAGTATATTTGAATGCTGCTTATCCTAATATGGTTTAATATATGGTCAAAGAGAAACTGCATTTAAAATGAATAGGAACTGGGAAGATATTTGGCAAGTGTGGGGAGTTAACGTTTAATACTTTTGTGAATATGTACTTTACAGTGTTTCATTACAAAAAACATTATAGCGTGTTTTTAGACATTCACAAAGCATAGGTAGCAGAATGTCATACACACCATTTTCTAATTTACCTGAGATTTTTAATATTTTCAGTGCAAAAATAGGCTCAAAACATTATCAGGTTAGTATAAGTGAAAAGTAATATGATAAGTAATAAAATCTTAGACCCTGATTCTGCAGTTGTCTGTATTTAGGCACATCCTTGCACTTGCTCTGAGCCTCATTGAAGTCCAAGTTACACACATGGACAGCTGGAGGATCAGAGCCTTACAACCTCACAGGACTAATACTCAACCTTTCAGCTTAGGTTCTATGGCAGAGCTCCACTCTTCCCATCACAGCCTCAAACCTCACTAGCCATCTAAGTGCTATTTCTCCCTGTGAACTATTTAGGAAGCATAAACAAAGCTGTTTTGACCTTTTCTGAGTTGTGCTGTATAAATCTATATTTTCTCCAGACTTTTGATCAGGAAAAGTTTGTACTCAGATCGCACACAAATGGCTGATGTTTGAAATTTCAAATGAGCTTGATTTGTAGATTGAATGGAGACTGAAAAATGTAGCCAAGTTTGAAGAAAATTGGTTCAGTAGTTTCACTTAGCCTCGGCAAGGTAGATCTTTTTCTCTCAGATTGTAGATGCATGGTTAAGGATTCTGGATTTTTGAGGAGGAATAGCTAGATCAGGGGTCGGCAACCTTTCAGAAGTGGTGTGCCGAGTCTTCATTTATTCTCTCTAATTTAAGGTTTCGTGTGCCAGTAATACATTTTAACATTTTTAGAAGGTCTCTTTCTATAAGTCTATAATATATAACTAAACTATTGTTGTATGTAAAGTAAATATGGTTTTTAAAATGTTTAAGAAGCTTCATTTAAAATTAAATTAAAATGCAGAGCCCCCCAGATGGGTGGCCAGGACCCGGGCAGTGTGAGTGCCACTGAAAATCAGCTCGCGTACCGCCTTTGGCACGTGTGCCATAGGTTGCCTACCCCTGAGCTAGATCAATCAGTGCATAAGTCCCACTGGCCAAAATGGCTGAAATTTTTAGCTTCACAAGCCCAATGGGCAAGGGCCAGATTCGGATCCCTTACTCCATGAGTAGTCAATGTTAACTTAAATGGGGACTCCTCTACATGGTCCTGTAATATGGTCATTTCTCCTCCACTCCGACCCATCCTTTTTGTTTAAAAAGGGTGTATGGGGGGGGGGGGGAATTAATATTAGACAAAAATATTTTCTGTAGAGAAGCAAATTGATTCAAAAAGGCCATTAACCGGAAAGCTCGCCAGTATTTATGGAGCTTTCAGCTTCCACTTGAGGATATGGCTTAGTGGTCTAAATATCATGTTTGAAAAGTTTACTCATTCTGGAGTTACCAAATCACATCTAGGCAACATTGGCCCTGTTATTTATCTTCTTGACATATAAACTGAGTTCATTGGGGTTTATCATGTGGATTTTTTCATATTTTTAAAAAACTGAAGCTAATTTTCCTGTGTGTGGACACTGATGTTTATAAGGGTTTTATCCAGTATTGTAATAAATTTCTCCCCATCTGAATTCTAGACGTGGATGTAGTTCTATGGTGCTTTATGCATAAAGTGCTTTGGGATGAAAGGTGCTCACTCAGGATATGTGTGCACTGCAATAAAACACCATGGTTGGCCCATGTTGTCAGGTGACTTGTGCTCACGGGGCTCAGGCTGCACAACTATAAAATTGCAGTGAAGATGTCTGGGATCAGGCTGGAATATAGACTCTAGTATCCTCCCATTCGAGGGCTCCCAGAGCCCTGGCTCCAGCCTCAGCCCAGATATTTTCTCTGCAATTTTATAGCCATGCAGCTCGAGCCCCGCGAGCCTGGGTCAGTTGATACAGGCCAGCCATGAATATTTTATTGCTGTTTAGACTTACCCTCAGAGTCCTGTAGGGGAGTGTGAGGGGAGTGCTTGGACTCTGTGCTGTGAGCTGTGAGCACAATCCCGAAGCAGGTGGCAGTCTCTGCTGTAATGTTCAGCAAGAAAATAGTTAAAAATATTCACTTCATCTTGACCTTGCTAGCTTCCAAATTTATCACTCCCTTGAGATGAGGGGACAGTCTGCAGATCCCTTACTATAAAAATGCAGAAGCCCCTGAGCGAAGATCATGTTCATTGCTTTTCACAGAGCATTTAAGTGAGGTTGAGGGAAAAATAATCCTCCCAACACTGATTTGGAAAGGTTGTATCAACTATTACAATACAACTATTACAAAACTACAGATCATGGACTACAGGAGAGTTTTGCGAGAATATCTCTGGGCCCTTATTCAGTGAGAACTAGACTTGTGGACTCATGTAGGGTGAAATCTACTTCTCACTTCACTGTACTATCACCAATCTTCTCCTACTTCAGACCCCTTTGTGGCTTACCCCTTTATACAATGTTGCTACAGTAGGTTCACTGAATTTAGAACCTCTTTTTCTATGGAAAGGTGGTCAGCATTTGGCCCTGAGAGTTACTGTTTCATTCTGACTGTCTAAAAATTCAGGATATTGTTCTTTTATTTAATTTGGTTATAGCCAAAGTAAAAGATGTAGCATGTTTCATAATACCTACCTGATAGTACAGAATGTTCAGTAATATAAAGAGGAGTTTAAAAATGTCAGATTTAAATGCCATTATGTGTTCAACATTTTGAAACAAATTGCTGTGTAGAAGGCTTTGTAGACTTCAAAGCAAATTCAAATTTTTATGAAGTGCAAGTCATGAATCCTTAGTGATAAACCTAGTACCCTTTTTTTAACAAAGGGTAATTGTATTTCCTTTATTTAACAGCCAACCAGTAAAAGAGTCTTAGCAGCAGTCGTTTTGCTTGGTGAGAGCAATGTTGTAAGAAAATTAGTAAGTTCAGTAATCAACTGAATCAAAGTTAAAAAGATGATAGCACATGATCATCGGAATATGAAAATGTAACAACTATTCTGTTATATTTACTTAGTGGCTTCTGAAATGTTTTTTTGTTGGAGTACTGTAACTTTAGGCTCTTTCACCTGCACATCTACCAATGTGATATATGCCATCATGTGCCAGCACTGCCCCTCTGCCATGTACATTGGCCAAACCAGACCGTCTCTACGCAAAAGAATAAATGGACACAAATCAGACGTCAAGAATTATCACATTCAAAAACCAGTTGGAGAACACTTCAACCTCCCTGGTCACTCAATTACAGACCTAAAAGTCACAATACTCCAACAAAAAAACTTCAAAAACAGACTCCAGTGAGAAACTGCTGAATTGGAATTAATTTGCAAACTGGACACCATTAAATTAGGCTTGAATAAAGACTGGGAGTGGATAGGTCATTACACAAAGTAAAACTATTTCCCCATGCTATTTCCCCCCCCCCCCCCCTACTGTTACTCACACCTTCTTATCAACTGTTGGAAATGGGCCATCCTGATTATCACTACAAAAGTTTTTTTTTCTCCTGCTGATAATAGCCCACTTTAATTGATTAATCTCATTATAGTTGGTATGGCAACATCCATTTTTTTCATGTTCTCTGTGTATATATATCTTCCTACTGTATTTTCCACTGCATGCATCCGATGAAGTGGGTTTTAGCCCACAAAAGCTTATGCCCAAATAAAGTTGTTAGTCTCTAAGGTGCCACAAGTACTCCTCATTCTTTTGGCTTATACAGACTAACAGGGCTTCCACTCTGAAACCTGTCACCATGCAAAGTCACTAAACTGAAAAATTGTCATATATTGTGCTATCAGAGCTATTTCAAATGTATTTCAGCATGCCTATCATATCTGCTAACAAACAGGGATTCTTCTTTAGGTCACATAAATCACAGGTTCCTCGTGTAGTGGCAATTACCTGTATGCATTGAGTATTGTTAGTGGGAAATTACTAGGGCTGGTTGCAATTTTTCAGTGTTTTCAAACTTCTGATGATGATACATTTTTCAGATTTTGGTTTCAGTTTTTCAGTTTTTGGTTTGTTTTGGATTTTGTTGTTGTCGTTTTTACTGACTCCTAGAGCTAGTCCAAATGTTTAGAAATTTCAAAATTTCAACAATTTTTTGGAGGAAAATTTCAAAAAGGTTGGAATTTTTTTCACCATATTCTACCATTATTATTATTTATTAATACTATAGTAGGACCTACATCTCCCTGCTGAAATACAAATAGTGAAATAAAAGTTGCTTACCATATAAATAGACAAAAGGGGAAACAAGCATAGAAAGATGAACGAGAACTAATACACTAGGTGAGAGATAGCACTAGGATTAGAACCCAACATTTCAAGGCTCACAAAGCTGCACCCAGTCTATTACACCATGCAGCCCCAGATACTACCCCTGTTGTGGTTATTATCATGCTACCATCCAGTTGCATCTTCCTGCAGGGCCAAAGCTTCCTTTATCACTGCTCCTGTCTGTCATATAGAAGAACATTGCTGAAACCTCTTCACAATTGCCTCATGTAAATTGGAAGAGCTCTGATGGTATTAACCAAGTTCATCTCATTACCAACCTTGAAGAATTTGGAGTCCCTGAAACTAGAAAGTATCTGAAATCTTTTAAATTTTGCCCTATCTTTTCCATGCCCCCAAAGCAAAGTCCTTAGCCCAAACTCTTTCTCTCCCATTAGCTCAGTGGTTTGAGCATTGGCCTGCTGAACCCAGGGTTGTGGGTTCAATCCTTGAGGGGGCCTTTAGGGAACTGGGGTAAAAATCTGTTTGGGGATTGGTCCTGCTTTGAGCAGGGGGGTGGACTAGATGACCTCCTGAGGTCCCTTCCAACCCTGAAATTCTATGATTCTATAGGCAAAGCAACTTGCACCCTTAACCTGTAGTAGTAAAAGTAGCATTGCCTAGAGGTTTCAATAGCGGCCTATTGTGTTAAGTACTGTACATTCACATTGTGATGGGGTGTACCTGGCCTCTGTGGCTCCCTCGAGGAGGCCCCTCAGTCCTATATCACATCACCCGAGGAAGCATAATGTGGGAGGAAAGGAGCAGTGAAGGTAGATCGTCCAGGCCTGCCTAGACAGGCCTTTCTGGAACAGCCATCTTTGAAACTAGAGAGACCTGGCCTTCCAAGGGCTAGAAGGGTGGGTTACAGTCAATCAGAGCCCAGCAGGCTCAGATAAAAGGAGCTGGAAGCCTTTACCTGGGCAATACCTGGCTGGGACTAGAGGAGCAGGGAAGATACTCCCCTCTGGCCAGAAAAGCCTGGGGGCTAGCCAGGGTTAATCTCTGGTAGCACTTGCATAGCTGGTTTTGCAGGGAGAGAGGCACCCAAGAAACCTGGCCATGAGATAAGAGTGAAGATAAAGGGGCTGAGTGGAATGAGGCTCAGGGAAGAAGCAGCAATTAATTGAAGTGAGCAGTATATGGCTGCTGTGTATTTAGTTCTTGGGATGAAACCCAGAGTAGTGGGCCAGTGCAGGTTCCCTTGCTGACCACCAACAAAGTGGCATAAACAGTGAGCAGGGGACAAACTTAACCTAAGCCCCAAGAAGGGGACAGGGCTCATTTGAAAGCCTGAGCAAAGGGCTGAACTTAAAGTGCCAGGGCTGAAGACTTTGGTGAGGGCAGATAGACTGCTTATTTTGTTGTACTCTTTGCTACCCTGGAATGGATTCATTTTGATTGTATGGCCCAGATGAGGACTGTGTCACCGAAGACCTGCCAAGTGAGGTCAACCACTTACAGGGCACCAGGAGAAGGACTACAGTGGTGAGTGAGTGACCTCCTTACACTCATAATAAAAGATATAACAAAGGGATCCCTGAGGTGCTGGGACTGAGGTTACATCTTCACTGCAAAAATGTGAGGTTTTTCATCGTAGGATAACTAATGTGCATGAGCTATCCCACTGTAAAATCCCAGTGGAAACAAGGCACTATGGTATTTTACCATGAGGTAGGATAGGAAAGGTCAGCTACGGTCAAAGTGATCATGCTGACGAACGCTATTGGAAACAGCTACATTAACCTCAACTAAGGTACCTTTTAGTTTGTGCCAGCAGCATCTACATGGGGTAGTTACAGCACACTTGACTGCATGCTGCAACTTATACCACTGTGGTCCACAAAGCAGGACTGTGTACACAGATCCAAAGAGTCAAACATTCTGTTTTTTGTTCTGTCCAAAGTGGATCAGTGATTCTTCCCCTCGTGGATGTGCTTTGATAATGTGCCTTCAAGAGATTTGCCAAAAATGAGCTACCTTAAAATACATAGCAATCAGATTACATATGGAGCACCCTGTACAAGGCCCAATATATGCATTAGAGGAAACATGAAAATAAAAGTAGATTATACAGCAAAAGCAGAACTGAAAACTTGGTAAAAATTAAGCTGGTTGGAAAACTGTATGTATTTTCCACAGAAAACTTTCAAAAGAAATGATAAAATATTAGTTTTTTTCCAGTGTTTTTTCCACAGAGATTTTGTTTTTCATAAATGATTTTGAGTTTCTAAGAGTGGAGATTTTTTTGGCTATTTATTCCTCCACTGCTATTTTTCACCAAAAATGTGTTTTTTGGGCAAAAACTTCTGATCATGCGTGAAGGTTACAAAAATGCAGCAGAAAACTTACTTTAAAAAAACAACAACCTAGTGTTTAATAAATATTGCAATCCCATTCTTTGAGTTGCCATCTAACCCTCTGCCTCCAGAAATCCTGGCATCTGGAAGTTGGTGGGAAAAGAGAGAAAAACTTCAGTTGCATCATGGGGTCTGGCTTTTTAAATACTTTTTCGTGGGCTCCTCCCCATTTCGAAGGTAATGGATGGCTATACCTCTGTTTACTAACGCAGTAAAATGGCTTAAAATTACCTCACCTCTTCAGTTTAATGACTGGCAGTAACTGACTAGTCATGTGATGGAATTTCCATGAGAAGTTAAACCTTTGGAGCTGGGGAAGCTAAT
Organism: Chrysemys picta bellii; assembly: GCF_011386835.1. Taxonomy (NCBI): domain Eukaryota; kingdom Metazoa; phylum Chordata; order Testudines; family Emydidae; genus Chrysemys; species Chrysemys picta. Next base: position 271,579,027 of record NC_088791.1, on the reverse strand, counting down.
GACAATTGTTCAGACCTTTGTCCCCTCCAACTTCCCTGCCTGAATTCATTTGTTAAGAAATTTCACACTACATTGTTATATAATAGATTCAGCTGTGCCTGGGAAAACCAAAACCCCTTTTCACAACCCACTTGAGTTTAAGTGGCTCATCCCAACTCTTTACTCAATCCAGCCCTCTCATGGACAAACACAAAGCATAACCCTCTTTTTCCAGTTTCACATGAAGTTCCCAGTCTCATAATAAAAAGAATTAATTACAGAAAAAAGACCACCCCCTCCTACAAAAAAAATCATATCTTTTCACAATAATCCCTTTCCTTTCCCCTCCCAATTGCCCTTTACACCCTTACTTAACTTTAATTGGGCTACCTTAACTCAAACTGCTGAGAAGCTCTGCAGATGGGAAAAGAGTCATCTGAGATACTGTCATAGAAAGGTGTACTATCCTTTGGATAATTTAGCAGGCTGAATTTAAATAGGCTCTTCTGCAATGTATGGGTTAATGATAACATGGAAAAGACAGCTGCTGAAGGGAAAATAATTGGTTGGGGATTTAGGGATTGTCGTTATGTAAGAGTAGTACTTCCTTAACTATAAAAGTATTGTTAAAACGTTACAATACTGCTACCTCCAGTGTGGATGTCGTTATTCTAGTTTAAGCAACTTTATGGTACTGTGACTTATTCCTGTATGGAAAGGGGAATAAGATACACTGTATAAAGCACCTTTATAACTGCATCCACATTAAGGGTTGTACCAATGTAAATATTTCAGCAAACAATCACATCCCTAAATAAAATAGTTATGCTAGTACTAAATCTGCATGGAGAGCAGGCCTTAAAGACTAGTTATGGTTGAAAGATAGGGTCTTCTTTGGGTTATTCATTATTATGTACACTGCTTAAAGTGTGCCAGGTCACAGACCTGGGAAATTAAATGTCTAAAAAGCAAGTTGGGTGGCTGATGGTGGACATTTTTTAGTACCATCTGAGGGAAAACCCCCTCTGATTGGTTGTTTCCCCCACTTACCTACCTCCTACAGAAAAGCAAATAGCTACTCCAGGAAGTCCCCCTCCTCCCCTCAGGAGCCAACACAATTTTCACAGGAGGAAAGGGGGGAGGATGGAACAGAAAGAGCACAGCAGCTCAGGTTGGCTATGCTCCCTCCTCTTCCCCTCTCCCATAGTGAGCAATGGGATGGCTCCTAGTTCCTCCCCTCTCCTGCCCTGCAACACCTGGAAGGGAGAAGGAGACCAGGATGCAGCCCACCAGGCCTGGGAGAGGAAGTGAAGAACCCACAGGATCTGCAGGAGGTGCTGATATGAGGTAGGGTTGCCACCTTTCTAATTTCTGGTAACCAGACCCTGCTCCCTGCCCCGCCTCTTCCGCCAAGGCCTCACCCATTCTCCGCCTCTTTCCCCCAAGTTCATGCCCTTCTTGCTCACTCCTCTCCCCCACTCTCCTCATTGATCACTGGATCATCCCAAGGAACCTGCCTGCACATAGGAGGAGGCCCAGACCTAGCAGGGACTGGCATAAGTTAATGACCCGGAGCCTTCTGCTGCCCTGTGGTAATCAGACTTTTGGTTTAGGTGCCATTTAGGTTTGCTAGGTCCCCAAAAACCAGGCACCTGGACACAGAAACCAAAAACCGGACTGTCCAGCTAAAACCTGGATGAGTGGCAACCCTAATGTGAGGTGAAGACAGGGAGAAGAAGTGTTACATGGCTGGTGGGGGCAAGATGATTTGAGGGTTGGGAGTTAATTGTAGGGAAGAAGGATGGGCAGATGTGGGGGTGATGAAGGGCCTTCCCCACACATGCTTTTTTAGATGACTTTAAACATTGCTTATATAGTGCTATAGATGTGCAAGGCACTTCACAAGTAAAGACAGGCTGAGAGTCTCAAAGCTGTCTTGGTGATTTAGACCCATTCTGTATTCATCTTTGACTGCTTTGAAAAATCTTAATCACAGACCCTTCTCTGAAGAGTTTACAGTCTACCATAAGACACAAAAGGCCTGATTTTTTTCAGTGGCCTTACCCCTGATGTAGTTATTTACACCTGTTCAAAGTGAGTGTGACGTAGAATAACAATGCTTCCATTTCAATTTTTGTAACCCTCCATGAAAACGTGAGTTTTGAGAAAAGACTTAAAAGAGAATGGAAAAGTGTGACAATTAGCACTGGAATAACCGTCTCTCTCTGCTCCTCATAATTAAAGGTGTCTCAGAGTGGATGCATGCTAGTTGAGAATTAATGTGGGTTTTTTCTTATGCTAATAAGAGTTTTGGCCCAGTCACATTATTTTCCCTGAATAAGTCATCCCTTCTGTATATTCCACTGTGTTTGAAACTGGTCATCTTGGACATTGAGACTACCATGCTGCAAACACTTAGATAAAGCTATGCATGGATGCAAATATTTTCAGGATTTGGGGCTAATTATGTGAATACATCAGCTCACAGAGTTTTGATTTATTTTTTTTAATGAGACCATGAGGATATACATACCTCTGAAATCTGGATCAGGTTCTCATATAAATAATATATCTGTTTAATAAAAGGAAGTGGTACAAAAATAATAAAGTTATGCCTTTGGGTTTGAAACAGATACTTGGCATGTTAGGATATCGGAAAAACACCACAAAAAGAAGCAAACTGCACTAAGCTCTCTTAGGGTTCCTCCTACATGTGAATCAAATACTATTGTAATTCTCCTGGGGGTAATCATTTCCAATGTGCAAATCAGATAACAGTAAATCATCCCACACTGGATATAAAGGCCCTTCAAATAGCAATGTGGATCACATGAAAATGATTTTATTGAAGCCAGTACCCAATAAAAGCAGTTATATCCTCTATATCCCCTGTTCTTTCCTCTAACTGTATAGGGATCTAAATCCCAGATAACCCAAACTATAGCCTTTTTATAAACTTGTGAACCATTTATAGCTTCCTCTATCTTGGATCTCCCCACCACTCATGGTTCCTCAAAATAAATAGCTGCATTCTTCTATGACTCCTATGACTTCTGATTCAAAGGTACCATCTTTTAGATCACCACATCAGGCCAGATTTGCTTTTGTCCCACTTAACTTTAAGGGGGAAAAGATGGATAAACTGCGTAGTTCTAATAAAAGAAACATTAGCATTATTTTAGTCTATCTGCTTATAAATAATTGTAAGTTTTCTTATTTAAACTTTTGTCCTCAGGAATGTTGAGCCCAGAAATAAGGTGGAATCCTCATAACAGATGTGTTCTTGGCTCCAACTAGCTATTCACAAAGGAGAAATATATTTTCATTTTAAATGCAGGATATTAGGTTGTTTCTGCTTAAGGCACATTTAGAATGGAAGTATTTGCAGGATCCCCTTAAGCTGTATTTTGCCTCACCACTTGTTAGTGGTTGTATTCTCAGTGGAGAAATACAATAGAAATAAATGAATTCTACAGATAACGTTATTGGATACAAAACCAGTTTAAGATTGGGATTCAGTTGACTGTCAGCGATGGCTCAATCCAAGTCTGAGCCTGTATGTCTTTAATTCAGTTTGTCTGTATTTTAGATTTAAAATACACTTGCAGATGTACCCCCAGTGAAAAGCATTGCATCATATTGAACTATTTAGAATTTAAACAAAGAGGAATCCTTGTGGCACCTTAGAGACTAACAGGTCCCAATCCTCAGATGCATTGTGGCCAATTTGTATTTGCTTGGGAACATGGCCCTACTGATGTCTTAATGAGCTGTTTGGGGGATCGCCCCAGTTGCAGGAGGATCCTGGAATGTTGGCGAGCTAATATAGTGGCTCATATGCCACCCACCTTCCTGATTGCTAGCAAAAATAGCAAGCTTCACAGATTTCAACGGCCTTATCAGTCTATTGGAGTCAACTGGTGTAAAACAGAGCAGCCTTCAGGCTGCTCCAGTTTATTATTGGGATCAGCCCAGAACTGGAGGAAGTTCTGGGCTGCAATGAATGAAAAAACTGCTTAAATCCATTTTTGTATCCCATCCTCCACCTTCTGAGTTGTGTTGTGCATTCTTCAGCTGCTATCAGACCAAGGACGTAATTTTCTGTAATACCATCTATCCATTTCATAAATACATTGAACCAAATCCTGAAGGGCCTGCTGGTTCTTTACTCATATGTGCAGGGCATGCTCACTAGCCTGACAGATTCTGAGAATTGTCAGGGTGGTGTGGCAAGTTTCCCAGAGCAGCTCTAGAGCAGCTGCTGCTAGTCCAATATTTCCCACGCCCACTACTCCGGGCTTCATTTCCCTTTAGCAGTCATGCTTTTCAAATGGGCTAGGGAGATCCTGAGGACTGTACATTGCAAAAGAGGCCTGGGTTCATATTTCACTTATTGTGAATGTAGCTTTTCTTATACACAAATATAGCAGATTTCTCCTTGCATACTGGTTAGGAGTGTTTCATAGATGTACTCTGAAAATGCAGAAATCTGATGATCTTGTGTATATCTTAACTCTTTGTTGACCAATGATACTTTGGTAGCATGTGAGGATGGTTCATTGAAGTGAAAACTCTGGAAAAGAAAGTGAACTTGGAGGCTGAGAAGAGTGACTTAGAGGGTTTGTGGGTCGGTGCTTCGTAGTGCAAACATCAGTAGGAAAAGAGTTCTGAAGAGATCTGTGGTCTCACGCTATTTTACAGACACAGTCCTACTATCTCCAGCCTTCCCTCAAGCACATCTCCTACTGTAAAGCCCAGTGGTGTGCAAAACTTGTCTTGTTTTTCTTATGTTCTACCAGTTGCCAGCCTGGATCAGACCTGTGATCCCCATCTAGTCCAGTACCCTGTTAGCTACTGTGGCCAATACCTGTTGCTTCAGAGGAAGGCACAAGAATCTCCCCTGTCTGCTAACTGTTAGAGATCAGTTCATGCTCTGAAGAATGACAGTTCATATCCCTTCTGATATTCTATGGGTATTTTATAATTTTGGGTGGTCTTAGCCATAAAAATATATGATCTTTCTTAAAAAAAAAGTTGCCTTTAAAGAGATTTTTAAAGGTGTTTATTTCCCTGCCATTTCTTTGTACAAGGGTTGCACGGTTTCAGCCTCAGTGAGATCTTGTGGCAATTAAATTTTTGTGCAATGTGTGGTAAAAGTATTTCTTATTATTGGTTATGAATTTTCACACCATTCAGTTTTTAAAGTCATTTTAAGTTGGAGCTTGGTAAATTTCTGAAGAGGATTATATTGATGTGGTTACCTGGCCACGGCAGAGGACTGAACTCAATGACTCGTGAGGTCCCTTCCCAATCCTATGTTCTTACATTCAATTTCTTATATTTTCTGAGAGAGGGTGAACAGTTCCTGATCCACCCTCTCTTTACTAGTCATCATTTTGTGTACTGGTATCATATCCCCTCTTACTCGTTTCCCTCAAAAGTAAACAGTCTCTGTCTCTCTTCATGAGTGTTTTTCCATGCCCATAATCACTGTTATCACCCAGCTTTGGACTCCCTCTATTTCTCCCATATCCATTTTAAGATACTGTTAACAGAACTGAACACAGTATTCCAGATGAGAGCATACCATTGGTTTATATAATGGAATTGTAATATTGCACAATAATATTTTCTGTATTCTCTATTCCATTCCTTATACCACTTAATATTTTGTTAGCGTTTTTGACCATGGCTGTACTTTTGAGCAGAGTTTTTCATCGAACTATCCATAATGATTCCCAAGTCTTTTTCCTGAGTTGATGCAGTTAATTTAGAACCCAAAAGGTATATGTGAGAGAGATGGGGTGTAAACTCCACTTGGCACCAAAAGGGCTTTTGGAACCTGATTCCTCACTAATGGCACCTGGGGGAGGGTGTTGCCGGGTAAAGGGGATGGACTCGAGAGGAAAGCTTAGTTGAGAGGCGGAGAGGATGTAGTGAGTTCCCTCTATCTGGGAAAGGACCTGATTGAAGGCTGGAAGGAGAGAGAAACAAGCAGTCACCTCCTGAGATGACCCTGAAGCCTGAGGGAAGACCAGGAGCTGCAGAGAGATGATAGCTAGCCTGGAGCCCTGGGAAGGTGGTAAACTGGGTTGGTCCTAGACTGTATGGGTGAAGTGAGGCACAGAAGCTTGAGAACAGATTCAGGGACATTGCATTATAGTTGAGGCTCATCTGCGAGGGAGAGGGGTGGCCAGCTGAGCCTGATTGGGGCTGAAGATTCAGTTGTCTTTATATTTCTGTTGAACTTTATGACCCCAGAAGAGATTGAACCATGACCTGTTTGGAAGGCTGAGTTACAGGAAGAGAGATCACTGCAGGGCCAGACTGGCTCTTTTCAGGAGGCACCAGAAGGGAAAAAGGCTTCTATGCCATGCCCAGCCATGAAGGTATGCTCTAGCAGTAAGTCCACTCCTCTACAGAGTGTTTTCAAATTATTCACTCAAGTGTGCATTACTTTGTCTTTGTCAACATTGAACTTCATCTGTTATCATGTTGTACATTAACCTACCTTGGTTAGGTCCCTCTGAAATTCCTCGAAGTTGTGACTAACCTAAATAATTTTTTGTCATCTTCTAATTGTGGCATCTCATTGTTTTTATCCACTTTCCAGGTTATTAATGAAAATATTGTACAACACTGGAACCCCACTGTTAATGTTAAAATTGATAATTTATTGCTGTCAAGGCTGTATCCCCACTTTGAACTTTAGGGTACAAAATGTGGGGGCCTGCATGAAGACTTCTAAGCTTAACTACCAGCTTAGGTCTGGTCCGCTGCCACCATCCCAATGGATTCCCTTCCCTGGGAAGCCTTTGAGAAACCTTTCACCAATTCCCTGGTGAATACAGATCCAAACCCCTTGGATCTTAAAACAAGGAGACATTAACCATTCCCCTCCTTCCTCCCACCAACTCCTGGTGAATACAGTTCCAACCCCCCTGGGATCTTAAAACAAAGAGAAATTAACCATCCCCCCTTCTTTCTCCCACCAACTCCTGGTGAATACAGATCCAACCCCCTTGGATCTAAAACAAGGAAAAAATCAATCAGGTTCTTAAAAAGAAGGTTTTTAATTAAAGAAAAAGGTAAAAATCATCTCTGTAAAATCAGTATGGAAAATAACTTTACAGGGTAATCAAACTTAAAGAGCTCAGAGGACTCCCCTCTAGTCTTAAGTTCAAAGTACAGCAAACAAAGATAAACACTCTAGTAAAAGGTACATTTACAAGTTGAGAAAACAAAGTAAAACTAAGACGCCTTGCCTGGCTTTTTACTTACAAGTTTGAAATATGAGAGACTTGTTTAGAAAGACGGGGAGAACCTGGATTGATGTCTGGTCCCTCTCAGTCCCAAGAGCGAACGAACAACCCAAACAAAGAGCACAAACAAAAGCCTCCCCCCCCAAGATTTGAAAGTATCTTGTCCCCTTATTGGTCCTTTGGGTCAGATGGCCTGAGCTTCTTAACCCTTTACAGGGAAAAGGATTTTGGAGTCTCTGGCCAGGAGGGATTTTATAGTACTGTACACAGGACAGCTGTTACCCTTCCCTTTATAGTTATGACAATTGCTCTGGCTTTTGTTTCCAGTTTCTGATCTGTGATAGTAATCTGCCTCTCCCACCATGACTAAGTTTCTTTAATAGCTTTTGTGAGGTATCTTAACAAAGCCCAAATAAATTGTCAGCTAGTTCTCCCTCATCCACTATTATACTGATTCATTAAAAATTCTAATAGACTAGTGAGGCAGAATTTTCCTTTGCAGAAGCCATGCTGGTTAGACCCTGTCATACCAAACTCTTCCAGGTGTTTTGGAATACTTGGTTTAAGTATAACACCAATCAATTTACCATCTGGTAGTAAGGCTTACTGGTGTGTAATGCCATCTCTAGTTTCCTGTCTTTGTCTTGCATTGCTTCATACATTTGGGCCCTTTCAGATTGAGATATATAACTAGCATCATTGATGAATGTCAGAAGAGCTCTTTGACTCGTATGTTTGTTAATGGTGGCTGCAGAACCAGAAGATAGTATTTAAAAATAGAGGGTTCAGTTCTCTGCTCAGATGGAGAGGAATGGGGAGCCACAGGGAGCTGTTTGTAGTTCCCTGATCCTTAGGTATCCATGTGGAAGTCAGAGCATCAGAGAGCTTAGTCTAACTTCTTCCATTTACGTAACACTCCATATACCAGTGGAGGATCAAGCATAATGGAGCTTGGTTCCATCAAACTCCCTCCCACCTATAGTCTACCCATCCTCCTCCCCTGATATAGGGCTGGTGGGGTGGTTGTCATATATGGCTGACTGTTTGCTTGTATCTTCTGAAGTTTCAGTAAAATATTCTCACAATTTATAATTCATTTATCTACCTAACATGGTAGGTTAGTAAGATGGAATCATTTTACCTGTAAGTCAAGAAGAGACTTTGACAGAAGAGTAGTAATTGTACATTAATCTTAGTTATATATGAAGTACTTCTTATGGGTAAAGAGCCAAGAACCTAAAAACCATTAAGAAAAGCAAAAAATAACATAACTGCATACATCCCTTCCAATTACAGTAGAGTTACGTGTCCTGACGTGCATGAAGTTTGGTTAAAAGTTGAAACGGAGGCCCTAAGAAGGGGAGGTATTTATCATGACCTATGAAGAGTTCTTGGGTCCAAATGAAATGCCAACACCAATCAGCAGTATATATTTCTACACAGTGGGCCAAATCACTAGTTGGTGTAAATTGGAATAGCTCCACTGAAGTCAATATGTGTCCACTGACTTCAGTGGAACTACACCAATTTACACCAACTGCAAATCCAACCCACTTTGTAACAGAAGCTGACTGTAATGTATGCTAAAAGAGTTATGGGTGATGATCAAATGAAGTGCACACTCGAGCACACACATACACACTGATCAAATAGCAGGAGCCATAAAATATCCTTATATTGCTTTTAAATGCTGAAGTTTCCAAAGACATATTAAACATCTGCTGCAATACGCAGGTATGGCTTGATCTCTTCCAAACTGAAGCACTCTTAAAATATGTGGAGCACTCTAATAGTTTTCAATCACTCTTACTGTTATACTGGTTATGCCCAGGACCTGTATCACTTCCAAATGGAATACTTAAGGTCACTTCAGACTGAAGGTATAGGCAGTCCCTTAGCACAATACATGTTTTTAAACAGTGCTTTATTAATTTTAGAATAATTAAACCTTGTACAGAGCATGGTCAGAATTTCATCTGCCTTCACAATGGCCTAAAATGTAAAGTGCTACAGAAACATTCACTGTAGATACTCAAAAACCTCTTTTGCAATATTTTAAAATGTTTTTTGTAATTTATACATCTGTAATGGAATGCAATAAAATAACTAATCCTTCTTTTTCAGATATTAAATGGTTCTATTCTTCTTTTAGTTCTCCTTGTACAAGCGTACCATCAGGGAACAGTGTACAAAATGCTTATTTTTATGGCTTTTCCTTCCAAAATAAAATAAAATAAACCCTAATGAAATCTGAAGTGAAATAAGATCTACTCTGTGTTTATGTAATTTCATGTAACCACACTGTCTCAAATGTTGTTTTGAATTATATTTTGTAGGGTTGAAGGGGAAAGCATGATCCTGCAAAGACCACAGTTAATTTCATAAAAATGATCTTTCTCTCATGCTGATAAAAATTAACATATGATTAATATTAAAGATTAGGTAGTTCAGTGGACTTGTAATGGTTCAGGATATGGAATCATCCTTTCAGCTCTTAGTGACTGATTCAAATTCTGCCCTGGTCAGCAGTGATTGGAATTCACCACAATGAATAACATGCTAATTTATGTTAATATGTTAGGAAAATAAGATTTTCATACTGGACGACCATTCCTTAGTGCATCAAGAGTGGTATCATGCCTCTAAATATGGCCATGACTTCTGACAAATGTGAATATCCTACACAAGCATCCAGTGAATTATGCAATACTGTGAATGTGGAGAAATACCATGATCAATTTACACCCTGAAACATAACATTTGATTTACCCTTATTTTAACATGTATGAAGTGCTGTGGTCATAACACTGTCCTGCCTTTTAAAAATACCACCTGTGGCGGTGAATTCCACAGGCTGAGTATGCAATGTGAAGTTGATGTTCTCTGTATACATTTAATGAACAGTCATCTGCCAAAGAAAACCTACCAGAACTCCTGCTTGGCACCCTTTTGGGCATTCTGATCACTGAGCTCAAGTACTTGCTAGACACAGTGCCTATCCCTTGCAGCATGTAGGTGAATGGCATAGGTAAGGAGGGCAAGCGATACAGTGTTTGAAAGATAAGGAGATAGCTGCTAACAATGAAGAGGTGAGTAAAAACTCAGCACCAGAGGCCTAATGCAGTAGTGACAAATAAGGCTACATCTACACTACAGCCAGGATCTATGCTCTGAGATCGATCTACCGGCGGTAGATTTAGTAGGTCTAAAGAAGACCCGCCAACTCGACAGCATATCGCTCTCCAGTCGACCCCTGTACTCTACCCCCTGCCGAGAAGAGTAAGATAAGTCAACGGGAGTTTCTTCTATTGTAGATCCCGTGGTAACTCGACCTAAGGTACATCGACTCGAGCTACGTTTTCACATAGTTGGAGTTGTGTAGCATAGGTCGATTTACCATGGTAGTGTAGACATAGCCTAAGATAGCATATGTAGCATACCAGACCCTCATGAAGACCTTTTTACTCTCTTAAATTCATATAGGTCATGTCTACACGATGGGCTGTACAGCAGCATAACTATGGTGCTAAAGATATGTTGCTGTAGCACCGTGGTGTAGACACTTCCTACAGTGACAGAAGGGGGTTTTCCATCAATATAGGAACTCCAATTCCTCGAGCAACTCTCAACTCTCTTCCTCTTCCATCAGTGTAACTGCATCTACACTGGTGATTAGGTCAGTGTAGCTCAGGGATGGACAAACTTTTTGGCCCGAGGGCCACATCTGGGTATGGAAATTATATGGTGGGCCATGAATGCTCATGAAATTGTGGGTTGGGGGGTGGGAGGGCTCTGGCTGGGGGTGCCAGCTCTGGTGTGGGGCTGGGGATGAAGGAGGGTGCTCTGGGCTGAGACCGAGGGGTTTGGAGGGCGGGAGGGGGATCAGGGCTGGGGCATGGGAGGGAGCCAGGGGGCAGGCTCTGGGCGGTCTTTACCTCAAACAGCTCCCAGAAACAGTGGCATGTCCTCTCTCTGTCTACTACACAGAGGCACGGTCAGATGTCTCTGCGCGCTGCCCTGTCCTCAGGCGCCACCCCTGCAGCTCCCATTGGCTGTGGTTCCCAGCCAATGGGAGCTGTGGGGGCAAGCACTTGGGGTGGGGACAGCGTGTGGAGCTGGAGGGGGGGGGGTGTCACTGCTTCTGGGAGCCATGCAGAATGGGGCAAGACCCGGATCCCACTCCCCAGCTGGAGCATCAGAGTGGGGGAAGCCCCAAACCCTGCTTCCCAGTGGGAGCTCAAGGGCCAGATTAAAATGTCTGGAAGGCCAGATGTGGCCCCCGGGCCGTAGTTTGCCCATCTCTGGTGTAGCTATTGTGCTCAGGGATGTGGATTTTTCACTCCCCTGAGCACCATAATTATACCAACCTGAATTTTAAGTCTAGACCAGGCCATCAATTCCCTTAGATCTGTTCTGCCCATGCAGAAAGGAGCCTAATTGGATATTATTTAAACATCCAGAAGTTGGAATTAGATATAAAAGGGTGTAAATTAAAATAGATTGAGAGTGTCTTCCATTTATGCCTTTGCTAAGCTCCTTGGCCTACTAAGGTCCCATTAAATAAGGATAGAGTTGGTGTGAGCAACTTCTGGAGTGTCTGAGGCTTTGTCTACACTGGCAAGTGAAAGACACAATTTTTGTCATGCAGAGCTGTTAAAAAAACACACCCACTCCCAAAAGACAAAAGTTTTGCTGATAACAAGCGCCAGTGTGAACAGCTCTTTGTCGGCAGAAGAGCTCTCTCCTGCCGACAAACAGTGGTTACACTGTGAGCCTTTTAGCGGCATGGCTGTAGCGGCACAGACGTGTCGCTAAAAGCTGCGTAGTGTAGACATAGCCTGAATGATTGTGAAGGTGTCTAACTAACACCACAATTTTCTACATGACTTCTGATTTCAGCCGCTAACAACCCCATTAGAAAACAAAAATAGAATTGAACTCAAATCTTCTCTACAGTGTGTTCCATTTTAACATCTTACCGTTTCCAAGCTAACCACGGTGGGAATGTGAATGCCTCATGTCTGACAACTCTTCTATCACTATTTTAACTTGCTGTACTAACCAAGGAGTCCAAACCTAAACTATTTACTGAGGTTCTATGGCGTTGAGAGTTGGGACTCAGCATGAATTTGGACTGAGTAATGGAATCCTGTCTCAAGTGGGTGTTGTCTGGATTTGTTTGTCCACCGTGGTTAGTTCTAGCAACAACATGTGGGAAGTTGCATATTTTCCATCCATTACTTTGTAAAGCTGATCATATAACAAAACAATTTGGAAAACAATCCATGTTATATACATTTCCTTAAAGCATGAAGGGTGTGTGTGCGTGTGCTCAAATTGGTGCCAAAAGTGTCAGTTGGATGTGGAATAGAGTTAGAGATTTCATTTAATTTCTCCTTCCCTAATTTGAGTTAAGGGGATCCTCCTCTGAGGTAAATTGGCATAGCTGCATTGACTAGGCTGATTTATACCAACTAAGGAAATAACCCACTATGAATCAGGGCCTGTAGCAAAGCTCATCTCCAGGCAGCCTCATCAGTACAGCTGGCTTGTAGCAGGCTGCTTGACTGGCCATGCCACCTGATTGGCTGCAGAAGTCAGTAGCCTAGCTCTTAAGCCAGCTTGTTGGCATCTGAATGCTCATGCCTACCACTGTGCCTGCTCTGCTACCATGTTCCTCTTGTTTTACCTCTATCCTGCCCATGCCTTGAACCCCTCTTTGCCTGCTATCCTGATTCCTCCAGTTCTTGCCCTCTGCTTTGACCCTGGGCTCTGGCATCTGACTACAGACTCTGACTTGTCCCTTGGCTCTGGTATCCCATTCCTGTCCTCCAGTATAATCCTTGACTTTGGCTCCTGACTGCTCCAACCACTAGGCTAGACTGCCCTTGTCCTGGTCACCTGACAGATTAAAAAGTCCTAAAATTGGGACCAGGGTTCCTTAGCACTAGCATGGACCCTACTAAGGTGCCAGTGGAACTGTTGGATGCTGTCCAGAACCTGCAGGTACAAGTATGGACATTGGGACAAATTTCAGGGGTTCCTGAGTCAATGTGGGCTCCTGTTTCTACTATGCCCCTCATCATTCCCTACAGATCAGGCCTGCGTGAGGCTCATCTTAAGTTTGACTGGGAGTACCTTGGCCTGAGCTTTCCCTTTCCTGGAACAGTCCAGCCTCCTGTTGCAATGATTAGAGAAATTCATTTAACCCATGTCCATCATCTTTGATGACCCCAACTCTGTGTGGATTTCTGTAGTAACCTTACAGGACTTACAGATGGGAGGCAGGTCTGTTGCCAAGTCTGCTGCTGAATTTCTTCCCTTGACTTCTGACACTGGGTGGAATGAGGCGGCCCTGTACCACCATTTCTACCAGGGGTTAAATAAGGATATAATGGATGAGCTTGCATGGGTGGAACCTCCATCCAGTTTGGGTAATCTGATTGATTTATGCATAAAATTCGGTGATTGCCTCATGGAGCAGCATCATGAGCATACCTCAGTTTTCTGGAGGCCACCATTCACTCTGCATGACACCCCAAACACGCAGGTCTTCCTTGGCATCAGAGCTTGTGCAAGCTAATCAGGTTCACCTGTACCTCTGAGACACAGAGAAGCACCAGCTTCAGGTGTTTGGCTTGTGCTTATATTGTGGGGAACCTGGCAATCTTGCATTGATGTGTCCAGCAAAGACTCAGGTGGAACCAGAGTAGGGAACCAGGAACAGGTCCCCAGCCCTGAGGAGTGGGTCTGGGCTGAGCTGGTTGTCTCTTCCCTTGGTAGTTCATAGCCCTCATGGGTCACAGACTGCACAGCAGGACCCCTGAGTCAGTTTCCAGTGCAATTCCAAATACCTTTATTAATTCAACTACCAGTAAGATCCGAAGCCATCTTGGAGGCCCTAATTGATTCGGGGACTTCAGGTAACTTTATGGATTTAAACTTTGCTAAGACCTATGTAGTTCCCAACCATATGCAAGGACCCTCCAGATTTGGTTGAAACTATGGATGGGTCTCTTCTCTTCTTGGGACCTGTAATCCAACAGACCTTGCAGTAACAGTTATTATCCTCTTGGGCCACCAGGAAACCCCCCAATTTGTGTTAATCTGCCCCCACATGCTTCCATCATCCTAGGTATGTGCTGGCTTTCCACCCCAGGATGCCCTCATTCACTGGCAGAAGGGGACCCTATACTCTAACTCCTGGCATTGCCAGCTACCCTGCCTCCCATGATTTGAGAAACAGACCAGTACATTCTGTAATTCATGTCATCCACTGGAAGATCCCAATCCTCAGGCAGCAAGACCACCAGGATACTCAAACCCCCTTGAAGTTCCACCTGCCATGGCCAAGATTCCCTACAATTACCGTGTCTTTGACAACCAGGGAAAGGCGGCTATCCTGTCCCTGCATCAGTCTTACAATTACCCAATCTACCTCCAGCCTGAAGCTGATATACAATTCGGTTGGATGTAAGCCCTCTCTGAACCCATACTTTGGGCTTTCCGTCTGTACCTGCATCCCTGGTGGGCACACTAATCTTTTTTGTCAAGGAGAAAGGTGTCTCTTTACGGAGGTGTATTAACTATCAGGCCCTGAACAAGGTGACCATATGAAACTGCTCCCCCTTGTCAATGAGCTCTTAGACCAGCTATGCACTGCCTGTATTTCCACAATTAGACTACATGACAATTTGACCCAATATGAAAAATTTCTTCCTGACCCCTGAAAGCAGGCCTGCAACATCATAAGCAGCACTGATCCTAATCTCCTGCTAAGGTGGTTAGGATAGGTAACTGGAGAGTCTGAGTTTTAAAAAAGGTCTGGTCTTGGCTTAAATAAGCAAAGTGGGGCACACAGCAGCCAATCAACTGGTCCCATCCCCCTTTTCCCAGCTAATTGCCAAGTAGAAAATCGAGGCTGGTGGGATATCTGCCAATCATCCATTTTGAACTTCACTAGATCCCTGATGTCCAGTCAAAGGACTTCCCCACTAAACAGTAGTGTTTCTCTATAACAGACCTCTCAGTACTCTAATAACACCCCACCAGGCAAACAAACACACTCTCATATATACTCTACCTCTCAGTCACCAATACTACCACCAATCTATATAACCTAGTTACCCCTACCATCATCCTTAAATAAATAAATACAAATATAAAATTAAGGCCCAGATATATTGAAGATTTTTCACATTTGAAAAAGAAAACAAAACATATGCTATCTATTAATCTATATATATTTAGCCACTTGATTTCTATAAGCATTTTCATCCATAGAATCATCAGAGGGCAGAAAAATCCATCCTATGGCACAAACTGATTTTTTTTAACTTAAAAGCAAGAACAGTACTGCTTTTCTCTTAAACACAAGTGTGCATCCTTCCATAAGATTTCTGTTGAGCAGTAAAGAACTCATATATAAAGCACAAGAGATTTGAGATCTATTTATATCTGTACACGAATAGATTTGAAATAGAAGATGATATTTTATATCCTTATTTTAGAGGTAGAATTATAACTGAAAGCATTCAAATAGTAAAAGCTTAGTAGTGTGCTAAATAAATCCTTTTACTGAAAGTAGCAGCAAATCAAAAACACACTTGAAAATTTGGCATTCTAACTTAAATGCACACAGTGAGCTATTCAGGTGTTTCTACGTTATAAGAGGGAAAGGGGACCCTCTAGTGCACAAATTAAGAATTAAAGATTCAAAACAGAATCCTATCTGAAGCTACATTTTATGGTACATACATAAGAATTTTATGTTGTACAGATTATATAATTAAAACAAAGAAAATCTCTTATGTATATTTTTGGCTGAAAAACATTTTTTTGTCATAGGCTCAGAGGATCAAGATTAAAAAGTGTTATGATGATAGAATTTAATCCAAACCGTGACACTCTTGCGTACTAACTTAACATATGTAAACCATTCTGTCTGATAAAGATTTGCATCAAACTTATAAACATTACTTATAAATCCCAGTGTCAATTGCAATGCCTTGAAAGTTATACAAACCATGAAATCTTTTGTTTGCCATGAAAATATTTAAATTGAACCATATCTAGAGTGAAATTGATTAAATCCAGGTCTTGTGATGACATTTTGACCTGTATGGATATTCTCTTTGCCTTTTAAAAAGAAGATAAAGTAATTCCTCTAAATAGTTAAAAAAATACTGAATGAGTTTCATTTTGAAGGCAATTTATTTTAAAAACAAAGACCCAACTTTATTCATTGGCTGATGCTCCCTTTTATACCCATTCATATTAATTTCTTATATTCACTGATTTACCTCTAAAGATTCGAAGGTTCAATTGGTTTGTCTGAGCCCCCAAGTTTGTCACCCTAATATATTTGTACTTCTTGAGTGTTCTCCTCCCAATTACCTTCGCCCATATTCTATCTCTTGCTCTCTCCAATCAGCTGTTCCTTTTCTCCAGCCTTATCCTTTCCTACTTTCTGAAAGGCAATCTGATATAGAAGAACTGTCCCAGCAACACTTTACTTATCCACTTACTGGCACAGAGTACCACAAACAGCCATCTGCACCCCCACATCCATAAGTGAGTGGAGAATTCCAGTTTGATACCATGTTACACTCACATTGCAGTTAGTCTGTTCATGCCTCAATGATAATGCAAGGTGGTGGGCAGCCACAAAACTGGCCTTTCGTTTCAAGCCTCTAGTAGTCTAACTGCTAGGGCCTGATTCTCTTCTGACTGCAGTTTTACACTGATGTAACTTGAGTGACATCAAGGGAGTTACTCCTGATTACATCAAGGTAAGTGAGAGGCAAATCAGGTCCCTGGTTTCTATCTGTTTTTATATGCTATTGCAAAGCAGAAAAATCCAGCCCAATCCAGTCTATAGTTAAAGGCATGCAGCTGTAGCCTAAATGTTTCTCCAGACTGCTAGGAGAACATTTCAAGGGGTTTAGTCCATTTTATAAACCACATCATTATAGTGACTTTAAAAATCATCTATAGACTCACACTTGCCATAATGTCAGTGAGCCCAAATTCAGGATCACATTTGAGAGTTTTTTGGCCATTAATAACAATAATGAGGAGTTCAGTCAGGGCCTGAGGCTGTAAAGCAAATTAACAGATGTCCTTGACAGAAGGAGACGTTATAGAGGAGACATTTCTTCAAAATCCTTCTCTCTTCCTACCAATATCATCTCATCTTAAGCACACTGCTCTTCATCCAGGTGCTGACAGGTACTGTGTCTGTTTTCCCATCTCTATCTCTCTTTCCCTGAGGTCTCTTCTTTTTTTCTCTACCTTTGACTCCCTTAGGCTTCTTCCCCTTCACCTCTTCCCTTCTTCTCAAGGCCTACCATCACAAGGAGTGGACAGTTAGGGGGCAGATCTTGTTGCTGCCACAATTTAGTGTTTGGGGCCACCTGAGAGAGATTCCTCTTTCCTCAGCACATTCACTTGACCCTTTGGCTTCTCCTCATCATCAAACATGCAGAATAGGAGCTGAGAGAAATAAGAATGCTGAGCAGTCAATAGGGCAAAAAAAGAGAAGGGAGGAAGTTTTAGTTGCTGGCCTTCTGTCTGTTCAGCAGTTGGGGAAGAGAGCATCATCAGGCAGAGGAGAAGCACTGAGAAAAATATGCATGGTAAACAGCCAAGAAAACACAGCCATGAGGGGGATTGGCCAAGGAGTTGGAGAACTTATAGGGAAGCCTGAGCTTACAGCCAAAAGCATGATTTAGGCAATTCTGGCAGGAAAAAATTGATGGTGAGATACTTAGCACTCATCAGGAGCCCATCAAAGGAAAACTAAGACAGACAGGTGTAAAATGCAGAGCCTCATAAGTCATTTTACAACCATTATCCAAAGGAAATCAAAAACACATAATTATTGCAAAATTTGGAATTAGTAGCACACACTGGACCTAATAAAGTTCTCATACTAAAATAACAAGTTGCACTGGCACAATGGACTGTGTAGGCTCATTCAGCATTGCTAAAATCCTCAACTACTGTAAATTGTTAAAGCTCCATTGACTTCAATGGAGTTATGCCTGTTTACACCAGCTAAAGATCTGGTCCCCATTGTGCAAAATTAATTGCCTGGAAACAGAGGGTACATGGGGTGAACATAAGAGTGGCCATACTGGGTCAGACCAAAGGTCCCTCTAGCCCAGTATCCTGTCTTCTGACAGTGGCCAATGCCAGGTGCCCCAAAGGGAATGAACAGAACAGGTAATCATCAAGTGATCCATCCCCTGTACCCATTCCCAGCTTCTGGAAAACAGAGGCTAGGGACACCATCCCTGCCCATCCTGGCTAATAGCTATTGATGGACCTATCCTCCATGAACTTCTTTAGATCTTTTTTGAACCCTGTTATAGTCTTGGCCTTTACAACATCCTCTGGCAAAGAGTTCCACAGACTGTGCATTGTGTAAAAAAATACATCCTGTTGTTTGTTTTAAACTTGCTGCCTATTAATTTCATTGGGTGACCCCTAATTCTTGTGTTATGAGAAGGAGTAAATAACACTTCTTTATTTACTTTTTCCACACCACTCATGATTTTATAGGCCTCTATCATATCCCTCCTTAGTCATCTCTTTTCCAAGTTGAAAAGTCCTAGTCTTATTAATTTCTCCTTATATGGAAGCCGTTCCATACCCCTAATCATTTTTGTTGCCCTTTCTGAACCTTTTCCAATTCCAATATATCTTTTTTGAGATATAACATCTGCATGTAGTATTCTAGATGTAGACGTACCATGGATGTATATAGAGGCAATATGATATTTTCTGTCTTATTGTCTATCTCTTTCTTAATGATTCCCAACATTCTGTTTGTTTTTTTGACTGCTGCTGCACATTGAGTGGATGTTTTCAGAGAATTATCCACGACTCCAAGATCTCTTTCTTGAGTTGTAACAGCTAATTTAGACCGCATCATTTTATGTGTATAGTTGGGATTATGTTTACCAATGTGTATAACTTTGCATTTACCAACTTTGAATTTCATCTGCCATTTTGTTGCCCACTCACCCAGTTTTGAGAGATCCTTTTGTAGCTCTTCGCAGTATTCCTGGGACTTAGCCATCTTGAGTAATTTTGTATTCTCTGCAAATTTTGCCACCTCACTGTTAACCCCTTTTTCCATGGTGGTGATGGAAAAGCATGTATTATGAACAACCTAATATGAAAATTGCATCACATCCTTTCGCAAAAGGTAGTTATGACAGATATGACATTTTCATGAAATATCATAGCCAAACCTTATTGAATTAAGTTAAACCTTATTGCATTCAGGTACAATATTTTACCAGTTCATTCTATTAAAAATGCAAATGTATTATTGTGGGATTTTATATAACTTCTTTAACACTTTTTTAACTTCTTTATGGCTAACATAGACCCTGGGATGTGTTATGAGCTTCAAAGGACTCTTTGAAACAACATACTAAACAAACAAAATTAATTGGGATTTCTAGGAAATACTTGGGAGGAGGGGAATGCAACTTTTCACCTCCAGAACTAACCTTTTGAAGCTATGCCCTGAAGAGAAACCCATTATCCGCTGATCACGGGTTACATGAAGACATGACCAGAGGTCCACACTGGGTAAAAGAGTGACTCACAGATTCATGGGGTTCTTGTTCTGAGCCAAAGCTGCTACAAATTGTTGATTGCAGAAAACCCCCTTGGTGGGGTTTGAAGGACTGTTCATCTGCCTCAGTCCTTGTTGGAATTGCGGTGATCTCTGGTAAGCTTATGCATGTATCAGAGTGGTAGCTGTGTTAGTCTGTATCAGCAAAAACAACAAGGAGTACTTGTGGCACCTTAGAGACTAACAAATGTATTTGGGCTTAAGCTTTTGTGGGCTAAAACCCACTTCATCGGATGCATACAGTGGAAAATACAGTAGGAAGATATATATATATGCTGTATTTTCCACTGTATTTATATATATATATTTACAGAGAACATGAAAAAATGGGTGTTGCCATAACAGCTCTAATGAGACTAATCAATTAAGGTGGGCTATTATCAGCAGGAGAAAAAAAACCTTCTGTAGTGATAATTAGGGTGGCCTATTTCCAACAGTTGACAAGAAGGTGTGAGTAACCGTAGGGGGAAAATTAGCACAGAGAAATAGTTTTTACTTTGTGTAATGACCCATCCACTCCCAGTCCTTAATTCATGCATGCATCTGATGAAGTGGTCTTTAGCCCACAGAAGCTTATGCCCAAATAAATTTGTTAGTCTCTAAGGTGCCACGAGTTCCTTGTGCATGTAGATTCTTTTATTGTTTTTAATGTTTTCTCTGTAATGTTTGCATCTTAAGAATGAAGTGCTTGCTTTAAAAGAGCTGTGTGTAACTTAACAGTGGGTAATTACACTATTTATAGCCTCTGAGGAGAAAAGTAAAGCAGGCCTACTCAGGTACTCTGACTTTGCTGGAGTATTTACAGTGTCGGTAGGGAGCTATGCAGTCTGGAAATATCCTGGTCAGGATGGGGAGAGACACGTGTAACTGCCCAAGAGAGGTGATAGATGGGAAGCCAGAAACCTAAGATTGGGTGCCTTTGATGGGCCATGGAGGGGAAATACAGGTGAAGTTGCCCTGAACTGTGAGAATAATAATTATCTAGAAAGCACTTGGTTAATATGCATTCCCTGTTACCTGCAGATGATAAAGAAGCAGATAGTGGATATACCATAGCAACAGAGTTTCTGACCATGA
Organism: Chrysemys picta bellii; assembly: GCF_011386835.1. Lineage (NCBI taxonomy): Eukaryota > Metazoa > Chordata > Testudines > Emydidae > Chrysemys > Chrysemys picta. Next base: position 271,558,057 of record NC_088791.1, on the reverse strand, counting down.
TTGGAGCAGCTGCTACACTGATTGATTTAAACCCATGTTAAAATTTTAAATCCACCACAACATCATCTCATTGTCCTGCAGAAGTGCATATTACAGGTTATGGGCCTAACCCCGGGAGGACCTAATGAGTGTTCTCCTGCAAAGTGCTAGGAGATTTCGAGTCAATGGAAATGGAGTGTGTTCAGCTCCTTGAAGGGAATAGCCTTACAGGAAGAAGTATTTTGCTTTATTTGTTTCATATTGCAGCTGGTCAGTTTACTGATCATAGTAACCTCCTTTGACAGGAAAAATGTAACCATTTTTCATAACAGCTCTTATACACTTCATTATTTGGTGAATTAGCTTTCTGAGGGACAAACAGAGGGTCATAGCAACATGAGCTGTTCGCCAGAGAACACAGCTGCTGACCTTCTTAATAACCCCCTTTAATTTGACATCTGCAAACATTCTGGGTCCATTGACTGATTGTATCTTCCATCCTCCCAATATAAAGCAAACAAACAAAAACAAAACCCCATTATTATTCACCTTGAAAGCATCAGCTGAATTTCCTCAAGAATTAAATATAGGAAATGATGAATCTGGTTCCAAAATGTTTTATTAGTCTAATAAAAGTGATCATTTTGCCCAGTAACTTTTTCCATGTGTCTGAAAATTAAAATTGTGGTATTTAACACCAATAGATATATATATAAAATCTCATAAAAGACAAAGCCAGCAAAATGTCTGTTCCATCTTTGGCTTTTTAAAAGGAAGTTTAATTTTAATACATATAAACCCAAAGTGTGTGAAATGTTACAAGGAAAAGATATCAAGATTATCAAAAGCTTTGCAACAGACTTCTTGTGTGATATTGGGCCAAATTACTTAACAAGTCTTTGTGTCAGTTTCTTTAACTGTGAAATGTGGATAAATCTTCTCTAACGTTCCAGGAACAAACATCAATTAGCCTTAGATGAGATATGCTACACAGCATAAATGTAAAATATTATTAGTGAAATTGTGATATAAAATTAATTAAAATATTTCTCTTTCTACTCATTATATACTGCAAGTAAAAATATGTCATTTGCAGATGAAGTTTAGAAACTGAATTAGGCCTGTGATGGGGTGTACCAACCCCACACTGGGCCATTGGGGGCGGATCAATCATTGTGGGCCCAAGGGGGAACAGACAGAACTGGATCCGGGACAGGTTTGATGGGAAGAGGCAGAAAGCATCAGGTTTGGGGGAAACAGGCAGAAGAATCTGAGTCCACTAAAGAACACTCCCCTCCAGAGCTTGGAATGGACTCCCATGATGCCCTGAAGAATTGGATTCTACCCTTCTCTCTGCCACAAACCCACACTTTTAAACCTTTTATTTGGCCCCTAAGCAAGTCACCCGAGTTTCCAAAGTTGACTTGAATGTGAGCTGCTGGGTACGCTACACCTTTGAAAACTAGGTGATTTTATACAGAAGCTTAACTTTAAACTCCTATTTTTGAAGATTTGTTCTTGGGCCCAGATCCACAAAGGCACCTAAGTCTCTTTATTGTGTCTCACTGTGATCCACAAACCACCCTGCTCAACTGTCCCCTAACCCTATAGGTGTCTAAGTTTTTGCAGTAGAAGTTCCCTACGTGCTGTGGTTTCTGTTTCTGGGCATGAGCACTGTTTCCTCACATGAGGCATCTGGATGCCCGTCTCTTCCAAAGTCACAGTGTGATCCATGAAGAAGGAGAAGTTAGGCAGAGGAGTGCCTATCTCACCCATGAGGTACTCAGAGGCTGCCTACTGGATCAGGTCCTATTCAAAATCTGAAAATCAGGAAGTGGCTGACCTTATAACTTTTAGCCCAGTGGTCAGAGCACTCACATGGAAAACCCAGGTCAAATTCTCACCTCTGCTTTAGAGGGAGAAAGGAGGATAACTGATTTCATGGATAAGGGGAATGCAGTGGACATAATATACCTGGACTTCAGCAAATCCCACATGACAGTCCCATGTGACATTCTGATAAGTAAGCTGGAGAAATTCAGGATTGGTGAAAGTACCATAAAAGTACCATTAGGTGGATACATAACTGGTTAACAACCACCAAGAAAGAGTGACTACTAATGGAATGATGTTAGTTTGGAGGGAGGTCTCAAGTGGTGTTCCACAGGGATCTGATCTGGCTGATCTGGTGTTGTTTAACATCTTTATTCATGTCCTGGATGTAGCGCATACTGATCAAATTTGAAGATGACACAAAACACTTTGGAGGATACAGCTAAGATTCAGAGGAATCTTGATAAATTGGAAAACTGGGCTATAGACAACAAAATGAAATTCAACAATAACAAATGTAAGGTGCTATACTGAGGGAAGAAAAACCAAATGCACAAATACAGAATGGGCAATAATTGGGTTGCTGAGAAGGATCTGGGAATTGTGGTGAATCACAACCTCAACATGAATCAGCAATGCAATGCTGTTGCAAAAAAAGCAAATGCAATCTTAGGTTGCATTAACAGAGGCGTAACATGCAAGTCACAGAAGATGATAGTACTGCTCTATTCGGCACTGGTTAGGCCTCAGCTGGAGTACTGTGCCCAATTTTGGTCACCAATGTATAGAAAGGATGTGGAGAAACTGGAAAGGATCCAGAGGTGAGCGACAAACATGATAAATGAGCTAGAACACAAGCCATATGAGCAAAGGCTGAAGGAACTGGGTATGTTTAGTTTGGAAAAGAGGAGATTGAGGCGGGACAGGATAGCAGTTTTCAGATACTTGAAAGGTTGCCATAATAAAAGATGGAGAAAACTTGTTCTTTTTTGTCACACAGGGCAGGACAAGAGGCAATGGATTAAAACTACAGCAGAGCAGATTTAGACTGCATCTCAGGAAAAGCTTCCTAACTGTAAGAACAGTAGGACACTGGAAAAGACTGCCTCAGGAGCTCCTTTGCTGGAGATTTTCAAAAGGAGGCTGGATCGCCATCTCTCTTGGATGGTTTAGACACAACAAATCCTGAATCTTGGCAGGGGGTTAGACTAGATCCTTGTGGTCCCTTCTAACCCTATGATTCTATTATTCTATGATACTGAGCTATCAGACAGTTTGATATGATGTGGAGGGATCCCTTCCATCTCTCCTGTTGAAGCTGTTGCACTGAATATGAATAACTAGAGAGCTATTGGAGCAGACAGACTGGATCCTGGCTCTCTCTTGTGAGTGTGCTGCCCAGCAGGCTATATGGTCATTCTTACCCTTTCACACTGGCCCAATGATTTAGCTAAAGTGGACACACACCTAAGAGGTGGCAGAGATGGCAGAGCACTGTTCAAATCCCTTTGTCTGATCAGGCAGAGGGGGAACCTGACCCAAGGATCTCCTACATTCCAGGGGAGCTAAAAGTTGTGAGGGAGGGCCTCCTTCCCAGTGTTTTGGGTGAAGTTGTGGGGGCCTCCAAGCATGCCTATTGGATCAATCCCTGCAGGCAAATTAGATGGAGCAGCACCCATCTTTCTGGGGTATGTGGATAACACTGAGGTTTAATCAGGAGAGACACATCCAGACGCCTAAAGTTGGACAGCAGAATGGATGCCCAAAGGCAAAAACCTAAGCCTGAGGGAACTTTTATTGCAAAAAACGTAGGCACTGAGTGCGTTTAGGAATCTACGGGGTTAGGCAACTAGCTGGGTGACAGTTTTGTGAGTGCCAGTGGTGCTTATGTCAGGACTTAGGTGCCTAAGTCCCTTTGTAAATCTAGCCCTAAATCCCTCTGTGGTTCTGAGCCTTGGAGACTGTGCATAAGAAAGCTGCTAGATTTGTTTCAGAAAGAAATGGTGAATTTTGTCATTCCAACTATGCATGATTTTAATTTTTATACTGGTGATGGAAAACTGAGAATTTAAAATAACTTTACCTTCTAGTCTTGAGGTCAAAATGCTATTTTAAAATTAGAATTTATTTCTGAACAACTACATGTTTCTATACTAATACTAATTATTATCATTAATCATTAATAAATAATAAACTTCAGCAAAGGTTTTCAAAAATGGGAGCTGAAAGTTAGGTACCTAAGTGGCCTGATTTTCAAAACTGTAGCCAGCAGCTCCCATTGAAATCTACACTCAAATCCTGCAAACCTTTACTCACTTCTATAGGGTCATAATGTTAATGAAAGATTTCCAGGAGAGCTGCTGGCTGCTCAGCGCTTTTGAAAATCAGGCCATTGTGTTAGGAGCCTATATATGGATTTAGTGGGGAGATTTTCAAAGGCACAAAAGGCAGGTAGGCACCACTCTTCTCTTTGGGCCTTTAAAAAGCTCCCTCTGGGCCTTCAATTAATTTCTTTAATCTCCCATGCCTGTTCAAGGAACAATTAGCAGTTTGAATGATTGGACATTGGAAATTGTTAATTGTGTAGATGACCTGCCTTTGTGAAATCATCCAAGTTTTATACAAATGTTCAGTTTTGCTGAAAGAATCAGCATTCCTGTCCTGTAGTAACCAACTACTCTGAATGAGCAATTAAGCCATTATATAAAATGGAATAAGATGTTAAACTGTTCTCTTTCTTTTTCTTGCCATAGGACAAGTTACTAATTCCTTACAGCAGCAGAAGTGACTATGTGAAAAGCAGTGTGCAGGTGACTCTAGTCAAACCTAATCTCATCCAATCGAGCCATATTCCCTCTTTTTTTAAAACAAAAGATTCAACCACACGATGATGGGCATTTCAGTGCATATAAGTGGTGATTAACACTGTTTTACCATTTAGAAAATTCAGGAGTTAAGTAACGTTCATCTTCCTGGAATGGAAACAAGTCCTCCTTTGTATTACCAAAACATAGACTGTGATGGTTTGGATTAAAACTAGGATCTAGTGTGTGGGTTTCTTTCACATACTGTATCTGTTTCAAGATGCATTATCTATCTCTTTATCTGCTCTGCTATTATTTACCCTGTAGTGCAATTTGAGCCAGAGTATCCTATAATTCAAGATTTTTGTTTTAAAACTAATTTATAAACTGGGTTGAGGTTTCTTTTTATTCCAAACAAAATTCTGCAAATGCTGTATCCAGCCAGACTCTCATAGTCTCTGGGCTAAACATCTGTGGAAACGAAACCCTATTCTAAGGAGGTACTTCCTCTTCAGAAGTAGCCATGCAATGATGAATTGGCATTATGGTACATATCCATCCAAAACATGCCCCATTCCCAGTGGTGGAATCAGAGACTCCACCCAACCGTGTCTACTTCAGTGTCCTAGGAGGGTGGTTTATATGAATATAGTAGATGTAAGCCTTCTGAAAATGCTGACTTAATATATGGTTATTTCTTCAGTGGCTGCAACATGTGTTTCTTGGCCACATGCTTAAAATCTGGTTGATATTTTTTCAAGTTATTTATGAATGGAAATGAGTGTCCCTTCTAAATAAAGAATAATTGCTTCTATTTCTTCTGAAAAAGCAAGCGTTACCTGTCTACCTTTACAATTTAATTTCGAAAGAGCAAATTGCTTTGAGTTCTTGGAATGGCAAAAAAGAACCATCAGAGACCTATTAACTTATTCTGTGCTTTCCTACCTTTCAGAATGGCCAAAAAATATGACATTGAGTCATTTCCATTTATCCAGATTCTGTAAGCACCAACTTTAGTTAATGAGGTACAAATCTAAATAAATAAATATGCACCTGATATAACTATAGATTTTACTCATGATTATAATGCAATTAGTGACTTAATAGTTCATATATAAAAACCCAGGAGACATGATCAAAGGTATGGGAAACATACCTGGGGACTCTCATCGTACTTGAAAAATGGAAGAATTCTTGTGCGTAACACTGACTATGACAAAAAAAACAACAAAAAAAAGTACAAGATTACTTCTTGGTTCATGTTTATTGAGCCAGAAACAAAGAAGCAAACAACCCCAATACCTGAAACAGAAACATATGTCAGAGATCAACAAATGATGGAAATACAATGCAGAAATCACTGACTTGAGGCACAAATTATGGAATAGTGTAACAGTGCAGAAAGACTGGGGAAATATACAGCAAATAATGAATGAATTGTTGGAACAAGATGGAAACTCTTCACTGGCCTAGTGATGGCTCTCTTTGATGTATTCCTCCAGAAGATTAATCTACTTCTCACAAACAGAAATTATTGCATATTCTGCTTTTTTTGTACAGTTTTATGTGTCAAGCGACAATGGAAATCATAAAAGGTCCCAAAGGCACATTAAGGGACTTGATGAGGTTCACAGTGTGCCACCAGTGAAGAAGGGGCTTATTAGACACTGAAAAGCAACATGTTTTTTATAACAAATTGGTATAAAACAGGCTATTCCTTTCACTGGGCCTGATTTTGCAAGGTACTTCATGACCCTGAAAGTTAGTAGGAACTGAGTAACTAATAGGATTAATGGAGAACAGGAACTGAGGTCCTAGAAGATGCCAGGTAGATAGCAAGCTGCAATAGGACGCAAGGGGGTAGGCTAAAATAATGGAAGGGGAAAGACAGGGGTGGAGGTAGGAAGAAGATGGAGTAGTAGCATGACATTAGAGAAGTATATGCAATGGAAACAGGAACAGTGGGATTGAGGGTGGGTAAGGGAAACAGGAACAGAGTAGAAGAGAGAGGCTGTTGGAGAGGGTGGCAAAGGAAAAGAAGCTTGAGTCAGGAGAGGGTTTGTGTAATCAAAGGGGGAGCTGCCACTATTTTTTAAAAAAACATAGGTGTTTCCTAACACATAACTAAAGTTGTTTTTGGGGAGTAAGGTCTTAAAGATCTCATGGCATGTGGGAATGGGGTTGTTATGCCTAGTGTCCTGGTCAAACTCTGGTTTGGAAATTGCCCCTATATTTTAAGTTGAATATGGTATCCTTCTATACTTCATGCCCTAAGCTACCAAGTAGTACTGCTTTGCACCATCAAACAGCTGCTCTTTAAAAGTGCTCAGTGATCCTTTGTGATGAAAGCTGATGTATGAATATGTACAAGAGTGGGGCAAATTCATCACTTTGGTTTTACCAGTGCACACTGGGCTGTGAGTCCCCAAGGCAGAAGTTTACCTGGAGAATCTACAAAGGGCTAGATTCACAAGAGCAACTTAGGCACCTGACTGTCACTTTAGGCACCTCTCAGTCCAACATTTAGGTGCCACTGGCATTCACAAAATCACCAATCAGCTACCGCCTAACCCCATAGGCTCCTAAAGATGCCCAAATTTCCACTGTTAAAATCTGCAAGGCACTTAAATTTTGACATCTGGGCATATATACTGCTGCCTAAGTCCTGACGCTGCACAGCAGCTCGGTACATAGTTCAGTCCTAAGCCTCAGAATTCCCCTGCCTATCTTACCTTCCAAGCTCATTCCAGTAGCCTAAATCTGCACAAAAGATGCCGGAGTCCCCTTCCATCCAGTAGCCCATTGGGAAGAGCACTTACCCAGGATGTGGGAGAGTCAAGTTCAAATTCCTACTGTCTGATATGGAGTAGAGACTTCAACCTAGGCTTCTGCCCTATTCACTGAGTTATGAAGTATTCCTGAGCAGGTCTCTCTCAATGTCTCCTGTTGGAGCTGTTCCACTATGTATAACTAATTGAATATCAATTGGCATAGGGGAACTGGAAGCTGGGTCTCCCGGCTCCTAAGTGAGTTCTGTAGCCACAGGAGTATGAAGTTATTCACTCACACTCTTTCTCACTGGCTCAATGACTAATTAAGTGTTTAAGCATATTCCAGCACCTAAGCCTCCCTTGTGAATCTAGCTCAAGCTGTCCAGAGCTCCTGCTGCAATGGATGTAACTAGAGCTGGCAAGAGAAGACCAGCTATATGTGGTACCAGATTCAATTAATCTCCTAAAGAGACTCCATCAACCTGGCTCCTGTGTTGGTTCTTCTAGAATTTGATGCTGCTTCCCTTCAGGAGAGGTAAGGAGGTACTGAATCCCTTTTGATGCTGCAGAGCCCATGAGTGCTAGAGAGGGTAATTTCCATACTTCATGCCCATAGAGGTGAATCTAACCCATGTTTATTGTGCTAAACTGCTCTTATCCATCCCTGGTGCAAGGATTTAGGGTTTTACTTCTGGATGTTGCAATAATTTATTTTTTAACATTGAGGCACAGCAGTGTCCTCCACCCAGCTTTTTCATGGGCAGTGAACTGTGATATCACTTGAAGTCATCATTAATTAAAAATTAATCCTTTCCTCAGGGATTAACTAGATGATACTAGTCAAAGTGGATTACTCATTTGCCAAGACAAATCCTGTCTGGCTATACCTACATTTCTACTTCTGTGACCACTCACCGTGTGTAATAAAATATAGTTATAAACATGGCAATTGAAGGGAGAAAAGAGGAGTCATAAAATAATTACCTCCCTTTTGTTTGTGTTCTAGGCCTTTTTACAGCTACTTTCCCACTTGTATTTAGTACTATCAAATATCTGTGATTGTGCAGTCAGTATGCTGGATCTCAGACTCATCACTCCTTTCGAGTGGGTTAATTTTCTTATTTTTCCAGGGAAGTGTATGCCCTGAGATATGTCATCCTGCCAAGAATGCAATAGCAAACTTTACAGTTCTATTGTACCTTTTGTTTTTGCCTAATAGCTCTCTCTGATGCTTCATTCAATCCCAGGTTGATGAGTGTTAACAATGGATCGTTTTGGGGGTTACTAGGTGAAGGTAAAGTTCAGCCAGGTTGCCCTCCACATGACCCCCAGTGACAGTTGTAAATGGGGCAAACAGCTCTAATAAAGAGCTCCACTGCACAATGGCCCACTTCACCATTTAGAAAAAAACAAGGAATGGTCTTTATTAGCCTAAGAGATTGTGCTATTAAGCAGCTTGCAGTTCATATGCTAATGGTTAATTTTAATGGAAGGGTTGTGACATTATTCTGCGGGAAGTTAAAATAACATTTTCACAGCCTTAGGTAATATAAGAAATCTTGCCGTAATAAAACACTCTATCGATGTGATATCAGCTGGAAAAGACTGCATTAGAGCAGTGGCTTATTGGAGAAAATGTTAACGTTTGAGACTTTAATCACTAGCTCTGTAATTTGCATTTATTAGGGGCATTTCCAATACTGTTTTAACCAAATCATATAGCAGTTTATGGATAAAGTCTGACACAATATATTTGATATTATAGATGAACCACTCAGAATGATAAGAGATAGTACTTACACTTCACACATGTTGAGGGTGTGGCTGCAGGAAAACATACAAAATGCTCACACCACTCTAAACTGCTGTAAGTAAACGTTTTCTTTCTGTTTCTTAAGCTGGTCTTTATTGGTTAGAATAAATATTTATGCCTGAAGGGTTTACTTGCATCTATTTTTTCTAAACTGGGTTTAAGTCAGAGACTGAGAGTGACAACAAACAAACACCACAAAAGATGAGCTAGATCCTCCCTTCCCCCTTTGTTTCTAGCAATGTCAGGTACAGTTTGTTCCTACTTAGGAGTGTAAAAAATATCATTTGTATGTAACTCTGTGAAGAGAAAAATGTAAAAAAAAATGTAGTGTGTCTTTAAAAAAAATCAATGTAATCTAATCTTGGATCACAAACCCTAAAATGCCCTAATCATAATTGCATAATTATTTCATGGCATCCCAAAAGTTAAGGGTCTCTGTACATTGCCAGTCCTTAATGTATTTGGATTTCTTGTAAATGTAACTTTAACTCTGAATTTTCGGGGTTTGCAATGCTTGTTTTTAAAAAAAATAATTACAGTATCTGTGTAATGTTGTTTTTACCCTTCATTTATTGATACATAGCCTTAAACTTTTTTCCATCTTAATATATTTTTTGACTGGGAATATATGCAGACATATCTTTCACTGAGCACTATAACAGATATCTTTCTAAAAGAAATATTCTCTCTCTACCAGAATTTATGGGGTTTATGAAGGAATTACTGAGTCATAGTCTATGTCATGTGTTATGGAGGAGGTTGGATTATATGATCATAATGGCCAAATGGTCCTTTCTGGCCTTTCAATCCATGCGTTTAGGAAACATATGACATATTGATGTTCAATAACTTTGTCAGTATTTGTCTCACAAGGCTGTAGTTACCCTATTTTTTAAAAGACACACACAGAGAGAAATCTGTTACTATTTTCACATCAGAAGTCATGATACCTGCCTATTCATTACAGGATACCTTCCCCACACCCTGAATGTGCTGGAAGGAACGGATCTAGCCATGGAAGCCACTGGATTATGCAGTTCAACATCCAGCTGACAGAGGATTCCATAATTCCTAAAATACAGGAAACGGAGTATCATGCTGAGCTCAAAGTTGACTGGGCTCAGGAGAGAGTGAGAGGTTGCAGGAGAAGTAGCAGATTGGAAGCAACAGCCTGGGAGCTGATTGTGAAGAGAAGGCAAGGCACAGACAGCCTGAGAGCTGGACAGGGAAATAGCAGAACCAGGCAGGGGGCCAGCAGTAGCCACAGCAACAGAATTCAGTGTGGTGGGCTGTAAGTAGGAGGCTTGGAGGCAACATTATATGCACATCAGGAACAACCTCAAAGAACCTAGGTTACCAAGTTACCCTGTATGGGACTTATGGGCTGGGTTAGGAACAGATGGTTTGATCTTCTACAGCAGGGGCGGGCAAACTTTTTGGCCTGAGGGCCGCATCGGGATTCGTAAATTGTATGGAGGGCAGGTTAGGGGTGGGGGTCATGGCCCCCACCTCCGATCTGCCCCCCCCAACTCCTGCCCCATCCAACCCCCCCTGTTCCCTGATGGCCTCTCTGGGACCTCTGCCCCATCCACACGCCCCCACTCCCTTTCCCCTGACTGCCCCCAGACTCCCACCGCCCCATCCAACCCCTCCTCTCATTCCTGACGGCCCCCCTGGAACTCCTGCCCCATCCAACAACCCCTTCTCCCTGTCCCCTGACTGCCCCCTGCTGCCCCATCCACACACCCTCACTCCCTTTCCCCTGACTGCCCCCAGACTCCCACCGCCCCATACAACCCCTCCTCCTTCCTGACTGCCCCCCGGAACCCCTGCCCCCATTCAACCCCCTGTTTGCCCCCCGACCACCATCCACACCCTGCCCCCTGACCACCACCCCGAACTCCCCTGCCCTCTATCCAACCCCCCTGCTCCCTTACCACACTGCCTGGAGCACCGGTGGCTGGCGGCGCTACAGTCGTGCCGCCCAGCTGGAGCCGGGCCACGCTGCCACTGCTGCCGCTGCCACCATGCAGCACAGAGCACCAGGTCAGGCCGGGCTCTGCAGCTTCGCTGCCCCAGGCGCTCACAGCCCCGCCACCCAGAGCATTGTGCTGGTGGCGGAGCGAATGAGCTGAGGCTGCAGGGGAGGGGCCGGGGGCGAGCCTCCTGGGCCAGGAGCTTGGGGGCCGGGCAGGTATGTGCCTTTTTTAATTCCCAGCAGCCCTACTAAAGCAATCTCCTGTTACTAAAAAAAAATTTCAGTACCATACACACCAAAGCCCCAATCATGCACTGCACTCAGCTACAGGAATATGTCCATATGCTTTTCAGTGCAGACTTGGGGCCCAACATTTTAAAACAAGTGTTGCTGATAAAAACTGGCAGAGGCAGGCAGGCCTAATATGGAATATTAAGCTGGTCATTTTTATTATGTGCATGTAGTCATCTTGCATAAATATTAATATATACTGGCATAACATAATATTGCTAATCATATTATTAATGCTCAAGACAAATGCTCCAATTATGAAATCTCCATAAATAACTATATCAGGCTGAACAGTGGGATAAGTTTGCTTTGGCTTCAGATTTTTTTTTTAAATGCTCTTTGCAGAATACTTTCCCACTGCTCAAATCTTTAAATTGGTCCTTATATGGAGTATCTGGTCCTTTTAAAAAACAAAATAAATGGCAGATAAATGTTATTTTTCCAGGAAAGATTTGGGTCATTTTACTTTTACTTTTAGTTAAATGAATATATCTGTGTGCCAAATAATACTATGCAACTGCCAGTATAAATTTGTTTTACTTTGTATTGTATGGCATATAAGAAGGCTGAGCAGAATTCCATTTTTATTTTTTCTAATTTTGATGACCAATATCCCTGCTGTCTGTGCTATTCAAGTTACTAGAGTATCTCATTCTCCAGCACATCTCTCCAGAAATGGAGTCAATACTCAGCGTTTTCTAAGCAGGCTTTCAGAGAGGTTGGAGCACCTATGATCCAGTGTTAGCATTGACAACATTTGTTGAAAATGGTTTTCAGAAAAACCTGAGGATGGGAGCTGTATTTCTGGACCTGACAGAAACATGTGACACAGTCAGGCAAACAGGGCTCATAATCAAATTGTCAAGAGCATTTCCAGCATGGGTAGTCAACGTCATAGTCCTCCTCTTCCACAACAGACATTTCTGAGTGCACATGGGAGACAGAGTTAACACATGGAAAAGGTAAACCAACGGTCTACCTCAAGGCTCTGTGCTGGCACTGATGCTTTTCAGTCTGTACATAAATAACCTCCCACTTACTTAGTCCCACAAGTTCACACACGCAGATGACATTTGCTTAGGCATCCAAGCACAGTCATTCCCAGAACTTGAAGACACCCTAAACACTAAGTTGACTAAGATGGCTGAATATCGTAGTCAGTGGCTTTTACAACCAAGTGTATCCAAGAGAGTTTCAAATGTGTTCTATCTTTATAATGCCAGAGCAGCACAAGAACTGAATATCTTTATTAATGGACATCACTTGAAACATGAATTCCACCCAGTCTACCTCAGAGTAATCTTACTTAGATCTTTCACATATCTTAACCACCTGAGGAAAATTGTGACTAAAATGAGGTTGAGTAACAATCTCCCAAGCGAATTAGCCAGAACATCATGGGGAATAAATGCTCAAACTCTCTGATCATCTAGTTTAGCCATCTATTACTCTGCAGCAGAATCCTATGCTCCAGTCTGGCTCCATTCATCTCATGTCATGTTGGTTGACACACAATTACACTCAACCAGGTGCATCATAACTGGGACAATTTGATCCACACCACTAGTGTGTCTCCCCATGTTAAGCAACATCGTTCCTCTACACATGCATCATGAGGCTGCTACAGCCAGAATGGTTGAAAAGATCAGGGCAAATCTGAGCATACCACTATAGACAGACCTCTCCAACCACCCAAGAGTGTGCTTGTCACCAAAGCACTTGCCCTGGCCAGATTTCTCTGTGATATTGATGTGGCATGAAGAATGATCTACAGCTGACATCAGAAACCAGTCTCTTATAACTGAACTGACTATGTGTGTACCCAGCTTTGAGTTGCCATGCTGCTCATATGCCCCTCTGAACCGATTTTGAACAGGTCATGATCAATGGGCAGTAGGGTGACCAGATAGCAAAGGTGAAAAATCGGGATGGGGATGGGGGGGTAATTGGCACCTATATAAGACAAAGCCCCAAATATCAGGACTGTCCCTATAAAATCGGGACATCTGGTCACCCTAATGGGCAGCCAGCCTTCATACCTGGGGCCAAAGAATGGCTCTCCCGTGTGGTTGTGGCCAAAGACAATGTCACACATCACTGATGACTGCCCTCTAATGAGATTTGATGGTGGTCTGAGGGCTGTGCAGTTTGGTGATGAGGTTGCCGCAAACTGGCTTGGCAATCTCTGCATCTGATAAGAAAAATCATTTTTATGGATAATATAAATGTTTATTTTAAAGCATTTTTAAATATTTTAATCAATTTTAAATTTTCACAGTTGAGGTAAGTTATGGGGATGGGGACAGACAATAATTATTTAATGACATTGGATGTCGATTCAAAAAGTTAAAGCTTTATAACTGTTAAAACCCAAATTGTCAACATCACATGTCAAAATATACATAGTTAATATCCTTAAATCAAACTCTAAGTTCTTAAGAAGCATTTTTCTTACTTAGCTGATTTGTAAATTTCAGTGATTATCAATGGAAATATTTTTGTTGATTTGTATGTGTACAGTGAAGTTGACATTTACCAACATTTACTGAGAAAAACTGAATTCTTCCAAGTCTACATATAAGACATCATGATTCCGGAAATGAAATGTGGGACTGGGAGTCAGGATACATAGGTTTGTGCTTTGCTCTGCTGCCAGGTTGCAATGTGACCTTGACATTTAGGCCAACATTTTCAAAAGCATATCCATTAATTTTGGATACTTCAGGTTTTGGTTAGCTGTTCTGAGACCTAGAGCCTGATTTTTCAGAGGTTCTGAGCTTCTGTAACTCCTGTTGACTTCAGATGGAGTTAAGGGGGGGAACCTCTGAAAATCAGAACATAGGAGTTTCAGGTTGGACACCCAAAGTACTGGAGATTATTGAAAATTTGGTCCTTAATCTTTGTGCCCCAGTTTTTCCATCTTTGTTTTCAAGCATCTGCAGAATAGTTTGTGCAGAGAAATGCCAGTCTATGAGCTGTTTGTGAACTTCTTGCTTCAAGTATTTTTGGCTATTTGCTGTCCATCATTCATGTGGTATGGTTTATTACTTATGGTCACATGTTTCTGCTGACTGATCAGATGACTGAAATTTTTCATAGAGAAGAATGGCAAATGACAAATATCAATTAGCAATACACTTTTCATAAATATTTTCAAATAAATCATCACTTGTACTAGAATTTGTGACACATTCAGAGGTTCAAGAGATCTTCCATGAATGATGCTTTAAAACAAAAAATGAGATGACCCTACCAATAACACTGGAGTGAATTCACCATATTCATTCATGAATCATTGTCTGTGCTTTTTGACATGAAACACATACATGTGTATTTGTAAGGATTTTCAGCCCAGTAGAATGAAATAGAAATGCTTATGAGAAGTTTGAAAATAGCTTCATTCTGCTGGTTTTCAAAATGTTTTTTTGGGTGAAATTTTCTGGAAAAGTTATTTTTTAACTATTTTATTTTCCATATTTATTTAGCCAAGGAATATAATCAAGACTGCATTCCAAATCATCCCCACCCGACTGAAAAACATGTGGGAAGGGGCTCTGCAGAAGATAATCTCTGAAAGGATCTCTTGTGGAGATATCTATTCATTGACCTGTTACCAGACCGGGTATTCCATCTGTAGAAAAAGTCACAGGAGCCACGCAAAACCAGGCAGATCTGTGGGAGGCCAGGGCTATATACACGGATATACTTATTCTTCTGTACAGTCTCTGAACTTCACCTGGTATCCCCCATCTCTTCCCAGAGAAGCATCTGAGATGGGGGAGATCCATGTACAGATATTCCCTCAGTTTGTGGATTTAGGGGAGATATCTGCGCCCAGGTGTCTAAGCAAAACTAAATGAAACAACTCAAATTTTAAATAAAGAGCAATGAATGGCCCATGGCTAATCTACAGCTCGCAAATTGTTTGTAGAAACTGGCAAATAATTGTAAATAACAAATAAGAGAAGGCGTAAGCTATTCATGAACAGAATAAAAGCTGAATCTGAACACATTATTTTCTTATATCTCTCTAGCCTCTTTTAATTCACATTACCAAATTATCCTAATTAGAAATGAAACAGAAAGGGTCATAGGAGCCCTATGCGATCCAGCCTGCCTGGCATTCTTGGCTGAAGTAGAGGAAATGAAATGTCATTACTTTCTGTGTATGCAAAAGTACTTTGGAGCCTGAAACCTGATTTATTTTATTCTTCAGGGACTTTTGTTTTCTTACTAATTTTTCCATTAGCAGCTCAGCAGCTTTTGGCAAAACTTTTTCATGTTGTGGGTGTATTGATTGCCACTTTACATGAAAAATATCCTCGTTTCTGTTACCTACTTATAGTGCATTGCTAGGCAACCTTTAGCAAGTTGTAATTCATTTTCTCTCTCATGCTTTATATTGTACAGTACTTTTACTTGCACTTCCTCCTTCTCTTATTACATGTCAATTTTTTTTGTATTCAAGGAGCTTGGTGTTGTAAGTGTTTGCACCTCAGACTCAGTAGAGTCAAGTTAAATGTGTAGGACTAGATCTATGAATGGCTTTAGGCACTTAACTACCAGATTAGGTGACTAAGTCCAAAATTTAGATCCTAAAATTCCCCACTCAGCTGCTGCCTAACCCTGTAGGTGCTTAAACTCCTACATGCAGGGATCAGCAACCTTTGGCATGCAGCCCGCCAGGGTAAGCACCCTGGTGGGCCGGGCCGGTTTGTTTACCTGCCACGTGCGCAGGTTCGGCCAATTGCAGCTTCCATTGGCCACAGTTCACCGCTCCACGCAAATGGGGGCTGCGGGAAGAGGTACAGGCCAAGGGACATGCTGGCCATCACTTCCCGTAGCCCCCATTGGCCTGGAGCGGCGAACCTCAGCCAGTGGGAGCCATGATGGGCCGAACCTGCAGACGCGGCAGGTAAACAAACCAGCCTGGCCTGCCAGGGTTCTTACCCTGGCAAGCCACGTGCCAAAGGTTGCCCATCCCTGTCCTACATGCATAAGGCCATGTCTACACAGGAATAGAAAAGCAATGGCTAGCTTGGGTCAGCTAACTGTGATTCATGGGGCTCAGGCTGTGGGGCTGAAAAATTGCTGTGTAGATGCTCAGGCTGGAGCCTGAGCTCTAGAAGACTGTGAGGGTAGAGTGCCTTTTTCCAGCCTGGAGTTAGGTGATTAACTCCTTTTGAAGAGTGGGGCTTAGACCACACCTTTCTAGAATTTCCATCAGTCTAATTTAGGTAGCTCCCCACTCAGTGTGCTGGCTTTTGTGGATCCCATTCTACGGGGTCTATCTCTCCTCATGCATCGAATAGGGAGCCTAATTCAGGGCTGTGGATTTCACTAGGTGGCAGGGTACCTAATAATTAGGCAGTGAAGTGTTCAGTCTAAGTCCCCCTTTGTGGATCTAACCAAGAGAGATATTGGGCTTCCAGTTCGTAGAGGAGCAGGTTGTGTTACAGAGTGTAACACTGCAGTTTGTCCTTTTAAATATGGCCTCAAATCCAGCCAGCTCTGTTCCAAAGCATGGGTCCTTTAAAGCAATGATGGGGTGCACCAGGGCCTTTGAGGCCCCCTACTGGAGGCCCCACGGTACTACTGCCTCTTGCCCCAGCAAAGGAGCAGTGAAGGTGGGTTCTCCGGGCCTGCCTAGAAAGGCTGCAGGGAAGCAGCCAATCAGAGCCCAATAGCCTCAGATAAAAGGAGCCTGAGTAGGTCAGTACCTTACTGGGACCAGAAGGGTGAGGAAGGTCTGGAAGAATGTGACACCTCTTCAGGTGAGGAGGTTTGGGAGACCTGCTCAAACATGGAACAGACAGTGAGAACCTGAGGACTGTAACCCTAAGGCAGGGATCGGCAACCTTTGGCACGCAGCTCGCCAGGGTAAGCATCCTGGCGGGCCGGGTCAGTTTGTTTACCTGCTGCGTCTGCAAGTTCGGCCGATTGCAGCTCCCACTGGCCGCAGTTCACCGCTCCAGGCCAATGGGGGCTGCGGGAAGCGGCAGACAGCACATCCCTTGGCCCAAGCCGCTTCCCGCAACCCCCATTGCCTTGCAGCGGCGAACCACGGTCAGTGCGAGCTGCGATCGGCCGAACCTGCGGACGCGGCAGGTAAACAAACTGGCCCGGCCCGGCAGGTGCTTACCCTGGTGAGCCGCGTGCCAAAGGTTGCCGATCCCTGCCATAAGGTAATGGATGAAAGTGATGGGGCCGAGTGGGAAGCAGCCTAGGGAATGAAGCAGCACCAACTATTAAGGGAAGCAGCATTTGGCTGCTGTTTATAGGGTCCCTGAGTTGGGAACCAGAGTAGTGGGTGGGCTTGGGTCTCCCCAATGGCCTGTGGGAAAGTGGCCTCAATCCTGAGAAGGGGCTAAGGCTTGTTTAGAAGTCCAAGCAAAGGGCTGGAACTTAAAGGGCTCAGGGATGGGGCTGAAGACCCTGGTAAGGGCAGACAGTCCCTCTGGTGACTTTTTGGTTACCACCCCTAGAAGGGATTGAGTTTACAGAGTGACATGGCTGGAGAGCTGGGGCAGTGAGAACTGCTGAGAACAAAGAGTCTCAAAGGGGAAGTGCTGTATAACAGGGCAGGGACAGACTTAAAGCTAGTCCAGAAGGGGCTGAGGACAGGGCTAAAGACACCAACAAGGGCACAGCGATAGGCTGTGTTGGCTCATCCATTCACCTATTAATTTAGTTGGAGGGCTGAGCCCCTGAAGACTAACCTAGTGAGGCCAACAACCTACAGGGGGTGCCAGGAGGGAAAAAAAATTACATCACCATACCTAATAGGAGGCACTCATGAGAGGTGAGTGCACCCCATTACAAAGGCCAAGGATTCTGGAAGATATAATTACCTGAGGGTAAGCTGGGTTGCAATGAATGACATGAGAGAAAGGAGGGTATAAGAGTCTCCTTGTCTCTGAGGGGAAAGGGACTAACCTGTCAGTGATGAGGCAAGACCTAGGGAGGACTGGATCTGTGGAAGACAGTAACTAGCGAGGCTGTCTAGGAGTCAGACGTTGGGCTAGGCTACCGAAGAGTGAGCTGTGAAGTTGTCCACGAATGGTTTGATGGAGGAATACTGGAAAGAAGGCCCTAAATAGAGACAGGCCGGCATAGTAAGAAGTGGCCCAGAGAAAAAGCTGTTTGGGAGCCTGAGAGCAGACAGCCCATGCTACAACCTACAGGGCCATGGCACCTGTAATAAAGGGCACTGGGTCCCCACAATAGGGTCACCAGGGGGTGGTATTGAATGGGAAAAGTTATTGTGGAAATCCCTGTGACCCAGGAGTCTACATCCTGTACCAAAGGACACAAGAATATTGAACTAGTTAGCAGGGGGAGGGCCAAGAGCAGACCCTGGGAGAAAAATTACTGAGCCTGGAAAAGAGTTGAAAAGGAGTACTGAGTGTGGGCAAGGGCCAAACAATTGTTCAGAGCTGGGAGAGAGCTGGAATGGCTATCCATTCTAGTTGTACTTTGTTGTTTTGCCCAGGAAGAAGAGGCTTTATTTCCTTGGCAGGCCATACTACCCACAGAGGGGAAATTGATGCACGTGTGATCTGATATAAGACCAGGTAAGCCACTGTTAAATAAGGGGGACTTAATAAATGAGAGACTTGATGGTTCTCACTCTGAGCTGAAGCACATAGTGTCTGCATTTGTTCTGTGTGATATAGCATGTCAAAAATCACTGAATTTCAAACTCGCAGTGAATTGTGGTATGCCATTGGCTTTTTCATTGATGCTATGGGATTTTTCCAACTATCTAACCAATCACAAGAACAGCCAGGAAGAAGGACTACTAAAATATTAGCATTACCAGTAGCACACCAACCCCAATGCCAAGAGTTTCATTACTGTGTTCCTTGCTGGAGTTCTGAAACAGGTGTGCATGATGACTCCACAAGATAGCAACACTCAGTGTGTAGTTAGCCAAAGAAGAACAGAATATTGTGCCTTCTGATTCAGGCAGAAGCAGCATCACTGATGTGTTTCAAATATGTTGTTTTCCAAAACATATTTACTCAAGTTGCAATTTGGGGCCTGACCCAACAGCCACAGAAGTCAATGAGAATCTTACAGACAACTGTCACCCACATTGCTGAATACACAACATGCAAATAGAACAAATCTCAGGAGATTTCATGGATTTTGGGATTGTTAATCCCAATTTATAAAAATAAGCCTCTAAATTCATGTTTAAAAGCAGTTGAGTGCGGTGATTTCAGCAATTAATCTCATCCTCCTGGCCTCTTCATAAGGTTTGTATGTCTGATACTTGTAAAATCCCCATTGATCAGTCTATTTTGCTTTTACCAGCAAAAAGCATCTCTTATGAGTTATCAGGCACTTTTCCATATCCATATCTACTGCAATTTTAAGGCAACCTTTCTTATCCAAAGAAAATGTGACCCTTTTCTGTGGTGACAAAATATAGGTCATAACTTCAGACTATTTTGAGCAATAATTCACCAGAACTAGCACCATCTCTGAGTAATTGACTGATCATCATTTCACTGACTCTGTAAAGGACAGAAATCTTCTAGTATGTTTGAGTTTGTCTGTCATGGCTATTTACATTTCTATTTGATTTTCATTATAATATATCAGTTTGGATGACAGGACAGGCTACATTTTTCAGTCCCATTTCCATACATAAGGATTCTTGGACATAGCAGAATATGTATTTGTGCGGGGTAGGAGTTAAGTTATTTTATAGAATATGTAAGATGAGTCTGGATGAGCTCTCCCCTGACATCTAGTGTGGAAAAAGACTTCAGAAGCTGATCTCATTTGCATGGACACACCCACTCTCTCTAGATGCTCAGTATGATGGGACTGCTTGTCCAAATGATCACTTGTGGCTGGTGTTGGATCTCCAGTCTCCTTATTATTGGGGCAGGAGTAATAAAAGGTTGTCATAAAATGTCTTTCTGCTGCAATTTGCCAGCCTGGAATAGCTGACTCTCCATGGGAAGGAGTGATGTGAAGGAAGGAACTGGTCCTCCATACCACTGGGATAGGTGTGAAATAAGAACCTAGAACAGAAAACAAACATGGGTCTGGTAAATAAATGCAGAGTGAGTAAGAAAAGGCAGAAAATCTAGTGCAAGAAATACTATTGGTTGTTGACTGAAGTAGGCAAATAGTCACAATGATAAAACTGGACACTTCAAGCAAACTCACATAAACACACAGATCCTTATGACTGTCACTCTCCTCCCTGAACCTTTTTGCATGTGCCCTCCTGTGTTTTGTACAAAATGTAGTTTCTAAATCCTACTTAATCCAATTGGAATTAAATGAAATACAAAGGGCCCAACACTATTGCTGCTGATATCAGACAAAAAAGGTAGTGTAATACTTGCATGAGACATAGGTAAATTTTAATAATTTACATAAATGTACATGCCTGTGTACTGAGATGCCAACACATGTGTTGGTGAGAGAGGGCCAAAAACTGAACTGAATGAGAGGGAATAGTGTGAAATTGGAGAAGTGGCTAAGAGAGGGATGTGGACAGTAATGTATGGGGGTCCAGGGGAGTGGCTGGTTGGGCTCTCTACCTCTCGCCACCTCCCTGTCTGTCTCCTCCTTTCCCCTATCCTTTTTCTCACTTTCTACCACTTCACTCTACCCCCCCCAACTAAATCCTCAGCATTTCTCTCTAATCTCTCCCCAACCTATCTACAGTGAAGTGCCTAGCTTTTGTCATTGGCCTGCTACCACTTCCCCACCAGGCCTTGAAGGGTAAATAGAATCATGGGCTCTTCACTCCCTTTCCAGGCGTAGGTGTAGTGTGGGAATGGGGGAGCTGGAACTACAGAGCTAGAAGGGGCTCTGTGTCCTTTGCAGAAGGATAGGGAGGACATGTTGGGGGATCAAGTTTTCCCTCAGCACTTCCTACAGCGCTGATTGGCTGCTCTTTCCAAGGAGGTGGGGTTGGGGAAAGAAGCCAATCTGTTGGGGATTTTTCATCATACTATAGGGCTTCTTCACAAACCTATAGCAAGGTCTACAGGGAAAAACCTATGGACTTTAAAAGCAAAGGTCTTTAGTTGGCCAGACTAACACAGAAATAGCAGCTGTTGAATTCATGATATTGTAAGTTTAAAGGTAT
This sequence comes from Chrysemys picta bellii, assembly GCF_011386835.1. Classification (NCBI taxonomy): domain Eukaryota; kingdom Metazoa; phylum Chordata; order Testudines; family Emydidae; genus Chrysemys; species Chrysemys picta. The sequence continues at coordinate 271,536,468 of NC_088791.1, read as the reverse complement.
CTGCAATTAAATATGGATTCTGAGCATGCTTAAAACTGACTTCACTTTTTCTTCCCAAAAACACATAGGAAAACATACACTTAATCCAGAGGAAGATGAGAGAAGATCACAGTTGTCAAAGTCAAATGAGGAGGATATGTTTTATATGTTTTTCTTAATCTGACTTAATCCTTACTGGCACATAAATATCACTGATGGGGAAAAGGTAAACAGCATTCTCTAAACAGCAGCAATGGAGCATAATGGATGGCAAATATTAAGTCACTATTCTAGTGAATAACACAATGAAATGCTTGTGCAATGAAAGAGCAAGTTAATACATTTTATTCACCCTTATACAAAAATGATAGGTATAATGTTTTGGTACTGTTGCTGATTTGCTCTTGTAAATGTTGCACAAACATGAGATTTCAACCTGCTAGACCATTCTTAAATAATAAACTAATCTACCTGTGTGCTCAGTACAAGGCCATTCTGGAGGACTCTCTGTAAATGCCTTTCCAAAGAGATGCCCCCCACCTCAATTTTCAGCAAAGCATCTGAATAACATGTTTATACAAATAACAGAAATTGTGATACATGGCATAGTCCGCTAGTTGTAATATTAAAGACACATGGGGCGGGGTGGGAGTTAAACAAATGAATAGAACATACAATAAATGTTACATGAGCTGCATTATATCAATACACCAATGGTATCAAATATATTTAACATTAACAAACTCATTAACAAATTAGATGTGGCACCTATAGAGTTCTCCCTACTGAAAGGGGTACACAGCCAGACACAACCAATCTTGTCCTTTAATTAGCCACTTTAGCCTTCACCATGGAGTCCATGACTCTGACACACCTGCCTACTGTCATGTAACTAGAGATGCTGTTTAACCCTGATCCACTTAACAGGACATGAAACTACCCTGAAAATAAACAAATGTTTACTTGTGATCAGACAATCTTCTTCCTGGTCCAAGATGAGAGCTCATGTCTGGCCAGCTGTACAAAGCAAAGAAAAAAGGATGTTCTACCCCCCACCCCATCCTCCAAACCATTGCCTCATAATGACTAAGGCCCTTCTCCTGTAAGCACCTCCCCATGGATGGATTTCTGTGTACAGGCAGAGCCCCACAGAACTCACCTGGATAGAGGCAGCAGCATTTAAGCTGATGCTGTATATGACTGCAAGTACACATAATATGTAGGTAGATGTTACTGTGCCTCAGTGGGTCACAGCTGAAAATGCCAGATTCAGGACAACCTGCTGAGAAATATGGCAGACTCACGCCTAAACTGTTGGTTATTCTTCCATAAGATATACCAACCCAGTAAGAAAAGTAAATATCTGTTTCACCACACTAGCAAACAAGGAGTCAGAAATGCAGTCTCCTTAGGTATCCCAGTCCTTGTTTCACCACCCAGACAATAGATGTAGTGACGAATGGTTATTTGAAACCAGTTCCATCAACCAAAGGGTTCTTCTGATCCTAAAGGACCAGCCACATACCTAGGTCAATATACAACTCAGATCTTACCCAATAATCATGCTATTGCCAATCCTTTAGTATCTAATATCTAAAGGTTTATTTAGAAGAGAAAAGAAAGAGGAGATAGTTAAAATAGTCAAAGGAATCAAATACATACAATCATTGCAAAGTTCTTGGACCAGGTTTGTAGCAGTGATGGAATAAACTGCTAACTTGTAATGTCTCTGGTAGCTTCCAAAAGATTGGAAAGTCCTCAATCCATCAATTGGAATGCTCCTTTTAGTGTAAATCCATAGTCCAGAGACCAGAGCAGGAAAAAGGCAAAATGGAGACGCTTCCAGGGTCTTTTATACCAGTGGTTCTCAAACTTTTGTACTGGTGACCCCTTTCACATAGCAAGCCTCTGAGTAAAACCCCCTTATAAATTAAAAACACTTTTAAATATATTTAACACCATTATAAATGCAGAAGGCAAAGTGGGGTTTGAGGTGGAGGCTGACAGCTCATGACCCCCCGTGTAATAACCTGGTGACCCCCTGAAGGGTTCCGACCCCCAGTTGTGAACCCCTGTTTTATACTTTCTCCCCTGTGGACGGACAAGTCTCAGTCTTAGTTTGTGGAAAAGTACAGGCACAAGATAGAGTTCAGGGTCACATGATCAAGTCACATGTCCTTGCATGCTTTGATGACTCAGGAGCATTCATTACCCATATTCTGTCTGAAGCATCCTCAGGAAGGCCCATCATGCAGGAATAAGCTTCTTCTATGGCCTATTGTGCGAGCTAAGAGTCCTTCAATGGGCCATCAACTTGAATAGTCCATTCACAATGGGCTGGCCAGACTGGATGTAAACTATCTTGTAGGTGTTACCACAGGAGCAAACACATTTGAAATACTGGTACATAGTCAATATTCATAAATGCAGATACAAAAATGATATACACATGTAAACAGGATAATCATAGTCAGAAAATCATAAATTTTCCAATGACACCTTACATGACATTCTTTGCACAAGATTTGTTGCAATTGTATAACAGTAATAGCAACAATGATATACATGGTCATATTTTAATCATATAATGCCATAGTAGGTCAATTATGAACTTTGCAGTGGTGAGGGGAGGTCCTGCCTATCTCCTCTTATACAACTGAGAAGAGAAAGGGGCAGCTTCTACCCATTCAGAGAAACTTTGGTGTCTGGGACCATTGAAAAGAGATGGAAAGTCCTACAGCACTGCTGCCTGCACTCTTGGTTTTAAACTGAAGTCCCTCAAGAACTTTGCTTTTCTTCTTCACAAATCCTGAAACAAATACCATAGGAGGTTTTTTTTCCTCCTGTAGCACAAAGTGCATAGATTAATCAGAACAGGAAATGGACAGGAGGTTATTTTTTGAACACTTTCAGAGATATAGACATGAGGCGCTACATCAACCAGCTGCAAACAGTTAAAGCAGATTCAAACAAACTTACATTTTAAATTCATTACCCATTTAGTCTCAGCAGCGATAAATGCACTATCACCTACTACTAACTTTTTTCTTGATCACAAAGGCTGTTTTCCACCTGGTGAAGATTGGGAGTGAAATATAGAAGTATTTGATATCTTTTAGTGCCAATGCAATTACTGGGGAAGTATGTTATGAATAAAGCAACAATGATCGATGTCCAATTGAAATAATAAACTGCACTTTTTTTTTTTTAAAAAAAGTGATAATTGGTTGTGCATTCATGGGGGATGATTTATGTATGCAAAGACTAAAGGCAAACTTCTCAAAGTTGGGTACCTAAAGTTATCAATCTAAATCCATATTTCAGCACCTAATAAGTGATATGACTTACAGAGCTGCAGATGTTCTGCACCATAGAAATCAAGTCACTTATTTAAGGTGTCTAAATATGGATTCCATTGCCTAACTTCTACCTATTGTAGAATTAGCAACTTAGGCCAGAAGTTTCACACTTATTCTCTGGAATCTCATTGGCTATAAAAAGAAATGTGGAAGTTAATTATTGTAGTGCTGGTTAATACTCCGATTATGCTAAATGGGTCAAAAGGATTTCAAGTGTTGCTTCATGTATCAGTACCTCTTTACTGAAATGCAAGTATTCCACTGGAATAGTAACACCTGAAAGAATTCCATTACATTGTCCTATATCTCAGAGGCTGTAGCCAAAACTAGCAGAAAAGAGGTTAAGATAGTTAAGTTTTCAATAAGAAATTCTTCTTCTTTCACAGTCCTCCTGCTGTAACACATTGTGATGATAGTTAATAATCTCCTCAGGGTTTTCTTAGGTTTTATGACATTTTATTCTTCGCTATCCAACACAGGAAATACAGTTACAGGATTTGGATAGGCCTATATTTTATGCATTTTAATATAAGATTTATATGTGTTTCATATGCTATCTAGTGCTATTTCTTTAGAAACAAAATAAATATTTGCTGGCACTGTATGGCTCAGTCATGATTCAGGAGTCTCTGTAACCCAGAGCCTTGAAAACCTGATGAAAAAGTAGTATATATAGTATAATATGACAATGACTATGACCAGCACTTCTGCCAGCTATCATTTCCTCCTTTGTTCTTCAGCTTCTCCCTTTGTATTCACCCCCACAGCCTAATGATGACACAACTCACAGGGATAGGACACCTTTGTTCATGACCCTGGACTGAGATAAAGGGGGCCAGGTGGGGGAAGTAGGTCCCAAAACCTCCTTTCAGCACCTCATCTGTGAAGTTATGGGGTTCTCCTTTCTTTTGGGATGTTTGTGTGAAATGTCATACACAAGTCATCTCAACAAAAACAAAACATTAAAACAGAGGGGAAATATATATATAAAAGAAGAGAAACTGCTTAATCTCTAGATTTCCACTTTTTGTAAAATAAACTAGATAATGCATTTTAATCTTAGTTACAGAGGGAGAAGAGAAAATGAACAGCTTGCATCTCCTTTGTGACCACTCTTTGGTCATACTAGCACCATCCGTTACTGTCCACATATCAGCTCCCCCTCTCCTGTCCCCAGGACCCATTTTTTAAAGTTCCATCATTTGGGGTAGCTGGGATGTCCAAACATGCCTCTTTTTCCTGTTCATGCATATATCAGGTATTAGAGTCAATTAACACATCAAGGCAAGGAATGATTAGAAGATCTATTTGGGAGGAAAGTGTCATAGATCTTTTCAAGTGTTCCCTCTTGACCACTCACAAGACTTCTGTGTGGGAATCCAGTTACTGGATCCCTGGTTGTCCTAAGCTGCCTGTGTCTGATTGGAGTCCAGGCACTGAGCCAGTCTTGGGATCCCTAGGCACATTCTTGGGGTGCAGTTCTCTGTCTTGTACCTCTCCTGAGAGATTAGAAAATATGGTCCTGTGTTCAACCCCCTAGAACCAACACTGACTCCTCAGACTTTCCTGCTCACCCATAGTTTGAAACCCAATCCCAGAACTCCACCCAAAGGTCTGTAAGTCTTCTGATCTATCTCTTTAATGAGCCATGTGGTAGGTATAGCATAAAATACATCAAGACTTTGCACAGGACTTAGACATAGTATTGGTCTTTAGTAGTATAGGATACCTACAGATCATTACAAAAAGAATGAACTTGCCACTCATTTCCCTCCTCAGTTACCTCACTACTCCAGAGCATTCTTTGGGCTGGGGTCAGAGTCATGTGTTACCATAGAGAATCCTTCTGCTCTAGATATGGCTTGTGTTCTGAAACATGGAACTTTGTGCCCCAGCTCAGCTGCTCTGACTTTGTCCAATCTGACCCTTTCCCCTCTCTTGAGCAAATTTCCGGTGTGTATTTTCTCTGTCTCTCCCAGTGATACTTTTTATAACCTCCGACTTAGTCACCTGTCTCTTTTGGTAATTTTCCACAATTCCATCACCCTTGTCCCCTTGTAGGCCAGTTAGGTCAAACTAATTTCCCAACTCAGGCACCCTCCTTAGCATAACTATTGTTTGGTCAAAGAACAGTTGTTAAAGTTAAGAACTCCCCATTATCCTCCATCTGGTGTGCTCCTGCTGTAGGTCCTGTCCACAATGGTGGAGTCCACATTTACATAGAGCATGTAGAGATGTATTTCCTAATCTACTTCAGTGGTGTAGGATTATGGCCCAACTTTCCTTAGGTAAGTCCCTGACCATGAAGATAGCTCTTGAGACTACTGAATGGTGTCTTGCTAACTTTCTTGTTTTAGGCAGAATTCCTCCCAAGATCAGACAAGAAATAGTGTATTTGGAAGGCAGGTTTTCTAAACCAAGAATAGCTTAAGTTATATGCTTTTCCATAGTTCATTCATCTAGCATTCACAATTGAGGTTAATAATAAGGTTAACAAATTTTGAAAGTTAATACAGTGAGATGCAAAAGACCTTCTTGGTCATCCCCTTGGCTGTGCAATATTTTACCTTTCAAAACATTTTCTAAACCTTTACCTACCCTACATTTTATTGTTGCACACAATAAAATTTCTGCTACTTCCCTTTATGAGAGTCCATTGTGTCTCGGTTCTCTTTGGCCAGTGGTTTTTGCTAATCATTAGCCTAAATTTTTCCTTTTTCAAGCCATATCTTCTAGGGTTATACTCTGGTAACATAAATTTCTCTCCAATCTTGGTATTTACACCCTGAAAATGCCTGTGGATGGTTTTTACTACTGGGGTTTAATTTAAATTGCTTAGCGGTTTTATCAGAGTAAATATTTTCAATCTCAGAACACTTGGTCAGAATTTACAGCACTTAAATTAGCAACTTTTGAGTCACAACATTTGACATGCATTAAAATCTGAAGTGATCTAATAGCTCATCAGGTTCTGTATTCCAGATTGCTGGCACTTCAATCAATATTTTGGTGAACTGTAGAAGTAGCATCTGAAAGCAATCGAGGCTTTCTGGTGCTTAAAAATACTGTGTTTTTTAAATACAGTGTAGTGACTGAAAATTAATTTGTTTTGGATTTATAAGCACAATTAAGAGTAAAAATGTAAAATTATTTCTAAATTTCACACTTCTTGAAGATAATGAAAGCTGCAAGTAAAGGGATCCATATTCTTGAAGTGTGTGTTGTATGTGTTTCCTCCTTACAAGTGCCATTCATATTTAACAGACACATACACATCAACTTATAAATAGCCACCCAGTTTCAGACACTCACCTCCAATCAGCCAGTGATGGAAGACTCCATTGCGCACTTGTTTAATTTTCAAATTAACAGATCTAATGCACGTATGTCTACCCAAACTTGGAATTACACCTCCCCACTGCTGTGTATACATAGCATATGTGATTGCATGGGTATAACTCAGAGTAAGATTCAGCCCATTTTAAGTTGATAACAAATGATAATTTTGGGTAGATATTTTCTTATATTCAGGACAAATACATCTTCATGGGGCAAATGATAGTGCTCCTGCAGTCAGTATAGTAGAGAATTGGTGTAACTAAAATTATCACAAACTATATAATAACTCTGCCAGGATAATTACAGCATATTGGAGAAAACAGGAAAAAAGATGCAAGAAAAACTCATATTATTAAAGATAATTGTAGCTAAGTTTGCATTAGAGAGTTTCAGTTTGACCACAGAAAAAAAGAGTGAATATCTGGTGTCTGAGTGAGTTTTAGTAAATCTTTGGCTAATTATGGATTTTTTTTGGTGTATTGATTGTACACTTTTAATTTCTAGAAAGTTTTTAATAAGCTATAGGAAAACAAGTGTTTTTGTAACTCTGGGGATTGTCTCACTTTTTTTTATATGACTTTTGCAAGAAATCTAACCTACTCTGTGACCATTGTTTGGCAGCAGTGTTGCTCTAGAATATCAGTTATACATTGATAGTATAGAGCCATAGACTTTAATGCCAGAAGGGACCATTGTGATCATCTAGTCTGACTTCCTGCATATCGCAGGCCACAGAACCTCACCCATCATCTCCAGTAGTAGACCCATAATCTCTGGGTGGTTACTGAGGTCCTCAAATCATGAGCTAAAGGCATCAACTTACAGAGAAACCACCATTTACTCTAGTTTAAACCAGTAAGTGACCAACCCACGCCCCATGCTGCAGAGGAAGATGAATTCCCTCCCCCATGATCTCTGCCAATCTGACCTGGGGAAAAATACTTCCCAACCCCAAATATGGCAATCAGTTGGTCCCAGAGCATGTTGGCAAGACCCACCAGCCAGACATGTGGGAAAGAATTATTTGTAGTAACTCAGAGCCCTCTCCATCTAGTACGCCATGTCCAGCCACCAGGGATAATTGCTATCAGCAGTCACAGATCAGCTACATGCCATTGTAGGCAACTCCATCATAGCACCCACTCCACAAACTTATGAAGCTCAGGCCTAAAACAAGTTAGGCTTTTTGCCCCTACTGCTCCCCCTGTAAGGCAGTTCCAGAACTTCACTCTTCTTATGGTAAGAAACCTTCATCTAATTTAAAGCCTAAACTTGTTGATGGCCAATTTTTATCCATTTTTTCTTGTGTCAACATTGGTGCTTAACTTAAATAACTCTTCTCTCTCCCTGGTATTTGTCCCGCTGATGTATTTATAGAGAGCAATCATATTTTCCCTCAGCCCTCTTTTGCTTAGGCTAGACAAGCTGAGCTCCTTGTGTCTCCTCTTGTAAGGTAAGTTTTCCATTCCTCTGGTCATCCTAGTAGCCATTCTCTGCACCTGTTCCAGTTTGAATTCATCTTTGTTAAACATGGGACACCAGAATTGCACACATTATTCCAGATGAGGCTTCACCAGTGCTTTGTACAATGGCAATAATACTGCCCTATCTCTATTAGAAATACCTCACCCAATGCATCTTAGGATCACAATAGCCTTTTTGATGGCCACATCACATTGGAAACTCAGTCATCCTGTAATTGACAAGTACACCCAGGTCTTTCTCCCATTCTGTCACTTCCAACTGATAAATCCGCAGTTTATTGCAAAAAATCGTGTTGTTAGTCATTAACTGCACGATCTTGCATTTTCCACTATTACATTTAATCTCTTTCTATTACTCCAGATTTCAAGGTCCTCCAGATCTTCTTGCATGATATTCTGCTCCCCTCCATATTGACACTACTTTCAACTTTGTGTCATCCACAAATTCTATTAGCACACTCCCACTTTTTGTGCCAAGGTTTTGTGCCAATATTAAATAAGATTGGTCCCAAGACAGAACCGTGAGGAACTCCACTAATAAACTTCCTCCATCCAGACTGACAGTTTACCTTTCAGTATGACCCATTGTAGACTACCCTTTAACCAGTTCCTTATCCAACTTTCAATTCTAATATGAATCCCCATCTTCTCCAATTTATCTAATTTTTCAATGTGGAACTGTATCAAATGCCTTATTGAAATCCAGGTAGATTAGATCTATTGCATTTCCTTTGTCTAAAAAAATCAGTTATCTTCTCAAAGAAAGAGATCAGGTTGGTCTGGCACAATCTATATTTTGTAAAACCATGTTGTATTTTATCCCAATTACCTTTCATCTCTATGTCCTTAACTACTTTCTCTTTTAAAGTTTGTTCCAAGATCTTGCATACAATTGAGGTCAAACTAATAGGCTTATAGTTTCCTTGATCACTTTGAAATAGGTACTATATTAGCAATTCTCCAGTGATAGGGTACAAACCTTGAGTTTACAGATTCATTAAAAATCTTTGCTATTGGGCTTTCAATTTTATATGCCAGCTCCTTTAACATTCTTAGGTGGAGATTATCTGGGCCTCCTGATTTGGTCCCATTAAACTACTAGGGTTTGACTCCATCTTGGATGTGGTAACTTTCTCATTCCATATCCTTGCTTCCATTAGCCACCATGTCACTACTCCTAAGCTCCTCATTACCCTTATTAAAAACTGAGGTAAAGTATTTGTTTAGGTGTTGGGCTATGCCTAGATTATGTTTAATCTCTACCCCATCCTCAGAGTTTAACAGTGCCACTTCTTCTTTCCTTGTTTTCTTTTTTTTATTGCTATAGAATCTTTTATTATTGGTTTTAATTTCTTTTGCAAGTTCCAACTCTGCTTGCCTTTTGGCAGTTCTCATTTCTCCCTTACATTTTCTGACCTCAAAGAAGTATCTTTCCTTGCTGATCCTTCCCATCTTCCATTCCTTGTAAGCTTTCTGTTTTCTCTTAACCTGTTTGAGATGCTTGCTCATCCAATTTGGTCTGCAACCCTTCCTTATGAATTTTCCCCCTTGCTTGGGATCCAGATTCAGATAGCTTCTTCAACTTTGACTTAAAGTAATTCTAAGCCTCCTCTAGATTCAGATCCTTGAGTTCTTCAGTCTAGGACACTTCCCAACCTAATTCTATTAATTTTTTTAAAGTTTGCCATTTTGAAATCAAGGACCCTGGTTGCAGACCTATTTTTGTTTATTGTTCCATTTATTTTAAACTGATTTAGTTCATAGTCACTCAAACCAAAGTGGTATTTATTTAATTAACAATATTAAAGAGGTCTCCATCCATACTCAATTGGATCCTGGGGGGTCTGGAACAAACCCAAGCACTATCCCAGTGGAGCATCTGGTAGCTTTCTTTCCAAAAATGGTTTTAACCCAAACAGATTCTGTTTTATCCATTCCATCACTTCTAATTTCTTTACAGTCTACCTCATCATTAATATACAATGCTTCTCCATCACCTTTACTTTTATTTCTGTCTTTCCTGAACAGCATATAATTTTCAATACCTGTACTCAAGTCATGACTATTATTCCACCTTGTGTCTGTTATCCCTATCATAGCTGGTTTCACTTCCTGCACCTGTAGTTCTAGTTCATCCATTTTGTTAGGCTCCTTTCTTTGGTGTACAGTAATCTTAGTTGTTTCTGCTTGGCTTCACCTAGATTTCTTGCCCAATTAGGTACAGTTATTCCATTGCCAGTATTGCTTACATGACTGTTAGTGTCACTGGCACTATCTTTCCTCTTGATCTCCATTCTACTAACCACTGTTCCTCTCTCCATTGCTGTATCCTCTCTTACTTGATTTTCCTCCCACTCAGTGTTAGAATCAGGCATGGAGGTTACATGAGCATCTCCCAATAGACTCCTCTGAATTCCTTGTTTAAAGCACTTTGAATCAGTTCTGCCAACCTCCACCCCAGAAGACTATTTCCCTCCTACTAAGGTAGAGTCCATCCAATGAGAACAGTTCTCTGTCTGTGAATGCCTCCCAGTGATTGAATAGCCCAAAGCCCTCCTTGTAACACCACAGCCTGAGCTATCTGTTGATCATCATAATCTTGTCTCGCTTTTGCTCTCCTCCTCTAGGGACAGGTAGAATCCCACTGAAGATCACTTGAGGCTCCATTTCTTTACGCATCTTCCCCAGCCTGGCATAGTCTCCCGTGATGTGTTCCTGCGAGAATATAGTTGTGTCATTTGTTCCTATATGAAGGATAATTAGTGGATTCTTTCACACTCCCATTAGGACCGTCTTCAGCCTCATGTCCGTATCCCTCATCTTATCTCCCAGCAGACACCACACCCTTCTGTTCTCCAGATAAGCTCTGGTGACAGATCTGTCTATTCCTCTTAGTAGGGAATCCCCAGTCTCTTCCTGGTGTTGTTGCAATTCTCCAACCTTGTCCCTTCTGTTCTATATGACTGCAAGTTCTCTTGTCTTTTGTTCTCACTTTCAATCTTCTGCAAGTCATCCTCTGTCCTCTTGGGACACTGAACTCTGGATATCTCCTGTTAAGGCTGAATCCTCACTCTGTCACTTTGAATACAGAAGGTGGGGGCCTGCAAGGATTTTAAAAATTAATACTTGCCACTCCAGGCTTGTACTAAACTCCCAGGTTACAGCTTTTCTCTGACTTTGGCTTGGTAAATGCTGCTACGACACAAGTGCAAAAAAAAAAAATCAACCCTTGGACTCAGGAAGTATAACGTGGGAATTCCTCCCTGGGGGGTACACTCAAGCCCTTTCATCCCCTCTCCCCCACCCAGGGAAGAGTTGAGAAATAAAACAAAGGATATTAGCTGTTGCTACCAGCTAATCAAACAACATGCACAAACTTCTTAGAACACCAAAAAAACAATCCTGTTCTTAAAAATGGTGAAATTTATTAAAAACAAAAAGAAAGGAAATACATTTGGAACTTAGGCTTTTTGCTAGATCTTAAAAGAAACAATTACAAAAATTAAGCATCAAGAATAGCTCTCTTGAGGTTCAGCTTAAAGGTTACAAGCAAAACAAAAGCATCTGGGGTTAGCACAGAGGAGATCCACAAGCCAAAATAAAGAAATAAACCTAATCACATCTATTTAAACATGCCCTGTCCAATGATTTCTTCTAGGTATGGAAGATAAATTTTTATACCTGGTTCAAGCATTACACAGCATTCTTGCTTATAGCATTGCTGCTCCATGTCTGCTTCTACAACAGACAAAAGGAAAGTTTCCCCCCCCCCATTTTTAAAAGCACTAGTCTTCCCATTGGCTCTTTTGATCAGCTGCCCACTCCCTTTCTTTTACCTGTGGGCTTGTTAACCCCTTACATGTAAAGCAAGCAGAGAGCAGACACCAAGAGGGATTTTACAGTTTACAGACTGGCTGGGTGTTCATAAAAGGGAGCTACTCCCCCCCCCCTTCATTTATCACATCTCCATTGACTTTTCCGCTCTTCTTGTAGGACTAGCTGCTCTTCTCTTCTTTCTTGCTTTCCCACCTTCTGTTACTGCCTGCTGTGACCCCTCTTCATTTTCGAATTCAGTAAACCCATTCCAGAGCTCTGTTTCTTCTGCCTGGTTCTTGTACTCACATGTTTCCACTGGCCATACTCTCTCCTCAGCATTTTATAGCTGTTTGGCCATAATGGCAAATATGTGTGCAAAACTGAACCCATCAAATTAAAATGTGATAACAAAAATATGCCATGGTGCAAATGTCATAACACATTTCGGGGAAGAGAGATTAAATCTTATTCATAGATTCATAGATTCTAGGACTGGAAGGGACCCTGAGAGGTCATCGAGTCCAGTCCCCTGCCCGCATGGCAGGACCAAATACTGTCTAGACCATCCCTGATAGACATTTATCTAACCTACTCTTAAATATCTCCAGAGATGGAGATTCCACAACCTCCCTAGGCAATTTATTCCAGTGTTTAACCACCCTGACAGTTAGGAACTTTTTCCTAATGTCCAACCTAGACCTCCCTTGCTGCAGTTTAAAACCATTGCTTCTTGTTCTATCCTTAGAGGCTAAGATGAACAGGTTTTCTCCCTCCTCCTTATGACACCCTTTTAAATACCTGAAAACTGCTATCATGTCCCCTCTCAGTCTTCTCTTTTCCAAACTAAACAAACCCAATTCTTTCAGCCTTCCTTCATAGGTCATGTTCTCAAGATCTTTAATCATTCTTGTTGCTCTTCTCTGGACCCTTTCCAATTTCTCCACATCTTTTTTAAAATGCGGTGCCCAGAACTGGACACAATACTCCAGCTGAGGACTAACCAGAGCAGAGTAGAGCGGAAGAATGACTTCTCGTGTCTTGTTCACAACACACCTGTTAATACATCCCAGAATCATGTTTGCTTTTTTTGCAACAGCATCACACTGTTGACTCATATTTAGCTTGTGGTCCACTATAACCCCTAGATCCCTTTCTGCCGTACTCCTTCCTAGACTGTCTCTTCCCATTCTGTATGTGTGAAACTGATTTTTCCTTCCTAAGTGGAGCACTTTGCATTTGTCTTTGTTAAACTTCATCCTGTTTAACTCAGACCATTTCTCCAATTTGTCCAGATCATTTTGAATTATGACCCTGTCCTCCAAAGCAGTTGCAATCCCTCCCAGTTTGGTATCATCCACAAACTTAATAAGCGTACTTTCTATGCCAATATCTAAGTCGTTGATGAAGATATTGAACAGAGCTGGTCCCAAAACAGACCCCTGCGGCACCCCACTCGTTATGCCTTTCCAGCAGGATTAGGAACCATTAATAACAACTCTCTGAGTACGGTTATCCAGCCAGTTATGCACCCACCTTAGAGTAGCCCCATCTAAATTGTATTTGCCTAGTTTATCAATAAGAATATCATGCGAGACTGTATCAAATGCCTTACTAAAGTCTAGGTATACCACATCCACAGCTTCACCCTTATCCACAAGGCTCGTTATCCTATCAAAGAAAGCTATCAGATTGGTTTGACATGATTTGTTCTTCACAAATCCATGCTGGCTGTTCCCTATCACCTTACCACCTTCCAAGTGTTTGCAGATGATTTCCTTCATTACTTGCTCCATTATCTTCCTTGGCACAGAAGTTAAACTAACTGGTCTGTAGTTCCCTGGGTTGTTTTTATTTCCCTTTTTATAGATGGGCACTATATTTGCCCTTTTCCAGTCTTCTGGAATCTCTCCCGTCTCCCATGATTTTCCAAAGATAATAGCTAGAGGCTCAGATACCTCCTCTATTAGCTCCTTGAGTATTCTAGGATGCATTTCATCAGGCCCTGGTGACTTGCAGGCATCTAACTTTTCTAAGTGATTTTTAACTTGTTCTTTTTTTATTTTATCTGCTAAACCTACCCCCTTCCCATTAGCATTCACTATGTTAGGCATTCCTTCAGACTTCTCGTTGAAGACCGAAACAAAGAAGTCATTAAGCATCTCTGCCATTTCCAAGTTTCCTGTTACTGTTTCTCCCTCTTCACTAAGCAGTGGGCCTACCCTGTCTTTGGTCGTCCTCTTGCTTCTAATGTATTGATAAAAAGTCTTCTTGTTTCCCTTTATTCCCCTAGCTAGTTTGAGCTCATTTTGTGCCTTTGCCTTTCTAATCTTGCCCCTGCATTCCTGTGTTGTTTGCCTATATTCATCCTTTGTAATCTGTCCTAGTTTCCATTTTTTATATGACTCCTTTTTATTTTTTAGATCATGCAAGATCTCGTGGTTAAGCCAAGGTGGTCTTTTGCCACATTTTCTATCTTTCCTAACCAGCGGAATAGCTTGCTTTTGAGCCCTTAATAGTGTCCCTTTGAAAAACTGCCAACTCTCCTCAGTTGTTTTTCCCCTCAGTCGTGATTCCCATGGGACCTTACCTATCAGCTCTCTGAACTTACCAAAATCTGCCTTCCTGAAATCCATTGTCTCTATTTTGCTGTTCTCCCTTCTACCCTTCCTTAGAATTGCAAACTCTATGATTTCATGATCACTTTCACCCAAGCTGCCTTCTACTTTTAAATTCTCAATGAGTTCCTCCCTATTTGTTAAAATCAAGTCTAGAACAGCTTCCCCCCTAGTAGCTTTTTCAACCTTCTGAAGTAAAAAGTTGTCTGCAATGCAGTCCAAGAATTTGTTGGATAGTTTGTGCCCCGCTGTGTTATTTTCCCAACATATATCCGGATAGTTGAAGTCCCCCATCACCACCAAATCTTGGGCTTTGGATGATTTTGTTAGTTGCTTAAAAAAAGCCTCATCCACCTCTTCCACCTGGTTAGGTGGCCTGTAGTAGACTCCTAGCATGACATCTCCCTTGTTTTTTACCCCTTTTAGCCTAACCCAGAGACTCTCAACACTTCCGTCTCCTATGTCCATCTCTACCTCAGTCCAAGTGTGTACAGTTTTTAATATATAAGGCAACACTTCCTCCCTTTTTCCCCTGTCTATCCTTCCTGAGCAAGCTGTACCCATCCACACCAACATTCCAATCATGTGTATTATCCCACCAAGTTTCAGTGATGCCAACAATGTCATAGTTGTATTTATTTATTAGCACTTCCAGTTCTTCCTGCTTATTCCCCATACTTCTCGCATTTGTATATAGGCATCTAAGATACTGGTTTGGTCTTTCCTCCCAGTTTTGTGGTCTTCCTGTGGTCTTCCGGAAAGTTCCTTGAGTTGGGAAAGAGGAGACCTCTTGTAGCAATGCCCAGTCTGAACAAGGTATTTTCAGAAACTTGAGCAGTGTCAGAGTGAGTTGAGTGATTGTGCAGTTAGCCAACCTGACTCTTGAGTGCTTTTCATACTAAGCATCCTAATGATTACCTGCAAAAATAGCTATGTTTTGATATAATGATCAGGGCAAAGTTCTGGCTCCAGCTGCAGACTCGCCCACTGTAGTGATATAAAGGGAGTATTTTTAAACTAATACATCTGAAGTATATACAAAGTGGTGCTGCATACAGTATCTTAAATGGAGATACTGTAGGCAGAATATGTTGATTGAGAAACAGAACAAGCTAATCTTGCTTGATTCTCAGTAGACACTTGCGATATATTTTATTCAGCATACCAGTGTTCTGGAATGGCTGGACTCTTCAGAATCAGCACTTTCTACATATCTTTGTTTGACAACCAAATCATAAAGAAATTTGTAAATTTGCCATTTTGCACAGTGTTTGTAAAACTCACTTTTGCAGTGGTTTAAGAACATGCAACCACAGCATTCTCTTTGGACAAAACAGTACAGTACTGTAGCAAAATTAAGCTAATGCAGGGATTGGCAATCTTTGGCCCGCAGCCCACCAGGGTAATCACCCTGGTGGGCCGGGCCAGTTTATTAACCTGCCACGTCCGCACTGGCCACGGCTCCCACTGACCGCTGTTCGCTGCTCCAGGCCCCGCCAGGGCACCCCGGCGGGCCACGTGCCAAAGGTTGCCAATCACTAAGCTAATGGAACATGGTTCTACTCCTCTATTTATTCAGGCAAAATCTATAGGCACACTTGGCATAGCAAGGTTATATTGAGACAAAGAAAAGTGGAGACTGCATTAGAGAGCATCTCTCATCAACTCTGGAAAACATTCTGGTTGACTGAGTTGAGCAAAACCCCTCTGCTATTCTCTCTCTCTCTCTCTTTAACTTCATAAAGTTAATCTAAACCAAAGATGAATTAGCAGTGGCATATTCCCTTAACATGAATAACATTTGGACAGACAGCTGTGCACATTTGTTTATTCATCTGAGCCTTAAAATACATTTGCTACTGTTGTGCATAGGTATGTAAAGTTAAGAAACCATATGGCCATGTAGTTGGTCCCCTTATAAGCTAGCTGTGACCTCGCACCTGTATCCCAATGCCAATCAAACACTGATTTATATGTGTAAGACAGCTAGAGGTGTGGTTTCTGCAATAATGCCTTGGTGCAACATGCCTTATTTGTGTGTGTGTGTGTTTGGTTGTCTTTTTTTACAGTGGATCACACTGACACATACATGTTGAAGAAAACACAAACAGGCAGAATAAAAGAGAGCACAGTTTTCTGGCTCTTGTGGCTTCCATAAACAACAGATGCATTGCAACTGGAGCCTGGAAAAGTTGTCATGACCTCAGAAGTTCCACAATAAATGCATTACAAGTGTGATTCTGTGGCAGAAAAAGACACAGAGGAGAACAAATGTTACTCCAATAAATTCTTGACTTGCCTCAACAAGTGGCCAACTAGACAAAGGGTAAAACCTGACTAAACAATGAAAAGGTTGGGGTAGGGAGGAGTTCAGATGGGGCAAAATGGCAAAGAGTTTGCCTAACTGTGGGGTCACTTTTAAAAATTATTGTGTTGGGGCATTTGGATGTAGTCCCTACCTCAGCCCATCAGTGGATAAAGAGATTTTAAGTGCTCAGTAAAACATAAGTTTCCTGAAAATTCTCATCAGGAATGGATTATATGTTTGCCTCTAAGAACCATTTCCTGTACAGGCTGACTTACTTATTCTCTTGCGTGCAGTCATTTCTTTCAGAATTTTAGGCTATCATTTCTAACTGAACATAGTGAAAGTCTTCATGCTCCACAGTGTCCAGTATGTGTGACCATATCCCAGATTTGTCTACTGAGGTTCCAGTGAGATAAGCCTACAGAGGCCAAACCCTATTTAAAGCAAACACTTGCTGAACAGATTTGAATGGCATTATCGTATAATCCAGATGACATCCTATTTTTTTTTATTACCATGGAAACAGTAGAATGCTATAGATTTGCTTTTGCTAGGTCACTTAGCCAAGAAGCTGAGAAAGAAATGTGGTCTAAGCACAGGACTGGAAAGCTGGAAACCCTGAGTTCTAAATCTAGGTCTGACCCTGCATTCCTCTGCAATCTTGGGTAAGTCAGTTAGTGCACACTCTTGAAAATGTAAGCCTTAACAACTCTGCTTCAGTGTCCCCGTCTGTAAAAATACATATGTACTGTGTATTAAAGCAGCGTCTAAAGAAATTGGGGGCCCATTGCGTTAAGCACTGTACAGAATCATAAGCGACAGTCCCTGTCCTGAAGAGTTAACAAAGAAAGAAGAAAGGAAGCTTTACTATACCTGTGTTATCAATTGGGAACCAAAGGACAAAAGTAAGGGTCTTGTCCAATGTCATGTAGCAAGTAGGGCTGTCAATTAATTACAGTTAACTCACGCGATTAAATCAAAAATTTTAATCACAATTAAAAATGTTAATCAAGATTAATCAATTTTAATCGCACTGTTAAACAATAACATTGAAATTTATTAAATATTTTTGGATGTTTTTCTACCTTTTCAAATATATTTATTTAAATTACAACACAGAATACAGAGTGCACAGTGCTCACTTTCTGTTACTATGGTTTATTACAAATATTTGCACTGTAAAAAAGATAAATAAAAGAAATACTACAGTATCTCTCATAAATGTAACCAAACTTGTTTGTCTGAGCAATTGGTTGAACAAAGAGTAGGATGGAGTGGACTTGTAGGCTCTAAAGTTTTACATAGTTTTGTTTTTGAGTGTAGTTATTTTTTGTACATAATTCTACATTTGTAAGTTCAACTTTCATGATAAAGAGATTGCACTGCAGTACTTGTATTAGGTAAACTGAAAAATACTATTTATTTTGTTTCTTTTTACAGTGCAAATATTTGTAATAAAAATAAATATAAAGTGAGCATTGTACATTTTTTATTCTATGCTGTAATTTAAATCAAAACACCTACAAATATTTAAATAAATAGTATTCTATTGTTTAACAGCATGATTAATCATGTGATTAATCACAATTAATTTTTTAATCGCTTGACAGCCCTAGTAGCAAGACTGCAGCAGAGCTAGGAGCTGAATTCAGATGGCTTGAATCACAAGCTTATCCTTATTCACAGTGTGGGGGGCAACAACACTTACAATCCTCACACTCACCCTGTGAGGCTTATTTAGTTAGCACAACACAAAAGATGAAAAGCACTAGGTAACTACAGCACTGTCTCTGTTGTAGTGTGTTTCACAGGAGCTCAGGCCTTTCTCTCTGTCTCTTCAGAATTAATAGGACATTTCTAAAATTGTCTGTTCCTTTAAATGAAGGCTTGCTTAGTTCCAATTGTGGACCTGTTAACTGTAACAGTGTCCTTTTTAATCCTCTCCCACTACGCACAGCTGCTACCAGATTTGAATATGATAACCTAACATATACCAAATGCCAATTACTTGCATGCTCCTCATGGTTTGTAGCAGTTGGTCTCTCTTAATTCTCTTGTAATCTCCATCAGCTCCTCAGAACACCATCTGTAATGAAGGATGTGTCAATTCGTGTGGTTCTCTGAGAATGGGGAGTTAGGAGAAGAAAATCTGCTGCTAATATCGAAATAAGAGAACCAATAGGATATTAGGGAGGGTAACAAAAAATGACATTGCTGGATCTTGTCACTTATAGTGAGCATTTCTCTGGAATAGGCATCCTCCCATTGGTTTGATTAATCCAGATCTATTGGCAGGGCCGGCTCTGGCTTTCTTGCCGCCCCAAACAAATAAATAAATAAACAAATAAATAAATAAATAAAAACGTGACAGCCAGAACAGCAAAGCAAAAAAAAAAAAAAAATCCTGTGGCGCGGCTGGAGCCAGGGTGCAGGGGGACTCCCTGCCATGCAGATGTGCCCCGACTAGCGGGAGGTGGGGGAGGGAGAGAGAGAAGGCCAGGGCTTCAGCAGGGCGCTGCCACGCAGCCCCTCCCACCGTGCCCCCTGCCGGGAGAGCTCCACACCACTCCGGTCAGCTGGGAGGGAAGGATGGGGGCTGCCCTGCAGGGTGCTCCTGTCCTCCACGCCGCTGCCCCCTACAGGGCGGTCGGAGTGGAACAACAACAACAAAAAAGCGGCCTTGCCGCCCTAGGATTGGGTGGAATGCCGCCTCCTACAAGCTGCCGCCCCAAGCACCAGCTTGCTCGGCTGGTGCCTCAAGCCGGCGCTGTCTATTGGCCATCAGAGCATGCTGCAAGACCCATCTATTTACTGTAGGGGACTGCTTTTGAGGTGGGCCTTGGTGAGAAATCAGGTGTGGGGGAGTTGGGTGTTTCGAGGTGATCTAATTTTGGATTTGTAATTTATGGTGGGGTGCTATAGCCTGGATTAGGCACTGTCTTATTTCTTGTATGAGTCTAATAAGACAATTTTACTCTTCTTTCACCTGTACATGTCTCTGCTGTTTCATCCATCCCATTCTTCTATACAGAAATAGAAAATCTTAACTCATGATCCCAACCATAACGTTTGAAAATCCTCACAGAATGCTGTATTATTTGCTTAGTAATTTTTATTGCAGTCAGGTTCTCATGCGGCACCCATCACTGTGAGGTCTGAACAGCTATATGGATGTAATGCTGCAGTTTTCCCCTGAGAGAAGATTGAGTAAAGCCAGAATACAGACCTCAGGATTTGGCCAATAAATTGCTGTGCTGACTTGTTAGTCACATTGGCCTGGATCCACAAAGGTACTTAAGGGCCTAAGTCTGGGGATTAGGATGTCTAAGTCCCTTTTGGGGGTACCACTGCCTGACATGGCTGTTGCCTAATGCCTGACGTACTTGGCACCTCTTTTTTTTTTTCAGTACAAGTTCTCTAGTCACCTATGTCCCTGTCTCTGGATCCCTGTCGGTTCCTTGGTGCCTATTTCCGACCTGAGCCTCAGAGCAATCCACAAACTGAGACAAGACAGGCATTTATCCTTCTAATATGTGTGTGGGTGTGCTCTGAGGCTGCCTAACTCTACACACAACAGCCAGGATCTATAGAATGATTTTCAGTCTGTCTCTGGTCTGATTAGTATTTATTTAAAGTGGAACTATTTAAGTAGGAAGGATTTAGGGAGCCCCACATCAGAATGTCCTATAGCCTAATAGGCAGGGCACTTACCTGAGAAGTAGCAGATCCCTGTTCTGCAGGCAGAGAGAGGACTTGAGCCAGGGATCTCCCCCATCCCAGCTGAGCACTCTTAACCACTGGACTAGAGGGTCTGCCCATCCCCTCCAGCTGTTTTGTGTGGCATCTAACTCTGTAAAGGGTCAGGGGTTAGGATATAACTCCCTAATTAGCATCTCCCATTAGCTAGCTTAGGTGGCTACCCTCCTAATGTGCAATTCTGAGGATTCCACTCTTAAGAGCAAGAGTCCCTGGGAGGTGGCAAGATGATCAGGAAGCCCATCCATTGAACAGGATTTTCATCTCTGAGTGAATATGTCTCTCTTTAAAAGGTTAAGATTGATAATGGATTATGGAAAATAGATCTTGCCAAACTAACTTGATATCTTTTTTTGATCAGGTTACAAGTTTGGCTGATGTAGGTAATAGTGCTTGATTTAATATATGTATATGTCTGTAAGGCATTTTATACTGCATCACATTTTCATTAAAAGCTAGAAAGATATACAATTAACATGGCACACAGTAAGGTTTTAGTCCATTTAATAACTGTTAGGTCTCAAATTATAAATGGAGAATCATAATTGAATGGGTGTGTTTCTAAAGGGGTGTGGCAGGGATAGTTTCTTGGATTTATGCTATTTAAATTTTTTATTAAGGATCTAAAGGAAAACACAAAATCATCACTGATAAACATTGCAGATGACCAAAAAAAAAAAAAACATGGGGGAGTGTAGAAGTTCGGACTCACCCCTGAGGCACCTCCTGCTGGTTGTCCAGGGAATTAGCTCACCAGCCTCTGGAGCGCCCTCTGCAGGCCAGTGATCCAACTCATTCTCTCCTTCTCGGCTCCCGTGTCCCTCCCAGGACCCCGGTGCCTAGGGTTATCATTCGTCCGGATTTACCCGGACATGTCCTCCTTTTTGTGCTAAAAATAGCGTCCGGGGGGAATTTGTAAATCACTCAAAATGTCTGGGATTTCCGCCCCCTCCCCGGCAGAGCAGAGCGAGTGGCTGGGAGGGCTGCAGGAAAGTCACGGGCTGGACTCCGGAGCAGCTGTAGAGGAGCTCCTCCTCCCTCCCTGCATTCTGAGCTGGCAGCTCCTCCTCCCTTGCAGCCCAGTGTCCCGGTCCGGCAGCACTGTGCAGGGCCAGGGACCGGGTTGTGTGTTGTGCTGGGGAGCGCAGCCACGTGTCCGGCTCGCACAGAGCCCAACACCCTGTTCTGAGCAGCAGGGTAAGGGGGCCAGGGGACAGGAGAAGGGGCAGGGAGGTTCTGGAGGGGGCAGTCAAGAAACGGGGGGGGTCGGGAGTTCAGGGGGGGGCTTTTTGAGGGGGAGTGGAGAAAGTTTTGGGCAGTCAGGGTACAGGTAGGGGGTAGGGTCCTGGGGGGCAGTTGGGGGGGGTCTTAGGAGGGGGCAGTTAGGGGACAAGGAACAGGGAGTCTTAGGCTCTCTTAATGGCTCTCCATGCGTCTCTGGACCCTCTCAGCTGTCGGGCTTGGACGGAAACATTGCCTGAGGGTAGTGAGAGAATGGGTTATCGGTGAGGTGGGGGTGGGCGTGAGCCCGGTCAATAGGGGCAACCCCTACCAAGATCTGAGCCTTTTCTCACACGCCCGTTAGAGCTCGACATTATGCTGTTTGGGACCCCTCTTTGAGGAAAGCCTCTGGATTGCAAGTCCAACTGCTACCTCCTCGTGGTGAGAGTCAGTAACTGGCTTGGATAGCCAGGCGGATTGCGGAGGACGAACCCACATCCCACATTCAGTGGGGTGTGGGACGGGGTTGGGCAGCCCCATATGGTGCCACATGGATGCCCCCCTGGTAAGGGTAGCCTCCCCCAGGTACGGGTTGACGCCCCCTGGTAAGGGTTAGATTCCCCTTGGTAAGGGTAGTCTCCCCCAGGCACGGGTTAGTTTCCCCCTGGAAAGGGTAAGTTTCCCCCAGGTACGGGTTAGTTTCCCCCTGGAAAGGGTTAGTTTCCCCCTGAGAAGGGTAAATCTTTTAGCTATGGAAAAAAGTAATTTATATTTTTATACCGGATTGGCGCTGGACCGGGTTAATAACGCCCCTGCTGTTGGCTTTGATGCCCCGGCTGACAGTGTTAAATATATTAGGGGTGTGATCAGGGTCGCTGGACCAATGGATAAAATGGTGTGGACTATAATGAAGTCTCATGAGAATGAGAGTGAGAATCAAGTCCTCCCAGTGGAGCATGGAGAGGAGGTAGAGGAGAATGTTTGTGATGATCATGGTGAGGAGATTTTATCTATCTTACCGATGGTTTTTACAAGGGACACTTTTAATGATTTAACTATGGACAGTTTTAATCCAGATTTTAAGTATTTAAGTACATTTGATGATCCATATGTTAGGGAATCAAGTACTGATTTTAATAGGGATCGTAATAAGGATCTTAACAGTATTGGTAGTAATATAAATATATTAGAAAGTAGTTCGTGGAAGGATGGGGTTTTTTATTTAGAGTATCCCGTTGATAGTTTTAATTGTCCAATATGTCCCCAGATATTACCAACATTTGGTAAATGGGCCAAAAACATTAATGTGGTTCATAAAAGTAAAGCCATACGAGTTGTATGTAGTAAATGTGGAAAATCTTCTCAATATCATAATATAGCTTGCCACTACCCCAAGTGCATACCCAAGAAGGCGGATACCCCAATGAAGAGCCATACGTGCTCGGTCTGTGGGCTTGGTTTTCATACTAGATCTGGATTGAGCCAACACTGTAGACATAGACACCCTGCTGTGAGGAATGAGCAAAGAAAAGAAGATATGGCTGCTAAAAGTAAGATCAAAGAGGGATCGACTAGATCTCGTATATGGACTAAAGATGAGGTTGCGCAGCTTATACAGTTGGAAAGGAAATATATTGGGAAAAGGAATATAAATAAATGTATTGAGAGCGAGATGAGGACCAAAACGAATAAACAAATATCAGATAAAAGACGAGAATTAGCAAAGAAGAAGTTAGTGGTAACAGGAGATAGGGAGGAAGTGACTGAGGTAGAGGACATTAGAGTAAATATATTAGAAATTCCGCCCCCAAGAGAGAGGATTTTCCCACTAAAAGGACATCCAGAAGTGGATTTAGTGGAGAAAATATGTAAACGGGGAAAACAAAGTAGGGAGGGAAGAGAAATAATAAATAGTTTAGGGGAAATTGAAGGATTATTAAAGGAGGATTTAACAAAAGCTCTCGGATGGGCAATGTTGGAAAAATTATGTTATTCATTAGTAGAGGGACAGGACCCTAGAAATGAAAGTCAAATAGAGTTGAGGAATAAAGGAAAAGGGAAGATTAGAAAGGAGGGGAGAAGGAAGCAATTTAATGCAATTAGGAGATATGCTACAAAGAAAGCTAAGTATAAATTCTATCAACAATTATTTGATAAGGATAGAAGAAGATTGACTCGCATTATAATGGGAGAGCCAGATAAGGCTAAGTGTGCTATCCCTATGAAAGAAATTGAGGAATACTATGTAAATATTTTGGGAACAATTGGACATGGTAATATGATAGGGTGGCCATCATCCACAGAGAATGCGGATAATGATATATTAATGAGTCCGATCTCTGTGGATGAGATTAGAATAGCTTTAACAGAAATAAGAAAAGATAGTGCTCCTGGCCCAGATAAAGTAAAAGTGAGCAATTTGTGGGATATTTTTAATTTAGACTCCTTAATACTTACAAAAAATTTTAATATATGGTTTCTAAATAGACAGGTACCAGATGAATTTAAGAAAAATAGAACGATTTTAATACCAAAGACACAAGATGAGGAGGAAATGAAGAAGTTAACATCTTGGAGACCATTGACAATTGGGTCAGTTTGGATTAGAATCTATACCAAAATATTAGCAAAAAGACTGGTGGAAACAGTTAAGATATGTAGTAGACAAAAAGGGTTTATATCCGCCCCTGGGTGTGAGGAAAATATTGCTATATTAGATAATTTGATTAAAGGGGCTAAACGAAATGGGAATGAAATTGCAATAGTGTTCGTAGATCTGGCTAAAGCATTTGATTCTGTGGGACACGGACATATAATAGCCGGGTTGAGAAGATTTGGTATAGATGAACATTTTATAGATATTATTAGGGACCTTTATGATAATTGCACAACTAGGGTATGGGTGGGTGATGAAGCTACTGAGTCTATTTTAATTAGGAGGGGGGTCAAGCAGGGTGACCCGTTGTCCCCAATTTTGTTTAATATTGCTACGGATCCCCTTTTAACTAGATTAGAAGTAGAAGGAAGTGGTTTTTATGTTAAGGGTAATAGTGTCACGTCATTGGCTTTTGCCGATGATGTGGCAATTTTAAGTAGCTCATATAAAGGAATGATCAAAAATTTGGGTATCTTAGAGGAGTTTTGTAAAAATACTAATCTCTCAGTTAATGTGAAGAAAACGAAAGGCTTTCATATTTTAACTAAACATAAAACCTATGTAGTTAATCCTAAGGATAATTGGCAGATAGGGTCAGAGAAGATTGAATATGTTCAACCAGGGGATTTTGAAAAATATTTAGGGGCTAGAATAGATCCCTGGATAGGTGTAGGGGGACCGGTACTTAAAGAAAAATTGAAAGATTGGAGTGAGAATTTAATTAAGGCCCCATTAAAACCGGCCCCAAAAATATTAATTTTACAGACATACATCTTACCGAAGCTATTTTATAATCTTCTTTTAATAGAACCCCCTTTTAATCTTTTAGACGATCTTGATGTGTTAGTTAGAAAAATAGTTAAAGAGATTTTACATTTACCTCAGTGTACCACAGATGGGATATTTTATTCTAGAGGTAGGGATGGTGGTTTAGCTCTCACTAAGTTTAGTGTGCAAATCCCAAATATGTTAATTCGTAAATGGAGGAGATATATTGTCTCGAGAGATGATTGGATGGACCTATCTTATCTATATGCAGGAGAAAATCTTGTGGATAAAATATTGTCATTTAGTGCAGTAACATCTCATCCCAAGAAATGGAGGGAAGAGGAATTTTTAAGATGGTCGGAACTGAGATGTCAGGGAATAGGGATAAAATATTTTAAAAATGATTTAATTAGTAATTCGATTTTTAGAAACTCTAGTAAAGTTAAATCGTCAGCGTATATCGCAGCATTGCAGCTTAGGGCAAATATTTATCCTACTAGGGAGACATTAGCAAGAGGAAGAGGAGGTGTGAATGATCTTTGTAGATGGTGCGGTAAAGTGCGGGAGACTGTTCCCCATATCTCAGGACAATGTTATAAGACTAAGAATGCTAGGATAAAAAGGCATAATAGAGTAGTGTCTGCAGTTGTGGATAAGGTTGGTAAATTAGGGTGGAAGGCAATGATAGAGCCCCATTTGAGAAATAGTAAGGGTGAGTTAAGAAAGCCGGATATTATATTTATAAAAGGAGATACAGCAGTGGTGGTTGATGTTACAGTGCGATGGGAGGATAATGCCGGAAGTTTGGAACAAGCCCACAGTGAGAAGGTGGCTTATTATCTTGAGTTAGAGGAAGAAATTAAAAACTTAACGGGAGGTAAAAATATCCACTTCTTTGGTTTTGTGCTTGGGGCGCGTGGCAAGTGGAGTGAAGGTAATAATGATTTGTTACAATTATTGGGAATGGACAGAAGTAAACATTTTAAGGAGAGTATATGTAGACTTGTTTTATATTCCACTATTGGTATGATGGCTATATTCAGTGACAGGTAAAGATCCCGGAGTTTCCATTCCGTGTATCTTGCCAAAACTAAATTTTAGCTATTTTGGTTTCCATGCTCTAAATTTTCAAATTTTTAATATTGTTTTGAACATTAACATATTTAGTGTTATTTAATATCTGCCCTTCAATAGAATGGTTTTAACTATATAATAAATACTTATTAATGGATGAAATTCCAATTTAAATTATTAGTTTATTTATTTATTTATTTTAACTACTGGATGTGGATGCGGACTGGCCGCGTATAGTAACCAGGAAAGGGCAGGTAGTCACGCCTGTACATAAATAGGGGGTGGGGTTCTGGAGGGCAGTTAGGAGCAGGGGTCCCAGGAGGGGGCAGTCAGGGGACAAGGAACAGGGAGTCTTAATACTTAGGACATTCTGATGTGGGGCTCCCTAAATCCTTCCTACTTAAATAGTTCCACTTTAAATAAATACTAATCAGACCAGAGACAGACTGAAAATACTTATTAATGGATGAAATTCCAATTTAAATTATTAGTTTATTTTTTTTTTAACTACTGGATGTGGATGCGGACTGGCCGCGTATAGTAACCAGGAAAGGGCAGGTAGTCACGCCTGTACATAAATAGGGGGTGGGGTTCTGGAGGGCAGTTAGGAGCAGGGGTCCCAGGAGGGGGCAGTCAGGGGACAAGGGGGGGGGGGGGTTGGGAGTTCTGGGGGGGAGCTGTCAGGGGGCAGGAGTGGGGAGAGGGATCGGAGCAGTCAGGGGACAGGGAGCAGAGGGGTTTAGATGGGTTGGGAGTTCTGGGGGGGGGGCTGTCAGGGGGTGGGGAGTGGTTGGATGGGGCGTGGGAGTCCCAGGGGTCTGTCTGGGGGTGGGGGTGTGGATAAGGGTTGGGGCAGTCAGGGGACAAGAGGCAGGGAGGCTTAGATAGGGGGTGGAGTCCTGGGGGGCAGTTAGGGGCAGGGGTCCCAGGAGGGAGCAGTCAGGGGACAAGGAACGGGGGAGGGTTGGGGGTTCTGGGGGGGCAGAAAGTGGGAGGGGCAGGGGCGGGGCTAGGGCGGGGCTCCTCCCGTCCTCTTTTTTGCTTGCTGAAATATGGTAACCCTACCGGTGATCTTTGCTCTGGGTGCTGTGCCCTGGCAGTCCCCACACGCTAGGTCTCCCCTCCCTGGGGAACCCCCACCCACTATCCCCACCTTGCCTCAGCACTAGGCCACTGCCAGTCAGCAACTAGTCCCCGCTCCCCTGGGGCAGACTGCAGTATAGGCCACTCATCACTGGCAAGGGGGGTTTGGACCTGCTGCCTTCACCTAGCCCTGGGCTGCCCTCTGCAACCCCCAGTACCCCTTGGCCTAATACTAGGCCGCAGCCTGGGGCTTTCCAGGCTGGAGCTCCCCAGCTCCTCAGCCTTTCCCCAGCCCTGCTTCACTCAGGTACACTATCTCTAGCTTGCTGCAGCCAGGCCCTTCTCTCTCTGCACTCAGAGAGAGACTCTACTGAGCTCCTGGCTCCCAGCCTCTTCATACAGGCCAGCTGAAGCCTGATTGGGGCGTGGCCCAGCTGCGGCTACTTCCCCAATCAGCCCAGCAGCTTTTCCCTTTGCCCCAGTCCTCTGCCAGGGCTCTTTTAAACCCCTCAGGCAGGAGCAGGGTAACCACCCCGCTATAGGGAGTCATAAATAAAAGGACAGGTTGCTTTGTAAGTTGGGCACAAGCAGACAGTTAGCATTTTAATATGACTAAATGTAAATGTGTACTTCTAGGAACAAAGAATGGAGGCCATACTTACAAAACGGGGGCCTCTATCGTAGGAAGCAGTGACTCTGAAAAAGGTTTGGGGGTCGTGGTGCATAATCAGCTGAACATGAGCTCTCAGTGCAATGCCGTGGCCAAAAGTGCTAATGCAATCCTTGTATGCAGAAACAGAAATCTTGAGTAGGAGTACAGAGATTATTTTACCTCTGCATTTGATGCTGGTGCTAGAATCCTGTGTCCAATTTGGTTGCCAAAATTCAAGAAGCATATTGATATATTGGAGTGGGTTCAGAGAAGAGCCATGCGAATGATTGAAGCCTTAGAAAACGTGCTATATAGCGATAGACTCAAGGAGCTCGATCTATATAGCTTAACAAAGAGAAGGTTAAGGGGTGACTTAATCACAGTCTACATTGGAAACAAATATTTAATAATGGAGGTCTTCAATCTAGCAGAGAAAGGTATAACAATCCAATGACTGGAAGTTGAAGCTAGACAAATTCAGACTGGAAATAAGGCATACATTTTTAATAGTGAAAGTAATGAACCACTGGAAGAGCTTACTAAAGGTCTTGGTAGATTCTCCACCACAAACAATTTTAAAATCAAGATTGGATGTTTCTTTTAAAACGGGGATTGGCAACCTTTGGCATGCGGCCCGCCAGGGTAAACACCCTGGCAGGCCGGGCCAGTTTGTTTACCTGCCGCGTCCGCAGGTTCAGCCGATCATGGCTCCCACTGGCCGTGGTTCACCGCTCCATGCCAATGGGGGCGGCGGGAAGTGGCAGCCAACGCATCCCACGGCCCGTGCCACTTCCTGCCGCCCCCATTGGCATGGAGCGGTGAACCACGGCCAGTGGGAGCCACAATTGGCTGAACCTGCAGACGCAGCAGGTAAACAAATTGGCCCGGCCCGCCAGGGTGCTTACCCTGGCAAGCCGCGTGCTTACCCTGGCAAGCTGCGTAACAAAGGTTGCCGATCCCTGTTCTAAAAGCTCTGCTGTAGGAATGATTTTGGGGAAGTTCTATGGCCTGTGTTCCATCTACAAAAGAGGCATATTTGGAAGCCTGAAGTACATACTGTCCATACGTTAATTCTAATCTATCCTTGTCACATGATAAGGCAAGGACAGAGAGTAGTCCAAGTAGTTTTATTTACGTGAGTGTACATGTCCCGATGAAGAAAAATGAACTGAGCTGCTCAGGAAATAATCATGGTGAGCAAGTTACACTCTCCAATTGCCCTTTAATGAATTATTTTTGCATATAGAACCCCTACATCTTCACATAACACTTATTAATGCAACTCTGATTAAGATTAATGAGAGTCAAGTAGCTATAATAAATCCTTGTTCACCACTTTAAAAATGTTGTTAGAATTAACTGGGAAAGAAGACCTGTTTGGAGCTATCTCTACTAATGTATGTTTGTTAAAATCAGAACACTGTTATTATGAACATTATCATTATTTCTTAAACAATCAGGATGCATGTTGTTGAACAGCATCTCTTCCTTGGACTTAAAATGCAAACCTCTCCCCTTCCCAAAAAACAAACACAAAACCACACTTGTATGTCCTTCTCACCTACATTTTAGTGTTGGCCTCAATGTAAAACTTCTCTTGTAGTGGTGCTATTCTTCAGCTTCCCACTAGATGGCACCCCATGCTTTAGAATAGAAAATATATTTAATCATTTCCACTGGGCTATGCCTGTGTGGTGACTTGCCACAATAAAAATCCCTCATTTGAGAGCTTGGAACAGCAAAACAGGACAGGAGCACACACTATAACCGTGTTTATTAATGAAGCAGCTGTATAAGCCATGAAGCCGTTACTATCGTGCTTAAAGTTACGGAGAGATGCAGGTGCAGGGTCTGAGTCTGATTCCACACTAGTTTAACACCGGTGTAGCTCCACTGAATTCACTGAAGCTATTCATGATTCATACTGGTGAAAGCAAGATCAGAATTGGCCATGATGCTGCTGTAATTCCTAATGTCATCTTCTGAGTCAAATAATCTAGCACTGACCTGTGCAGCCTTCAGGACTTTACCATTACATACAAATGGCAGGTGGAGAACCTCTGAAGAATCTCTCCACCTCAAAACGCTCTAATAAATGTGTTAGTCTCTAAGGTGCCACAAGTACTCCTGTTCTTGATCTGCTATAATATTTCCTAACAGTCAGGAGTTCTCAAATTGTGGGTTGGGACACCAAAATGGGTCACAACTCCATTTTAATGGGGACACCAGGCCTGGCGCTAGATTTGCTGGGGTCAGGGCCAAAGCCCGAGCCCAACTGCCATGGGCCCAAGCACAAGCCCCACCATCTGGGGTCGAAGCTGAAGTCTTAGCCTCTCTGCCTGGGGTGGTGAGGCTCAGGCTTTGACTTCATCCCTGGGTGGCGGGACTCTGGTTACAGGCCCCCTCACCCAGGGCTGATGCCCTTGGGCTTTGGCTTTGGCCCCCTCGTCCGAGGCAGCGGGGATCAGGCAGGCTCAGGCTTCTGTCCCTGCTCCTGGTATTTTTGGTTGGTAATTTTTGTTGTCCGAAGGGTGTCACAGTGCCATGAAGTTTGAGAACCGCTCATTAAATTATGTTCAACTATTTTTGTAAATTTTTTTTAGTGTGTAGAGTTCAGAGCTAGTAAATTTGTTTTAACTTTGCATCTATGGATTGCTTCTTTTGCGATCTTTTGCTTCGCTAATAAATCTAGCTTTCTATGTGGGTACTTTTCTCTCCCCTTAAACCTTAGACAGAGCTACTTTTGTTCAGCACTTCTCCTTTTAAAGGGGATCGATGCTTGTCACTAGTATAACTACTGCAGTACTGTTATCACAGTAATAATTAAGGTAATTCGACTGTCCAATAAGGACCAGTGGAGTTCAATGCCTGATGCTTAGTGGTACCTGAGCCATCTCCCCTAGTGATAAGCCTCATCCTGCCCAGCTGGAGAAAGGAGTCCTGACTTATAGCTTCAAATCCCTGCCCAGTAGGGAACCTTTAGGGGGACTGGAGAAGGAAGCTAGAGGAGAGATTGGAGGTAGGGAGACCACAGGCAGAGAGAGATGAAGAGAATGGAGAGAAATTAAAGGAATGGAGAGATGCAGGGAAGAGGGGAGGAGAACACTGTGAGGAATGGAGAAGAGGAAGAAGATAGGAAGGGAGGTTTCAGAAAAACCTGAAAAAAGAAACCTAAGAACAAAGAAGCACAAGTTCGTAACTCCAGAAGCTAATGAATGTGCAACTAAGGAATGGCTGCAGAATTAAATGAAGCTGCTTGTTCTTTCTGAATACTTCCATTGCCTTCCAGAGTTAGTCATGGGATGGAGTTCCAGTTAAACATGCCTACTATTCTGGACTTTTGTAAAGGTGCGGTATCACAGATGATACCATCCATAATCTTACCAGGAGGCTAGGCTCAAATGAATTACAGTAGGCTACTAGACCACGGAAGGTTACTGTACAGAGCACACAGGTTTTCTTAAAGTGTGATTCTGCTCTGAAAAGTGACTCTCCAAAAATGACAGTATGAGCTTTTATGTTTCATGGATTTCCATATCAAATGTTCTCAGTCTGCTGTAAAGAGATTTC
Source organism: Chrysemys picta bellii (assembly GCF_011386835.1). Taxonomy (NCBI): domain Eukaryota; kingdom Metazoa; phylum Chordata; order Testudines; family Emydidae; genus Chrysemys; species Chrysemys picta. The sequence goes on along the minus strand of NC_088791.1, from coordinate 271,504,788 downwards.
CCTGCCTCCCAACTGCCAGCCTTGCAAACTCAATTAAAGCTCCAAGAGTCAGGTGGGTTATTTCCTTCTTCTGTATCACCACCCCCAATATCAAGGTGGCCAAAGTTAAATTAAGCCTCAGTGACACCTGTGCAACCCTATTGTCTACAATAGTTTTGCATAGCTATATCCCATTAGAACAATTCTGTTGAAGGTTAACAAGAAGGAATGGAATCTAGCGCTCTCTTATGTGTGTTGGCTCTGCACAGACTCACCTGAGTAAAAAAGCAATGAAAATCTCAAACTGTAATCTTTTCAGAGGAGGGAGTATTTCTTTGTATGTGTTTTTACAATGCCTCACAAAATCTGGCCCAGATTCTGATTGGGGCCTCTAGGTGTTATTGTAATTTATACTTTTAAAATAAGGAGATATGATTAAATATATAAAGAACAGATGATGAGTCAAAATCTTTTTATATATGCACTTTCCAGAGCAGAACTAGTCTTTTCAGACAGGAATCAGAAGTATCTCAAAATGGGAAGGAAAAAAGTAGTTGCATTTCCTGACATCTATTTTGAGCATCATTTATAATTATGGTCACATGCAAAGTATCAGCATAAATCTTGGTGCTCACCAGGCATTTCCCATTGTTTTACTTTGCATCTTAATTTTTTGGAAATGGAAGCATTTCTCTGTTTAAGGCACGCAGCATGATTTGGCAAGATGCTGCTATTATCCACCCCATTTGAACTATAATGTGCCCTGGACATGTGTGGCAAAAATCAATGTATGCATCTTACACATCCTCCCACTCTTTTGTCCATATGACCTGCAAATTGTACTTGTGCAGAATGCCATCCAGAATAGGACTGTTAGATTTTTATTACAACTGCTGATTACAAGCTCTTTCATCCACTCCTTAAGTATCACAATTTCCTAAATTCAATTTTGATGGTAATAGATTCTAATTTAACCATTTAAGGAAAAGGACACAGTTTCACTAGACTGCTCTACAAAGTCCAGTATATTTGGCTTGCTGCTACCCTTTAAGTGTACTATACTATCCAGAATGCTTCAGATTTGATAAGTTCAGAAAACCTTTAATGTTCACCATCTTCTATCATTTTATTACACCAGGTCCATTTCCTAGGATTGTGTCTTCAGTTGCAACTGATCTTGTTAGTTGTTCATTGAACGGTAAAGAAATAGTCTTATTCTGTCTTAAAGGGCCTAAATGCTTCGTGAGTGATTGAAGAACTGATATTCCTGGCTGACTTGTCAGAGAAATTGAAATCCCCATGGCCAGTTCTTCAACTTTTTATAAAGGTCTTCATACCCACGTTTCTTAATCTGCTTTTCACCCTACTCAAATTTATATTGACATTTATATAACTTTCCTGTGAACATTCTTTATACACTTTAGGTTTCATTATCATTCAGTTTGCCTCTTGAGATTACCAGGATTTCTTGCTTTGTTTTGTTTTAACACTTTTTCACTTGTACTATGCAAGCACTATACATTCCAATGGCCTAGGTATTTTATAAACTCGAGCTCTCTAGTTCCAGAATAATCCTTTAGCCACATTACTGTAGTACAGGCCTGCACAACTCATAAAGCGGCAAGGGCCATATTACTCCAAAGAAAACAGCTGAGGGCCGAAACTCTCTGAGCGCTGACAACCCCCCCAGCGCCACCCAGCCCCCCCGAAATACAACCCCCCCCAGCGCCGCCCACCCCACAGAAACAACACCCCCAGTGCCGCCAAAACACCCCCCCCCGCACCACCTGCCCTGCGGAAAAAAACCCTCCTTCCCCAACAAAACATCAGTATTGAACCTCAGTAATATGTTATAGCGGGCCCCTAAGGTAGTATAATTAAGGTAAAAGAAAAATGTCTTTTTGCTAGAAGTAGAATAAGATCTTCTCCCCACTTTGTAATCAATTGCCCTATTGAATGAATAAGGTGTGAATGAGGAAGGCATGGAAGGCAGGCACCTCCAGACAGCTGCACCCTTGGAGAGGGCTGGGCCGGCTCTAGGATTTTTGCTGTCCCATGCAAAAGAATTTTTGGCCATCTCCCCTTTCTTTTTCATGCCCCTCTGCCCCCGGCCCCACCCGAACTCCATCCCTTCCGAACCCCTTCCCCAAATCCCCAGCACCGCCTCCTTCCCCGGCGTGCCGCATTTCCCCCCCCATTGCTTCCTTCAGGCCCCCCGCGACCTCCCGTCCTAGCTCACCTCCGCTCCACCTGCTCCCCCGGGCATGCTGCTGCTCCGCTTCTTCCCCCCTCCCTCTCAGGCAAGGGAGGGCGGAGAAGCGGAGCAGCGGTGCATTCAGAGGAGCAGGCAGAGCGGAGGTGAGCTAGGGTGGAGGGGCGCAGGAAGTAACGGGGGGGTAGAGGAACTGCTCCCCGTTCCAGCTCACCTCCGCTCCACCACCACCGCCTCCCCCGAACGCCCGCTGCTTAGCTTCTCCTCCCTCCCAGCCTTGCAGCGCGAAATAGCGGTTTCGCACGTGGCAAGCCTGGGAGGGAGGGGGGAGAAGAGGAGCAGCGGCACATTCAAGGGAGCAGGCGGAGCAGAGGTGAGCTAGGGTGGGGGGGCGCAGGAAGTAACGGGGGGGGGGGTAGAGGAACCACTCCCCAGTCCAGCTCACCTGCACTGCTTCCCCCGAGCGCCCCGCCGCTTGGCTTCTCCTCCCTCCCAGCCTTGCTGCGTGAAACAGCTAGCCTGGGAGGGAGTCGGGAGAAGCGGAGCGGCAGCGGCGCGCTCAGGGGAGTAGGCGGAGGTGGAGCGGAGGTGAGCTGGGGCGGCGAGGGCACTTTTTCCCCATGCCCCGGAGTCGGCACCTATGATGTCTGGCACCAGAATGCCGCCCCTAGAAATGTGCCGCCCCAAGCACCTGCTTGTTTTGCTGGTGCCTGGAGCCGGCCCTGGGAGAGGGGATGGGAGCCAGACCAGATCAGTAGAACAGGTCAGCCACCGACTCACCACTCGCCTCCTCAGTCCCCCTCCCCCAGCTCGCCTACTCACCCCCCGCCACTGCCTGCTTGCTCGCCTCCTCAGTCCCCCTGCCTCCGCCACTGGCTCACCTGCCCCCCTGCCACTGCCCGCCCACTCGCCTACTCAGCCCCCCTCCCTCACCCGCTGCTTGCCTACTCACCCCCCCGCGGGCCGCACAGTGAGCCCATCTACTCAACCCCTGCGGCCGCACAGTGAGCCCACGCGGGCTGCATGTTGTAGTAGATATAAACAAGGTGTTAAATGTAATTGTTTTACTAAAGTAATTGAGATAGAGTCAAACACTTTCAAGTTCTTAAGTATTTTAAACACTCCATGGCTTGTAATTTTTTAAAATAAACATGAAAACAAAAGCCCTCACCCACAATGACATTTAGGCACCTAAATCCAGGATTTAGGTTCCAATTTGATTCACAAAATTCCCACTGAACCTGTAGGTTCCTAAACTCACTTGGTGTCTAAGGTCTTGCCCCTGGACATGTGCACTGCTGCCTCACTTTGTGTCTGGGTGCCTATCTCCCACCTAAGGCCTGAGCCATCCAGGAAGAAAGGGAAGATACCTGTTTGTCCAGGCCCCACATGCAGGTCAGATCAAGTCCCATTCAAAATCTAGGAGGTGGTGGTGGCGGCGACACCTACCTTATAACTTTTATTCCAGTGGTTTCAGCACTCTCCGGGATTGTTGGAGACCCAGGGTCCAGTCCCTCTGCTCCAATGACTCTATCATTATTTATACACCATGGAATAGCTTCGACTGGAGAGACTGAGAAGGCCCCACATCATAAGATCTCATAACTCAGTGGTTAGAGCACTCTCCTGAGAGGTGTGAGCACCCTGTTTAAATTCTTTCTCCACCTCTGCCAGAGAGGGGGAATTGAACCTCAATATCCCACATCCCAAGTGAGTGCTAACCACTGGGATAAAATTTATAAGATCAGCACCACCACCTCCTCTTCCTTCTTTTCCAGTTATTTTTTGTGGAGTGAGGCAGGCACCTCACTCATTGTACCAAAATATGATTTAGGTGCCTAAGCTGCCTGACTTCAAGAGAGGGTTCCCATTTTTCGGGTGCTAGCAGAGGTAGGCACCTCCCTGCAGCCAGGACTTCGGTGCCTGTCTCTGTGAGAAGGGTGAGGCTTAAGTCACACGCCTCACTTCAACATCTCCCATTAGCTAGTTTATACAGCTCCCCACCTACCATGCTGCTGTTTGTGGATCACAGTCTAAGGTTCCTGTCTCTCTCCATTGATTATATAGGGAGCCTACATGCCTAATTCGGGCTTTGTGGATAACAGTGTTGTTCCTGTGATTGTCTAGGTGTGTAAAAGGTAGGTGTTGTGACACTGAGCATTGCAATACCTAAGTCCCTTTGTGGGTCTGGGCTAAAATCTCTACTTAACAACCATATCTGGAAAAGATGACGTGAGATGTCTACCCGTGTGCATCACATTGCAGGACTGTGGCTTAATTTTGTCCATATCCTTGAGACAAACATTGATGGATTTCTCACTTTAGGAAGCATGAGCCAGTACAGCTCTTGCTATACTTGTTTCCTTCTCAGTGATCAGTGTCACAGATGATGCATGGTTCTGGAAAGAGAGCTAGTTAGTATGGGCATTGTGAAAAAATGAGGCTATACTGCAAAATTTTGCATGAAGCTTTCCCACCTATGAAATATCCTGGATTATCTCCTCTTACTTGTCTGCAGTGTATCTATATCATATTCATACACAGTGGCAGAACAGTCAATGCTATTAAACTTATCAGGACTTGCTGTCTGTACCAGCTGAAAAACAGTTACTGCAGTTGTATATAAACACATAGATTCATAGATTCTAGGACTGGAAGGGACCTCGAGAGGTCATCGAGTCCAGTCCCCTGCCCGCATGGCAGGACCAAATACTGTCTAGACCATCCCTGATAGACATTTATCTAACCTACTCTTAAATATCTCCAGAGATGGAGATTCCACAACCTCCCTAGGCAATTTATTCCAGTGTTTAACCACCCTTTTTCCTAATGTCCAACCTAGACCTCCCTTGCTGCAGTTTAAACCCATTGCTTCTGGTTCTATCCTTAGAGGCTAAGGTGAACAAGTTTCCTCCCTCCTCCTTATGATACCCTTTTAAATACCTGAAAACTGCTATCATGTCCCCTCTCAGTCTTTCCAAACTAAACAAACCCAATTCTTTCAGCCTTCCTTCATAGGTCATTTTCTCAAGACCTTTAATCATTCTTGTTGCTCTTCTCTGGACCCTTTCCAATTTCTCCACATCTTTTTTAAAATGCGGTGCCCAGAACTGGACACAATACTCCAGCTGAGGCCTAACCAGAGCAGAGTAGAGCGGAAGAATGACTTCTCATGTCTTGCTCACAAGACACCTGTTAATACATCCCAGAATCATGTTTGCTTTTTTTGCAACAGCATCACACTGTTGACTCATATTTAGCTTGTGGTCCACTATAACCCCTAGATCCCTTTCTGCCGTATTCCTTCCTAAACAGTCTCTTCCCATTCTGTATGTGTGAAACTGATTTTTCCTTCCTAAGTGGAGCACTTTGCATTTGTCTTTGTTAAACTTCATCCTATTTACCTCAGCCCATTTCTCCAATTTGTCCAGATCATTTTGAATTATGACCTTGTCCTCCAAAGCAGTTGCAATCCCTCCCAGTTTGGTATCATCCGCAAACTTAATAAGCGTACTTTCTATGCCAATATCTAAGTCATTGATGAAGATATTGAACAGCGCCGGTCCCAAAACAGACCCCTGCGGTACCCCACTCGTTATGCCTTTCCAGCAGGATTGGGAACCATTAATAACAACTCTCTGAGTATGGTTATCCAGCCAGTTATGCACCCACCTTATAGTAGCCCCATCTAAATTGTATTTGCCTAGTTTATCGATAAGAATATCATGCGAGAGCGTATCAAATGCCTTACTAAAGTCCAGGTATACCACATCCACAGCTTCACCCTTATCCACAAGGCTCGTTATCCTATCAAAGAAAGCTATCAGATTGGTTTGACATGATTTGTTCTTCACAAATCCATGCTGGCTGTTCCCTATCACCTTACCACCTTCCAAGTGTTTGCTGATGATTTCCTTAATTACTTGCTCTATCATCTTCCCTGGCACAGAAGTTAAACTAACTGGTCTGTAGTTTCCTGGGTTGTTTTTATTTCCCTTTTTATAGATGGGCACTATATTTGCCCTTTTCCAGTCTTCTGGAATCTCTCCCGTCTCCCATGATTTTCCAAAGATAATAGCTAGAGGCTCAGATACCTCCTCTATTGAGTATTCTAGGATACATTTCATCAGGCCCTGGTGACTTGCAGGCATCTAACTTTTCTAAGTGATTTTTAACTTGTTCTTTTTTTATTTTATCTGCTAAACCTACCCCCTTCCCACTATGTTAGGCATTCCTTCAGACTTCTCGGTGAAGACCGAAACAAAGAAGTCATTAAGTATCTCTGCCATTTCCAAGTTCCTGTTACTGTTTCTCCCTCTTCACTAAGCAGTGGGCCTACCCTGTCTTTGGTCTTCCTCTTGCTTCTAATGTATTGATAAAAAGTCTTCTTGTTTCCCTTTATTCCCGTAGCTAGTTTGAGCTCATTTTGTGCCTTTGCCTTTCTAATCTTGCCCCTGCATTTCTGTGTTGTTTGCCTATATTCATCCTTTGTAATCTGTCCTAGTTTCCATTTTTTATATGACTCCTTTATATTTTTTAGATCATGCAAGATCTCGTGGTTAAGCCAAGGTGGTCTTTTGCCACATTTTCTATCTTTCCTAACCAGTGGAATAGCTTGCTTTTGGGCCCTTAATAGTGTCCCTTTGAAAAACTGCCAACTCTCCTCAGTTGTTTTTCCCCTCAGTCTTGATTCCCATGGGACCTTACCTATCAGCTCTCTGAGCTTACCAAAATCTGCCTTCCTGAAATCCATTGTCTCTATTTTGCTGTTCTCCTTTCTACCCTTCCTTAGAATTGCAAACTCTACGATTTCCTGATCACTTTCACCCTGGCTGCCTTCTACTTTCAAATTCTCAACGAGTTCCTCCCTATTTGTTAAAATCAAGTCTAGAACAGCTTCCCCCCAGTAGCTTTTTCAACCTTCTGAAATAAAAAGTTGTCTGCAATGCAGTCCAATAATTTTTTGGATAGTCTGTGCCCCGCTGTGTTATTTTCCCAACATCTATCCGGATAGTTGAAGTCCCCCATCACCACCAAATCTTGGGCTTTGGATGATTTTGTTAGTTGCTTTAAAAAAGCCTCATCCACCTCTTCCAACTGGTTAGGTGGCCTGTCGTAGGCTCCTAGCATGACATCTCCCTTGTTTTTTACCCCTTTTAGCCTAACCCAGAGACTCTCAACACTTCCGTCTCCTATGTCCATCTCTACCTCAGTCCAAGTGTGTACATTTTTAATATATAAGGCAACACCTCCTCCCTTTTCCCCCTGTCTATCCTTCCTGAGCAAGCTGTACCCATCCACACCAACATTCCAATCATGTGTATTATCCCACCAAGTTTCAGTGATGCCAACAATGTCATAGTTGTATTTATTTATTAGCACTTCCAGTTCTTCCTGCTTATTCCCCATACTTCTCGCATTTGTATATAGGCATCTAAGATACTGGTTTGATCTTTCCTCCCAGTTTTGTCCTGACCCTCCTTTCTCTCTGACAATATAGCCCACACTCCCTCTCGTTTCTGACCCATCTCCCCGGTCTCCATGTTCCCCACTTACCTCTGGGCTTTGTATAGATAGTGCTTCAGTGAGTATATCTATACTGTAGTCACTGGGTGTGATTGCAGCTGGAGGAGACATATCCAAGCCAGCTTTAATGTAGTTAGCTTGATTATTAGAGCAGGGAAGCTGCAGCAGAATAGGCTTCAGTGTGGGCTGTACAAGTCCCCCTCCCTCCCTCCTGGAACTCTGGGCAATTACTCAGCAAGCTAGACCATGCTGGTGTGACTTCACTGCTCTGCTACCCGAGCTAGGTAGGTTAAAGCAAACTTAGGCATGTCTAATCAACTGAAATCAAACTGCATTTGTAGATACACTATGGCCTGGTCTACACTGGGGATGGGATGGGGATCGATCTAAGTTACGCAACTTCAGCTACGTGAATAACGTAGCTGAAGTCGATGTACTTAGATTGACTTACTGTGGTGTCTTCACCGCGGTGAGTCAACTGCTGCTGCTCCCCCGTCGACTCTGCCTGCGCCTCTCACCGAGCTGGAGTACAGGAGTCGATGGGAGAGTGCTTGGGGGCCGATTTATCGTGTCTAGACTAGATGTGATAAATCGATCCCCGCTGGATCGATTGCTGCCCGCTGATCCGACTGGTAGTGAAGACATACTCTATGATTGGGAGGGGGAGAATCTTTCAGCTGATTGGCCCTTCTGTGTGTAGGGATAAAAAGTTTCTTGTTTAGTGTTCCTTTATTTAGACTAAACTAGAATTAGGAAATAAAACAATGTATTGTATTGTCATAATGTCCAAAGGTTCCAGTCAGGATTAGACCTCATTGTGCTAGGCCAGGGGTCGGCAACCTCTGGTACACGACTCGCCAGGGGGCAGTTTGTTTACCTGCCATGTCTGCAGGTTCAGCCTATCATGGCTCCCACTGGCCGCGGTTCGCCGCTCCAAGCCAATGGGAGCTGCGGGAAGCGGCATGGGCCGAGGGATGTGCTGGCCGTGACTTCCCGCCATCCCTATTGGCCTGGAGTGGCGAACTGCAGTCAGTGGGAGCCACAATTGGCCAAACCTGCGGACGCGGCAGGTAAACAAACTTGCCCGCCCGCCAGGGTGCTTACCCTGGTGAGCCGCGTGCCAGAGTTTGCCGACCCCTGTGCTAGGCACTATACAAATACATTCGGAAGACCCTGTGGTCCCTGCACCAGAGAGCTTAGAATCTCATTTAGGACTAGAAGGGAAAAAAAAGTATAACAAACCAGAGAAGGAACAGTTATGGGGGAGGATGAGAGTAACAGTAGCAAGTTCATGTGCTTACACAGGTTAAGGCACATATGCAAACTATCCCAGTGCAAAGGAAAAATAGTAAGAGGACAATATGGCTCCATCAGGAGCTCTTAATGACCTGAAAATCAAACAGGAATCCTACAAAAAGTGGAAACATGGATGAATTGCTAAGGAGGAGTGAAAAAGAATATCACAAGTACAGTATGTAGGAACAAAATCAGAAAGCTAAGGCACAAAATGAGTTACACTATAAAGGGACATAAGAGGTTCTTTAAATCCATTAGGAGCAAGGAAAGTGTAGGTCCTCTGCTTAGCCTGGAAGGAGAGCTAATAACTGATGACATCAAGAAGGCTGAGGTGTTAATGCCTATTTTGTTTCAGTCTTCACAAAAAAAGTGAACACTCAACACAATTAATATTATCAACAAGGAGAAAGGAACACATCAAAGACTGTTTAGGTACATTAGATGTATTCAAGTCAGCAGGGCCTGATGAAATTCATCCTAGGGTATTGAAGAAAGTAGCTGAAGCAATCTGAAACTGTTACTAATTATCTTGAAGAGCTGATGGAGGAGAGGTGAGGTCACACAGGACTAGACAATGGCATATTTAGTACCTATCTTTAAAAAGGGGGACAAAGAGGCCCTGGGGGAATTATAGACCAGTCAACCTAACTTTGATGCCTGGAAAAATACTGGAACAAACTTGTGATGTTGCAGTCTATATGATTTTATAAAAATATGCTAATGAGTAAATATAATGTAACTGGAATATGCTTCATGCAAAAGGTCTCTTGTAAGGTATTATTACAAAGCTTATAATCTACCGAGTATGTTCATCCTATTTCTATAAATGTATCACTCTTGTATCTAAAACTAGAAATATGAAATATAACTCTGAGGGCCTATTGTAATTATGCAAAGTGTGGGCAATTAATGGTGGTTTGGAATCTTGAAGGCTCCCATCAACCAGGACAATTGACTGTGGATGGCTCTGTTTGCAGGCATGCCTTCCTATGAGTCAGGCTGGGAGAAATAAAGGCTTGGGGTCTTACAGTGACATGTGATCATGTCACCTGAACTGGAATCCATCTTTAACCTGGTGTTTTTCCAGCGAGGAGGGGTGGGAACCCAGAGGGACAAAGGATTCCTGGCTTATGCAAAAGATATATAAGTGGGTGCAACAAAACAAAGTGAAGCCATCATGAGGAATCCCCTAGCTACAAAAATTTGGGAGTAGTTCAGATCTTTTGGACCCATCCTAAAGCTTAGGACGAAGAAGAAAGGAAAATATAATTCCAAAAGCTTCCATTTACCCATTCAGGGAGTAAAAAACAGGCAAGTGCAATTGAAATAGTTTGAACTTAATGAAACAGAGTGGATCAAACAAACACATAATTCTCTAAACAATTTTTTAGAAAATAAAATAACCTGCGTCTGGAAATCTTCCAGCCACAGTTCAAACTCTGACTTCTTAGGGTTAAATATTCAGCACAGTGCATATTACAATTGCATGGCTCATTCTCTCTGCACTGAGCTAAAAATACACCTCTTTTGTTATATCAAATACCAATACTCATGCACCTATTTCCAAATAAGAAATCTTTCTTTGCTGGGAGCTCATGTATAGGAACTGAAATCAGAAAAATCTCATATGATATCCAAGTTTCTTGGGTAGAAACTGTATTTAAGAATATATTTTAAATTATCAATACAGATGCCCCCCGGGTTACGCAAATCCGCACTTACAGAAAAAGTTCCGAAAGCTAGAAATAGGAGTTTTTTGGTTTTTTTGTTTTTGTGTAGTTGTCGGGTATATGTTTCTGACTTATGCAAAATTCGAGTTATGCAAGGCGTTCCAGAACGGAACGCTTGCGTAAGGCGGGGAGCGTCTGTATACAAAAATAGACAAACACTAAAAGTTCTATTTGTTCATTAAAAAATAAACTCGAATGTCCTCTACTGAGAATAGTGCAAGCATATATGCCTATTTACGTTGATCTAATTGGTCCAGCACTGGAACCAGGGATTTCTTAATGCCAACTGGATATATGCATAATAATTCACTGAAGCGTTGCATGTGAGGTCTCTTCTGAGAGCCAATAGCCCACTGGCCATCATAATCATTGCAAAATGTATGTACAGATACTATTTAAGGAGCTATGTGTCTATACTGGAAATTATATTATTAAGGAAGATAACTAGGATGGACACATCTCAGACTGGTTCCTTTCAGGCAGGGGGTATTGTGTACGGTGTGCCTCATAATGTCGGCCTATTTGCATATTGAGCCAAATGCTAATTAAGAGAGTGTGAAATCTATAAGCAAAGAGTATATGGGAAAAACCAACCAACCAACAGGAGTCCTGTTTATGAATAAGAATAATGGATTGTTCTGATATGCCTGGGGGTGCAAACAGACATCTGGGATCTTTCACCTAGGAAATAAGTTGACAGTGTGACTTGTCTTATGAATGCACGATCACAGTAAGCCTGAGTGTAAATCACTGGTAGGACTTTGGGTGAGCATTGCTCTGTAAAACATGAAAGTATCTAGTTAAGTAAATCTAGGTTCTAGAATGTGTCTTATGATTTTATTTTATATGTAACCATTTGTTTTCAATACTTGTACTTACTATCAGTTAACTCTTTTTCTTGTTTTCACTAGAAATATATCTAAGTGTTGTGTGTTAAGTGGCACAGTGATCTGAGGTAAAACTAGCAAACTGAGGTGTTCTGTTTCTTTGGAAGCAGTGTATCTGTGAATACTTTGAGCATCCACTGGAACAGGGGCAGGACACTCCAGGAAGATGCTCGGAGTGCTTGGGGGTTGTAGTTTGCCTAACCTCACTAATCTGGAGAGAGAGAGAGAGAGAGAGAGAGAGAGAGAGAGAGAGAGAACGGCACCTGTGTAGGCCTGCAGGGGAGTGTTGTATTGTCTGTGGCTATTGAAATGGGAAGCTGACGCCCGGCAGACAGACAAGGCTTCCTAACGCTAAGGACACGTGGTAACCACGTGCATCACAACCCTGGGAAAGCATCACAGTTGTCTTCAAAGGTTTCTGTGCTTTAAGAAAAAAGATAATTTGCTCAATGAGTAAAATTAATTAAAGCTTCTTAAACCCTGCCCCAGAACCATAGAAGCAGCCTCTGTTGTTTGTATATGGTATTTTAGCTATTAATATCAAACAAAAAGCCAATTTTATAAGTTTTACTCAGTCCTGATATTTAGGGCTTTTTCTTATATAGGCGCCTATTACCCCCCCACCGCCGTCCCAATTTTTCACACTCGCTATCTGGTCACCTACATAACTCTAGTGCCCATATCTTTATTACATCATATAATTTGTAAGGATGTGGGATGGAATTTTTGTGTATTAGAGAGAAATTCACAGTTCATGTCATAGAATATAGAGCATAGAATGTGATACATGCTGCATAGCATGGGACCATTATTTTCATGCAGAATGTTTTTGCATCTTTTCTCATCTTTCTGTAATTACTCAAATTTGCTTGCCTTGCTGTATTACTCATTAAAATTAATGAATCTAGCTGACATGAATTATAACATAAATGGTCTAAAGGAAATGCTTTCATTATACGTAATGAAGTACATGAATTTGTGGAATAGGTACATGCATATATTCAAAGGATAATACAGTAGAGCTCAATATTAATTTTACAGTTTCAGATCCTTTTTCCCATATTCAAAATGTATCACCCATCAATCTCAGTGAAAATTATTACACCATACTCTGGTGTAAATAAGGACTACTTCCACTTAAGCTAAGGGAGTTACACCTGTTTTAAAAGTGACATAGTTCAGAAGAGAATTAAGCCCTGCTTCTCTAAACTTAGTCACTTCCTCAGCTGAAACATTTTCATAATAAACAGCATTCCCTACCTATTGTGTGTATGTGTGTCATTTTTAATTCTACTATCTTTAGTAGGCTAAGAGTTCAGCTTAAGAGTGATATTAGTCTGATTCTGCTCACTGAATCACAGTTTAACTTTGTAGCTATTGTCTATATTTGAACTGTCTTTAGTTTGTTAGGTGAGACTCAAAGAGTGCTCATGGAGATAGTGTTAAGGGAAGCAAATTCATCCTTCTTGTGCCTCTTTCCATGACAATCTATGGAGGGGACCCTGTTTTCTTACTTCCTACTATCTCTATTCTAAACTCTATATAAAACTTAATATATCTGTCATATATAGGCATAGTTTGACTTCTATATTTGCGGGGGCAGCTCCAGTCAGGCCAGTGGGGCCTTGTGTGTGTGGGTGTGTCGGGGGGAGTCAAATTCCATGCCTGCCCACAGGAATGCCATTTCAGATTTGGGGGAGTGGGCACCATTTTAACCATGATTCCAGTGGCTACGTAGACATCTGAAAACTCTAGTGTTTTTGCACATAATAACTTAGAAATATCGGACAGGAGCACTCTATCTAATTCATATATCAAGAAAGAAAATTAAATAAATATTAGACCCACTCAGCCCTAATACTAACATGCTACAGAAGAAGGTGAAAACCCCCCAGGGTCTCTGCCAATCTGATCGAGGGGAAAATTCCTTCCTGACCCCAAATACGATGATCAGTTAGACCCTGAGCATGTGGGTAAGATTCAGTAGGAAGATACCTGGGAAAGAATTCTCTATAGTAACTCAGAGCCCTCCCCATCTAGTGTCCCGTCTCCAGCCATTGGGGATTTTTGCTACAAGCAGTTGCAGATGGGCCAGATGCCATTGTAGGCAGTCCAGTCATACCATCCCCTCCATAAATTTATCAAGCTCAGTCTTGAAGCAAGTTGGGGTTTTTTCCCCCACTGGTCCCCTTGGGAGGCTGCTCCAGAACTTCACTCTTCTGATAGTTAAAACCTTCACCTAATTTCAAGCCTAAACTTGTTGATGGCCAGTTTACATGAATTTGTTCTGGGGTCTACACTGATGCTTAACTTAAATAACTCTTCTCTCTCCCTTGTATTTATCCCTCTGATGCATTTATACAGAGTAATTATATCTCCTCTCAGCCTTCTACCGGTTAGACTAAACAACCTCTTGAGTCTCTTCTCAGAAGATAGGTTTTCCATTCCTCAGATCATCATAGTAGCCCTTTTCTGCACCTGTTCCAGTCTGAATTAATCTTCCTTAAATAAGGGAGACAAGAATTGCACACAATACTCCAGATGAGGTATCAACAATGCCTTGTATAATGGTATTAATACTTCCCTGTCTCTACTGGAAATACCTTGCCTGATACATTCTAGGACTGCATTTGCCTTTTTGACAGCCCCATCACATTGACGGCTCATAGTCATCCTGTGATCAACCAATACACCCAGCTCTTTCTCCTCCACTTCCAACTGATAAGTCCCCATTTTATAGAAAAATTCTCCTTGTTAATCCCTAACTGCATGACTTTGCACTATTAAATAGACTGATCTCACACTTGGTAAGGCAACTGACATCTTTTCATGTATTTATACCTGCTCCTGTATTTTCCACTCCATGCATCTGTTGAAGTGGGTTCTAGTCCACAAAAGCTTATGCCCAAATACATTTGTTAGTCTCTAAGATGCCACAAGGACTCCTTGTTGTTTTTGCTGATACAGACTAACACGGCTACCACTTTGAAACCATCCCATTTCTATTACTCCAGTTTACAAGGTCATCCAGATCTTCTTGTATGGTATTCCGATCCTCCTTGGCAATACCTCACAGCTTAGTGTCATCTGCAAATTTTATTAACCCACTCCCACGTTTTGTGCCAAGGTCAGTAATAAAAATGTTAAATAAGTTTGGTTCCAAGACTGATCCCTGAGGAACTCCACTAGTAACCTCCCTCTAGTTTAGCCTGACAGTTCACTTTCACTATGACCTGTTGTAGTCTTCCCTTTAACCAATTCCTTATCCACCTTTCAGTTCTCATATTAATCCCCATCTTCTTCAATTTAAAAATAATTTCTCATGTGGAACTGTATCAAACACCTTACTGAAATCCAGGTAGATTAGATCTATTACATTTCCTTTGTCTAAAAAAAATCAGTTATCTTCTCAAAGAAAGATATTAGTAACTGTGAATACAACAATTGAAACAATTGTAGAAAAATCTACAATTACTTTCTATCATTTAGGCTACTTACTTTTTGCAGTTCACCAAGCTTGGAACAGATCATTTAATTTTAGGAAACATCCTAACTGCCCTTTCCTATCTTAATCACCTGTTAATAAACAAAATTCTGACTCCTTCCCTTAGTGGTGCAAGCTGGGAGCAGTCTTCTGTCTCCTTTGCAGAACTCCTTACATTGCAAACTCAGGCTGCCCGCCTGAGACTTGCAGTTTCCCTCCCATGTCCCTTGCCCCCCAACTTCGCCTATGCTCTCAGACTCCAAGTATTAACCTTTAGTTAGTCTTAGTCACCTTTATTTTTCCTATGCCACTGATGAGGCCACAGAGCCTCTATACTGACTATTTGATCGCTAGGAAAAGAATAATAAACAAATGTCTTCAATAGCTTATAGCAGAGCACAAACTCCCAAAGGGTTCTTTTGTGTGTGTCATACTTTAAAAAAACAAGCAAATGCCACAAGCACAAGTGACACAAGCAAATTCATTGGTAACTAACTTGCTGTTACTGACTCTTCCCATTGGGTTGCCATCTTAGATGAACTTCTTCTTTCCTCGCATGCCCTTATTTGGCTGGCTCTTCAAATGTGGCAGAACCCAACAGTTCTAACCCTAAAAGTAACTATTTACTAATTGAAGCAAAGAGTGCTGTGGCACCTTATAAACTAACAGACGTATTGGAGCATGAGCTTTCTTCCGAAGAAGTGGGTATTCACCCTCGAAAGCTCATGTTCCTATATGTCTGTTAGTCTATAAGGTGCCACAGGACTCTTTGCTGCTTTTACAGATCCAGACTAACACGGCTACCTCTCTGATACTATTTACTAATTGGGTAATATTGCTCTCTGTCAGCTGATAAGTGCTCATTATGTTTTCACACACTTTCCCCTCTTTAACTGCTGAGGCGATAGCTCATTCTCAAACCATTTTATAACATGTAAATGATATTATTAGCTTGATTCTTGAGATTTTAAAGTGAATTAAAGTGATAGTGTAGACCAGGACTAAGATCACTTATATTCTCAAACACAATTCATTATAGGCAAAGCAATGTCTAGTTATGATTGCAACAGTCTTTTTAAGGGGTCAGATTCAGATACCTTCAACTCTCAAACTAAACTTTCAGTGTGAAATTTTGTATGGATGTTCTCAGCCAAAGAGTGGTGTGTGTGTGTGTGTTTGCTTTTTGTTTGAAAACTTGAGCAAAAGTAGGCCAGCCATTATGGAGAACTAATTGTGTGTAGGCAAAGAGAGTGGACTCTTGTTGCTATTCAAAGAAAATTGTATTCTTGTTTTGAACAGTTCTAGCCTGAACCTTAGCAAGAGGTGATGGATATTTGAAATTTGTACACATATTTCTTAGGGTGGTGGTGTTTTCAGTGGTCTAATGAATGAGACATGATTTGTTGGAGGTGTAAAGTTTAAGAATTTTTTGGGTGTGTATTGGCTTCTATTATGTAGTGAAGTAATGCTCGGCCAGGTACTGCCCGTCTATGAAAGGAAATTGTGCAGTTATGCAAAGGTGCATGAGTAAGGAGACAGGGCTGCACTACAGCCTCTGCCTCATTGTGTTCACACTCTACAGGAGAGAGCATTCTACTGCTGTCTAGCAAATAGTTTCATGATGAAATTACTTGGTTCAGTCATCTCTCTCTCTCTCTCTCTCTCTCTCTCTCTCTCTCTCTCTCACACACACACACACACACACACACACACACACACACACACACACACACACACACTTCAATACAATATTAGGCTTACAAAATTAAACTAATCTAGAAATGCCAAAGTTAAGGAGCTTGCTCAGGATTGCCTTTGCTTCTTTATAAGCATTAGCATATAGTATTTAATTACATGATCATAGACTGTTTTCTTGCAGGTCCCATTCAATATGCAGACGGGATGGTTACTGAAGCAGGATCAGGTAGTGAATCAGGCTGGTGTCTGGAAGAGTACTGCCTCATCCACTGTTGAATTTCAAAGCTGTGAAATAAATGAAGCAAAATTAAGGAGTAAATGAGGCAAGGTACCCCCTCCCCTGAAGGCTGAATGAAGCTGGGGTCCTGTGGGGAAACAGTATGTAAGCATATAACTGCAGACTGTATTGTAACTTAAAATTCCAAAATTCAGAGTGCTTTGGTTTGTAACCTTCATGTTCTTCTAGTGTAAATGGTTGTGTGAAATAAGTCTTATCTGCTGAAGTCTTTACTTTTGATATCTTTTCTTGTATTTCCATTTCTTTCAGTACCCTGCCCCTTTCTTGCATTATCTTCTAAATAGCTCGCAGAGGAAACTGAAACTACTGAGAATCCCTGTGTGTGTATATGTATGTATATATATCTATACACATTGGACAAGGAAAATTGGCATGAACATCTCCCCTCTGACATGCCCAGTACTCCATGTAGCTCCCTTCCCATCTACCAAAATGGTAGATCTTCTGTCCCTATCAGGTAAATTTTGCCCCTGATTGCTGCACGTGGTATACTACAGAATAGAATTTGTCCTTATTTCATTTTAGTTTCTCTTACCGTTCTTCTCAACTTACACACATAGCCTATCATCATTCAAAGGACAGTATCGAATATTTTACATTTTGACCTAGTTATTGTTAGTCTTAAATGATCTTGCTTGACTCCATCATCATGAAAGACTTCTACTAAGAAAGAAGCCTAGTAGCCATCAGTTTGTTCTTATGTACCTGAAACAAAGTGACTTCCCTCTGGGAAAATCCTCAGAAAGCAATTAATGATTGTAGCAAATACTAATTGAAGACCTGTGAGCATTTTGCTAATATGATTCTCATTCAGGTACCTGTAGTAAGTGCTGTATCTTCCTAGGGTGGTACTGCAATCACTACCGTGGATACATTTGAGTTTTTGCTAGCGTCCAGCAGATTACTGATGCACAGACAGAAAAACAAATGGCAGCCAATTGGGCTAATGATTCCTTTACAAACATAAGAAACTAAATTGGCAAGAGAAAATAAGTTTTACTGTGAGTTTCTGAGAGGTTATTACAAACAATGGAAAGCAGAATGAGAACATTTAAAACATCTGACTATCCCTTTACATTAAGTTATTCCCACTGATATTGCCTGCATAGCTTTATAGTATTCTTTCACACCACATTATCTGGTTTCTGTGCTTCACATAAAAGTATACTGTCTCCTTCTGCTCTTATTTAAAAAGTGAGTAAAGTTACAGTTTTGCTGGTACTGTGACATCCTTAGGGAACTGAAGACAAATAAGTAACTGTAGCACTGGCACAAAACTACAGAACTGAGATGCTGTACAAGAACAGAGGGAATTCACAGCAATGAAACTGTCCTAAAGCTGAAATCCACTGTCATAAATGTCCATTATGTGGTATTGGATTGTATTTATATTAGGACCCTGAAGGTGTGGAATTACTGCTGTGGATCTGAAATGAAAACTGCATTATCAAATCATACCTCACGGAAGATAACTCTCCTGTTCTTTTATCATCACCTATTTTAGTATTGTACCAGATATAATCTTTACTAAGCCCTTAGAGTCAGCAGCTGGGATTTCTTACCACACAAGGAATTAGCATGTGCAGCACGTTCTACATTCCTTCTGGCATGAGGGATTTGAGCAACAACTTGTATCTGCAAGCGATACTTCTTGGACTTGAGTATTTATGTACCAGAAAGCTAGCCTTACCCACTTGTCAATATTATAGATACCGTTGTTTAATCAGTCAGAGAGAAAGGTTGGTCCAGTTGTTAGGGCACTAGCCTGGGCTTTGGGAGACCTGGGTTTAATCCTTGCTCTGCCTTAATCTTACTGTAGACAATTTATTTAGACTCTCTGTGCCTCAGTTCTTCTACCATAAAATGAGGATAATACTGCCTTACTTCTCAGCCGGCCTGTGAGGACAAATACATTAAAAACTATAAGGACCTAAGGGCTTGCCTATATGGTGTGTTAGTGCATACTAGTCCATGCACTCTAACTGTCTATGTCAATCATGCTGGTGCACACCAAAAGTTCCCTGGTGTGTGTTGACATAGTACTGATTGAAACAGGACTATATCAATAAATAATAGGTAATTCATAATGTGTACCTGCAGAATCCACATGGACAGATAGTGTGTGATGTGCTGGTGTGCATTAGAATTTACACCCTAGCTGGTGTGCACACCATGTAGACAAGCCCAAAGATATGTAAATGTAATCTAGGCAGAAACAAAAAGTTTAGTCTGTTTATAAAGTACAGAAGGCTCATACTAACCATGCACATACTCAGGTCTCCAAAGCAATGAGAATTTACAAACTTATCAGAAATCATTGTAGTGAAGATAGTGTAATAAATTTAATAGAATGGAACAGAAAATCTCCTGCACATGACTACTAATGTGACTTCCATGTACAGTAGTTAGCATTTTTTAAAATGATGGGAAAAGATGTTCAGGACCAAATTCTGGCCCCATCTTTATCCTATGGTAAATGTGCCCCTCTATCAGTATTCTTCTGTGATGGGAAATGTATCTTTATGTGTTTGAACTTTACTAAGTGCTCGTTTGGTCTTAAATGATATTTAGGCTTAGTTTACACTAGAAAATTAGGTTGTTTTAACTACATCGGTCAGAGATATGAAAACTCCACATCCTTGAGTGGTGTTGTTAAGCTGACATAAGTTCCCATTTAGACAGTGCTAGGTCAATGGAAGGTGGTGGATTATCTGTGCCGTAAGTAGGATAGTGTCGTGTCGGCATAGGTAGTGCCTATACTGAAGCTACTGTCGCATTTAAGTGTAGACAAGCCCTTAGAGCTGAGATGGGACCTGGTCTTCATGTTTGCTTGTAAATGCTGTGTTACTTCTGTGGTGTTATAGAGTCACAAACAGTAACTGAAGTTCTTGTGATATTTTTAATGTTAAACTAAAATTTCTTAGTAAAAATGAGTAATTATCTCTAACTTTTTCTAATTGTGTTTTGGTGCCTGGGTCAAATAACTGATGGGACAGCCTTTGTGTCATTCAGTTACAGGAATTGAGAACTGCTGATGCTCTGATCATGCAATTAGATCCATGTGACCATGGAACCATAACTAAAGTAAATGGGATTCTGCACCGATAGAGCGGTCCACCTAAACAAGTGTAATGACATCCAGCCATTACATGTTAGCACTGTAACTAAAAGTACCTAACTCTGTTTCAGAGGCTAACAACTGTATGGGAAACGGTTATGATAAAAAGTGAACAATGGACAGAAAACAGAAAAGATCTGACTTTGTTTTACTTAAACAGACCACCCCAGGAAAAAGCCATTTGTCTGTTAATAATTGTAGTAGCTTAAGAAAAACCCAGTTACCTAGCAATAAGAAGGAAGGAGACCCTTGTAGAATATGTGTATGTAAATTTCCATGGTTTAGATTGTGTCCCCGAGATCTTCATATGGAGGAGATCCTTAGTCCTTGGATCTTCTCTCCCATCATGTGGAAACAGGGTGTTGGCCAACTGGGCAGCACCATGCCTCTCCACAGGTTATGCTTCTCACGCAGGAGGAGGGGATGGAGACTGGACTAGCCATGGGGAGGTATGAGTAGGCTGAATGATGGGGCAAGGAAAAACACATTATCCCCCTCTGGCCCATGGAGAATCTCTGGAAATTACCTTTTTTGTGTGGGGTATTCTGTGGGTAGAAGCAGGTCAAGGTAATTGTCAAGAAGCAGAGGCTGTTGGGTAGCAAAGCCACTGCACAAGCAGAGAGGTAAAATCCTGATCCTATTGAAATCAATGAGAGTTTTTCCATTTACGTCAATAGGGCCAGAATTACACCTCGGGCCTTCCTCCTGAAATCCACACAGGTGTCTGTGTGTCTATTTGTGTGTGTGAATTTACCACAGGAGAACATGATCTGGCCCTCTGCTTCTCAGCTATTTCCTAATATCTCAGCTGAAGAAAATGAAAATGCTGATATCAGTGAGGAATTTTTATTCAGTCTGGATAAAAGTGAACAGCTGATACTTTTGGGGTTTGATTCATATTCGATTATTATGTAAGCAGTAATGATGTGCTCAGTGCCATACAATGTAATCATTGTGTTTAGTCATACAAGTTCTATGCCATTTAAACAAAATGTCAGCTATAGTAATGGATAGAGTTTAAGTTAGCAGTTAGTGGTGAATGTGACAAAGGTAGTAGCATGTTCTAGACACTATGCATAATTGCCATTTCCAAACACTGTTGTTTCAAGAACTCACCTGTAGCTTTGTTTTCATTTAAACTATTTCCCACAGTGAAAAACAGAGGGACTTTCATACTAATGTAGATAATATTTCCTTGATAGCTGTAAATGCCAAGAATCCTGCAATCTCCAAATGTACTCTTGTTTTTCCCTTCTCTTTTTATTACTTGGAAAGAATTGTTTTCATTCCATTACTGCTTCTGTGCTAATTCTCCTGTGCCCTTATTCTTTATTATTTAACACAAACACACTGAGATTCTGACTTGGATTAAGACCTAATGGATTGGTGCTTAGCCTGGTGCATCCAGAGATAGAAAAATGTATTCCTGATTATTTACAAACATTTTTGTTTACAAAGCTAAATACAGAAACCCAGTTCCCATTTATCACTAAGAACAGATGGTATTTAAAATACTCATTGCCAACACATTTCTTCCCCTCACAAATTTTTCCCTTTTCTCTAAAGAAGCTTTGATTATTAGTAAATAGGTCATATTGGCTTCTCTGAATAGGGTTCCCTGTTCACTTCTAGACTGCATTCAGAACCATGGGGTTTAGTCCATGTAAATAGGCCAAAATCTGTCTCAAATTGCTTTACCATGACCCTCCAAGACAGATGGACTTCACTGGGCAAGTTCTGTTACAATCCTGGGTAGCTTGTGTCAGTCATAGTGTTCTCAAAAGCAGGATTCTGGCTATATTGATCTACCCCTTTGCTAAACCATTCTCTCATTGACAGCATGTTTCAATGGCCAACATCTATTATGAATGTCAAGAAAGCAAGAAAAAGGGGGACAAAGAGAGAATACACAGATGGAGGAGAGGGAGAAAAATTCTGGGCATGTAGCGAGAGATGAGATCAAATGAGGATTTGCTGAATGCTAAATAAATTGAGATGTTTCATTTAGTAATACATGATGCAGCAGGCAGGCAGACTTGCTGAAAAGATCTTTGCTCTGCTTAAAGGTGCTGGTAACTGTCAGCAAGTGTGCCTTTTGATTTGTCTACACTGAAAAGTTACAACGGCAAAGCTACATTGTGCAGGGGCGTGAAAAATCCACACCCATCAGAGACGTAGTTAAGCTGACCTAACCCCTGGGGTATACAGTACTAGGTCAATGGAAGAATTCTTCTGTCAAACCTCTTGGAGAGGTGGATTAACTACAGCTATGGGAGAGCCCCACCAGTTGCTGTAGTAAGTGTCTACACTGAAGTGCTACAGCAGTGCAACCGCTGCTGTGCTGCTGTAGTATGTTAAGTATAGACATAGCCTTTGACTATAGGCAATGGCAGACCTTGTTGAAGCTGATGGGGCTGCTAGCTGCCTTTCATTCAGCCTCAGTGAGGGAAAATTAAATTCCCTTTTGTTTAGTGATAGTGTAACATGCTTTAAAATGTGGATCCTCACCTTTGAAGACATAGGGTTCTTTATTATCTCCATCAGTACAAACACACCTGTAACACACAGCAGAGATCTGGTGTCTGTGTGAAAGCAGAGATACAAACAAAATGTCCACCCCCATACCACACTTGGAAATGGCAGAGAGTATCTAAAAATGATCAGCCCTAGGGAAGACAATAGGGGGTTGTCCAAAGAGTTCAACCACTGTGCACTCCCTCTTGTGCGACTGTGCATACTCTTCTTTGTGTATGCCTTATATACCCGTCTGGCAACAACAAATGTTATCCTGACACTTCCAGTCTTACAGATAAGTCTTGCTTGGTTACAAAGCTTTTATTTGGTTCCAAAATAAACAAATCTGTCACTACCTAGGGACCAAGACTTTTGGTGTCATCAGTTTGATTTTGCATCCCAAACTTATTGTGTAATGACTGAGATACTCCTATACTTCAAATTAACCATCTAAATATGACAGGATCTCTTGGTATCTGTACTGTTGGACCTAAATTCATAGGCACTAAATATTGTAGTAACTGGTGCACTGGAGATACAACCTCAGAGGGATTAACCAAATTAATCTGTTGGTTTCTGTACTGGTAACTTGGGGTCTCAAACTGATAATACATGAATATCCTCCATTCTTTTCTCATCCTGGTGGGTCAGTGACTGTTAGTGTTTGCCTGTTCCTTTAACCCACATCCAAGTGATACTTCAGCACTTCCATCAGAATCAGCAGCAGTCTGGGAGCCATTTGCAATAGTGGGACAATACGCATTCGCATCTGGATTTTGTAAGCTTCTTTTGGGCAAAATGATGTTCAAGGGAACAAAACTTTGTATCTTCTTTGTAAATAAACAGTATTGCACTCAAGAAATACCTGCTCTATTATCAATTTTTCCTTCTGATGAAAACAACCCAGAAAGGTCCTGAATATTGGCTAACTGCTCAGTTCAAAAGCGGTAGCATTATTAAACATGACCAAGGACCAGTGTTATGTGCAAATGTAATCTATGTAGAGCGGGAGACATTTACTTACTCCTGAAACATGATCTACTTTCCCAAGTTCCATTCACCATATTATAATAACTGTCTATGACATTTAGATATCATGCTGATAGGTATAATAGAAATCTTAATATAAGGGAGAAAGGCTATCCCAGACCTGATCCTTAAGTAGTGTAAATCATTGTTGCTGTGATGATGTGGGAATCTGTCTGTACAATTTATGAACTCTGTGTACCTGAATCAGACTGAAAACTCCATTTTCAATGGGCAACTTTTTGCCTTCTCTATTGCTGATTTGCTTCCATGTTGGGCTGGAGTCCCAACACATAGGGGTACAAGGCTGACAATAGAGAATAGTTGACTTTAAGTACCCAGTTGGAAATCTAGTCACTCGAGAGAAAAGACTGGTCCCTGCCCAGAAGGACTGGTTTAGCAGCAGGAGGTCGCACTGGCAACAAAGTCACCTAACAGGGATTTGTGGTTATGTGAGGAAGCTGGCAAAGGTGTCACCTGACACATGGTGCTGAAGGTTTTAAAAGGGGATAAAGCTGTTCTGCTCTGGGGCCATTTTCCTCCAGTCCATAAGGGACAAGCAACCCACCATAAAGCAGAAGCAGAAAGATTCTGGACAACTCAAGGGACTCTGACGTCAGTCCAAAACAGTACCCCGAAGTGGTGAGGATACTGAGGCAAGGAAATGTGTGTAGGGTTTATTGTTTTAGATGATCTGTACTCACCCGTGCCTTACATGATTAAGTAAAAGAACATAAATGTGTTAGACTCTGTGCAAAGTATGCGAGGGGGTGTTAACTATGTCACTTCTGTATGCCACTGAAAGAGTTAAATTGTAAACTAGGTTTCAGAGTAGCAGCCGTGTTAGTCTGTATCCGCAAAAAGAAGAACAGGAGGACTTGTGGCACCTTAGAGACTAACAAATTTATTAGATATGCATCCGAAGAAGTGGGCTGTAGTCCACGAAAGCTTATGCTCTAATAAATTTGTTAGTCTCTAAGGTGCCACAAG
This sequence comes from Chrysemys picta bellii, assembly GCF_011386835.1. Classification (NCBI taxonomy): domain Eukaryota; kingdom Metazoa; phylum Chordata; order Testudines; family Emydidae; genus Chrysemys; species Chrysemys picta. Next base: position 271,480,030 of record NC_088791.1, on the reverse strand, counting down.
TCCTCCTGTTCTTCTTTTTATTGTAAACTAGAAGATTCACACCTTTGGAGTGAGGTTCTGAAAGAGGATGTGTTTAAGTACATGGGAGTCTGAGGTGTCACTGCTGCACCCAGAGGAGTCAGGCAGCTGAACAATGGGTTCCAGCTCTCAGAAAGGAGGGCCAGATAGAAGGTCTGTGCATCCAGCATGTGCTTGGAACCCCAGGATTAAGGCAGTGGCTGGCCTCTATTCAGTCTCTGTAAACTTAAACTACCTGTGGATCCAGGGGCACAGAGACTTGGATTCCCCTCACAGCAGTCCTAATGAATGGCTGGAAAGAGGTGTTCCCTACGATCTATGACAGTTGCTCCATTCACTTCAGCAGAATTCTGCTGATTTACACCAGCTGAGGATCTACCTCTCTGTTCCCCCCACCCACCAATATCTGTTAAAGAAATCAAAAGATTGGAAATAGAATGTCACATTTGCATATTATATATTTCACCAGTGGCGGTTGCTAGTATTTTCTGCACTTGCCACATTATATTTTTAAAAGTTAAGCATTTCAGAGACTCTTTACTTACAGGAACCAGCCATGCTGCTAAAACATAAGGTAACATTCAGGAGTGGCAACATTCTTGCTTTCAGATGAATATTTTATGTGTGAGTTTGAAGAAAGCCTAAGGCTAAACTGATGATTGTGTCACACAGAGAGAGCAAGAGAGATGAGTGTCTTAGATCAAACCCAAAACTAACATTTTAAATTATTTATTATTTTAAAAAAATGAGAACTGTCTGATTAAAGGGATTGCCACTGGAATACGGAGCTTTTCTTGGTTGGTGTCTGAACTCCAGTTCAAGTCAACTGTGAACAAAGAATATTAACATCGAGGGATGTTCAGTATTATGAGTTTGATAGTCTCAGTCCACTTTCTAGTGTCTAGATGTCCACATCACAAAACACAGCAGTGGAACTGGAAATAACTGGTATTCAACAACAGTCTCATAAGACAGACCAAATAGTGAAACGATATGGACCTCTTTTAATCTGTAATGGTGGTATAGCCAGTTCAATAAGACTTTATTGGAATGACAAGCTCTGCAAGTGATGCCAAATTGTAAAAACAAAACAAGAAAACAGAAAACAACCCTCCCACACCCCAAAACAAATAGCCCTCAGATCTGTTAGAGGTACGTGAGAACTATCCAGGAGAGGGCTAGGGCCCGTGTTTGCTGTTTTATTCACTCTGAGCCCATTTATCAGATGTGTCATTACTGATCCATTGACAGGTCATTATAGAATGCAGGGCTTTGATAAGTGATTTATGCCTACTGATAAACTGAGAAATACTTTCTTGCACTTTTTTGTATTTGAGACAAAGACATTTTCTACTCCAATGTCCTAATCTCTCCTGTATCACTTTGCTTGCAAAATTGGACCATGATTTGTGTCTCAGTTTCCAAAAACTGAAGTCTCATGAAAACAGATTATTTAGGTTCATTTGTATACATTTCAGATCAGGATCCAAAAAGAATCCAAACTCAATCTTTTGAGATTTGTCCATCACTATTCTGATCACTCTTTATCTTCTCTCTTTCCCTTTCCTATGGAAACATTATTGTAGTTCAAAAGTATAAAAGATAATACTTTCTAGTACCTGAGAACTTCCAGAAGCCAAACTGTACTTGTCTGTATCTGAAGGTCTCCATCAGTGATTCCTGAAGATCTTATCCCGAGATCAACTAGCTGCAGATAATGACCTGCATTTTTTAAATAGTCTAGCTCCCATTACTTTCACATGAGTTGCTGGATGGTGAAATATGACTCTGAATATCCTCTACTCACTACTTCATATATAGCTGTCCCTCTACATTGTCCTCAAATATTCATTTTCATCTGAGGTTTTAGTCCAAAACTTTATTATATTGGGTCTGACAAAAGTGCAGAGAACTAAAACTGTAACAGAGAGTATATCTATACTCACCTATCTGTCCCCAGATATTTCCATATATTTTTTTAAGGCATGATAGAAACAGAGACTTTTCGCTCTAGCCCTCTCACATCATTGAGTGTTAATAGTTTTACAATTTGAGTTTCACCTCTCCAAAATAGAAGTCTGTACTATTTTAATTTACTCTTCAAAGCTAACTGAATTCAAAGACACCGTTTTGAAATTCAACATAATTTTAGTGGGAAAGACATATGTCTCACCTTGTATGTACCACAAATCTGCAGCTAGGTAAACAAATAGGAAGCCTACAGACTTTTCTTCTACAGCACGCAGTATTTCTAGCCACCATCATATGCAGGTTAATTTTCAGTAACTTCTATTATGCAAATCTGTATTCTGACCTATGATTCTTCTTTCATCTTTCTCTCTTTATTTACCATATATTTATTATAGCTTAACAAGTTTGTTCCCTATTGTGTTCTTCAATGTCTTAAGTTTCACAAATAAAGACTTGGTTAAGAAAACAAAGATGTTTTATCAATGCAAAACAAATTGACTAGTTCTGATAGTGAACTGAGGCTGAACACAATTTGTTTTTATCTATATTTGTAATTAAACTGCGTTGATCACTGGATCAACTGCATCTGCTGCTGACAATTGATATCTGCTCTGGATAACTTTTGAAGTATAGACCAGACTTTACAGTTCAATTTTAATGTAAGGGACAGGGTTTTATAATCTTAATTCTAACTATTAAAATACATTTGTAAATCAGTTTTGTTTCTAATTATATTTGTGTAATTATGGGTCCATGGAATTATTTTGCTTAATAGGAGAAGATTGCTCTTTGTATAATATCCAGTTAGTCTTGCATTGTTAAAGTACTGTTTGATGTTTGGAGTTATGTAAAAGCCTGGACTTGGTATAACCTTTTCATGAATGAGGAAAGTATTTAAGATTTTTCTCCACAGTTATGAGAGAAACTTGTAATGAGTGGTTAAGGTTGGTTTACACTTTTTTAGTTGTTCAAAGTGTTTTGTTTCAAGGTCAGAGAAAGTTGTGTGCATTCTGAACAGTGAATATTGTTCAGGTTTTTTATTGATGGATGGCCTGGGATGAATAAGTAAATGGTGACCCATTTCTTAACTTCCTTTATTTGTAGTGATTGCATTGGTGGAAAATACACTTCTGCAACCTTGAGTCCGAGTTAACAAATCAGATTAAGCAACCAGCAAGCTTTCTTAAAAAAAAAAAAAAAAAAAAAAAGACTATTGAAATGGTTTGTCCTTCTCTATACTTGGAAGCTAAGCCACATTAAACACTGGTTGAGCTTCACTGAACTCAGCAGAGTGTGATGCAGATCCATATAGCCCCAAAGGGAGCACTGGTAAAGACTGTGCCTCTTAATCCTTGTATGTAGTGTTGCTGTAGCCGTGTTGGTCCCAAGATATTAGAGACAATGTGGGTGAGATAATGACTTTTATTGGCTCAAGTTCTGTTGGTGGAAAAGACAAGCTTTTGAGCTTGTTACTTGAAGAAGAGCTCTGTGAAAGCTTCTCTTTTACCAACAGAAGTTTGTCCAATAAAAGATATTACCTCACCCACCTTATTCCTCTTATTCCTTATCATTTCTAGTTTGTAAACAAGTCCTGCTTCTTGCTCTGTGCTTGTACAATGCTGGCTTGATCCTGATTGGGTATACTGCAATACAAATAAAAAGTAAGGCAAGAGCAGTACACTGTAATAATCTTATATTCACTGGTGTGTTGTGTTAAGACATCTTAACTAGCTTGTGTTAAGCATCAGCATGCAAACTACAAGAATTATTCAGTGACAGTTACTTTAGGTGCATAAACACCTCCATGATTTCTCCTGTGCTGCCACTTCTGTGTAGGAAAAAACTCTCTGATAAATTGCAAATAGCCTCTACCTTAACTTGCATGATATTTTCCCTTAAGACTTGCCTTTGGCATGATACCTACAAAATCCAGTCTGCTGATCATGGCTTGGCAGGTGACATGCTTTGACTATTCCTCTTCCCATTATTTTCCTTTCTTAATCCCTTCCTCACAAATTTTACCACTAATTAAAAGTGAAATACATATAATTGACAAAACTCACTAGCAACAGAGGGTCCTGTGGCACCTTTAAGACTAACAGAAGTATCGGGAGCATGAGCTTTCGTGGGTAATCTTCAGATGCAAGAAGTGAGGTTCTTACCCACGAAAGCTTATGCTCTCAATACTTCTGTTAGTCTTAAAGGTGCCACAGGACCCTCTGTTGCTTTTTACAGATTCAGACTAACACGGCTACCCCTCTGATACTTGAAAACTCACTAGGTTGACTTGGTTGTATGTTGTATCCCTATTCCCTAGCCGTTGTGTGTTTCTGTCTTTTAGACTGCATAGCCTTCACGGCAAGAAGTGTCTCCTTCCTATGTTTGTATTGCACTCTGCAGAAGACTAATGTGGAGCATTTAAGTGCTCCCTGAATCTAAATGTATAACAACAATTTCCCCATCAACACTGCATTTTAGGAAACTCTTAATCTCTCCATCAAACAAGTATAGGAAAATGTCATAGGAGATAAAAAAGTTACGAGTTGTTTTAGTTACAGCTAGAAAAAAATGAACACGGGACACCATATAATGAGATCATTATATTTTTCTCCTGTCTGCCTCTATATGGGATCTGAAATTCTAAGGTCACCCCAGCAACCTGAAACTAGGTTTCCATATCAACAGCTGTAAATATATCAAATATTTTCACTGCATACAAGATAGCCAAGGGGGCTCTTTAAAATAAATTACTGATGAGGATAAACTTTTGCAATATTTCACTGCTATTAGAATATTTCCATTCCCCATCTCCCTCATGCTAACTTTCCACTTTCTAAGTAGGATTTTATGAAATATTTCTAGAAATCAAAAGGGCCTTTACAGAGGAGAGGAATGATGTTCAATATTTCATAATAATACAGTGAAAGATAGCTTAATTACAAACCAGCCTTGCAAGTAAACCAATTTTAGATCCATTTTGTTCTGTCAATTTTAGGTAGGTTTTGTTCAAGGTGTCTCAGGTAGGGCACTGTGATCGGTGTCGGCCCACCTACCCGCTAGGGGGCGGTGGGGAGCTACGAGGTCACTGGCCGGCCTGGGTCACGCCACTGTCAGCGGGGAATTAGCGGCGGGGGGCCGCCAGCCAGAGTCAGTAGCGCGCCCCTCAGGCAGGGGAGCGCCGGCAAAGGTCAGTAGCGCACCCCTCCGGCAGGGGAGCGCCGGCAAAGGTCAGTAGCGCGCCCCTCAGGCAGGGGAGCGCCGGCAACGGTCAGTAGCGCGCCCCTCAGGCAGGGGAGCGCCGGCAACGGTCAGTAGCGCGCCCCTCAGGCAGGGGAGCGCCGGCAACGGTCAGTGGCGCGCCCCTCAGGCAGGGGAGCGCCGGCAACGGTCAGTGGCGCGCCCCTCAGGCAGGGGAGCGCCGGCTAAGGTCTCTAGCGCGCCCCTCAGGCAGGGGAGCGCCGGCAACGGTCAGTGGCGCGCCCCTCAGGCAGGGGAGCGCCGGCAACGGTCAGTGGCGCGCCCCTCAGGCAGGGGAGCGCCGGCAACGGTCAGTGGCGCGCCCCTCAGGCAGGGGAGCGCCGGCAACGGTCAGTGGCGCGCCCCTCAGGCAGGGGAGCGCCGGCAACGGTCAGTGGCGCGCCCCTCAGGCAGGGGAGCGCCGGCAATGGTCAGTGGCGCGCCCCTCAGGCAGGGGAGCGCCGGCAAAGGTCCCGGCGTGGCTCTGCCGGGTAGGGGAGCGCAGGCCCACCCTACACCACTGCGCTCCAGCCCAGGGCCCTGACAGTGGCAGAACGAGGGTCCCACCACTGGGTCAGCGGGGTCGTCCCGCTACATAGACTCACCACTGTGCAGCTCTGTCCCTGGGCTACTTCCTACCCGATTGCTCGCCCGAATCCCTCTGGTCCCGTGAGTGCGTCGGGGTAGTCCGCTGCTGGCAGCTCCGGCTCCCCCTCAGGCTCAGGCTCCTCCAGCTCCTCTGGGTACTCGGCTGCTGGCAGCTCCCGCTCCCCCTCCGGCTCCTCCAGTTCCTCTGGGTACTCGGCAGCAGGCAGTCCTGGCAGCCCCAGTCCGTCCTCCAGGTGAGGTTTCCACGGGTCCAGGGCCTCCCCTGGTGTGGCAGCAGGCTCTGAAGGGAGCAGCCCGCGGTCTGCGTCTGCCTCCCTCCCTGATGCTGCCCTAACTGAGCTAAGGGCCCCGCCCTTTATACTTCCTGTTCCGCCCCTCCCCTTCCGGGAGGTGGAGCGAGCTTGGGCTGGCCCCGCCCACTCAGGCTGAGGGAAAGGCACTTTACCCTCAGGTTCGGAGGGAAGCCACCCTGGCTCCCTACATACCCCACCCCTCAAATCCAGCTCCCGAACCTCGGAGCTGGCGTCCTCAGCCTCCCCCAGACGGGAGAAGAAGTCCGCGTTGGCGTTGTCCCGTCCCGCCCGATGGTGGACCGTGAAGGCGTAGGTTTGTAGTGTAAGATACCACCGCTGCAGGCGGGCATTCGCGTCCTTCATCTTGTTGAGCCACTTCAGGGGTGCATGATCCGTAACCAGTATAAAGGGGGCCCCGAGGAGGTAGTAGCAGAGAGCATCAACCGCCCACTTAACAGCTAGGGCCTCTTTCTCCAGGACGGAGTAGTTCCGCTCCCGGGGGAACAGTTTCCGACTGATGTAAACAATAGGATGCTCCTCCCCGTCCACCTCCTGTGAGAGGACCGCCCCAAGCCCCACGCCGGAGGCATCGGTCTGGACAATGAAGTCCCGATCGAAGTCCGGGCTGAAGAGAACGGGCTCGCTAGACAGGCGGTCTTTGACAGTTTGAAAGGCCCTCTCGCAGTCGTCAGACCAGCACACTCTACGGGGGCTATCTTTGGTCAGGAGTTCTGTCAGAGGGGCCGTAATGGTTGCAAAGTGGGGTACGAACCGCCGGTAATAGCCGGCTAGGCCCAAGAACTGACGCACCTGCCTCTTCGTGGTTGGCGCCTGACATTCCTGGAGGGCTTGAACCTTCCCGATGAGGGGGCGTACCTGTCCCCGCCCCAGGGTGTACCCCAGGTAAGTGGTTTCTTCGCGCCCGATTCGGCATTTCTTAGGATTGGCTGTGAGGCCGGCGGCGCGGAGGTCCCGGAGGACAGCCGCCACTTGGTTGAGATGTTCCTCCCAGTTGCTGCCATAGATGACCACATCATCCAGGTAGGCGGCGGCGTACTTGGTGTGAGGTTGCAAAACCCGATCCATCAAGCGCTGGAAGGTTGCTGGGGCCCCATGGAGGCCAAAAGGCATCCGAGTAAACTGGTACAAACCTGACGGGGTGGCGAACGCAGTCTTCTCCTTGGATTGGGGTTCCAAGGGGATCTGCCAGTACCCCTTGGTGAGATCTAAGGTGGTGATGTAGCAGGCTTCTCCAAGCCGGTCAAGGAGCTCATCGACGCGGGGCATTGGATACGCATCAAACTTTGAAATAGCATTGACTCTTCGAAAGTCAATACAAAACCGCCGGCTCCCATCTGGCTTCGGAACCAGGACGACAGGGCTCCGCCATTCGCTCTGGGAACGCTCGATAACACCCAATCCCAACATGGCCTGGACTTCCTCCTCCACAGCCTCTCGCATTCGCCTAGGCAATGGCCGGGTCGTCTCTCGGACCACCACCCCGGGGTCGGTCTGGATTGCATGGTAGGCAAGCGTAGTCTGTCCGGGCTTCGTGGTGAAGGTCCTGGGGAATGCCTTCACTAGGCAGAGGGCCTGTTCCCGCTGCTCAGCCGTGAGCGTCTCGGCTAGCTGGGGTTCCCCATTATCAGACTCTTCGGGGGGTTGTGGTCCAAGGTCTGGTTCAGGTGGGTATGGGGCAATTAGTAGTCCTTCCCGTTCCCGCCAGGGTTTTAAAAGATTCACGTGATAGATCTGCTTTCCCTTCCGGTGATCAGGCTGCCGGATTTCATAATTGACAGGCCCCACTTGGCGAAGGACTTCATACGGGCCCTGCCAGCGGGCAAAAAGCTTTGATTCCTCCGAGGGGAGCAGGAGGAGAACTCGGTCCCCGGGGGCAAATAATCGGACCTGGGTGCCCCGATTATATTGCTGCTCCTGGCCCCTTTGGGCCGTGTTTAAGTTTTCCCTCGCGAGTTCACCCGCCCGGGCCAACCGTTCCTGCAGCTGCAAGACGTATTGTAAAAGGCCCTGCGTTGAGGATGGTGTATGTTCCCAAGTTTCTCTCAGGAGATCCATCACTCCGCGGGGCCGTCGCCCATAGAGGAGCTCAAATGGAGAGAACTTCGTGGAGGCCTGTGGAACTTCCCGAATCGCCAGTAGTAAAGGGGGAAGTAGTTGATCCCACTGACGGAGGTCCTGGGTGGGGAAGCGTCGCAACATTCCTTTCAGGGTTCGATTAAAACGTTCGACTAACCCATCCGTCTGGGGATGGTAAACTGAGGCCTGCAGCTTCTTAATCCCCAGCAGGGCACATACCTGACGGAACAACTTAGATGTGAAGTTGGTCCCTTGGTCAGTAAGTAACTCCCGAGGGAGGCCTACCCTGGCGAAGATCTTCACGAGCTCTGCCGCAATAGTGCGGGCAGTGATACTCCTTAAGGGGACAGCCTCAGGGAAGCGGGTGGCGTAGTCCATCAAGACAAGGATGTATTGGTAGCCCGCCTGACTTTTCGGGAAGGGTCCGACCAGGTCCATCGCTACTCGTTCAAATGGAACGCCCACGGTTGGTAATGGAACTAGGGGGGCCTTCCGGATCCCGGCCGGGGCGGCGCGTTGGCAGTCCGGGCATGACCCACAGTAATCCTTCACTTCGCGGTGGATGCCGGGCCAGAAGAACTTGGCCAGGACCCTAGCTGCGGTTTTCTCTGGTCCTAAATGGCCTGCGGCTGGGATGTCATGGGCTAGCTTTAGGACCGCCCGTCGATGAATGCGGGGAACCACGAGTTGGGTCCGGACCTCTTGAGTTTGAGGGTCCCGCTCCACACGGTAGAGACGATCTTGGTCAAGCTCAAATCTAGGCCATTGGGTAGCCCGCTGGGCCTCCACGACCTTCCCCTCTACCCGTGCCAGCTGTTCATAGGCAAACCGGAGCGTAGGGTCCTCCCTTTGGTCTCGGCTAAAGTCCCGAATGTCCACCGGGGGGCCCCCTGTCTCCTGGCCGTCCTGCCTGGGTGAAAGGGATGGGTCACCGTCGGGGTCGGGGCTCCGCCTGGGGCCTGGGTCCGTCGCAGAGGAGGCTCCCTCGAATGCCTCTTCCGGAGATAGGGACCGGAGCAGCTCGACGAATTCTGGCCAGTCCCGGCCCAGGATGATTGGGTAGGCAAGGGACGGGGCCACCGCCACATTCATTACCTGAGTCGCCCCGTCTACCGTGAGAGGGACCTGCACGGTGGGGTACGGTTTCACGTCCCCATGTATGCACTGTATCCGTACCTCCCCGATGATCTGCTCGGTGTCCGGGAGGAGGGACTGGCGGACAAGAGTCTGCCCACAGCCTGAATCAATTAGACCCACCACAGGTGTCCCGGCGAGGCTCATGGGGGCTGTCAATTTGGCCGCGGATGGTGTGCGGGCCCGGCTCTCCCCGGTGTACACCTGGCCAAAATCGCATTCCATCGCCGTACAGTCTCGTTGCAGGTGGCCGTACTCACCACACCGGAAGCAAGGTCCTACCTCTGTGCGCCCCGGCCGTGCCGGGTCACCCGGGTGGCCGCGGGGTTGGCCGGGGCCCAATGAACGGGCCAAACGTCCAGACGGTGCGGGTTGTGGGGCCTCGGGCCGTCGGGGAAAAGTAGTGCCGCCGCCGTTTGGTCGTCGGGCTCGAGCGGGCACATTGACTTTGGGGGTGGACCCCCTTTCCGGCTTCTGAGCGCCGGGTCCAGAGCTTGGGGGTCGGGCTGTCGGTCCTATTGGGGCCTCGGCCTCTAGAAAGTTCTCCATAAGTGTGACCGCTGCACTTAGAGTTTGAGGTCGGTGCCGCAACACCCACGCCCTCCCAGGAGTCGGAAGGATGTGCGCGAATTGCTCGAGGATGATCTGTTCTGTCACCTCAGCCCCAGTTCGATGCTCGGGTTGTAGCCATCGGCACGCTGCATCCTTTAATTCCTGTGCCACGGCTCGGGGCCGGGCCCCCGGGGGGTACAGCTTTCCCCGAAACCGTCGCCGAAAAGTCTCCGGGGTGATGTCGAAGGCATCCAGGATAGCCGCTTTTACTCTGGCGTAAACCCGGGCTTCATCGTCTGGTAGCCCCCGGTAAGCCTTCTGGGCCGGCCCCGTTAGATAGGGGGCAAGCAGGGTTGCCCATTGGTCCGGCGCCCAACCAGCTACTGCAGCAACCCGCTCAAAGGTCACGAGATAAGCCTCTGGGTCATCCTCAGGCCCCATCTTGGCCAGACGGATTGGTGGAGCAGGAGGGTTGGGGGTGGTCACCCCGCCCGGCTGGGCTCCACCGGGGCTCGGCCACAGGGTGGCAAGTTGCTGGAAACATTGAGTCTGTTGTTCGCGGTGCTGGGCCCCCAAGGTTTGAAGCAACTGCTGCTGGTGGGTACCCAGCTGCTGTATGAGTTGTTGCTGCTGCTGCTGCTGAGTCTCGGCCAGCACCTTGATAAGCCTTTCCATCTCCATCTTCTGTTTAGGGGCTGTCGCTGCCTCCTTGCTCTAATCCCTTCCGGCAGGGATAGGGGGCGCTACCCGCATTCTCCACCACTTGTGATCGGTGTCGGCCCACCTACCCGCTAGGGGGCGGTGGGGAGCTACGAGGTCACTGGCCGGCCTGGGTCACGCCACCGTCAGCGGGGAATTAGCGGCGGGGCGGCCGCCAGCCAGAGTCAGTAGCGCGCCCCTCAGGCAGGGGAGCGCCGGCAAAGGTCAGTAGCGCACCCCTCCGGCAGGGGAGCGCCGGCAAAGGTCAGTAGCGCGCCCCTCAGGCAGGGGAGCGCCGGCAACGGTCAGTAGCGCGCCCCTCAGGCAGGGGAGCGCCGGCAACGGTCAGTAGCGCGCCCCTCAGGCAGGGGAGCGCCGGCAACGGTCAGTGGCGCGCCCCTCAGGCAGGGGAGCGCCGGCAACGGTCAGTGGCGCGCCCCTCAGGCAGGGGAGCGCCGGCAACGGTCAGTGGCGCGCCCCTCAGGCAGGGGAGCGCCGGCTAAGGTCTGTAGCGCGCCCCTCAGGCAGGGGAGCGCCGGCAACGGTCAGTGGCGCGCCCCTCAGGCAGGGGAGCGCCGGCAACGGTCAGTGGCGCGCCCCTCAGGCAGGGGAGCGCCAGCAACGGTCAGTGGCGCGCCCCTCAGGCAGGGGAGCGCCGGCAACGGTCAGTGGCGCGCCCCTCAGGCAGGGGAGCGCCGGCAATGGTCAGTAGCGCGCCCCTCAGGCAGGGGAGCGCCGGCAAAGGTCCCGGCGTGGCTCTGCCGGGTAGGGGAGCGCAGGCCCACCCTACACCACTGCGCTCCAGCCCAGGGCCCTGACAGTGGCAGAACGAGGGTCCCACCACTGGGTCAGCGGGGTCGTCCCGCTACATAGACTCACCACTGTGCAGCTCTGTCCCTGGGCTACTTCCTACCCGATTGCTCGCCCGAATCCCTCTGGTCCCGTGAGTGCGTCGGGGTAGTCCGCTGCTGGCAGCTCCGGCTCCCCCTCAGGCTCAGGCTCCTCCAGCTCCTCTGGGTACTCGGCTGCTGGCAGCTCCCGCTCCCCCTCCGGCTCCTCCAGTTCCTCTGGGTACTCGGCAGCAGGCAGTCCTGGCAGCCCCAGTCCGTCCTCCAGGTGAGGTTTCCACGGGTCCAGGGCCTCCCCTGGTGTGGCAGCAGGCTCTGAAGGGAGCAGCCCGCGGTCTGCGTCTGCCTCCCTCCCTGATGCTGCCCTAACTGAGCTAAGGGCCCCGCCCTTTATACTTCCTGTTCCGCCCCTCCCCTTCCGGGAGGTGGAGCGAGCTTGGGCTGGCCCCGCCCACTCAGGCTGAGGGAAAGGCACTTTACCCTCAGGTTCGGAGGGAAGCCACCCTGGCTCCCTACAGGCACCCAAAAATCACTAGTCACTCTTGCAAATCTTGGCCTTATTTTGTTCTTTACAGCAATAGCGTAGAATGTTTACAACTGTTTTGTAAAAAGATGATAATTTGTAGATCTACCCTAGAATGTTAAACTTATGGAACTTCATTTTATTCATCTAACAAACTCTAGTTTTTTTTTTTATCATAGACACAGAAAGTGCAATCTTTAAATTACTGTGCGGTAATTTTACTGGATAATGAAGAGAAAATTCTTCTGTTCATTTTATTCTTAATTTGCCTTATGGTGCAGAGCTACTTAGTACTATAAGTTATTTTAGTGAGCTAGAAAAAGGGCTTGGCACTGTGTTCTACTAATGCATGACCTCTTGTTTAATTGGTGGATGGTTCAGAGTTCATAGTGTGTATTTCCAACCCACAGAGTTTCAGAGCACAATTTCTTTCAACTAAAAAATTCCATTTGGGCTTCCATGTCGAAGACTATTCATTACTTGTATTTGGACTTTTAAGATCACGTACACAGAGAAAGTAGCCTTTAATGGGAGTATTAATAGAAAATGGTGTTAGCTTTCAACATTCTTGCTATCCTGCATCCACTACTCAAAGCGCAATGCCATCTTCTAGAAATATTTTCACATTCCAGATGCTTAATGATTTATTTTGTCTCCCTTGGGCTACCAGTTGTTTTACATTTAACCCACTATTACCTATAAAATATGTCAACAATAATTGCACCTTTTATTGTTCTATATCTAAATCTTTACAACAACTCAAATTGTATAGTGCAATAAACACATAAAATAGCTAGAAAAGAGATTGTATGGATTTGCTCTGGACCCATTTTAAATAGATTTGCTCTAGACCCATTCTATATCTATGGATTTCTGGACCCATTCTAAATAGAGTTATTGCACTGATATGAAATGTGATTATAATTTATACACTGATTCCTTGATAATCTGGAATAAACCTTTTAAAGTTTTTTTAAATCAGCTATTTTATTCATAGAGATTAAAATACAGAGTACAAAATTCCCAAACAAATTACTTTAATTTAGGGATTTCAACCATAGAAAGCAAGGAAATTGTTTGTTCACTCAACATCCCAGCTATACTCCACTCATCAATACCTCTTCTTAAACCCAACTGCCCCCCTTCTACTTCCCACAACCCACAAGTCTCCACCTTCATCCTGGACAAACAGTGGACACCCTTGAACTCAGGAAATGTTAATTGGATAAATCTATATATAATGGCTGAGAGTGGAGATGGCAGTGATGCCAATAGTGAAGTTTGTTTAATACTTTCCATTATAAGACCCTATTTTTAGTTGCTTATACCAGTGGTTCTCAAAGCTGGTCTGCCGCTTGTTCAGGGAAAGCCCCTTGCGGGCCGGGCCGGTTTGTTTACCTGCCGCGTCCACAGGTTCGGCCGATCGCAACTCCCACTAGCCGCGGTTCACCACTCCAGGCCAATGAGGGCTGCGGGAAGGGCGGACAGCACATCCCCCGGCCCGCGCCGCTTCCCGCAGCTCCCATTGGCCTGGAGCGGCAAACCACGGCCAGTGGGAGCTGCGATCGGCTGAACCTGTGGACGCGGCAGATAAACGAACTGGCCTGGCCCACCAGGGGCTTTCTCTGAACAAGCAGTGGACTGGCTTTGAGAACCACTGGCTTATACCATTACCAGACTGAACTATTTGGGCTGAAATTTTTCATGCTATATGTCTCCCTCAGGAAAGAAGGAAGTTCGAACAAAAGCAGTTAAGCCATTTATTAGAATGAGGTTGGGCCCATGTTAAGTTTTTTACATTGAAACTTCTGCACTTCCATGCTTCGGAGCAGGGTCTTGAAATTTGGTAATAGGTTCACCTTGGTGTCAGAAAGATGTCATCCACATTTGAACAAATTATAAACCACTCAAAGTCCTCTTTTCCCATGCTCAGGAGTGGGTTCTTAGAATTCGGGAGGAAAAATCCCTAAACATTTCACCTCTCCTGAGCATGCCCTTCCAGAGTTTTTTTGCCATCACACTGAGCATGCTCCACTCTCATATCTGAGGATGCTCCAGCCTGGGGCTAAGCAGGGCTTTTTCTGAAATTGCACCTTCTCACTGATGTGGGCTGCTGTGGCACTGAGCACCTGAAAAGACTAGAGAGATAGTCTCTCCAAGATCTCAGTTGCCCCCTCCATTGATGTCCAAGTAGCATGGAAGAGGAAGTAGCCTGCCATAAATGCAGAAAGAGGGGTGGGGACTCCTGGGGCAGGATGGGAGATGGAAGTGTGGGAGAGGGGGAATAGGAAATGGGAAAACAAGATCAGAGGGGGAGCAAACAGGCTAGTGATAAGAGAAGAGAGGTATAAAAGCAAGGGGGTGGCAGATGGGCCTGTAACCACTGGAGAACACTCTCCTCCAGAAACTTCAATGGGACTCAGGATTTCTGGGTCCCAACATTCCTCTGCAGTCAGGAAATATCTGTGCAACCCACTGGCAAAGTGTATGGGATGACCCACATAAAGGCTAACAGTTTGCTCCTGCCACTTACTTGCTAGCTGAAGTGGTAGAGGTCTGTGCAGTATGTAAAGTTTCCAATTCTGCTGATGAGTCATGTGGTTCCACATGCTGGAGTTTATTATTTCAGTGTTCTACTTTAAAAATCTAAATTGCATATATAAAAACTACATTAAAATAATATTGTGACATTCTATACCTTGGGGAAGCACCCTGTAACCCCTTTATTCCTCATTGATATATAATTGTGATCTTGCATATAAAGCATGCCATGTGAAGTATCAGGGGAAAGGTTTTGAACTGCTGTAACCCACTGTTCTATCTAAATATGTATATCTTTAGTGCATATGAACTTATGAGATTGTGTTGTATGGTTGTCACTAAAACATGCTGTAAATTGGGAAATCAGCCAGATATTAGCTCCCCAGAGGCAACAGAAAGGAAAGTAACTAACGCCCAGGCAAAGTGTCAAACAACCATCAACGGCCATTGTCCAGCAAGGGAGCTACAATTCAATGACTCACCTGCAAAAGGCCACACCAAGGGGATTGCTCAACCTTGCCTGGGGACTCAGCAATGCCCACCTGACATGCCTGGACTTATGTTCCCCAAGCACATGGACTAAGGGTATAAAACAGAACACAGTGGGCACATGCTTGGCCTTTTCCCCTCCTCCCACCTACGCTGCAAGAAACAAGGACACTCTGAAGACTCTAGCAGAGGGGACTGGCCCAGGTTTAAGGGAAAAACCTGTATATTAAGGACTGCAATATCCAATGGGGTGAGAAAAACTGCTTAATCTAGATGTTGCCCAGTCTAATAGGGTTGAGAGTTTAGACTGCATGCTTATATTTTATTTGCTTTTGGTAACTAACTCTGACTTTTTGCCTATCACTTATAATGACTTATTATAGTCAATAAACTTGTTTTACTGTTTATCTTTACCAGTGAGTTTGCCTGAAGTGTTTAGTAATCTGCTCAGTTTTGCAAAGGCTGGTGTGTATCTTTTCATTGATGAAGTGGTGAACCAATAAATAAATTTGCACTGCTTGTCTGGAGCCCTGCAAGACAGTATATTCCTGAGGTACAAGGCTGGGAGCTGGGGGGACTTGGCTGGTGCCTTACTCTGTAATTCATGAGTGGCTCTGGGAGCATTCATGCAATATAGCTGGGTGTGGGGCTCCACAAGCGGTTGTGCTGAGTGATAGCAGCGCCGGGCGGGGGTGGGGAGTGTCTTGCTGCTTGTCACTAGCAAAGCATTTTGAGAGACAGCCCAGGCTGGAGAGTTAAAGAGGCACAGCGTTCCCATGGTCCCAGGCTGCACCCCGGAGATCCTGTCACAAATATTATTAAGGTTCCAAAGTAAAGCACTCCAAATTTAGAAAATGCAGACTAGTATTGTCTCAGTGTTTCCCTTTGGCTCCCCTTTGGCTCTGTCTGTGTCCATTGGCTGTGTCTTGTCTTTTACTTAGATTGTAAGCTCTTTGGGGGACAGCAAATGTCTTTGTTCTGTGCTTGTATAGAACCTTCACAATGGAGCCCTGGTCCATGACTGGGGCTCCTGGGCACTCTTATAATACAACTAATTATTAATGAAGCCCTACAACCTTAATTTGGTCCCCATGCGCATTTGCATTATGATGCAGTTTTTAGTTACATGATCACATGCTATTTTTCCTTCCCCATTCATTGCATGGGGTGCATGGAGCTCAGGGACTGGATCAGTGCTGCATAGTGAACTGAAGCTGTTGTCTGTAGACTCTCTGCATCATTTATTGCAGAAGTGGGAAGTGTATGGTGGATGAGACAGGGGACTATAGAAACAGAAAGGATGGTCTCGTGGTTAAGGCTGTTGAATGCTGCTCTGGAGAACTGGATTTTTTCCCTGCCTCTGCCAGAAAGTTCTCATGGGATGCTGGGCAAATCACGTAAACCAAAGTTTTTACATTGATCTTCATTTTCTGGGTACCTAATTTGAGATAACTGGGACCTGGTTTGCAGAAATGCTAAGCACTCACAAGTACATTTGAAATCAGTGGGAGATGCACATTTAACATATAAAGTACTATAAAAATGCTTAATACTCAAAAATCAGACTCCCTGGCATCTGTAACTGCACATCCAAAACTAATGATAAATTTGACAATATTATTCTTAATCTGTCTGTGCCTCGGTTCCCTATACAAAGGGGATGATACCATCTCATCTTACAAGTCTGTTGTGAAGATACATACAATAATGTTTCTGAAGCACTCAGATGCTACAGTAATAAGCAGCATAACTCCCAAGAGGAAATTAATAATTCTGTATTCAAAAGAGAATTCGATGGTGTGTATTCATGTGATATGTGGCTACCCATTGAATGATGAGGATAAAAATAAATGTTAAATAACTATCCATTCAGTGAACATCATCCATCCTGTGCACTGAACGATATAGCAGTCCAGAGGGAAACATTTTTATATGACCATGTCATTAAAGATTGTATTATAATGCATATGCACATGAAAGGCCAATTAAGGTAGTAGAGGCAACCTTAATGCTTGATTTTCCTAACTCTTGAGTGCTTGACTTTGTAACCTTAACATTCACTGAAGGTATTTTTTGCATGTGATATGAATATAAGGTTGTTGTGGCTTTAATAAATTATGATGGGTGTATTCTGTGTGTGGTTTTGCATCAGTGTGAGTGGATCTCAGTGAGGTCTGGTGTTGGATTGCAAATAATAAATTTTTCTAAAATAAAAATTCCTGTATGGGTGATCTAGGTTAGTGATTGGTTAAAATTGATATAAATGGTTACATAGTAATTATAGAAATGAAATCTGAATATGTGTGTATGCATTGGTGCATTACATTTATAGTCAGCGTTAAGACCGTCAATTGGTAGTTCAATAGCTTGGAGTGTCTTGGATGTACTGGTGCTATGGAAAAGATAGCAGCACAAAGGGAGTCAAGTATCTCCCAGGTCCCATACAGAGTTCTGGTTCACTGTATCACAGGCTTCCTGATACAAGCTTCTTTCTTCCCCAGGTCCTCCCACATCTCAGGGCTTGTCTTCACTACCCGCCTGGATCGGAGGGTAGAAATCGATCTCTCAGGGATCGAATTATCACATCTCGTTGGGACGTGACAATCTATCCCCGAATCGACGTGCGTACTCCACCAGCCCAGGTAGGAGTAAGCACCGTCGACGGGGGAGCCGCAGCGGTTGATTTGCCCGCCGTCCTCACAGCGGGGTAAGTCGGCTCGGATACGTCGAATTCAGCTACCCTGTTTGCGTAGCTGAATTTGCGTATCTTAAATCGATCCCCCCCCCCAGTGTAGACCTAGCCTCAGATAAGTACTTCTCTCCTCAAAGCCCTGCTGCCTCTGCCTGCCACACCATACTGCCTTCTCCCAAGTCTACTTCCTTGGTGATTGTGAGGCAAGCTAGCAGCATTTGAAAATGGAAGTAGCTGATAGATCTATGCTATCCCATCATTTACATTTGCATAGCTCAAAAGTTACTTTTAGAAAAAAAGAGGGGGTGGAGATCTGTTTAAACCTTTCGATTTCAAGTGGCCTATGTCAGAGAGCTCATCTGCATGTGTGTCATTTGGAGTGTGTGGGGAATGAGGATGAGTAACTAGAAGAACCCCAAGTATTATGAAGAAAACAGGGCAAAATGCCAAAGCGGGCATTTACAAATGTTTCCTCTGCAAAAGTTTGTAAATATTTCACTAAAAGCAACTGCGTAGAACGTTCTGTTGTCCTGTAAAGAGTTATTGTGCAAAATTTGGTGACTAATCTATTTCATTAAAGTGGGAAAGAGGGATTTCGGTACTGCTTTAAGTGCAAATCTCAGCACAACCTGAACTATGGGGTTGTTAACCACTCCTACATAAGAACTAATGTAAAGTCCTCACTGAGTTAGAAAACAGGACTTGATTACATTTCAATATATCAAATATTGGCCTGAGAGTTTATTTTAAGTGCATCCATAACTAGCTGCTCATTAAAGAAGCTTTGGCAATTCTCCTGCTGATTACAGATTCATAGATTTTAAGGCCAGAATGGCCCACTATGATCATCTTGTCCTACATAACACAGGCCATAGGACTTTTCTGATGAGTGAGTATGACTATTTACATGTCTGACACAATAATCAGCTGACAGGTTGATGAGGCAATGGTATAGTCAGTACTCTGCCACTAGGAAATGGAGTCCAGTTTCTGAAATATGTAAAGTAACATTACATATGTATACTTATTTAGAACATTGTATGAACTGTGCATGAGTATATTGGAATATATTTATCTAGCTTCTCTTTCCTGTTTATTTCTATGCATTAAAATATTTACATGTTTCCTTAGGCCTTGGCTACACTTACCGGCAAGTTCGACGGCTGGAAATCGAACTTCTGGGTTCGACTTATCGCGTCTAGTCTGGACGCGATAAGTCGAACCCGGAAGTGCTCGCCGTCGACTGCGGTACTCCAGCTCGCCGAGAGGAGTACCGCGGAGTCGACGGGGGAGCCTGCCTGCCGAGTGTGGACCAAGGTAAGTTTCAACTAATTCGAAATAAGGTACTTCGAACTTCAGCTACGTTATTCACGTAGCTGAAGTTGCGTACCTTAGTTCGAATTAGGGGGGGTAGTGTAGACCAAGCCTTAGTATACCTACATGCAAGTGGTAACAACCTTACATTAAAATTAAGAGGCCTTTTTGTTCTCTGTTAATACTGCAATAGTGAATAAAAAAAATTCTAACTGAACTTTGTTTCCTGCAGCTTTCTGGGTTGCCTCACCCCTGAGGTAATTGATCACTGGTCTGTCTCAATGCCTTTGTGCACCAAAGATTTGTATCTGTCAGCACTTTGCTCTGGACTGCCTAGCCTTTTTGCCTCAGCACTCTTCCTTCAGTTTTGTGGCAATAGCGCACTTTTTCCATGCTTCAGTTCCTAGCTTTATTGCATCAATGCTACGTTTTGGCAATTGACTCAGCACTGTTTTAAAGCTGAAGCACTATTCACTTAATACTTCAGTGTAAGTTTTTCTTTTTCCTTCTAGAATGTCTGTAGCCTTGACTTCTATAGAGGAAGAAATGGTAACTGGTCACATCTCTTCCCCAGGACAAATGCCATGAGTTTTGAAAGATCATTCATGAGGGCATGGTCTTAGCTCAACAAAACGTTAGATTGGTTTTTCCTGCATGCAGTATTGCAGCCTTAGTGATGGAGGCTCACATATACACCTGAGATTGAAAGTCTCCAGTTTTCACCAGAAAGTTCAGGAAAAAACTTGAAGAACTACCCTACAATATGGTGAATCTATTTTAAGGAGACCTCTACCTGTTTCCTAAAGAAAGCAAAGAAAAGTGTACATGTGCCATTGTTTTCCTTTGGGCTAGAGTTCCGTTCTTCAGCCTCCTCTCACAAGGGAAGGGAAAGGGTCTTCAAAGACTGGCTTTCATGTCAACAGTCATCTCCATCACAGGCTATTCAGGCTCACCAGTAGAAACAGAAAGGTCCAAAGCTTCCTTTTTATGAGCACCATAAACTGTTTTTGAAGGGTTACTGGGCAGATAGCCAGCCAGGATCTCTTTGTCAAAGAATGGCAGCCTTTTAACCTCCATGGCCCCCTGGTCCCATAGATCATGAATACTGTTCAGGGCTAGAAGAACAGGTTTTCAAAATCCCTCCAGATTTCCCCCCACTCCAAGAAGGCTGTTGGCACAGCCTTCTTGGGAAGAGATGCTGCAAAAAATCCAGACCCACATAGAAAATCAAGCCCATGACAACAGGAGAAAAAATGAAGGTTTTATTGCAAGTATTTTCTAATGATCAAAACCACTGAAGGGCTCTGGTCCATCTGGGATCTTGGGAACCTGAATCAATATCTGGCTTTAAAGAATCCCATCCAAGATGGCTGTTCTGGGAACCATGACAGCTTCTTCTATATCAAGGCAACTAGCTATGCCTTCAAATATTCGCAGGGATATAGGGATAATTTTTGAAGCACTGAAGTATGTAAGGGTATGCAGTCATGGGGTTTGATTGTAGCTTGAGCAGATATACCTGAGCTAGCTTTAAACCTAGCTAGCACAAGTCCTGGAGTAGTGAAGCGGCAGCAGCATGAGCATCACTGTGGACTGAACAAGACTACCAGAGTTGCTAGGTAATTACTCATGGGGCTAGCCCTTGCTGAAGCATGCACTGCTGAGGGTTCACGGCTCCAGGGCCTAAAATAGTTAGATTATAGCTAACTCAGGCAGGTAGACACACCCTTAGATTTCGTTATTAGAGAAAAGCTCTACTAAATTCATGTTTTATTTTCTGGCACGGCATTAATGCCATGTATTTTCATGAAATTCTCCCCCTCCCCTTCTTCCATTATGGTAGATGGATTACATTCAACTCTATTGCCCCACTCAAATAGAGAATGCTTTAGTGACAGTAGGTCATAATCTGTTGGACTCCACCTACTGTGTGAATAGATTGAGGAGTGAATTTATTGTTACAGTCATAAACTGCTATAATCTGTTAAAATTTAGAAAATGTCTTCTATGCATTGTACACTGCATAAACGCTCAACATTCCAAACAACAATATTCCTTTGGTTTTTTATTATTGCTAATTATTCTTAGAGATAAATTCAAAGTATAGCACATGCTAAATCTCTGGCAACTGCTTAATGTTATTTGAAGATGGCAGAGAGAGATAGCAAGTGGCCCCTGTGGAGTCTAAATAGCAGAATGTTTGTAAAGATCAACTATCTTCTAAGAGCTGCTAAGTTAAGGTAAATGCTCAGATGTCCAGAGAAAATATCCTACTCTACAGTATTCACCTGAGCAAATATCTCTTTGGTTGGGGAAAAATCCCATAAAAATAACTTTGGCCAGATTAAACAAAATATTGCTTACATTATTTATTTCATACAACTATAAACTTCAACTCCTGTTTAACCATAATACAGTTGCCTATTTTTTTTTTAAATCTAATTTTAAGCCAAGTGGTATCTAAAGAACTCTAAGGACTCTTTATTACTGTAGAAATTTACTTTTGTCATTTCATCAGAAATATTCTGCACACACTAAATCGCTGTACATTGCAGATTTAGTTCTGCTTTCATTCTGTTTCCTTAAGGTAGTTTTTACCCCCATAATAGTGCCATATGACTGTTGAAACTGGTCTATGAAATGGCTATCTACTCCAATCTCTCTCGCGTGCATATGGCATCTGCAGAGCAACTTTTTTTATAGATGCAGTTGTAGGTCCATAAGCCATTTCTAGGCCTCCTCTGTGATGTTGTGGATATCATCCATTTCACCTTTAAATTAGTATTTGGGACACAGCATTATGATGTGTTTGAATGTTTTCACTGCAGTCATGTGCAGGGGAATCTTTGATTTTCCACTTGTGCATCAAATAGCCACATTGTATATGGTTTGTTGTTGTTCTATGGCAGGTTGAAAGCAGGAGGGAGGCTTGTTGGGTCAGTGATAATGTGCTTGTCCAGACTTTTTGCCATTCATTGGTTGGATCCAGAGACACGAGGTGGAGACCTGTGGTCCATGGTGGTTTTCATGATTTCAGGTGTTGTTGGGGTATATTGTCCATAACCTGCCAAATGCAAAGTTCTGTGTAGTCTTTGGTGCATTTAAGTTCTTGTGCTGTGGCTATATCTCAACTGATATGTGGAGGTTCAATGTTTGTGAATACAGAAAGCCACAGTAAGTTCCCTTGATGATTTGCATGGTCTGATTTAGCTGCCTATCTACAAGTTGGGTATGACAGCTTCTTGTCCGCACCAGTGCACAGTACTTTGCAACTGAGTACACAAGGCCAAGGGTAATGATCAACAGCCCCTGTGCTACGAACCTCAGCTTGTTCCCATTAACATTTGGATCATGCTGATGCAGGTCTTCTCTTTAGAGGCTACTTTACTGAGGAGGTCATGACATGAAACTTCAGGTTTCTCCAGAATTTAGGTGTGAAATGACTTTGACTTCTCTTCGCACATAGGGGATGTCACCCATTTTCAGTATGTTGGTGAAAGCGGCATTGTCTATGTCCATGTCAGTGGTTCCAGGCTATACAGGAACTTGGGATAGATGCCATCCTTTCCCACCCTTTTCTCCAGTTTTGTAGCTGCAGTGACTTCATTGATCTCTTTACTTGTGAACAGTTCAGATCATTGGGACGATGGAGCACATGTGGACATCACCTGCCAGAGTTGATGCTGGACTTGTCTGCTATACTGTTTATCCTCTGGTTGTTTTGATGTCCACAACAGTTTAGCAATGATGGCATTGACTTTCACCTGCGCCTAGTGGCATGTGTGGGATTTGCAGTCCCCAGGTGTCTCAGCAGTTTCCAGGTGCATCTGCTCAAATGTGTGAACTGCTTCTACACATTCAAGCCACCATGACATAGTCCCATAACATAGGGGAAGTGAGTAAAATGCGTATCTGAACAACATCAAATAAATAATTGATATCTCTTGATATTTGTGAATGATGTAAAGATATGAAATAAACTTTAAGTAAACAAACTTCATGTGGGGAAAATGATCAGTGCAACTGACACTTGAGCTCTGTGTAACAGCTGTGAGTGTCACATGCACTATGTGCTGGTGAACAACTTGTGCAATATAAACTTTTCTTTAAAGAAAAGGGGGGGGGTAATGCTCTGTAAATGGTGTATATTTTAGACTATCTAAAGAAAAATTTGAAGGCTTGTGTTCCAACATGTTAATGTAGAAAATTAGACATAATATTGGCAAGTCCAGATGGAACATCAGCTTTATCTTTTGGCATCCTAGCTTCTGTCGCTACTCCTTCCAAGTGACAGACCTGCACCTGTATTTCTTTCAGGGTGGAATCCCACAATTCACCCTAATTTTAGAATGGGTCCCCAGGTCACAACACCCTTATTCACCAACCATGAGTCCTCAGCAGGTATGTGATGAGTTATATAATCCCCAACTGTCACAGAAGAACTTAGGAGAAATTCTGGGTCCCACTCCACTGTACCTGCTTTAGCTGGAGGGGGAGTTTAAAAGAGAGCCAGACAGCTCAATAAGAGGGGAAAATAGCAGATAGGATAGGAGGACAGATCTATCCAGAGAGCTCCTGAGTAAGGGTACAGCGTGAGCCCTTGCTTCAGGAAAGGGGGTCTGTAAGGAGGACCCCTCCATAAGTCCCCCAAGAGGAGAGACTACCTTGTCTTTAAGGATTAACTTGGATTGTTTGTGAGACTGTGATCACACCCTGGACTGGGAAAGTAAGTGGTAGGAAGTGGCCCAGGGAGTCAGCCTCAGAACACTGCCGAATGCTTGATATTGCTGCCTCTGTAGGTCCCTGGGTTGGAGCCTGATGGAGAGGGAGGTCCCAGGCTCCCCTACCAACCATGTTCCTGTAAAGCAGGAACAAACCTCTTCTCTCCTTTCCCCCTTTCCCAGAGATAAGGGGGGGGATAGAGACATTGTAAGCCCTGAGGCAAAGGTGCACAGTTCACAAGGTTAACTCTTTCTTTTGTGGGAACATTGGACATATATATTTTGTTGGACTGTGTTACCCTAAGGGGGCAGACTTAAGTGGAGACCTGGTCAGAGGGCCGAGTCACTATCTACCAGAAGAGTGAAAGCTGCAGGATCAGAATTTGATTATTAGCAGGTAAATATGCCCAATGGTCTGTGATGGGATATTAGATGGGGTGGGATCTGAGTTACTACAGAGAATTCTTTCCTGGGTGCTGGCTGGTGAGTCTTGCCCACGTGCTCAGGGTTTAACTGATTGCCATATTTGGGGTCGAGAAGGAATTTTCTCCAGGGCAGATTGGCAGAGGCCCTGGAGGTTTTTCGCCTTCCTCTGCAGCGTGGGGCACGGGTCACTTGCTGGAGGATTCTCTGCACCTTGAGGTCTTTAAACCATGATTTGAGGACTTCAATAACTCAGGCACAGGTTAGGGGTTTGTTACAGGTGTGGGTGGGTAAGATTCTGTGGCCTGCGTTGTGCAGGAGTTCAGACTAGATGATCATAATGGTCCCTTCTGACCTTAAAGTCTATGAGTCTATGAGTCTATGAAAATTACAGCTGGTATGGGATGCCAGAAATGGAGGAGAGCTGGGACCCAGTCACCTAACCATTAGGTGGCACCGCTGATAAGCCCTGTCCCATCACGAAGTGCAACTGGCTTTGTTCCCCGCAATAGACTTCCCTTCAGGAGCCTGTGATCAGTCTGAAAATGTAGTGACATGATACAACATCTCCAAAATAAAGTTGTATTTATTTATCAATAGGAATATAATCAACAGAGGAAAGATTAAAACAGGAAAAGGCTTATTTTACCTAAATCTTAGTCTTTCTTTGCCAGCTTAGATATTTCCCACTTCTCTCAGGCACCCACACTCCCCAGCAGTGGGGCAGGAAAGAAAATCTGCATCTCTTTCCTCTGTCTCAGTCCAACCATCAGTAAGTATTTGTCCCCCTGAGGTAACTGAAAATCTTTTTATGCATTTCAAGCTCTTTTGTCTGTCTGGGACCCCTGAATCTGGTCTGTCTGTTTTATGCATCTCACCAAGAGGGTTGGAAGTAGACTTCCAGCAGTGGATTTATTGTATTGTCTGTTATGCACCCGCAGTTGAGTTAGATCATTGTTTGCCTTCCTGGAAATGTGTAAAACCATCTGGGACTTAGTTAACTCATTGCTCGCATGTAGTAGACAGCATGATAATAATCACAGCTGGATAGCCCTCTGTCTTGGATGGTTTAGCCACAAATCCTGCATCTTGGCAGGGGATTAGCCTAGATGACCCTTGCAGTCCCCTTTAATTCTATGATTCTGTAGAGATGAAGATTAAAAACAATATTTTTATTTAAAAATTCAGATATCTCCTATATTCTTCAGGTACTATAAATATTAAAGCTTTTTTATGATAGCATTAATCAATGGTTTATAATTTTGTGGAGTTCCTGTATGTACTAGTGCATGAAGAGCAATTTATGAAACTGCTTACATAGCATTATTAGCAGCCAGTAGTCATTAAACAGCATATATATTAATATTCATATATTACTGAGCAGACTTCTGCAGGGTACATTATAAATTGCAGAACTCCCCAACAAATAGCTAAGCAAATGCAAGCATGTTGATTAAACTACTGATAGCAAAGGACCGAAATCTCCATGAATTGCAAATAAAACCTCAAGAAAAAGTATGTTTAAAGCTGTTAAGATGTAAACTGAGCTATAACACATGCATTAAGATAGAAGTGAGCTTGCAGAGCTTGGACTTACGTTAAACTTTTTTTGTTTTGTTCTAAATTCATAGTAAATGTACAGTGGGTGCCATTAAAATCTTGATATTTACTGCTGATGATAGTTAAACTTCCTGTGGTATTTGCGGTACTCTCCATTCCAAGCATAGGGGAACTGCAAATGCCTCACTAATGGTAAATCCCACAGTGTGATAAATGTTAAGATTTTCACAGTGCACTGTAATCATTATGGACCAGATTCTGGTATCCTTGTTTGACTTGATTAGCACTTTAATCTATGAGTAGTTTGATTCATTGACATCAATGGGACCACTTGTGATAGTATTTGGTATAAGAATATCGGAATCTGTCGCATAGAATCTAATTCTGTAATGAGTTGTCTGAAGTCACTTCCACTGTAGTCTGCTAGCTTTTTATTCATTTGGCATTTTTCTCCCACTTTTTAACTCTCCAATACAACAAAACCTGCGGTGTATATTCATTTAGTGTTATCAGAATGTTTTTCTACTGAAAACCAAATTTATTTTCTACTATAATAAAGACCTTGTCATTCTTAGTTTGATATCACTAAATTCAAAATTCACTTTATGTAACTTCATTGAGGACATATTTCAATTGCTTTTGAAGTCAATGAGGAGACTCCCAGGACTTAAATAAATGTTGGACTGCTTCCCAACTGCCCCCCAATTTAATTTTTTGTAAGCACAAAGCAGAAGCTAACTACTGGGATGTGGGTTGTAGGGTGGAGTTCCCAACATGAGGCTTATGCTGGTGAAATTCACTCTAGCAGAGCAGACATAGTGCACAACTTCTTATTAATTCCATATAGAAACCTGCACAAACACAGAGTTAATTGTAAGAATAAATTCACAAGATAGGAGATCCAGCCTTAAGGTTCTTGCAGCACCTCATGTCCTATCCCCTTGTGTGTATGCATTACAATAGGTTCTTTTATCACACAGCAGGTGGATGCAATCCAGCAAATACAATACATAAATGAAATACAGAATATACTAATGCAAAGTTATGGTTGACATTTGACACACACAAAAGTCAGCAAAGTCAAAGTTATAGTTCCCACAGAAACCGTATCTCATCCTCCTTACATAAACAAATTCCTTAATAGACATAAGCAGTGTCGCTCAGTTATAGTTTCTATGGGAACTGTAACTCTGAATAGAAATTTGCCATTTTTCTGTGTAGAACTCTCAGTATAAGAAATTGCCTTTATTAATAACTTCATTTTCTTGGACACCGAGAACACATCCATAAAAGTGGCACACGTACTCTGTAAAAGCATAGAGCCCTACAATAATGTTTCCCTGGTACCTGAACTGATAATTTAAGCTTTTGTAACTGGTAATCTAGGCTTCCCCACTCTATTTTAACAGAAGAGCTTCTGTTCTTAGTCTCCGGAGCCTGCCTTTGTCTGTAGCCCAATGGAGCTTTTGTTGATCCAAATGCCCGGAGGCTCCATTGTTAACAGCATGCAGGGCTGCATGGCAGGAAATGGACACAGATGGGACAGATACCTAATTGTTTAGAAACTTCTTCAATATAATATATCCTGAATTATAAGATGTTCTAAATGTGAACTATCTGTGGAACTGAAGGAGTTAGGAGTCTGAAAAATGCATAATACAAAGAAGTCTGAAAAAGACCCTGTGATGCTGAGTCAGCGAGGATTAAGCAACCAACAGGCTGAGTGACCCAAAATCAACCTTTAAGGATGTATAAGAAAAGTATTGAAATGGTGATCAGGGCCATTCCTTGTAGATAGTTAGCAAAGCCATGTTAAATAGACTAGAGTTCTTGAAAGGTAGGCTTGTATTGTTAGAGAATCAGAAGTAGATACTAAGGCTATATCTACACTGCAGAGTTTTGTCACCAAAAGTTATGCTGCTTTAATCAAAGGGCTTTAATCAAACCACTGTTGCATGTCCACACAATGCTCCTGGTATTGACAGAGTGCATCCACACTAGCAGTTCTTGCATCAGCACAGAGAGCAGTGCACTGTGGGTAGCTATCCCAAAGTGCAACTGGCCGCAGGATATGTTGGGAATAGGGTGAACAGATGTCTCGATTTTATAGGGACAGTCCTGATTTTTGGGTCTTTTTCTTATATAGGCTCCTATTACCCTCCGCCCCCTGTCCCGATTTTTCACACTTTGTCTGGTCACCCTAGTTGGGAAGGATTTACAATGTCTCATGGGGCAGGTACAGCATCATATGATGCAGGTTTCTCAGTTTCATCGTTCCTTGTCAGCCACTTTTCAACTGAAGTGTGTGTGTGTGTATGGGGGCGGGGGAGACAGACAGTGTGTGTGTTGGGGAAGTGTGTGAGAGAGTGTGGAGGGGAGTGTGTATGCGAGAGAAACAGTGTGTGTGTTGGGCAGGGCCGGCTCCAGGCACCAGGCAACCAAGCACATGCTTGGGGTGGCACCTGGTAAGGGGCTGCTAATCTTGGAGTGGCGGGGGGGCAGCGCAGCATGGCGCGGCATTCCGTGGGGGGGTGAGGGGGGCTCCGGCGGCGCGGCGCTCGGCGGGGGGGTGGGGGGGCTTGGCGGGGCAGCGCTTTTTTTTGCTGCTTGGGGCAACAAAAAAGTTAGAGCCGGCCCTGGTGTTGGGGGAGAGTGAGTGTATCCGCATGTTGGCTCTAAGTTCAGACAGCTGCGGGAAGCAACCAGCCCTGAGGCAGGGGGAGGAGGACACCCCCGACATCATCCTCCGCCTCTCTCCCTGGCTCTGCACAGCAATCTCTCTCTCACACATACACACACACACACACACACATTCACCCCTGCCTCCCTGCCTCTGTGCGGGAGGGAGCAGAAGCATTCCACGTTAATGATTTGCTCCTTGTTGCCAGAGCTCAGCAGCATACTCAGTTGTCAGAACTTCCTGGAGCTTTGAAAGGGGATGGGCGCATGCCTGCAGGGCAGATGAGTTCCAAAACGTGAGCAGAGCAGTTACAGCAGGCATTGTGGGATACTGGATATAACAAACGGCAGCATCTATACTGATGCTTTGCTGCTTTAGGTTTGCCACAGAAAGCTTTATGCTTCTCATCGAGGTGGTTTTATTTTATCGCCGAAATTGAAGAGTTTTGTTGCCAAAAGTGGCATTGCAGTGTGTACACCTCTACTGTTTTGTCTCCAAAAGCTGCCTTTTGTTAAAAAAAACTCTGTAGTGTAGACAAGGCCTAATTGTATTTGTCTTTATTTACCTATCTCTTGTTAGAAGTTTAATAATGTAATCTAATTAACTTGCAGATGTTAAACTTCTGTTCATGTCTATGATATTTCATTAATTTATTCTTTCAATTCAGAGATCAAAAGGGGATATTAACATGTAGATGACACTTGTGGTGTAATGTTAAGTTTCAGAGTCGCAGCCGTGTTAGTCTGTATCTGCAAAAAGAACAGGAGTACTTGTGGCACCTTAGAGACTAACAGCCCACTTCATTCTATGCATCCGATGAAGTAGGCTGTAGCCCACGAAAGCTTATGCTCAAATAAATTTGTTAGTCTCTAAGGTATTCCTGTTCTTTTTGTGGTGTAATGATATCATTTTCTTTATTTCTCTTTGACATTTGTAGTAAACTACCTATGAATTGTTTGAACGGTTAATTGCCTTATGCTAATGAATGCAACTAGTTATCAGTGTATGCCTAGAAAATCGAGATTTATTTCAAAGCCTGTTGGGTTGTGAGTTCAATCCTTGAGGGGGACACTTAGGGATCTGGGGCAAAATCAGTACTTGGTCCTGATAGTGAAATCAGGGGGCTGGACTCAATGACCTTTCAGGGTCCCTTCCAGTTCTATGAGATAGGTATATCTCCATATTATAACCTATTGAACTGTTTCTGGAAGGACTTTTACAAATCAGTAGCTTCACCATCTCTACAATGAAACTGACCTAAGAACTTTAATCATATCTGTATGTATAATCTTTCAACCACTGTAACTCTCTTTTTTCTAATAAATCTTAGATTTAGTTAATAAGAATTGGCTATGAGCATGTATTTGGGTGAGATCTGAAATATTCATAGAATATCAGGGTTGGAAGGGACCTAGCCCAACCCCCTGCTTAAAGCAGGACTAATCCCCAAATTGCTCCCTCAAGGATTGAACTCATAACTCTGAGTTTAGCAGGCCAATGCTCAAACCACTGAGCTATCTCTCTCTCTGTAAAACACCTCTTCCAGGTGAGGCTTGAACTCACAACCTCAGCATTGCTCAGTCAAGTACTGCCTTATAAGTACTGTGCGCTAATCAATTGCACCACATATTCATTGAACTGGTGGATAATGTGTCCGATCTCTTGGGATTGGTGGAAATTTATATATGGTGAATAATGACTTAAATAATCCTCACTATGTTGACTTGGCTGTCTGGGTAGGAGTCAAAGGCTGGTTAAAGGGAACTGTATTTTGGCTCCTTGCTAACCAGTAAGGTATTACAGAAGCTGTTTTGTTACTGGCTTTGTGAAACTAATTCTAAGAATAACCACCAGTTTTGGGGATTGTCTGCCCTATTCTTTGCTGTTTGCCCTGATTGAGCATTCTCAGTGTACCCACTCCAGCAACCACGGTCACAGACCTGAACATATTTTGCTTTTGAGGGGTGAGGGGAAACAGATTAACAATGTATAGAGAATAGCCATGGAAACATAGGGCCTGTAGACACTTCCACTTATGTCAGTATAACGTATGTCCCTCAGTGGTGTGAATAAGATCAGGGGTGTGAATAAGTTACACTCACCTAAGTGCCGATGTGGACAATGCTATGTTGTCAGAAGAGCTTCTCCTGCTGACATAGCTACTGCCTCTCACCGCGGTGGTTTTATTATGCCAAGAGGAGAGCTCTCTCCCATTGTCATAGAGCATCTTCAAAAGATGTAACAGAGGATCTGTTGCTTTTTACAGATTCAGACTAACATGGCTACCCCTCTGATACTTCAAAAGATGTGTTACAGTGGCACAGCTGCATTGTAGCGCTTCTAGTGTAGACTAGCACTAAGTGTAGGCTGTTTGTAAGGAAAAGGCTATAGTACACTTGCAAAAAAATCCCCCAAATATTAATATAATTAAAGGAAAACAAATATTTACTATTCAGAATATCAAGTGATAGTTAAGATTCTTGCTACAGGTTCTCAGTAGTCTTTTTTTTTTTTTCACAGTTGTATAGCAAAGTGAACTTTCTCATCTCCCACCCTTATATTTTTGCAATTTTATCTATTTAAATTGAGACAGGTTTATGGTGCCCATTTCAAAATTTTGTTTTTTCCCTTACTTTGGCTAATGTGGAAATTTCAACGTGGAACATAAAGTAGTTTTTTCAGTTATTGTTTAATGCTGTCATTTGTCCTAGAACCATTTATGACATTATTGCATTCATTAATGTGACTAAGGAAATAAAAAGCATCAATTATTTTTGTAGTTTAATTTTTCTGGTTTTTTTGTTTGTTTTGGGGAGTATTTAGTTCATTGTGAAACATGGTGGATTCAAGAGACAGAGATGTCGGTGTGAACCCTTTTTCGGGTTTTCCTGTGTGGATTTTCACTTTGAGTTTTGATTTTAATGTTGTCCAGGGTAGTTTAAACAAATTCAAAATGAAACTTAGCATGATTTCCAAACCATTAAGCAACCCATCTTCAACAAAAGGCTTGCACAATTTTCAGGACATCTAGCTTGAGTTTCAGACTTGGGTTAAAGATTTTGCACAACTCCAATGTACATTATTTTAATAAAAGAAAATGTATCATGTATTTTGATAACTAAGGGAACAACATAGAGCCACAGCCAATACCCCCACCATAGAATTAGCAACTTATTGTTGTTTTTTAATTGCAGCTAAATCATGGTTATATTCTCTTCCTAGTTTAATAATAGAAAGGATGTCCGTAGACATACAAAGAGGGTGAGATAATATTTCTTATTGGACTAACTTCTTCCAGTGAGAGAGACAAACTTTCAAGCTTATACTGAGCTCTTCTTCAGGTCTGGGAAACTTAATCAGAGTGTCGTAGCTAAATACAAGGTGGAACAGATTGTTTAGCATAAGTACTTCATATATATTTAAAAAAACATTCAAAGTGAAGTGACCCATTAATACCCCTGAAGTCATGGGAAGGAAAGGTGGGGTGTGAAGGAGAGGAAGCAGCTGGGGAGTGGGGTTGTTAGTGGGTTATAGAATCATAGACTATCAGGGTTGGAAGGGACCTCAGGAGGTCATCTAGTCCAATCCCCTGCTCAGAGCAGGACCAATCCTCAGACAGATTTTTGCCCCAGATCCATAAATGGTCCCCTCAAGGATTGAACTCACAACCTGGTTGTAATAAGCCATAAATCCAGTGTCTCTATTCAGTCAATGATTTTTAGTGTCTGGCAAAGTTATGGATTGATAGACATAAACAATTGGCACACATCTAGCTAGACTGTAAAATTACCATAAATGTATATGATAATACCAACTCATCCATGAAGAATGAACAGAGCAGCAAGAATAAAGGTGTATTTAAATTTCAATAGGCTAATCTGGGAATGGAATTGGTCTGGAAAAAATAAGATAGTAAGAAGTTTTGGAGCTTTGCTTCTGATAAGCAAACATAAGACTTATCCAGACTAGCAAAATTGTGCTGGAAATCTCATGAGAACAGGCTTTCTCGTGAGTTTTGTTTTACACTGGCTACCAGAAAAAAGGCAATTTGTTTATCGACACTTACTATATTAGCTGTCTGAGAGACTGATTCTATTTATAGGCATTTGGATGGCACTCATCACTGTAGTCTGAGTGTCTAGACATTGAATAGTAAATTACTGCATTATGTTAGACAGCATGGTGTGCTAAATATTGGCAAATGCTGACTTTTATGATGATTCTAGTCAGGCCAGAAATACAGAGATAAGTCATTTTCTGAATTTGGCACTTTTCCCTTTGCTTCCTGGTATGTGGAGCTGTCAAAAGATTAACCGATGGTGATTTTATATTTGAAACTACAAGTAATCTCTTCCTTGTTCATCTTTTTAGTGTTGTCTTTTTTCTTTGTTTTTAACCTTCTATTCACATCATTGTATTTGATGACCTCCCTTTGTCACTGCACTATGTTTTCCCTTTTTTCTAATGTATTTTATCTCTTGTTTCTCAGTTCATCCTAACTTCTGCCAAAGTTCCTTATAATCAAATAACTTGCCTTTCTCTTTCTGTAAATCCAAATAAATAAATAAATATATAATGTTGGTCTTGTAATTGTGTTAACCAGACTTCTAGAACAATGGGACATTGAAATTATCCATATACAATGGAATATATTTAAGTATGCATTCTTTTGTTAACACCAAAGAACATGGTAAATTGCACAGATGTATGACAGATGTTGTATTTCACTTCCAAATAACTAATTATTTGTTTAACATTGTAATGTGCTTGTCACTATATAACACAGAACAATAAAGTCAGACCTTGGTGCAAGGTGCTTACTTTCCGAAGGCAATTTCATGCCGAGGATGCTGATCTTCCACAACTGCTAACTGCTCCACCGACCATCTTCAGTGAAGGAAGCATCTCTAAGGTGCTTTATTCCCTCTACCAATCTTCCTGAAAGTACTCCCATTCAGTCTTTAGCAAAGAAGTTCCATTCCACTACCCCTCACATTGTATCTCCTCTGATGTGACTCCCATGTGTCCTTAGCTCTTGGACAAGTGCCCCATAACTTGTCTCTTAGCTGTCTGAGACAATTCCCTGCTATTCCATTTCCCTTTTTATCTCACAATGTATGCCACCCTATAGCCCCCTACCAGGGGTTGCTTTCACTCTCTTTTTGTCTCCTCACTGCTGGATCCAAATCCCTGACTGAATCCCTGCTGGATTCAGCTGCTGGGACCCTCTTGGACATGAAATCTGGCCTCAGTGATTTCTCAGCTACAATAAACCCTAACGAAACAAACAGCTAACTGTCCATAGGTGCTGGAACTAGTGGTGCTGGGGGTACTGCAACACCCCCTGTCTTGAAGTGGATTCCATTATATGCAGAGTTTACAGTTTGGTTCAATGGCTCTCAGCACCCCAACTATAAAAATGGTCCCAGCGCCCCGTAACGGTCATGTTCCCTGTGCTAGGAACACCCAAATTCATGATTCTAACAGTAAGGGAAATATGATTGCATATTTATTCAGCATCATTTATGTATCTATGATCTCAGCCATTTCTCTAACCTAGACCTGTTACAGACATTTGACTGGGAATACAAGGACCTCAGAGCCCCAGATGTATAGTTTGCCCCCTTTGGGACTCTGAGGCCTTGATAAAAACAAGCAAAATGTTGATAATCAAAATCTAAGGTACTTATTTTTTTCTTTGGCTTATTGCTTAGCTTACCCTAAAGAGTACAGTATGGATGTGAAGTGGAAACAATGCAACACAGACAGCACAGTAAAGTGACATGTGCAAGCCACAACTTCTATTTTAAACTATTACCTAATTGGGGTAATCGCCCCATGCTACCTGGCTGGTCTGATACAGTGCAAACCTCACCTGGAAAAGTAGCCCTAGTGTACTACAAACCTGAGGGTGAGGGCCCCCTCTCAATCCTGCCCAAGGACCCTGACTGGAAGCCGGAGTCATCCTGACCTGCTCCCCCGCTCCATACTTGAGGTAGGAGAGTTAAGCTGAACCAGACATTGGGGCACATCCCTTATCCAGGGAATGCCATGCTCAGCACCAATACCTAAGCACCCAGTGGGTTACAGGGATCTCGATCATATCCATTCTAGCCCCCTTTCCATTCTGGAACCTGCCAAAGTTACATAATTGTAACTTAAGCCCCCAAACGAGATCTCCTGTATACCAGATCGAAGATGAAATAACCTATACAGCATTTTGCCATATGGGAAAAAATTCTTCCAGACTCCCAAACTGGTGAGAAGCCTAGCCTCTGGTATCACCCATCACCAGAGATCCAGCACATAGATTAAGGGTGGGGCTGAAACAGGGAGTCCACAATGGCTATTTTGCATAATCAGTAAACAGCAGCAAGAGCCCTTTTTCTCCGGGCAAGAGCCAATCACCCAGCCCTAGCAGCACTACCGAATGGTAGCAGCTCCACACATACATTGAAGGGAAGGGGGAAACAGAGGGAGCATGCAGAGCACAGCCCCAACTGGTAGTTACATACTATGCAACATATTCTTCTCGTCATCTGGATTATCATCTCGAGACTCGCCAAATTTTGGAATGCACTTGGATCTCTATTCTGCAATGATCTCTATACAAACAAGCTTACTGTGAGACCAGGGCATTATTTTGTGTATAGTGGCATGTTGTGCAGATCTCAGAATATTTGGGAATCCTGACTGGAGGATTGGCAATGAGTTTAGCTTTTCTGGTAGAGGAATATTACATGATAGCAGGATTATTCACACCTTTAAAAAAAAAAAACTTACTAATGTTTCAAAAAAAGTGTAAATTGTCTATCCAATGATTACATATCACCAGAAGCTTCGCTTATGCTATCAAAGCATTGTCTTATGTGTGAAACCACTCAGGTTTGCTTCATAATTCTCTCTCCAGGACCATTTGTAGGATAATGCTTTAACACTATGGAACAGTAAGGTGCTGAAGTGGTCCATCATTCAGTTGTTAATCATGTATCCGGGCAGGACTATGTCAGAAAGCATAGCCAAGAAATTCAACATTTTAAAATGGCCATCTATGTTATTTTGAGCATATTGTTAGTCATGACAAAGTATTTTTTTATCATAATTAAATCAACTGAATAGAATGCATCCTGAAAATCAAAATTAGTCTTTTTGGTCTCACACAATTGCTTAGGTAGTTTACAGAAATGGCATACAGATTGACAGCAAATTGATACTCAGGCAAATCTGTTTTGCACAACTGCAGTCAAGAAAGTTGCCCTCCGGATGTGTGTTGAATGGAATGTTAGCTGATGTAGTCCCTAAAGAAATTAGTGAACTAAAGTTATTTGACAAAATGACTATCCAGACCATGCAAACTTTTTCAAATTGTTGTTTGTCTGAATTCTAAAATGAGCAATCCTCCCTCTAAATATCATGTAAAGATAATGTAGTATGTCTTCCACTCCCTCTGGAGGAAAATGTATCTCTTTGTCTATCAGTGTTGCTCTACATCCTAATTTAGTCATTCCTGAGAGAAATGTGCCTGAAAAAGATATAAGTTCTAGGGACTCTGTATTAAACAAAGTCATAACTCTGTAGCAAGTTTTTGAGCCTTTTCTGGGATGGTGTAGATTAGCTAAATGACCTTGTATTCACACCCTGTCAACAGTAGGTTGCACCTTACTATAAAGTTCCTGGACAAAGCTTCATTAAAATATAAATCATGATCACACTCTTGCAAATATGCCTAGTGACTATGAATACTGACATGCAGATCACAGAATGCAGATATATACAATTTTGTATGTTTTACCTATACAAACTTGAATATTATGTGTTACACTCCATTGTGCTAATCACAGCTAAGTTTACCAAATGGATCTGCTAAAAGGTGTAAACATATGCTTCTGGAGATAGATCTTACAGTGGAAATCCTATTCTATGTTTAAAGTAAAAGTATATCACTATTTTCATCACCTGTTGGGAACAAAGGAATCACCATATTGTCCTGTATTAATTCAGGTCTCCAACAGTATCCTATTCAAGATGCTTCAGAAGAAAATGAACACTCCAGTGAAATAACAAGATTGTGGTGTGATACTATTGCATTGGGAAAAGAGAGAAGGCAATGGTTTTCCATTCTGAATTAATTTGATAAAATTATACCTTAAAGGATGGAGGTTCATAACTCATGTTGATTAGGAATACAATCAGAAGTGCAGGTTCTATCTTGATAAATGGCTAATCCTGTTTTGAATCTTTCTAAACTGATGCCATACTATACTGCAGTTCCTGAGGTCAATATTGTGTTGTGTAAAGTTTTGATTATATAACCTATGCAGGCTTCTTTCTAGTGGCTGGTCAACATCAGAAGATAAGAGTGCTTCTGCTAACAGCTAAAGGAATTACTCCTTCACGTCAAGCAGTAGAGGCTTATCATGCTCAGGGACCTTGGATTCAAACCTCACTTACAGCAAGAATTAAAAGCATGAGTTACTGCTATTTAGCTAAAGGAGTAGCGTATTCAGCTGGTGGCAATAGTAGACTTTTATCTTGTGTAGACTAGTCACTAGAGGGGGACAAAGTGATGCACTATGTTAGTGTAGGTTATGGTTTCCACAGCAGAGAGGCACCTCATGGCACAATTCAGTGCAAATAAGAGATGTTTAGATTGGAAAATGTCACAACAGTATGGCACTGCAGCTTATTTTGAAATATAGTGTTGTCTGAGATGAGGAAGCCGACGTTAATGAAGTAGTATTTTAAAAAGAGTGATTATTGTAATCCTCACCCTGTTATACTTGGCAAGCTAATGAGGCTTGCAAATGTATAATTTGTGGCAGATAACTCATTAGCTTTGCCTTTGAATATCACTTCCTGCATTATGGGAAGGACAAGTTATAAAATATGTGGGATGAAATATCAGCCAATGAAAGCTTTTGCTTCTTGGCTTTGGAGCATTGGGAGAAAGACCGAGTGGGAGTTCTAAGGGGTGGATAACTGGTTGAGGGGCAACTCTCTATTTGAAAATGTTTGTGGGATTACCTACTTGAATTTTCATTACAAAAAGTTATTCTAAATCTCTAAAGGGGATTTGAAAGTCTTCCAGAGGAGAATCCCAGCTGTAATTTTATGTTCTGTAGAAATGTAATTGACTTGTATTACCCGATTAAACCAGAAGAACAGGCAAGTCTGTGTTTCTGTGAATTTGCAAAGTGGCTTTGGTTTGAGTACAGTTGCTGTGTAAAACAAAAGGATCGATTTTAAATGAAGAAACTGCTGTGGTAATTTATTTAACCTTCAGGGTGATTGAACTTCTCAGCCACCCTAAAATGATCAAGAAAGTTGAATGATTTTACATTTTATTTTTCCTTCTCTTCAAGCCTATGTGTGATGAGGATTCTTCAGTGAAGGATGTTTTTTGTAAAGTGGTTGTATCCCATAAGTGCTTCCTCACCCATAATTTTACAGTTATAATATTTTATACCATTCCATAACCCAAAATCAACTATAACTTTTTAGTAAGAGTTACTTTTACTTTGGAGTAAGAGAACAATTACATTACAAGAGCAAGTAAGGTCTCCAGAGGAAACCAGTATCTGCTCTGTAACAGACTATGTCTAAACATAAAATGGCAACCTGTTTCTGGAGATAAGAGTCCTTAAGAGATGTAAAGGTGCACTACACCGAGAAAGGCCTAAGTTATAAATACACACACAATCAAAGGGTAAAGAAGGGAAAATAGCTGAGAGAATTCGTTAAACATGTTGCCCTAGATTCACTAAAGTATTTAGACATCTAAGTCTGGATTTTGGTGCCTAAGTTCCAGTTTTAGGCAATGCTGCAATTCACAAAACTCCTGCTGAACACTGTAGATGCCTACACTCACTAGGTAGCAGATAAAATCCTTTCTCTCCCTCAGATGGAGGGGGGACTTGAACCAGAGATCTTCCACATACCAAGTGAGTAACCACTAAGCTAAAAGTTATGAAGGAGCTAGAGCACCTCCTTCTCCTCCATTTTCATCATGCAAAATGGCATGGACTCCTATCTCCAAACAGGGTTCCTGGCTGAGAATTACTAGCATCCTTTTCTATGATAGGGATGGGTCTTAGCACATAACCCTCTCATCAGCAACTCCCATTGGCTACCTTAGGTGGCCCCCTGCCTATCATGCTGTCATTTATGAATCACAGTCTGAGGTGCCTATCTCTTCCCATTCATTGTACAGGGAGCTTAGGCACCTAACTCAGTGTTTGTGAATCAGTGGTTTTCTAGGTGCCTGAAAATAAGGTGTTGTGAAGTTTAGCTTCAGTGACGGGGATTCCACAACCTCCCTTGGAAGCCTGTTCCAAAACTTAACTACTCTTATAGTTAGAAAACTTTTTGTCATATCTAACCAAAATCTCCCTTGCTTCAGACTTAGGCTATTACTTCTTGTCCTACCTTCAGTGGATGTGGAGAACAACTGATCACAATCTTCTTTGTAACAGCCCTTAACATAGTTGAAGACTACCCGGTCCCTCCTCACTCTTCTTTTCTGAAGACTAAACATGCTCAGTTTTTTAATCTTTCTTCTTAGGCCAGGTTTTTGAAACACTTATCATTTTCGTTACTCTCTTCTGGATTTTTTCCAATTTGTCCACATCTTTCTTAAAGCCTGGACCCAGAACTGGGCACAGTACTGCAGCTGAGGCCTCGCCAGTGCTGAGTAGGGTGGGACAATTACTTTCGATGTCTTCCATATGACTAGGATTTCCAGATGTCCTGATTTTATAGAGAGAGTCACAATATTGGGGGCTTTTTCTTATATAGGCCTCTATTACTCCCCACTTCCTGGCCCGATTTTTCACATTTGCTTACTTGTTCACTCTACATATGACACTTCTTTTAATATACACCAGAATGATATTAACCTTTTTGACAACTGCACTACATTGTTGATTCATAATCAGTTTGTGAACCACTATAACCCTAGACCTTTTTCAGCAGTATTATCACCGAGTCAGTTATTCACCACTTTATAGTGTCCATTGGATTTTTCCTTCCTAATTGTAGTACTTTGCACTTGCCTTTATTGATCTAATTTTATGACTGAGTCCATGAGTATTTTCAAGAACAAAGAGGCTGAGATTCCTTGACTCTAATGTAAATAGAGTGGCTAACTCCCCATACAGAGAAAGGGTTGTCTGGTGGTTAGGGTGCTAGCCTAGTACTCAGGGCACCTGGTTTGAGTCTCTCCACTTGCATAGACTTCTGTGTAACCTAAAGCAAATCACCTAGCCTCTTTTTGCTGCAGTTCACTATCTGTACAATGGGGATGATAATGATTCAATGGGGGTGTTAGGAAGATAAATATATTAAAAATTATGCAGTGCTCCTACTCTAGGATAATGAGGGCCATATAAGTAGCTTGGATAGTTGTTTGAAAATGTGTTTTTTGTATTTTCTTGGTCAGCTTCTGCAGCAGAATAATTAGTAATTAGAAAAGAAAATGAGTGAACTATTCAAATTCAGCTAAGAGAGAAACAATATGTATGACAGATTTGATTTTAGATATAAATTGCAGGAGTTGAGTTTAAGTGCTGTCCTGATTGACAAGAATAGTTCAGTTTATAAAGGTAGCTGAGCTATGGGGCTCTTTTCTGATTTTGTATTTTTAAAGTGCTTTGTCAATTTCAGACAGAATTTCTTAAGTCAAAACTCAGAGGGGTGTCTTTAATTAGAAAAGCACATTCTTCATTGTTTGCTACCTCATTTTCTGAAATGCACGCATGAAAAAAAAACCCGGACTCCAAACCATCCCCCACCAGGATGACGACAATGAAAACAATAAAATAAACCCAGCTCAGCAGCTGAAAATTGGAAGTCTGCTGACACACATGGCACTTAGCCACCTGTGTTTTGTAGTATGACTGAAGTTAACTGCTATGCGAATTTTGTCATGCAAATGCCATTTAGTCTACCAAAACTTGTACAGTTCATAGCAGGTAGCAGCTGGTGAGGGTAGTTAAAGCTCTCCAGTACCTGAGAATGTTAAAATTAACTGGACAATGCATAACTCTACTGATGTGGTTTTTTTCTAGACACTTATCACACACCCACATTCCTCAGTGAACAACATGATGCTGCTGAGTTTCATGTAAAGCACTTCCAGTCGGGTAAAATTTTACAAATGACACACATTAAAGCTTAATGTATCTTGGAAAAACTGATGCAGAATGAAATATTGTTCTTACTAGTGATAGGCAAACTACTGTATTTCAGGCAAAATAAGAACTATCTTAAACAGTCACTGGTCACAAAAAATGGTTCTTATATTCAAGAAAGTTTCATTCTGCCACTACATGTTAGGTGACCCACTGAACAATACAAATCCCTCCTCTACCCCACCATCACACACATCTGGAGTAGAGCATTTAATGGGAGCTGCTAAGCTGTCAGTTGCTCAGCAGATAATTTTGGGGAGCGGTTGGTTGTGGGATGGAGGCAATGTTGTGGCTGTATTTCATGAGCTTCTGGTCTGGAGGTGAGTAATGGCTTCCCTACAAAGACTTTTTCTGTGGCACAGCTTGATGGCACACATCCCTTCAGGAATCTCTTGCTTTCAAGAGGAGGGAAACTGGTAACTGTAGCATATTTCTTCCGATTCACCAGTTCCTGAAAATTGTTCCCTCCATCACAAGGAAGAAAGGAGGATGGGGGAAAAGATCTTGTCTCACTGCTGGCCATGTCTGTGGGAGATAGGTTAACCAGATAACAAGTGTGAAAGATGGGCGTTGGGGGTAGTAGGAACCTATATAAGAAAAAGCCCCAAATATTGGGACTGTCCCTATAAAATTGGAACATCTGGTCACCCTAGTGGGAGAAAGAGAAGAGGGAGATGCTAGAGAGAGTTAGTCATTCACCTACCTTCCCTGCATGGAAATCAGTGGGCATGCAGGAGTCTAGGTCTATTGGGGATTGTCATAGGTTTCACCCTCACTCTGGACTTTAGAGAACAGATATGGGGACCTGCATGTGAACCACTAAGCTCAATTACCTGCTTAGATCTGGTCTTGCTGCCACCACCCAAATGATTTATGAGTTATTTGGGAAACTCTGTCTTCCCCCCAAAAAACATTTCCCTCCCTGGGTAGCCTTGAGAGATGACTCCACCAATCCCCTGGTGAACACCAATCCAATCCTTGGATCTTAAAACAAGGAGAAATTAACCATTCCCCCTCCTTTCCCCCCACCAATTCCTGGTGAGTCCAGATCCAACCCCCTTGGATCTTAAAACAAGGGAAAAAATCAATCAGGTTCTTAAAAAGAAGGCTTTTAATTAAAGAAAAGAAAGGTAAAAGAAAATCCTCTGGGAGAAATTATCATACCAGCTACTGTCACAGACAACAGATTCCAAACACAGAGGATGTTCCCCTGGGCAAAAACTTAGTTACACAAAAAATACCCAATTTGATTATTCCCTAATGCCTAAGACAAGTTACAAAGACATAAATATAAACCTATTGATTTCCTTCACTAATACTCACTACTTGATAAGAGGCTGAATTCTGGAGCTTTCCCACTCCGGTCAAAAGTGGAACTGACCCAGACAAAAGGAACTTCCCTCCTTCCTTTTGAAACATTTTGTCCCCCCATTGGTTCCTCTGGTCAGGTGTCAGCTAGGCTAGGTGAACTTCTTAACCCTTTACAGGTAAAAGAGGTATTAACCCTTAACTCTCTGTTTATGACAGGGATGAATGAAGAGGTTCAGCTATGGAGTTTTTTTTATTGGGGGGGAATGGGGAAGAAGATTTTTGGGAAATGGGGAAGAGGACCTCTCCAAGTTAGGGTGAGTATTTATGGTTTGGGGTGGCTATATGAATAGAACCTGAATTCTGATAGTTTTGAGTGTCTCATATCACTATTTTTTAATTCAGTTGTTCTGTTGACACTTTTTCCAGGTCTTTAATTTTATTTCACTGTTAATGATAGAAACAAAGCAAGAATCATTTAAAAGGGAAACATTAGCAGTATTTTAGCTTGCGTCAAAAGTGAGCAGAAAAAACACTCAAAGGCAGATCCTCTGCTGGTATAAATTGCCACATCTCCACTGAAGCCAATGAATGTCACTTACTGCATTATGGGAAGGGCAAATTATACCAGCTGAGGATCTGTTCCTGAATGTGCAAACACTCCATAGCACTATAGGTTGTAAATCCTGGCTTATTCCATCTTTACCTTCAAAAATCAAATATGGTTCTGATATTACCCTGTTTCCCCGAAAATAAGACAGTGTCTTATATTAATTTTTGCTCCCAAAGATGCGCTAGGTCTTATTTTCAGGGGATGTCTTATTTTTCAGAAATGAAAAATGCCTTATTATCGGTGGATGCCTTATTATCGGGGAGGTCTTATTATCGGGGGGATGCCTTATATTACAACGAGAGGCAAAACTGTAAGTAGGCCTTATTTTCGGAGGATGTCTTATTTTCGGGGAAACAGGGTATCAATAAGTGATGCACTTGGAACACGATACGCATCAAAACGTGGAAGAAGTGAAAGCTGATATTGAGATCTTTTCTTTAAAACTTACAAGTTTTCAGTTTCAAGTGCTCATGTTTCTGATGGCAATAACATATGGGAATAAACAAAAAGAGTTCACATTCAGCCACGCGTGTGCAGGATAGAAAGAATTAAGGTTTAAAATTGCTTTTGAACCTTGTAATGAGAGATGTTGTTTGTTTGAAAGTAGCTGCAGTAGAGTAATAAAGAATCATTAAGTGGCTAATTAGTTAGCCAACTTTCAAACTAAACAGTAGTAAAAATAAATGATCCAGATCGATGAATACATTACTAATCTTATGTGTACAATTTTTAGAATACATTTTTAAGTAATAAATGGAAAAAAGTAACCAATTGGACATAAAAACAATAAGAAAAGTCCATTAAATTACAGCACTTACATTCCCTGTTTTCATACAAGATTAGAGTTTTCTTTGATGGGATGTAATGCTATGCTTCATTATCTGTGTTAGAATTTCCATAAATTTCCATTTCTGTTACAAAACAAGATAATGCAAGTGATTGTTTAGAGAGGTGTCAGTATTGTTTACTCATCCTTGTCTCTATCCTTCTTTCAGTCAAGAGACAGAATTAAAATGCCAATTGAAAATTAGCATTTCATTTTTTTTACTCCATGCTTTCAGTACAGCGTGATATAGTATAATATTTCTTACAAAATCCAAATAGATTTGGTAAAATGTCTTCATTTTACGTTTTTCACACTTGAAAAAGGAACAATAAATGAAATGAAATTCACTTAAGTCTCTTCAAAATCTTTGTCACAGAAGGATTATGAGACATAAAAAACTAAATTACAGATGTATTCCATATACAGTACAATTAAGATACTAGTATAGTACCTAGTGGAATTAAGGCACCATGACCAGATCATTTGGTCCTTTTCCATTTATTTTAGTGGGAATAGGCACCTAAATACCTTTAAAAATCGGGACCCTTATTATTATTTATTTCTACTATAGAGTCTAGGTCTCCTGGTCATTTGTGCTAGGCCCAATAAAGACAGTCCCTGCCCGAAAGAACTTATAGTCTGTCCATATGATGGGACAACAACAACAAGTAGATAAAACAAATAGGGGAAGGACAAGAATGAAACAATCTCACTAGCTTAATAAGCACTAGTGTAAGCGCCTTCACTGCCGAGCCATTGTCATACCAGACAGTCTGAGAGACTCATCTAAAGGCTAGGAATGAAATTTTGTCCCTATTAAAGTCAATTGGAGTTTTGCCACTGGTATACATAGAGCAAGGATTTCACCCCTACATTTTTACTTAGTCCTTACTCAGTCACAATCCCATTGATGTTGGGGCCATCAGAGTTCAATAGGGGCTCTTTTTACCTCTTTCTTTATTACCCCTTTCTTCTTCAGGGAAGATTTGCTCATTAGCAGCCTCTGGACTCTCAGCAGCCACAGTGAAGCTTCCTGAAGAATGTATTATGAAGGTTCCTCCCATTCCTAAAATACAGAACCTTGGTAGAATGTCCAGAGTAGGTTGAATATGACCTTTGAAAGGGACTTGATGCTTCAATGCAATGTGTGGCCTGTATGCTACATGAAAGGAAGCTGGCCAAGTTCCCACCCTTGAAGGTTTTTCTTGCAATTTCCTACTTTCCCATGCCTGAGCATAGTGAAATTAAGTTGATGTGAGTTATATATGCACTCTGTTTAGCAGAAGCATTGGTTCATTTTTAAAAGTCCAAGTTAACTCCTAGTACAAATGAAAGTTAAGGGAACAGAAGTATGTA
This sequence comes from Chrysemys picta bellii, assembly GCF_011386835.1. NCBI lineage: Eukaryota > Metazoa > Chordata > Testudines > Emydidae > Chrysemys > Chrysemys picta. The sequence continues at coordinate 271,435,338 of NC_088791.1, read as the reverse complement.
TGGCATGTGATACAAGATGCATACACAAAACAGATGACACTTAGTGCCCCTTTTCAAGGGTTTTGGATAGTCCCACACTTGAGCAGAGGACTGTCAAGTGGGACACAACCTAAGACTAAACCATGGACCTTTCATCGTCTCTACACATACAATTTCAGTTTAATGAACAGGTGAGAATTTTTTCACATTTAGTTTCAGTCAACTTCAGAATTATACTACTAAGATTGATTACATTAATTCATATAGCTGAAGTCTGAGATTTCAGACTCCTGTATCCCAGCTCTTTGACAAAGCAGCTCTTTCAAACAGCCTTAGTTTGTCTATCAGTCAGATTTCAGATAGTTTTTTTCCCCAAATGTATCAAGATTAAACATATAACTCATAAAATACGATATGCATTTATCCATATTGTACAGCAGGGATCGGCAACCTTTGTCACGCGGCTTGCCAGGGTAAGCCCCCTGATGAGCCGGGCCAGTTTGTTTACCTGCCGCGTCTGCAGGTTCGGCTGATTGCGGCTCCCACTGGCTGTGGTTCACCATCCCAGGCCAATGGGGGCTGCAGGAAGCCCCGCCGCCCCCATTGTCCTGGAGTGGTGAACCACGGCCAGTGGGAGCCACAATCGGCCGAACCTGCAGATGTGGCAGGTAAACAAACCAGCCTGACCCACCAGGGGGCTTACCCTGGCAAGTCACGTGCCAAAGGTTGCTGATCCCTGCTGTACAGGCCCAGGCTGGTTTGTTTACCTGCCGCATCCGCAAGTTCAGCCGATTGTGGCTCCCACTGGCCTTGGTTCACCACTCCAGGACAATGGGGCCGGTGGGTAGCCGCGGCCAGCACATCCCTTGGCCCGCGCCACTTCCTGCAGACCCCTTTGGCCTGGGACAGCGAACCACAGCCAGTGGGAGCCGCGATCAGCCAAACCTGCAGACGCAGCAGGTAAACAAACACCAGACAGTGGCTAGGAGATGGGCATGGAAGCCATTAGACTTTGTTTCCTATTTTGACAACTTTTCTATTAATCCTGGAATGGGAATGAACTGAACATTGCCCAGGTGAGGCTGCACTTGACAGACTGCCGAAGACCCCAGAATGACAAAAAGGGGGCACTAGACTGGGAAAATCCCTGCAACGCCACACCAGGAAAGAAGACCTATGGAGGGGAAAGACTTGATAACCAAGGGAAAGGAAAAGAAAGTAGAGAAGGAAAGCACCAAAAAAAAAAAAAAAAAAAAGTGGGGGGTGGGGAGGGGATAAAATGGTTTTTATTCAGTGAAAATAAGTGAAAATTTTCAAATGAAAAGAGAAAAAAATGTTTTGTTCACAGTTGTTTATAGAAAATAGTTTGCATTTCTGACCAGCTCTACTAATCACTGTTGAAAATCTTGGTGCAGGATGTAATGTATAGATGTATGTTTTAGGTGTTGGGACATGTGAAAAAATGCCTGCTTGTCTGGCAAGGAAAGAGAACTGACATTGAAGCAGCAAATAAATACTCTTCAGTTTAAGAGTCCGTCTGTGAACTTGTGCGTTCTGGGTAGTAGGAAAGAGCCGCTCAACACTTGGCCAAATCATATAGTAAATCTGCGACAGAGCCAGGAACAGACCCCAGATCTAAGTCCTAGTCCAGTTCCTTAACCATTAGATATCCTTCCTTTTTATTACAAGTATCACTGGTGATCATAATTACCAACAATTTAAATTTTTTTCCAGAGATACATCTCTCCAGAAGCTGGGTACCTGAAGACTTTGTGGGTTCCAGCTACAGGAGAGTTGTGTGTGTGTTCTAGTGAATTTTAAGTTGTTTTCAAGTGACTATCTTAATTAGCAAGGTTTCTAAATGCTTGGGGTTTGAATGAGCTTCCAGTTTTGTTGCTCACCCAAACCCATAGAGCACCCCAGATCCCATGATCCTTTTTTCCCTAACTGGCCTCTTTATGTTCAGTGGGGATAATGGGGAAGTCCAGTGGTTTCCTAGCATCCATCCCCTGGTGTTTTCAGGGGAAGACATCAGTCTTATTCCCCTCTCTCCCCCCCCCAAACATCCTTTTTAAAATCTTCAAGAGGCATATCTACTTCTCTATCTTTCTGGAAACTTCAGAGAGTGTGGAACAGATGGAAGGGCCTTTTCCCTTCTTTTCATCCACCGGGAGGGTATTACAAGTCTATTTGTGTCTGTGTGGGTGAAGGGCTTCTTCATCTCTTTCTCCATCTCTTTTCCCTGTTTCATCTTTCCTGGATCATTCATGTTTTCTAGGATCCAGAAGGATTACAGGGAAATAGATAGATAATGTAGGTGAAGTAATATCTTTTATTAGACCAACTTCTCTTGGTGAGAGAGACAAGTTTTCAAGCTACACAAAATTTTTCTTCGGATCTGGGTAGGGAAATTTATGTCAGAAGAAATGAGAATGTTTGGGAAAGAAGATTTTAAAAAAGCAAGGTTATAAGGGAAAATGGACTGGGGGAAGACAGCAAGATAATAGAAGTGAAAGTGAGGAAGGAAGTACCATGAACAGCCAAAAGCCTAATACTCTATTGGTCAGACATTCACATAAACATTATTATAGGTGGGGCTGCTGGCATATTGTGTCATTTCCTAACTTTTGAGTGTTTGGCAACCTTAATAATACTGCTTTAGAGTATGTGTCTGTGTGTAATTAAATAAATGTTATCAAACAGGCTAAACATTAACAAAGCTCCAGCATATCTGCATGATATGGTTTTGTTGGGAAGTTAATCCACAGCGCTCTAGTTATCCCACGATGCTCTCTTATTCCTAGATATTAATGGTTTCCGCATTTGGAGTCATTTTGAGCTAGCATCTTCACTTCAATGTACTTTTTGTAAACTCTCTGTGTATTCTATTTTATTCTACATTTTTGGAAACTGTCTTCTTTTGTGTCAGGTTTGGAAATGAAATGTACTCCAAAAGAGTCCCATTTTCATATGTCTGGGAAGCAAGGATGGTATCATTATGAGTTCACTTCTGTGCATTTTGTTAGCTTAGAGAAGACTGCCTATATTTGATGCCATCAAAAAGAAAGTTTTACCATGCCTATGATAACTTTTTTTTCTGCATATTTTCCACTTGAATAAGCAGTTTGTTTTAGATTGTAATCAACTAGAATCATCCTTTTCTTACTAGTAGCCTTAAGGGATGTACATTTGGACCTTTGCAGTTAGGATTTATCATAAGCCTCCCTATTTGTAAGCTTTATTTTCATGAGAAATAAATGGCTTGTGATGGACATGCCCTCATTTTGTTTATAAATTTGAGCTTGGAATTAATATAAGAAAGATAAAAAATTGAATGGCTTGGCTTTTTGCCATTAATGCTGCATTATGTGCAAGTGCAATTGCTTACTGCCAAGAGCAAAGAGATGGGAACAGAGAATGCAGTTATCAGCTTCAGCCAGAAATAGGCAAGAGGTTTTCCACCAAAAATCATTCCCTTGTGAGTGAGAAAATTATGAAAAAAAGTTCTGAAATGAAAAGCTTCACACACACTTTGCATTTGCAATGTTTGGTCTTTAACAAGAGCAATAAAATGGCTATTACATATTATTTTTACTCTTTTGTTTATTGTTGTCACTACCCAAATCTTTTCAATGCATATAAGTACTGTTCAGATTAACTAAAGCATAACTATGAACCTGATCATCGCCTCAGCTTCTCCGGAGAGTCAGAGAATGCAGAGATGAGCAATTGCCTATCACCACTCACTGTAAAAGGGTCCTGAAAAGAGTCACTTTCCCTTCAATCCCAAATATATTTCTGAGGTGAGACAATAGCATGTCATGGCAGACAGCAGTATTACTTCCTGGATCTATCTACAGCAAGATGAGTATGGTTGACCTCCTCCTATCTATGAATGAGAAGAAGTGGGCTGTAGTCCATGAAAGCTTATGCTCTAATAAATTTGTTAGTCTCTAAGGTGCCACAAGTACTGTTCTTTTTGCGGATACAGACTAACACGGCTGCTACTCTGAAACCTATGAATGAGAAGCAGTCATCCATGAGATGTAGTAGTGTTTTTTCTTTACTGTGTGACCAACCTGACTAGGAGGGGTCCAGGATATTGGCAATAGATATGCATGAGGGCACTTCTTCACTAGTTTCTTGATGTATTTTTCTCCATAAAGGGAGATTTGACAGTGTTTATAATGTCTGTATCTGGAAATGGTTTCTTGAGACCATGGCATTATTTGAGTTGGTTGGTAAGTTTCTTTCCTCAAGACTGGTCTTGATAATCTCCAACAGGCGTCCCAGGTGTTCCTGGGAATCTTTGATCAGTAACAATGGACATAGGTCTGAATAAAAATTGGCAACTTTTATTTCTTTCAGTATTTTTAGAGTGCTTTGCTCTGTGAATATACCAAATTTTGTGAGAAGCTTTGAATTTGTCATTGGCTGGGTGTTTGGTAGCTGCTGTCCTCCTGCTGGTAAATAGCAGGTGACCAGTTCACCACATTATGTGGCGCTGGCTTCTAGGGTGAGCTGCAGGTTGACAAGGTGACTTATGATCCAGTCTGGTTCTTACTGACAAGATTTAGTTGTTGCAAAGAGAAAAGTAGAAAAATATCTTAGCTTCTGCCCTAGCTTCCTCCCTGGATTTTAATCTGCACTCACCTGTATTGTCCACCAACAGCTCTCTGGTTCCAACTTTCCTGCTTCCCATGATACAAATCATCAGATAGCCATGGTGGCTAGTGGGAATATATTGTAATGGTAAGGTAGCCAAGACAGAGGCCAGCATGTGGTCAAAATGCCTTGCCAAAATTTATAATCCTTAATTCATGCTCAGGACAAGATTTTCACTGAGGATATTCTGGATTTTGGCTGGGACCAAGAGCATTCTATGGTAAAACATTATGACTGTGCCTTATATCTGTTTGTGTATTTAGGTTCTGATCTTCTTTTAGAAGAGGTACTATAGAGGTTTGCCTTAGATGTGTGCTTCTTAGTGTCCTATGTCCTCTTGTAGGCCAAGGATGCTGTCTAAGATGTGACTGGCTATGCATGCTTGTCTGCTGGATATCTATATGAGACCCTCATGGATTTGGGGGCTTTGTGTCAGTGGCTTTATCTGTCTGGATATTGTGGTCTCTCCAGAAAGCAAGCTTTGAGGAGCCCACTGCCCTGATGGCCATTATCTTTATATTTCTAAATTGTGAAGAAATCTGCTTGGCTGTGTTTTGTGGCTTTGCTCTGTTTTTTTGTTTTGTTTTCAACATCATCCTTGATTTTTGTCAGTAGAAATACACATAGTCCCGAGAACAGTGTTGTTAGCTAACCAGAGCTGCTCCAAAGGCTGCTTAGGGACCTCAAGTGCCACAGTATAATGGGATACAGGCAGATGAGTGGGATGGGGGAATACCATGTCACTGGTTAGAACAGCAATGTTTTATTCAGGAAAAACTACTCTAGCTCTAAAGTTTAATGGCAATCGGCGGAGAGGAGCTACTGTTTTCAGGGTACCACACTGGACCTCACATTGACTAATGTGATCTATTTCCCTGTGAGTGTGCCATTTCTCTTTGCTTAAGGAAATAGAATATTTTTTCACTCAGTTAGGTTTGATCCAATCAAGTGACAGTTGAAAATCAAGGAATTTAATAATGATGGATGTTTAAGAGAAACCTGATGAAATTTTCTAATACTACAGCACTGCAAGAAATCAGACTAGCACAAATCCTTAAATATTTGAGACTGCAAATCTATTCAGGTACAGATAAATTGTTTTCCTTTTTATTTTGTGAGACAATGCTTCTTCCAGGTGAATTTTATCATATAAAGCTTGCATATGTATTCTCAGCATTCTTAAGATTCTTGCTTAAAAAAACCACCCTTCTCCTTATAGTATCCTGCATGAATGGCATTTCTTGGAAAAATACTCACTACTTTTGAAAACACTAGGTTCTTGATGATCAATCAATGGCAGTAGGTACTTAATAATCAATACATAATAATTAACACATCTGTACTTTATATTTTAATTAAAGCTGATAACCTTAAGGGACAATAAAGCAATATAAAAATAAATTTTTCTTCAAAAGTTGTCATGACTGCATAATCCTTTAAAATCCCCTCCTACAAGGGGAACTCATTTCACTGCAGTCAGTATAAAGCAAGCAACATAATAAAGATATCCTATTAAAATAAATTGTTTCTGAAATAAGCTCAGTTTGATTGTAATAAAAATCTTTGTAATCAGCAGCACATGTTGCTTTAATCTGATGAAGAAACAATGAAGCTTAAAATCAAGATATTTTAATATGCAATTCAAATTTGATATCCTCTTATTAAAACCAAACAATAATACCAGATGTCTAATATTTTTTGTACCATCAAATGGATTGTTTCGTAGATAAACACAAATAATATTATCTGTATTAGTTTTTAAACTTGCCTTCCTCTGGGATGTCTTCAGAAAAAAATATCCTAGGCGACACAAACCCTGGAGGATTCCAGATCTTGGCTCTGTTGGAGACGGGATAATTCAGAGGAAAATTTGTCCTGTGGCAGAAGCCAATTTAGAGAACAAAACAAACATCCCTAAGGCCAAAAATTAGAAAGCTAGCCATGAGGCTGAAGGAAAGTTCACATATAATAAATTAGGTTGGTCCTTCTCTTGCATCCTGCAGTGGTCTAAGCTTTCTAGATTTCCTATATACCTGTCACTTCCCCCCTATACATTATTTTCTCCTCACCTGGGGTGCAGGTGAAAGGGAGACAATCTCTCCTTAAACTAGAAAAACTAATCTGTGAGATCACAAAGGGAGCAGGGGTGGATTTGGTAGCCTATCCACTGATAGACTTAACTCTGATTGTGCTTTATATCTATCTATCTTATAATGTTACAGGGTGGAGCAGGGGATATCTCTGTTTCTTTTCTTTCTTTCTTTCTGTTGTTCATCACCTGTTTGTTATTTTTCTTTAAGGTAACAGGTCTGTTCCTGAGCTCAGTCATTTAATCCAACAACACTCCTTTACCTCCCTGACAACTATAGAGGGAAATGATTGGTCTGATTTCATGAACATCCATGTTAGAAAAGTGTCCTGCTGTGACATCTTCCTGTTTGACTGATGTTTATTCTTCCATGGAAGAACTTGCCCCTTCGTTAGGCACCAAAGGAACTCCTTAAGCATAATTGTGCAATCAAACAATCTGCATTTTAATAAGGTTAAATGTAAATATATACATCTAGGAAAAAAGAATGTAGGCCACTTAAAGGATAGGGGACTCTATACTGGGAAGCAGTGACTCTGAAAATGATTTGGGGATCGTGGTGGATAATCAGTTGAACATGAGTTCCCAGTGTGCTGCTGTGGCCAAAAGGGCTAATGAAATCCTTGGATGCATAAACAGGGGAATTTTGAGTAGGAATAGAGAGGGTTTTTTAATCTATATATTCAGCACTGGATGTGATCGATGCTGGAATGCTGTGTCCAGTTCTGGGTGTCTACAACTCAAGAAGCATGTTGATAGATTGAGGAGGGGTCAGAGAAAAGCCATGAGAATGGTTAAAGGATTAGAAAATCTGCTTTATAGTGATAGATTCAAGGAGTGAAATCTATTTATTTCATCAAAGAGAAGGTGAAGGGGTGATTTGATCAGTCTTTTAATTACCTGTATGGGGACAATAAATGTGCTAATAGAATGCTTTTCATCCTAGCAGGCAAACGTACATTTAATGGCTGGAAGTTGAAGTGAAACCAATTCAGAATAGAATGATGTGTAGACTTTTAACAGTGAGGGTTATTAACCACTGGCACAACTTACCAAGGGTTATGGTAGATTCTCCATCTCTTGAATTGATTGGATGTTTTGGTAAATCAGAAGCTCCTGTTCAGGGAAGTTCTATGGCCTGTGCTATGCAGGAGGTCATACTAGGCTCATCACAATGGTCCCTTCTAGCCTTAAAATCTGCTAATTAAATAGTCTTGACTCTGTTCCAGTCTTACTCTAGACACAAGTATCCTGGCCAACAGAATATGCTATGCCTTATAAAGGGGTGTAGTAAATTTCTTTCTCCTTGCCTCAATGAAACCAAAGATGGAAAGAGGCATTGTGCCTCTCTCTTTCCTTTGGATGGGTTATGTCTGTTCTGCTGATTACTACACAAGACAGCTCATCATTTAAATAATGTTAAGCTATTTAAGCTATTACTTGCAGGCCTTTTCCTAAGATTTTCAATGAGGTGTTTAACCAACGTGTTACCTATCTTGTTAAAAATTAATATTTATCTCTTGCTCTTTGTTTAATTAATATTTATCTCTTGCCATTTACCGCTGTTGTTGAAATAATGGAGAGACTGGATCCATGATCAGATTACTTTCCCTCGATAACCATGAAACTTTCCTATAAGATTGCAGGAGGAGCTAGCACGATAAAGTTTCTCTTCACACTACTGTATCTGGGTCATGCTATCTTCTTTGGGAAGGTACTTTAGTGAAGTCCACATCTGCCTAGACACTACAATGGATACATTAGAAACATCTAGCTAGATGAACAGAGAGTTCCCCTCCACTCCCTACCTTTCTAGACTTCTAATTTCATGTCAATTTCTAACTGACATTATTCTACATATAATAAGAACATAAGAATGGCCATACTGGGTCAGACCAAAAGTCCATCTAGCCCAATATCCTGTCTTCTGACAGTGGCCTATGTCAGATTCCCCAGAGAAAATGAAAAGAATGGGTAATTGTCAAGTGAGCCATTCCCTGTCACCCATTCCCAGCTTCTCGCAAACAGAGGCTAGGGACACCATCCCTGCCCATCCTGGCTAATAGCCATCGATGGAACTATCCTTCATGAATGTATCTAGTTCTTTTTTGAACCCTGTTATAGTCTTGGCCATCACAACATCCTCTGGCAAAGAGTTACACAGGTTGACTGTGCAGAAATGCTTCATTTTGTTTGTTTTAAACCTGCTGCCTATTAATTTCATTTGGTGACCCCTAGTTCTTGTGTTATGAGAAGGAGTAAATAACACTTCCTTATTTACTTTCTCCATACCAGTCATGATTTTATAGACCTCAATCATATCCCCCCTTAGTCCTCTCTTTTCCAAGCTGAAAAGTCCAGGCTTATTAGTCTCTCCTCATACGGAAGCTGTAACGTACACCTAATCATTTTTGTTGCCCTTTTCTGAACCTTTTCCAATTCCAAAATATCCTTTTTTTTTTGAGATGGGGTGACCACATTTGCACACAGTATTCAAGATGTGATTTATATAGAGGCAATATGATATTTTCTGTCTTATTATCTATCCCTTTGTTAATGATGCCCAACGTTCTGTTAGCTTTTTTGATTGCTGCTGCACATTGAGTGGATGTTTTCAGAGAACTATCTGCAATGACTCCAGGATCTTTCTTGAGTGGTAACATCTAATTTAGACCCCATCATTTTATATGTATTGTTGGGATTATGTTTTCCAATGTGCATTACTTTGAATTTATCAACATTGAAATTCATCTGCCATTTTGTTGCCCAGTCACCTCGTTATGAGAGATCCTTTTGTAGTTCTTCACAGCCTGCCTGGGACTTAACTATCTTGAGTAGTTTTGTGTCACCTGCAAATTGTGACACCTCACTGTTTAGCCCTTTTTCCAGATCATTTATGAATATGTTGAATAGGACAGGTCCTCTGAGGGATACTACTATTTACCTCTCTCCATTCTGAAAACTGACCATTTATTCCTACCCTTTGTTTCCTATCTTTTAACCAGTTACCAATCCATGAGAGGACCTTCCCTCTTATCCCATGACAGCTTATTTTGCTTAAAGGCCTTTGGTGAGGGACCTTGTCAAAGGCTTTCTGAAAATCTAAGTATGCTATATTCACTGGATCCCCCTTGTCCACATGCTTGTTGGCCCCCTCAAAGAATTCTAGTAGATTGGTGAGGCACGATTTCCCTTTACAAAAACCATGTTGACTCTTCCCCAACAAATTATGTTCATCTATGTGCCTGACAATTTTGTTCTTAACTATAGTTTCACGCAGTTTGTCCAGTACCAAAGTCAGGCTTACTGGCCTGTGATTGCCAGGATCGCCTCTGGAGCCTTTTTAAAAAATTGGTGTCACATTAGCTATCCTCCAGTGATTTGGTACAGAAGCTGATTTAAATGATAGGTTACAGACTACAGTTATAACAAATATAATATAACAAATACCTTCCAGAGCACATGGGGAAATGTACAGACTGCTACACTCCTTCATGTGGTACACTGCTGAATACTCCTATTGCAGCAGGCTGGTGGAAAGTGAGAGGTGAAACCATAGCTCTGCCACCCCTCTATCATGATTGGAGTGCTGTACACAAGAGAGGGGAGGGAGCAGTCCCAGTGCACCCTTAGGCACAGGGACTGGAATTCTTCCAGACCTTTTTTATGCTCCTTATCTCTCCCCTCCCACTGGATTCCTACATAAGGATCAGGAAGAATCTGGTGCAAAGGGAGCAGGAGCAGGCCCATGGTCATCATGTAGCTGAAGAGGATGGCCCTACTTAATTTTGAATATTGTAGATATTGCAGATCCTACACTATTAGGCTTCCACCACAATTTTGATTTTAATTAGCTTACTTTGCATACTCCACAATTTTGCATACGTTTTGAGGTTTGCAACACACATTTTTTTCCAATTAGTACATTTATCCAAGCTGATCGCATCTGGGGATCGGGCTGTCAACCATGCACATTAATGCTATAAAATAGTTGCAGCAAAATGTCTGGTTATCAAAAAAATTAGCAGGCATAACATAATACTTGAGTGTTTATATTGTTCCAGCAATTTTTTCTTAAACAAATAGGCCTTTTCTGGCTTTTCCAAATTACCATGATTAATAAAGGTCCATTATTACTTTTCCATGATTTTTCCATGTCTTGTCCTCAGTTATTTGACAAGATCCTGCAGTTCAAGTAGGGCCTTACTGAAGAGTCCTTTAGAAACATTTGTAAAGGTCCCTTTATTGTTAATTCATAAGGCAAAACCACCAAGGTAAACATCTGGATATCAGAAACATGAAAGGAACAGACGGAAGTTCAAGTGATTTAATGACTATAGCATTCAAATCCTGTGCCGAGCACATGAGAAATAGATTCATGTCAGGCTAATTGTACCCCATCATTATATAAAACACTGATGAAAATTGGATCAGAAAGGAGTAAGATGATGTAAATGAGTAGACACAGAGGTGATGAAATGATTAATGCTAGATCTAAACAGTACAGGTGTCTGATACTTCAGAAATGCCCAGGAAATAAATAGAACATCGATTCTTCCTGACAGGAAGAGGAAAAGTGTGTGGTTGATTCCCTTCTCTACAAATGAAGTGTTGAGTGAACTGTTCCCTTGATTTATTACCATGGTATCTGCTAGTGCTCCTATCACAAAGTGTCTGTCAGTATTTTCAGTATGAACTGTTATTTTCAGGTAGTTCTAGCCAGCCAGCCCATGAATAGTAGAATTTAAAAATACTAGTCACTTTGGCTAGGTGGGTGGACAACAGCAATTTCTAACGCTACTACTATCTCATTTTTTGTAGGCTAAATGAACAACTCAAAACCCGTGAACTTTGCACATAGTTTCTCTTTGTATTAGGTTTGTATTAGGTCTGGTCTTAATTTAGGCCCTGATCCCATGAAGACTTATGCATGTGAGTGTCTTTTTAGTCATTTGCAATGTTGGTGTAGCTGTGTTGGTTCCAGAATCTGAGAAAGACAATGTGATTGCGGTAATAGCTTTTATTGGGCCATCTTCTGTTGGTGAAAGACACAAGCTTTCAAACTCCATAGAGCTCTTCAGGTCTCTGACAAATGTTCAAAAAATATTAAACAACATAGATTTGAGAACTATTGATAGGGATATTTGGGAAATAAAAAATGCAACACTTTTTAATGCCAGTGAAATGTTTGAATGGGAGAGCTCTTTGGCAGGATAGTAAAGAAGAGTTTTATTTTTACTTTAAAAAAAGGGGGGGGGGGAGGCTAACCCTCCTAAATAAGGGTTTGCGTGTAACAAAGAATACATGATACACAGTGGCCTTACCATTACAAATGGATACCCTTTAATTGTAAACTGATTTTTTCCTTTTTGCCAATACAGTATTCTGTTTTCTACGTTTCCTCAGAAAAAGGTAATGAGATGACAAACACCTACAACAAGGTGATGCCTTTCTCACCCTGTCCTGTATGTTTGTAATGTCATCAGCTCTTATAGAAGACACAAGGAAACCTGAACTGTTGCCCTGGCAAGTAAGCAAAAGAGAACTTATTTCCATATACTTTATCAGATGTATGTGTCTACCATTGTTAAATTGGTGTATGTATTCTGTAAATGTAGGCTCTTCTAGACATCTTTAATTGGAAAGAAATTCAGTTTGCTTTAATACAGAGTTCTCAGTCAAAGTACAATGGATAATTTCTATTTTTTTCTGACACCTCTCATTGGTGGAAAATACAGAATTTTTGGGGGGCCTGTTGATACTCAACAGCCACTCTATAGTAAAATGTATTGAATGTTCAGGTTACAACATGGTTGTTACTCCAGCACAGTTCCATTTATAGTTTAGATCAGGGGTAAAATTTCAAAAACACGTAATCTTATTGAAAGCCAATGGAATTTATGAGCCTACGTCACTTTTGGAAAATGGGACTTGAGACTAAAGTCACTTAGGCTGGATGCATAAAAGAAGTTGGATGTGATGGTGAGCATCAAAGCACCCAACTTTTAGGTATCTAGAAAATTCACTGAGACTGAGTTTGGTGCCTTGGCATTCTATACAATGAATGGGTAGAGACAGGTGCTTTAAGATGTGATTCACAAAAGCCAATATACTAAGTGGGGGGGGGGGCACCTAAGCTAGTCATTGGGATATGCCAAGGAGAGTGATGTATGCTAAAACTCATCCCTCTCACACAGAGGGAGGCTTAAGTCCAGCCTGCAGAGAGGAACCTGTCTCTGGTAATGATTCTTAGCTGTGAACCCCTCCTGGAGACTGGAACCTATGCTGTTTTTAGCAAGAAACTGGGAATGGAGGGATGAGAAGTAAATACATAATTAAATAGTGATTGAAACAGCGAGGGACTGGACCCTGGATTTCCCACATTCCGGGGGAGTGCTCTAACCACGAGGCCATAAAATCACACCCATGCTTCTCTTCCCCCTGAAATGATTCAAATATTTATCCAGTGCAGCTGGTTCAACAGGAGAGACTGAGGGAGCCCCGCACCAGAATATTCCATAGCCCAGTGGCTTGAGCACTCACATGCGAGGTGGCAGAGCCCTGTTCAAATCCCTCCTCAAAAGGGATGTGAACTGGAAATCTCCCATATCCCAGGTGGATCCCCATACCACTGGACTAAAGGTTATGAGGAAGTGCTTCCTTCCCCTCCCTGCTCAGCTGTCTTATGTCACCTGAGAGACTGATCCAGTAGGTTTGCTCAGAGGGTACATACTGATTGGGGCTCCTTATGTGACCTAGGTGGTTGAACACTTCTTCCCCAGTTAAATGTGTAGCTAAGTGAATGAGGTGTGAGTGTGGAGGGGAGAACATTATTTTCAAGAGAGTTTTATGACACCAAACTTACCTTTCAAAAATTCACAAGCTTGGGACAAAATTGTTTCAATGCCAGCCTTCTGTTCCCATTTTTACAATAAAATGTCAATAGCACACTTATTGGACACACAACGGAGTAAAAATTTAACAGTGAGAAATTATGCGTTTTGCTTACTGGAAAACTGTGCAAAACGGAATTGATTTAAAAACTACCAGATTTTAGCAGTACTGTGTTGTACATCCTGAAAAAATGTATATTAACAACTGATTTTGTGCAGTTACATGTGATCAAAATATTTGTTAGGAATTATCACTTATTTATGAATTGAACCCATTCCTGGTTAGAATAATTCATAAGCATAGCCTGATTTTTTTTCCTATTGCATTTGTTACTCATAATAGTGTGGACACATTTCAGACTATGGGTTATTTATGAGCTGTTTGCTTTGTGATATATAGCTGGTCATCTAAGTCGCATAGGATTGTTTCTTCTCTGACTGAATAACTGAAACTTTTTAGATGGCAGAGTAGCATACAACAAATAATTTTTTTTAAAATCAGTGTTCAAACAACACCATACCTCCCGCAAGCCCCATTTAATTAACAGAAAATTGGCCACTGTAAGTGTAGTTAACATAAGAGATGTCAATGTTAAACATGGAAATGCTTGAGGACTGTGTAGTCAAAATAATGCCTTAGAAAAAGAGAATGAATATATCATTTAACCTTTTCACTACTTTAATGTATTTCCCATTCACCGCTAGCATCAAGTTTCAAAGTTTCACTTGTGTTTAAAATACATGAAACTTTCAGATGAATAGCATCCCCAAATATTCAGCAGTTGTTCAAATATACACACAAATAATACATTATAAATCATAATGAACCAAACTCAGTGCTTTTTACTTGCAAAAATTACTTGCCATTTTTTTTTTGGTTTTATTATTTGGCATCTTTACTAGCTGCACTTTAATTCCTTCAGCTATAATTGTGCTTTACTTGGATTATCCCTTGGTTTCACTTTACTTGGGTAGTGTCTTCTGAAAATGTCTTTCTCATGGCATGTTATTGAGTCTAACACATTCTGTATGTCACATCATATTTCAGACCATTTTAATATGGGCACTTTCAATTGTGTTAATTGCCTTTATAGAGAAATGCAGCTGATACATTTGCTCCATCCTATGCTTGTCAGGTTATTTTATTTACTCATTGAGAGACTTCTTAAATGGAGAAAAATCTACTTATCACACAGAGGCAATGGGATACACAAGGACTTGCACTCAATGTTAGACTCACAATTTACAAGTCTGTTTGTAACTAATGAACATTATTCAATGATTGGCTACATATTTATTGTGTTATATTGAGTCCTAAACAACACATTCTATGGGAATTGGATCAGTAACACACTAAGTTCCAAATTCATTCCTGCTGTAGCCCCATGACTCCCTTGAAATTGCAGTAGTGACCAATTTGGGTCTACCTGCCTATTGGTTACAAATTGTCCCTTTTAACTTTCATTGTTGCAGTCACTGCTGATTATTTACAAGTGAACATTGGTTCTGTGCTTCAGCATGTTTCCTGACTCATAGTTAGGATTCGGGCAAAACCAAATGCTATATTATTGTTTATTCATAAGGGTGACATTCACCGAATCCACAAGATCTCAGTGACTGGGCTTTGTGTCTGAAGTGCATAGCAAGCAATATATAGAGCAGAAAATCCACCCCCCAATACTGAAGAAGGGCACAGGTCCTCACCTATGGTCTGCCCAACTGAGTACTCTGTACTTGGCTGAGGGAACCATATGAAGGACTCTGTTGTAGAGCAGATGGGAATTTGTTCTCTAACTCTAGCTTCACCTGTGCATGGGCTTCAGTGGTTTTGTGTGAAATCAGCATCAGAGTGAATATCACCTTAATTGTGGTAGGTTCTAGAACACCTAAACTCTTTTACTTCAATCTTTTTCCAATATTGATCTTTGATCAAGCTACAACAACAACTGAGATGGATTGCCTATTATGCTGCGGCCAGTGTACCTTCAATAAGAATTTCCATCCTGCAAGAAATTCTGAGACTTTGAAATCAGGATGAAAAGCCAAGGCCTCAGAATTTTTCATAAATCAAAATATTCTGAAATACTTCATTTAGGGTAATACGATAGTGTAAACAAAATGTTAGCTATTGAAATGGAACATTTTAGTAATTTCTCTTTTTTGACAAAATAGATACATTCCTGTGAAACATTTAGATTTTGCCTAATTGGCATTTTCTGACAGAACTTTTCCACTGGAAACTTTTCGAGCATCTCTAGTTCTGATGTTCAAGGCCATGTGTGAACTATTGAAGGTGTCATAGTTTCCATATTTGCCTACATAGCTACTGCACTATCAGGACCTAACACATGTCTGTAAGATGCATTAAGACAATATTCTATTTGTCCACAAATGAGTTTATCAACACTAAATTTTTGCACCACCTAAACAAAACTGAGCAAAGCAGCATTAGCTGCACCTCCGGCAGTAAAGGAGAGAGTCTTAAATTTACTCATTCTTCTGTTCTCCAGTTCTGTGAGAGACTAGGCACTGATCTGGGGAAGGAAGGAAAATTTTTGAAATTGACAGGGTGTGGATTGGAAGGTTGTGACTTGCCAGGGGCTTTTACACCCCATCTCACCAGTTATCTTTATATGTATTATGGCTTAGTCACCCTTTATTAATGACAGACAGAAGTTTAATTGGTCAAGATTACTCTGCCTCCCTGTTTCAGTTCTCCTCCCCACCCACTCAGTCATATAGTTTCTGTACCTTTGTCCAATAGCCAAACATTATTTCAGACAAGATCAAGGAGCTACAATCTATAGTTTTGGGCAGATTTTTCTAGCCTCTTCTGCCCCTTTGCACTGACCTGTGACACAGAGGTAGCAGAAATAATACATAGGTCTCCTGCTGGGCATTATGTTTAGGTATTTGGATTCTGCCCCCCTCCCTTGCCGCTGACATGGAGTGGAAAGGACTGATGTACATTCCACTGTCACAGAAAAGGCAAACTTTTAAAGGATTCAGAACCATCAAGTCATCCATATTCATAGCCTATCCAACTGTGCATTCTTACTACTACTACCTTCATCCTCATCAATTCTCAGACACAGACTTTGTGTGACCTTGGGAAAGTCACTTACTATACCCTGTGCCTCAGATCTCCAACTATAATGGGGATAATACGTTCTTAACTTCCACGGATGTTGAGGATAACATCTGTAAATGATTGTGACGCTCAGATACTAACGTGTGGAGGACTGTACAAGTACTTTGTATTCTATTTTTAATATTATGAACTTTTAGGTGCTGAGCAGATATTAATTATGAAGACAACTAGGTAAAATATATGCAGATATTTATAGTAATAAGTGTGGGAAATGGTAGAAATGTCCTGATATATATCATTGTCATTGTTACAATTATTTTCTTATGAAAATATTAGTTGCCCTTCACATCCCTACCTAAGCTGCTTACTTTATGTCAAATTATTATGGTCCTATGGTCTTCTAAAAAAAAAATCACACAAGCAGGTATATTCAGACAAAACTTATCAAAGCAGCAGTTAGGAATATCTGTGCACCAGGCAACAATTTTGCATCACCTAAGCAAATCTTAGCAAAGCAGCAGGTAGCTGTACCTCAGGCAGCTGAAAGGGGGCACAGTTTTAAATCTACTCATTCCTCTGTTCTCTAGGCCTGTTGGAGACTAGGAACCTCTCTAGGGTATAGGAAGGAAAAACTGAGATGAACAGGTTATGGGTTGGAGGGAGATATGGTATAAATCAGATCTTTATCACTGTTGTACAATTATTTACATTTTGTCGGATGCCACTTCATTGTCCCTGCCTCCTGCCTATACCATTGTAACTTCTGCATGTCTCTTGCATAAATAAACAGATAACCTCTGGCCATATGTGAACTCATATGCAGAGCTGTAATGGTAACCTTGAGTAGTTGAAAGACCCTAGAGAGTTTGGGTAGTGTTCAAAGTAAATACTGGGGCCTGCATGTGGTTGAGCAGTAGCCCAAACCCAGGAGGATGCTGCCTGGACTGCTGGACCATTTTGGAACCCTTCAACCCAGAAAGACATCATGAAGCAGCATATATCCAGTTATCTCCCCCCATAAGGCTTTGTCCACACTAGGGAATTTTAGAGAAACTTGCCAGCTTTGGCTCTTACTGGGTTTAACTAACTGTGATAAAAACACTGGGTAATAGCACCAGAGGGAATATTTTTCTAAGAATCGCTAGCATAGACAAGGCTGAAGTGATGCATACAAAATATACTTTGTTTTGGTCTGATGGAGATCTGGACTTCAGCTGAAAAGTCTTGTCTTGATACCTGTGCAAACAAAATGGAAATAGCATGCCAATAGCCTGTAAGAATAATATCTGATAAATATTGTCATCTGCGGAGTAAAAAATAAAGTCAGTTGGAGTTAGCAGGATCATCCTTGTTATAACAGCATTTTTCATGTCACTGTACTTAAGATGGTGTCAGCATTTCCATTATATGTAATTTAAGGGTTTGCAACTCAGTAAGAGGAGAGCGCTAGGCCTGCCACAATTAAATGAACTTTTTGTTCAATTTAATTTACTTTCAAGGCTCAAGGAAGTATCTGACAAAACTTAATTTTATTCTAAGGACATCAGTAAAAAGTTTAGACATTTGGCTTTTGTCAGGCAATTAAAAATGTTCTTTGAAGTTACTTTGAACAAAGAGTTCATCTAAATGTGGCATACTTGCAAGCAGGGATGGCATGAATATGCTTTGTTGGATTCATTCCAAGTCCAGATACCATAGTGGCGACCAGGATTTGTTAAATAGTGACTAATGATACTACAGATGGAGAAAGCTGAGCAGCAGGAGGGCATCTTTGAAACAAAGTAATCTGCAGATCCAGGAGGCAGAAGAGGGGAATTGCATACCTTACTGATCCAGTAAAATAGAGCCATAAAGTAGCCAATCAGTTTTTCAATTTTGATTTGACAAAACAATAATGTCAGAAAAATGACAAAATCTGTGCATTGTCCATTCATCACAGTTCTGCGGTTACCATTTTGTTTTACTGGATCAATTGAATGAATATTTTTTGAAATTAAATTCCTTTCCTGAATTTATACATATAGGGGCAATGCTAAGTAATTTAACTTTTACCCTGTTCTCACCTATTAGCCCTCCTCACCCTCCAACACTTCCCCCCCCCCTTCTCTTTCCTGACACTCTTGGGTGCTTTGTATGACAAGAGTCTTAGGCAGACCAAGCAGTCCTGCTCTGGTAGGTTCCTCTTATCCAGACTGGACATGTTTACCTGGCTCCAATGGGGAAGGGGGGAAAAGTGATGTTGCTGATTAGTAGGAACCAACAAAGCTCTGAGAACTGAAATGTTTGACCCCATCTTCCCACTGTGTCTTTTGCTTAGAACCACCAGAAACTCAAATTAAGTAACAAACTTTATACTGCTTTACAAACAGTAAAGAGAAATGCAAGTTAATTTCAATGCTTATTAAAGACACAAGGATAAAAATCAATGTTGTTAAAAAGAGAAGTTATCAAAATCAGCAGGGAAATAAACAATCCTCAGATTTCAGTGGAATAATAATAGAAACAACTGAGGACTGCAAAAATATTACAAAAGTAATTGACAATGTCTCTTGAATCAATCAAGTAACCTTTTACAGAGTAGCTTTTGGCACTTACTTTGCACAGATGTAAATGACTGCACAAAGTGCAGGGCAATGGAGAACTTAGTCCACATTACTCTATAGCTAGAATAAATGGATAATGAATTAGTGAAGTAGTTTCAGCCTTAACTGTGAATTGTTTATGCTTTGGCTGGTTGCAAGCTTAAAACACAGTTTTGTGGAAAATATAGTGTTAAGGAAAGAGTGGGAGTTTGACCTTTGAGTTCCTGGCCGATAGGCGATTGGGAAAGTTGGTTGTTTTACTACCCATCATACTACAAATATAATCAATACTATAAATTATAAAGCTAAATATACTATTGCATATTTAGCCTGCGTGTAAATGTTTTAAAAGTTGTATGAATATTATATAACTGTAAAGAATGAAAGTTATTACTATTCAAATAGTGTGCTGATTATTGCCAAACTTAATACAATCACCAAAAATCTCATTCAGGTTGTATAGAGGGACTAGTTTAAACAAGGAAGGGAATTTGCAGGAAAGTCCATACCTCATCCCCTGATTTAAGCACATGGTACAAGACATGATTACACATTGCTTTAAACATCTAGCACAAGAACTTGAGGGACAGAGAGCATTTCAGCCTTAAACGTAGACACGTCTGGCCTGAAAGCACATACCAGGGGCAGCAAGTTTGAAGGGACAGCAGAAAGATGATCAATCTTTGATGGTGAAAACCAAATCAACTACTCTTTTCCCATCAAACAAGTATTTTCATTCAGTATTATTGATGCAAATGTCAGCCGCTCTTTTGGAGTCCACTTCATTAATCTGAGTAAGAACTGCACCCTGCTCATAGTCCAGAGCATTTGTAGTCAGAGTTGTCAGAAAACGAGTAGTGGGCAAGGTAAGTGTATTACTAGTTAATTTCTTTCCTGCTTCAAATCAAAACTACATTTTCCAATATTTTTTCCAGAAGAAAATGCCCTTTTGTAGCCTCAGAGGTGGGGAGGATTTGTCTGCGCCAGCAGGGGAAAGAAAACACTGGGGCCCTTAAAAGATTGCCTCCCCCTATGCTTCCTTTCCTTCTGGTATGAGGGGGCTCCTCAATGGCTGATTGTTTGTACAGAAGAATGCAACATAAGTTTACTGGTGCCTGTGCACCCAAAAGAGGGCTAATAAGCCCCTCTCCTACTGGGGTAATCATGCAAGTCACCATTTTCAGGTGAGGAAGGTATGTCTCCCTCACTGCCACATTGGCCTGGGCGGAGTAGAGTTTATGCCTTCTTCTCAGCAGCCCAGGGACCCAGTGGGTAGGTTAGGTGGTAAAACTCATTTTGTCGCAACTTAGCAGGTTCATAGTGCAGGTACTTATTCAGTAGTGGGTGCGGTTCCCTTGTAAATCAGAATTGGAAGTGCAATAAGAGAAGGCAGCCCCCAAAGAAGGTGGAGAACAGGGTTGGGTCTAGAGTTGGTTAGGAATTTTTCTGACAAAACTGTTTTGTTAGAAAATTGCTGATTTGTCAAACATCATGTTTCACTTAAATGCCTTGGGTTTGATGAACTTTCATCAAACTACAGGCAGGGTTCCAATGGAATCCTGCCTGGTTTCCTGATGGGTGGCTGGGAGTCCAGGCTTCTAGGGTCCCCACCAGTCCCACCCTGCAGAGTGCCTTGGGGCCAGGAATCCCAGGGCTTCTAGGTCCATAGCTCCAGGGCAGCACCAAAATGCCAATTGGACCTCTAATGCTTCCTGGGAGCCCCAACTCTAGCTTGGGCATGGCTCCCAGCTCCACATCAGGGAGCCTGGAAGCCCTGAGAACCTTGTCTCAAGCTGAGATTCTCAGAGTTTCTAGCTCCCTGCTCCATGGCAGACAACCTGGAAGACACAGTTTGACATGAGGCTCTCAGGCTCCCTGCCATGTAGCCAGCTCCCAGTTGGAGTTATCAGGCAGGAAACCTAGCAGTCCTAGGAGCCTGGGAAGCTCTGAAAGCTCCTTGGCTTCCATATCCTTGTCAGGGACTCCCTTCTCTCCAGGTGACCACCCCAAGCTGCCTACAACTCTTATGGCAAGCAGGGGCAGCCCAGGGAGTCCCTGGGACTCAGTGCAGTTAGTTTTCTATTTCATTTAGGGAAAATCAAACCAAAACAGTTAATTTTTTTCCTCTGAAACACACTTTTTTTTTTAATTTCCTTTTGGAAAAATTTTTTAATCCATTTTAATTCTGAAATGAAACAAAACCTTTTTCAAAATTTCAGAATTTCCAATGTAATTGAATTTTGACCATCTCTTGTGGCAGCTCTTAATGTCTGGTACAGTAAGGAGAAAACCCCATCTTCCCCAGCCAGTCAGCCCTCAACTGAGCGGAGAGCTGTGGGGTCCCAGCAACCGTTCTGTGACCAGGTTAATGGGGTAGAGGTAGCCCTTCACCACGTGGAACAAATTACAGTAGGAAGTATGACCTGCACTGGATGAGTCATTGTTGAATAAACAGTAATAAATCTATAAGCTAGATAAACTACATTCCCGGGGTCTTGTCTGCCTTCCTGTACTGTCCAGGATAAGAATTACACTATAATTTCATGCACAGGAGTTAAATTGGTAGAAAACATTTGCAATAATCATGGCATAAGGTAAATCCCAGAAAAGAACATACAGTGGTCATATTTGCTCCTTGAAGAAGCCTGAGCAATTACTATACTATTCCAGGCTTTTTGGAGGCAAGTGATTGAAGAAAATTTTGTCTTCCTAAAAGGACACTTAGAAAAAAATATTTTTCAAACTAGCCTTATTTTCATACTGAAGCACAGTTATCAAGAACTCTTCTTGCTGTGCTGATATCTTTCCAATCACTATAATATCATCCACATAATGGAACAAAGATTGGCTTTTAAGATTAGTTGATGTTAACTTCTGGAAAGAGCCAAGAGCAGCTGTATGCCCATAAGGCACAGGCCATAATCAAAAGCCCCTCCTGTGTGCCCCAGAAAGGGCTGAATTATGATCTCCTTGGACCTAAAATTCAAAAAGCATTAGTCTATTGAGGGGGTAAAGTGTTTAGGGTATTGAAAAAGGTGACAATTTTTAGATTATGAAAGTCCTTTAATAGCTTCCTTCAACACCTATTCAAGCCATTGGGAAGTGGTTCTCAAGCTGCGGTCCATGGAGCATTTGCTGCTTGTTTGTGTAACGCCAACAGACCCCGGTCGTCGGCGGGTGGGATTGAACCTGGGATCTCTGGAGCTTAGTGCATAAGCTTCTACTGTGTGAGCTAAAAGCCATACGGCTGTTAGCTAAGGCTGTAGAGCAGACTCATTTAACTTTCTCTCTCTAAGTGGTCTCGGTGCCACTAGATGGGACAGAACACCACACCCAGGAAGGTGTGGTTACATACTTCCCCTATCTGAGGAAGTGGGATCTTTGAAAAAGATCACTACATGGGACAGAACACTACACCCAGGAGGTGTGTGGGTTACATTTCCAGGGAGCTACCCACATAGTGTTAGCACCTCCTCCTTCAGTCCAACTGCTAAACTAAATTACATTAAGATAGCTCTTAGTTTTGTACAAGCAGCATCTTGACAAATTTAATTTTTTATTATAGCATACAATATAAGGTTTTTTTAACTGAATGATAAAATATCCTGCTTAATATCAACATCTCTCCTGGATATTATAGGGACTAGTTTGAATTATATCTGTATAATAAATGTTATCTCTTTTCTGATAGTTGTATTCAGATGTACTACCTCCTCCTGGGACAGCTAATGTACAGTTAGCAATAGGGCATTGGAGGTGCCTTCATTTATTTATCTTTCATCATGGAGTTTAGATTCATAATGAAAGTGGTGTCCTCCAAGTGTCTTGAAAAGTTTCAAGCCTTACCTTCTGAACATGAACTAGTAATATCAGTCAAAGTTTTAATTCAACACTCTGCTCTGATGTATTAAGAAAATGGGCCTTTAATTGCAATGTATCAAGTAATTGCCTAGTTTGTAATCGTGTCTCAAGCAGCAATTTAAGTTAGCCTTCCTCCATATCAGGAGAAGTAGCACAGTAATGTTAGTTTGCCAAGTATACAGAGTGCTCAAATAATAAAGATGCTTTGAACATCACCCAGATTAAATAGAGTGATGTTAATCAAAGACTTGAGCTACTCTACGCATGTTCCTGATGCACAGTCTTTGCCTGACTTTGAGAGGGTAGCCATTAATTTGTAACAGTGATCTCTGCTTTTAACCTGACCTTGCTTATTACTGTTGGGTCTTAAATCTCTAGACAGAGATTAGGAGACCATCCTCTAGAGGCATGACTATAGCTGTAAAACCAACACAATGAAGCTGACTTTACAAAGAATCTAATAGGTTTAGTCACTAGATGGCAGTAACAGCTAGCAGTAAGCTTACAAACTGGTCTTCTAGACCTTTTGCAGATTAATCACACATACAGAAAATTCCACAAAGTACAAGCTGACAAAGACCTTGCTTTGCCACGATCAATCTTTATTCACCACTAGATTAAAGTGGTTAGATATACTTGATTGCCTCAGGTCCCGGATAAAGCTTATAAATAACTACATATATGTTATCTGCTTAAAGGCTTTTTTTTTTTTTTTTGGTTGGCATGTAATCTATTCATTCTTGATTACACTGTTTGACCACCCACTACATCTGTTAGCTTTCCCGTGAAGCTGTAATTTTAATCTTTGACTGTGTAAATGTTTTAAATATCATTTTATTATTTACAAAAAGAAGGATACAACTAATAGAGTGCAGTTGAATGAGTACTGTCTCTACTCAGAGAGTTTCATTGCTGCATATATTTGTGCTGTGAACCAAAATGGCAACAGAATTGTGGACTATATTCTGCATTGTATTAGAGAATTCAGCTCATACAGTTCTATTCCCCAGTCTACTCTGTTAAAACAATACATCACTAGCTACCAAGGATGTGCATCTTAGTCACACTTCAGTGTAACTGGCGCAAATATTTTCCTAGCATGCATTCAGTAATAACATGTACTGTTTACATTTATTTCAAACAGAAAATGAAAATATTTAGCACAAGCTCTTTAAAAAATAGGTGCCTGGGTACTGCTTGCTGCTCAGCACTTTGGAAAGTCAAGCCACTTATGCAGGAGCCTACATTTAGGGATTTGCATGACTTTACATTTTCTTTAGTGTTATATGCTCTCAGGGCCATCATTAGGGACAGGCCAAGGGTCCAGGAGCCAGTTAGCAGGAATCAGGCCAGGTTGGAACACTAGGAGATCAGAATCAAGAGACAAACCAGAGATCAAGAGTCAGTTACTGAGAGCCAGGATACCAGGAGGTCAGGATCAGACAACAGAAGGAGAGAACAGAAACTAGGATGCAGTTCCCAAAGGTCAGACCAAGTCAGGATACCTGGGAGTTAGGATCAGAAGGCAGAAATAGATAAACACTAGACCAGCAGTCGATGGCAGGTAGGGTTGCCAACTCTCCAGAATTGGCCTGGAACAGTGGTGGGCAACCTGCGGCCCATCAGGGTAATCATCTGGTGGGCCTCCAGACAGTTTGTTTACATTTGCGCGGCTGCCTGCAGCTCCCAGTGGCCATGGTTTGCTGTTCCTGGCCAATGGGAGCTATGGGTAGCGGTGGTTAGTATGTCCCTGCAGCCCGCGCCACTTCCCATGGCTCCCATTGGCTGGGAGCAGTGAACCGCAACCACTGGGTGCTGCAGGCGGCCATGCAAATGTAAACAAACTGTCTGGCAGCCCACCAGCCAATTACCCTGATTGGCCATGTGTGGCCTGCGGGCCGCAGGTTGCCCACCACTGGTCTAGAGTCTCCAGGAATTAAAGATTAATCTTTAATTAAAAATTATGTCATGTGATGAAATCTCCAGGAATACATCCAACCAAAATTGGCAACCCTAATGGCAGGCTAAAGCCCAGTTTTATGGAAAACTTCCTGTTTCCCCCTTTGGATTAAATGGGGCTGTGGCCCAATTAGGAGCCTTGTAACTCTCCCAATCAGAGTGTAGGGGCGGTGCTTGTGCCCAGTTGAGTGTCATGGATCCCAATCCCAGCTGCTGGCAGTGGGATTGGAACAATTTTTGTAGTGGGGTTGCTGAAAGCCATTGAACAAAATTGTAAACCCTGCATATGATGGAAACCACTTCAAACCAGGGGGTGCTACCGCACTCCCAGCAACTGGAATTCCAGAACCTCTGGCTGTTTGGTGAAGGCTGCTGTCTCTGTCTATTCAGTCTAGGTGTTTATATAGTAAGCATCACCATGATATTTGAGCACCTCATCTGTCTAATTTTATCTGTGAGTGAATGCTTTTGTAAATTATATTTACCCACCTCACATTCACCAAGGCACCATGCAATAATTTTCATAATAATTCTAAGACATTATGATAAAAGAGCTCCCCTCAAAACTACACACACAAAATACAGGCAATCTTATAGAGGAAACAAAAGGATTAAGAAAAGGTTACAGCTAAGGGGGGACATTATTTTTAAATGTCTGTTTTAAAAATGCAAAGGTCGAGGATGAAATAGATATCAGAGCCCTCCAGAGCAAAGTTACTGTCAACCTACATTAAAGATGGAATGCTTAAAAAACAAATGGTGTTAGAACAGAGATCGGCAACCTTTGGCCTGCAGCCCGCCAGGGTAAGCCCTAGACCCGCGCCGGTTCCCACAGCCCCCATTGGCCTGGAGTGGCAAACCACGGCCAGTGGGAGCCATGATCAGCCAAACCTATGGAAGCAGCAGATAAACAAACCGGCCCAGCCCGCCGGGGGGCTTCCCCTAGCGGGCCGTGGGCCAAAGATTGCCAATCCCTTGCTAGAACATTGACTCTGATTTATTACAGTAAACCTGACAAAGACTTCATCATCATAGAAGGCTGAACTTTTGAGTATGGTGCAGTGGAAAGAAAGAAAGACAGAAAGAAAGAAAGGAATTTTTGTTGCTTATCTTATTCAAGAATATTGAACAAAGGATTAAAAGTTCATAGGTATTTAATATCATCACAGAATCTCCAGAGAGTCTGGTTTTATTATTTGTGTTAAGATGTACAGATATCACAGTTCAAATTTAGATTTCAGATTAAATTAATCTGCATAGCCTTATAATGCTAACTGGTGAGTTGGTTGCTTAAAGGAAGTGAATTGAATTTAGCATAGCTCCGAGTATACTCACTAGAATAAACTGATCTTCTAAATTGTGTTGAAACCAACTGAAATGTTTTATACTGGCATCCAAAGAAAGCAACAGGTGGTGATTTCAGATTTCCCAGATGAGGACTACAATCAGTTGATCAAACTGCTATTGCCATTTACTTTGGAGAAAATACAAATATGCATGGATTGTTCTTTGTGGTCATGCTCCATTGGTTACCTGTTAGCATCAGAAGCTACCGGCTTAAGCTACATGACCAGTACAGGCAGATAACTTTATCCTTTAACCAAGGACATTCATGTTAGTCAAGTTCCTTCTTTGGTGTAGGGCAATTTGCTGTTTAACTATTTAAAAAGGAGATCTTTTCATATTAATACTTCTCCTTAATTCTAATGTCTCTGCATTACATGTTTTTCTCTTTTTTTTTTCTAAATGTCCCCTGCTGATCATAGCCCAAACACAGCACAATAAGCTTTAGTAAAAGCTGACATTTATTCATTGCAAGTATAAAACATTTGAGCAGCCTGTAATTTAATCTTCTCCCTTTTTTGTTTTCCTTATCAAGTGATTGGTAGGCTGTGGAAAGCTCTATCCATTTGCTTGATTAATGCACCACAATATTATCTTCGGTTCCCTATCAGTGTGAAGATTATAAAAACATAGTAGTACTCATGAAATGGACAATATCTCACCTAGAAGACAAGAATGCTAAATACATATAGTACTTTAGCGCCAAATCAGTTGATACAAATCTAAAAAGGGGAAACAAAATGCCATTAAGGTATTAGGGGATTGAGGAGAAGTTCTCATCTTTATAGTTTTTATTTGTCTTACACTAGCAGGAAAGCTGGCAGCCTGAATACGTAAAACATCATTTTCACCACTGCTCACACTTAACTGATGCTCCTAGCTTGAATCTGGTTGGCTTTGTGAATAAGGTCAGCAGATCATGATGATCTTAGTAAGGTCTTGTATTAATAAAAAATAACCCCTGAGATCAAAATCAATGCCACCCTCTTCTTTTAAAATATAATCAGATAAATTCAGTCTTTACAACATGGCAACTTGAGCCAAGAATTTGGAAGACTGACAAGAGTTCTGTTTTTATTTTGTTAATATTGGAGATGATGGAGATAATATTATGTGCTTCTATAATACAAGTTTTATGTTGGAATACTAAAATAGTATAATGAATGAACACATTTTTCAGAAACAGGTGTTTATAGTATTAATATCACTGCTCATTAATGGCATAAGAAATGTCATCTCTCATAAAATTCTATAATAGGATAATGATGTCTTAAAGATACACAATACTGTACTAATCATAGTCTAATGTGGGGCATATAAGTATTTTTTTTTTTTTAAGTGAAGGAAGCGGAATTGAGAAATAGATCAGCAACCCTGGGGCATTGAGGATGAGAAGGAAAAAAAATAAGAAACAGGGGAAAGGGAACTGGAGATATAGAAGGTGCAGTGACTGGACCAAGCTGTTTTTCTTTAAACAACACAATACTGTACACGAAATAACGATAGTCTTCTGGGCTGCTCTCTCATCCCCAAAATATTGATATTTTAAGAAATAACTCAATTTTAGTATTCAGGTGACCTGAGCCAGTCAGGCTTCATTCATATGCTTTACAAAGTCACCACTATTATACAATGGAATTTCAGCTTTATTATACAGAAAATATTTGCAATCAAGAGAAATCCAAAGGAGATAGTGACACCTTTTTTATTAAATTGATCCATACAGGATATTGGTATTATGTTGGCCCAATACAATCATTTGCTTAATGTGCCGTCTTAGCTTTCAACAACATAATTCAGTGTCAAAGTACTTCAGAGCAATTGTGACTTGTTAGCATTTTATATAAGACTTAGAGGGATAAAAGGATCTATTTTTTAAGGCTATTACATCTCCCTGGGGCAGTCATGTGGAGGCTCCTTGGCAGGCTGGCCCCAACATGTGAAGTAAGTCTCTGTGAAATGCCTTTATACTGTTGTACTGTGGGCTAGAGCGCCAAATGTCAGTCCTGAAGCATCAGAAGGACACTTATTATTTGTTGTTACTTTGTTGCATGAAGGTTTGGGGTTGGTGGGGAAGCAGGAATGTTTCTCTGTTCTACCACTAGAGAGATCACTCAGGAGAGGGCAAGGGATATCTTCTCTAAGCAGAGACCTAGGTAGGAAAAATGGGTTTGGGGGAAGCTAAAGCTGTTTAAGGGATAAGGGTGTGTCTGTGTGCATTCCCCTTCTCACAAGTGGAAGCTACCTATCACTGGGAGCAGAAACTGGTTCTGACAGGGTAGGAGCTGCCCCTACATGTGTTGGGTGGAAGTATGATAAGGGAATTTTTGTTGAAAATTTCAGCTAAACAGTCTTGTTAGGGAAAAAATACATTGCTTTCCTTCCACATGTTAAAATATTCTTTCATCTGTTTCATTGAGAAGCTTTAATGCTTGCATGTGTTGAGAAGGGACTTCAAAATTGGTAGGTGGTTACCTTACCATCAAGGATGTGCCTTTTCTTATTCCCGTGACAATCTGCACTGAGCTGGCCAAGTTATATGCTTCTGACAAATCACGTGCTCATTAGAAGCTTATACAACGAGGAGCCCTTGAAGGCCCTAACCATGCTAATGACCCATGTGTGGATCAATATCGCTCTAATATAATTGCTTTTTCAGTTTGGTTTTGTTTAAAAACAAAATTAGGAAAATACATTTAAATAGAACCTTAATTTTGTAAAGTCAAATGCATATGCAACTTTAATTTTGCCTCTTGGTGTGTATGCATTATGATACAGTCTTTAATTGCATGATCACAGGCAATTTTTTTTGTGACCATGGCCTCATTCAGTTCCAACTGCAACAACATCTTACCCACATTAATCACACATTGTAATTTTAATTACATTTGCATCCTTACTTAGCATTACCTTAGATTTTTGTATTTAGTAGATTATTTTAGATTGTAAAATATTCACTTTTAAATTGACTCAGAAGCTTGCTTCTATGGAAATGGATATTGTATCTGTGAAATAAGTCCAGAAATACTTAACTTCCTGAAAACACTCACTTTACCTTGTTTTCACTGATCTGATCTCCACTTCTGTGGATATGAGTGCTTGAAGGGAAGCTTTCAGTCAATAACTGAGTGTGAGAACTTTTCATTTCAAGTTCAGCCAATAGGTGCCAGTTTAGCAGGTTTTGTGCTGATTTAAAGGGGGAGAAGAAAACTTCTAACTTTTCAAATCTGAAGTACTAAACATTTTAATTGGAGTATTCTAAGTACTTTGGAACTATCTTTGCAACTGCAAAGCCATCACCGAAGGCTTCCCTTCTATGGCACGTAGCCTCGGATTGTGTATATGTCCAAAATGGATCACTTTAAGCCAGTTTTAATGTTCAAATTAGCAATGACAGTTTAGATAAGACAGACTGAACTTGGAAACCACCTACACATCTAGAATAATAAATCGAATCTATCATAGAATCACTGGGGTCAAAAGGGAACTCTAGTCCATTCTCTAGCTCCATGATGAGATTTTGTATCCATAAACCTCACATTGAGGGTTTTAAGTCTAACCTTGAAAATCTCTAGTGAAGGTCATTTCACAGCTGCCTATAGCCATTTCTTACATTGAGAAAACTACAAGACTAACAAGGCAAATATTTAGCCTACATTTCTATTCCTTCAAGTTAAGCTTATTACTACCTCTCTTCTTACGGAGAGTAAATAGTTGCGTGATTATCCTAAAATGCCTATTAACACATACATTTGCTAGAGCTGTTCATCTAGTCTTGTCCTGACTTGTTTCTTGCTAACCCACTTCCTTTGCCCAAGTTGCACAAGTGACCACCTTGATTGCATCTTCTTCTCCCTCTTGTCATTTAGCCTTCTTCTATATGGTCCACTATATTCTGAAACTCCTTTCAGACCTAGCCTGCCATCCCTTTGCCCTCTCCTTTTTCAAGTCCCTACTTAAAACATGCTTTTCCCCAAAGGCCTATAACCACTATAATCCCTGCAGAGAAGTGTTAACTGACCCGGTGGGGTGCAAAATAAACTTTATGAAGAAAATGCAAAAACAGGGAAAATTCAATAGTGAGGAGTATGGGGTTTGTTAAGGTAGACAATTGGGGAGGGGTTTCTTTTAGTAAATAGGATAGGGGGTTTCAATAGTGGGGTACAATACAGTTGGTAACCAATTAACACTGAAGTATAAATGTAACAGGTAGCTAACAATTTCTATGTAAAAGGTGTGTCACAGCAGCATATAACCAACTAACTGTTATGGGTAAAATGTATTAAATAACCAACAACTCTAGGTAAAAATGTGTCACAGTGGTGTAAATGTAAAATGTGAGGGGTGTTAGAGAGAAAAAGGGTAACCAATGGGATTTTATGCTAGACTTCAGTAATACAAGTGAGGTTTGGCAGTAGTAGGAGTGGGGTGAGCACGTGGGGGAAGGGATTAAGAGAGAGAGAGACACAGAGAGCAGACAGGCTGCAGGTTTAAACAGTAGAGAGACTGCAACGAGTGACTGGTGAGCTCGGGGGGAGACATGGACAAGCTCGGGGGGGGGAGGGTGTTAGGGCAGCGGGAAGACAGACTTAACCACAATTATACAGAACACAGCAAAATCTTATCTATGATCTAACTTAACCAAGACTACACAAATTAGCAAGCAACAGAACACAATGCAACAATTTTTTAAACCTAACTTACAGAGCACAATACAAACAATTCTTTAAACCTAACTTAACCACAGCTATGCAAAATGAAATTACAACTTATCTAGACTAAGAACCTGATTCTAATAGGTGCACCTTACACTATGCCGCTTCTTTGATCGGGAGGGGGAGCAGTTCCGGAGGGCAGAGTGGTGTGTGCCCAGGGTACAGCCCTGGGGGCGGGGCGGGGCGGGGGGGTGGGTTAACTAGTGGTGGCTGCAGCAGTGGGGTGGCTGCAAGCTGGCAGCCCACGATACAGTCCAGGAAGGCACAGCCTAGCACTGGCACAGGCTTATTTCTAGCAGCAAATGCGCTGCGGAGCAAGAAACAGATTACAGATACAGACCAAGGAGTTAGCTTGGGTCTGTCTGCTGGGGAAACAAGGCCAGCAATTAGGACAGGCGGAGTTTGCAAGAGGGAGTTCTTACCAATCCTCAGGACAGCAGCAAGCACAGAGACAGGAATGGCAGTAGCATCAGAGGATGGAGAGAGGACTCGATTCGCTTACAATAATCAGGAGATCTCCAGGCACAAATTCGTTGTTCGTGGGAGGGGAGTTTAAAAACGGGGGTACGCTCAAAAACAAATGAGAGTGGGGAGAGGGCCCCCCAAAGACCCCTAGCTGATCAGACCAGGTGGCAAAGCAAGGACCTTCTCCGAGATCTGATCAGAAAATGTCCGGCTTTAAAGGCAAACTCAGGCAGTTTCCCACCAGTACTTTTGGTTGGCCTCTCTTGATACAGGGGAGGAGAGAAGGCAGGGATAGGCTGCAGGTAAGCATAGGCATGCCTGGGCATGTTCTGAGCCACAGGTATGACTCATATGCTTAATTAGTTGGCCATTTCAGGTCTTGCATTTCTGGGCAGCGCCCCCCACACCGAGTCTGGGTCTGAACAAAGGAACCAAACAAAGAAGCAAGAAGCCCCCTCCCTAGGCAGAGCAATGGCTCCAGTTAGTCTGTACAAGCCATTCCCATGAATAGGGCTGTGATTTTAGTTAGCACAATGGCCGGGAGGGGCGGCCACACAGGACAAACAGAAAAGAGAGGGGGAAAAGGAATGCAGCAGGGGGACAGCTGTAACAGACATTAACAAGTTAGACTCTGTAGCTGATCAGAAAATGTTTTTTAATTCCATCAACAATTTTGACTTTTCATTGAAAACATAAAACCTTTTTGGGTTTCTAAAAGCAAATGCTCTGTGCAAACTTTCATGTAGTTGAAAACCCAATTTTCTGTCAAAAGTTTTGACAGAAAACTTTCTACCATCCCTATTAGACACCACTACGCTTAATTATGCATATCTAGTCAGAATTGCAGAACTAACAAAATGTGTCCTACATTTTACTCTTCACTCATACCAGTTTCCGTTACCACTCACTGCATCCCATTTTCCATCCTTTGTTTTGTAACTAATTAGACAGTGAACTCCTTGGAGTGGGGACTTGTCTTTATATATGTCTGTAAAAGCACCCTGCATAGATAATTAACATTTCCAGTGTGGTGGTGACAGGTGAGATTTTAGAAGTGATCTAACTGAAAATAATCAAGGTAATTTGAGCTGTGTGTGAGATGTAAGCTCAATCATCTAGTGGTTTATACAAAGTGAGACAAAGGCTGTCATACTGAGAAGAATGGCATGTTATGCCACTATCTAGCAGATAAATTCATATGATTTAGCTATTTTATCTAAAATTTATACAAAAACTAAATTACAAGAACTCTGGGGTTGCAAAATGAAGCACTTAAATCAGGAATTCTCTGCACAATCTTAAATATGCTGCCTTATCTTATCACCAAGTTTCTTTTTTCTGTAAGTTGCTTGCCTCATCATGGGCTTTGAACTATTAGGTGTTGGTCCAAGTTGTGGGTGGTGTCTGACCCAGGCACATACTTGCTGCTACCTCTGTTTTCTGGGATCCTGGTCCAACGTTATGTCTTGGGGGACAGAAAGGGAATAGTCCCTGCACGCCTTACAGCTGTGGGCGGGGTGGGGGAGTATAATTTTAACAGGCCCTTGCATGGTATGTACAGGGTTGTGGGGAAGATACCTTGTACTCTCTTTACTATGCCTCTCTATAATTGTCTATCAGAATCTGGCCCTCAGTGTGGAGGATGGATGATGTGCCTATAATGAAGTAGAGGGCTACACTTTGGAGAGTGACTATAACAAATTAATACATAACTACCTCATTCACTAAACACCATTCAGCCTATGCACTGATTGGGGCGCGTAATTTTGATTCAAAGAGCAAAGTGATGGAGAATCCACTGCAACCCCTGTAAATTGTTCTAATGGCTAGTTAGTCTTTTGGTAATCTACTTCTAGCCATTGGATTTGTCAGCTAGATTAAAGACTCCTCTACTATCATATCTCTTCCCTTCCCCATGTTGGTGCGTATAGATGATGATGAAGTCACCTCTTAAACTTCATTAGAGAAATAAATAGATTGAGCTTCTTAAGTTTCTCACTGCAAAGCATGTGTTCCAGTCCTCTAATCATTCCTGTAGCTCAACTCACAGTAGGGGTGGTAGATAAAGTTATGGGAAGGTAGGTGTATTGAAGAAACCAGCTGAATCCTAGTTTCATAATCTTAAATTGTGACCGCCTCTTGAATTTCCATCTTTGGGTGAGGGACACTTTAGAAATGCCAATTGACAGACATGCAGTGGCTGGGAAAATAGGATTTTCAGTTAGCACTGAGTCAAGTGTGTGGCATAAGCAGCAGATTTTTCTGGAAAAGCATATAAATCAATCGCATCTGTGAGGTATCTTCTAGACTAAAGGCCTGATTCTCCTCTCACTTACACTACAATTACACCAATAGAGCTAAGTGACTTCAATAGTTACTATTGATTCTCACTGGTGAAAGTCAGAGAAGGATGAGTCTCTAAAAATCTTCTTCTCTGTTAATGTAATACAAAGAATACAATGGCATATTTTTTCTCTTTTAGCATCGATTTTATAAACTTACAGTATGAACACAAACAATGTCCTTTATAAATGCTGCAGTTATTTTTCTTTAGACTAAAATGCAAATTAATATCTCACTGCCACTTTGCGGGTTTACTGTATGCTGAGACACTCGCTAGAAGACTTTTTTGAGGAATTTTCAACATTATAACTTTCTGGGTTCTTATGCTCACTGTGGGGAACAGATTCCTGTTTTTCTCAAGTTCAGGCTTGGCATTTCCTTTATGCATTTTGCTAAGGTTATGTGATGTAGATGGTAAAACCAAAATTTCATCCTAATAAGGAGCCCAGATAAGAACACCTAAAATTTGTGCTGATAAAAGGCATTGAATTCTGGGTGAAAATAAGTGGAATCAGTTTCTCCGCAATGTTTTTGTATTACCAATTTAAAACCAAAAAGGGATGTAGTGCTCTAATGATTAAACATCATTGGTACATTTATTCTATATATATTACTGAAACCTGGTGGGATGATTCCCATGATTGGAATGTTAAAATCAATACTTGTAACCTATTTAGAAAGGACTGAGTGGGCAAACAGGGAGGGAGAGTGCCACTCTGTCAAAAATGACATTACCTGTTTCCAAGTCACGGATATAGCTCAGAAGAAAATAATCTTCAATGCTTTTTGGATCAATATCCTAACAGCTAAAGCACAACATAGGTCATTAGTGGATGTCTGCTATAGACCACCAAATCACACTAGGGAACAGGATGACTGGCTTCTTACCCACCTATCTATAACATATAGGGAAAAAAATGGTGTGAACCTTGGATAGTTCAATCTGAGTGACATATGGTGAAGGTCTCATGCTGCCAGTACTAAAACATTTGGATTTTATACATATTACAGATAACAATTTCTTAACTCAAAGTGTTTCATGTGACATGGGGGAATTCTTAATTATCTTAAGAGATGAAGTTGAACTGATTACAGAACTAAAAATTAATAGTAACTTAGGTACAAGGGCTCATGACTTTATCACATTTGTAATGTGCAAACAGAACAAAGTACAGACCAGTAATATATATATACTTGGTACTTTAAAGAGGCCAATTTCACAAAGCTGAAAACAATCATGAGCCAAATCATCTGGGAGGAAGAATTTAAATCAGAAAAATGTGAGTGATCATTGAGAATTGTTGAAGAACACTTTACTAGATGGTCAAAAAGCCACAATCCCACAATAGAGGAAAAAGACTATTAGTTAAAAAAATCCAATTAATTTAAAGGGGAAGTGAAGGCAGTTAAAACTAAATAATAATAATTAATCATTAATATAACAAATGGCAGAAAGGCAAAGTTGATATCCCAGAAAACTGGAAGAAAGCTAATGCTGTGCCAATATTTTAAAAAGATAAATGTGATGATCTGGGTAATTATAGGCCCATCAACATGACATCAATACTGGCCACAATAATGTAGCATCTGACGCAGGATTTGATTAATAAGGAATTAAAAGAGACTAAAGTATTTAATGTCTATCAAAATGGATTGAAAAATAGAGCATGTCAAACTAAGTTATCTTTCTTTTTTGTTGATAAGATTACAAATGTGGTTGATAAAGGCAATACCATTGATGAAATATACAATATTGAGATGGCACCCATTAATGGATTAAATGCGAGCTAACTGTTTCAAAATGTAATTATAAACAGGGAATCATCATAAAATTTCCAGTGGGGTCCCACAGGGATCAGTTCTTGGCCCTATGCTATTTAACACTTTTCTTAATGATCTGGAAGAAAGCATAAAATCAACACTGATAAAGTTTGCAAATGACACCAAAATTGGGGAAGTGGATGGGTCACTGATACAGAGCCATCTAGATTGCTTGGTAGGCTGGGCACAAGCAAATGATATGCATTTTAATATGGCTAAATGTAAATATGTACATCTTGGAACAAAGGGTTAACCAGCACACTTCTTGGGATTCCCAGTCCAGACAGCAGATGGATGACTCTGTCCCCCTTAGGAGGGAGTCTCCAAACACGTTGGGAGTGGTGGTCCTGGAACTCCCATTCCTAGGACAATGCATCCCATACCTTCTGGTCAACAGTGTCTCCTTCTGATCCTTTCCCTCAGATGACTCTTCCAAGGCATTCCCAGCAGTAGTACCTGTGCAGAGAGCCTGAAAGCAGTTGCTTACCTCTATCTGTATTGGTGGTATATTGATTCTCCTCCTTCTTCTTCTGGAGGACACACACTACCAACTTTCTTTCTTGTTCTTCAGTCCCCCTGCACTGTCCTTTCCAATTCTTTGGCATTCTGTGCCCATAGTACCAAATCCTGACTTCTTTCTAGAAAGTCTTCATTTTCTGTGATGCAGTGCAGGCTCGTTACTTGGGTCTCTAGTCCTTTAATCTTTTCTTCCAGCATGGAGACCAGCTTGCACTTTGTACAGATGAAGTTGCTTCTATCCTCCGGGAGAAAGACAAACATGGCACATCCTGTGCAGGTCACAACAACTGATCCCTCTTTATCTATATTTTCTACCTTGTAATGTGCCAGGAGCCTCTTCAGATATATTTACTGCTTACAGAAGCCTGAAAGGCAAAAACTCTGTGAGCTCTCCCCCTAGGCAAACTCCCAGGCAAACTCCCTCTGTTTGCTTCTCCTCTGTTCGCTGCTTGCTAGGTTCACAACTGGCTGTCTTTTTATAAGGCTGCTGGCTTGAAGCAGTTGCCCCGGCTCAAAGCCTCAGCTGCTGTGATGCTGTGGACGCAAGAGCTAATGCATGCCTTGGATATAGATATACTCTCTATACTCCTACTTGAGATTCCCCTGATTATGCATCCAAGGCTAGACTAGTATAAAAGACAATGCTTTATATTTAATCTAAGAGTTTTAAGGAATCCAACAGCAATTCTTTGTAATTAAACTGAAGTCCTATACCACCATAGAGCCCAATGCTACTTGTGCATAACTTCACTGATGTGAGTGGCCACAATGAATGGGAATATTCATGTAAGTAAATTTACACTTGCACTACTGTTTGCAAGAGTGCACACATATTCTGGGCTTCCCTTATGGGACCACATTCTTGCCAGTGCTTAAACATATTGCTTAATGGCATCAATGGCGCTGTTCATGGGAATCATGTTAGGCGCATATGTAAGCATTTATAGGGTTGGGGCCATGACTAGCTACATATAAGTGCCAAGACCTGAATTGTAGGAAGAATAATTAGGCAATGAATATAAGTCACCTCACACAAATATTCAGCTATTTTCAGCTGTGATGAAATTGAGAAAATATCCAAACAAAACTAAATCTGTTGTGTACATTTAGATAACCAGACATTTAAAAAGAAAAAAGAAAAAAAAAGAAAAAAAAACCCCAAGCACGTAAAAGTAACCCTGCTGAGATCATAAAAGGCCAGAGCCAAAGCCCACTGAAATCCATGGAGAAGGCCCAAATCAAGTAAAATACATGGCTCCAATGATCACAGCAACAGATAATCCTAAAATAACTTTAAATAAATCACAAATATTTTTCAAAATTCAAAATTGCCTTTAATAAAGTGACATTCTGTAAAGAAACAGAGTTTTTGTTATCACAGAGCTTGACATGAGAGAAAAGATGTGGGTGGACTGCTATTCTGTTAAATTTAAATAAAAATATTATTAAATGAAGTAGCAGTCCATATACAACATCTGTACTAGAGCTCCATAAACTTACTGAATACAGCTAAAAGCCTTTCTTCCTTTTAAGTTGGAGTTCTTAAGTCAAGATCAGAGAAAATTATATTATTTTCAATATTATTATTCTTCAATATTTCTATTACGATGGTGCAGAAAGGCTTCAGAAGGGCAGACCCCACTCTATCTGGGATGACACAGTTCCCGTCGAGAAAATCGTATTTCATTGGCACTATGTGCATAAAGTTGATAATATGCATAAGTCTTTTTTTAGGACCATGGATAATAAGAATACACTTAAAGAGGCCACGCATATGCATAATTTCATGGTTCCATAATTTCGCTTCTTAAAGGGAAATGCTCAAAATACAAAATGCTGATCTTATTTCCTGTCCCTCCCACATATACCTGTCAACTTTAAGTTCATACAGCTCTGCAGGCAAGAATAGAGGTGTTAATCCTAGTGTCCTGAGCAAGTTCCAATAGAACTAGTTATATGCCCCCTAACTAAATGACCCCTACATTTTCAAATAGATGCAGTCTTCTTTTCCTATAATCCACTACAGCCTTTGAATGTTTAACACCTGCCATCTTCCTTCCCCTGAGATGTCTATAATTAATTAAGAAGTTTGTGAAATGTGATTTTTATGTTATATCATACTCCATATAGTGTATAAAGCATATACCATGCAGCATTCTACTGTGGCTCCATTATTTATATACAAACACATGCATGCTTTCCAAATAGCCAGCCATACTACCTCAGTTAGCCAGCAGTCCTTCCCAATGAATATCAATTGGCACAAATTGGTGCCTTAAGAACCCCAGCATGGGCTACATATTTAAACTTAACTTTTTTTATGTTAAGCCCAGTTTGGGCAATACATGCATAAAGTTGCTCATGGACATAAATGTAAAGAGAATATGGGCCTTAGAATGTAGAAAGCGTCTTGAAAGTCAGGTATTCCTAAATTAAAATTAATCTTATAGGAAAAAGTATCAGGACCATTTTCCCACAAATTACTTTAATTCTACCTCATACACTGTACCTGAATACAGTGAAAACACATGCTTACTACTGCTCCAGCCACTGCGAAGGAATCCAGGAGAGGAGCATGAAAATATTTTCTGTATGATGTAAATTTAAATTTCAGCTACTTTTTATCTGTTAACCTGTCATTGCAGAACATAAAGTAGACTCCATTGTAACTCAGAGAAATTCATTTTTTTGTTCACCCAATTGCTTATCTTATTAAATCCTTCATTTAAGAAGCAAAGCACTGTACCTGATGGCATGTCTGTGTATAGATGTATGTAACACATACACACTTGTGCAGCCAATGTATGTGATTGAATTGGAGAAGAGAAGACCAGTGCATTTTGGCTATATTACTCTGATTACTCTGTACATATTGTAATGCTCCTTCTGCTGACAAAGCTCTCCTGCTTTGCTGACAAAATAAAACCACCTTAACAAGAATCATAGAAAGCAACAGAGGGTCCTGTGGCACCTTTGAGACTAACAGAAGTACTGGGAGCATAAGCTTTCGTGGGTAAGAACCTCACTTCTTCAGATGCAAGAAGTGAGGTTCTTACCCACGAAAGCTTATGCTCCCAGTACTTCTGTTAGTCTCAAAGGTGCCACAGGACCCTCTGTTGCTTTTTACAGATTCAGACTAACACGGCTACCCCTCTGATACAAGAATCATAGAGCTATTTGCAGCAAAGTGAGATCAACAGTGTGTCAGTGTAGACCCTGCGCTTGGTTATGTCACTGTAAATGGCATCCAGGAGGTGTCCCACAATGCCCATCCTGACCACTCTGGTCAGCAGTTTGAACTCTGCTGCTCTGAACCCAGGTATGCAGGCTTCTGCCTCTCCCCTGTAAAGGTACAGACATTTTTGAAATTCCACTTCCTGTTTGCTTGCCATGGAGAGCTCACATCGCATGTTTCCAGCTGACCATGGCGGCTCCACAGAGCAAATGCTCTCCCACTTGGATCGCACCTGAGTTGTTGCATCTGCTAGCATTGTGGGAACATGAAGCTGTGCAGTCCCCGCTCTACTCCAGCCACAGGAACTTTGATACCGAAGGTCAGATTTCTCATGGCTTGTTGGATAAGGGCTACAAATGGGACATGCATCAGTGCCATTCTACGGTCATTCTGCATCTGCTCAACGTATTGTTGAAGCTCTCCTTGCTGCTGTCCAAGTTTCTCATGTAAGGCTTCATGAACCATGAGAGTAGGGGGTATGCTGGATCTCCCAGGATCACTCTGGGCATTTCAACATCCCGCACTGGAATCTTCTGGTTTGGAAAGTAAGAACCTGGTTGGAACTTTCTGTACAGGCCAGTGTTCCTGAAGATGCATGCATCATACACCTTCCCAGACCACCCTGCATTGATGTCTGTGAAATGCCCGTGGTGATACACAAGCTCCTACAGTACCATAGAGAAGTATCCCTTTCTATTGACGTACTCCATCACAAAATGGTCTGGGGCCAAAATTGGAATATGTGTGCCATCTATCTCCTCACCACAGTTAGGGAATCCCATTGCTGCAAAACCATACAATATTTCATGCACATTGCCAAGAGTCACAGTCCTACATAACTGGAATGCGATTAATGATCTTGCACACTTGCATTAACGCTGCCTCAATGATGGACTTCCTGACTCCAAACTGATTCACGACTGACTGGTAGTAGTCTGCAGTCTCCAGGTATGACACTGCGATTGCCACACTTTCTCCACTGAGAGGCAGCTCTCATTTTGGTGTCCTTGTGATGCAGTGCATGCAATTCCAGGAAGGTGGCTTTTCTCATCCGAAAATTCTGCAGCCACCAGAAAATTCTGCTCATCATCCCTGACCTGCAAAATGATGCAATCCCACCACTCAGTGCTTGTTTCCCAAATCCAAAAGTCACGGTCCACCGTGTTTAGGTGCTCTGTGAATGCCAAAAGTAATCTGTTGTGGTGTTTCTTTCAATGGCACACAGCAGGTCAGGCAACTCTGATTCCTGTTCAGACTGGGTGCACACGATATACTGCGTGACCAGCCGTGATGTGTTCATAACAGTGACCACAACAGTAGAGAGCAATGTAGGATCCATCCTTTCAGACAGAGATGGAGGGCGCACAATAAAGAGGGGCTGCTGAAAACTGTTATGAAACACAGTTAGAAGCCCTTGGAATGCTGGGATGGAAATAACTGCATTATGGACATTGAACCCGCACCCATGATGCACTGCAATCCACTCCACCTTCCCACATCTCCTAGCTGCAGAAGGTGGTGAGTAACGCAGTGGGATAGCTATCCACAGTGCACTGCTTTCACTGTTGATGCTAGAGCACCAACTGTGGAAGCAATCTGCTGGCAGAAGGAGCATTGTCTGAACATTCACAAGTGATGTAATTATATCGGGTTTTGATTTTCGACTTAACTTGCATCAACAAAACTGTGTAGTGTAGACAAGGCCTTAGTACTATCACTGAATTTCACACATTCCTCAGAGTACCAGAACAATAAAAAACATAACCTACACAATCTAACTGCATGGGTAATGAGGACCTCAGCTGTCCTTCAACAAACATTTATTCCAAAAGTGTTGTCAATGCTGCTGGCAGCACTATATTTATCCCTGGAGTATTTCCAAAACATGAAAAATACAGAATACCTCTTGTTTCTTAAAATCAACCTGAAACCCTTTTAAAATATAATCTCCTGTGCAATGAAATGAATAATATGTTAACAGATAGAGGGTCTGGAAATGTAGTCCATGAATTTCATGTTAGCTGTAACAGCCTTTTTGAATTTACTGCAAGCAATATTCAGCTTAACTCATGCATCTATTTGTTAGGAATGCAGTTTGTGGGTAACATAAATAATATAAATAGCTAAACCAGTTACTTTGATATACAAGCATTGAACTTCCTTGCTTCACTGCACTCAGTTCAACAAGAATATGATTCATAAAACAGTTCTTTAGCAATAGGATATTTATTTTCCATCAAAAGGCAAAATTATTGGCTATCTCTGGGTTATATGTTTACTATATATTAATCGTTATGCCTTTTGAAATTATGGGAATGCTCAGTAGTGAAGACTTGATTTCTTAACTTTATTATACTGTTTTGTTAAGAGAATAAAAAATAAATCACCAAATTTTGATATTTGCAGGAAACATGATTTTACATTGAACATGGGGGAAGAAAGTAATCCCAGATACAAAATACATGTTGCTCTCTAGTATTTTCTCTGGAAGGAGGGAAAAAAGAGGATCAGTGAATCAAAATCAAGAATGGTGAATATTATTTCTGGTTGATTGTAGCCAGCAGATATCATCTCTACCACACTGATTCATGTTTCCTTGACACTTGCATTATTTTCCTCACATCACCCTTAAGAAGAGTAATTTATGAACCTTGAAATGTTCAGAAATGTTACTCACATAGAACACCAAATCTTACATTTTTACCCAAAATCAAGTCATACCATATTTCTTGTTTAAACTTCCATCAAAGCTAATAGCAGTTTTGAGTGTTTGTTGATTTCCAGGATGAGAAACTTGGTTGTGACTCATGTGGGAAATCTTACCTACAAAATCAATTTTCACCATATATGACTTTGATCCTTGGTGTTCTTGCAGTAGAGACCACCTAGATCCCCCTACTAACAGAGACTGACAATACTTTGAAGGGAATCTACCATCATCCCTAAAACATGCAATAGCCTAACCCTGACCATTAGTAAATAAAGAAACCCTCTGTGCTGGAGACGTTGCAAACTACTACCCAGTGTCTAAACTCCTTTCTTTAAAAAAGACAGCTGAAGACCTAGCACCCTCTCCCCCAAAGGACTCCAATGTCATCTACTGCAAGTATTGTAGATCATTCCGTTAGGTGTCCGGCCAAAGTATGGTACAGATCTAGCATTTGTTATACTGGTCAATTATAACCTACAGTCCATATACATCTGTACTCATCCTGCTTGTATCGTGATCAGTAGAACTGGAGTCAGAGTGACCATGTTCCCTGAAGAGACTGTTATTGAGAAGACACCAGTGGAACAGGGAACCTAGGGAGTTAGGCTGGAACTTATCCACACGGACAGAGCAGTCCACAGGGCTTAATAAAGATCCACTTAAACTTAAACTACATTCAGCATGATTCCTTGAAAATGAAACATGCCGGATCTCTTTGCAGCACTGTTATGTTTCACAGCACAAACATAGAGAAATAGATAAAAAAACAATACTCTTGCGAATGCAGAGAGACACAACTCGTCCCATGTTGCTTTATGCTGTCTCTCTCCAGCATGCTTTATACAGAGCCCTCTAGCTTGAAAGCAGGACTTGGAAGCCCTCCCTGCTCTCAAAGTAAGTGTTTGCCATTCCAGCACAGTCCTCAATACACCTTAGGCACCTGATAGCTTTGATCACCAAATTGTCCTGTCTTGCCTCCAGGAACTTGCAGGGATGAATGAAAAGTCTGTGAAATGTCTCATGTATTCTTCTCAGATGGAAACTGGAGAGTCACTTTGGCAAGCTGTTCGTTCACCTCCAAAGTCCTTATCTGTGTAAGTTCCACAAAATTAAATCCTCTTCTCCATATTATTCCATATCTATGTGAAGATATTGGAGAACTGCTTAGATAGCACAGCAGCATGCAGACAAGACCCAACTATGCATCTCCTTCCATCAAATGTAAACAGCATCATTTCACAAGTCTGTCAAAGCCTAACTGAAAACAACCCTACAGTTGGTGGAAAGGTGGGAAGTGTTTCACAAAAATTTACATGCCACATTAGTTCTACTTATTCCATCACAAAATTTCAAAACTGCATGTTTTGACCAGCTCTATATAGCACCTGGATAAATGGGAGCTAAAGCTAAACCTGGTAACAAAAGTGGGATACAGACCTACTAGAGATTCCAGAGAGGTCAGGAAAGATGAGGTGGATACAAAGGTATGGGAACATGGGTTTGGCCCCTTGCTGTTCCAGACAGTAATAGTCTCAACCCTATTTTCCACCTTCTTTAGGGGATTCCCTCCCCTAATCTTGCTTCCAAATCTGATTTATCTCATAACCCAATCCCCTATTGAATGAGTTCCTGTACAGGACATCTGCCATGTTGCAACCACATGAACACATTATGACATAACCTAAAGTTACAATCGCTCCCCTAAGGTGCACAGGAACTAGTGTGCTTCTGCAGCACCCTTCTGTCCAGCCACTCAGGCAAGCTCTCCACATCTCTCCTCCACAAGCTGAGGCTGTGCACCCATGAGGAGAAGAATAAAAAGGGGAGGGAGAGGCAATCCTTAAAGGGGGCCAAGGGGCCTCTACTGGCACAGACAAAGCCTTTCACTTGTAAGGCTGGGGTGGGAGGACATTTAAAACCTATCTTGGCATTTTCACCCTGTTATGCTGAAAATTTATTGTTGTATCTGGGATTTGTTTATGAAGCCAACTACTTTCAAAAAGTGAGGTTCTTACCCACGAAAGCTTATGCTCCCAATAC
The DNA here is from genome assembly GCF_011386835.1 of Chrysemys picta bellii. Lineage (NCBI taxonomy): Eukaryota > Metazoa > Chordata > Testudines > Emydidae > Chrysemys > Chrysemys picta. The sequence continues at coordinate 271,391,027 of NC_088791.1, read as the reverse complement.
TTCTGTTAGTCTCAAAGGTGCCACAGGACCCTCTGTTGCTTTTTACAGATTCAGACTAACACGGCTACCCCTCTGATACTTTCAAATTAGCTTCTGCATAGGTGACCAGCACAGATGTGAGCAGTATGGTTTCAGTTTCCATGCCAGCATGCATTTTTCTAGTTTCCCCTTTATCTTAAAATGCTAATTTATGTACAGTAGCTTTTTTTTAGGTTCAAAATTGTTATGCATCTGGTGCATCTTGGAAAGGTATTGGAAGAGACAATAGAAAAATTAAATGTTCATTGTTGCTAAATCAATGCTGAATTTTAGTCATCTTCAATGTTATCAAAGGCATATGAACAGGCAAGACTCCAAATAAATGCATTTAAAGAAATAAATCAATCTTCAAAGGCAGAAGAAACCCAGACTCTTTAAAATTGATGAAAAATATTTTCTAGAAAAAGATGACTAACAGTGAAGTTATTTAATTAGGAATGCACTGCAGTCTGAGACTTTGAAGTACAACGTTATATGATTTGTGGAAAGCTTGTTTACCTTTCATAAAGTAATCATGTTAATACTGTTGTTCCATTATGCTACAGTATAACGACTGCACGGGCATTTCATAAGCATGGAGAACATGAGAACAGAGGGGGTTCTGGCATATGGAGCAAGCAAATCAGGACTGCTTGGTTCCCTTAGTCACTTTGCTACTGACTCGTGGATTTGACCCTACAAGGTGCTGAGCGCCCTGAACTTTCCACTGATTTCAATACATTTAGGTGAAGAAACTACTGTAAGACTTCTTGGGATACTGATACAAACTATAGATGAGTGCAAATCTAGATCCTGGAAACAAGCACCTCCTGATCTTTAGGAAGTTCAGATTCAGCTTTGACCAAGTACCAGCTTTGACCAAGTATAAGCTCTAAAATACACTGGCTGTCAGCAGATGTGCTTGCATAAATTCCCTCCTCAGCAATGTAAGAACAAACTTTATTGTTGACTATTATAGCACAAAATATATCTAAACAAGTGGTCAGTAAGAATTACTTTTATGAGAATAGGGTTCAGTGTAACTATTCGTGTATGTAAAGTTACCCAGAGTGTTTGCAGGAGTATAAAGTTAGACTGTATCCATCTTTCCCATCCTTTGTATGCTGCCTGTCCTCACAGCACCTAGGACAAAGGACTATGGTCTCATTTAGGGCCTCTAATAATACCTGCTTATACCTGTAATATATAATAGATTATTAACTGTTTGAAGCAGTGACTGTGTCCCTATATGTTTGTACAGTGCCTGGTACACGGTAGCCCTGATCCTAATTAGAGTCCCTGGGCTACTGTAATAGAAATAATACAGAACAGCAATAAATAACAAACACAACTCCTTAGCTTTCAGTTTTGAGTACTTCTGCATTTCCTTGTCTCAGATAGGTCTTGAAATGGAAGTGCCAGAAACACTGTTCTCATAGTATTAGCTGCCTGGCTAGAAGCAGCATGTATCAGACTTCTGACTGCCATGTTCTCATTACATTTCTAGTGCAATGTTACATAATGTTGCTAAACCCAGGGTTATAAGTTCAATTCCTGAGGGGACCATCTAGGGCAAAATCAGTACTTGGTCCTGCTAGTGAAGGCAGGGGGCTGGACTCAATGACCTTTCAAGGTCCCTTCCAGTTCTAGGAGATGGGATATCTCCATTAATTATTATAATCAAGAGGATCTGTGTAATTCATAAAAGGTTTGGAGGGGCCTTTGAACTCTTAGGTGCTTCTTGGAACTGACCCACCAAACCCTTTGAGATTCACACATCACTACTGATGTTTCTGCAGTTTTGTTCACTGCATGCATTAATAAAGTCAAGTCACTTGTATACAGTATGTGAGAAAGATTTCCAGCTTTAAAGATATTGTATTTCTTTCATGAATTCTGTAGACTGCACACTTTGAAACTTCAGACATTGACTATTCAGCTGGAATTTCCCCTGCATACAAGAATAGGAACCCAAGTGGCTGGATTTGATCTACTGCAGACAGATTTACACAGTCCCATTTTAACATTTTTCATCTCAACTTATTTTTTTGAAATATGTCAAAGATGTACCTGAAAGAACTTTGTGGAAAAAAATATGCAGAACCTGCATAGGGTTAGTACTTTGATCACTAAAGTAAAGGTCAAACAAGGGGGGGAGGGATAGCTCAGTGGTTTGAGCATTAGCCTGCTAAACCCAGGGTTGTGAGTTCAATCCTTGAGGGGGCCACTTGGGGATCTGGGGCAAAATCAGTACTTGGTCCTGCTAGTGAAGGCAGGGGGCTGGACTCCATGACCTTTCAAGGTCCCTTCCAGTTCTAGGAGATGGGATATCTCCATTATAAAAAAAAAAAGAGAGAGAGAATCAAACTGATAACTCATCAATATGTATTTTTTTCCAGTTACCAGTATATAAAATATTGCACTATATTTCATGTATTATATTTGCAAATCTAAATATCTGAGTTTTATTCAGCCTTTGCAGTCCTCAAAATGATTCCAGGTTGGTTTGGCATGCACAGTTTTAAATTCCAAAGAGGCTTATGGATTGTTATGTGGAGCTCTGTCCCCCACCTTACTTTTGAAGTCCTCTGAGGGTTGGCTCCTGGCTTAAAGGTGGAGTGGGGAAAACCAGGCACAATTGCCACAAATATTTTAACCTAGTCCTATCAATTTTGTGTTGGTGCTTTGCAAATATTGGGTCTAGAAACCGCCGCACCAATTCTTTCTTGCTTCATTTAATAATTTGGGACCTGAAATGCTCTAGCATCCCCTCAAAACATAATTGTGTGGATTATGTTCACCCAGCACCTTGAGGTAGCGAGGCTGTGGGCTGCTGGGCCACCCTCCCTAGAAGAACTTAATGTGAGGGACCAATGTGAGGGGAAAGTGTTTGAAGGCTGGGCCAGCATCTTCAGACAACGTCTTTGGAGAATCTAGAGCAAGTTTTAGATTCTAGTTAAACCTGTTGTTAATGTTTTCCACAGCTTACACGTGATATGTTGGGCCAAACACATACAGCTGTGAAAAGTTGGTGCTAACAGTAACTCTGGTGGTAGTATAAACTGTTTAAACCTCTTCCTCAGCCTGATATTGTTTTATATTGTGGGTGGTCTGACAGGTATGAGATAGTCTTTAGACAGTTTTTGCTACCCCTTACAACACAATTGGGATAAAAAAAAAACCAAAACAGCTAAATACAAAAGGCCAAATGAGTACACCCCTAACAATTTAAAATGCCTTCTGGCCTGTAGAGTGAATTATATTAAATAACACTGAGAACTTGGAAAGACATTCCCTTCATACAAGACAGATGTGCCAGCGCCCTGGAATCAATGGGATTGAATCTGTTCTACTTTGTATATCTCTCTCTTTGCTACCACTTCTGTAACTGTATATGAGAATGTTGGTAAATGACTGAGGTTGAAATGACATCTAATTTCCAACATAGGAGAAACATGATTTACTCTCCTGTCCACTTAGCTGCCACAACACCCCATTAACAATGGAGATATCATCGTTTTCCTGTTAAAAGTATTAGTGGCAAATTGCTAACTTGTTACCCCAACCGGCTTTTGCCAAACAATACACCCATTTCTGGTACATTACTATGTTTTCTTTGGGTCTTTCAAAGTTGGAGATAAGATAATTGTTGCCACTTCCATTAAAATGCTAGGAATTTAGACTTTGCTTCTAGATAATGCACAATGACATGGACTAACCCACCATACGTGAAATTGTTTGCTTTGCAGTGCCTGTATGCAGTGCCAATGAATTATAATTAAGTTTTTAGTCCCCCTGCACTGCAGATCATGTTAATAGTCTTAGTGGTAAAAGGAATGAAAGTACTGATTTGTCTTTAGGCACTAAAGAGCTAATAATGGTAATTAGCTTCTGGGCTGCAGTGCCTATTCAGTTCAACTACCATACAAATGTGGCATAATCACATAGGGCCAGATAGACCTGTACTATCCCAGAGCAACTTCACTGCCATCAGTTGAGTTAGCCCAGATTAATACTGGTGTAATTAGGAGCAGAATCTGGCCCATAAAAGTAAAGCAATAAAATTGGGAGTCTGATTTTATATTTTATTCAAGTTCAGTGATGAAAAAGAGAGAAACTCTGTCTTTCAATGACATGCTTTGTACAGCTCTCCTTCCTCACACTGAGTTATGTACAGGTTACATGAACTGTCTTCTTTACATTGTAGAATTTCCTTGAAAGAAGTGCAGTAGGCAACAACAAAAGCAGGAAGGTTTTAGTTTTCCTCTGTGGGGTCAGTTGAATTAGGTCTGGGGTCATTTCAAATTCTTTCTTTCCTCTGTTTCTTCCAATAAATATTTCAGGGTATGTGTGGCCTTCCCTTTTCTTTTCACAAGAAATTGAAAACAGCACAGGGCTTTTTACACAGTCAGTTTGAAAACCTGAACACTTTTGCCTGAAACCTTTGTTCCTTCTACAATGACAAGTGACACCTGAGAATCCTATAACTGTAAGAAATTAGTTGTGGCAGTGGGGGAAACATATCTTCACTTTTACCATGTGTTTACTTTGTGCACTTGACAACTCTTTGTGTATAGTCCCTGCTGCTCTCTCCCCTGTATAATCAATAAGTCAGTTTCCCCTTTGTTAAACGTCTTATAAACTTCAATAGAGAAACAGGGTTTTTAATATAGGAATTGAAGAAAAAAAGTTAGGTCCTATCAGGCACAGTTCTGATCTCACTTTTACCCCGGTGTAATGCTAATGGAATTACTCCTCATTTACACCAGTGTATGAGAAAGTGGAATCAGGACTGCATTTTAAAGAATGCTCCACCAGAAACTGTTTTATTTTAAAACTACCCTATTTCTTAGGAAAATGTGGCCTTTGCAGAGCAAAAACAACAGGATTGGAAGAGAATCAAATAAAAGCAAATGTTGCCTATTCATAGGATATAATTTATAAAGTTATTTTCCAAACACTTGGTGCAGAAGTTGAACTTCCTTAGGGAGGAGGAAAGAAGACTCATTTGCTGTCTTTCTATTTACACAGGATTTACTGTTCACTAGTTCTCAAACCAATCTTTACAGTACACATATACATATGCCTATATGAATAAACACAGCAGGTATATTTTAGAAAATGTTTATGTCAACTGTAAAATTTGAAATGAATAGTAACAATCCTATATTTATAGAAATGCTTTTTTAATCAATTCAGTTCGAGCACTCAAGTATCTGTAATATTTCACATTCTCTTAGCATAGCAAAGCTCACTTATATTTTTTAAGTTCATCAAACTGATGAGCCACAATAAATTCAATGAAGAAAACTAACATTAAAGTAGTGATAGGTTTACTCTCCTGATCCTGAAAGCAGAGCAAACAGTTTGTTGCAACACTTGTATGTATCAATACATTTATATATGACATATCCCCTGAAGTCCTCAGGGAAATACCCTCTTTCTGTGTTAGAAATGAAATGTCTTCTTGCAGTATACTGTATGTCAGCAGCTTAGATCTTCCCAGTGCCCTTCCTGATGTAACCAATTGCAGCAGGAATGTGCTGGATGGGTTTCAAGGGATGATGTTAAAAATCCATCATCAAATTGAATGGAGGTTTAGAGCGATTTTCCCTGCCCCTGGAATTCATACTCTCTCTGCAATAATATTTTATCCCTAGGGCTAATAAAAGTACCCCAAAGAGCTCATGTTTTTGCTCTTGGAACGGACTAAGTTGCACCAAAGGACTGGTTAAAAAAAATATCATGTGGGAGAATATTCACAGTCTCCCTTTTGTGGTCTTCACTCGACACATCATCCTTAAAGGTTGGACACTGTCCCATGTTATCAGTATATATATTCAGGGATGAAGTATACATATTTCCAGTATCTGATGTTTACTATATCGGTTTGCTAACTGTTGTACCTCCTTTGTTGATGAAATGGTATTTTCATTTAAATAGAGAAACCAATTAATTGATTCTTCGTTTGCTCATCTATCTTCCACACAGGCACATGAATCTCTGGCATACTCATTTCATGCAAAAGAGAGAATTGCAATTCAGCACTGCACACCAGCAGTATGTAAAGTAAAAGGATTTTATAATTTTTGTTTTACGTTGAAAGTACTGTACCTAATGGTTATAGGTTTTGTCTAGGCTTTAGGCCAATAAAATCTTCATTTATCATGTAAATATAATAAATTCTACAGGTTTAATACAGCATAACATTGATCTTCATAAACATATTCTTACTTAATTACTGCTCACTAATCTCATACAGCAAATGACTCCAAGAAGGCAAATAACTTACAGTGTTATAAGAATAACCAAACACTTACCGTTAAGTGTCTGATAGTACTGTCATAAGGTGCTGAAGCTGTTATGTAGTGACAGGAACAAAATGGTTACTCCTTTTAGGTTAGACCCCCAGATGCAGATGAAGATATCCCTTCCATTGAAACAATAAGGTCATCCTGATTCCATTAATACTTTCCAGCTATTGATCTTTCCAACTCCTCTTAGTCACTTTAAGGAATGATATGTTGCTTTTGTTAGGGAAAATTTGCAGAGTAAACATCCATCAATAATACACTCCGTATTAGCTAGCATTAGGCAGCATTTTCAGTTAGTAACTCACTCATTCCTTCATTTATTTGCCCAACATGGAGCTGGAATATTACCTGAGAACATTTAGAATAAGGGCTGTGGTAGGCATAAGAAAAAGAAAAACACCAGGGAAGGAAAAGAGAGAGAAGCAGAGAACTTTATCTGTTCCCTTTGATAAATATGTAAGATACCACCCAGATGGGCGCAACAAGGAAATCTAGCTGGATATGATATGTCGAATATACAGTTGCAGCAAGTGATATGACGTTTGGAAAGTATGTGGGGGTAGACTGGAAGCCAGGATCCCATAGAGTGGGGAGTCAGGGTCTGTAATGGTATTCTGGATGGGTGGGGAGCTGGAAGTTGCTGTTAGGTAGGGGACAGTTTAAAGGCAAGTAGAATTACTGGGGCCTGGGCTGAGATCAGGTGTAGCCACACATAGGAGGCCAAGGGCATCATGGAATACAAGGCTGGTCTTGGAGGTGGATGATCAGGGTGGGCACCAACTTTCAGGCACACCAAATCATTGCATTTGGGGGTGCCAACTCCCCATTTAATTTGTTTGTTTGTTTGTTTTTGCATTTTGGGTGGTGGTGGTGTGGGGAGGATGTTGAAAACATTTTTTGCACTGGGCAATAAAACACATAGGACTGTCCCAGATGGCATACAAGGAAGGGAATAAAGATTGCTGCTGGTGCCTCCAACGGAGCAAATTATGCCCAATTATTAGAGAATTAATTGATTGGCTGATAATAGTAGAATGTAGGTATCTGAATATTATCTAACGAGCTCCTTCAATAAAAATATTGTCCACATCCCTTCTATACACACAAGTACAAGTGCGGAAGTACACATAAAATACAGTGCCAGATGTAAATTAATGTAGCTCCATTGACTTGAGTAGAGTTATGCTGATTTACACTAGCTGAGAATCTGGCTCCATATTTCTCAGTTCAACTTCTCCATAAAACACAGAAAGGGTGAAAATTAAAGAGCCAACCAAGCTATAAAATAATGATCTGTGAATGTACAGCATTTCTTGCTATAAAATGATTTATCAACAAAAACCTGACGTTATCAAATAATTTCAAGGGTCTCATTTAAAAGCAAAGGAGCTTAGCTAAAGCGTCAGCCAGTATATTTTCCTTTCAACATTCCCATTATAAATAGGTTTTCTAATGGAAAGCCTGCAAAGTCCTCATAACAATAGAAGTACAAGCAAGTGCGTCTGCAATAAAACAGCACAAAGCAACTTTACTGTTACCATATGTGGGCAGTTCATCATTACAAATCTAGCAGCATTTTAAATAATGGGACGCCTGCTTCCTGGGCACACTGCAATTAGAATGAGTGCACAACAAATGTGTTCATTAAGCTGACTATACTCGCAAGAAGGACACAAAAGGAGCAGTCAGACAGATGACTTTAATGCAGCTTGTTTGCTTTGTTTCCCCTTCCCCTATATTTGACGAGAAGTCATTCTTTATTTATAGGCATCTAGTTTATATGCTAAGACATGGTCTTTGCTACATAACTTTCTCATGGGAATTTATGTTCTTCTTATTAAAGTTCATATTGCTTATTCATTGAATTAGATTATATAAACAGCATGTGAATTACTGCATATATCCAGTGCTTTGTTTTATTTTATGCTGGCTTTTTTTTTTTTTTTCAGAAATGTGAATGTTTTCTGCTAGTTGCATGATAGATCTTTATTATCATGAGAACGAAAAAACATGTCACAGGCTTTTAAGATCTGTTTAGAGGATCTGATTAATCTGACAGGGACACAGATGAGCTATTCTTTCTCTTTCTCTGCCTTATTTCCTCACTCACTAGTAGCTTTTATATGGGAATTTATCACGATCTACCTGAGCTGAAGGGGAATATGGAGGAAGAAGTACCTCCCTCTAGAATTAATAGTAGTGTTATTGCATGAATGGTTCTTTGGGGTAAAAGAAATACTGATGCAACCGATACAATTTCCCCTAGTTATTGAACTCAGAGGGTCTGATTCTCCTCTCGCTTACTAAGGATGCAAAACAGGAGTAGCTGCAATGAACTCAACAGAGTCAAACAGATGTAAAATCAGTTTAAGCATGAGGAGAATCATGCCTTATGTTAATATAGTGCCTAGATTCTAGCTAAAAAGTAGCCCAGAAAAACTTGTAAAGGGACCATCTTGTTTTGGTAGCAGCTCCATGGAACCTGTAATTCTTTCATTTAATGAACAAGCAAGTCTCAGGCTGATGAAAGAATCAAACAGTACCATAGAGTCTCTGTGGGTAGAAATAAATGAATCAAATAGTATCATAGAATCTCTATGGCTAGAAATTCCATGACTGAATAATAAATCTAGAGTATAGCAGTGCAAATATGCTACTAGCCTCCTAACCAGGATGTTGATGGTGATTGTGAAATACTCAGGGAGGTTAGAGAGGCAACAAAAACAGACAACCCAATAATAACAGGAGATTTAAACAATCCTTGGGATTGGGAACATGTCACCTCAGGAAGGGATGCAGAGTATGATTTTTTTTAAAAAACAGAAGAAGAAAAAGAAGAAGAAGAAGAAAATAGTGTATTTTTCCAAAATAAAGATTTTTTTTTTGAGGAAAGATATTGTTTCATTGAAATTTACCAGTTTTTAAACAAAACAAACAAACAAAACCCCCTGATCTATGAAGGGATAGGCAGAGTGGAGACTCAAGAGCTCCAGTGGGCCTGTTCCACACCACTGAAGCAAATCTGCAAGGCTTGTTCTTCCTGGAGTGGGGAAGCTTAAAAGGCAAGGGAAGTGGTGGTATACAGGAAGAGAGCTGCCCTGCCTCACCTCAGACACCTGAGACAGACTTGCTAAGAGGGAGATAGCAAAGAGCCTCCCTTCTCCCAGCCTCAGAGCAGCTTGTCCCATGAGGAGGGGCTGGAGTTAGACCCCACTTAGACTAAACCAAAAGTGTTGACCCAGGAAGATTGCCTGAGTTCCAGGTCACTTCTTTCTTCTCTTTATTTTCCCATGGACTCCCCTCTCCCATAAGGGAAGAAAAAGTGGAGAAGACATTTATTTTGTTTGTTTGCCCCAAGACCCCCTGGGGTGTCTGCTGGTGGGACAGTGGGGAACAGAAAGACAGTATAAGGACCTGAAGTGGGGTCTGCCCCCCACATCACCAAATACATATTTTATTTTGATTGAAGCTTTTTGTGGGAAATTTTGTGGGGAAAAAAAACCTAAACGTTTTTGAGAATTCCTCTGAAAAACAATTGGCATTTTGAAACCAGCTCTAATAAACCCGTGGGCTGTTTTGTCAACCCTAACTGAACTGTCAAGGCTTTTGAAATTTCCCTGCCACTAGCCTCAATATTATTTTTTTAAACTCCTTTTTAGCCTAAAACTGCAGCCAAAATGACAGCTATGCAGCCACTAATTGCAATGTTTTCCCTTTTACTGTTGCATCCATTATCCAGTAAAAGTGTTTGACTTTCCCTCTTATCCTTTACATTAATTGAATGTTACTAATTGAGATTGGCAGCACCACCCATTATAAAGATTGTCCAATGGTTCCCATTATAAGATGCTGTTTGCAGGTGCTTATGATTTTGAAAAAAATGGGCTGAAATTTTTCATGCCATCTGACTGCTTCAGATTGAATATTTTTTTGTAGAAAAAAATTCATCCAAAACGGTTCAGCTTTTTCTGAGAATGAGGATAAAATACATTCTTGTCAATTTCTTGGCGCCTTTTTACTCACCCGCGGGAGCGATAAAAAAAGGCGCCACCCACTGCAGCGCTTTTATTTTACTCACCCGGCGGCACTCCAGGTCTTCGGCCACAACTCCTCTCCTGAGATAAGGTAAAGTAACCAGTGCCACCGATGACACCCGGAGCGAGTGAAGGGCCTGCCGCCGAAGACCTGGAGCACTGCCGGGTGAGTAAAAGCGCCGCGGCGGGTGGTGCCTTTCTTTTTTTAATCGCTCACCCTGTTCCCTCCACCTGGCTTCAGAGATTTTAGCTGCTTAAATAAAACATCTCTACTGACATGTGCAAACTGCAGTTTTCCAAAGGCTTATAACTTGGCCAGATTTGGGCAGATTTTCACGAAGATGTCCTTCAAATATACACTTGTATATTAAACTCCCACCATACCAGGCAGCACTTTAGCTCTATTCCTTATCTTTTATCATTATAGTAACAAACCCATCTGGTTGGGCAGAAGCAACCCAGTGTCTTTCTTCACACATATTAGTAAGGATATAATGTATCAAAAGTCAAATGGGCAAACAAAACCCCAATTTTATCTCAGGCAACGATACAGACCTGAATACTACATCATCATCACTAAGAGGCTCCATCTTCTCACACCTCCTGCATGTGTGTGCCCACCAAAAGCTTGAGTATGCAGTCCAGGCCAGGACTATGGGGGCTGAGAAGGACTTTCCTGTAATTACTGTTCCCAGCTGCCCTGGACCACAAGGGGGTCAGAGACTGGCACTGAGAGCAAGGGAGTCTTCTGTGCTCTCACTGACCCACCTACTGTCAATCATGCAGTGTGGAAGAGAAAGCTGTCTAATTCAAATATAGAGAGGAGGGTAAGGAGTAGATTGGGACAACAAGTTTGGTGCGACTGGGACTGGTTAGTTGGTGAGGCTGGGACTGGCTGATGAAACAAAATATTTTAATAGCTCATAAATTGAGCACCATGCACTGAATGGGACAGGGGCTCCATGGAAGAAATGTGATCACGGAAGTGATGACTGTATCAATGCATACGCATAAGAGAGCTAAATTAAGGTTGCACAAGCAACTTTAATTCTGGCATTTCCTAACTTTTAAGTGCTTGGCATTTCAATCCTAATAATGTTCTTTTAGTGTGTGTGTGTGTGTGTGTATGCATATATATATACATATGTACTATTGTTCCACATGTGTCATATACACAGAAGGCAATAGTTAGGGGAGACTCCTTACATCCACAGTATTGCAAACTAAGAGTATTCAGAATCATGAGATTGGCTTAAAAATAGTACATTTAAGTTATTTTTATTTGCCTTTTTTCTTTTGAGACTTTAGCGGTTAAGTTTGCTAACTTTTATCTGAAACCATGAGGATTAGAAGCTACTTTAAAAAAAATGTGATTATCATGTAATTAAGAGAGTTCAAGATCTTGGTATTTTTCTTAAAACCCCAAATTCTTCAAGACTTACAATCATGTTGCAAAGATTGATATCATTGCACCTACCCCATTGGGCTCCCTCATAAAAGCTGGGAAGAAAATGACCCAATGTAATTTCTCCTTATCACACTGTATTGTCTACGCCAGGGGTTCCCAAACTTGGTTCACGGCTTGTTCAGGGTAAGCCCCTGGTGAGCCGCGAGATGCTTTGTTTACCTGAGCATCCGCAGGTACGGCCGCTCGCAGCTCCCAGTGGCCGCAGTTCACCATTCCCGGGCAATGGGAGCTGCGGGAAGCAGTGGCCCGGCCCGTGCCGTGCCCCTGTCTACGCTATTTCTTCTTGACCTATTCAACCTGGCAGCCTGCCCCTTTAAGGGCCAGAAAGCCTTGGGCCAGTCAGTCCTGTTCAATTTGCCCCACCTTGTTACACACGCAGTGGGCTATTGTACTTAAGAGGAAGGCAGCCCAGCGGAACAGAGAGCTGTGAGGACAGCATAAGGCAGGCAGAGATTCCAGGTAGGAAGGCCTGAAAGTGACTGCTCACGGAAGAGCAGGAACTAACCCAAAGGAGCCCAGGAGGGGCTTAAGGGAAGTACAAAAACAGCCCAGAGGTGGGGAAGAAGAATGCTTGAATTAGAAGAGAGCAGACAGAACCCTTGGGAAGTAGGGGCTGGGCCCAGTTTAGGACTGGGGCAGAGAGTTTGTGTTTTGTTTGGTTTGGACTTGCATACACTGGAAGGTGCAGACTATTGTTTGAGGCCAAGTCAGTGCAGCAAATCCACCTCTATGCCAGAATAGGCTGAAGATTGTTGTGGGGAAATTGTAGCAGTGCACTGCAGTGTTGGGTCTCGCTGCAAGGGGTGCTGGGAGAGGTTCAAACTTTTATCACCGATATAAAAGCTTCTCTCACTAATGCCTAACAAAACATACCATGAATCTTCACTGTGGTGTTTAAAGGGTTTTCTGTTCCAAAAAATACTACAAGGTGGATTTTTCTGTATTTGCCAGTATCATGTTCACACAGGAACCAGTACATGGCAGTCTCCTGTTTGCTTAAACACAAATATACAAGAAAACAATCTTCAGCATTGGGGTGAAAATTAGGACAGATGTTGGTTTCTTACAAATTTGGGGAAACCCCATTTTCATATGCAGTTATATTCAGACTCACCATTTATAGATTAATGTAATGCCTACGAAGTACTTCTCTCTTACGTCTAGGGATTGTATCCACCATCTTTGTGATGTTACCTAATAGTCCTTTGTTAACTTCCTTTCATTTATTAGGTTAGATGCCTGCCTCTTTGTATCACTGAACTGCTGGTAAACAAAACTACTTGGTGTGCGAGATCTGAATTGATGAACACTGAAGGAGTTCCCCTTGCATTTTGTACTTTAATCATATTTAAACATTTCTTTTATCTGAACATTTCAAAAAGGAGGAATCTAATTCCCACTCAGTTCATGCAGTGGATGAATGTGATGGGTAACACTATCCTAACTCCTAGCAGAAGGGAAGATTGAGACAGAGCAATAATTGGTAGTGCTCTGATATGATGGTCATGAGGACCATATAAGTACCTCAATGGTGATCTTATCAGTTTCAAGAGCAAACTTCTTGAGAAAGTACAGCATACTTGAGGGACAGCTGGAATCTTCACGAAGAAGTACTAACATTCTCAACCAACAATGCATTGCGTTGTCTCTCCTCATGCTTTTTTAATTAAACACTCTTCAAAGCAGGGACTCTGTTTGGCACATTTTTTCTTTTGTAAAGCTCCTTGGAGATATAAAAATATGATAAGGAATTAATTTCTTATTGTTAAATTCTGTATTTATTAATACTATTAAAAACCTTAATTTCCATTCCTTTAAAGCTGCCAAGGTAAGAATCTTAGGTATTTGGGAACTAGAAAATGTGTCCTTAAGTGTCAAGATGGGCTGATGGTTATTGTTCAGATTTGTTATTTGATATCAGTTTCTTCCTTATTATTCCTGCAGTGATTTCTATTGAAAGTTCAAGATGATGTTTGCTGGAGATGTAACTGCAATATAGAGGTAATGCACATGTTACTTTTGATCTTTTAAGACAGTATTCTTGTGCATAACCTAGGAACATTCTGTAAAGCTTTTTTCCCCTCATGTAAATCAAATCAAGTGTTCTTTTTTGTAAGAAACTACCTTTTGGTCAGAATACCTCTGAGACTCAGGGCTGACGTTTAACATGAACTTTGTGGTTTTCAGGAGTTTTACTGGAGCAGAGGGAAGGGGGAGAACAGAAAGAAAAGAAATTGTAAAACTTAGTTTCAGGATGCAGATTCCATAGAGAAAAACACAGATTTATAAAAAAAATTCAGAAGCAAAATCAGAACACAAAACAGTAGTGGAGTCTCATGCAAATAAACCAGAGAATGGTGAAGTTGAAAACAGTTTCAAACAACAGTACTAACATTTACCTCCAAAGGCGTTTTTGTCTCAGAAAGGAAAGAAAACCTCTTAGTATTGCTATCTGAATACCAGTGAGCAGACAACTTTTATCTTTGAAGACTGTGTGCTTTGTGCTGGTTACTTTGACCAAAATAATCCTACGCAATAATTGGCCTTCCCTCTGTAGACTAAGAGTTTCTCTGAGTCACAATCAATCAGCATAAAACATCCTCATGGAGCCCTCAGAGAGGGCCAGGGGAAATATTTGTATGTGGCAGAATGTAATGTAAAACTGCTAGGTTCCACTTTTCTCATAATTTAAAATTATAAAAGGAATTAATGTGCATTGAGGGAAGAAAAAATCTTTCTACGTGGGCTAGTTTTAGTCATGTTCTGTCTAAACAGATTCAGGCAGAATTTCACCTCAATAACTTGTCTACGACTGAGATTAGCAAGTCCCTCCAGCTTCATTGATCCTTCAGTAGTAATGTTGAGCTGTGAGAATATAATGTATAATGTATTTATCTCTTTCCCTACACCATAAAAAGTGTGTAGCAGAAAATTGGAGGGTAGGAGTCATATGGATGCTACTATGGAAAGTTGCATGTAATTCTAGGTTCCAGACACTTCTGGTTTGCAACCCCGTGCCCCCTTTTTAAATGAATGTTGTTAACCTATGGCAGGGATCGGCAACCTTTGGCACATGTCCCGCCAGGGTAAGCACCCTGGTGGGCTAGGCCAGTTTGTTTACCTGCCGCATCCTCAGGTTTGGCCAATCACGGCTCCCACTGGATGCGGTTCGCCGCTCCAGACCAATGGGGTCGGCAGGAAGCAGCGGCCAGCACATCCCTCGTCCCGCGCTGCTTCCTGCAGCCCCCATTTGGCCTGGAGCGGTGAACCGTGGCCAGTGGGAGCTGCGATCGGCCGAACCTGTAGACATGGCAGGTAAACAAACCGGGCCCAGCCCGCTAGGGTGCTTACCCTAGCTGGCTGAGGGCCAAAGGTTGCCGATCCCTGATCTATGGTAAAATGCCAAAAAGGAGGTCAGAACATAACAGGAGGAAACAACAAAGATTTAGAGCTAGAGTTAGCAAATCTATATGGTCTTCACACCCCACAGACCTGAAATCAGTGGAGGAGGTTGATACTTTTTTAACTCATCCTTGGGAGAAAAATCAGGTTTTACTGCATAGGTAAGTGTGACACATGGCCAGAAAGGGTTAAGCAACTTGCAGGGTAAGTGACCCAAATTCAACCTTTAAAGACATATTAGAGAAGTATATACATGGTAATTAGGGCTATTCCTTAGAAATAGTTAACATAGCCATATTGAATGGCCTAAAGCTTTGAAATACAAACCTGTATTGTTAGAGAATTAGAAGTAATACTAATTGTATGTGTTTACTTATATCTTATATCTTGTTATCCATGTAAACAGACTATTCCTGTCTATTACTGTAGCTATTGATTCAGAGATCAAAAGGGAATATTAACATTTAGATGAAACATGAGTGTGATTGTGATAATGTTATTGTGTATATGACACTTTGAAGTTTGTGGTAAACTGTCTATGAACTGCTTAATGGATAATTATCTTATGTTAATCCACCCAGGACTGCCTGGTCAAGAGGTTGCTAGAAAACTATAAAAAACACTTGAGACCCGATCCTTTTTATCTCAAATCTGCTTATGTTTTATGGGGAGAAGCACTGAGCCGCAAGATTGAGGTCTCCGATTTCACTTAGATCACCCTGAAATTGGACACTGGACTGAACCTATGGACTAATTTTAAAAGCGCTATTTGCAATGCTAAAGCTCACCATTTCTACTATGAAACTGACCTATGAACCCTATTTATACCTGTATGTATAATGATCTTTTAACCAATACTTTCTCTTTCCGTTGAAAATAAATGTTAGTTTAGTTAATAAGAATTGTCTGTAAGCGTGTATTTGGGTAAGATCTGAAATATTTATTAACTTGGTGGATAGTGTGTCTTAATCCTTTGGGATTGGTAGTATCTTTTATATGAAGAACAAGATTTTCAGTAATCCCTATCATATTTAACTTGTCTGTCTGTGAGGAAGCCCAAGGATGGGTTGCTTTAAGGGAACTGTGTTTTTGGCTTCTGGGCAAACAGTAAGGTATTATACAAGCTGTTTTGTTGCTGGACTGGTGGATCTAAGTATTAGAATAATCACCAGTTTGTGGGGTTGTCTGCCCCATTCTTTGCCATTTGCCCTAATTGAGCAATCTCAGTGTGGCTCCCTGTGACCCTGGTCACAGTAAGAAATGCAGGCAGGCTGGTCAACTCTGCTAGCCCTGTTAGGTGGAATTAAGGAATCAGTACACCTGCATACTAGAGATATTTTTTTCCATTTAAAGAGCTAAGACAGAGATCAGAATCTAAAAATGATAATTTATTCAAAATATTAGGTCAAGTGCAAGAGGCTAAGGTCAGGAAAAGTTGGGCTAAGATATGCATACTAGAGTGGGTAGTTAAATACTGGAAAACCAATAGACACCGCTGAGTGTAAGATGGATATAGTAATATATCATCAGCCTGTGTAATCAGCATAGCTCCATTGACTGACTGCTTTTTCACCAGCTGAGGATGTGGCCAATAGTTCCAGGATCATTGGAGTGCCAAAAGGATAAGAATTAAGTAATGGTGAACAAATGTAAAACTGGCTTTGATGTTGTGTGGTTTCCTAGAACTGAGAGTAAGGGTATGTCTACACCAGAGGTTGGCAACTTTGGCACGTGGCTCGCCAGGGTAAGCACGCTGCCGGGCCAGTTTGTTTACCTTCCGCGTCTGCAGGGTCGGCCGATCATGGCTCTCACTGGCTGCGGTTCACTGCTCCAGGCCAATGGGGGCTGCGGGAAGCGGCATGGGACGAGGGATGTGCTGGCTGCTGCTTCCCGCTGCCCCCATTGGCCTGGGACAGCGAACCGCGTCCAGTGGGAGACGTGATCGGCCGAACCTGCGGACGTGGCAGGTAAACAAACTGGCCCGGCCCCCCAGGGTGCTTACCCTGGTGAGCCGCGTGCCAAAGGTTGCCGACCCCTGGTCTACACTGTCAGAGTTACATCACTGGCAGTTACATTGCCATTCAGAGAGCACTGCAGGGAAACTGCTGTAGTGTGTTCACACTGTCAACTGCCTGCGCAATAGTGTATTCACACTTGTGGCACTTGCAGTGGTATTTGGAGAAGTGCACTCTGGGAACCTATCCCACAGAGCATCTCTTCCTCTTCTGCCACTAAGAGTTGTGGGAAGGTGGAGGGGGTTGTGGGACATCCTGGGTCCTGTGATGCTTCGCATCCCAGCAATCCCTGTGCTTCCGTCCACCTTTGGTGCCATCTTTCAGCAGTTTGTGTACTGCGCACTCTGCCTCTTCAGTATGCACTGTTGACCAATATACTGCTCACTCTTACTAACATGTCACGAGTGGAAGTGGAGTTATTCCTTAAACTACAAAGGCAAGAGGAGTTCAACATTGATCTCACCACGTGTAGTAGCTACAATACGATATTGCTTGTGGCATTCACGGAGGTGCTGACCACAGTAGAACACCACTTTTGGGCTCGGGAAACAAGCACTGAGTGGTGGGATCACATCATCATGCACGTCTGGGATGACAAGCAGTGGCTGCAGAACTTTTGGATGAGAAAAGCCACATTCATGGGACAGTGTGATGAGCTCACCCCAGCCGTGCAGTGCAAGGCGATGAGAATGAGAGCCGCCTTGCCGTTGGAGAAGCATGTGGCAATTGCACTGTGGAACCTGGCTACTCCAGACTGTTACCGATCAGTCGCTAACCAGTTTGGAGTGGTAAAGTCGACCGTTGGACTTGTGTTGATGGAAGTGTGCAGGGCCATTAATCATGTCCTGCTCCAAAAGACTGTGACTCTGGGCAACGTGTGTGATGTTGTGGGTGGCTTTGCACAAATGGACTCCCCTAATCACGGAGGGGCAATAGATAGCACGCATATTCCAATTCTAGCACCAGACCACCTAGCCACTGAATACATTAATTGGAAGGGGTATTTCTCTATGGTTCTCCAGGCGCTTGTGGATCACCGTGGGCATTTCACGGACATTAACGCAGGCTGGTCCGGAAAAGTGCATGACGCATGCATCTTTTGGAACATCGGCCTGTTCAGGAAACTGCTAGCAGGGACTTTCTTCCTGGACCAGAAGATCACTGTAGGGGAAGTTGAAATGCACATTGTGATCCTGGGAGACCCTGCCTACCCCTTAATGCTGTGGCTTATGAAGCCATACACGGGGAACCTTGACAGAATCAAGGAGCAGTTCAACAACAGGCTGAGCAAGTGCAGAATGACTGTTGAGTGTGCTTTTGGCCATTTAAAGGCCAGCTTGTGCTGCCTATATGGGAGGCTGGACCTGGTAGTTGACAATATGTCTATGCTTATAGACATGTGCTGTACACTCCATAATATTTGCGAAGGGAAGGGTGAAAGCTTCATTCAGGGCTGGACCGCTGAGGCTCAGCGCCTGGAGTCTGAATTTGAACATCCAGAGACCAGGGCTATTAGAGGGGTGCAGTGCAGGGCCATAAGGATCAGGAATGCCTTGAGGCAGCAATTTGAAGCTGAAAGCCACTAATATTTGTTGCTATGCTCAGGAGTGCAGTGCTTGTAATGCTAGGAGGTGATTGTGATTGTTGCAGACGATGCACTATTAAGGTTTAAGAAAATTGCTTGTTGCTTTGCAGGGCTCTGTTTGCTTTCAGTGAATGGAATAAAGATTGCTTTCAAACCAAAACAATTATTTTATTAAAAATCAACAACTGGAGGAGAGAGACAAAAAAAAAAAAACCACATCAGCACTGTGGGGGATGGGGGAAGGGAGGGTCCCAGGAGGAGGTGGGGTCCCAGAACAGTTAAAGATTTGTGTATGTTCAGGTATCCTATGCAACCTTATCCTTTGGAGTACAGTGCAGCGGGCACTGTACTTCAGCGGGGCTGCAGAGGGACCGATGTTGGGTGCAGTGGATACTGGGAGTCAGCAGGGCTGAACTGTGAGGGGGTGGAGTGGAATGCAGCGGGTACAGACTGGAGCCAGGAGGTTGATAAGAGTGTGTTGGCAGTGTCTGGGGTGGAGCATGGGAAAGAGTTTTGCGACAGTGACTGCAGGGGACGGCAGGTGCGGAGCTGCTCTGTTTGCAGTGCTAGCAGAACCCGGAGCATGTCTGCTTGGTGCTCCATAATGTTTAAGAGCCTCTCCATGCTTCGTTCTGGCATGCCACATTCTCCTTTCAGTCCCTCTTCCAGCTGTTCTGCCACACCTTCAATTCAGCCGCAGAGTGCATCATAACATCACACGGAAAGTCCTTTTCAGTTCTTCATAGCCACTTTCTAATTCTGCGCAGCCGTTCAGCTGGCGATAACAAAGAGGGACGCTGGATTTCCAAGGTCATATCTGTGAAACCAAAATGCAACATTTTACAGAAGCAGTATTGTTTGCAACACACAGACCACTGATTCGGTGATTTAAAACAAAGCCACTATTCACATACCTGTCACTAGCTGGCTGACCCAGGCAAGCACACATGAGCCAGAAGACCCCCAAAATGGTGAGTAACCACAGTGGCAGACGAAAATCAGTGTTCCAGGGCCATACTGTAAACTGCACACACGGCTCTTGGGCCCCGTGACAACACAGTGGCACGGGAAAGTTGCCCTTAATGGGGCAAGAAACAAAGCAGCTCTGCCAAAGAATCTGCAGCAGCGGATTGCCCAGTATCTCCATGAGAGATTCGTGGAGATCTCTGAGGCAGATTCCCGTGAAGTGAGGGAGTCAATCCTGTTCCGCTGCTCAGACTAGGAATGTGGTGGTACGTACATCATACAGACACAAGCCTGCTTTCTGCAACTCTCTTGCCCCCAACAACTCGCTTCAGCGATTCCCCAAATCAAAGCCACTTACTAGGGGCCTCCTTTCCTGTTTGCACTTTGCCAAGCTCCAACAGCTGTGACTGGCTAGTCTCCTGCAGGGTAGAGAAGAGTTCCTGTCTGCAAGCATCTCTGATCTCTGAGTCATCCTCTGCCTCTGGGTCCCCCCTCCCTCCATATCCTCATCCAAGATTTCCTCCTCCTGGCTCAGTACACTCTTGTTTGACACGCGAGCCACCGAAGTATTCACAGTGGCCTTTCAAGTGGAAGTGGGGTCACCACCGAGTATTGCATCCAGCTCTTTGTAGAATTGGCATCTCGTGGGCGCAGCACTAGAGTGGCTGTTTGCCTTCCACACCTTGTGGTAAGTGTTCCACTGCTCCTTCACTTTGACCCTGCATTGCAGTGTCTCCCAGTCATGGCCCCTTTCTGTCATACATAATGAAATCTATCTCTCTCCAAATGCTGATGAGGTCCAGCAGCTCAGCATTGCTCCAAGTGGGGGATTGCCTGGTGGATGGAGCAGATATGGTCACCTGGAAAGGTGCGCCGAGACCACTGTATGCATCACCGAGAAAACAGGAAGGGGGCTTTCAAAATTCAGAAGGAATTTAGGGGATGGGGCTCATGGTTGGTCACCTGAGGTCAGGGCAGTAGAGTTCAAACCAATGACTAGAGAGGCGAGAATAGGCATTGTGGGACACCTTCCGGAGGCTAATTGCAGCACAGTAATTGACCAGGGTGTCTACATTGGCACCGCGGCGCTGTAGCCCCAGGGCAAAAAGCTCTACGCCTCTCGTAGGGGTAGGTTTTTTACAACGCTGCAACTGCGCAGTTTCTGCGCACTAAGTGGCTTGGCAGTGTGTACACCTTGGGAGTTACATCACAGAAAGCTGCTTTACTGTGCAGAAACTTGCCAGTGTAGACAAGGCCTAGATGGTAAACACCCTGTGGTGACTGTAATTGAATTTTCAAGGTTTTAGCATAAGAAATGGTACAAGTGAGACTCTAGAAAGAATGTTAAGGTTCAGCATAGTGGAAATACAGATTTTTTTGGAAGGCTTTCAGATTTAGGGATAGATATGCCAACATGGAAGAAACCAAAATTAGAGGGAGGAGGACTTAGAGCTTTCACAAATGGAGAGTAAATGCTTTAGATTGGTTTCCAGCTAAACTCTTATTCATGCATGAAGTTTATGGACAGATCTCATCCTATGGAATATTGCTGATGGGGCAGCTTCTGTAATCAGTTACACTAGTATAAATCAGGAGCAACTCCACTGATCCCAGTGAATTGCACTGGTGTGTAGAATTGATGTGAGTTTTACATACCAGTGACAGAATCAGGCCTAATTAGATTAGAAATACTTGGATTTCTTGAAAGAATGAGATGTGGAGCCTTTGCTCAGGAGACAGTAATTCCACCTCAAGGAAATTATAAGAAGACAGAATTCACATCTGTCTACCTCTTTTGGGAAGAGATTTGCTTTTGTGTTCTTGCTTTGGGCTTAATGTTTTGAGAAAACAATTAACCTTTAAGACCATAATTGAATTCATTGACAATTTGTTAGGTGTCTCTTTTACGGAAGGTTTTGTTTTTCTCAGGAGCTATCTGTCCCTTTTTGCTGGTTGGAATATGCCTAAAGCAGTCTGAATACAAAAGTGAATGTCTTTATAGAGACATTGGGCCAGAGTTTCATCTTACATGCACTGTTTTTACACCAATTTGACTCCCTTGATTTCACTGGAGTTATCCCTTGCTTACACTGAGGTTAGGTCATATTCAGGCCTCTGGAAATTAAAGAAACAAAGAAGACTTCTACTTTCTTATCTCCATCAAGGGACGATATCTAACCAACACTTTAAAAATACAGGATTTGATGTGTTGTGCTATTTATGAAATAACAAAACTGTATTGCATTAGTAACACATGAAGCAAGAGGCGGAAAAAGCCACTAAGGATATTGCCCTTTCTATACAATATTTCCAACTGCATTAGGGGAATGCTCTTAGGCTAGGCTAGTGGGGGAGTTAAATAATAACCAGGAAATGTATTTTATTAGCACAGGTATTTACTGGGTAACCTCAATTGGTATGCAGGTTTATCCACTTTACCGAGCTTTATTGTAAAGTGATTATTTAATTAATCTAAATTTACATTTAGTTATTTAACATGATCAGATTACTATTGTACCCTTTGCTGTAATGAGCCATTTAAAGGTTTGATTAAAACATGCTTTTACAGTGCTATTCCAACTGCCTGCTTTTGCTTAAGTTATTTGCAGACTCTCCAAAGATGAGGCGATGCCTATCAAACTATTTCAACTGGCAGGACACCCCACTTAACACTAGAGGAGATTTTAGGCGAGTTGGTAATCAACTATTCACCAATGTGATTGTCACCGGGGCCATCGCTTCTCCCTGTCTCCAGAGCCTGGGCGTTCATACCCAGTCTTTTCAAGGAGGCTTAATTCTTTAAACAGAGATTATCAAACAAACAGAAAATAGTCTTAACTCAGTCCTTGGCCCCAGGCTTCAGGGTCACACTTCCCAGGAATCTCTGGAACTCCAACTCCTGGCAGTCTCCCAGCCTCTGTCACCTCTGTTCCTCCCCTGGAACAGCAGCCACAAGGCTGCTTCTCTGAGCCCATGACCCCTTGCTCCAGGCACCACCACAGGAGCTAGCTCCACTCCAGTATGGCTTTGTGTTCCCAGAGCTCAGACTGTCTCAGTCCTTCCCCCAAGCTGCCTACTAGCAGCCCAAGTGTAGTAGCATTGCCAACTTTATAATTGCACAAAACTGAACACCCTAACCCCACCTCTTCCCTGAGACCACACCCCCTTCCCCACCCCCTTCCCCAAGGCTCTGCCTCCTGCTCACTACATTCCCCCTCCCTCAGTGGCTCGCTCTCCCCAACCCTCACTCACTTTCACTGGGCTGGGGCAGAGGGTTAGGGTGTGGAAGGGGGTGAGGGGTCTAACTAGGGGTGCGGCCTCCGGGGTAGGGCCAGAAATGTGGGGCTCAGGTGCAGGAGGGAGCTGCAGGTTGAGGCAGGGGGTTGGGGTTCAGTGGGGGGTGAGGGCTCTGTCTGGGGATGCGGGCTCTGGGATGGGGCCAGGGATGAGGGGTTTGGAGTGCAGGAGGGGGCACCAGGCTGGGGCAGATGGGTTCTGGATGTGGGAGGGAGCTCTGGGCTGGGGCAGGAGTTTGGGATACAGGGCGGGTGAGGGCTCTGTCTGGGAGTGCAGGCTCTGAGGTGGGTTTGTGGATGAAGGGTTTGGGTGCAGGAGGGGCCGCTCAGTTTGGGGCTGGGGCAGGGGGTTGGAGCCAGTCAGTGACACAGCGGGGACAGGGTGTGTGTGGCTAAGATAGGCTAATCCCTACCTGTCCAGACACCATGCTGAGCCCCGGAAGTGGGCAAGTGGCCAACAGATCTGGCTCCTATGTGGAGGCTCAGCAGGGGGCTCTGCACATTGCTCTTGCCACAGGCACAGCCCCCATAGCTCCCATTGGCTGCAGTTCCCAGCCAATGGGAATGCGGAGCTGGTGCTCGGGGCAGGGGCAGCACATGGAGCCCCGTGCCGCCCCCCTCACACACACCTAGGAGACGGACCTGCTGGCCACTTCCAGGGTGCAGCATGGAGCCAGGACAGGTAGGGACTAGTCTGCATTAGCTCCGTAGAACCGTACCCCAGACTTTTAATTGCCTGGTCAGCAGTGCTGACTGGAGCCACCAGGGTCCCTTTTTGACTGGGTGTTCCGGTCAAAAACTGGACACCGGTCACCCTAAGGAAGTGGTGGGCGACCTGCGGCCTGTCATGGTAATCCTCTGACAGGGTGCGAGACACTTTGTTTACATTGACCATCCACAGGTACGGCTGCTCACAGCTCCCAGTGGCCGCGGTTTGCCATTCTCGACTAATGGGAACTGTGGGAAGCAGCATGGGCTGGCCACAGCGTCCAGCAGCTCCCATTGGCTGGGAACGATAACCGTGGCCACTGGGAGCTGTGGGCAGCTGTGCTTGCTGATGGTCAATGTAAAGAAACTGTTGCGCAGCCCGCCAATGGAATACCTTGATGGGGTGCATGCGGCCCATTGGCCGCTGGTTGCCCACCACTGCCCTAAGGTGTAGCCCAGCTAAGGGTACTGTATGACCAGGTTTTCCCAGACATTTCCTCTTTTTTGATTCTCCTCCCTGTCCAGGCAGATTTTTCAAATAATATGAAATGTCCAGGATTTTTTAGGAGCAGAAGTTGCAGCTCAGAAAGAGCTGTCTCCATGCCCCAATTGGTCCCTCCACTGCAGCCGCAGCTGCCAGATCCCACCCAGCCAGGCCCCAGCTTCCAGCCCTGGGGAGGGGCATAGGCATGGAAGCACTGACTGACAGGCTGGTGCTGCGTCCCAGGCCTGTGCCAGCTGTTCTGCCACCATGACAGGGAGTGACACTGCCCCCCACCTTGAGAGTGAGGCCCCAGGTACCCTCTCCCACACCCTCCAAAAACCTCTTCCTAATACACACACCCCTCCAACACCCTCCAACACTCCTTCCCAGTACACACATCTCCTTCTGCACCCCCTAAATACACCTTCCCAGTATACACACCCCACCCGCATCCCCTCAAATATTCCCTCACAGTACACATATACTCCTCCAGCATCTCACCCCTCTTTAATGATCTAGATTGGATTGATCTGCTCAGGTCCAGGGGAGCTGGGTTTAGACTAGTCACAGGGACCAGCTATCCTGTGATAGTGATCTTCAATAATTTGTTTATGCTGGATTTTTTAAATAGAGATTTATCAGGGGAACTATCTCTTTGGAACCATTGTCTGAGTCAATTTATGTTATTTTGTTGTTGTTGTTGCTATTGTGGATATTAGCTCATGAACAGAGTAATGATCTCCAGGGTACTAAGGGCCTGATTCTCCTCTCCTACTGGTGTAAATCAAAAATAATTCTATTGAATTAAATGGAGTTACACTGAGATAAAACCAGTGTGAGTGATGTGAATAAGGCCAATGGCTCCTTTCTTCTTTAGTAAGCTTGACCCCTATATGAAGAAATAATCAATCCTGGTATAAGTTTTGTGAAGAATTTGAGGAAAGCAGTATAATCCTCCTTGCTCAGGTGGGGAGTGCTACCAGCTGTCAAGTAGAGCACTTAATAGCCTTCTTACGAGATTTGGAGGCAGGACACAGGGGAATTTCTGTCTAGTTCTATTGAGTTAATCACTGAGAACAAAATTGGTTTCCTCCTACCTTAGTGTTTGTGGGAAATGTTTGCTTTTTAATTTTTCTTGGTTTCTTTCAAAACATTTGCTCCATGAGCTGACATAAGGGGATTTAAATTATGTTAACTACAATACTTTTACCTTGTGATGGGATGCAGAGAAAATAAAATCTGCATTTCAGAAAGCAACAAAAAACTGAAATTAACCTCCCCCAAATGTGTGGTCTAGGAAGTTAGCATTTATGTGCCCAGGACACACAGATCTCTAGTCACTGGATTTAAACATCCACAGCAGAAAGTAAGGGCTAAATGCACTTGCCCGTACTCATGCACCTTACTCCGCAAGTAGTCCCGTTTAAATTTGTAGTAAAGTACTAGTCAACATGAATAAGGGTGTGAAAACCTAACCAAGAGGAAGACTGAGCAGAAAATACTGTTTTGTTTTGTCCCTCACCCATCTTTTACTGTAACAAGTCTAGAGATGGTCAATTTTTAAAAAAATCCCAGGAAAAAAACCTCTGTAAACATGTTGTGGTTTATATTCCATGTGAGGGGAACATATCTAGCTCTGGAAAGGAAAGGAATACATAGGATACCCGACTTCCTCTCCATTTCCACCCTGCCGCCCACTTATAATGGCCAGTGTCCCGGTTTTCCACTTAAAATACACCCAAGTCATTAATGTGACTATTTAGAGCTATCCAAAACCAGCCAAGACCAGTTAGTGAGTTGCTTCTGAACAGAATAAAACACCAAAGTGTATGTTTCTGTAATATAATTCACATCTACCATTAAAATATAACACACATTATCAATTTGTTTAGCATAATTTACAAACATTCCATCAGGGCATATTTTGAATAATGAGAATTAATATGAAAAAAATTGCACAATAATAGTAGAAATTAATCAATGATTCATAAGAAATATACCCAAAATGAAAAAATATATATATAGGCAGAGTATTCTTTCTGAATTTTGTGTGGGAGCTAAAGGGAAGAAATATATTACTAGATGACTGTTCCTTCAGAACTTATTAACATAAAATTGAGTGTTTCATTCTTGACTGCATGTGCAGGGACTGTAAAAATCTAACCTGACCTCATTGATTTCTGGAGTGGAGGTAGCAGAGCCTTTCTGCAGGACATATTTATAATATAAATGATTTATATGTCAGTTCTTCAGTAGAACTATGGAAAGGTGCTACACTTGAGTTCCTTTATTGAAACCTTAGGGAATTTTGTCTTCCCTTATGAATGTTACTTAGTCTGATTTACTCTTTATTCTTATATGGTTTGTGTGACGGGTTGGATCACAGAACTCCCCTTGGGAGCTGCCAACTGATGTGCCAAGACTAATTCTGCCCCTGCTTTCCTGCCCCCTCAGCTTAGGACTTCTGTGCCCTGCCTGGTTTGAGCCAGACTCGCTAGACTGCTGCAAACCCAGATCCAGGTCTGAACCACGTCCCCTAACAGCTGCAGGCTTAACTGAAAGCAGCTTACAGAAGTGTACCTGTCCTTAACACTCAGATGCCCAACTCCTAATGGGGTCTAAAACCCAAATAAATCTGTTTTACCCCGGTTAAAGCTTATACAGGGTAAATCATAAATTGTTGGCTCTCTATAACACTGATAGAGAGGTATGTACAGATGTTTGCCCCACCCCCAGGTATTAATACATACTCTGAGTTACTTAATACATAAAAAGTGATTTTATTAAATACAGAAAGTAGGATTTAAGTGGTTCCAAGTAGTAACAGAACAAAGTGATTTACCAAGCAAAATAAAATAAAACACGCAAATCTGTGTCTAATCAAACTGCGGGAAGCAGCGCAGGCCGAGGGATGTGCTAGCCGCAGCTTCCCGCTGCCCCCATTGGCCTGAGATGGTGAACCGCGGCCAGTGGGAGCCGCGATTGGCCGAACCTGCCGATGCAGCAGGTAAACAAACTGGCCCAGCCCGCCAGGGTGCTTACCTTGGCGAGCTGCATGCCAGAGGTTGTCAACCCCTGGTGTAGATAATGACAAATGTTTTGTAGACATTTTGGAATTTCTCTGTTGGGCTAATGCATTGTAGACTCTGATTATCCCAATGAACTCTCCTAAATGGCAACTTGGAGGTCTTTTGAATAACATTTGTCTGGCTCCAGAATACACTTAGATTAGTCTTTGTTTCTAAGCAGCCTGTCATTTCTGACAAAGTTGAAAATTTTTCAGTCTCCAGTTAGTGGTATTTTCATTCATTTGCAGATGTCATAAAAGAAATCTGACAGCTTTTTCTTCCCAGATGACAACATCTTGTTTCACCATTAAATCTTTATCCAAATAACAGCTTACTCTGAAAGGACACTTTTCACCCCTCCAGCTGTCTCTTTGTTAAATGTCTCAATATGTTCAGAGTGTCTGAACTGTCCATTTTATTGGTTGTCTAGTAGAGAGAACTTTTTTCAATTGCCAACATTGCATTCTTTCTATTCTCCTTTCTTTTTTTGGAGAAAACTTCATGAGAATCTGTGACAGACATGGCAGGATCACTCGTGACAACAAGCAGGGGGAACAAATAAAAACCAAAGACTTTAGAAGTGATGAAGCAGCTCTAGCTGTTGCTCTATCAAATCCAGCTGCTCCTTTTGTTGTGATCATTGGTTTTATTCACAGCTTACAGTACAGACTCCAAGTCCCTAGTCATCAGCTCTGACTGATCACCATGTCAGGGTCAATAGGGGACAATTTCCTGGTGCAAGTGCTGGAGGAACCAACTAGGGGCAGAGTTTTTCTTGACCTGCTGCTCACAAACAGGGAAGAATTAGTAGGGGAAGCAAAAGTGGATGGGAACCTGGGAGGCAGTGACCATGAGATGGTCGAGTTCAGGATCCTGACACAAGGAAGAAAGGAGAGCAGCAGAATACAGACCCTGGACTTCAGAAAATCAGACTTTGACTCCCTCAGGGAACAGATGAGCAGGATCCCCTGGGAGAATAACATGAAGGGCAAAAGGGTCCAGGAGAGCTGGCTGAATTTTAAAGAATCCTTATTGCAGTTGCAGGAACAAACCATTCCGATGTGTAGAAAGAATAGTAAATATGGCAGGCGACCAGCTTGGCTAAACAGTGAAATCCTTGCTGATCTTAAACGCAAAAAAGAAGCTTACAAGAAGTGGAAGATTGGACAAATGACCAGGGAGGAGTATAAAAATATTGCTCAGGCATGCAGGAGTGAAATCAGGAAGGCCAAATCACACTTGGAGTTGCAGCTAGCAAGAGATGTTAAGAGTAACAAGAAGGGTTTCTTCAGGTATGTTCGCAACAAGAAGAAAGTCAAGGAAAGTGTGGCCCCTTACTGAATGAGGGAGGCAACTTAGTGACCGAGGATGTGGAAAAAGCTAATGTACTCAGTGCTTTTTTTGCCTCTGTCTTTGCAAACAAGGTCAGGTCCCAGACTGCTGCACTGGGCAGCACAATATGGGGAGAAGGTGACCAGCCCTCTGTGGAGAAAGAAGTGGTTCGGGACTATTTAGAAAAACTGGACGTGCACAAGTCCATGGGGCTGGATGCGCTGCATCCGAGGGTGCTAAAGGAGTTGGCAGATGAGATTGCAGAGCCATTAGCCATTATTTTTGAAAACTCATGGCGATTGGGGGAGGTCCCAGATGACTGGAAAAAGGCTAATGTAGTGCCCATCTTTAAAAAAGGGAAGAAGGAGGATCCGGGGAACTACAGGCCAGTCAGCCTCACCTCAGTCCCTGGAAAAATCATGGAGCAGGTCCTCAAGGAATCAATTATGAAGCACTTAGAGGAGAGGAAAGTGATCAGGAACAGTCAGCATGGATTCACCAAGGGGAAGTCGTGCCTGACTAACCTAATTGCCTTCTATGATGAGATAACTGGCTCTGTGGATGAGGGGAAAGCAGTGGATGTGTTATTCCTTGACTTTAGAAAAGCTTTTGATACGGTCTCCCACAGTATTCTTGCCGCCAAGTTAAGGAAGTATGGGCTGGATGAATGGACTGTAAGGTGATTAGAAAGCTGGCTAGATCGTCGGGCTCAACGGGTAGTGATCAATGGCTCCATGTCTAGTTGGCAGCCGGTTTCAAGTGGAGTGCCCCAAGGGTCGGTCCTGGGGCCGGTTTTGTTTAATATCTTTATTAATGATCTGGAGGATGGTGTGGACTGCACTCTCAGCAAGTTTGCAGATGACACTAAACTAGGAGGCGTGGTAGATACACTAGAGGGTAGGGATCGGATACAGAGGGACCTAGACAAATTAGAGGATTGGGCCAAAAAAAAACCTGATGAGGTTCAACAAGGACAAGTGCAGAGTCCTGCACTTAGGATGGAAGAATCCCATGCACTGCTACAGACTAGGGACTGAATGGCTAGGTAGCAGTTCTGCAGAAAAGGACTTAGGGGTCACAGTGGACGAGAAGCTGGATATGAGTCAACAGTGTGCTCTTGTTGCCAAGAAGGCTAACGTCATTTTGGGCTGTATAAGTAGGGGCATTGCCAGCAGATCGAGGAACGTGATAGTTCCGCTTTATTCGACATTGGTGAGGCCTCATCTGGAATACTGTGTCCAGTTTTGGGCCCCACACTACAAGAAGGATGTGGAAAAATTGGAAAGAGTCCAGCGGAGGGCAACAAAAATGATTAGGAGTCTGGAGCACATGACTTATGAGGAGAGGCTGAGGGAACTGGGATTGTTTAGTCTCCAGAAGAGAAGAATGAGAGGGGATTTGATAGCAGCCTTCAACTACCTGAAGGGGGGTTCCAAAGAGGATGGAGCTCGGCTGTTCTCAGTGGTGGCAGATGACAGAACAAGGAGCAATGGTCTCAAGTTGCAGTGGGGGCGGTCCAGGTTGGATATTAGGAAACACTATTTCACTTGGAGGGTGGTGAAGCACTGGAATGCGTTACCTAGGGAGGTGGTGGAGTCCTTCCTTGGAGGTTTTTAAGGCACAGCTTGACAAAGCCCTGGCTGGGATGATTTAGTTGGGAGTTGGTCCTGCTTTGAGCAGTGGGTTGGACTAGATGACCTCTTGAGGTCCCTTCCAACCCTGATATTCTATGATTCTATGCTGCATAATTTATTTTTATTTGCTTGTTATTTAATTCACCTAATCATTGTCTGTTAATTCAATGATCAGGACCTGTCTCTTACGATCACTCAATATGGGTTCTGGGGCTTTTTGCACTATTGGAAAAAAAATTGCTACCAGGAAGGAATATTTCTGAGGAGGAATAGTATTCACCAAATAAAGTTCAGTTTTTGACCCCAAAATGCACATAAGTATTCTTATTCACCACATTTCTGATGGCTGGTGCATCCCTAAACATTCCCAACATAATCCTCCCCACACACACACACACTCTACACACACATTTTTATTTATTTATTTATTTATTTTAGTTCTCAGGATAAAAAGTTGTTCTTTGATTGGCTCATTTGCTTTCACATATGCTATTACAAATAAAAGCTGATTTGTATTGCTGCTGGCAGTGGTAGATCCATCCATGTTTTTCTAACAGCTCTGTATTTTCAGTCTAAGAACTCCACTGTTCTGTAGAATATTCAGCAGTTATTAAATATTATCACTAAGTATTTGTTTCTGTATTTCTTTTTTTTTACAATGTTTCCCATAAAGTAGTAAAAATTTAAACTCCTTAGTGTGACAATTTAACTTGGACCTGAATCCAGTTCTCTTTACAGGTTCACATGTAGCATGAATATTTAGTCTGATGAAGTAGCTGGCTCTAGCCAGCATTAAAGCCTCTGATCTTAGACCTTCCAAAAGACTTCTACTAACTTCAGTGGGCTTTGGATCAGGCCTTAAGTGAGTTTGTCACCTATTTGGATAGTTTATTGACAAGTCAACACTAATATACAACCACTAACTGTGTATGTGATTGGAACTGTGTTAGGTACCCATTGATTCTTTGTCTTACAATCACTCATTTATCTTGGTAACTGTGCTTCCAATTAGTGAGGAGGGAGGACCACACACACAAACTGAGGCATGCAAATCTCTCCGGTCTACACAGTCCCCAAACTCCAAGAGATGATGGCTATTGCCAAGTGCCACTGATTGATGTTGTTTTTTTTTCCTGTTCACTCAGACTTCCTTTCCTATAACAGCAATATTGGGTACAAAAATTTCATTATAGCAAAGTTACCATATTTCCTGCTGCAGAATGACAGCTTTGTTGACCATATTAGCATATCCCAGCAATGTTGCTTTGTTTCATGTCTTGACAGGAAAAAAGATCAAAATTATTGGCAGCCATAAGTTCATAAGACTTTCTGCTTTGAATATACAAGTTGGGATTCCTGACAATGCAGTATATTCTGACTAGAGCAAAGCGAAAACAGGATTTTTTGTCCTGTGGTACAAATTGGAACAAAACATGAAAATAGTGAAAAAAAATTATTGGAATGCATAACATCTTGATTAGAGTTTTGGTTTGTTTGAATTGACCCAAAATGAAGCATTGCAACATTAAATTGCACTATGTTGTGGTGCTATGCTGCATCAAAGGAATTGTAGATTGGGAGCCACATGCCAGCACTCTCTCCAGCCCAACTACATCTCTCATGATGCACTCGCAGTCATGTAACTTCTATTGTGCACCCTGCAGGTTGGCCAGATGGGAGACTGGCCAGGGAGCCCAGCCCATAGGAGTGAGCAGGGGGCCAAACTACAATTCCTGTGAGGCAATGCTGCATCATAAGGAAATGCAATTTAACGTTGAGCTGTCTCAAAACATTTCAGGTCAGTTCAACAAACCAAAATATTCTGATTTGTTTGGGTCAGGTCTATATGAAATATTTATTTTTTATTTCCTTTTCATGACAGAAATGTGAAAATGTTTGGCAAAATTGAAATTCTATTATGGAAAATTTTGATTGTTGCAGAAACTTCGTTATTTGCTGTAAAAAAAACAAACATTTGAAGGAAAATGTTGACATTAATTAGTGCACTGTATTCCCACTAATGTTACCCATAATCTTGAAGAAGAAAGAGTGAAAAAGAAACATCTCTGATTTAAGGACTGACCCAAATCAAAACCCTTTAATCATACACCTTCAGACTCTGCAGTGTTTGAATCAAAATCCAAATTATGCACTTTAATCAAATTGGTGACGGGCCAAATGAATGAGATAAATGATCCATAATTAAAACTGCAGTATTTAAAGTTCTACTTAACTGTAGATACACAGGACCACATCCCATACTTAACTGACACACAGGATATATATTTAAAAGTTTCAGTGTAACAGTAACCTAATATGGTTTAATTTATCTTTGACAAAAATGTTTTAAAAATCCAATGGTTTATTCAAATAATATTAATTCCATTTCAAAAAAGGAAAGCAGGCAATTTAAAAAAAAAATTCACACTGGTACTCTAATGACATGGATCTAATGTAATAGCACACATTTGTTAAATATAGTAATAATGACTAATCAATAACATAACTGATATATTAAACTAAACAAAGTATTGCTGTTTGCAAACGTTACAATACGGTTGTTCAGAATATAGATATGTATATTCAAACAAACATTAAACATCAGAGGCTTTGATTATTCATAATTCATGCATTGGACCAGATTCTGATTTAATTAAAGTTGAGTTTAAACTGGAGTAACTTAATCTGGAGTTGCAGAGGTGTAAATGAGACTAGAATCTGGCCCTTATGTGTATATTGCACTGTGGTTTTTGTCTTCAAATTCACAGGGAGCTGAGTGGTGCTGGTGTTGGGGAAGGTGTGGGTAATAGCCAGGAGCTCAGAGACTCCCTATAGTAAGGATCAGCCATGTGGGAAGCAGGCCCCATGGCCTCTTCTATAGTTGGGGGATGGGAAGAGAGCAAATATAGTCTCGCCCGATGGGATGAATATTCCTCCTCCTTTACTACTACAGGAGAAGATAATCCAATGCATAATATCAAATATATAATCTGCCCTGGAACCTTTCTGGCAACCATTTTTTTAGGTGCCTATTAATATATTACACTTTGTTTTTTTCAAAACTGATCATTTTACTGTACATTTCTGGTGCAAAAATTCTGGATGTGTACAAGATTGAATAGGAATTAAACAAATTGGATTCTATAAAACTGCAAAGGGCTCAGGTACACAATGAGGTAAAGCGCCTTCATGATTTCTAAAGCACATTAACATGTTGCAGGTTAATTGCTCTGTATACCAGCTGGTGCACTCTAAAGTTTCCTTAGTGCACTTTAATATAGTGCCATTTCAAACAGCACTATGTTAAAGCATGCTAAGGTACCATTAGTGCTCATCAGCAGGGTCTACACCCACCAATAATATGTCTCATGTTAGTGCACTTTAGAAATCACACCCTTGTGATGCACTTTGCTGCTCCATAAATTTTAAATCATCCTTCAGAATTCTATAGGATGGTCTAAAACGTATAGGAAAGTTGTCATTTTATATTAAACTGCGTAGGGCTCTTCTCTGGGAAACCCAATATGTTTTCATGTGTACAGAACTACTTATACTTTCCCTCGTGTTATGTGTGTATATAGATTTCAAATTATAACTGAATATCAGGCTGTGGAACATAAACTATTTTAAAAGAATCCCTGACATGGATAATAAGAGACAATTAATTAGTTCACTATGTTCAAATATGTCTGTTCACATTACTCCTTTTATGATGACTGACATAAAATATAAAAAGTAAATTCTGTGCAGTGCAATTCTTTTCTATATAGCTGGAAATTGCTAAGTTTCTATTTAAAAGGATATGCCATCTGGGTGGCAAGTTAAACATATGCACAAGAAAGGCATGCAGTGTCTTTCTTTAAGGTGACATCAAAGTCAAAGGTATCTTCTTGACAATACATCATACATTTGTGTAGTAGCTATAGATCTCAATGCTTTCATAATTAGCAAGTTTATGAGGAAGTAATGATTCATTATTCTCTGCCCCCTTTTAGAAATTTGCTCTGACTTTAGAAAGTAAAACTTTGCAGGTTCGTAAGTATTATGACCGCAAATGTATCCTGAGCTATACTTAGATGTAGTAGGAGGTTAGCAACAACAGAGAAATCAAATACATCGACCATGTTTCTAAAACAACTAAGATTTTTTTTTTAATTTTGCTATAGACTGTGAAAAACTAGCCACTGTGTGAAATTTTTTAAAGTGAAGGAATCTCTCTCTCTAGCATACATAGCAAAGAAAAAAGTATACATTTCATTATAACTTGACTATTGTTTATAACTACCTACATATTGAGACGGTATCTAATACTTGAAGGCTTTTTAACCTAGATGAAAAAGGCTTACCAAGATCCAATGGCCTGATGCTGAGCTAGACAAATTGAAAGTAAAAATAAGGAGCATACTTTTAACAGGGATGATAACTAACCGTTTGGATAATTTACCAAAGGAAGTGCTTGAGTCTCCTTCACTTGAACCTTTTAACGAAATTGCAAAGCAGATCCTCGACTGGTGATTACTTCAATGGAATTATGGCAATTTAAACACCTGAGGATCTGCTCCTGTATGTCTTTCTGAAAGTTATATGTTCTAAGTTCAACCAGAAGTTATGATCTTGATGGAATTCTTGAGGAAAATTCTGTGACTTTTGTTACATAGGAGATCAGATCATCATGATCTTTTCAGGCCTTAAAATTAATTAATTAGCAGTAGTGATGGTTCAGTGAGTAATATACTTCCATTAAACCATTAATGTTGCAGTGTAACCCAGATCCTGTTCCTGCTGTATCAATGCAGACAAAATTCCCACTGAAATCAATGTATGGGTTTTTTGTGTATCTATGAAAGGTCTGGGTTCTTTGTTTAACTCTTCTGTTACTTTTTTTTTTTTTTACTCTATGTTAAAGAATTAAAGACAAAGATATTTTCAACTAAGGCTCAATCTACACTTAAAATGCTACACCTGCATCTGTGCTGTTGTAGTGCTTTAGTATAGACACTCACTACAGGCGGTAGTTTAGGGTGACCAGATAGCAAGGGTGAAAAATCGGGACAGTGGGTGGGGGGTAATAGGCACCTATATGAGAAAAAGCCCCAAATATCGGGACTGTCCCTATAATATCGGGACATCTGGTCACCCTACGGTAGTTAATCCAGCTCCCCAAGATGCGGAAGCTAAGCTGATCGAAGAATTCAACTGTTGACCTAGCACTGTGTACAGTGTGGTTAGGATGCTTAACTATGTTGCTCAGGGGGTTGGATTTTTCACACCTCTGAGCAAGGTAGCTGGGTGAGTGTAGATTTGATCTAAGCCAATTATAACTCAGGTTTTGTTTTACCTTTTTCTAAGAAAAGTCTATAATAGCTTCTAGAGAAATAAAAGTTTCTTCAGTTACATTTTACTAGCATTAATCTTTGTTGAATCCAAGTTGGTATGTCCTTTTCTTCTACAGAAATTACTTTGATTAGTTATGCTCCACATACAGGATGCCTAAACTTGCAAAATTCAACCATGGGTTAAAGAAAGACACAACATATAATGTAACCATGCATGTAGCTCAACGTGATATAAGACCTATGGGCTTGATTATGATTTCACTTTCATCAGTTTGACTTCAATGCTCTTGACTTGCACTGAACCAACAGACTATTCTTGTTTTAAAAAGAAAAAAAGGTCAAGTTACCGAAACAATAAGATAGCCATTCTTGCAAACACCATGAATTACACTGGTTTAAGACAGGAGAATTGGGCCTCATACCTTGAACAGTTGTTTTGTATAAACTTATAGAGTTTGAATTTCTGCTTAAATAAGAAAGCCAGGAGGTTTGTTTGTACATTTTCAGATTTTCTCACTTAGTCAAATATCAGAAGTGAAATATTCTTGTATTCAAATAGCAGAAATGAGTGGGTTCAGAGACTAATGGGAAAGAGAAGAAGTTTGTAAAGAGTGAAGAGATCAGGGCTGCTTAGCTGAGTAAGTATGTGATCAAGAAATGAAAAAATAAATACATTCAAATAAAAAAGGCCAATAAGGTAAGCCATGCTTCCCTTTACCCTCTTTCATAATGCAATAACAAGGGAACATCCAATGAAATTGGAAAGGAACCCTTTTAAGACTGATAAAAGCAAATACTTTTAAAACAAGTCATAATGAATCTGTGGAAGTAAGTGTCATAACATTGTTGAGCTCAGGAGTTTAGCTGGATACAGAGAATTAGACAATTTGTGTGAATGAGAATATAGTTATCTTAGATAGGCTAAACAAAATTAGATATATAAACCTTCTAGTTGCAGGGTAAATGCTAAATCACTAATATATTGGGTTAGGAATAAACTTCCCCTATAGAAAGGCTGTTCCCATAATGGTGCACGATGAGGTTTCATATACTTTTCTAAAGCAGCTAATATTGGCCACTGTCAGAAATAGGATAATGGGCTATATAGACCACTGGTTGGATCCATTGGAACAATTTCTATGTTCCTATATACACTCTAGCAATTTAGTATGACCTAATCTGTCAACAGAAAATAGTAAAAATATTGCACCCAAACATTTTACTGATCAGAAACTAGTTATTTCTATTTTTCTTGTTCCTTTTGCAAAAGAGATATTTTCAACAATTAAAAGTCTCCAGTAGTTATTTTAAGGTCATCTGATGAAGACTTCCTCTATGCATAAATTATCAAGTAAACTATTGTAAGTACCTCTTGACTCATTTATTTAGAGAATGGAAAAACTAAGCCAAGTAAAAGTACCTACGCGTAATTGCATCTAATTTTAAAGTACTTTTTCATCAGCTTATGTGTGTGGCTCTCTGCACATTTTGTTCTCATTAAAATGCCCCAGGGAATCAATTTGACAAAAAACTAGCTAAATAATGAAGCCATACTTGAAATGTATCTACTTTTTTCAGGAAATACTTAATAGGGTTACACACTTAAACCTATTCAGTCTGTCCACAATAATAATTGTGGTTCGGTAAGAATGTGTAAACAGAAAGATATTAAGCTTAGCTTGCACTTTATAGTTCTATAAATTAGTACTATCTAAATATAAAACTCTCAGAATTAACTTCTGTGCAAAATACAATTTTTCAGATATTGGGCATCATTACTAATAGTAAAACAAATTGGAAATACTTTGCAAAAGAAATTCTATATCTGCCTTCTACGGGGAGAGTTAGGTTCTGATCCTGCAGATACCTATGCACATGCTTAACTATACTCACAGGAATATTACCAATGAAGTCAAAGGGACTACTTATGTGAGTAAAGTTAAGTACACGTGGAAGTGTTTGTAGGATTCGGTCCTTAATTCCCCAGGGGCTTCTAACTCCTAAAACACCTCATGTTTTAAAAGAATGAGAACATTTCCTTAGCAAAAGTGCTGTTATGGGGAAAGGAACCAGACTTGACGGATGTCATGTATCTCATTTTACACTGATGCATTTGGCAGCCCTGTCACACCTCATGAGAAAAAGGGTACATCTACATTGCAGTTAAAAACCTGCGATTGGCTTGATGCAGGTGACTCAGGTTCCTGGGGTTTGGGCTAAGAGGCTGTTTGTTTGTGGTATAAATGTTTGAGCTCAGGCTGGAGCCTAGGCTTTAGGACCTTAAGAGGCTGGAGGGCCCAAAATGCTTGTGCTGCAGTCCAAGTGCAAACAACTGCATCACAATTAAGCAAACCCTTATCTCGAGCCCCATGGGCCAACAGTAAGTTTTTAATTGCAGTGTGGACATACTCAAAGCAACTTCCCTCACAAAATATCCTTTGGCAAGGAAAGGGTTCACTGAGCTGGGAGCAGAAGACCATGGGTACTGATCTTACCTCCCTGTGTTTCTATATAGTTCATAATGCTTGTTACTAATCAAAGCCTTGTGCCCCGTCCCAAAACACAGGAAACTATTATAGATTCCAAGGACAGAATCTATCTGTGATCATCTAGTTTGATCTCCTGTATAATGCAGGCCATAGAACTGCCCCAAATAATTTCTAGAGCATAGCTTTTAGAAAAATGTCCAATCTTGACTTAAAAACTGTCCATGATGGAGAATCCTCCATGATCTTTGGTAAATTCTTCCAAAAGTTAATTACCCTCACAGTTAAAAAATTACACTATATTTCCAGTCTGAATTTGTCAGGCTTCAACTTCTAACCATTGGACAATGTTATACCTTTCTCTGCTAGATTGAAGAGCCCATTATTAAATATATGTTTCCATGTAGATACATATAGATGTGTTCAAGCGATCTCCTAATCTTCTCTTTGGTAAGCTAAATAATTTTAATTCCTTGAGTCTCTCACTATAAGGCATGTTTCCTAATCCTTTAATCATTCTAGCAGCTCTTCTCTGAACTCTCTCCAATGCATCATCATCCTTCTTCAACTGAGGACACCAGAACTGGACACAGTATTCCAGCAGCGGTCACTCTCGTGCCAAATACCAAGGTAAAATAACCACTTTACTCCTGCTTAAGATCCTCCTATTTATGCATCCAAAGATCTCATTAGCCCTTTTGGCCACAGCAGTACACTGGAAGCTCATGTTCAGTTGATTATCCACCCTACCCCCAAATCTTGTTTCATAGTGACAGCTTCCCAGAGGGAGTCTCCCTTCAAGTAAGTTTGGCCTATGTTTTTGTTCCTAGATGTACACCATTACATTCAGCTATACTAAAATGCACATTGTTTTCTCCCAGCTTACCAAGCAGTCCAGATCACTCTGTCAGGGACCTGTGTTCTTTATTATTTAACACTCTTGCAGTTTTTGTGTCTTCTGCGAACTTTATCAGTGCTGAGTTTATGACCCAAACCTTCACCTCAAACTCAAAGTGATTTTTTGTGTGTTTAGAAAACATTTATGTAAACTTTTCCCCTTTGTATTGTCTGAGTCTGTCACTTTGCCACAAGGCACTCTTGCCTCGATCAGTGAGGGATTCCAGGTTGCTGTTAAAGTACTGATCCAACCTTGAGTTTATGAAAATTGGCACATCAGTAGAAAATATGGCATCCTTCCACCTCCCTTCCAAGGGACCAATGCCCTGCCTTAAGACATAAAGAAGACAATCTGTGTTGTCATGTACTTTCAATGTTTCTTTGCTTTACCCCTAGAAATGTACCAGTTGGACAATCACAGGAGTTGCTCCGTTCCTATGGACCCCAAATCAGAATTCAACATTTGTATTTTATACTAATAACATTTTATCAAAGTATTAATTAAATGCTAACTTGCTAACTTGAGAACATGGGTGGAGACATATTGTAACCTTTTAACCATTGGGTAACGTGCTATCTTGTCTTGCTGCAAAACCTATCCTGGGATGTGGAACTGCCTACCCCGTCACTTTCCCCTGCCCATGGAAAATCTATATATTCTATTGTAATCAATTGATTGACAGTGTCTCTGAGCCTAATAAGCAAGGTAACACTCCGCCAGCGCTGTGTGCAATAAACTCCTATGCTTGACCTCTACACGGTGTGGATTTATGTCCTTCAGTACCATTATACTGTGTTTGGACTGTGGGATCCTGACATCTAAGTAAAATTGATCCTGAAATCCTAGGATTGTATACCAATAAGTAAATATATAGCAAGACAAGACAACTGATGTGACAAGACAATGAATATGTTGACATTTGCTGCTCCCCAGTTTATTATGAAATCCTTCAAGACACTGTTTTTATCACGCAAAGCTGGTTTTGCCATTCAAAGTTGCGTAGCTCTAGAGAACCAGACTATACTAGAACAGCATTTGGAAAAGTCAATGAAGCTCCATAGGTTTCAGCAAGATTGCCAGAGAACCACTGAAGCTCAGTGAGATTTTGGTGGGTCTTTAGGTGATTAAAGGCAGGATGCCCATCTTCCCACATTGAACTAAAGGTTGCTCAGCATTTTAAATGAATGTACCAATGTGTCATTAACAGGAGATAGGCTTTTAGCAGTTTCTCTTACCAAGACAGGGCTACAACCCAGCAAGAGGGATGGCAGCTATCCTCAAATGTGTATTCACTGCATTTTATTTTAGCTATGCAACATTAACAACTTTTACCCTCTGACAAAGTGCCTTTGGATAGATTTGATGTGATAGCCAGGGCTGTGTCTCTGAAACAGCACAGAGAACCATTAAAGAATAGGTATGAAGCAGCAGGGACAAAATGTAAGCTGTATATCAGCTATATTCTCTCATATTTGCAATCTTTATTACATTTTCACATGATGCACAGTAGTAGCTTCCCTGTTGTGTTCAAATATCGATCTCCGAGACTATGGTGCCAGCATGAGCTCCGTAAAATTCTCTCTCTGCACTGTATCTGTATGTAAAGATCTTTGTACTGCTGCATATCACTGTACCATCACGATGCCTTTTATATAAACTGGACAGACATTAACAAACTAATGAACGGATCTCTTTGGCCAGGGGCGGCTTCAGGCACCAGCGCAGCAAGCGCATGCCTGGGGCGGCAAGATGTGGGGGATGGCCTGCCGGTCGCTGTGAGGGCGGCAGGCAGGCGGCTTTTGGCAGCATGCCTGCGGGAGGTCCGCCGGTCCCGTGGCTTCGGCAGCAATTCGGCGGCGGGGACGCCGATGGCGCAGCATCGGTGGACCTCCCGCACGCATGCTGCCGAATCCGTGTGACCAGCGGACCACTCACAGGTGCGCCACCGAAAGCCGCCTGCCTGCCTGCTGTGCTTGGAGCGGCAAAAAACATAGAGCCACCCCTGTCTTTGGCCTCTTCAGATTACAGAAAGCTCTACTTCAAGTAGTCTTTATTTGGTTTGTTTGCCTGATTGTTTTTTTTTATGAGGTGGGGGGAGGGGTTAGGTAAGCAAGAGTGAGAAGAGGGAATGGTTGATGGTGTGAATGTTATTCTGATGGTGAAGCTTTGACAAATAGGAAGCTTTTACAGTGTTCCCCAAAAATCAGCTGATGCTGGATTTGTATGATCTGATCTGGAAGATCATTTCACAGTGGGGGTCCCCTTTATTGAGGGTGTCTTGTCCCCAGCTCTAGTGCCCTTCATTCTGGGCTTTGTGATCTGCATTATTCCAGAGGAAAGCACTGTCTTTGCAGCTTGTAGATGGAGATTTGGAGTACATAGTTCAAAAGCATCTAAGTGACTTAGGCTCCTAAGTTCCATTTTTTCAAAAGTGTCTTGCTCTTCCAAGAGCTATATTTTTAAAGATATGTAGAGATAAATTTGCAGATAGGCACCTAGTGGGGTTTTCAAAAGTGCCTAGATTTCAAGCACCTTGATTTCAATAGGAGTTCAACTTCACCTCTAAAGTTTTACCCATCATCTCTAATGTAACAGGGAGCTGATCCATCCAAATGTGTTCCTCTTTTGGTAGCATACCAAAATATCACTGACTGAACTGGAACATTTCCTCTGACTTTTGTTGGCACTGCATCTTATCAGCATTAGTGTGTGTTAATATGGAGTTAAAGTCATGTTCTCTTTCCAGTGGTCTGAACACACTGAATTTAATGATAGGCCCAGTAACTGCAGACATAAAACCAAAATATGATATCCCCTAGTGGTCCAAAGAAGTTGTCTTTTTCTTTTTAGAAGTGCTGATTGGCAAGTATGGATCACAGTTATTCTTATGTTCAATCATCTCTAATGTGAAACATTTTAAGTAGCACTGGCATTGCTGTGGCATATCTAATTAACACTGTCAGCTGGAAAAGAAAGAGCAAACAGCTTGCAAGATGAACTGAAATAAATAGAAAAGAACAATATTTAGTGTTGCTTTTGTCTGACAGGGCTAAGGACAGCACCTAAGAAATTCATGTCCATTGAACCCTTTCTTTACAATTTCCCTTTTACCTATTTTGCGGTCATGCCTATTTTAAAAACAAGTAGCTAACACATACAATGTAAACCAGTGAACAGCAACTCTGTTGTAACAAGTATCCTCTGACCTGGCCAGCATGCACAGAGTCAAGACTAATGCCTTGTCTACACTAAAGGGAAAAGTCGATCTAAGCTATGCAATTTGAGATACGTGAATAGCGTAACTCAAATCAAGGTAGCTTAGATCTACTTACCATGGGGTCCACACCACGCTATCCCATTGACTCCTCTTACTCTTCTCAATCAGGTGGAGTACAGGAGTCGATGGGAGAGCAATCGGCAGTTGATTTAGCAGGTCTAGAAGACCCGCTAAATTGACTGCTGATGCATTGATCGTCGCAGCATCGATTCTCCGGTAAGTTTAGACAAGCCCTAAGACACTCCACAGTTAAGTCTAAAGGGGACATTCTGTTGATAAACACAGGCAGACTTCTCTCTGTCAAAGGGAAACAAAAATAAAGGGAAAATAATCAGTTCTAGAAGCACTGTTCTCTAGAGTGACCTTTCCTCCCAAGTGTGTCTATATCTCCTTGTTATGGCTTAGTCTGCGAATTTCCTGGCATTATGATCTCCCAATACTAGGCAGAGCAAAGGATTCAGAGCCAGAGAGAAGACTTCTGCCTAAGCCCCCCTCAGTCACTTTCCTTTTCTGTTTATATAATAACCTACAATGCATAATATTGTAAAAATCTGGCAAAACAAATTGTGGATGCCTGTGTCTGCTTGCATTTGCAGCATCCTGCAAAAATATGTTTAACCACTGTGCCCATTCTTGATCATTTACATGGATTTATGTTGGTCAATTGGGGGAAATTAGATTTGGGGTTAAAATTAAAATTGGTTGTACTGTAAGAGTCTGGTAACAGGACAATACTTCAGTTGCCAGCCTAATAGCAAAAGTTTCTGTAAAGGATGCATTGCAATGAATCTCTTTTGATGAAATAGGGTTTTAATAAACCTTGGACCTGCATATACCAGTACTAAGCAATATGTTTGTCTGAAAGATGTTCTACTTGTAGGTCTACAAAGGACACTACTGAGTCCTTCTAGATCAGGTTTTTAGCAGCCATGAACCATGAAATGCATATTGAATTACTGATCTGTACAACCAAGTCTGGGAGACAGCAAATGTGGTTATCCAGGCTTTTGAATTTGTGAATATCATATTTCATTTAAATATTGTTCCATATTTCTTTGCTGCTTTCCATACAGCATTAGATTGTGTCTCTTAAACACAGCCCAGATTAAAAAGTGGTGCAGAGCCCCAGCAGTCACAGTGGGAGGTGGCCTACCTAAGGGAGCAAGGATGTCTCCTTGAGTAACTTGGCAAGCAGGCAGACAACTCCAGTTTCTACATCCTTATATTGAGTGCAGCCTGCTTCTCCTTGTGTCCAATGGCTAATATAGAAGAGCAATTATAGAATCATAGGGTTAGAAGGGACCGCAATTGTCATGTAATATAACCCCTGCCAGGATTTGTTGTGTCTAAAACATCCTACACAGATGGCCATCCAGCCTCCTTTTGAAAATCTCCAGTGAAGAAGCTTCCATAACCTCAGGGCCGAGGCAGTCTATTCCATTCTCCTACTGTTCTCACAGTTAGGAAGTTTTTCCCTGAGATTTAATCTAAATATGCTCTGCTGTAGTTTGAACCCATTGACTTTAGTCCTGCCCTCTGTGGCAAAAAAGAATAAGTTTTCTCCATATTTTTTTAAGGCAGCTTTTCAAATATCTGAAAACTGCTATCATGTCCCCCCTCAATCTTCTCTTTTCCAAACTAAACATACCCAGTTCCTTCAGCCTTTGATCATATGGCTTGTGTTCTATCTCATTGATCATATTTGTCACTCATCTCTGGATCCTTTCCAATTTCTCCACATCCTTTTTATACATTGGTATTGGACACAATACTCCAGCTGAGGCCTAACCAGCGCTAAGTAGAGCAGTCCCATCACCTCCCGTGACTTGCAAGCTATGCCTCTGTTAATGCAACCTGAAATAGCATTTGCTTTTCTGCAACAGCTTCACATTGCTGACTCATGTTGAGGTTGTGATCCACCACAACTCCCAGATCCTTCTCAGCAGTGCTACTGCCAAGCCAGTTTCCCCCCATTGTACATTTGTTTTTTCTTCCCTAAATGTAGCACCTTACATTTGTCTTTGTTGAATTTCATTTTGTTGTCTGTAGCCCAGTTCTCCAATTTAACAAAATCCCTCTGAATTTTAGATTTATCCTCCAGAGTTTTATCAACTCTCCCAACTTTGTGTAATCTGCAGCCTTGATCAATATGCTCTCTATACTTATATCCAAGTCATTTATTAAGATGTTAAACAACACCTGACCCAGAACACATCCCTGTGGAACTCCA
Organism: Chrysemys picta bellii; assembly: GCF_011386835.1. Classification (NCBI taxonomy): domain Eukaryota; kingdom Metazoa; phylum Chordata; order Testudines; family Emydidae; genus Chrysemys; species Chrysemys picta. The sequence goes on along the minus strand of NC_088791.1, from coordinate 271,346,476 downwards.
CTTGAGACCTCCTTGCAATCTGATATCATTCCATTAATAGTTACTCTTTGTTTGCAGTTGTTTAACCAATTATGTATTCCCTTAATGGCAGTTCTGTCAAGCCCATATTTCTCCAGCTTACTTATCAGAATGTCATGTGGGACTGTGTTAATAGCCTTGCTGAAGGTATATAATGTCCACTGCATTCCCCCTATCCACCAAATCAGCTACCCTGTCGAAGAAGGAAATCAAGCTGGTTTGGCATGATTTGTTCTTAGTAAATCCAGGCTGGCTGCTAGTGATTACCCCTTCCTTCTACAGGTATTCACAAATTGAATGTTTTATACATTGCTCTTGTAGCTTCTCAGCTACCAAGGTCGGTCTGACTTGTCTATAGTTCCCAAGCTCCTCCTTTTTCCTCCTCTTAAAGATGGGCACTATGTTTTCCCTTCTCCAGTCTTCTGGGACCTCTCCTTTCATCCATGAGTTTGCAAATATTATTGCCAATGGCTCCAAGATTTCTTCAGCTAATTACTTCAGTACTCTCTGGTGAACAGCCTCCGTCCCCATTGATTTGAATTCATTCAAATTGGTCAGAAGATCTCTCACATGTTCTTTACTTATCCCAGTCTGCATCCCTTCCTCTCTATTGTCTGTTTCTTTATTGTCAATGTCTCCTACCTGGTTCCCTCTCCACTCCTGGGGATTGGAGGTGTGGGAATGGAGTGGTCCCCCACACTGTCTTGATTGCCGGGACTGCAGTTTTATCTCATCCTGGTACAGGACACAGACAAGGAGAGGAAGGTTCTTTACTCACTATGCTTGGCAGACAGAAGATGACTCTTTGTGTGGGCTGCTCAGTGTGGACCCATTGTAGTCTGCCCTGTTGGCCAACCTGAAAAATATTTCATTGTGAGAATTGGAAGGATAGCATGATGTTGGGAATGTTTGTACATCAGGCAATTCAATGGGAGATTCACTTGAGGAAAAACTGTAAGATTTGGCCTCATAATGGGAAAGGAGAAAGAAAAGAACATATTAACTTAACATTTTAGAAACCTTAGTAGCAAGAAAGTTTTATGGGTAGTTCTGAGTTCAGAAGGAAAAAATCTCCATCAGTTCCCTTCTTTACAACTTTTCCTGACATAATAATAATAATTATTGTTGCCTAAGTGCTAGCACCTTCTACTGTCCTGCTAATACATGTGCATAGTATATAGACAAGTTTTTTCTCTTAATTAGTTGTCCATTAGTTCTATCTGGACTGACAATCTTTGTGCCAAGTTTCTGCACTTTAAAAAAAAATGAGATAGTAAACATTGAAAGGTGGTGTTTATAATGGAAATTGTGACAGAAATGTAAGATAGCAAGGACACTTTGGAGATTTAAATAACATTTCATAGTCACACTTTCCCCCTCTTTATACCCCTTTGGTTACTTATACTTTAGAAGCTTAAAACTGAAGTCTGCTTGCAAACTGAATTTGTCTTTCTTCTTAGAATGAGCAGACACTGAGATTGTTGTCAACTAGTGCCAGTGGATTACTTATTCTCTGTGCAACAAACATGAAAGATTGCCTCCTCTACAAACCAGCACAAATATATAGAAATCTGTCTGCTTCTGTATGACAAATACAAAATCAGACCGTCTATATTCTTGCTTATAGCATTTTATATGCATGCACAATGTGGTTGCATATGTAATCATCTCAGTGACTGGTCAGAGGAGAAAATATCACAAGCTAGTATGACTAATAAATGTGGCTTTTGGTAGTTAGAACATGGAGGAGTTATGACAGTTTGCACTAGTTGAGAATCTGCCCATAGGAGTGTAAGACAAGATTCAAAGTTGTATTCCTGATTCTTAATTATTAGTGAATCATTGTCTCTGAGGCCAACATTGTCAAACTTAGGTGTCTAAAGTTCAGTATCAAAATCCATATTTAGGCACCTAAAAATTGCTTGATATTTGGTTGCTGAGCACCCTTAACTGCCACTGAAGTCAATGAAAATATAGATTTTAATCATTCCCACCCCACCATCTATTTACTCAACTGTAAAATGGGGATAAGCTCTCAAAAGTGGAGCTGATCAGGAAATGACTTTTTCTGAAGAAAATTATCATTGAATTATTTTAATCAAAAACCTGAAAACTATTTTTTTCTTCAATTTTCACCAAATTAAACTGAATATTTCTGTTTTTTCAATAACAAAAATGAGAGATGTTTCCAGTTTTTTATTAAAAACAAATATTTCCCCAAAAAGTACATTTTTCATTAAAAAATCTGTATTTAGTAAGACTCCTCTTACCATCAACAATAACAAACCTTTTTCATTGGAAAAAAAATTCAACCAGCTCTTCTCACAAGACATTGAGCTAGATTATGTAATTTAACAGAGCTGGTCAGAAAAAAAAAAAACATCGAAGGAACAATTTTATGTTCTAAAATTCAGTTCAATCAAAATTGATACACTTTGAGACATTTTGTCAAAATTTTGTTTAAGAGAAAATGTTGAGATCTAACAATGTCAAAACATTCCATTTCAGCATTTTCAGAATGAAACATTTTAACTTTTCCTTTCAAAACAACTTTTCATTATAAACAGTTGAAATTAGAATGTTTCGGTTGACCCCAAAAACAATTATTTTTTTCAGAATCTTCTTTTGTGGTAAATTTTCAAAATTGACTTTTGTTCCAAATTGGAGTAAAACAAAATTTAAAATTCCATAATCCTCTGCCAAATGGAATTTCCATTCTCTATACAGCTGACTATTTATATGGTAAAGAGGGTGCCTAGGTCCTGGGCCTCCCATTTCTCCTTGATTGGGCTGAGGTTAAGTAATTTGTAATACCATTATGGAATTCTGCATAATACCCTCTACTTGTTCAGTCAGCTTTATTGCCCGGCGGAGAAAAGGCTCTGCATAATCCCTGCATAGTTTCTCCATAGAGGAGCCTTTATGCTGAGGCCTTAATTGCAGTTCGCCTTACAAGACAGGTCAAGTGGGAGGAATCCCTATTTCCTGACACATGTAGCTTTGTAAGTGTCATAAGAACATAAGAATGGCCATACTTGGTCAGACCAAAGGTCCATCTAGCCCAGTATCCTGTCTTCTGACAGTGGCCAGTGCCAGATGCCCCAGATGGAATGAACAGAACAGGTAATCATCAAGTGATCCATCCCCTGTCGCGCATTCACAGGTCAATTACAACCTGTTTGAAACATAGGCCCTGATTCTCTCTCAGTTGCAGAACTCATGCTGTGAAATGCCTTTCTCCAGTGTATTCCCCAGGGGCCAGATCCAGAACTGGTATAAATTATTATAGTTCTGTTGAAGTGGATCTGTACCAGTTGAGGCACTGACCTTTTGATTACAGTGAGAGTGCTCATGGAAAATGCAAATTGTGAGGAAATGGAGCGGAATCTGGCCCTATGTTTGTAAAATGCTTTGGATTTAAAAACAATATGTGTAAAGTTTTATTATTGATATTTTCTGTTTTATTTTTTAATTTCTATCTCAATTCTTCCACTTTCCAGGCCTGATTCTCCTCTCTTCTGGACTCACACTGGTGTAAAACAGATGTATGTGAGAGGAGAACCTGGTATAAAATATCTCCCTTGAGTTTAACCTCTTTCTATTGTAAGGTTGAGTAGGATTTTTTTTTTATAAAGTAGTATCACTCCTTGATTAAATACCTCAAACTGTCTTAGTTCTACATTATTATTGTATTTTTTTTTAGCAACAGTGAATAGCAAGAGAACAATCAAAGTAGTACCATGGAAATTAACAGTATGTTACTGCTAGTCACTGAGAGAAACAGAGAGAGCTAATCAGCCAGATGCCTAGTACTTCAGCTAAATTAAATGCTTAAAATAGAATTAATTAGTCAGGAAGGTGGACTTGCTTCATAGTACAACTACTTGTGACCATTAATATCACCAAGGAGAATAAATGTAAGCTGTAATTTAAAGGAACATTTAACCTCAGAGTAATCAACCTACTGTATTTTAATGCCTCATCTTTTAAGGAGGCCCAGTTACACAGTATTATAATGGTATATTACATTCACATCCCTCCCCACCATGTTAAAAGGGATGTCATGTAGATTGCAAAAACAAGCACTCAAAAAATAGGAAATTCAAGAATGTAGTTTGCTCATGCAATCTTATATCTGCCCTATTGTATGTATGCATTATGATACAGTGTTTATCTCATACAACATAATTTCATGCTATTTTTCCACATGATCCTTGTCCCTTTCAGTTCACTGGATGAATAGTGGTAAGGGAATGAGGCATCCGTCCAATATTTCTTTTTATACTTAATACCTGGGGCCAAATATCTAGAATCATAAAATCATAGAATATCAGGGTTGGAATGGACCTCAGGAGGTCATCTAGTCCAACCCCTTGCTCAAAGCAGGACCAATCCCCAACTAAATCATCCCAACCAGGACTTCATCAAGCTTGACCTTAAAAACCTCTAAGAAAGGAGATCCCACAACCTCCCTAGGTAACCCATTCCAGTGCTTCACCACCTTCCTAGTGAAAAAGTTTTTCCTAATATCCAACCTAAACCTTCCCCACTGCAAATTGAGACCATTACTCCTCATTCTGCCATCTGGTACCACTGAGAACAATCTAGATCCATCCTCTTTGGAACCCCCTTTCAGGTAGTTGAAAGCAGCTATCAAATCCCCCCTCATTATTCTCTTCTTCAGACTAAACACTTCCCACTTCCCTCAGCCTTTCGTCATAAGTCATGTGCTCCTGCCCCCTAATCATTTTTGTTGCCCTCCGCTGGACTCTTTCCAATTTTTCCACATCCTTCTTGTAGTGTGGGGCCCAAAACTGGACACAGTACTCCAGATGAGGCCTCACCAATGTCAAACAGAGGGGAATGATCACGTTCCTCGATCTGCTGGCAATGCCCCTACTTATACAGCCCAAAATGTTGTTAGCCGTCTTGGCAACAACGGCACACTGTCAACATATAGCCAGCTTCTCGTCCACTGTAACCCCTAGTTCCTTTTCTGCAGAACTGCCTAGCCATTTGGTCCCTAGTCTGTAGCAGTGCATGAGATTCTTCTCTCCTAAGTGCAGGACTCTGCACTTGTCCTTGTTAAACCTCATCAGATTTCTTTTGGCCCAATCTTCTAATTTGTCTAGGTCCCTCTGTATCCTATCTCTACCCTCCAGCATATCTACCACTCCTCCCAGTTTAGTGTCATCTTCAAACTTGCTGAGAGTGCAGTCCATACCATCCTCCAGATCATTAATGAAGATATTGAACTAAACCGGCCCCAGGACCGACCCTTGGGGCACTCCACTTGATACCGGCTGCCTACTAGACATGTAGCCCAACGATCTAGCCAGCTTTCTATCCACCTTATAGTCCATTCATCCAGCCCATACTTCTTTAACTTGCCAGCAAGAATACTGTGGGAGACCGTATCAAAAGCTTTGCTAAAGCCAAGGAATAACACGTCCACTGCGTTCCCCTCATCAACATTTACTTCCCTGTAAAGGTCTAAACAGTCCAGAGATGAAGGATCTTTCCTTGAATCCATTCTTATAGCATCTTTTCACAAAAAAAACAAGCTGATAATGTCACTACCTACATGGGCTTTTTCTTTGATGACAGAGTGAGGAATGCATTTTGAGTCATTGACCTCCGATCATCACACACAATTACCACTTGCTTTGAAATTAGCACTTTTTCTGTTAGTGTTCTTCTTTTGCATTCCATAAGGCTTCTTTCTCATTTGATGGGTTATTCAGTTGCTACTGCATTATAACAGGATAAAGATAAGTGAAAACAATGCAAGTAATATCCCACTGGTTTTCATGAGATTAAAACACCAAATACCCTCTTATACATTTAACAATCACTTGATTGATACTAATAGACATGTGAATAGGTCTGGTGCTGTGGCATGTGCTGGCAACTGGACTTTCAGCATCTCAAAGTACTGACACAGTGCCTGGATAAAAATAGCAACATTACCCAAGAAACTCAAAAGAAGAATACAGAAGTAGATCAAAAAGAATCTCTCCTATCCACACGGAGGGAAACCAGAACTAATTAGGGAATTTTGCTGGTCAGTGGTAAGCATTGGCTGTTAATACCTACTTATTTTAGTAAGGAAGGGGGGTGAGAAGGTGGAGGATTAAATGAAGTGGAATTTTAAATTCAGAAACAAAAAATTAAAAAAAACGGAAATAAGATTTGACATGTTTGAAAATGTAACGAAAGAAACACAAGAAAGAGAGAAAAACAGAATAAATTAAAATGTTTAAGATGGGGAAGGGTCAGAAATGTAGATTGAATTAAACACAGATTTATGTATAGATCAAATGCACCCACTAACCAGGCTGTAGGGGAGCTTCTGCAAGGGAGGAGGTTTCAAGCTCTCTGTTTGAAATATACTTGGTATTTTCTGATTCATTGAAAATATTCTAGATTGCATCATCATAGATGCCAGAAATCTCACTGCATTCCAGGGCACTGGCAGCATTAACAGATGATATATTCTGGATATTTCAAGTGAGCCAGAAAGTACCAAAAGGATTTCACAGAAGGGAATGAAAATATTTTAAAAGCTAGCAAAATCTTAGTTCTTTGCTGAATGCTCCTACAACCTGGTTAATAAGTGGGATATTCCACTCAGAAAATCTGGGTGTAATTCAGTTTTCATTTTAGGTTAGCAGTTCACTGTTAAAATAGGGACAAAACTGTGTTCTTCAAACACAAAAATCTTCTCCTACTCCCAGATAACTGCACAAGTCTAAATGCATAAATATGACACATAGGCTGTTTAAAATCTTGCATTAAAGTAATTTGCTCTTGAATGAGAGTGTCTGAGAAGTTTGTAGTAGAAAAAAGAGTGATTTCAGTGAATAGAAATTGGAAAGGAGCACAACTACAACATTACACTTTTAATGACCTTTTTAAAAAGGATTAGTAACTGTTACAAATAATACCAAAACTAGAAGCAAAAGAAGAATCTGCCTTTAGTGCTTGTTTCTATGTTAAAAATTTTGAGTTGTGGAATCCATGACTGGAATGAGATTTCCAGTACTTCTACAGTGTTTATTATTTAGGTGAACTAAACCTTTGGTAAAATGGATACTTTGCTATTTGTGTTTGTAGTTACTGGAGCTCAGATAATGATGCCATAATATTTTGCCATCATTAGTGGAACTATTCCCTTATGAAGTTGATATACATAATGGTTGTGTGGCAGATCAGCAAGTACAAGACGTATGTTTGGTGAATAGCCTTAGAAAAATTCATACACAAAGTATCTGCATTTCTGTAACTACTTGCCTAATTACTGGCAAACTAGAGTGAGCTCCATGATCAAGGAGCTTGTACAGTGAATATTGCACATTAAATTTAATAGACTAGTTTTTGCCTTGATATACAGAGCTTAAACTCACCTGTAATCTGACACACTACTGAGTAATTTGCATTTAGGGGGTTAATCTTTACAAGCACTTTGTGTTTTAGTTTGGGCAAACTGCTTTTCAGTAGTAGGGCTGTGTTGGACCAAGTGCTCTTTGTCTTACTAACAAAAACAGTGCCATTAATTTCAGTGGTAGTACTTGTGCTGATAAGCCAAGCAGGATTTGGTCCTAACTATATATGCTATTTGCCATGTGCCCCCTAGAGGTACTAACTCATGATATATCATTATGTTCTGTTCAGATAGATGTCATTGGCTAAGCTTAATCTCAGAATGTGACAGAGATGTGTTTGGAGGTGGCAAAAAGTGGCTTTATACTACATTTATGACATCCTTTCTCAAGCATGGGGTCAGCTGGTGCTAACGTGGCCCCCTTGTACAGGTTAGAGCAGCCTGTTCTAAACTGTACCTAGATTCAATGGCCTTCGAAAGGGCATTCTGCATTGAGGATAGCCCATGTGCAATGGGTCTCTAATCAGACCCTTTTCCCACGGAAAGGTGGATGGTGAAGGCCCAGCTTTGTCATCCCAGTTACCAGGGGAATTCATCAGTAATGTTTAAGGTGCTTTATGTAAGCACTGTGTTTAAGCACAGTTTTATAAAAGATATAACATGGTCAAAGATGAAGAGAAATTCCTGTCTCAGTTCATAGAATCATAGAATCATAGAATCATAGAATATCAGAGTTGGAAGGGACCTCAAGAGGTCATCTAGTCCAACCCCCTGCTCAAAGCAGGACCAATTCCCAGCTAAATCATCCCAGCCAGGGCTTTGTCAAGCCGGGCCTTAAAAACCTCCAAGGAAGGAGACTCCACCACCTCCCTAGGTAACGCATTCCAGTGTTTCACCACCCTCCTAGTGAAATAGTTTTTCCTGATATCCAACCTGGACTTCCCCCACCGCAACTTGAGACCATTGCTCCTTGTTCTGTCATCTGCCACCACTGAGAACAGCCGAGCTCCATCCTCTTTGGAACCCCCCTTCAGGTAGTTGAAGGCTGCTATCAAATCCCCCCTCATTCTTCTCTTCTGGAGACTAAACAATCCCAGTTCTCTCAGCCTCTCCTCATAAGTCATATGCTCCAGACCCCTAATCATTTTTGTTGCCCTCCGCTGGACTCTTTCCAATTTTTCCACATCCTTCTTGTAGTGTGGGGCCCAAAACTGGACACAGTATTCCAGATGAGGCCTCACCAATGTCGAATAAAGGGGAACGATCACGTTCCTCGATCTGCTGGCAATGCCCCTACTTATACAGCCCAAAATGCCGTTAGCCTTCTTGGCAACAAGAGCACACTGTTGACTCATATCCAGCTTCTCGTCCACTGTGACCCCTAGGTCCTTTTCAGCAGAACTGCTACCTAGCCATTCGGTCCCTAGTCTGTAGCAGTGCATGGGATTCTTCCGTCCTAAGTGCAGGACTCTGCACTTGTCCTTGTTGAACCTCATCAGGTTTTTTTCTGCCCAATCCTCTAATTTGTCTAGGTCCCTCTGTATCCGATCCCTACCCTCTAGTGTATCTACCACGCCTCCTAGTTTAGTGTCATCTGCAAACTTGCTGAGAGTGCAGTCCACACCATCCTCCAGATCATTAATAAAGATATTAAACAAAACCGGCCCCAGGACCGACCCTTGGGGCACTCCGCTTGAAACCGGCTGCCAACTAGACATGGAGCCATTGATCACTACCCGTTGAGCCCGACGATCTAGCCAGCTTTCTATCCACCTTACAGTCCATTCATCCAGCCCATACTACTTTAACTTGGTGGCAAGAATACTGTGGGAGACAGTATCAAAAGCTTTGCTAAAGTCAAGAAATAACACATCCACTGCTTTCCCCTCATCCACAGAGCCAGTTATCTCATCATAGAAGGCAATTAGGTTAGTCAGGCACGACTTCCCCTTCGTGAATCCATGCTGACTGTTCCTGATCACTTTCCTTTCCTCTAAATGTTTCATAATTGATTCCTTGAGGACCTGCTCCATAATTTTTCCAGGGACTGAGGTGAGGCTGACTGGCCTGTAGTTCCCCGGATCCTCCTTCTTCCCTTTTTTAAAGATGGGCACTACATTAGCCTTTTTCCAGTCATCTGGGACCTCCCCCGATCGCCATGAGTTTTCAAAAATAATGGCTAATGGCTCTGCAATCTCACCCGCCAACTCCTTTAGCACCCTCGGATGCAGCGCATCCGGCCCCATGGACTTGTGCACGTCCAGCTTTTCTAAATAGTCCCGAACCACTTCTTTCTCCACAGAGGGCTGGTCGCCTTCTCCCCATGCTGTACTGCCCAGTGCAGCAATCTGGGAGCTGACCTTGTGCGTGAAGACAGAGGCAAAAAAATCATTGAGTACATTAGCTTTTTCCACATCCTCGGTCACTAGGTTGCCTCCCTCATTCAGTAAGGGGCCCACACTTTCCTTGATTTTCTTCTTGTTGCTAACATATCTGAAGAAACCCTTCTTGTTACTCTTAACATCTCTTGCTAACTGCAACTCCAAGTGTGATTTGGCCTTCCTGATTTCACTCCTGCACGCCTGAGCAATATTTTTATACTCCTCCCTGGTCATTTGTCCAATCTTCCACTTCTTATAAGCCTCTTTTTTGCGTTTAAGATCAGCAAGGATTTCACTGTTTAGCCAAGCTGGTCGCCTGCCATATTTACTATTCTTTCTACACATCGGGATGGTTTGTTCCTGCAACCTCAATAAGGATTCTTTAAAATACAGCCAGCTCTCCTGGACCCCTTTGCCCTTCATGTTATTCTCCCAGGGGATCCTGCCCATCTGTTCCCTGAGGGAGTCAAAATTTGCTTTTCTGAAGTCCAGGGTCCATATTCTGCTGCTCTCCTTTCTTCCTTGTGTCAGGATCCTGAACTCGACCATCTCATGGTCACTGCCTCCCAGGTTCCCATCCACTTTTGCTTCCCCTACTAGTTCTTCCCTGTTTGTGAGCAGCAGGTCAAGAAAAGCTTTGCCCCTAGTTGGTTCCTCCAGCACTTGCACCAGGAAATTGTCCCCTACGCTTTCCAAAAATTTCCTGGATTGCCTGTGCACCGCTGTATTGCTCTCCCAGCAGATATCAGGGTGATTAAAGTCTCCCATGAGAACCAGGGCCTGCGATCTAGCAACTTCTGCTAGTTGCCAGAAGAAAGCCTCGTCCACCTCATCCCCCTGGTCTGGTGGTCTATAGCAGACTCCAACCACGACATCACCCTTGTTGCTCCCACTTCTCAACTTTATCCAGAGACACTCAGGTTTTTCTGCAGTATCATACCGGAGCTCTGAGCAGTCATACTCCTCTCTTACATACAACGCAACTCCCCCACCTTTTCTGCCCTGCCTGTCCTTCCTGAACAGTTTATATCCATCCATGACAGTACTCCAGTCATGTGAGTTATCCCACCAAGTCTCTGTTATTCCAATCACATCATAATTCCCTGACTGTGCCAGGACTTCCAGTTCTCCCTGCTTGTTTCCCAGGCTTCTTGCATTTGTGTATAGGCACTTAAGATAACTCAATGATCGTCCCTCTTTCTCAGCATGAGACAGGAGTCCTCCCCTCTTGCGCTCTCCTGCTTGTGCTTCCTCCCAGGATCCCATTTCCCCACTTACCTCAGGGCTTTGGTCTCCTTCCCCCGGTGAACCTAGTTTAAAGCCCTCCTCACTAGGTTAGCCAGCCTGCTGGCGAAGATGCTCTTCCCTCTCTTCGTTAGGTGGAGCCCGTCTCTGCCTAGCACTCCTTCTTCTTGGAACACCATCCCATGGTCGAAGAATCCAAAGCCTTCTCTCCGACACCACCTGCATAGCCATTCGTTGACTTCCACGATTCGACGGTCTCTACCCCGGCCTTTTCCTTGCACAGGGAGGATGGACGAGAACACCACTTGCGCCTCAAACTCCTTTATCCTTCTTCCCAGAGCCACGTAGTCTGCAGTGATCTGCTCAAGGTCATTCTTGGCAGTATCATTGGTGCCCACGTGGAGAAGCAGGAAGGGGTAGCGATCCGAGGGCTTGATGAGTCTCGGCAGTCTCTCCGTCACATCGTGTATCCTAGCTCCTGGCAAGCAGCAGACCTCTCGGTTTTCCCGGTCAGGGCGGCAGATAGATGACTCAGTCCCCCTGAGGAGGGAGTCCCCGACCACCACCACCCTCCTCCTCCTCTTGGGAGTGGTGGTCGTGGAACCCGCATCCCTAGGACAGTGCATCTTTTGCCTTCCAATCGGTGGAGTCTCCTTCTGCTCCCTTCCCTCAGATGGGCCATCTAGTCCACTCTCCGCATTAGCACCTGTAGAGAGAACATGGAAACGATTGCTCACCTGTATCTCCATTGCCGGTGCATGGACGCTCCTCTTTCTTCTTCTGGAGGTCACATGCTGCCAAACCTCCTCACAATCCTTCTGTCCCTGCTGCGCCTGCTCTGAATCTTCAGAACATTGTGGCCGTAGAAGCATCTCCTGACGTCTGTCCAGGAAATCTTCATTTTCCCTTATGCAACGCAGAGTCGATACTTGTTTCTCCAGCCCTCGAACCTTCTCCTCCAATATGGAGACCAGCTTGCACTTTGTACAGACAAAGTCACTTCTGTCCTGCGGAAGAAAGACAAACATGGCGCAACCTGTGCAGGTTACAACAGCTGATCGCTCACCTTCCATATCACCGTCCTCTTAGGAGCTTCCTCAACTGTTGCAGGAACTACTCGGAGAAACCTGCAGATGAAAGCCTCAGTGCGCTCTCCCCACGCGAGCTCCCAGGCAAACTCCTGCTGTTAGCCTCTGCTGTTCGCCGCTCAGCTGGTTCGCTGCTGACTGCCCTTATATACCAGTCAGGCCCACTCAAGGCCCACCTGGAACAAAGCACTCCCAATTCACACTTTTCAAACAAACAAGCAAGCAATCAAGCACACGGTCAAACTGACCAACTGTCCCAGCAGCAGGCACTCAGATACTCACCAACACAGCCCCCCTAATGCAGCACTTAGCGTACCTCCTCTTGGACAGCTCCCAGGCAAACTCCTGCTGTTAGCCTCTGCTGTTCGCCGCTCAGCTGGTTCGCTGCTGACTGCCCTTATATACCAGTCAGGCCCACTCAAGGCCCACCTGGAACAAAGCACTCCCAATTCACACTTTTCAAACAAACAAGCAAGAAATCAAGCACACGGTCAAACTGACCAACTGTCCCAGCAGCAGGCACTCAGATACTCACCAACACAGCCCCCCTAATGCAGCACTTAGCGTACCTCCTCTTGGACAGCTCCCAGGCAAACTCCTGCTGTTAGCCTCTGCTGTTCGCCGCTCAGCTGGTTCGCTGCTGACTGCCCTTATATACCAGTCAGGCCCACTCAAGGCCCACCTGGAACAAAGCACTCCCAATTCACACTTTTCAAACAAACAAGCAAGCAATCAAGCACACGGTCAAACTGACCAACTGTCCCAGCAGCAGGCACTCAGATACTCACCAACACAGCCCCCCTAATGCAGCACTTAGCGTACCTCCTCTTGGACAGCTCCCAGGCAAACTCCTGCTGTTAGCCTCTGCTGTTCGCCGCTCAGCTGGTTCGCTGCTGACTGCCCTTATATACCAGTCAGGCCCACTCAAGGCCCACCTGGAAAAAAGCACTCCCAATTCACACTTTTCAAACAAACAAGCAAGCAATCAAGCACACGGTCAAACTGACCAACTGTCCCAGCAGCAGGCACTCAGATACTCACCAACACAGCCCCCCTAATGCAGCACTTAGCGTACCTCCTCTTGGACAGCTCCCAGGCAAACTCCTGCTGTTAGCCTCTGCTGTTCGCCGCCTTAGTCTCTGCTGTTCGCCGCCAGTTGATCAGAGAAACATGTATGGATGGAGTTTTCCCTAAACCACTCTGTGGTTGTCTAGTAGAACTCTTATAAAGCTTTGCCTGAAACCAGTCCTTGAGACTATGAATAAAATGAAATATAGGGATAAGAGATCAGCAAATCTGTGTGTTTGAGCTGGTTGATATGATGAAAGCTTAGATCAAATGGCTGCTGAGATTTAAAATAATGATGCTAAAACTTTTGTGTAAAATTCAGTGGTCCCAAAGACCTAGCCATACTATGGTTAAAATCCTGCTGTCTACAGCCATGTTTAAGCACAATTGTCACTAACACACTTTCAGCCAAAATATTTCATTTTGAAAGCGACTTCACTGGGTCTGAAGAAACCCTAGAAACACTATATTACTGACTGCAGCACTGAAGTATACAGGTTTTATTTGTTCCCCGCCCTCCTTACTAGGAAAACTACTTTTGTTTGGCATGTGATAAAGATTTGATACTTTCAATTCAATAATTGCCAAATTAACACAATTCCACCAAGTATTATCTGCAAACTGTTTACATTTAAAAGTACCTTAATTGAACATTTTATAAGGTGCAACATTCATTGTGTGAGAGAAACAATTTACATTGTGCTATTTAGAATTTCAGCAATGCATCCTATTCTATTAATTTCCATCATGTATTCTCAAGCTTCTAGTAATGCTTACAAATATTTAGCTATATTAACTGATTTCCAGGTCCTTCAGAACACAGAAATTAATGTTATGCCCATTTCAAAAGCTTCATGCTTATGTGGTTGGGAATGCTACATTGGGTGACAGCCTTACAGATAATTATAACAATTGTTTCACAAAGTTTATTTTGTCAGCAAATCAAAGGATGACAGTGTACTGTGTAAGCCACCTTTAGCTTTAGTCAAAAACTATTCCAAAAGCACAGGAAACATTTTTCAAAGTGCCAAGAGTTTTTGGAACTCTTTTCCTATATTTCCAAAACACAGATACAATATAGTTTTCCAATAACGTTTCTAGTGTGGAAACCAGACCAACAAACCAAAACATTAGAGTGAAATTTCCCCCTCCCCCACCCCCCGCTCTGACGTCAGAATGCCATGTAAAGGGGTGGGGCCAACATAAAGGTTTTCTAAAAGCCCTGGTTCCAACCAGGGAGGAGTTCTCTGTCATAGGAAGTGAGGAACATTGCTGTATGGCTGAGTTCCAAAAATCCCCTAGCAAGCTCTGTCTCTGGGGGTTGTGATGAATTGAAGCTATGACTGTACAACTTAAAAATTGTGTTTGATACAATGAAGTTGATTTATGAAAAACTGCAGTACCATGCGTGCTTATGTGTATGTGGCTCATGCACATGTACTTAGGACTCAATCACCCTGTTCAGGTACAAACACCTGGGAACTAAGGGTGAGCTGCATCCTCAGAACAACAGTTTTAGTTCTACCCACTGAAGGGAGGGGGCGGAGAGGAAGAAGCAGTGAAAAACTACCCAAAAGACAAAACATAGGAAAGTGAGGGGAGGTTAATAGAGAGTCACAGAGAAACCGAAGAAGCCAGACAGGGAGAGTAAGCATTTGGCAGGAGATAGCAAGGTCACCCAGCATATAGCAGCCTCAGGGGGCAGGAGGGCCCTGCCCACTTTCCTGAGCCCAGATGGCCCCAAGATTCTGGACAACTTAATGGACTCGGATCCACAGAATGCCCTGAAGTGGTGAGGAAATGGAGGCAGGGACATGCTTTTAGGATTGATTGTTCTGTCTGATCTGCACTTTCTTGTGGTTTAAATGAGTACCCATAAAAGAGCAAATGTGTTAGACTCTGTGCAAAGTCTGTGAGTGGGTGTTAACTGCTTCACAACTGCTATGGGCCTCTGAGAGAGTTAAACAGTACACCAGACAATTCACACATTTGGGTGGAGTTTTGGGAGAGGGCATGTTTAAATAAAATGGAATTTGAGTCACCATTGAACCCAGAGGGGCTTGGCAGCTGGATAGCAGGTTCCAGCTCTCAGAATGGGGTGCCAGATAAAAAGTCTGTGCCCTGAGAGTAGGCCTGGGACCCCAGGCTTTGGGCAGTGTCTGGACTCCATTCAGGCTACAGGGGCTTAAAACATGAGGCAATCCAGAGCAGCAAAGGCTTAGATTCCCCTCACAGAAGTCCTAGCAAGTGGCTGAAAGGCGGCTCTCTCCAGATTTTGTGTCGGGGCAGTGCTTAATTTGTAATGAAAGAAGTGCGAGAGCTCAAGCAATTAGGTGCGAGGGCTCAAGCACTTTTTTTACATTCATAACTGATGCAGCAAGCTCAGAGGTACCGGGGCTATGAAATGCCAAGCCTAGAGGTGCCGGGACTCATTCCTGGCAAACCCTGGCTCAAAGTAAGCACTGGTCAGGGATATGCTGTGGGCATAGCGGTAGACTGCAGCAAGTAGCGCTCAGATTCTTACTGGCAGCAGCTCCTCCTGCAAACACCCACACAGATTTAGTTGATCTGTAAGGATGGGTAATCTATGCAAAGGGTCAGATGGGTGTGTATGGATAATCATAAGGAAAACACCCACTGTGTTTTTAGTCTTGTCCCAGAATGTCCCTCTGTATCTCTTGGAATGAATGATCTGTGAAATAAGAATCCTTTCTCCAGGTTTAGGGACAGCCAGCACAAGGATGCAAATCTTCCACCCCTTCTGCTTGCAGGTTTTCTGGTGCGCTTCTATGTCGACATGACAGCCAGAATCCTGACTCCTTCATACATACATATTTTAAAATAAAGATAATTTAATTTTTAAATAACATTATTACATAGAAAATATCCACTGAGCCCTACTAATTTAACAAACAAACAAAAACAAAACAAACAAAAAGA
Organism: Chrysemys picta bellii; assembly: GCF_011386835.1. Taxonomy (NCBI): domain Eukaryota; kingdom Metazoa; phylum Chordata; order Testudines; family Emydidae; genus Chrysemys; species Chrysemys picta. The sequence continues at coordinate 271,330,352 of NC_088791.1, read as the reverse complement.
GTGAAGGAAAGGTATTAAGCGCAAATTTTGAAGACAACACAGAGTCTAGTTGTAATTGGAGTCTAAATCATTACCTGCCTCCCAGAGTTAATGTTTACAAAGCACTTGGAAGAGATAAGAAAAGAAAAGAGTTCCAAAAACTCTTTATTACTTGGTATGTGCCTTAAACTATTTGGAAATATTTATTATTATTTAACATCCAGATGATAATTGATGGACAGAACACACACACACACACAAAAACAGTGAAATATTTAAGGAAGGAAACAAACAAACATACATACATACATACATACATAAATAAATAAATAGGCATTATCCCTTTATAAATTCTTGAGCAAAATGGGACTAGAGAAGACAAGACACCCGCTGGTGTAGAAAGTGACAGTGGGACAAAGCACACAGCTTTGGTATTGGTGGTGATGGAGAATGTACAAGCAGGTTCTTCCTTTTACATTCTAATCTAGGTGGACTTCAGTAAAGCATTTGACATGGTACCACCTGAGAAACTGTTAGTTACATTGGAGACGATGGCAGTTAGTACAGGAATTGTAAAGTGTGAAAGGTACTGGCTAAAGGGAAGGTGACATTGGGTTGTGCTGAAAGGAGAACTATCGGGCTGAATAGAGGCTACTAGTGGGGTTCCTCAAGGATCCGTCTTGGGACCAATCTTATTTAATCTTTTTATTAATGGTATTACAAATGTGCTAATGAAGTTTGCTGATGACACAGTGTTGGGAGGCATCATCAACACAGAGGAGGATCAGAATATTATACAAGAAGAATGGGGTGAATAAGAGGACTGGAGGAATAGGAATGGGATGAAAGGTCAGGCACTTAGGGACAAATATGAAGAATTTCTGCTATAGCTAGGGACCCGTCTCTTGTAAATGACAGTGGAGGAGAAAGACCGGGGTTTATTAGTCAATCACAGGATGATGATGAGCCTCTAAAGTAATGTGTTTAAAAAAATATAGCAGCACCAATTCTGTGATGTATTTGGCAAGGTATTTCCTTTGTACCTAGGGAAGTATTAATGTCACTGTATAAGACACTGGCAAGATCTCATTTGGACTACTGTGTACACTTCTTGTCATCCATATTCAAGCTGGAAGAGATGCAGAGAAAGGCTACTAGGATGATCGGGGAATGGAGAGACTCTCTTCTGAGAGGAGACTTGCTTGTTTAGTCTAGCAAAAAGAAGACTGAGAGGGGATATGATTGTTTTTTATAGCTACATGGGATGGAGGAGGCAAATGTTAGGTAGGGAGAAGAGCTATTTAAACTAAAGGATAATATTGATAACTAAAAGATAACAAGAACAAATGGATATAAACTTCCCATCAATACATTTAGACTGGAAATTAGAAGGTTTCTGACCATCAGAGGAATGAGGTTCTGTAACCACCTCCTAATAGGAGTAGCGGGGGACAAACAAACTAACTAATTTTAAGATGGAGCTTGATAAGTTTCTGAACAAGGTTATATGATGGGCTGCCTGTGATAGCAAAGGACTGGGCTTGATGATGCAGGAGTTTCCTTCCAGTTCTATTTCCTATGTTCCTATGTTGTTACTTTATGCAAAAATGTCTCTAAAACAACCCAACAAATATTAATACTAAAGTTCTTGAGGTGTGAAGTTTCAAAACTAACTGCCATGGGTGACATGGGGTATTGCTTTCATGTAAGGGAAGACCCTTTGAGAACATAATCTACATTATTTTGTGGCTGCTGACTTGAAAAGACCTACTATGATTTTCAAGAGGCAGACAGAAGAAACTTGAAGCCCACTAGGATATGATGTATGAGGAGCAGGGATCTAGAAATCTGTTTGCCATGGAGAAATGTGGAATTTGTGTTTTTTACAGAGACTCTTTAGTTATTACATCTTGTGAAAAAATAAAAACATTTATTAACTAAATGATACTGGAAGTACCAGTGTAACTTATTCAGTGAGTGCAACCTCCCCATCTTGTGGTTGATTTTTAAATGTATTTTAAATTTACATAGCTAAACATACTCCAATAAACTGCTTCCGGCGCATAGAGGTTACTCAACAGCGGGTAGGGGTTCATGTTTTAATGCGTCTCAAATTTCACTTCAGCTTCCAGATGTGAGTAATTAAAGTTATGAAAAAATGTCAAAAACTTTTAAAATCACCTCTAAAGATCATGTCGCTGAGTCTGGCAAGGGCAAATTTCACATTGATCGTAATGTGCTGTTCTGTATTGTATGCAGCAAGGCTATAGATTACATTCAAAGGCAGACAATTGTAGAACACGTGGAAAGCGCTAAACATAGACTGAATGAAAAGAAACGAAAACAAGAGGCTGGAACAGCAGGGCCATCAACAACAGTCAAGAAACAATGCACTGTGACTGGATCATTCCAGTGTTTTACAACAGCCAAAGGACACTGTGAAACTGTCACTTCAGATTCGTTCAAATGTGTGTACAAGCAGACATTCCTCTGCATAAAATGGATTTACCTGTTGTCAGAGATTTTTTGAGTAAGCTTGTTAAGGGAGGCAGTGCCATTCCAAAATCAGATCAATTGTACTTCCATTACTTACCAATTCTTTCTGAAAAGGAAAAACAGCAGCTTCTCAATTACCTGAAAGGAAACTGCATTGCCATGATCGCTGATGAAACAACTGACTTCCAGCACAGACCCATTTTCAATGTTTTATTTCAGGTGCTTAAGGTAGATCCTCCTAAGCATTACCACATCACAGCTTGTAAAGACAGTGTAAAGTTAATCATGCCACCGTTTCACAAGGCTTGATTTCTTGTAGGGTGGAATTCAGCCTCTCACTTGATTGAATATTAGCATCTGCAACAGACATGGCGATCTACATGCCAAAGGCTTGGAATGATGTGCTTTGCAACCTGTGGTCAAACTGTGTACATATTCTTTGCTATGGGACAAAGCGATCCACTTACAAGAAATACTTGGTGAGATACCTTTAAGTAAGTGGATCGCTTTGTCCCTTTGATTAAGTCACTTTTAGTGAAAGCTCCAGCTTGTCATGAATGGTTCTTGACATACCTGAACGAACAGAATGTTGATTTGCCAACACTTCTACCTGAACCAGTTATGATCAGGTCAAGTACATGGTTCAATTATGTAATGAGTGATGGCACGGGTAGGCTTCAAACTTGTTTAAAAATTTAAATATATCAATAAAACGTATTAAACTGATACCTACATATATTGTGGCTAAGGAAACTAAAGTTTACCGTTTCATTTTAATTATGGAAAAATGTGGATTTTGGGAGGGGTTTTTATTTGTGAATTTTGTTTTTTATCACAGAAAACTAGGATCCCTGGTGCGGAGTATAGGTTTTTGGATAAGGTGCAATAATTCCTCTGAATGACTCAATGACTGCTCAATCCTCAATGTCTCTGAACTTAATTGAAGTACTATGTATATTTTTATTCCTTGGAATGAAAGTTTAATAAGGGCAAAACTGTGCACAGTTAGGGCTTTATATCTACATTAGATCTTAGAGTTGACTGCAACTTTCTTGCAGGTATTGAATGAATTGGATGAGACACTTTGCATGCATATTTGATGTTTTCAAATAGATTTTTTTTCTTTTGTATGTGGCTTAACAAGCATATCCTCGACTGTCCCAACAGCTCCTAACTCCTGGGGGCCCTACAGCAGCTTCAGGCTGTACATCCACCTTGTTAGGTTGTTCCTGATGGAGAGTGTGAGGAAAGGACAACAGCTTGAAAGGAAAGGCCACCAAAGTGATGAACTGAGGTGCGGTAGAAGTGGGGAAAACTGTCCAAATCTCTTACTCCAATACAGAGGTGCAAAAATGGCATGCCTAATTCAGTAAGCGCCTTCAAAAAATTTCAGCTAGCTGAGACCTACTGTAAAACCCTAACTTGTACACACACAGGCAGTCAGATACCATGGTGATAGGTGTTGGTATATGAACCTAAATACATAAGAAGGAATCTTCCACTGGCAGCTCTTTAAAAGCCAGCAGCTCAACTGATAGTGCTCAGATTCCCATGGTAGTCCCTGAATCAGCCAGGGGGAAGACATCAACCTGGTTATTCAGGGGAGTTGCAGGCATCAGTGTCCTCCTTTGCCAGCCAATGGGTAAATGGGCAGAGGGAAGGAGAAAAAAGCACAATCTAACAAAGTCATGGGTCGGGGTTTCAATAGCAACACTATCATCAAAGAACAGATACTAGGAGCAGGGATAGTAAGGAAATGGTGGCAGACTCAGAACAATCTTTTGGATGGATGACAGAATAAGCAGGGGATAGGAATGTGGGCACTTTAAGCTGTGGAGGAGGTGTACTTTGCATTTGTGGTTGATGACTTGTCTGAATATTATTATGCCTTAAATATGTACTAAAATAATTAAATGTGTATTGAATGGCTAGGTGAGGACTGAGGGGTCATGATCAAAGCATCCAAATACTAGAAAGAGAGAAGAACAATTCAGCATGCTATACTATACATGGGGATATAACCATGCGTATAGGGATGAAATTAAGAGAATTAAAACTTGGGCTAAATATCGGGAAAAACATCCTCACGGTGACATCTATTAAACTTTGGATTTGTTTCTCTAGGAAGATGGTCTCCCATCCCTGGAGTCATTTAAAGTGGCATTGTGTGATGCACTAGGAATATACTGTATGGAACAATTCTACAGTAGCATGGGCATGGAATAGAACAAAACAATTAGCTTTTCCTTTAATGTTGTAACTGGCTTTGCAATGTGGAAACTGCTTCTGGGCATAGGTGCTGACTCCGTGGGTGCTGCAGGGCTGGAGTACCCACGGGGAAAAATTAGCGGGTGCTCCGCATCCACCGGCAGAGAAGTTCCACCCGCCCCGCCTCCTCCCCCTCCTGAGCATGCTGCATCCCCGCTACTCCCCCTCACTCCCAGCGCTTCCTGCCCACAGCCTAACAGTTGTTTGGTAGCACATAGGACATTCCGGGAAGGAGGGGAAGGAACAGGGACACGGCACGCTCGGGGGATGAGGTGGAGAAGAGGTGGAGTAGGGGCGGGGACTTGGGGGAAGGTGGTGGAATGGGGGCAGGGAAGGGGTGGGAAAAGGTGGGGCGGGGCGAGGGTGGTGCAGGGGTGGGGCCGTGGGAGGGGGCGTTGAGCAACGACGGGGCAGAGGGGAAGTCAGCACCTATGCTTCTGGGCACTTGCAGTTTGAACTTACTAGTATTTCAAAAGCAACAGAGGGTCCCGTGTCACCTTTAAGACTAACAGAAGTATTGGGAGCATAAGCTTTCGTGGGTAAGAACCTCACTTCTTCCATTTTTGCTTGTTTAAGCTTTAGGGGCCTAAAGAAACTCTGCCCTTTCACTCCTTGGGTGAATGTGTGATATCTGACTACACAGTATGTACACATATGGCCTTCACTCTGTTTCTTCCACGTATGTATACGGGCATTCAAAAGGAAGTGGGACTTCCACCCCAGTAATGCTTATCATGATTGGCAGTAAATTGGAAATAGTTTCACTGAAGCTATTGTAATGAGTGTAAACTTGGTGTGAAGTGAGATCACAATCAGGGCCTGATCTCTTGGACTTGAGATGTTAGAAGAAAAATCACTCTTCTTGAATTGTGGAAGGAAATGCATGGTTACTGTGACGATGCGGTTCTGGCGGGACCCAACTGAGAGTGCCAATTCAGGACAAATTGCTAAAACAGAAATCAGGGCCATTGGCTAGTTACCTTAGGTGCCTGTACACAAACACAAGAAGCCTGGGAAACAAGCAGGAAGAATTGGAAATCCTGGCACAGTCAAGGAACTATGATGTGATTGGAATAAGAGAGACTTGATGAGGTAACTCAGGATGGACAGGCAGGGGAGAAAAGGTGCAGGAGTTGCACTGTATGTAAGAGAGCGGTATGATTGCTCAGAACTGCAGTATGAAAGTGGAAAAAAAAAGCCTGTTGAGAGTCTTTGGGTTAAGTTTAGAGGCGAGAGTAACAAGGGTCATGTTGTGGGCATCTCCTATAGACCACCAGACCAGGAGGATTAGGTAGATGAGCTTTCTTCGGACAACTAACAGAAGTTTCCAGATCACAGGCCCTCATTCTCCTGGGAGATTTCAATCACCCTGACATCTGCTGGGAGAGCAATACAGCAGTGCACCAACAATCCAGGAAGATTTTGGTGAGTGTTGGGGGACAACTTCCTGGTGCAAGTGCTGAAGGAACCAACTAAGGGCCATGCTCCTCTTGACCTGTGGCTCACAAACAGGGAAGAATTGGTAGGGGAAGTGGATGGCAACCTGGGCAGCAGTGACAATGAGATGGTTGAGTTCAGGATCCTGACAAAAGGAAGAAAGGAGAGCAGCAGAATACAGACACTGGACATCAGAAAAGCAGACTTTGACTCCTTCAGGGAACAGATGGGCAGGATCCCTGGGAGGCTAATATGAGGGGGAAAGGAGTCCAGGAGAGCTGGCTGTATTTCAAAGAAACCTTATTGAGGGCACAGGAACAAACCATCCCGATGTGCAGAAAGAATAGCAAATATGGCAAATGACCAGCTTGGCTTAACAGTGAAATCTTCGGTGAGCTGGAACACAAAAAGGAAGCTTACAAGAAGTGGAAACTTGAACAGATGACTAGGGAGGAGTATAAAAATATTGCTTGAGCATGCAGGGGTGTAATCAGGAAGCCCAAAGCACAGTTGGAGTTGCAGCTACAAGGGATGTGAAGGGTAACAAGAAGGGTTTCTAGAGGTATGTTAGCAATAAGAAGAATGGCAGGGAAAGTGTGGGACCCTAACTGAATGGGGGAGGCAACCTAGCAACAGATGATGTGGAAAAAGCTTAAATACTCTTTGGAGTTTTTTTGCCTCGGTCTTCACAGACAAGGTCAGCTTCCAGTCTGCTGCATTGAGCAGCTGTCAGGACTGAGATCCCCACTTTGAACTTTAGGGTACAAATGTAGGGGCCTGCATAAAAACTCCTAAGCTTAATTACCAGCTTAGCTCTGGTTCGGCTGCCACCATTTTCAATGGATTCCCTCCCTGGGAAACCTTGAAAAAACCTTCACCAAATCCCTGGTGAAAACAAATCCAACCCCTTGGATTTAAAACAAGGGGAAATTAACCATTCCCCTCCTTCCTCCCACCAACTCCTGGTGAATCAAGATCCAAAACCCCTTTGGATCTAAAACAAGGAAAAAATCAATCAGGTTCTTAAAAAGAAGGTTTTTAATTAAAGAAAAAGGTAAAAATCATCTCTGTAAAATCAGTATGGAAATCAACCTTACAGGGTAATCAAACTTAAAGAGCTCAGAGGACTCCCCTCTAGTCTCAGGTTCAAAGTACAGCAAACAAAGAGAAACACTCTAGTAAAAGGTACATTTACAAGTTGAGAAAACAAAGGAAAACTAACACGCCTTGCCTGGCTATTTACTTACAAGTTTGAAATAGGAGAGACTTGCTTAGAAAGATGTGGAGAACCTGGATTGATGTCTGGTCCCTCTCAGTCCCCGAGAACGAACACCATCCCAAAACAAAGAACACAAACAAAAGCCTTCCCCCCCCAAGATTTGAAAGTATCTTGTCCCCTTATTGGTCCTTTAGGTCAGATGCCAGCCAGGTACCTGAGCTTCTTAACCCTTTACAGGGAAAAGGATTTTGGAGTCTCTGGCCAGGAGGGATTTATAGTACTGTACACAGGACAGCTATTACCCTTCCCTTTATAGTTATGACACGCCCCCCAAATCACAGATAGTGTTGGATGTTCGGTTCCACACTGGCTGTGATTTCTTCCTGGAGTTCTAGGAGAAAACAGAGTTAATAAGACACATGTACCTTTAGACATACTACTGATTATATAAAAACTAACAATATGTTTCATTCCAAGAACAATTGTTAACCAGTTAACTCTGGGAAACTTTCCCGGGAAAGTGCATCAGCCACTTTGTTAGAAGCTCCCGAAATGTGTTGTATTTCAAAATCAAAATCTTGGAGAGCTAAACTCCACCGAAGAAGTTTTTTGTTATTTCCCTTGGCGGTATGAAGCCACTGTAGCGCAGCATGGTCTGTTTGTAGTTGGAAACGCCGTCCCCAAACATATGGGCGTAGCTTTTCCAGCGCGTACACAATGGCGTAGCATTCCTTTTCACTGATTGACCAATGGCTTTCCCTCTCAGACAGTTTCTTACTGAGAAACACGACAGGATGGAATTCTTGATCCGGTCCTTCCTGCATTAAAACTGCTCCCACGCCTCGCTCGGACGCATCTGTGGTTACTAGGAACGGTTTGTCAAAGTCTGGGGCCCTTAGCACAGGGTCAGACATGAGTGTTGCCTTAAGCTGGTTAAAGGCCTTTTGACACTTATCAGTCCACTGAACTGCATTTGGCTGTTTCTTTCTGGTTAGGTCTGTCAGCGGGGCAGCGATTTGGCTGTAGTGGGGTACAAATCGCCTATAATATCCAGCCAACCCTAAGAAGGATTGGACCTGTTTCTTAGACTTTGGAACCGGCCACTTTTGGATAGCATCCACTTTGGCCTGTAGGGGATTTATAGTTCCTTGACCCACCTGGTGCCCCAGGTAAGTCACTCTGTTTTGGCCTATTTGACACTTTTTAGCCTTAACAGTTAGTCCTGCCTGCTGGATGCGCTCGAAAACTTTTTCCAGGTGCTCCATGTGCTCTGCCCATGAATCAGAAAAAATGGCCACATCATCGAGGTAGGCAACTGCAGATCCTCCCAATCCCGCTAGGAGACCATCTACAAGTCTTTGGAAGGTGGCGGGTGCATTTCGCAACCCGAAAGGAAGTACATTGAATTCATACACCCCTGCCTGGGTGACGAAGGCTGACCTTTCCTTAGCGGGTTCATCTAGTGGTACTTGCCAGTACCCCTTGGTTAAGTCCAAAGTAGAGATGAATTGGGCATGTCCCAATTTCTCCAATAGCTCATCTGTGCGTGGCATTGGATAGTTGTCAGGACGAGTTACAGCATTTAGCTTACGGTAGTCCACGCAAAAGCGTATTTCCCCATCTGGTTTGGGAACTAGAACCACTGGAGATGCCCATGCACTCTTAGAGGGGCGGATTATACCCATCTGTAGCATGTCCTGGATCTCCCTTTGTATAGCCGTTTTGGCATGAGGTGACTCCCGGTAGGGTGGGGTTCTAATAGGGTGAGCATTACCTGTGTCAATGGAGTGGTATGCCCGTTCGGTCCATCCTGGAGTGGCTGAGAAAATTGGTGCAAAGCTTGTGCACAGCTCCTTGATCTGCTGTCGCTGCAGACGTCCAAGGGTCGTGGAGAGGTTCACCTCTTCCACGCCACCATCCTTTTTTCCTTCATAGTAGACACCTTCAGGCCACTCCGCATCATCTGTTTCCTGGGCTGTAAACTGGCAAACGTTTAATTCTCTGGAATAAAAGGGCTTAAGAGAATTAACATGGTATACCTTAGGCTTTATGTTGGAGGTGGGGGAGGCTATGAGATAGTTAACAGCTCCTAGGCGCTCCTGGACCGTGAATGGTCCTTCCCACGACGCTTCCATTTTATGGGCCTGGAGCGCCTTTAAGACCATGACTTGGTCTCCTACCTTGAAGGACCGTTCTCTGGAATATTTATCATACCAGGCCTTTTGCTCTTCCTGAGCATCCTTTAGGTTTTCTTTAGCAAGGGCCAAAGAATGTCGGAGGGTGTTTTGTAGGTTGCTTACAAAGTCTAGAATGTTTGTTCCTGGAGAAGGCGTAAACCCCTCCCATTGCTGCTTCACCAACTGTAATGGCCCCTTAACCTTACGGCCATACACAAGTTCAAATGGTGAAAACCCTAAACTGGGATGTGGTACAGCCCTGTAGGCAAAAAGCAACTGCTGCAACACGAGGTCCCAATCATTGGAGTGTTCATTTACAAATTTACGTATCATGGCCCCCAAAGTTCCATTAAACCTCTCCACCAGGCCATTGGTTTCATGGTGGTAAGGGGTGGCAACCAAGTGATTCACCCCATGAGCTTCCCACAGGCTTTCCATGGTTCCTGCCAGGAAGTTAGTTCCCGAATCTGTAAGGATGTCGGAGGGCCAACCTACCCTGGCAAAAATGTCTGTTAATGCCTGGCACACACTTTTAGCCCTGGTGTTGCTTAAGGGTACTGCTTCCGGCCATCGGGTAGCAAAATCCATGAAAGTCAGTACGTACTGCTTTCCTCTGGGTGTCTTCTTTGGGAAAGGACCCAGAATATCCACAGCTACGCGCTGAAATGGGACCTCAATTATGGGTAGTGGCTGGAGAGGGGCTTTAACCTGGTCTTGGGGTTTTCCCACTCGTTGGCACACCTCACAAGACCGGACATAATTAGCAACGTCCTTGCCCATTCCCTCCCAGTGGAAGGACTTCCCCAACCGGTCTTTGGTTCTGTTCACCCCAGAATGGCCACTGGGATGATCATGGGCTAAGCTCAAGAGCTTTACCCGATACTTAGTGGGAACTACCAACTGCCTTTGAGGATGCCAGTCTTCCTGGTGCCCACCAGAAATAGTCTCCTTGTATAAAAGTCCTTGTTCTACAACAAACCGGGATCGGTTAGAAGAGCTGAGAGGCGGTGGGGTGCTCCGCGCCGCCGCCCAAGCTTTTTGAAGGCTGTCATCTGCTTCCTGCTCGGCCTGGAACTGTTCCCTTGATGCTGGAGACATCAGTTCCTCCTTGGACTGTGGACTGGGGCTTAGTCCCTCTGGAAGTGATGCAGGTGCTGGGGCTGTTTCCATTGACTGTGAACCGCTGTCCGCTGGTGCACTATGTGGTAACTCAGGCTCTGGCTGAGCCTCTTGGGTAGGGTTATCTGCTGCTTCTGCCAGTTCAGGCTCGCTGGTGCCCTCTGGCATTGGAGTTGTAGACGGGTTTGCAAGCGCTGGACTCAAGGCTGGCAATGGTTCTGGTGCTGGTTGCGTTGCCAGTTCCGGTTCTGGGACTGGCTTTGGCTGGGTCTCTGGGATTGGATCCACTACGGCTGTTGCAGTCGTTGGCAGGGGATCCAGTTCCACCACCTTTGTCTGGGTCTCCGGTAACACAGACGGGGCCCTGGTGGACGGCTCAGGAACAGGGATGGGGGTGAAAGCTTGCTTAGCCTTTGCTAGTTCCAGTTCATGTTTCCTTTCTTTTTCTCTCTCCTCCATCTCTTTTTCTTTCAGCTCCATCTCTCTCTTGTGGGCCCTCTCTTTGGCTTTTTTCAGCTCCATCTCTCTTTCATGGGCCTCCTTTTTGGCTTTTTCTTCTCTTTCTTTTAGCTCCATCTCTCTCTTGTGGGCCCCCTCTTTGGCTTTCTCCTCTCTGTCTCTCAGCTCTATCTCTCTCTTGTGGGCCTCCTCTTTGGCTTTTTCTTCTTTGATAGTCATTTTCCTGTTTTCTTATGCTGGGTCACCCCCTTTGCAGTTGACTGAAACTGGGAAGCTCTCAGCTCTGGCTGCTGCTGAGTTAACAGAAACTTTCTAACTAGCTACTCCCGAGGATGTAAAAAGAAAAAAAAAAAACAATTCAGCTTGTAAATTCCCTTTAGCTTTGTTTGCTCATTTGAACACTTCTCTTAACAAAGGACCTGTTAAAAAAAACTTAACACCTCTGCCTTCAGGCAAGGAGAGATAAGATATGCATCTATCTACTTCCAGCTCGGCTTTCCAAGCAGCTAGAAGGAAAAAAAAATCTCACTGGCTTTTGGGTTTAAAATGATCCCACCGCTATTCACCATGTCAGGACTGAGATCCCCACTTTGAACTTTAGGGTACAAATGTAGGGGCCTGCATAAAAACTCCTAAGCTTAATTACCAGCTTAGCTCTGGTTCGGCTGCCACCATTTTCAATGGATTCCCTCCCTGGGAAACCTTGAAAAAACCTTCACCAAATCCCTGGTGAAAACAAATCCAACCCCTTGGATTTAAAACAAGGGGAAATTAACCATTCCCCTCCTTCCTCCCACCAACTCCTGGTGAATCAAGATCCAAAACCCCTTTGGATCTAAAACAAGGAAAAAATCAATCAGGTTCTTAAAAAGAAGGTTTTTAATTAAAGAAAAAGGTAAAAATCATCTCTGTAAAATCAGTATGGAAATCAACCTTACAGGGTAATCAAACTTAAAGAGCTCAGAGGACTCCCCTCTAGTCTCAGGTTCAAAGTACAGCAAACAAAGAGAAACACTCTAGTAAAAGGTACATTTACAAGTTGAGAAAACAAAGGAAAACTAACACGCCTTGCCTGGCTATTTACTTACAAGTTTGAAATAGGAGAGACTTGCTTAGAAAGATGTGGAGAACCTGGATTGATGTCTGGTCCCTCTCAGTCCCCGAGAACGAACACCATCCCAAAACAAAGAACACAAACAAAAGCCTTCCCCCCCCAAGATTTGAAAGTATCTTGTCCCCTTATTGGTCCTTTAGGTCAGATGCCAGCCAGGTACCTGAGCTTCTTAACCCTTTACAGGGAAAAGGATTTTGGAGTCTCTGGCCAGGAGGGATTTATAGTACTGTACACAGGACAGCTATTACCCTTCCCTTTATAGTTATGACAGCAGCCCTCAGTGGTAAAAGAACAGCTTAAGGACTATTTAGGACTATCCTTGGAGCCAGACGCAATGCATCCAAGGGTGCTGAGGGAGTTGGCTGATGTGATTGCAGAGCCATTGACCATTATCTTTGAAAACTCATGGTGATCGGGGAAGGTCCTGGATGATTGGAAAAAGGCAGATATATTGCCCATCTTTAAAAAAAGGGAAGAAGAATACGGGGAACTACAGACTGGTCAGCCTCACCTCAGTCCCTAGAAAAATCATGGAGCAGATCCCCAAGGAATCTATTTTGAAGCACTTGGAGGAGAGGAAGGTGATCAGGAACAGTCGATATGGATTCACCAAGGGCAAGTCATTCCTGATCAACCTGACTGCCTCCTATGATGAGATAACTGGCTCTGTGGATATGGGGAAAGCAGTGGATGTGATATATCTTGACTCTAGCAAAACTTCAGATACAGTCTCCCACAGTATTCTTGCCAGCAAGTTAAAAAACTATAATGTGGATAGAAAGCTGGCTAGATCATTGGGCTCAACAGGTAGTGATCAATGGCTTGCTTATTGGCAGCCAATATCAAGTGGTTTGGTCCCAGGGCTGGTTTTGTTCAACATCTTCATTAATGATCTGCATGATGGGATGTATTGAACCTTCAGCATGTTCGCAGACGATACTAAGCTGGGGGGAGAGGTAGATATGCTGGAGGGTAGGGACAGGGTCCAGTGTGACCTAGACAAATTGGAGGATTGGGGCAAAAGAAATGTGATGAGGTTCAACAAGGACAAGTGCAGAGTCCTCCACTTAGGAAGGAAGAATCCCATGCACTTATATAGGCTGGGGTCTGACTGGCTAAGTGGCAGTTCTGCAGAAAAGGACCTGGGGATTACAGTGGATGAGAAGCTGAATATGAGTCAACAGTGTGCCACTGTAGCCAAGAAGGATAGCGGCATATTGGGCTGCATTAGTAGAAGTATTGGCAGCAGATTGAGGGAAGTGATTATTCCTCTCAATTCAGCACTGGTGAGGCCACATCTGTAGTATTGCATCCAGTTTTGGGCCCCCCACTACAGAAATGATGTGGACAAATTGGAGAGAGTCCAGCGGATGGCAACAAAAATGATTAGGGGGCTGGGGCACATGACTTATGAGGAGAGGCTGAGGGATCTGGGCTTATTTAGTCTGAAGAAGAGAAGAGTGAGAGGGGATTTGATAGCAGCTTTCAACTATCTGAAGTGGACTTCCAAAGAGGATGAAGCTAGGCTGTTTTCAGTGGTGGCAGTTGACAGAACAAGGAGCAATGTTCTCAGGTTGCAGTGGGGGAGATGTAGGCTGGATATTAGGAAACACTATTTCACTGGGAAGGTGATTTCCTAGGGAGGTGGTGGAATCTCCATCCTTGGAGGTTTTTAAGGCCCGGCTTGAGAAAGCCCTGGCTGGGATGATTTAGTTGGGGTTGGTCCTGCTCTGACCATGGGGTTGGACCACATGATCTCCTGAGGTCTCTTCCAACATTAATCTTCTATGATTCTATGATTGATACTTTGATAATCTATTCCTTTTTTCACTGTATTATGTGTAATACATTTAGGCTACATTTTTTATATAATTATTCATCTTTAATATTGTAGTACCTTCCTTGCAGCTATTATAAAATTTAACAGAAATAAGTATTTATGAAATTATTAAGACTAGTGTTATTGATCATATTTTTTCAAGGATTATGAGTCTCATTTTAAAGTTTGGTCTACACTACAGACCTTATCAGTATAACTATGTTGGTCAGGGGTGTGAAAAATCCACACCCCAAAGTGACGTAGTTATACTGACCTAGCCCCATCCCCCATGTGTAAGCAGAGGTATCTTGGCAGGGCAGCTTCTCCCACTGACATTATTACCACCTCTCGGGGAGGTGGATTAACCATGCTGACAGGAGAGCTCTCTCCTAGCAGATTAGAGCATCTTCATTAAAGCGCTACAGTGATGCAGCAGCAACATTGCTTCTGTGCCGATGCAGCATTTTAAGTGTAGAATTGCCCTAATCCTGGAAGATTTGAGAATATGTTTCATTGGTCTATGTTTCTTGTGTCTAGGGACGCTAAGGTGAACATTTAAAATTTGTTATGGTTTTACAAAATTTGTGATTATTGTTAGTAGGTGAACCAGACTTCTATGATTCTTTGTAAGTGAACGAAGTCTCACAATATTTAAGCATTGAACCCAGTGCTTATCAGTAAGTTGAACTTTACCTGAACCATAATATGTTATTAATAATGGACTGGGTGTCTCTTTCTCTGATTTGTGTGCTATCACTCCGAACTGTTGACCCTTCGGAAATGTGTCCATGTAGCGAGGCGGTGGGATACCCCACAGCCCCGCTGAGGGCCGAACCTCTCCTAATCCTGACATGGGTGGAGCCACGGGTCCGGTGCCCGCCCCTCAGAGGTCACGGTGCCGACCTGGAAGTATAAAAGCCCGCTTGCAGAGCTCAGTGGAGCCCACGCCGGCAGAGAGAGCAGACGTCTCTGGCCGAGCTCCCGCTTGGGAGACAGCCGCAGGCCGCGACCTGCCTGCTGACTTACCAGGCCTGCTGAGCCTACTCCTCGCCCGCTACCCTGAGGAGGACGGGCCAAGCCTGCCCCATGCCAGCTAACCCGAGGAGGAGCCAAACCTGCCCCATGCCAGCTATCCGAGGAGGAGCCGAGCCTGCCCTTCACCCGGTACCCTGAGGAGCCGATGCTGGTCGAGAGCACCGAGGACAGTAGGATGGCCCAGGTACCATACGAGGGGGAGTGTGGAAGTAGCCTAGGGGCAGCCAACCCCAGTCTGGCTGCTGCACTGCCAGAGCCGATGTCAGTGTGTTGCGGCCAGGATCCCCACTGACAGCAGCGAGTTTCCGCTGCTGCTAGGGCCCCGGGTTGGGACGCAGTGGAGTGGGAAGGCCTGTGTCCCCCCTGCCACCCACTCCTTGGGTGGCAGACTCCCCCTTTTTCCCTGGCCTAGAGAGGCTGGGTTTCTGACTATTTGCTTGCTGCCCCGCCCTGACCTAGGGCCTGGGCTGCTACAAACTGACCCAGCCCCTGCCTAAGGGCCTGGGACTCTGATTGACTATCTGCTACTGACCCAGGCCCTGCTTAGGGACCTGGGCCTCTGATTGACTATTTGATTACTGCCCTGCCCTGACTTAAGGCCTGGGCTGCTATAGACTTTGCCTCAGCCCTTGCTTAAGGGCCTGTGTTCGGACCTCTTGGCTCAGCCCCTGCTTACAGGCCTGAGCCCCTAACTGTGGGTCTGCGGTCCCCGACTGCCGCAGGACCAGAGCAAGGCGGTGGGATACCCCACAGCCCCGCTGAGGGCTGAACCTCGGCCCAAAACTACTACAGTCCAGATGGCCAGAAATATACTATTGTGATTAAAGAGGACAGATGGTTTCAAATTGATAATATTCTAGTGGTAGATGCTATTAGCTTATCTGGAATTACTTGTTACCTATGTTTTCTGTCATAATGTCTTGTTTACAGGTGTCTTTAGCTTATCAGTTAGGTAAACCAGATACCATGAAAAGAGCTCCATGAGTCAATAAGTCATCACTCACTTTCTTTGTCTCTTTTTTTGTAAATGTCCATTGTATATAAGGGAAAGAGTTTCTGGGTATGAGTTGGGAGTGAATCAAACTGAAAAGTCACTTCTCTAGACCAGTTTGGTATGTATATCATTCCTTGAAGTACTGATCTTTGACTAATAATCTTTTATTAATAAATTCAAATTGAGCCTGGTTATTTGACAACTCATATTATTATTATTTATTAGTATTAAAATTCAAACTTCTAACAACTATTTTTAGGTTTTTAATTTATGATGCTTTCACACTGATGAGGCTGATTGCCCTACTGTCCCCTTTTTGGTCTCTCTGAGTGTACCCTTTCAGGCTTAGATATCTTACTCTGACCTGACTTGGGGGGTTGAAATTTCACAGTTCTGCCACTCTTAGATCAGGATCTGGGTACAATACCCTGTCTGTGCCAACCACTTTTTATCAAGGAGGTCTAGTTGCGTTCAGGCACATACTTGATCCTATTTTCAGTGACTAGTGTTATAGTGACCAATCCCCTGCATAAGACAAGTATCTTTATAGAAATATAGAATCATAGGGTTAGAAGGGACTGCAAGGGTCACCCTGTGCCAAGCTTCAGGATTTGTTGTGTCTAAACCAGGGATCGGCAACCTTTGGCCCATGGCCCTCCACGGTAAGCACCCTGGCGGGCCAGGCCGGTTTGTTTACCTGCCACATCCACAGGTTTGGCCGATCGCGGCTCCCACTGGCCGCGGTTCGCCGCTCCAGGCCAATGGAGGTGGTGGGAAGCAGCGGCCAGCACATCCCTCAGCCCACGCTGCTTCCCGCAGCCCCCATTGTGCAGCCAGTGGGAGCGTGACCAGCTGAATCTGCGGATGCGGCAGGTAAACAAATCAACCCGGCCCGCCAGGGTGCTTACCCTGGCGGGCCACAAGCCAAAGGTTACCGATCCCTGGTCTAAACCATCCAAGATAAATGGCTATCCAGTCTCCTTTTGAAAACTTCCAGTGAAGGAGCTTCCATAACCTGCCAAAGCAGTCTGTTCCATTGTCTTACTGTTCTTACAGTTAGGGAGTTTTTCCTGAGATTTAATCTAAATCTGCTCTGCTGTAATTTGACCCCATTGCTCTCTGTGGCAAAAAACAAACAACTTTTCCCATATTTTTTATGGCAGCCTTTCAAATATTTGAAGACTGCTATCATATCCTCCCTTAATTTCCTCTTTTCCAAATTAAACATATCCAGTTCCTTCAGCCTTTGATTGGCTTGCATTCCATTCCTTTGATCATCTTTGTCACTCACCTCTGGATCCTTTCCAGTTTTCTCTACATCCTTTCTATACATTGTTGACCAAAACTGTAGACTGTACTCCAGCTTAGGCCTAACCAGTGCTGAGTAGAGCAATATTATCACCTCCTGTGATTTGCGTGTTATACCTCTGTTAATGCAATGTAAAATTACATTTGCTTGTTTGTTTGTTTTTGGGGGGGTTGGTTTTTTTTTTTTTTTGCCACAGCATCACATTGTTGACTCATGTTGAGGTTGTGATATACCACAACTCCCAGATCCTTCTCAGCAGTGCTACTGACAAGCCTGTTTTCCCCTATTCTGTATTTATGTACTTGGTTTTTCTGCCTCCCGTGTAGCACCTTACATTTGTCTTTGTTTAATTTTATTTTGTTGTCTATAGCCCATTTCTCCAATTTATCAAGATCCCTCTGAATTTTAGCCCTATCCTCCAAAGTATTGGAAATATCCCCTAGCTTTGTGTCATTTGCAAACTTAATCAGTATGCTCTCTATACCTACATCCAGGTCATTAATAAGATGTTGAACAACACTGGACCCAGAACAGATCCCTGTGGAACACCACTTGAGTCCTCCCTCCAATCTGACATCATTCCATTAATATTTACTCTTTGTTTTCACTTGTTTAACCTATTTTTTATTCACTTAATGGGAGTTCTGGCAAGCTCCCAGTTCTCCAGCTTATTTGTCCAAATGGCATGTGGGACTGTGTCAAAAGCCTTGCTGAAGTCAGGTATATTATGTCCATGGCATTCCCTCTATCCACCAAATCAGTTACCCTGTCAAAGAAGGAAGTCAAACTCATTTTGCATGATTTGTTCTTAGTAAATCCAGGCTAGCTGCTAGTGATTATCCCTTCCTTGTCCAGGTATTCACAAATTGAATGTTTTATACATTGCTCTTGTAGCTTCCCAGGTATCAAAGATAGACTGATTGGTCTATAGTTCCCCAGCTC
The DNA here is from genome assembly GCF_011386835.1 of Chrysemys picta bellii. Classification (NCBI taxonomy): domain Eukaryota; kingdom Metazoa; phylum Chordata; order Testudines; family Emydidae; genus Chrysemys; species Chrysemys picta. The sequence continues at coordinate 271,311,985 of NC_088791.1, read as the reverse complement.
CTCCCTTTCCCCATTTTTAAAGATGGGCACTACATTAGCCCTTCTCCAGGTTTTGGGACTTCTTCTGTCATCCATAATTTTGTAAATATTATTGCCAATGGCTCCAAGATTTCTTCAGGTAATTCCTTTGGTACCCTTGGGTGAATAGCATCCAGCACCACTGATTTGTATTCATTAAAATTGGTCAGAAGATCTCTGATGTGTTCTTTACTTATCCTGATCTGCATCCCTTCTCCTTTGATGTCTATGGCAACTTTGCTAGTCATCCGGTCACATGTTGTTTTTTGTGAGAGGACTGAAGAAAAGTAGGCATTGAGCAGATCTGCCTCCTATCATCTTCTGTTATCAGCTCACCTTCTCCACTGAGCAGTGAAGCCACACCATTCTTGATTTTTTTTTGTCTGCCATATTTGAAGAACTCCATACTTGTTGTCTCTAATATTTCTTGCCAGCTTTACCTCCTTCTTTGCCTTGGCTTTCCTGATTTTGTCTCTACATGCTCACAGTATTCCTATGTATACTTTCTTGGTGACATGTGTCTCCTTCTATTTCCTGTATGTATCCCTTTTGTTTTTTAGATAGCTAAAAAGCTCCTTGTGCAGCCATATCGGACTACTGTGGCTCTTCTTTTCTTTCCTCTGTGTCAGAATAGCTTGATGTTGAGCCTCTAGTAATACATATTTTAAGAACTGCCACCCCCTTTTGACTCCTTTTCTTCCTAACTGGTCTTTCCATTGGACCTTGCCTACTCTTTCTCTGAGTCGGTTGAAATTATTAGCCTATGGAACTACAGCATTTGATAAAATGAGTTTGTGACATTGCACTCAATATATTTTATGGAAATATGCTTATGAGTGTGAATATGATGTAACTGGAATATGCTTTATGCAAAAGGTCTCTTGTAAGGTATCATAACAAAGGTTATAACCTACTGAATATAGTCCTCCTATTTGTATGCATGTGTCATTCTTGTATCTGAAGCTAGAAACATGAAGTATAATTCTGAGGTCCTATTGTAATCATGCTAAGTATGGGCCATTAATGGTGGTTTAGAATCTTGATGCCTCCCATTGACTAGGACAATTGATTGTAGATGTTTTTTTTTACCTGCAAACCTTCCTGTGTATGGGTGGGCCAATCCAGGAAGAATGGAGACTAGGGGTCTTACAGTGACATGTGACCATGTTACATGATACTGGAATGCATCTTAATCCTTCTACTTTTCCATTGATGAGGCAGGGGTGGGGAGAAGCACAAACAAAAGATTCCCACCTTCTGCCAAAACTATAAAAGGGGGTGGAGCAGGACAAAGGGGGCTGCCAGTCATGAGAAAACCCCTGCTTATCACCTGAGATGTCTGCTGGAACTAACAAGGACTGTACCGGGGAAAGGATTAGGCCCAGACTAGGAAGGAGTCTAGTCTGTGAAAGAGGCTTATGGGAACATCTCTGAGGGTGAGATATTACCTGTAATCAGTTTCTTAATGTATTAAGCTTAGATTTGCATGTTTTTGCTTTATTTGGCTTTGTGACTTACCTTGTTCTGTCTGTTATTACTTGAAACCACTTAAATCCAACTTTTTATACTTAATAAAATCACTTTTGTTTATTAATAAACCCAGAGTAAGTGATTAATACCTGGGGGAGCAAACAGCTGTGCACATCTCTCTATCAGTGTTATAGAGGGCGGAAAATTTATGATTTTACCCTGTGTAAGCTTTATACAGAGTAAAACAGATTTATTTGGGGTTCAGGCTCCCAGAAAGGCTGAACACTGCTGGGAAAGTCCCTATTAACTGAGAAGCCCCTGGGCTGAGTGAATTTCAGTTACAGTGAACTGCAGAGAGGCATGGCCCAACCTCTGGGTCTGTGCTGGAGCTGACTGGAGTGTCTAACTCAGCAAGACAGCAGTAGAGGGGCACCTGTTCTGGCAGGAGGGTTGTTCTCAGTGGTATCCCAGCTCATTGAGTGACAGTCTCGAGGGGTGTTTCTGTGACTGAACCGGTCACAGAGTTCAAAACAAGAAACAGCCTACATATATATATATTTAGTCTCATCTAATTTTATGCTTCATTACAGACTAAGTTAGATAGGGTTCCCTCTGGAGTTATAGGAAGAAGTACAGAACCAACTTACATTCTTTTAGGAAGCCAAGGAGCTCTTGGGACCAAGCCTGGGCTCCATTTTACTCAAGGAGGGCTCCATTTTACTCAAGGAAATATCCCCCATTCAGTTTCCCCCTTTCTCAGGGAAGCAGCATTTCCTGAAAAACCTACCCTTTCTGTGTGTCTGCCCCCGATGATCATATTGCTCAATGATCTTTGTTACAAGTCCCAGGTGTGAAGTCTTTTTTTCTGACAGAGTCTGGTTTCTCCCAGTTGGCCAGTCAGGCCATCAATAGGTGTGCTCGTGTAATGGTTGTTCCATTGGTTTGGAAGTTACACCCATTCAGTATTCATAGTTTCCAGTCATTGTCCTTATGACTGTTGGGAAGTATGCTGAAATTGTCAGCTACCTCCCACGCCGATATTTCAACACATCATCTCAGAAATCCAATATATTAACCATATTTTGAGGTACAGATCAATATTCATTACTAAGCACCTCAGCATTCATCACATATGCATTAGAAAAGGCCCCTGACCTAGGCAGCTTTGCCATCAATTAAAAGTACAGCCACATTAAAATAAGCCAGCAGCTGTTCCTCACCTAAAACTTGAGTATAAACAACTAAAGATGAAATCAAAACCCACCAATACCTTCCTTACCAAAAATACCAGACCTTGCCATGCCCTGTAAATCCCCCAAAGCCTAGGTATATGGGTGGTCCTCCCAGCATGCCCTCGAGATCAACAGATTTGGTCTTTGCTGAACCCAGGGGATGAGTAGATACCAAAGTTGAGGGTATTTCAGGCAGAACTCCCTGCTCACAACTCCCTTTCTTTTATACTAGGGGGAGGGGAGGAGCAGTTCAAGCATCCTAACAGACTGAACCTGCAGAAATATCTCATAGCATGACAGCCAGTGTCTTAAATTAGCGGGCCTAAAGGCATTAGGGATTTGTAGATCAAATCCAACCCCTTCGACTCTAGTTCAGAAGCTAATAGCTAACCAATGGGGATCAGAGAACAATGGTATCATGTGCTCTGAGAAGACTGATTACTTAGAAAGCAGGCCAACTCCATTCTATACCAGTTTTTGTATGACTGAATGTTTATTTAAGCTGTAGAGCACTTTGTACCAATCAAATTTTGAGATGACAAAGGCATGAATGAAGATTGTAAAACCCTCATCCAAAAGAAACCATCACAACCTGCTTTCCAAATGGAAATGGGGAAAAAAAAACATTCTGGTCACCATTCCAGTACTTACTATGTAATGGCAGCTGGGATACAACAATACCCCAAATTGTGTCCTTTAAGAACAAAAGGAAGATACACATCCTTCAAAAAGAGAGGCAGATTTCTCCTTCTCAACATCTTTTAGTTTTCCACAACCTACCAACATCACATGAATCTCATCTAGATTTAGCTTCAGCTTGCTGGTTCTTGTCCATGTCCCAAATTCGACCAGACACTCAGTAAGGCTTTTGAGAATACTGCTGAAATGAATGAGACAGAGATACAGTTTAGTGTCATCACCACACTACAGCTTGTGCTGCCTCAGTAACTTTCGTAATGACTTGATATACATATTGAAACTGAGGAAGAAGCATGTAGGGGGACTCTTTCTTGCACATCTTGACAGTTCCCTCAACATGTCCAATGCCACCTTCTGGGAATGGTCAACAGGAAGGACTATCAGCAAGGGGCAGCCCAGGCTGCTTCTGGTACGGTCTGCAAATGAATCAGTAACACCTCATGACCAATGCTATTGAAGGCAGATATAACAATAACTTTTTTAAAGTGGGCCCAGTCATCAGTAGAGTTCCATTATATAGCACCTGCTTAAGCACATAGTAAGAGACACCCCTGTCCTGCAGAGTTGACAATCTAGGAAGACCAAAAAACAAAGGGAGGAGTGAAATGTGCCATATAAGTTAATTGATCAAGGTGATGACATGCACATGTCTTATTAGTTCCATTTCTATTAGTTTTACTCCAAGATAAACAATATATGAAGGTTGGGGGAGAGGGTACAATCCACATATTACAGCAGTTATCGTTCAAATTTTTATAACTGTCATTTGCGAATAGCTAATGTTACCACTACCTAAATGGCTTTCACTATATTTAACATTGATATATTCTGTATAGTATATATAGGAAATATCACAGTATTATGGATTAGTCAAAAAGGAAAAGGTAAGGATTTGAATTGTAACCAATTCAGAAAACAACATGCCTTCTCATTAATTTCCTTTACTCTTTTGTTCAGCTGGAATCCAGTCATATTTGCAAGATATTTGTCAGTTTGATAGTGATATTTTTTGTAATTCACATGAGAAATTACATGGTTTTTTCAGCTTTTATACACACACACACACACACACACACCCTCCCTCACATATCCAGCACTCTGTATGTAAATAGTTAACATATAGGAGCTTCAGCCTTGATTCCACACATAAATACATAGTGTCCTCTTACAAGTGTGTGCTACAGTAGTGGCTGCCCACAGCACCTATCAAAACCTTATGCTGACAGCTAGTATGATTGGTCTTTTAGCTAAGGGAGTAGGGCTTCTGTTTTTGTGATGATGATACTCAGTTATTTGACTGTCTGTATGTACTGTAGCCATGGTTCATTACACATACGCATAAACAAGTAGCTAATTTGACCTGGTACATGGTAACACAATTGCAGAATAGCTGGGACTAAAATGAATTTTTGTAGTATTTTTTACCACTGTGTTATGTTGCATGAACTACAGATGGATGACTCTTCAATTCAAAATATAATAGCATAGTATAAGGGCACTGTATAAACTGTTAGTATGTTTCTCTCTATTGCCCATTGTATCTACCTTACAATTCATCAGTGCATGCTAAATTTATACTCTGTTTTAATTTGCATGAGAAAAGCTTAGTCTTGTCAAGGTCAAAGGAAGTTTGAAACAACTCATACTAAGCAGAAAAGCACTGTCTATTCCGACTTAAATAGAAGTGCAATAAGAATTAAAGGAGAATCAAGTCTGGGTCCTTTGATTAAATACACATTTTAATTTTATTCTGAAGAACACAGAAAAATGCTATTCTCTCCAGCCATACATCACAGTGTTCTGGGATGTGTACTGTGATTTATGCAATTTACATTAGGCATCCCTCTTGCAGTAGTAAGTCCCTACCCACCAGCCTGTGAAAACCAATTATTACTTGGAGATAGGCGTAGATAGGAGGAGTGATATTCTAAAAAATGTGTAATAACACTGTATTCCAAATTCACATTGTGAATTGTCATAATCCATTTATATTAACTCCAAAACAGACTATTAAATTATCATTTAATCATTATGGTGATGATTCAGAGCACTTGGAAATACAAAATTCTGATCTTAATTAAACTATTTTGTGAAATACATACTATGTTTACTTCTCCAAAGAAGAGGAATTAGGAATAATCCTGCCTTTATATTTCATGGATTTTAGTAAAGGTGAGAGGCTATTAATGTGAACACTGGGTAAAAGATCCTATGCTGAAAAACAAGCTCAGGATTTTAATAGTTAGCATTTTATTTTGATAGACTAGAGCAGACTCCATAAGGGGTGAGGAAGTAGGGAGTGTTAAACTCAGATTATTATTAATATTTTCTCAGCCTTTAGTCAATGATACAATTGCATGCCAGAGCAGAATAGATGGTTGGTCACACGCTACAATCCATTACCAATACAATTATCAACCTGGATTCCCACTGATATATAAGATGTGTATGCATTCTTTGTGATGGGTGAGCATTTGATGTCTTCCCTCTCTACAAATTTGAGGATGCCATAATTCTTGTAACTTCACCATCACTGGGCCACAATATGATCTCTTCTTATAATAATATATGGAGATATATCTATCTCACAGAACTGGAAGGGACCCTGAAAGGTCATTGAGTCCAGCCCTGTGCCTTCACTAGCAGGACCAAGTACTGATTTTGCCCCAGATCCCTAAGTGGCCCCCTCAAGGACTGAACTCACAATCCTGGGTTCAGCAGGCCAATGCTCAAACCACTCAGCTATCCCTTCCCCCATTCTTCTGAATGCAGCTTTATGAACTGAGATGGACACAACTAGTTCTCAACTAAGCCACAAACTCGGAAACGGCATAAATTGTCCAAACTTAACGGGGTTGGCCAAAATAGAATTCTGCAGTGAGATTTTCAAAAGGGCCTATAGTTAGTGAAACTTCCAGTGACTTCAAAGGGAGGAGAATTAGGCCAATGCTGAGTGCTTTGAAAATCTCTTATATAACTTTGAGTGTATTTCGTGACCCATACCTTCTTACTAACTCTCTTTGCAAACTCATATAAACATTGACTAGGAGGAATAACAGAATAGATTGTTGCACAGTTCTTCAGGAGAGAGCCCTTAGAGCAGAAAAGAAGTTGCCCAATACTACTAAAGTAAGTGATTCCCAGCTATCTGTGCTGGGGCTCACAGACATGTTAACAGCATTGAAGGCATCTGACAGATCTAAAAGAATAAGAATGCATGCTTGTTCTTCACCCATTGTCAGGAAGAAATAAACCAATGCAACAAGTGATATTAACATATATAGGGCTGAAACCAGAGTGACTCTGATCCAGCAAGTCTGAGGACTAGAGATATTCCCAGAATTATTTTCCTACAATTGTCTCAATAATCTTTTCCCCGAAATGGGAGGAAATTAAACACTTGTTGATAGATGGCAAAATTGTTCATGTCAAGAGATGGTTTCTAGAGCAAAGGCATCCTTGAAAACCTCTGGCAACAAGAGGGAAGCAATGACCATTTCCACTAATAATAGACCCAATATCTCTTCACTGTCCTTTATCAGTCAGAAAGGGCACGGGTTGTGTGTGTGTGAAAAAGTGGGAATTATTTGTAATATTTTTATTAAGCCTATATGCGCCTCAGTTTCTTCTACACTTTGCATGGCTACCCAGTGGGAAGGGAAGGACTAAATTTACTCTTAGGGAAGGCTGAGAGACATGGATGTGTATGCTTCAACCAGCTGTCTGAGCAGATCTAATGGATCATTAAAAAGATCTGGCTCAGGCTGATTCATACCAATGAAAAATCTGAGATGACAATGGAAAGCCCACTCATCAGGACACTGGCACCGAGCAACCAATAACTCAGAGGGAGGAGGATTTCCCCGGCTCTCAGCAGGGAAGCTGAGCACAGACACCAGACCAAGAACAAAGGACTTCGAAGTGTAAGGTGGGGAGGGGATAAGAGTTGATTTCTGGAAGAAGTTAGGATGGCTCTTCACCTGGGAACTAAGGAAGGAAGCCAGAGAGAGAGAAAGAGACAGACAGAGAGCCTGAAAATGAAGTTCTCTACAGCTTGGCTGGTGATTTGCTCTGGGTTGACCAGAATGGACTGTGCTTTATCCTTCATTTCTGTGTGGTAATTTAAGGACTTCCTAAGATGAGTTCTAGCTGACTAATAAACCCTCTGTTTGGAATACTCTGCTTGAGTGTCATTGTAAATACTTAGTGAGATGCATTAATCCCCGAAGAATGTACAAGGGTGAAGACTCTACCAGGAGTCTATCTTAATTGGACTCACTAACCATAGCTCACGGTATGAAGCAGGAGTGCTGAAGTCCCAGAGGTTCAGTCTCAGGAGGCAGTGAGGTTGTGTGGCCCATCCTGAAAGAAGAATGAGACCCCTTGGGGAGGGGTGGCACAGCAAAGCAATTTCTCCAAGACACTGTTCCAAAGCTGGGGCTGTAGCACTGATCCACTGGATCTGTGACAGAGGTCTTGAAGGTCTTATACTTAAGCACACATTAACCACATATAATATCACTCAATCCACCTCAGACAGATAACTGAGTTGAAATAATTCTTTGAAGTTTATATATTTCAAACCAGATACTTGAATCAATGAATTAATCTGGTCCCCCTGCCTCATCTTCTTTCCCTATTTGTTTTTTTCTTGATACCAGTATATGTTAACGTACTTGGGGAGGGAGAGAATTTGAGTTTCTTAATGGATTTACACATATCTTTTAATACAATATTTCCAAGTAAAGGCATACAGACGACTTTCTGTTTGTATGAAACAGGCTGATTCTCATTTGTCCTGTGTGAAAGCTTATCAATTGCAGCTAACTTAATTAATGTTTATGGCATATAATCAACTATACAATGTTAGTTTAGTGTTCTGGAAGTCTTACACTTATTACAGAAAATGACTGATCCTATAATAGGTAAATCAAACAAGATTTTCAGTGTCTGCATTCTGAATCTTGGGCATATCGTCAGTTTTTGCTTTCATGAGGTCTAATTGCATCTGTTTCCTTTTGAGCTATAGCTATGGACATAAATAATTTTGAGTTACTGTGAAGGGGCACACCCTCACTCTGGTGAGCTCTTCTGAGCTCATTCAGTACTATGTGCATCTGTAAGATGTGCTGTGCCTGGAGGTGGGGGATGAAAAAGGATAAACATGCCCCAGGAAGTAGTGTTGCCAAGACGGAGACAGTTGCGGGCCTAACTACCCCTGAAATTGCATGGACCAGCTGTAAAGTAGGGTGTCCTAAGAGGAAGTAGACCAAATTAAAGACAGTAGGCCAGCACCACTTGTAAGTATTTGGCTACACTAGATGAACTGGGACATTATAATTCAAACAGTCTGCTGTCACTCACACAATAAACAGTCACTAAATAGTTTGAGGCTCTGAGCAATCACCTTCACTAGCGTGGTAGATCCTGTTCATGACTGTGCTCAAAATAAGATTGATAACTTTAGTACCCAGAAAGATAATGAAGCAAATAACAAAACAATCAATTTGCAAATATTTAGAAGATAAGTGATAAGTAACAGTCAACATGGATTTGTCAAGAACAAATCATGTCAAACCAACCAATAGCTTTTTTTGACAGGGTAACAAGCCTTGTGGGTGGAGGGGAGGGGAAGCAGTAGTTGTGGTATATCTTGACTTTAGTAAGGCTTTTGATACTGTCTCACATGACCTTCTCATAGACAAACTAGGGAAATACAGCCTAGAAGGAGCTACTATAAGGTGGGTGCATAACTGGTTGGAAAACAGTTCCTAGAAAGTAGTTGTCAGTGGTTCACAGTCAAGCTGGAAGGGCATATCAAGTGGGGTCCCACAGGGATCAGTTCTGGGTCCAGTTCTGTTCAATATCTTCATTGATGATTTAGATAATGGCATAGAGAGTATACTTATAAAGTTTGTGGATGATACCAAGCTGGGAGGGGGTTGCAAGTGCTTTGGAGGTTAAGATTAAAATTCAAAAGGATCTGGAAAAACTGGAGAAATTGACTGAAGTAAATAGGGTGTCAATAAGGACAAATGCTAAATACTCCACTTAGGAAGGAACAATCAGTCACACACATACAAAATAGAAAATGACTGCCTAGTAAGGAGTACTGCAGAAAGGGATCTTGGGGTCATAGTGCATCACAAGCTAAATATGAGTGAACAGTGTAACACTGTTGCAAAAAACCCCCCATCATTCTGGGATGTATTAGCAAGAGTGTTTTAGGCAAGATACAAGAAGTAATTCTTTCATTCTACTCTGAGCTGATAAGGCCTCAGCTGGAGTATTGTGTCCAGTTCTGGGTACCACATTTCAGGAAAAATGTGAACAATTTTCAAGTATATATAAGTCTGTTACAAAGAGGGTAAAAAATTGTTCTCATTAATCTCTGAGGATAGGACAAGAAGCAATGGGCTTAAATTGCAGCAAGGTAGGTTTATATTGGACATTAGGAAAAACTTCTTAAATGTCATGGTGGTTAAGCACTGGAACAAATTGCCTAGGGAGGTTGGGGAATCTCCATTATTGCATAGGTGCTGTAACTTGGAGAGAGAGAGAGAGTGTGTGTGTGTAGGGGTGCTGCCGTAACCCCTGGCTTGAAGTGGTTTCCATTATTTACAAGGTTTACAGTTTGGTTCAATGTCTCTCAGCACACCTACTATAAAAATTGTTCCAGCACCCCTGCATTTATCTCATTTGGTCTTGCCAATTGATGATCAGTTGGCAAGAGCAACTGGGACAAATGCCCAGTTTTGCGAAAAAAGTCAGGACATCTGGGGCAGGGTTTAAAAAAGGGACTGTCCCAGCCAAAATGGGATATATGGTCACTTTAACTATGTAGCAAGAAAAGGAACAGAAGTGAAGGAATGAAAAAGAAAGAGGAAATTGGCTTATTATTTACAATAAGTCAGATAAAAAAGTTAAGAGTTAGGTTTATTCATGTTTTAATTTCTATTTTTGTTTGTTTGTTTGTAAGTATACTTAGCTGCAGGAGTGAAAGAAGCTAGAGTTAGAGCTGGAATCAGCTTACAAATGTAGCTGTAAGAAACGAGGCATTGGGAGATATTTGGAAGAGGGAAGAGATGAAACCCTCTTGGTACTCAGGAGGAAACAGGCTACCTAAGAGTAGGAGGAATGATGGAAAGAAGGTGTTAATTTGTGAGTGAGAGAAAGAGGAAAAACCTTGGATATCTTACAAAGAAAAAATAATTCTCACTTATGCTATTGCAAGTTCAGCTGAACCAGTGTGGGCCAAACTCCTGTGGTGAGACTCATTTGAACTACCAGGGCAACTAAATCAGCTTTTCAGAAGGGCTAACCAAGGACAGAGCTTTCACCTGTACCAATACTGGCATATTGGAACCAGTGTTAGCACTAATATAAATCTTATTGCAAAATATCCTGCTGTAGCTCTGATCAAAAGAAGCATTAAGGTGGTGGGAGCACAGTATAGGGAAAGAGGCTAATGGAAGATAATGAGAGCTGAGGTACATAAATAAGCAGTGCTACTTAGGTTTTAACAAGAGTGAGGTTTGTTGTCTACCCATAAATTATAACTATAGCATATTCATTACTACCAAAAGTATGTTAGGGAGCTTAGTTACCAGGAGGGGAAAATGTGCTATTTCTACAATAATTCCTTCTTCCTGATTGCATTGTTATTGATATCACTTCGATTCAAATACATAGATGAATTGAATACCAATTCAGCTGACATATACAAACCAGCTGTCAAAGTGCAGCCTGACTTATGATGTCAGTAACAGTCTCGCTCTCTGTCAGGGGCCACAGATCTCAAAGCTGGATCGTCGGACTCTTAAAAGCTAGTGAGATCCAACCTGCCAACAGTTGCTAGGGTAGAAACTGAAACCTGATCGAGGATGCCAGTCCTGTAACCTGATTGGCAGGATTCTGGGGGTCCTGATTGGTCCATAGCTTCTATATAAACCCAGCATAGAAACAGGAAATTGTCCATGACACTGGGATCCACCCTGCTCTGGACAATGTGCTTTCCAGTTCCAGTTCCCCTGGATTGACTTCCTGGTATCCTGACCTGGGTTATTGATCCATGATTCTTCTCTCAAATTTGTTTTCTTCCTCTGATCTCCTGGTAACCTGACCCTGCCTGCCTCCTGACACTTGACTCGGTTTTCTTTCTGATCTGTCTTGGACTATGACCTCCCAATATCTGACCCGGCCTGACTCCTGCTTTGACCACTAGGTCAGAATGACCACATTCTAGTTGAGAAAGCTTGCATGATCCACTTAGGCCCAGGAGTGGTTCCAATGCCTGCAGAATGGACCTGGCTACCCTTCGTAAGCACCTGGCACACTTGAGTGGGCCATCCACCTTCAGGCAGACAGCCAAGCCCTGCAGGCCTGATTCCTCCAGCTGATCTCAGAGATCCAGCTATTGCAGGAGCAATTCAGACAGTTGTGTGTTGAAAACACCACACTCCACACACAGCTTGTAAAGCCCTGCTTCCTGATACAACTGCCGGAATAGTTTGATGGTAATCGCTGGTGGTTCCGGAGTTTCATAAACCAGTGCCATCTCCCACTGATTGTGCAAAGGTGAGTTTGGCCATCAGTCTGCTGGTTGAGGAATCATTAGACTGTGCCTCTCCCATCTTGGAAAGCCTTGTGCTGTCAAAATGGGAGGTCTTTCTTCAAGCCATGTCATTAGTATTTGATGACCTGCAGCTAACTCAAATAGCAGAGGCTGCCCTAAGGAAGCTCTGTCATTGGCCATGGCACTATAGCTTCTTATGCTGCACAGTTCCACCACATTATGGCGGATACAGACTGGAATGAGGCAGCACAGATGTACTAGCTCCAATGTTGCCTCTAACAAGAAAGATGAACTAGCCCAGGTAGAGACTCCTGCTAGTGAGAATGCTCTCCTGCCTACACCATCCATGTAGACAACTGGTTACAGGAACAAAGAGAAGAAAAAGCTGGGCTCTGGCAACTCTTCAATCCAGGTACTGTGCCCTTTTCACCACTACCTCCTGCTGAGCCGATGCAGTGGATGAGGACTATTGTTGGCTCACCCACATCAAAAAAGAATGATGATGCCAGCACTATCTCTGCTTCTACTGCAGTGAGTCAGGTCACTCCATCTCTGCCTGCCCCATTCAACCACCAAGAAAACTGGGAAAAGAGCTCCTCTCACTCTGGTCTTGAATGGAACACATTCAGAGCTCCTCCTGAGGACTCCCCATTTGCAGGTGCCAGTCCAGTTGCAAATACCTGGGGCACCCCTTCAAAATTCCATTATACAATCCCATATTGACTCAGGTGCAGCTGACTGATTCATAGACACAGTGACAGCCTGGCTCCTGTAGATAGCCCTCCAACTTAAGCCCACCCTTACTTTGTAGAGACTATTGATGGTTCCCCTTTATCTTCTGGCCCAGTAAGGGTGGAAACAACTCCCCTCGAGGCTGTGATTCAGAGGCACTAAGTAGTGTTATGATTTGGTGTGATCCATTCTTCCCCAGTCTTCAGTATCCCCTGATTGGTCTTCTGTATTCCATCAGAGTTTTGTTTGCAGCACTGCTGGAGATCATTAGATCCTGTCCCAGCATCCAAATGTCAAGAGACTCAGGTGGGGGTGACCATCTAGGCAGAACCTTCCACTGCAGTTACCTCTGAGCTCCCCTTGAAGTAAGACTAAGCTGATATTTTTGAAAAGAAGCATATGGAAACCCTACCTCTGCACCAGGACTATAACTGCCCAATAGAGCTGCAACCAGAAACCAAAATACAATTTGGATGAATTTATGCTAGGTCAGAGACTGAACTGGCAGCACTCCAAGAATACCTCTAGGACAATCTGGCCCAAGGTTTTATCAGCAAATCAATGTCACTGGCTGGTGCACCAGTCCTGTTTGTCAAAAAGAAACATGTCAGTCTACGACTCTGAGTGGAAGACCACCTTCCAGATCCCGTATGACTATCTGGTAATGCCCTTTGGGTTCATCAATGCCCTGGGAACCTTCCAACATTTTATAAATGGTGCATTCCATGACACATTGGACCAGTATGTAGTAGTCTACCTCGATGACAGGTTTTCTCTAATGAAACTGAACGGCATACCGCTCACATCCGAGGCATCATGGAACATGTGCAACAGCATGGTCTTTATGCCAAGCTTGAGAAGTGCACCTTCAATCAGACCTCCATAGAGTTCTTTGGCTTATCCCCAGAAAGAATACAGATGGACCCACATAAGATTCAGGCTGTCCAATATTGGCCGACTCCCCACGTGATACATGACCTGCAATGCTTCCTGGTGTTTGTCAACTCCTATCACCAATTTAACCTGATTTTTTTGGAAGAAAATAGAGCCCCTCGCTGCACTCCACTGGAAAAACTCCCAATTCTATTGGTCTCCTGAGGCCCAGCATGCATTCAATCATCTGAAACTTGCCTTTACTATAGCACCCATATTGGCTCACCCTGACATCACACGAGCTTTCATTGTAGAAGCTGATGCCTCCAACACAGAAATTGGGGACGTCCTTTCCCCACAATTTGATCCCAAACAAATAATATACCCAGGCACTTATTGCTCCAGGAAGCTCATGCCTGCAGAACCATGAAATAGACAAGAAACTCGTGGTGACACTACCTGGAAGGGGCTCATCATCCAGTCTAAGTGTTTACTGATCACAGGCACTGAAGAGAGAGTCTAGCTTTGGATAAGCCATATAGTCCACCTCCACAGCCTTCCAGAACGCAACACCTCCGATCGAGGGTAACAATTCACGGCTCTATTCTCATGAGAGGCCCTGCGCCTGCTGGGAGGCCACACATATCTTTCTTCTGTGCACTATGCCTCAATCTAATGGCCATATGGAAAGGGCCAACCAGATTCTTGAACGGCATCTGTGATGTTTCTCCCTTATGCAGAGTTTACCTACAACAATGTAGATCATGCATCCATGAGTCAGAGCCCCTTCTCTACCAGTTATGGATTCCACCCCTCGTTCCACCCACAATTATCTGCACCGTCTCCCAATCCAGCTGCCTCTGACCTGGTGCAACAGATTTTATCAGTACCAGGAAGAAGTGAAAAAGCACTTGGAAAAGGCAAAAGCAGACTATAAGCAGCATGTGGACCAGCATCAACAGCAAGAACCCACCTATACAGTAGGGCAAAAAGTATGGCTCTCCATGGAGCATGTCTACACCGACAGACCTGATCTCAAGCTGGACTTTTGGTTCCTTGTCCCTTTTAAGATCTTGCAACAGGTTAATCCAGTCACTTTTGAACTCCAACTACCCCACTCTTTAAAGATTCAGCCAGTGTTTCGTGAGTCAAATTTGAAACCCAACATAGAATACCATTTCCCTCATAGGACCCAGCCACCTCCTCCACCGATTCAAGTACAGGCCACAAGGAACAGGTAGTTCATGAGATCCTGAATTCCAAACATAAACGTGGCAGACTCTGGTATCTTGTTGATTGGGAGGGGCATGGCCCTGAGGAACGCTCCTGGGAGCCAGTGGAAAATGTACATGTACATGCTCCTTGTGCGGGTGTTCCATAAGAATCACCCCAAAAAGCCTGGTCCTACATCATTTTTAGGGCACCCCAGAGGGCAGGGAGGGTGATATCAGAGACCACAGGTCTTGAATCTGGGTCTACAGGACTCTTATGTGCTAGTAGGCGCTATCCTGCTAACAGTTGCTGAAACCTGATAGAGGATGCCAATCCTGGAACTGATTGGCAGGATTCTGGGGGTCCTGATTTGTCCACAGCTTCTATATAAAACAGGCACAGAAACAGGAAGTTGTCCATGCCACTGGGATCCACCCTGCTTTGGACCATGTGCCTTCCGGTTCCCCTGGATTGACTTTCTGGTATCCTGACTATTGATCCATGGTTCTGCTCTCAAGTTTGTTTCCTGCCTGTGATCTCCTGGTATCCTGACCCTGCCTGCCTCCTGATGCTTGACTCTGTTTACCCTCTGGCCTATCTTAGACTCCAACTTCTTGGTATCTGATCTGGCCTGACTCCAGCTTTGACCACTTGGTCAGGCTGCCCATGTCCCTGTTGTGACAGTCTCAAGCATATTTTTCATCCTTCATTATCATATGGGTCTTCCTTGGGATGTTTTTTTTTCTTTTACCTCATTTTTATGCAGCTCTAAATCAGAAGAGCAGCTCTATTGAAGTCAATGGAACTATTCATATGAGTAAGAGCTGTACAGCTTAGTTCTCTATTTAGTCCTTCCACATTAATTAAATGGCAACCTTCCTGAGGCTGTGATGGAATTTTCCTAAAATACCTGCCTGAAGCTAATAAAAATAAAGCATGAAAGTTATGCTGTTTATAATACAAATTATTTGAGTTCTGAGGTATTGGGTCCAATAAAAAAAAGGATCATATTAGCCGGTGACTAAATTTATTGAGCACTATACATGGATAACTAAATCATACTGGGAAACTCGCCATTTGACACATCTGTAACCTATTAACATTTGATGTTCAGGAATGTCAGGAAAAGTACAGGGAAAATGAAAATGAGACTAAAAAGATCATATAAAATCTTATATTCTTTCCAGCATAATACCATTTCAGTCTTGTCCTTTAGTGTCAAAAAATTCAACACATCTTAGTTTTTGAGTGATATTAGTTTGGTAAAGGACAAAATCAGTTCTAGGATGGTTCACTTTCACTTATGTAACTTTTCCTTCAATAATCTCTCTCTCTCTCTCTGTCTTGTACTTCCTCAGTGTTTCTATTCCATATGGTCAGGATGTTTGAAATAGATTTTCTTGACACTATTGTGTCAAAATCTTGACCCAGACTTTGTGCTTTCTCTAACAGAGGCAGAAAGGAACCTTCATATTCCACTAGAGAAATTGCCTGTCTATAAATGTATCACCTCTGCTTCTGGGCTTTTAAAATTAATGGCTTGAGCTGAATTCAATTGGATTGGGAGCACAGTATTTCAGATCATTACAGGTGGTTTTCAAATTGAAATGCAGTGTCACATTGCCCCGTAATTGGTTCAGTACAGTTGGTTCAGTACTAGTTTATGCATTTCCACTCAAGAAAAGTATTAGCTGTGCGAAATATACTATATGCTTCTCTGGAAGTCTTCACAATAGCAAAAGAGCTATAATTTTAAGAATTTATAATTCTTGTAGTTTGGGGCCCTGTTGTGCTAGGCACTGTACATACTCAAAGTAAGACAGCCTCTGCCCTAGAAATTGTACAATAAAAATAAGATGGGAAAGGAGACAAGGGGTTTGTCTACATGGCATGGAAAAACACACCAAAAGGACGTGATTTGTCCAGTGCCGCACTGTAACTGTCCCCATGTAGACACTGTTGGTGCTCTTTGAAAGATACCTGGCATACCTCTGGAGAGCTTTGTTGGTGCCCTCTATGACAGACTGACAATATATTGCAACATCCTGGATAAACATTACTGAATTAAGTTATACCTTACTGAATTAGGTTTAAAACCTTTATGGTCCATTTTATTAAGAATGCAATTGTGTATGTGTCATTGTGTAATTATATGTAACTCGTTTAGGAGGAGGGGGATGCTAATATAGTTCCTCTGGTTATCAGTCCTTTGAAGCCCCTGGAGAGGTTTGCATTTATATAAGTTCAAACTGGATTCTCTGGGAAGCAACACACAAAGGATTTTTGGATAAATTGTCTGGTTTTAAACTGAATTAGGATCTTCTTTCTGATCCAGCAAATGGACAGGACCCCTGGTCCACAGAGGGCCCTAATCGTTAGGGAAGGATTGGAAGGGCTGGGTCTACTTAGACCCCATAAGACCCTGTGCTTGTTCACCACAGTTGAAGCTGTGATGAACTTGAAACCACAAGTGGGGTATTGAAGGACTACTCCTGCCAGAGCCAATATTAGGGTTGGAATGATCTCTGGTAAGATTATTAGCATACATGTAGGTTCTTTCATTATGTTTAATTTCTCTTCTCTGTAATGCTTTTAACCTTAAGAGTAAAATAGGCTTGCTTAGAAAGAACTGTGTGGCAATTCATTACTATGGGTAGTTGCACTATTAACAGTCTCAGAAGAGAAAGCAAGCCGCCCTGTTCAGGCAGAGTTTTTGATGGAGATAACACAGTGAAGCAGGGAATTGTTCAGTCTGTAAACACCCTGGTAAGAAGGGAGAGATGCCTGTCTCCACCCTGAGAGGTGATGCCAGGGAACTGGAAGCCTGAAAGTGGGGGCCCGTGCTGGATCATAGGGGGGAATATGAGTGCAGTTGCTCTGAACTATGACACCATGTAGACAATCCCAGGTTCTCAGAAGTGATGTAACTTGCACAACAATCAGTGTCTGAGCCAGGAGGAGAATCTAGCTTTCCCAACTCCCAGTTCAGCTCCCTATCCCCCAGACTACAATGCTTCTCCAAATTGTAATATAACCTGTGCTGTTTAATTTCAATCAATGGTTGCATCTAGCAAATGAAAATGGATTGCATCTGGTTTTCTAATAGAATTCAATCTAAATATTGATCAAGATTGTTAGCAAGGCAGATGGCTGAAGTATTCTGTGAAACTTGCACATATTTGTAACATTAAGATACTTAAAAAATAAAACCTGTTTTTTTGGTTTATGCTTTCTTGGACTTAGACTCCAATAAATATAAATTATTCTATTCTTATGTTCACATGTAAAACATTTTCTTTCTTCCATTAGATTGGTTTTCAACCTTGACTCAGTAATTTAAATAAACATAACAACATTAGTATATTACCTGTTATGCTGGGTGGCAGAGTTGTGCACAGTTCCATGGATGGTTTTGGAATGACCTAATTCTGTACACTAAGAGGAACATCCCTGGCTTCAATTAACAATAATATAGACCACAGAAGATTGATTTTATTCTTTCTTCTTCATCTTATGTGTGATGGGTTCCCCTTGGGTGCCACCTGGAACTGGGGTACCACTGAGCCCCTCTGCCCCAAGCTGGGGTCCCTCTCACACTGTGCTGCTGTGACCAGCTGCAAAGCCCTTCAAGCTTGCACTTTCACACAGGTAGGGACACATCCAGCTGCAGTTACATGCAGGCTGTCTAACCACTGGCCTAGAACGCCAGAGCTGTACCATCCTGCCCTGGTCAAATGTGGCCAGTATATGGGTTTAATACTTGGTCCGCCTCTCCCTCAATGTGAAGAGGACCATGCATACTTGTGGTAACCAAGCTGAGATTTTCCCCAGACGCCTAAATCAAACGCAGACTGATTTGGATTAAAACATAAAATAAGATTATGAACTACAAACATTAAGATTTTAAGTGATTATAAGTGATAGCAAACAGATCAAAGCAGATTATCTAGTAAATAAACAAAAACACAAACTGAGTTTAATGTACTAGATGAATTAGCAAATTCTCCCCCTGAGTGATAAACAGGCTGGCAGATTTTTAAGGCACAAGCTGCTTTGCTTTGCAGCATGGGTTTCCCAGGTTTTCATACACAGGCTAGAAATCCCTTTAGCCTGGGACCATCACTTCCCCCAGTTCAGTCTTTGTTCCTCAGGTGATTCCAGGTGTGTTGTTGTAGGGAGAGTGAGATGTCATAATGATGTCATTTCCCCCTTTTATATCTTCTTCCTACTTGCTGGAAAGCTCTTTTGCTATGACCTGGGTCAAACAGTTCCCATTGTGTAGTGCTGTCTCTGAGAGGTTTCTATTGTACACAGTTCCTGGGCTAATCCTTGTGCTGGTGTGCATTTCCTCAATAAGCCATTAACATAGTTTGGTCTTTTTATTGTTGTACCTGAAAAGCTGATTGTGGGTGTTTTCATCTGCACATGTTTCAGTAACACATACATAGCCAAACTTTCTAACTTCACATACAATGATAGCACATACAATCCAATGAGATATCAATGCCTAGCAGATCAAGACTTTTAGAATGATACCTCACAAGGCATACTTTGTGAAAAACATATCCTAATTATATGACAGTGGTGAATAAGGATGTGCTAGGGTTTCATAATATGTATTAAGCAGAAAACGAAACTTGGCTCAGCCTTGTTCATTGTGTCTCAGAACTTTGGCAAAAAGAATCAAAGGGTTACCGAAAGATTCTTTCACTTATCAGCAAGTGATATCTCAGAAACCAGTTCAGAATTAGATTATATTTTGCCATAGAGACAAAGGACAAAGATATTCCTCTGGTCTAGGTGAGGAAGGCATTTGTGGAGTTTGGCACCCTCTACAGATGAGTAACTTGCACTAGTATTCACCTGCTGTTAATCATGGCAGAAAAACAGAAGCATATGTTTGCAGGCACAGAGTACCTACCATGGCCAATTTACACCAATCCTTGCCTGACTTCTACTATCCCAACACCCCTCTCATCATGTGAATGAAGCTGCTTAAACTCTGTTTCTCAGCAGAAGCAGCATGATAGCCACTTAAGGTTTATACACAAGCTTCACTCTACAGGACCTTCTGCACTAAGTACAGATCCCTTCATTTCAGCCCTGACAAAGACCTACTGATTTATGTTAAAGTTAGAAGCTGTTTCTCTCCCTCACAGAATAAGGGCCCCTGAGAGTACTTCAGAAATATGATTACACACAGAATGCAGCCTGACTAAGTACATCCCTGAGTTCCAAGAATATATGTGACTCATAAAGACAGACTATGAACATTTTTATTTAGCGACAAAGTGTCAGTGGAGTGTGATAGGCTCAAATCAGAGGCACCAAAGAACAAATTTATCCCTGGTGTAACTGTGTTAAGTTCAGTGGCACCTTTAAGACTAACAGAAGTATTGGAGCATAAGCTTGCGTGGGTGAATGCCCACTTCATCAGACGTGCATTCACCCACGCAAACTTATGCTCCAATACTTCTGTTAGTCTTAAAGGTGCCACAGGACCCTCTGTTGCTTTTTACAGATTCAGACTAACACGGCTACCCCTCTGATACTTGTGTTAAGTTCATTAGAATTCCACCAGAGATAAATACAACCTTAAGTGAGTGGACATACCCAGAGCCATCCCTGGGGTATGGCGAATTGGGGTGACAGCCCCAGACCCCAGGCTTTGGGGGGCCCTGCGGGCAGGGAGGTGAGGCAGAAGCAGGCAGGCGAGCGGGGTGAGGAGGCAAATGGGGAGGCGAGCTGCAGGTGGGCAGGCAGGTGGTGGGGCAAGGAGGAGACCCCCTATCAGAATTTCCCCCACCACCCAGTGCCTCCTGCCCACCGGCGGGCCCTGCTGATCAGTACCTCCCCCTCCCTCCCAGTGCCTCCCGCCTGCCGTGGATCAGATGTTTCGTGGCATCAGGAAGCACTGGGGGGGGAGGGGAGAGGGGAAGGAGTGAGGGTGCAGCGTGCTTGGGGGAGGGAGTGTAACTGCATGTGGAAGAGATGTGGCAGGAAGAGGCAGGGTGGGGGCAGGGTGGGGGTGGGAACAGGCGGGGCGGGAAGAAGCATGGTGGGGGTGGGGCCTTGGGGGAAGTGGTGGAATGGGGCCTGGGCCTGGGCAGAGCCAGGGGGGAACCCCCAGGCAGATAGGCGCCGCATTTCTAATATCCCAGGCCCCGCACCCCCTTAGGGGTGGCCCTGGACATACCTAAAGAGAAAGAACTTTCAGTAGCTCATCATAAGAAATCTGTAGCTTTCAAATTTTAGAGTTTGAGATTAACAAATGAACCAATTTTGAAGGAAATATTGCTAGAGAGCCTGTAGTTCCCTCCATCCCATAGGAATAACCTCTGGTAGACAAAAGGCTTTGTTTAGGTATTCTTCCAAACAAAAATGAGGAAAGAAGAGGCAGTTTTCTTTCCTATTTGGGAAACAGTAGTTTCTGCAGCAAATTAATATAGCTTCTTTTTGTAGTGGAGATAGATATATTATTTTAAAATGGCTTTTCAGTCCTATAAGGCCCAAATTTGTCCCTAGTAAAACAGAATGAGTGCTGCAGTGAACGGATTCATTGAAACACGTGTGAATAAATGTGAAGAAAATGAATATTAAAATATAAAACAGTTCACATGTCTCATAATTTTCTGCATTTTTACGTGTAGTTATTTACAGATTAGAGTTTGAAGAAAATCTTGCTCCTTTCTTGATCCTTCAGGGAAGATAAATCATAGAATTATAGAAATTGTAGGATTAGAAGGGACCTTGAGAGGTTATCTAGTCCAGTCCCCTGCTCTCATGGCAGGACTATGTATTATCTAGACCAGTGGTGGGCAACCTGTGGCCCGTCAGGGTAATCTGCTGGCGGGCTGCGAGACAGTTTGTTTACATTTGCACGGCCGCCTGCAGCTCCCAGTGGCCGTGGTTCTGGAATCTCTCCCGTCTTCCATGACTTTTCAAAGATAATTGCTAATGGCTCAAATATCTCCTCAGTCAGCTCTATGAGTATTCTAGGATGTATTTCATCAAGCCTGGTGACTTGAAGACAGCTAACTTGTCTGAGTAATTTTTAACTTGTTCTCTCACTATTTTAGCCTCCAATCCTACCTCATTTTCACTGGCATTCATTAAGGTAGATGTCCAATTGCTATTAAACTTTTTGTGAAAACTGAAACAAAAAGGTAATTTAGCACTTCTGTAATTTCCACATTTTCTGATACTGTTTTTCTCCCCTTGTTGAGTAACAGGCCTACCCTGTCCTTGCTTCTAATGTTTTTGCAGAATGTTTTCTTGACGCCATTTATGTCTCTAGCTAATTTAATCTCATTTTGTGCCTTGGCCTTTTTAATTTTTACCTACATACTTGTATTATTTGTTTATATTCATCCTTTGTAATTTGACATAGTTTCCACTTTTTGTAGGACTCTTTTTTTGAGTTTCAGATAACGGAAAATTTCTTGGTTAAGCCAGGGTGGTTTCTCGCCATACTTCCAATCTTTCCTACACTATGGGATAGTTTGCTCTTGTGCCCTTAATAATGACTCTTTGAAAAACTGCCAACTCTCTTGTACTGTTTTTTCCCTTAGATTTGCTTCCATAGGATCTTACCTACCAACTCCCATACAACCACAGCTTCTTGCCTCTGGAGGAACAAGGTCACAACCTAGCATTATGACACTGTCACAACATAAAGTGGGAGGAACAGCTATGGGCAGTGAGAAAACATTTATATAATAATTGCCAAAGTGGTAAGGGAAAGATCAGCCTAGGATGAATGTGATTAGATCTGGACTAGATTTTTTTCTGGTCTCATATATTTCTTACAGGTTGCAGACACTGGGAATGTTTGTTAGAGTGCACTCAACCCATAGAGACAGAAGAGTCTGCAGCAACTTCTCTTGACCATCTAGAAGCAATACATATTGTGATGCATGGCCTTGAAGGCAGAGGGAAGGGTGGTAAATCAGGTAAGAGAGGAAACCTTCAACTCTCTGAACAAACAAAAATAGTGCCAAGGGAAATAACCAAAAATATCTGAAAATAAATCTGATTTACAATTTTATTTACTATATCACTTGCTGACAGTTGTTCTTCCAGTTCTTATATAAGGTTTGTTTGAAAAGTGTAAGGATCTATTTTGCTGCTATTTCAATTGCCTTTGCTCATAGACTCTGTCCTGCAAGGGTTTTTCTTTTAATTGACTTCATTAGTACTAATGAAACCATTCTAACTTTCAATGACAATTAAAAAACAAGGTTAACAAACCACAGGAAAGATGGGTGTAGTGGGGATGTCTACATTTTAGGAGAGATACACAGATGGTATGTTAACTTCTTTCCCAGTGTGAAAGTCCTTTAAGCTGTGCCCCCTTGCTCCTTGCCAAGTTTGAGTTCATGGATCTAGTGCAGGGGCACTGAATGAGGACCAAGGGAAAGCCAACTTCCCCTACCCCTCCAGAAAATATACAGTTCAGTAGTTGCTACTGCAGCAGACTCCTGCTCTGTATTGGCAATGACTGGTGGACCAATATAGAGGTGCTAATTCTGAGAGAAGCTAGGCTTTTGCCCCACATCTTTCTTTCATCCCTGGCTGGATGACAATATTTAGGGAGCTTTGCCAGAATTGAGTTCTCTGATCCCTGCTCAAGCTCCCTGAATGTTGCTTTGGTTCTGTTATGTCTGGCATCCCTCTGTGGCTGAGGACCATTGGCTTTAGTGAAATTTTCAAGCTCATTCAATTTTGTAGCTCAGAATGGAATCCTGGTTACAGTCACGCTGAAGCATTTGGCTGGATAAAATAAAGCCCACTATGGTTATCAGTACAGCATGTGCCCGGTGACATTCTTTAACTGATACTAACTATAAAGCAAAGGATGCCCTTCTCAGTTACGCTTGTGCATGGTCCACTAGGAATTCAATTGTCTTGCATCTGTTTTTCTTGAGATTTAACAATTCAAAATGGTGTCTCTACATAACTGATTACTGCCCTAGTAAAACTATGTTGTTCTTTCAGGCGTTTAGAGTGACTGCTGCCTTTTGCAGTTCATTTGCATAAACTGGCGAACAATGAGGCTCCGCACTACAGCCAGAAAGTTTCTATAACTTTAACGTTTCAGTAAAATATTTGGATTTCAAAACGTTAACATAAATAAAATAACAGGGGGACAATGAAAAAAACCTTTCCCTATTATTTTGCCCCTCACCCAACCAGCTGTAATCAGTATAGCCGTAACAGGCTGGCATTCCCTCCCTCCTCCCCCAACTTGAAACACCCCACCAAACTTGCAGATGTTAATTCTGCTGGAAAAGCATTAAGTGGGTTCTGCTGAGCTACAGAGGCAAGTGACTCAGTATCTCACCTGGATGTAAAAGGTGAGAGTGGCTCTTTGGGATTGTTACAATAGAAGGGTGGTAGTTCCTATGGAACCAAGCGCTTCCTGTCACACCAGCTGGAGGCCTTTCTGTGTCTTTATTGTAAAAGGTTTGTTATTGTATTGGAAGACCACAATCAAGTGTGACTCTTCCAAAGTAAAAATGGAGTTTGTAACATCAAAGTACATAACAGGTATCTCGTTCCCGAGGCGTGAATACCAGATTGTGACCAAGATTAAATTCCTTTGATTTGCCTTGCAGAGCTAGGATATGTTCTAAAACCTGACATTCCACCAAATCTTTTTAATTCACTACAAACAAAAATGTAGAGGGGGGAGAGGAATTCCATTGTAACAAATTATGTTTAAATAAAGTGAAAATAGTGATCGATGAATTTGTAAAATTAAATGGAAATGGGAAAGTCCCCCCATTTTACACTTTGCAGAATGAAATTATAGGATTTTGTCCATGTAGCTCAGCACTTCATACACTATTAATTTAGAAATCTATTTTTATCTAAGTCAAAATAAGACTTTAGAAAGGAGTTAAATCTCTTAGAGCCAGATCCTTTTGCTAATGAAGTCAACTGCAAAAGTCCTATGGATATCAGTGGGACTAGGGTCAGGACCTTAGAGGGAAATCAAAATGACAGCAGAACAGGATGTTAGAGTTGGACCACGTAGTCAGAGGAGGAAGAGAGGCAGATGAATTTCTGCAAATAGAGTATAATGTTGCCCTTATTATTTTTGAAGGAAGTTAAGAAAAAAAGTGAGGTTGAGCAAAAAAAAAAATGTTTCCATGGTTCATGGTCTCTGTTTATCTCTGTGCTGGAGGTCAGCAAGTCAGATCCCTTAACATTACTGTGATGGATGCATCAGCAATGAATAAATACATAATGGTAAAAAAAGAGAATGTGTTTTAGACCTGAATTCTATTCCTGCCAGCCGCTGACTCGGGGAGGTATCTATGTATTTCGGCCATCTGTGTATTTCTAGTATCTGGGCCAGAAAAGTGGCAAACTTGCTTAATGAGCTTGTTTAACTTGTTGATAGTGTGGCCTGAGAAAGCTCACAGGTGGAAAAAGAGAATGTCCAATGCTTGTGTAGTGGAGGCTGTGGAGTTGGAAGTATTTGTTTCCTTTGTTCATTTGTTTTTTACCTTTTACACAAAATATGTTTGAGTGTGGGGGTTGGCATTGAACACGGAGGAGGCAAAAGGAACAGAACTAAGTGTATCTGGGGTGGTCTCTCTGTTCTTTCCTGATATTTTTAACATCTTGAGTTCATCCCATAGCAAAATAAGACTTTTTCTTTTAATCTCAGAAATTTTTATAGGAATGGAAAATGGTTTCCCACCCAACTCTAACATTCAGAATATTTATGTAAATAATTACCAGTGAGAATAAATGTTGTACAATTGGGCCCACAGCTTTTAAATCCATTCATAGCTAGGTGGTAGGGTGTGATCACTGGATGATATTAGGGGAGCAGTTTTGGGGATGTGGCTTATTGATGTATTATGGTCCATAAGTTTCATGAAAACCTTGCTCTGTTTTAGTTTAATCATCTTCAGGGCAATTGCAAAAATTTGGGGTTGCTGGGGGCAGGGTTAGTGTAAAATAATACAGCAGAAACAGTCACAGTACATAGATATAGTAGTAGAAGATATCTATAGTGTTTAAAAGTCAAATCTATACTAGAAGCATAATTTAGAACATTAAAAAAAAAAAAACTTTCTCCCAAGCATTGTTACTGTAAAGATTTTACCACAGGAAAAAAATGTACCTAAGCTTGCCAATTTGAACTTCTTCTATTGAAATTGGATATCAGTATTTGACATTAAAAAGGCAGCAAAGATTTTTTTTATCCTCTGTTAATTGTATTATAATTCAACATGAACACAATATTATGGAATATTTGATGCACACTATTATATTAGTCAATGGTGGCACTTAATTCCCTATTGGCTACACTCTTATTGATCATTTAATCACTAGGTGGTGCTAGAGCTAGAAATCTGGGTAATTTTATTGTTAAAAATGATGCTTTAGCAATTTCATGTTCTTTGATCTTATTTAAGTATATTTCATGATGATGCAAAATGTCCTTATTAATTTATCTTAGACTATAACATCAATGTAGATATAATTAGTTCCAAAGCTGTTATGTCCAAAAGATGTGTTGTTCATTCACAGAAGCCAACTTGGAGATTTTCAAATGATAGACAGATATTTTGCTGACAATTTGGGCATCAAAATATGCAGCATAATTTGATCTTCCTGTCAGTGCTATATTAGAATAGAGAGCAAGCAATCTAATCTTTCTTTCTTTTTTGTAATGGACATTATTTTAAATGAAAGTCATACTTCAATGTAGTATCAGTCACCATCTCTAGAATTCTTTGACAGATGCCTTATCTTAATATATATACATAAATACACATGCATCTAAATGACCAAAAGAAAAAAATATATATAGTTATGTGGACTATGATGTGCATTGTTCCAATAGAAATAATGTACTGCCTCATTTAGTAAGATAGCTATTTATATCCTTATCACATTCTCTCAAACTCACCATTGATTACTTGATTGCCTTTCTTCCAGCTTCATCTCCTCAGTTTTTATTTTCAAAGTGAAGATACGAGCATTATACTTACTATACTGTCTCAGTGTTGCTAATGCAGTATAAGAAGAATCTCTTATATTTATACATCATCTCTTCATTTCAAAGAATCTGAAAGGACTTTACAAATATATTATGTATATATAATATGCATCTGATTTTCAGCTCCATGCCTCCCTAGGTACATGCAATTTAGTGAACTATCTACCCTACATACATCTTGTCAATGTGCCATGGGATCTTTAAGACAGAAATGGTCAACTTCAGTTTTCCATTTAATCTAAAACCAGTACATCCAATAGAAAGTTCCCACAGCTGTACTGGGGCGTTAATTTAGTAACAACTCAGAGAAGGCAACCATATTCTGAATTGCCTATGTCATGTCCTTCAGCACTCTTTGTTATCCTTGGTAGTCTCCCATCCAAACACTGACATGGTCCCAAACCCTCCTAGCTTAACAAGATCACCCGACGACCCAGAGTATACCATTATTGTTTGATAAGATTAGTCTCTATTTATACATTCCAGAACAAGTCTAAATCTTCAAAACTTAGGATATCTCTTTAGAGTCTTTAGTTTGATGTCTTTACAATACTGTAAAGAGCTGCAATGGATGTACAGAGTCTGTGTCACTTTAGCCATGTTCTTAGTCTGTGGTGAGAATGATCTTAATTCTGTGCATCATAATGCACTTCTGGTAAATATAGCTCTGTTATCTTAAGATTTTTACATGTTTGAGCTGTAAGTATGAAACAAAGTCCCAGGGCATGTTGCACAACAATGAATTGTCGATCACATTGAACTGCAGAGCTACAGGTTATGTAAGCAGCCTGTTTGAGCCATTGAGCTTTCTCTTGACTACATTTGAGAGGAAGTGAGAAGAGCCCTCCAGCTCACTCATCCTTCTCCTGCCCTGTGGAGAGGGGAAGAACATAGTGTGCTGCCATTGGATTCCTCCATCACCCCAAAGGACAAAAGGGTAAGAATAACATACTACCAGACTCTTGATCCTCTCCATGGAATGAGGGGCCAGAAGATTGTGCTGTGTTCTCTCTCAAACTCTCTCTCTCACACACACATGTGCACTGAGTGGGAGAAAAGAGTGAATCAGTACTCTAAAATTCAGGGGAAATGAAAAGGAAAGATGCCCATTTGTTGTTCCTGAGCACAGTGAAAGAATAGAAACCAAGAGACTACAAGCCAGCAAGAGAGGACCTAGAAAAATATCCAATCTTCCATGTTGCTGCTAACCAAAATACAAATTTGCATGAAATCTGGTCTTGAGAACTATATGAACATCTCTAGTTTGGAAGGCATTATCTTTAGCCATCTAGTCTATTACATCTAAAAAGGAAATGTGGTTAATCTGGTTGAACCTGATGTATAAATAAATATGTTCAAAATGACACCAGAACTTAGAATGTGTGTTAAAATTAGGATACTGACAAAAATATTACTAAAGTGGGCTGCATAACGTGTGAAGGTTAAAACATAAAGGTTGTTGCAGGAAATCATATATACATGGAATCCCTGTAGCACACAGATATAGTTGGTCTTTATCACACTGTGTCAGGTAAGTTTCTGTTTCATGGAGAAACTATGTGAAAAATAGTTGATTTCATTGAGGTCGAAAGAAAACTCATTAAAATTAAAAGCAGTGGAGATTCCTCACTTTTTTATAGTTATATTTCTACTATCCCTTAAACTACCACTCCCTAGCAACTCTTGAACTATTTAGTATGGAGAAGTAGTTGATATCAGTTATAGTGTAGAATCCTGAGTCTCCTGTACTCCTCAATTTAAAAAACCAAAATAATCAGCAAAGTAAACAAGCCAGAGTCTGTTTTGTGTCCCTTCATTCAAGACCCTTAATCTTTTTTTCCATAAAGTGACATCAGTCACCTAAGTGTATGTTTACAGCAACTATCATTAAAAGACAGCATTTTCCAAGAACTATCACACAGCTGGGTTATATTCCAACAGCCACATGTGTGAAATCACTATATATTAAGTGTTAGAAATGCTGAACTTTTATGATGACCACTGCTTCACATTTACTGTACTTTAACAAAAATAATATATGGACATATACCTATCTCATAGAACTGGAAGGGACCCTGAAAGGTCATTGAGTCCAGCCCCCTGCCTTCTCTAGGAGGACCAAGTACTGATTTTGCTCCAGATTGTTAAGTAGTCCCCTTAAGAATTGAACTCACAACCCTGGGTTTAGCAGCTCAAATCACTGAGCTATCCCTCCCCACCTTCAATCTGTATTATGACTATCTTTGATTATAATTTACCTCTGCAATAAGATGCATTCAGTACTCAATCAGATGGATGTTCGCTGTTTTCAAATGATGTGGTAGGTTTGTAGAAATGGATCACATGGAAAAAATAGTTTCTGATAAGCTAATAAAATCTTAATGAACGTTTTGGAGAATTTGAAAATTTTCATGGTCCACAATTCTATATCTTTGTGTTAAAACTAAGAGTCATTTTTGTTTGTTCTCCCAATTTATAGTCCTTATGTAGATGAAAGGTGCACTGACACCAATAAGTCTGAAAGGCTACAAAATTAGGACTTATGTATATTTTATCTAGTCACACACTTATCAAGAGATTTTCTGGTTAGTACATCATACTGGAAAGGCTGAAATTCCCTTCATTCAAATCAGAGCTGTAAATCTTAATCTGCAATTTGTGAGTAACAAGTAGCTGTACATCACCACTGTCTAATCAGCTGTAAAATGTAGGAGACTAAAAATTGGAGATGGACAAAAAGCATTTGTCCCACTATGTCCTTAAACACTGTGTACTGTTCTAGCAACAATAATGCTGTGTGACAAAATATATCCGTGATGGACATGCCACTGATGGATGTGAGCTACTGCATGAATGAGCTGCAAGGAGATAGCAAAAACAGAGTTTATCTTTCAGTTTAGGCTTTCAAACATCTTGATGGGAACATTTGAAAACTGTCAAATGGCTTTCATGTTTCCTAGCATAACTATAAATTGAAATTTGCCCTTGAAGAGCTGAGTATGGTCTAGCTGATTGAGGGCTTTAAGGAATGAAACAGTCTAATTTGCTTCATAAGTTACCTTATGTATATTTTAACTACAGATCTCAAAGTATTGGAAATTATTTAGATACTTCAGAAAAAGGCTACCTGATTACCTTCTCATGCAATGAGCTTGATAAAGTGTTCCAGTGCTTTGCATCAAATATGCAGTGCAACGTGTGAGCCCCGTTTGAATCCCTGCATACTGCACAAGTCAAATGATCAACCATTTAACATAAATTAATGTCAAGTCTTGTTTCTCTAGTATAGCCTGAAACTCTTTGGTTTACACTGAAAAGATAAGCAAAGATCTTGTAGCTTCAGATGAAGGTCGGTAATGATGGCTAACTAGTAATGATTAGACCCTGAAGCCAATATGCCTCTTCATGTTTGGGAGGGAGGAGGGGGAGAAAGTAATTTATGCTTTGTGTTCATGCTGAGTGTAAACTGTAGCTAAGATCCACACTTGAAGGAATTGTGCTGGTCTTGTTAATTGACATATAGCATTTTTCAAATATGCTTCTGAGAACAATATTCCATATTCTGTTTATACTGAATACAGAAAGCAGGTTTCCAAAGGCAGATGGAGATCAGGAAGATTCAGATGCCAGCATTTATCACTCAGCAGCTAGAATGGATTCAAACATGCTAATGAACTCTAACATTCTCCCACAGAGCAGGAGTAAAAAGCTTTTACAAATGACCTTTTAGAGATACAGGGCCTTTCCTTTACAATCTTCCCCCCGTCCCCTCCCCCCGCCCCCTTCATTCCCAAAGCTACATTGAAGTCAGTAGAATGCTGGCAGAGTAAGGCACTACACAGTAGGAGTAAGAGTGGCAAAATCTGGCCCTAAATCAATAGGCTTATTATTTGTATTCCGAAGCACCTAAAGGAGTGGACCAAGATTGGCACTCTGCAAACATTGTCCCTGCCATGAACAAGTTTATGGGCTAGATACAGTCTAAGGGCTAGATTGTGACAGTGTGACTGAATGTCAAAATTGTTTGTTTGGACTGCTCTGGGAGGAGCCCAGAAGGGAGACTGTGACAGTGGGATCACAGTCTCTCTCCCTACTGCCCCTGGGAGAGAGTATGCTGTATGCCCGACAATTCACGAGCAGTAGCAACACTGCTGGCCATGTTGTGGAAACAAGTTTAAGGCTCTGCCCACCTGTGTGAGGAGGAGATATAGCAGCTACACAGAGCTTTAAAACAAGCCTAGACATACCCACATGGAAGTGTTAATGAAAATCGAGGCTAAGAACCTTTTAAAAATTCCCAGTTTCCAGATTCTTGGGAATTTTTATTTCTCTTTCTTGTCTGTGAGGAACCTAGCACACTTTAATATTATGGGTGAAATTCATCACAGCAGAAGTCTTGTGCATCACACTGAATCCCATTTTATCCTTGTTTTAAGGGCTTAATGTAATTTTTTTCCTCCCCACTGAAGTAAATAGAAAACTCCCTTTGACTTAAGAATGAACTTCTGCCACAGTGAATTGGGACCTTAAGTAGAGTGTGGTCCTTGTGCTGGTTCTCTCCAAAGGGTGAATATCACCCAGAATGAATAATCCATCCATCTGAATCCAGAGAGAACCCCATTGCTCTAACATGAATGTGATTTGTACATGAAAGAAAACATACTTGCTTATACACATAGTTATTAGACTTTTTTAATGTAGAAGTGATAAAGTGTTTATTAGTTTTTGCATATGAACAGTTGCTATTTGGTGAAGGTCAGTGCACCTTACCTACAGTTATATGATTTTTTGTTTGAACTGTATATATTGTGTGAAGGATAAGTGGAAAATAGGTCCTGTACTATTTAAAAACAACAAAGCTATTTAAAAAATAAATCCATATTCACTCACAGGAACTCCTTTGTCTGAGGTAAACCCTGGAAATGCATTCCCTAGGTAGTTACTGAACAGAAAACAATTAACTATTTTAAATTTGGCTTTACTGTCTTTCTGCTACTCAATAAGTAAGGTTAGTCAGAGGTGGCCAGATTCAGCTCTCACTTCGGTCAATGAAAAAGCTTCCATTGACTTCAGCAGAACCGAGACTGTCCCACGGATTTCTGCACATTGGGTGATGTTAACCCTTCATAGAAGAGCCTCAGAAGGGCCTCAGTGCAGCAGAATCATAGAGCAGGGGAAAGGCAGTTGTGGAGTGGGTTCGTGGGAGAGTGCCACACATTCACTCATGTGGCAGAGATGGACTGGGTTTAGTATGGAAGAGGGCTGTAGAGGCATAGTGTGGCCAGTGGGTCAATAGTTTCACAGATCCAGTGGCCACAAATGCCTGAGTAGGTGTATAGGAGAAATGCCTCTCCTCCCCCATTCTAGCCTAATGATCAATACTCTCACCACTTCATTTGCTAGAGATGAAATCAATAGGTTTCTATAGCGAATTCTTTGATAATCTAAGGAATTTAATAGAGAATAATGACCTTTCCGTGCTGGAGGTGGGATGAGGAGGATCCTGTGAAGGACATGCAGAAGGGGTGGTAGGAGAGGTAGGAGAAGAACCAGGAAGGTATAGTCAATGAAGCCAAGGCAGGACAAGATTTGAAGAACATGGTTAACCATCTCAAAGGCAGCAGAGAGGTCAAGGACGATAGGAACAGAGTTCTGGTTCTGAGTTTTTGTTAGAAAAAAAGGTCATTAGATTTGGTGATATTGGTTTCAGTGAAGTGCTGTCTGGTGCCATAGGTCTGAACCCCAGGCACACTGAGTGGGAGCCTTAGCCTCTGTGCTACCAACTTGTAACAGCTAATGAGGGAATTGCTGTTAATACTCTGCCATCAGAAGCTACACTCACTGACTCAGCATGGTCAGATGATTAACAGCAGACTGCTGATTGGAGACCAGCAGGTATAAAACTTCCTGTCCCTATCACTGCCCTAGTTACTAGGTCTGTTACTGCTTAGATCCTGGAGATGAAATCCCTGCTACCATGCCTTGTTCCTGTTTCCTTGCCCTGAACCCAGTTGCTGACTCTGGCTTTGACCCTTTGTATGACCATGACCCTGACTCTACTCCTGGCTCCACCTGCAAGGTAAGACACCCCTTGTTATGGGCTCTAAAGGTTCACAGGAAGCAGCTGTGACAAAGTACTCCCATTCTTTATCTCCATTATATGTATGTTGGATCCCTTAGTTCTCTAGGAACCTCTTTCTCATCGATAAATGCTGTGACCAATTTTTTTCTGAATTTTTTTAATGAATAGTAAGAAAGTTTTCCAGGACTTTTCTCTCTTGTGTCTTTACCACTTATTTGCAACTCTTAATAGATGAGCAATATCTTTATTTTGCTTCCATATAACAGATTATTTGGAGAATAAAGATAGGGGAAGATTTCCTCCTTTGCTTTGTTTTTGGATAAAGTGGTTGCTGGTGCTTGCTTTGTCTGTCTTGAGATGCTAGTAAAAATCTTCTGCTTTCATTAAGATGCTGCCTCTGCCTGTAATTTCTCTTCTATTATAGTCCTTGAGGGAAACTATCTGCTTTTTTACTGTTTGTCCTCCTATTCCACTGTGGGTCCTATTTCCTTTGACAGTGTCCCAGAGCATGTCCTATCCTATCTACTTTCCCTGATCTGTTCCTTCTGGGTCTGACAAAACTCAGTCTATTCTACCATCCCTTTATCTCCCACACATTGAATTTCACCTATCAGTTTAGCTACTTGTTTCATTAGCGTTTTCTTATCCTCTTAGCAAATGTTTTGCCTGCTGTTTTCTGCATGGTTTCAACGGTTTTATGCACATCATTTTGTATCCCTCATTCAGCTCTTGTGTTTGCAGTTTTTTTTCCCTCTTGCCAGGAATCTGATTATGAGCTGTGTTTGTAATTGGGTGTGATAGTTCATTACAGTTGCCAAGTAAGTTGATCAGCACCTGTGACCTCCAATTTCTCGTTCTATATATTTAAAGCTACCCAGTCTGAGAAGAGAGAGATTTGTTACACAATAGACCATGAGGATTTTGCATCAGGTGAGGTGGCTTGGGGTCCCTAAAGAAGCCACTGATTCATGAGCAAGATCTCAAACTTAGGTACAGAATTCAACCTCAGGGTTCAGTTGTGCCTTGAAGGCATTGGCCTATTCTGGGGCAATGTGGAGCTACACCCCAGGGGAGCGCAAGGAGGAAATCTTCCCCATCTTTATTCTCCAAATAATCTGTTATCTGGATACTTAAATGACTGCTTTCACTGTAATATCTAAGCACATCAGTGATGTAACGACCTCCCCGACTTCCAGGAGCAGCGGGAGTGTGCTCACTGCTACATCTGGGGAAACATATTTCCCTTGTGTGCCCAGACAGGTTTGGTGGGGAACCATGGGCCCACCTCCACCCATCCTCCTTTGGTATGTCTTCCAACCTATAGAGCACCAGGAAAGGGCAGTCTGAACTGTGTGTGTGTTAGATTCTGTGCAGAAATCAAAGGGGTGTGGGTGGGAAAGCCTTTTTGCACACTGGCCTGCTCGCAGTTGATTTGCACCCTCCACAAATTAGTCCTCAAACAGTAAGAAATAACTATTTATGAGCTCAGAACATTTTGCATAAGCTCTGCTAGCCCTTGTGCAAATAGGACAAGACATTCTAGTTGAGATGACACTATACACTACAGTCCAACAGTGCCAAAATGAAAAACATAGCAGATACATTTGTGCTTTGATATGACAAAAATTGCAAAATTCGGTTCTATTAATAAATATGAAAATATGTCCTTAGGATGCTTAGAATTGTCTGATTAGTAAACAGCAGTAACACACTACTATTAGTTGGGGAGCAGAATAACTCCCAATTCAAAGCTTCAAATATTAACTGACTTAATCTACATTTATAGTTGACAAACAGTTCCAAATAGCTAAACTTCAAATTAAATCAAAGTTGACTTATTTTGCTATGGTTCACTCATCTTTATGAAGATAAATCTGTGTGTGTGTGTCTTCTTGGCTAATTATCCTGACAAGGAGTAGTCTGGGAACTGCATCAGATGAACAACATGGCTCATATCCTAACAACTGGCAGCTGGAAAGCAGGTGTCCGATCATCTGTTTTCCTTTTGAAGTACCAAAGGTCCAAGTTAACTTTGGGCAGGGGGGAAAATATATAAGAATATGCTCCACTGCACGTCTTCTGCCTACAGATCCATGTAGTATGCCTGGTGTTTAAATTTGCTCCATTCACATAAGCACTAGACAAGAAGCATAACAAGACCCCTCAGAATTTTTCATTTGATTGATTTACATCCTGTCCTCACATATGCTTCTGTTGGGCTGCATTGTGTGTTTTTAAAATTTCCTGAACATGTGAATGAAATGATATCACAGTTCAGGATTTCAAACATAGTTAATTAGTTACCTGATAAATGGGAATTCAGTGAATTAAGAAAAGCACAGGACATTTTGTTTAAAAGAGTATTTAATTATAGATAGAGTACTGAGGTCTAACTTGGGGGTGTCTAACTTGTTTCCATTCTAAATAAGCTTTTATCTGATGCTTGTTATAGTTTATCAAAGTCTTACATTGCAGAAGGAAATTTATTTTATCTGGTGTTTGTGGGAAGGTGAATTTTTTTTTAATATCTCACTCACATTGAGTAGAAAGAGGATGGGGGAAATATAAACTTTTGCTATTCTAAAAAGCAATATACTTTTTTTATTTGGGCTAAGTTATAAAGTTTAAAAATATATTTTCTGTGTGCACTCTTTTTCCTTGTACAACAAAAGATTAATTCAGTGGATTTTATCTAATGGTCCTCCCAATTTTCATACACAAACATGTGCATTATGAATAGAAAATTGGGAGGAATTTCTCATTTAATGAGTAGATGTATGTGGGATTTGTTCTGTAATGGTGCATGTGGAATAAGGCAGGGATCATAAAGCATGTGCTGTTTGACAGGTGAATGGACTAGATCAGTGGTGGGCAACCTGTGACCTACAGGCCGCATGCAGCCCGGGAGGGTAATCTGTAGGCAGCCCATCAGGTACATTCTGGCCACCGCTTCCCGCAGCTCCTATTGGCTGGGAACGGCAAATCACTGCCACTGGGAACTGCGGGCAGCCATGCAAATGTAAACAAACTGTCTGGTGGCCTGCCAACAGATTACCCTGATGGGCCATGGGCCGCAGTTTGCCCACCACTGGACTAGATAAACCCCTGGTCAGATCCCTTATGGCAATCCCTAAGTATAAGACGTGTATTGTATGAGACATAGGTCATATTGTGGTAGAAATTTCTGTCTGTTCCAGCTGAGGAATAAGGAGAGACGGACACAGCTAGTCAAGCAAGGAGCCCCAGGAGGGGCGATCTGTTTATTTCAATTGCAATTGGGTTCGAGCTCATAAGTCAACACGAACAAAGAAAACACTTACACCAAACCATTATATGCAGTTGACTATGATAATCTATCGCTCTATGATTGGCCAAAATTTGCTATCATTACCATACATAATTAGCAAGCTACATGTATCTGCCCCTCTTGTGACCCCTTATTGTTCATCTACTTGCCCCCCCCCACCCTGTGTTATTTTGCAAACCAACCAGTTAGTTATCTACAGACACACGCACAGAAAGTTCCATTGTCTGCAGGTTTGGAGTTTGGCTATATTTCCTCTCGAAGGAACTTCCTGAGTTAAGACTATGCATAGCTGATGCTACATATCTCCCTTTTACTTTCTCCCATGTGTACGTGACAAATTTGCCCCCTGGCAGTTAAGTAGAATAATTTTATTTCAGTATGGAACAAGGCCTCAGTCAGAGCCAGATTGTCTGGCCCCTTCATCCATAGAAGGGCCACGGACAATTTCAGCCTCTGATGCCTTCGTACTTTCCCTTTAGCTCTGTTCATGCTCTGCATTTGTTCAAAGAGTGGACTGCATCTCCATGTGGAAGTAGTAGATTGCACAGTCCCTTCTCAAGCTCCCCTTGAGGTCTTGCCTCACTAAGTATGACTCCTGTGCAGCACAAAGTGTTCTGTCTAGCAAATAGTTCCATATGATGAAATGTCTTTTCTTAGTAACTTTTAAGAAGGGAGAAAATTCCATACACAAATGTATGTGAAAAGACTGTTAAGCTTCAAAAGTCAGGAAACGCAAGGTAAGGTTGCCTGTGCAAGCTGCAATCTAGCCCCTGGTACATACATAATATCAGAGTCATTAAGTCATAATCACTTGCTATTTTCTCTGAAGGACCTCTGTCTAATAGTGCACAAAACTGAATGGACAATATGTAATTAATGAGGCAGTGATGTGTAGTTGATGCACCTCACTTTTCCTCACTAGATGCTAGATTTTTGGAGGATGGAAGTGAGGGGGAGAGATTTTATTTTCTGTGTAGTAACTATTATTAATAGTAACTAGTAACAGTAGCTATTTGCCTAGTTAGCTTTGCTGGTTCTTCCTGCTCAAACATTAGGCCAGGTTGCAAGGAAATTTGTAGGAGCTTTACAAATAACGTAGTAATTCTTGATT
Source organism: Chrysemys picta bellii (assembly GCF_011386835.1). Taxonomy (NCBI): domain Eukaryota; kingdom Metazoa; phylum Chordata; order Testudines; family Emydidae; genus Chrysemys; species Chrysemys picta. The sequence continues at coordinate 271,274,652 of NC_088791.1, read as the reverse complement.
CATCCCTAGAATGTTTGAGCTTTTGGCCATGACTTCCACAAACAGAAAGACAAGCTGTTTCACTAACAATATTTGAAACAACTTAAGGGGCAGTTCTCCAGGAACTAATGCTTAGCTGGAAAGATGTTGCAATTGTAGAGGAGTTTATACTGATTAGACCTGATTGACAATTTTCAAACAAAAATGTTATGAATTGAAAACTTGAAATCTTTTATAATATAATATAATTTTGTATATACCTTTACCAAGTTTTGACCATCTGTAACACCACGTTAAATTTAAATTTGAATCATGTTACTGCATTGAATATTCTGTAAGGTAAATACATAAGAACCCTTGCAGAAGAATTTGAAAAGCTCCTTCCACTAGTTAGAGTCATTGTATTTCTAGAAAACTGTATCCCATAGTGTAAGAGCATTTTAATCAAAAGCTCTTCTCCTACCCCATGTCTCCAAATTAAATTCTACCTTTATCCCTGCCTAACAGGAAGCAAATTAAATTAACTACCTGCCTGAGAAAACTATTGGAGTGCTTGTTTAAGAATATTGCAGCTGCACTGCAACAATAAATCTGAAGGCTCAATAGAGCATGGGGTTGTGAATCTAGTCAGAAGAGATGAGGGCCAATTCACTACTATGCTACTCCAGCTATACACAGGTATCATTCCATTAAAATCAATGGAGCTACTTCCTCATAAAGCTTAAGTAAGGATGATGAATCAGTCTCTCAATCCTTACCATATGTCACTTATAATTTTTAAAAGAACAGTATAAAACTTTGAACACATGCTATTAAATGGTTCCATTCTATTCTGTATTGGTTCTTACACTGCACTTATCACCATAGTATCTGAGCACCTTTCAGTAATGGACTGAGCAACATGACTGCACATCTGTCACGTGTCGCTTGTTCTCTGATCCCAACAGGAGAAATGTGTGCAGTGGAGTGTTTTGTTGTGTTTTTTTTTCTATGCTTGCACTATTTATCATTTTACCAATTTTCCTTCTATGATTCAGTTCTTTACAAAAAGCCCTGAAGAAGAGACACTTGGAATTACAGTGGTCATATAAATTTGGTGTTTCTCCCTTTTTATTTTAAATTGTTTAAATTAACTGTACACATTTTTGTTTGAAAAATAAAAGCATCAATATTTTCAGTCATGAAGTTTGGGGAAATACGTATTGTTGTGTCGTCATCTACACAATATTAAGAATATAAAGAAACCACACCACAACATTTAGTGTCCAAATAACTATGTCTACTAACTATGTAAAAACAAGGTAGGCTTTGCTACATATATACACTGCTGTTCCAGTGGTTTCTACAATAGAAGACAGGGAAATCCACTCAAGGAATCCTAAACTATTTAAAGGGAAACTACCCATTTTTGACACACTGCCTACACCTAAAATTGTGGTCATAAAAAATTAGCAGTATTTGTTAGCCGTTACAATAATCTCAGATAACACCACGGGCATTCTTTTTAATTTATAACTATTAACCTGCTGTTTGTAAGTTCTTAAGGGCACAGACCATGTCTCATTAAGAGTTGCCCAAAGTGTACTAGATGTCTCATGATATAAATAAGACTTAGTCTATGCCTGGGAGAATTTACAATCTAATTTAGGATGAGATTGTGACATATCAGAGTACAATCCAGACTAATGAATAGCGGTGTCATCCCTGCCCTGTAACCTGCTGTGCCCTTTACAAGGCCTTGCTGCTCACAAACAGACTCCAGCAAGCAAGTCATTCCCAGGTATGTCTGTGCTGCAGCCAGCCAGCCACACCTTGGTTTTTATCAACCTTAAAAATTACCACTGAGTGACTCCAACAAACTCCCAGTCACAGATTTTCCCCAGAAATGTATTTCCTGTGTTGCCCAACCCATTCATGGACAGTATAAATATATTAAGTCCATTATTCCTTTATGGGAATAATATGCACACAACATGTTACCCCAAATGGAAGTACCCAGATACTTGAACTTGAACACACTGGATTAGATAAAACAAGTTTATTAACTACAGAGAGAGACAGAGATTTTAAGTGAGTACAAGTAAAGAGGCATGCAAATCAGACATGGTTACAAGGAAAATACTTACTGATGCCTAACTTAAAAGGCTGCACTAGTTCAAAGCAAAGTTTTTCTCATCATATGCTTTTAGCAGTCCTCCTTAGGTCAGGACTCCTCCCCCAGATTTCAGTGAATGCTTCCTTCGACTTTTCAGGTGCAGTGAATGTGATGGTCAGGGAGAGAGAAAGGGGTGCCTTCAGGTGTGTGTTCGTCTTTTTTATAGTTTCAGTCCTCCTCTTCAAAAACATTTAGAGCTGAGAACAAAGTGCCAAGGAGGCAACGTGGAAGGATAGTCTCCATTTTTTTCCCCTTGTGTGAACTTTCATATGTCCGTTCATGCTTCAACCAAAATTAGAGGATACATGTCCATGCTGATCACAGGTTTTGCTTGATAAAGATTCAAAGCAGTATGGACCAACGCATGTTCATTTTAATCATCTGAGTCAGATGCCACCAGTTGAAGGTTGATTTTCTTTTTTTGATGGTTTGGGTTCTGTAGTTTCCACATCAAAGTGTTGCTCTTTTAAGACATCTGAAAGCATGTGACACCCCACATGCCTCAGATTTTGGAAAGCACTTCAGATTCTTAAACCTTGGTTTGAGTGCTGTAGCTGTCTTTAGAGACCTCATATTGATACCTTCCTTGTGTTTTGTCAAATCTGCAGTGAAAGTGTTCTTTAAACCAACAATATGTGCTGGGTCATCCCCTGAGACTGCTATAACATGAAATATATGGCAGAATGCAGGTAAAACAAAGCAGGAGACATACAATTCTCCCCAGTTTTTTTTATGAGTGTCATCAGCATGTAAGCATGTCCTCTGGAATGATGGCCAAAGGACAAACAGGCATACAAATGTTTAGCAGATCTGACACAAATTGTCAGCTACAACAGTGCTATGTGAATGCCTGTTCTCACTTTCAGGTGACATTGTAAATAAGAAGTGGGCAGCATTATCTCCCGCAAATGTAAACAAACTTGTCTCTCTTACCAATTGGCTGAACAAGAAGTAGGACTGAGTGGACTTGTATTCTCTAAAGTTTTACATTGTTTTGTTTTTGAGTGCAGTTATGTAAGAAATTCTACATTAGTAATTTGCACTTTCAAGATAAAGAGATTGCATTACCTTACCATACTTGTATGAGGTGAATTGAAAAACACTATTTTATCATTTTACAATACAAATATTTGTAATAAAAATAATAGAAAGTTAGCACTGTACAATTTGTATTCTGTTATAATTGAAATCAATATATTTGAAAACATCCAAAAATATTTATTAAATTTTAATTGGTATTCTCTTGTTTAACAGTGCGATTTAATACTGCAATTAATCGTGATTATTTTTTTGAATTAATCGTGAAGATATGCAGAGCTTTTTGCCATTCCCCAGCCCCCAGTTATGAATTATACAAACTGGTTTGGGAATAAACAAAAAACCAAGTTTATTAACTACAAAAGCTAGATTTTAAGTGATTATAAGGGATAGCAAACAGAACAGAACAGATTACTGAGCAAATAAAACAAACACACAAAGTAAGTTCTCACCCTAAATGTCATTTTAAGCAGATTGCAGAATTTCTTTGTGGACAGACAGCTCTTGCTAACAGCTTAAAACTACAGGTATATCCTTCACAGGATAGACACCATTCCGAGTCTGTGTTCCGTACCCCCCCCATCCCCGTTTCCCTTTTGTCTTTGTTTCTTCAGTGTCTCAAGCAGTCATCTTGGGTGGGGCTTCAGTGAAGAACGAACCAAGATTAACTCACTCCCCAGCCTTAAATAGGATTTGCGTATGTTGGGAATCCTTTGTTTCCCAGTTTGACCCCCACCCCTTTTAATGGAAAAATACTAGAAGTGCAAGATGGGGTCCAGTATCAGGTGACATGATCACCTGACCCTGCAGTGTCAAAGCAGTATCCCAGGAAACTTCTCAGGAAGGAGGGAGATTAGCATCTTCAAGACCTATTGTTCCCCCTAATGGCCCATCCAGGCTGTTTGCATACTGTCTGGTGGGTGTTCCCTACCCTGTTTCCCCGAAAATAAGACAGTGTCTTATATTAATTTTTGCTCCCAAAGATGCGCTAGGTCTTATTTTCAGGGGATGTCTTATTTTTCAATGAAGAAAAATACGGTACACATCGGTGGATGCCTTATTATCGGGGAGGTCTTATTATCGGGGGGATGCCTTATATTACAACGAGAGGCAAAACTGTAAGTAGGCCTTATTTTCGGAGGATGTCTTATTTTCGGGGAAACAGGGTAGGTGAAAGCATAGTTGTAATTATTATATAGTCAATATTCCTAACTTCAGATTCAGAAATGATACATGCATATAAATTGGATAATCATTCAGTAAATCATAACCTTTCCAATGATATCTCACATGATCTATGTTGCTGTAATAGGTCCTAGCCGGGGCTTGACCCTTCCGGGCAGGAGGGGAGCCACACCGACTCACTACTGTGGGAACAAGCAGTCAGTTAGTCCCGAAGCTCCGGCTCTTTGATGCAGGGCCGGAGCAACCACAGTTAAAGCTCAGGCCCTGGACTACAGGGGCGGAGCAAACACAGTAAAGCTCAGGCCCTTGACTGTAGGGGCTGAGCGAGCAAACAGTTCAGAGCCCAGGCCCTGGATCAGGGCGGGGCAAACACAGTTAAGCTCAGGCCCTTGTTTGCAGGGGGCTGAGCGAGCAAGCGGTTCAGGAGCCCAGGCCCTGGATCAGGGCGGGGCAAACACAGTTCAGCTCAGGCCCTTGTTTGCAGGGGGCTGAGCGAGCAAGCAGTTCAGGAGCCCAGGCCCTGGATCAGGGGGGGGCAAACACAGTTTAGCTCAGGCCCTTGTTGGCAGGGGCTGAGCGACTAAACAGTTCAGGTATGGCATGCCTAGGCTTTCTGTAGCCGAGCGTTGGGTGAGGGGGAAGCCTGCCACCCGTGAGCGGGGGTGGCAGGGGGGAACGCAGGCCTACCCACTCCACTGCGTTCCAGCCCGGGGCCCTAGCAGCGGTTACTGCCGCTGCTGGTCAGTGGGGTATCAAGACCGCAACACACTGACATAGGCTCACACTCGGTTGCAGCCGGACCGGGGTCGGCTACCCCTGGGCTACTTCCACGATCCCCCTCAAAGCCTACCTCGTTCGTCGCGCCGGGCTCGGGCCAGTCCATCTGCATGGGCTCCTCTCTGCCAGGGCTCGGTGGCAGGTCCAGTAGCTCTGCCAGGAAGTCAGGCCAACGGTCCTCAGGCGGCTCCTCTGGGTAGCAGCAGGGGCGGAGGGGTTCGGGTACAGTCTCACCCTCAGGGTTGGTGGGGTGGGGTTCCCAGGGATTCTCCCAGTGACGGGAGCGGACGGGCTCCGGTGGCTCCTCCTCGTAGCGTGCCCGGGGTAGCTCGGGCCAGCTAGGGTCCAGGCCTCGGTCTTCGGCGGTCTCCTGGCCGGGAGCTCCCGGCCACACGTCTGCTCCCTGTGGTGGCTGGCCGCCGACTGAGCTCTGGCGGCCGGCCTTTATACTTCCTGTCCCGCCCCTTGACTTCCGGGGGGCGGGGACAGGTGGTGGTGGTCCCACCCACTCTGGTGCCTGCACGTGGGCTCCCTCTTCTGGGCAGGAGGGGAGCCACACCGACTCACTACAGTTGCATAAAATACTACTTAGTTATGTCATATTCATATCCTAAGCATCTCTATGAATCATATTTCTATTAGAAATATGGGGTGTAATGTCACACCATTGATAATGCCTCTTTGAATATGTTTGTTCAACCGATTGTACACCCACCTTATAGTAATTTCTTCTAGAACATATTTCCCTAGTTTGTTTATGAGAATGTCATGTGGGACTATGTCAAAAGCCTTACTAAAACAAAGCTATGTCATATCTATTACTTCCCCCCCCCCCCATCCATTAGGCCAGTAAACCTGTCAAAGAAGGGAATTAGGTTGGTTTGGCGCGATTTGTTGGTGTTGTCCATTATTAGCTCTCCTTCCTCACTAAGTAGTGGACCTATACTTTCATTGGTCATTCTCCCAGTTTTAATGTATTTATAAAACCACTTGTTACCTTTTATATCTCTTGCTAGATGGAACTCATTTTGTGCCTCAGTCTCTCTGATTTTTGTCCTTACATGCTTCTACTATATTTTTGTATTAATCTTTATCAATTTCCCCATGTTTTCACTTTTTTGTTGGATTCCTTTTTTTGATTTTTCAGATCATTAAAGAGCTCCTCCTACAGCCATATTATTCTCTAGCTATTCTTCCTGTCTTTCCTTTGCATTGGGATAGTGTGCTGTTGTGTTTTTAACACCGCCTCTGAGAAATTGCCAGGTATTCTGAACAACTTTTCCCCTTAGATTTTCTTCCCATTGAACCTTACCTATCAGTTTTATGAATTTTAGTCTGCTTTTTTAAAATCTATGTCCTTATTCTGCAGCTTCCTTCTTTCCTTTTTTCCCATAAAATCTATCATTTCATGATCAGTTTCACCCAAGTTGCCTTCCATTTTCAGATTCACCACCAATTCCTCCGTCTTAGTCAAAGTAAGTTTAAAATGGCTGCCCTCCCTTATTACTTTCTCCATCTTCTAAAATAAGAATGTCCCAAATACATTCCAAGAAATTGTTGAAGATTTTGTGTTTTGCCATATTATATTTTCAATATTGTTATACAGTGTGACAAAGTTCCTCCTCTATCTTGGTGGGTCCTGCACTTATCGGCGGATTTTCTTGCCTCAGAGATTCACCATGTGGGTTGGGGAACAGCCCAGAGACCTTCCTCTCTGGAAGAACCCACAGTCCAGGTCAATTGGGAGGTTTGGGGGGAACCCGGGCCCGCCCTCTACTCCGGGTTCCAGCCCAGGGCCCTGTAGACTGCAGCTGTCTATAGTGCCTCCTGTAACAGATGCATGACAGCTACAACTCCCTGGGCTACTTCCCCATGGCCTCCTCCAAACACCTTCCTTATTCTCACCACAGGACCTTCCTCCTGGTGTCTGATAACGCTTGTGCTCCTCAGTCCTCCAGCAGCACACCCTCTCACTCTCAGCTCCTTGCATCTCTTGCTCCCAGCTCCTCACACTCACACCACAAACTGAAGTGAGCTCCTTTTAAAACCCAGGTGCCCTGATTAGCCTGCCTTAATTGATTCTAGCAGCTTCTTCTTAATTGGCTCCAGGTGTCCTAATTAGCCTGCCTGCCTTAACTGGTTCTAGCAGGTTCCTGATTACTCTAGTGCAGCCCCTGCTCTGGTCACTCAGGGAACAGAAAACTACTCATCCAGTGACCAGTATATTTGCCCTCTACCAACTCCTTTACCCCACTGGTCTGCGTCTGTCACAACTGATAATGTACTTGTACAAATGTTATATACTAATACATTGATATTTGAAAAAAATGTTGCAACTTGATAAGAGTGAAGGTGCTATTTATTCAAAACATAAATTGGCAGTAAAGTAACTCCTCACTTAAAGTAGTCCCGCTTAACGTTGTTTTGTTGTTAGGTTGCTGATCAATTAGGGAGCATACTCATTTAAAGTTGTGCAATGCTCCACGCTTGTGGTGTTTGGCTGCTTGCTTTCTCCACAGCTGGCAGCCTCCCTATGCCCCCCTCACTCCCAGAGCCTCCTGCCCGCTGGCAGACTCCGCGGATCAGCGCCTTCCCTCTCCTCCTGCCTGCAGCAATCAGCTGGCTTGCGGCGTTTTGGAGGCAGGAGGGAGGGAGGCGGGGAGGAGCGAGGACTCGGGGCACAGGCTCCCTCTCCCTCCCCCTCCCTCCCGAACGCGGCAAGCCAGCTTATTGCCCGGGCAGGAGGGGGGAGGAGCGAGGACTCGGCGTGCAGGCTCTTTCTTTAATAAGGCACTACGGGAACCTGACATTGCTCTAATGAAGTGATTCTCAAATGCGGTCACCAGGGGCTTTTTGTGGGGCCACAACAGCCTCCTCAGCAGTGATAGAGGGGGCAAAGCTGTGGTCCCTCCCTCCCTGTTGCTTCTGGATGCGCCATCCTGCCCCACCTCTAAAGATAGGTGGGGCACAAGGTGAATTCTCAATTCACTTGGGGGGTGGGGCTTGGGCTTGAGCCCTGGGGTGGTTGGGTGGCAGGCTAGAGTGGCAGGACTTTAGGCGCTGACCCCCTGCTCTGCAGCGGCGGGGCTCACCACCCCTCCCATCATTCCAGGGCCCCACTGCCTCCCCCTAGGATCTCCCCCATCCAAGGCTTAATTTGTCATGGGGCTTGCTGATAAAATATGTAAGTATCACTTTTCACAGCACACTTAGTTGCTAATTGGGAGGCTGTGATAAGTGATTAACAAACATACAGTTATCACTTATCACAGCCTCCCAACTAGTACTAAGTGTGCTGAGGAAAGTGATATTAACAAACATACAGATGTCACTTTCCACAATATTTTTATTATTGAGTCCACAAACAAAACAAACAAACAAAACACCCTACATAAACAAATTACAATTATTTGGATGTCTATATGTGCATATTTATTTGTTTTTCCTAAAGTTAATTAAGTATTTAAAGTGTCAGTGTGGCCAACAGCAAGAGTTGGTGGCTGCACTCTGAGGCCACCATTTTTTTTATTGTGAGAACTATTGCATTAGTTCATTCTTTTGCCCTAAGTGGGGACTTGCTAATTCTGATGCAGAGAACCAGTGCAAGAAAAGGAAGACCAGAGAGTTGAAGTATTAGGGAGATAACATCCAAATAAGGAAAATGTACTTGAACACAAGGGCCACTAAGCATTTTTAGAATTTCACTACCACATTCTGCCCTACAATGAACAAGCATAATTCTCATTAAATGTAGTTGGCTTTAGAAGAGGAAGGGAGGATAGACAGTTGGGCCATAGGCATAAAAGGTCTGCTATGAATGAACGAAAATGTTCAAGGCATAATTTGGTCATGCTTAGTTATTTGACTGGTAGTGTCTTACTCCACACACAGTTCCACTGAAATGGCAGTACTTGCAGGGGAGTTAAAGATTACAGAATTTGTCCCTAAACATGTTGTAAGTTCACTGAGCTACATGGTGCTACTTTAATGCTTTGTGCTGTTGGGCAGGGACTAAAACCAATTAAAACATAGTTTTAAAAGAAATGGAAAATTACTGGTGAAAGTTTGTGTTATAACATAATTTAAAACATACAAATGTATTCAGTTTAATTCAAGCTAAGAATGTTGTGGAAGATTTCTTGAGCAGTGTTTGGGTATGTTCAAAATGTAATTCTGTTTTATTCAATCTCATCAACAGAACTAAATAAAAGCATTTGAGATAAATTGAATATCTAATAAATCATATTTAGTTACTTGCAATTACTCTTCACATATTATATTATTGGTAACTATTTCCATGCTCTGTAGGGAGTAAACACTGATGGCATAAAAGTCATTTTTGAGAAGGCTATAGGGCAGAAGCAAAAACAACCTCAATACAAATACCATAATTCAAGCCAAGAAGTAACTGATATTCCTCCTACCTGTCACCCTCTGGACTCATTCTGAAATTCTGGCAGCATCAGGTCTTCAGATATGTAATCACCTCTCACCATACAGACTTAATGATACAGGACTAGTAATAGAGCATAAAATCATAATGAATTTTTGGGAGATGAATTTTCCATCTAAAAAAACAATTTCGGTGTATAATGATTCTTCATTTGAACCTGACTATTTAGCATCTGTGGACTATTCTCTGAATAGTTCAACGTTGTCGTTTTTGTTGATATAGTCAGTGCCATTTGTGATGCTATATGATTGACGATGACCATTGGTATCATTGTTGCTACCACTGTTATACAATTGCAACAAATCTACAAAGTGTATCATGAAAGGTGTCAGTAGAAATGTTAAAATCTGTCAAGTATGATTATCCTGTTAAATGCATGTATCATCACTATATATGAAGTTAGGGTGACCAGACGTCCCGATAAAATTGGGACCATCTCAATATTTAGGTGTTTATCCCGCATCCCAACCGATCTTTGTCCCGATATTTTGCTCCGCCGGCAGCACTGTTTTTTGTTTTTTTTCCCCTCCGCCGGCAGCGCTCGGCTTCCCCCCCCCCCCCCCCCGCCGGTGGACCCCCCCCACCTCCACGTGTCTCGATATTTTTCTTCCTCTCATCTGGTCACCCTATATGAAGTAATGACTATTGTCTATGTATTTGTATCTCAAATGTGTTTGCTCTTGGGTTGACATACACAAGATAGTTTACACCCAGTGTCGCCAGCCCAGACTATTCAAGCTTGATGGGTCATTAAGAATAATCAGTTCTCCAGATAGTTCTTCCTGAGGATGCCTCACATAACAAATAGCCAATGGCCACCCCCTTGTTATTCAGCAAAACATGTAAGGGCATGGGATATGGATATGTGACCTTGGACTCCATTTTTGTCAGTAACTTTCCATATACGGGGGCTGTGGACTTTGTATGGGACAGTAAATTTCTACACAGATGGCAGAGGATAAAAAGACACCTGTGGCATCTCCATTTTGCTTCTTTTCTACTGCAGTTCTCTGGAATGTGGATTTCTAACTAAAAGGAGTATTTTGAACAATGGTCTGAAGACCTTCCAATCTTTGGAAGTTTCCAGAGAGACTTTTGCAAGCCATTCCATCACTGCTACAAACATTATCTAAGGACTTTGCAATCATTTGTATGTATACGATCTTATAACCATTTATAACTCTCTTCTTTTCATTTATTAATAAATCTTTAGCTAGTTTATTAAGGATTGGCTGACAATGTGATATTTGGGTAAGATTTGAAATATATATTGACCTGGGGGTCAGTGTCTGATCCCTTGGGATTGGTAGAACCTCGTATATGGTGAATTGGGTTTTCAGTAACCTCTCACTATATTACACCTGTTTGTCTGGATGGAAGCCAAGGGCTCCAATGCCTAAATGGGACTGTGTTTGGCTTTTGGTTAACCAGTGTTGTGATACAGACGCTCCTTTGTTACTGGTTTGGTGAACCTAATTATAGAATAAACCACCAATTTTGGGGGACTGTTTCTTGCAGTCTGCCCTGAGTGTGGCATTCTAACTGTGGTTCATTCCACTACTCAACACACACTTGACACAAAGATGTGAAAACTACCAGAGTAAGTTTAGATTGGACCCAAAGCCCCAACATGATGTAAAAGTAAGATTTGTTTCATCTTACGTTTTTTTTAAATTAAGTCCAATGTGAATCAAATAGCAAAAATAATCCATTTTCACATACTAAATATGACCTTATTATAATATAGCTCAGGGATCGGCAACCTTTGGCACGCAGCTCACCAGAGTAAGCCCCTTGGTGGGCCGGGCCAGTTTGTTTACCTGCAGCATCCACAGGTTTGGCTGATCGCGGTTCGCCACTGGCCACGGTTCGCCACTGCAGGCCAATGGGGGCTGCGGGAAGTGGCGCAGGCCGAGGGATGTGCTGACCACCATCACCCCCACCACCCCCATTGGCCTGGGATGGCGAACTGCGGCCAGTGGGAGCCACGATCGGCCAAACCTGCAGACGCGGCAGGTAAACAAACCATCCTGGCCCACCAGGGGGCTTACCGTGGCGAGCCGCTTGCCAAAGGTTGCCGATCCCTGAAATAGCACATACTTCATAACCATTTGGTGAGACTGCTTAGATAAGCTTATAAGAATTCATTCTTCAAGTATTTTTAAAATGTTTGTTTTGGTTATTATTGTTTGGTTATTATTTGGCATATTAAATGTACAACAATGAATAAAAGTGACTCCCTTCCCAAAGGGTTTTAATAAAATAAAGAGCAAGATTTCCAAAAAGAGGAGCCTAATATTAAACCTAAAGTCAGGCATCTATGTAATTGGGTTGAGTGTGGGTCTGGATAGAACTTGTGGGTGCTTACCACTTGAAAATCAACTAGGAGCCTGATATGGAATTAAGAACCTAGGTTTGTACTCCTATTTTTGAAAATCTGACCTATTCATATTAATAAATTATAAATAGATAAAACTTTTGAATACATATAATCCTACATCTAATAATTAAGACTATAAACACTTTTAAGCTTGTTACAAAAAATGCAGTAGTAAAAATACTTTTTAAAAATATTACATTCCATTAAAAAATAGCAGTAGTGACATTTGACAACCATAACTATGCACCATATGTTTCCTGATTAAAAATCAGTTTTAACTTAGTTAATATCGGTAACATAAAAGTCACAAAATCTACAAATCTAGAATATTATTGGTAATGCTGGTACCACTGAAGAAAAGCCTTTGTGTGTCATACATTTTCTTAAACAAAAGAAGTAAAAATGTGCATTACACAATCCACAGATAATCTTAACACAGTTTTCAACAAACATACCACTTCACTTGACAAAAAGAAATCCAAAGATTTGAAAAACATTTGCCACTAAAGATGGGACAGTTAACAAAAATTTGAATGCAATTCTTGCCATCCCTTAATTTCAAGTGGTTTAGATCCAATATGCTGGTTTAGCTCAGTCATAAGAAATGAGATGAACTTGGGAAGCTTAGATCAGCCCCTCTGGAAAAGTTCTACCCACTTTAATATGCTGGTTTGGGGGCGGAGGGGAACCCTAATAGGGTTCTATAGAAATCGAGGACCTGATGATGGACCATGAAGATCAATGAGAATGTTAACACTGATTTCAACAGAGTATGTTTGGGCCTTTAATAGGGTTCTATAGAAATACTATTAAAAATATATATATATATAATAGAGAAGGATACCCACTTTATAGAGTTTTGTTTACAACTTCTGTACCAGGCATATACATTTCTATTAATTTCCATGTGATGGTTCAAAAATATATGAATCTATCATTTTGTATTAAATTCTATAAGGATTTCCCATAAGGCAGGATTCAGATCTAACAACCAATGCCTGAATATTCAGAGACATCTGTTTTTAAAGTTTTGGCTTGAGCACAGCGCCTCTTCCAACATGAACATCCACAATATAGCTAACTGTAGCTTAAATGGATCAAATTACATAAATGACACCCTCTCAAAACTCTCACCCACATGTTCCAGCATGTTTCCAGAAAAAATGACATGTCTGTATTCACAGACTTTTAAGGTCAGGACGATGAATGATCATCTAGTCTGCTCTCCTGCAAACACAGGCCAAATAATTCCAGCCAGTAATTCCTTCCCCATGTTTATTAGTTCCTGTTGTTAGAGCATACCTTATAGAAAAAGATATCTGATCTTGATTTTAAGTCTCCAAATGATGGAGACTCCATAATATCTCTTCCTAAATTGTTCCAATGGTTAATTACCTTCATTGAAATATGGTGCAATTTTTTTAATTATCTGAATTTGTCTAGTTTCAATTTTCAGCCTTCGTAACTTGTTTTGTCCGATACGATAAAGAATCCTCTGTTATCTGAAATCTTCTCCCTATGTAGGAACTAGGCACTATATTATCCCTTAGTCTTTTGTAAATATTTGCTTGACCTGCTGCCTGCTGTAACACATATAGGAAAGTGTCTCTTAATCAGTGTGTATCAAGCTAGTCAAGTGAATCTTCTCTTCAATATAATCCTAACAGCCTCACCTCATCATGCCCCCTGTTGAGCCTGTGAATTGATTAGCCCAAGGAATAGCCAGATCCAACTTCTTTGCATATATTTTATTTGATTTCCTGACCAACTGGGAAACTGACAAATATCAGAGGAGAGATAGGGGGGGATTTTTTTGTGCTTGATTTACTTTCTGATATGGCAAGCAAAGATGGAATGCCCAGTTGAGAAAATCAAGCTTCAGTACCAGATTGAGTTTTCAAAAGAGTAAACATAATTTCCCACCGGGACTCAAAGACAAACTTGGAAATATAGTGAGGCTGGCTAGCTTTTCAGTATTTCCCAGTCTGCAGGGAAACCCTAATCTAATCTGGCTCAAGCTGCTCAATTGAGTTCAGGCTCAGACTCCCTGCAGTAGGCTTAGCTCTCCTTAAATGCAGAACAGGACTGATGTTAATAATGCTAAGACTTTAAAACTGTGAGTCATCCCACCATTTACCATTACATTTTTGAAGCCTATTTTTCCTTACTGGGCATCTCCCGTTAAAAATATCTTTTTAGTTCTGCTACTAATATGGTTGCATATGACAGTGTAATTTTTGACACTATGTTAGTGTGGATTGGTCAGTATATTGGGCTTTAAAAAATAGCTCTCATATCTCAGTAAGTGAACAATATTGTTTAATTATTTAGATCACACCAAAGCTGTACAAAACTGTGAAAAATAGAACACAGTTTCTGCTTTACAAATCTGTGACAGGGTCCCTTAGAAGGGGTACCATTAACAGTATCTAACTGGTAGTTGTGGGGTGGAGAATATAGCACATGCTTTTCTTCTGCTTGACTGACTCATTTTCTTTCATTATGCTTGAGGGAGGCAGGGATTCATCCTGGAATGACAACCAAGCACATGCATGTGGTTACACAGTTTAGAGCTACTTGAGAATCCTAGTGCTAACTTGAGCTAAATGAGCAACTGTCAGGCCTAGGTCTGGTGCCGCTGAGAATTATCATACAGGTGGGAACTGTTTTCCAAATGTGGCACCATGACTCAAAACTTTTTTCATTGTGTTTTTCACTGTGTTGTTTCATAGTGATTTACGGCTATATTCATATTGCCACTTTAAACACCTAAATCCCATAATCAGGCCCAACTGGGATTAACAAAACATCTGCTCAGTTGCGCCTGAACCCTCTAGGTGCCTAAAATCACGACTACATTTTTGCTGTGAAAGTTCCCTCAGAACTATGTTTCTGCCTCTGAGCATGCACACAGTGGTCTGCATGCCAAGCCCCAGGGTGATGCATGAACTGGGAAAAGATAGGTGTTCCTCTGCATAAATTGCCTTCAGTGCCCAATCTGGTAAGCATGCTCAGAGCTTGCTTACTAGAGTGGGCTCCTTTAGATAATCTTACAAAAATGGGTGTGGGGCAAAGAGGTAGAAGACCTCTCTTGTCACTTTTAGCCCGGTGTTTAGGGTACTCGCCTGGGAGGCGGGAGATTCCCAGTTCAAGTCCCCTCTCCATCTGAGAGAGAGTGCGAGAAAGGGGATATGAACTGCCATCTCTCCACTAAATGCCCTAACCACTGAGTTTAGGGATTTTCTGATGCGGAAGGGGTCCCTCAGTCTCTCTTGTTGAAGCTGTTGCATTGGGGATAATGAATAAATAAAAAATGGAGATAGGGAAGTGGATCCTGGGACCCCCTCAGTGAGGGTACTAACAATGAGGCTACAGAATCATTCTCATGCTTGCTCTCTCTGGCCCAATGATTCCATTATTATTTAATCCAAAGTGGAACAGCTTCAACAGGAGAGAGTGAAGGGGTCCATATCAGACTATCCCAAAGCTCAGTGGTTAGTGCACTTGGTAGAGTGGTGGTAGAGCCTCGTTTAAATCTTTCTCCCCTCAGGTGAAGATGTGACTTAAATCGGGGGTCTCCCACAGTTCCAGATGAGTACTTTCACCACTGGGCTAAAAATGATTATGAAGGTTATCCTCCTCCTCTCCACCCCAGGCTTCTTGCTAAAATGGTGTAGGCACGTAAAACCAAGCAAAGGTCTCCAGCTGAGAATCCCAAGCAGAGGGAGGTGCTTCCCTGCAGCCTGGATTTAGGCACCTATCTCTGAAAAAGGGGCCAGGTTTGGCACCTCCCATTGGCTAATTAAGGTGAGGAGCCACCCAACGCACTGGCTGTGGTGAATCCCATTCTGAAGTGCCTCTTTCCCCCCCATTCATTCTATCGGGAGCCTAGACGCCAAAGTCAATCTTTGTGAATCCCGATGATTTTCTAAGCACCTCAAAGTTAGACAGAGCAATGCTCAGTGTCACCACACCTAAGTTCCTTTTTGTATATAGCCCTTTTAGCATGCACACCAGTTTCTATGAGTTCTGTGATTTAATAATGGTATATTAAACCCTTTCATCCTGAAAACTGGAATATTATGGCCAGGGTTCTATGTCCTTCATAATTCAACAGCTGTAGAATTCAGCTTTATGTGTGTGTGTTTGGAAATGGTCTTCCCCATTTCAGCATGGGGACAGAGGGTAGGAAATTTGGTCAGATCAGCAGGGGGATGGGAGAGGTGAGAGCTCATACCCAGATATGCTGGAACCTAGACCCTTGTGCTCAAAGTGCATGCATAAGTGTGCCTGGGGAAGGGGCTTCTCAGCCTCCTATTGGCCAGCCTCAGGCGTACAGAGGAGCTAATTGGCTCTCATGCCCCTTCCCCTTTAATTTAAAGCTTCTCCAAATATCCAGGAGCCACTTGCAGCTATTGCTGCCATTTCTCCCTCTCTGTAGTTGAGGTACATTGAGCTGTGTTTCCAGGGTCCAACTGATCACCTGTATCTAGGATCAAAAAGGAATTTTTGCCCATTGGACCAAATTGTTAAGGGTCCAAAGGGTTGGGTTTTTTGCCTTTCTTGCAGCATTGTGGAGGCACAGCTTAGGTTAAAAGGAATATGAACAGGAATGTAATGCTAAGAGGTAATATATACCTGTTTAGTTCATCTGTACTTGCCACCAATGTCCAGGGCAGCTAAAGGCTAAATTGTCTGATTAACGTTACAGCATCTGAGCGCTGTAGAAATAATTATTAGTAATAGTTCATAGTTAATAGTTAATAATTAAAGAATACTCTCCAAAATATAGAACTAATGTGACATTTGCCTGCCTGTAAAAGGGCACAGGTGAGCCCCTTTATCTTCTGCCACTTCTGCACCCACAAACCAGCCTAGACCTCTCCTTTGGTGCAACCATCAGTGCTCTTTATTTACAGTACAAGTTCCCACCACCTTGTAGCTACAGACAGCATCAGATTTATCGCCTCAGGGACTGTTGGCTCCTGCAGTCAGCAGGGGAGCATGGCCTCTAACTCTCTGGCTCCTCTCTTTCCTCTCCCTGGCTTTCTTCCTATCAGCCTTTATGTAGCCCTTGTCTAATGAGGCCAGCAGCTGTTCCCCATTTGCCACTTAGGCCTGGGCTTACTCATCCAGCTCCAATTCCCCTTTCCTGATTGGAGCTGGAGTGACAGAGGGCTGGCTCAGGGTTTCCTAGCCAGCACCCTGTCACACTGCCATTACCCTATTCAGTTTGCTTGTTGCACTCCCATGTATCCAGGGTCTCCTTCAAGGTATTTTATAACCTTTCAATTAAATCTTTCTTCCACTTCTTTTATATTAATTGTCTTAATTATGCTCTTCACAGGGGCTGTGTCATTTCTGTGCATATTTTTGCTAAGCACTATACTAATGAGGTGACTGTCACAATACATATGTAATTAATAAATAGTAATGATGCTGCATGAAGTCCTGGAACTGAAACTAGAGGCCCATTGCAAGGAAGCTGAAAGGTGAAATTTCCTTGAGATAAATAATGCAAATAAAGATAGCGTCAGAAGCTATCTGGTGAGGTTCTGTTGGTTGCTGTGCAATGTAATGAAGTCATTGCCTGCTGTGACTAGATAAATCAAATATTTCTTCACGGTGTGCAGGTACCCTTATTTAGTCACCGTATAAAGCTCATAACAATGCAGTGTTATAATGCCCACTTTTATGCATCCAACAATGAATTTCCAAATACTCTAAGTGGTAATGCAAATTGAGGATGATTTAGTAATGGAATGAAAAATCTGTTTGCAGTTGCTGCTGTGTTATACAGAGAGATACGGCATGCTGGCTGAAAAGTTGCAATCTATCAATCTTAATTCTATGCAAGCAAAAAGGTCAAAACGTGAATCTTATCAGATGGAATTTGACTTCTTCCTCCTGTGCTCCCAATAACTTTTAATTGTGCCTTCTCAGAGAAGCCCAGGAGTGTTTTTTTGTGTGTTTTTTTTAAAGACTTTACTGTGTTCAGAAACAGGACCTTGAACTGGGAGTGGAGAGGAGTCATGCTGCTCCAGTAGTGTTTCATTCACAAACCTGAATTCAGGTTAAGTTGAACAAGTGGAACTTTATTAAACCCTGTGGACTGTTCTGTCCATATAGCTGAGTTGCTACCAGCCTAACTCCCTGGTGTTCTCTGTTTCCACTGGTGTCCTTTCTATAACAGTCTCTCCCAAGAACAGAGGCCCTCTGATTCCAATTCCACTGATCATGCTTAGGCATGGCAGATTTTTTAAAATATATTTTTAATAATTTGACATAATATCAATATTTATTTTTAAGCATTTTTTATTTTTATTGATATAAATTTTCACTGTTGTGGAGTGGGATGGGGGGGTCCCACAACAGGGGTGTCATACAATAGTTATATAATGACAGTAGATATTGAGAATCAAAAAGTTAAAGATTCATAACAGTTAAAATACAAATTTTCAACATCACATGTCAGAATATGCAATGTAAATATCCTTGAATCCAACTCTAATAAGTTCTCAAGCAGTATGTTTCCTACTTTGCCTATATTTATATTTCAATTATCAATGGAATTTTTTTATATTTGTGTGTGTACAGTTTAATCCATGATATTTATTTACATGATATATCTTCCCAAGTTTAGATTTTAATATAAACATTAAAACCAAATAATTCACATTTTAACCCAACCCTATGTCCTTTGCTAAGTAAATGCTAGCACGTTACCACGCTGGAGTTTCATCTATACCAGGACTCAGTTGGTCTCCTCAACAGGGAACCACACCGAGGGTGACCTATCTCTGTCTCTTTGTAATCTGTCTCCAAGTCTAGAAAAGTCTGTCTGTGGAGTCTACTCCCTCCTTCCCTGTTGGGTTGGCTTCTGGATGGTTCTCTCTCTCTCTGTGTTCTGTGATTATCTCTGCAGGCTCTCCCGGGGTGTTGCGTAGGCTGGCTCCCATCTCCTGTTTCTTCAGATCACTTGTTCTCAGGCATATTAACCTCTTATGACCTAGATGCCACGTTGACCCTCACAACTCCTTTAATTCACTCCTTCTGATGTCTCTATAATGGATGGGTCCTCAAAGGGTTGCCTATCTCCAGAACCAGTAGCTCCTTGTCATATCCTAGTGCATACTTTCTCTAATTATTGGCCATCTCCTCACCACAGTAACTCCATCATGGCTGCAACAGATCTCCCCTCACTGGTAGCAGGCTTTTGGTCCTTTGTCCCATCTGTGCCTGTACTGGACTGTTTTGGGACACTTATGATGCCAAAAATGTTAACAAGGTGTCTGAACCAGAGAAACAGCCTTGTGTAGGTCTCTTAGATGTTTCACAGATTGATTCAACCTTACCATTATTAGGGGTATGCTGAGGAGTAGGTGTGGTGGTCAAACTCCCATTTTGTGTAAATTCCTTAATTCTCCTGATGCAAATTGAGGTCCATTGTCAGTGAATACAGTATCTGGAAAGCTATCTCTCTCAAAGCTATCTCTTTGCTTCTTGTATTCATCACCTCCCAAACATTTGAATAGTAGTGCACTGTAATCAAGCACGGGTTTCCAATGAAGGTAAATAGGTCCGTGCCAATCTTTTCCCATGATAGGTGCACAGCTTTTGTCACAACAGTCTCTTTCTGATGGCAGTTATCACACAACAGGCAGGTGTCCCACCCTTCTATCAAGGAGCGCAGTTGTGTATTCATTCCTGGCCACTAAGCACATTCTTGAGCCTGTGGGTGTCCAGGTGTGAGGCATGTGTTTTTCTATGACATCCTTATGCAACCCTTCTGCCCATTTGAGTTGGCAGCAACAAGGGTCGGGTTCAGTATCTAGGGGTTCTGTTTCAATAACACAATGCAAAACCGGCTTGAGCCCCTACCCAGTGACCTGGGACAATTACATACCACCCCTCTAAGAAGCAATACTTCCCTTCTCGCAAGCACGGAGTCTGAGTGTAGCAAATCCTTTTAATAAAGGAGGGAAACAATGCGGCATTATGATGGGGAAACACCACAAACAGGATTCATAACACAAACCATGAGCAAAAGACCCACCCCCAAGTAAGTTTGGCAGTATCCTTTTCCCCTCAGGGTCTTAAGTCCAACAACCCAAAAGATCACCCCAAAGTCCCAAAAGTCCAACAACCCAAAAGTCTCTGTCCCTGGTCAATGCAGCCCCAGAGTACAAAATTTTATCTGCAGAGTCTTACCCCCGCCCCCCAGCCTGGGAGGAAATGGGGGGGGAGGGCAAGGGGCATGCGGGGTGTTAAGGGGCACCTTACGTGGTCCGCGGGCGACTGCCCTGCCTCTCCATGGGGTTCTGCTGTAGCCTTCACCACGAGCTGCTCCACTCCACCAGCCACTCTGTTCCTCCAGCCGTCCCGTGAGCTGCTCCAGCCGTCCCGCAAACTGCTCCGCTCAGCTCCGCTCCGCTCTGCCCCACTTCACTCCACTCGCTCTCCTGTGAGCCGCTCCAACCATCCCACAAACTGTTCCGCTCTGCCAGCCGCTTAGCAATAAATCTTCAGGCTCCCCCACTAGTTAACACAGCACTCCGTGATTTCAGCTTGTAGTAGGGGAGTCCCAGCGCTGGTGCACCATTGGTTCAAAGTGAATTCAGCATACCTGTAGTTGGATGTCCTTTTCCATAGTCTCTTTGATTTCCATCAGCTTCGCTGTTGAAACTGGGAAAAAGTGCAGCATATTAATAGATTCAGTGGCCTGATCTCCTTCCCCTAACTCACTGATGCTGGGTGCTCTGCTCAGGGTGTCAGTTAACATCAGAATCATCTGGAGAATATCTGAACTCTAACTGGTAGCACTGGAGGTGCATCAACATATGTTGCAATTTATTTGGAGAATTAAGGGGCTCTGCCATGATTGTCTTTAGGGATTTGTGGTCCAACTGCACAATTACTGGCTGGCCATAGGGTACTAATGAAGTCATTCCACTCCAAATTCCTCAGCCAGAAACTCTTTTTCTAGCAGGCCATATCCCTGTTCAGTCTCTGACAGGCTCTGCTGGCATAAGCAATTGGCTGCTCCTGCAAAAGATCTCACCCGTCCTTTCTCCAATGCATCACAGTGTCTGTGGCTCTGCTGGCTGGTAGTACTTCAGGACTGGGGCATCCATTACCATTTGTTTCAGTGTATCAAATTCTTGCTTTTGGGGACCTGTCCAGACCCACTCAATATTCTGCCTTGTGAACTGACTTGTGGTTTCCACTACTGCACCCAGGTGTGGACAGAGGCTGGACAGAAACCTTATCATTCCTGTGAAGTATTGTAATCCTTTCACATCCACTGGGGCTGACATGTCTCTGACTGCCTAGATCTTGTTAGCATCTGCTTTCAGTCCCTCTGCTGTGAGTTGATGTTCAATGTATGTCACCTCATGCTGTTTGAGTCACATTTTTTTCTGAGTTCAGTTTTATGTCCTTCCATTGCTGTAGAAAAGCTTGTTGTTTTCTGTCATGGTCTCGTTCAGCTCTGTATCATTGCTCCCTTCACCGACAATGAGGATATCATCGGCAATTATTTTCACCCCACGCAGTCCTTCCACTGCTTGGGTGATTCTTCTCTGGAACATGCTCTGGGGCTGGGCTTCTGTCCATCACCATGGGCAGCCATATGGAGAGACCAAATGGTATTGCAATGGTTGTCAGCATGCTGGACTCTTTATCCAGGCTTATGTGCCAAAACCTATTCTTCACATAACAAACCATAAATATTCTGGCTTTGGAAAGTTCTGGCAAGCTGTCATCAATTGCGGGCAGTGGAAAGTGGTATCTTTTCAAAATATGGTTCAGTGGTTTTGGGTCTATGCAGATGGTAATTTTCCGGATGATTTGTTCGCCACCACTATGATGCTCACTCAAACTGTGCTAGCCTCTACAGCTGCTATAATACCCCTGTTCTGCATACTTTTGAGCTCCTTGCATATTGCATTGCATAATGCCACTGGACATTTCCTTTGCGATAAGCACATAGATTCCATTGTGGGATCTACTTCCAATCATAGATTTCATTAAGGTAACCGTTGCCTCGTCAGTCTCAGTATTTCTCCCTCTGGCAGTGAGTCCCTGGAGTAAATCAATTTTACTCTGGTGGGTTTTAATTCTTCATGTTTTATTTTTCAGTATTTACCTGGTGGGCTTCAGGGTAGGCCAAGCAGTTCTCTAAAGTAAAAAACAAACAAACAAATAAGCACCACGTCCCACTCTTGATTTTATCAGATACTATCATAAACTTCAGTTCATAGCCATTGTTTTTTGGGTTAGTTACTGTGAGGTCAAATTTTCCTACAGGTTGCATTATTCTCTCATTTTACATTATTAGATTGTGCCTAATGTTTGTAATGGGGGTGTTTGAGTCCAATTCACCCCCAGGAATAATAATGCAGGAGATCTGCTATTCAGCTGAAATTGCAAAGGACGTTGCTCTTTTAACAGTGTTGCATGCACAGGGATTGGTATTGAGAGATCAGAGCTAACATCTGTGCAAAATGTACAGCATTTGCTGGTGATCGATGCTGTGAAAATTTTCTACATTGTAATATTTACCCTATATCACATTAATATTTATAGTATTCAAATAAATAGTGTAGGTAGTTTGCTGTCTGACTTCAAAATATAAGTAGGCCTTTTTTCCTCTTCTGAAAACAACAATATCCTAATGAAATTTATTTTTTGTTTAAAATGGGTGTATATAGGACGGGCACAATATTTTGGTACATTTTGGGCTCTCTGCTTCTGTTACACAGATCTCTCTCTCACTCACACACACACACACACACACACACACAGACGATGATGTGGTATCCAGGTTTTATTGACATAAGTTTGGGATAGCTATATAACTTATGAGTAGCAAATATACACGTTACAAGGGGGGGAAAGATACTATTTCACCATCTTTCTCTACCTATAAAGTCTGAGCTTTAGTTACCATGAATCCAACTATATAGGGCTCCAGTGGAGTCATAAAAACCTCTAAAAATGACCCGATATAGCTAAAACTGTCACAAATTTCAAGTCCATTATCTCAGTACTTTCCAATGCTAAAATGAGAGCTGTGTGTTCCACTGGGAAGCTAAGAATTGACCCTTTCCAGTAAGATAAAGCTACATTTTCTAGAACAATAGGGCTAAAAGATATTACTCTGAGACATTTTTAGGAGCAGCCCATTTATGTAGGAACTTGTGTTAATGGTAATAAGGAAATTGTAAGGTCATTTTGGCTTCTAATACATGGCACAAATCACTACCATATGTATCTTGTAAAATCAATTATTTTACATGCGTTTTCACTCAGAATGGAAAATATAAATTTTAAGTGCATTAGCTAATTCATCTATCTATTAGTAACAAATAATTAGATTTGGAAGTACTATTACCTACAGGTATTGGGTTGTGTAACATTTTGTTTCAAAGAACTTCATATACATTGTTGCATTCTTAATATTACATACATAATGATCATTACATCTTTCTTTTGGAGGGAAAAGATCAATAATTTGTGTCCCTCATGGAAAATATACATTTGAGCCAAAACCCCATGAAGGCTATGAAAGACTCCTATTGAAATGAGAGGCCTTTGTATCAGGCGTTTGAAGCTCTAGGTGTAATGTGTTATATAATTACACTTAATGCTGGCTGATACTCCAACTGTTATCCTATAATACATAACACTGACCGAAAGCAATTGAATATATTGAAAGATAACAATAAGAAATATGCTTTTTTATGATAGCACAGGCTGTTCTTAGAATCAATTGTAACACAGAGGCAAGGCGCAGCATACAGCATGTCAGGATGGTCAACTTTTTTCATCTTCTCAAGGGACATGCACAGTAACTGCTGACTGTGTCACTGGTTCCCCCTGTGACTGCAACTACATATTTCTAATGATTTCTTTTCACTGTAGATTCTTTTTGAAAAATGTTGCAAGCCTCATAGTGCACCCAAGAGACTAGATGCTTTTTTTTTTTTTTAACAAAGAGTGTTCTACTAACACTCTTCTGGACATAAAATATTGTATTCAAGAACATAGAATTTTTGAAAATATTTTTTTAGCTCAGGTTGTGCTAGTACAAATTGCTGCTGCTACATGCGAAGAGGAAGAAACAATAGGTTTCTCATTTTTCATTTCTTCATTTTATTTTTTCTACAAATGTTTTTCCCTAGAACATACTGTTCCCATTAAGTGGACAATATTTTATAATTATAACTAAATGATACTCTCTTATACTCTTCCACAGGGAAACAAAAAAAAATAGCAGAGAGGAGGAAGGAAAAGCAGAATATCTGAGCTTCACTTTCAGAAAGATCAAAACTGTGAAAGATGTTCAACACCTGCAGCCCCCCACTCCTCTTCCTTCCACTGGCAAGTAGAGTGTACTCAGCGCCTCAGAGTTTGGTCTAAAAATCACTTGCTTTCTTCAGGGTGACTGGATGGCATTGATGCTGAAGAGTTTTGGAGGTTGCTTAGGGGGCCTTCAACCCCTAAGGGGTTGCTTAGGGGGCCTTCAACCCCTATTTCTCAGGGGGTCTGAGAAATATTACATTTAGCCTCACTGATCCTGGAGCCTCTGCACCATTCTGATGTCCCCTCACTCCATCAACATTGCTTCTGCAGGAGCTGGGCTGCCATATTGCCTGTTCCTGAAGCTGCACCGTAGCCAGAGCAAATGAGGGGAATTTAATAGGGTTTTGAGCTGCACTAACTCCCATAGGAATATCTGTTGCATGTTGAAGGAAATACATATAATGTCCCCTGCTTACATAGAGGGGTTGAACTGAGACTTTTAGTCCTAAAAGTATGCATCTGGAGCCTGCCTGCAATACCACAGACTTCCACCAGCATTGGTTAACAAGTGGCAAGGTGACTCCACACTCTCCCCAGCCCTGAATTTCCCAAAAATCTGTGTTCTGAAATGTGCAATCCTGTTCTGGAACAATCAGAGGAATGTTAAGGTCCATTGCTCCTTTAAAGAATCAACATACCAAACAGTTTGGTTTAAACACAGCACTGAATTGGTTTACATTAAAAAATAAAACAAGTATATTTAATTCCAATGAGATAGGTTTTAAGTGAGTACAAGTATAGGAGTAAAGTCACAAATGGTTACAAGAGAAATAAAGATAAAACCCTTTCTAATTACTAAAACTTAACAAGTTAGACTTGGTTCAAGGTAAAACCTCAACTCATGTTTCCATCAAGAT
This sequence comes from Chrysemys picta bellii, assembly GCF_011386835.1. Taxonomy (NCBI): domain Eukaryota; kingdom Metazoa; phylum Chordata; order Testudines; family Emydidae; genus Chrysemys; species Chrysemys picta. Next base: position 271,249,462 of record NC_088791.1, on the reverse strand, counting down.
GGCTGACCAAACTCGTAGGTCAAGATCTATACCCCAAATTCAAAGAGCTGGTATCTTTTTCTTCTTAGGTTAATGACAGATAACTTGGGGAGAGGGTTTGGTCCTTGTCTTTTATAATTCAATGACTCTTAAATGAATTCATCTGAAGGATACTGCCAGATAAAAGTCTATTTTCAGTGTGAGGTAGGCAACATGGAATCTGTCTTGAAGGAAGTTTCCTTCTGCTTCTTCTCCTGCTGAAGTTGTCTGCTAAAATACAATTTTTTTTAGTTCCGGCCCCCTCCAGTGCAATTGAATGAACGTTAGACATGTGAATGTCAATCTCCTTCCCTGCCCTGATAATGTGAGGTTTGTCTTGTTAGCTTGACGGGTCTGTTTATGTGATATGTAAATGCATTATCATTGTCTTTTAGAGTACTATGGAAATAACTCCAATAACTTGGTACACAGTTGCTTGCACCTACATTATGCAATGATACTAATAAACTATGAGTCATGAGCTTTCCTTTGACATCTTTCATGACATTTACCAAATACTTTTTATAACATTAAAGAATTGGGTATACTTGAACAAGCTAATTTTGCTGCAGTTCATTACCATATATCTGGGTACCACTTGTCCTCTGCCCTTGGACTGTTCTTAATGTCACATAACCCCAAACAGCACAGGATTGAAAAAATTCTATCTGAGAAAGGAAAGAGGAGAAAAAAGCAGCTATTGGTAAAATGGTTGGGGCAGCTGATAAGTTTAACAGCTGGGTGGAAACTTCTCAACTTTGATATTTAGCCATGAAAGAAAACAATGACCTCTGCAAAGAGAGAAAAGATGAACAACGGCATTTATATTATTTTGCCCAGCAATGCCAGCTATGTTTTTCAACCACAAAGCAGCATGGATTTTAGAATACAACTAGTTAAGTGCTTGACCCTGAGGCCTGGAAATACAATACCCACACAGCTGGAACAGTATCAGTGAAGACACCCCTTTTGAAATACCCTTTGGTGTTAAGAAATAGATTTTCACACTACAACAAGGCTATTACTTGTCCATACCCACATTACTGAATTATATGAACAATACCATTGCTAGTCATCTGGGACTGCTTGAGGTCATCATGAACTACAAGTCTGTGGGTAGAAAAGTTAAGACTTAAATCCTCCGATGTTCCTTATGCATTTTCTACTGGTGAGGAGGTACCTAATATTTTGAGTTTGGGCCTCAAACACAGTGTCAAAAATCCCCTTCTTAGCAGACATTACAGGGTGTTCCAACTTCTTGCATCCCTGTTACACTGAATCCCCATCCGAGGAATCAGTTTTTCACCATCGGTTATGATGAAATGCATTACGTCCCTATCAGTAAACACTATCAACATCATTACCATTGACATAAAAACAGTCCAGAACACACCTCTCATTTTATTTCGGCAAGGTCATCATCAAGCTGTACCTGCACTCTTGGATAGACTGGGGTTTTTAAAAACCAAAATGTTATGGTGACCCTAAAAAATTATGGGGACCCTAATCTGTACAGAAACGATGACAAAACTCAGACTGGATATGTCCTCCCTGAATATCATGGGGCCTCTGTGATGTATGCGGCTGGCATGGGTGGAATATTCCATAGCCTCTTTTGAAAAAGCAGTGCCATTTTTGAGGAAGGAGCTACAGGTTTAAATGTAAAAACAGCACTCAAAACATAGCCAGAGGTAAACCATGTCTCCCAAGTTGGTCTGGAAAAGATGGGTAATCTGGCTTCACAGTAGAGTTGGGGGCTGATGTATATTTAAAAGGAGGAAGCTTAAGAGAGAAATGCATCATACCTGCGATGCACAAGTCCTCCAAAACACTTTAAAAGAAAGGGCCATGCAGGACCAGCCATAGGTGAAAGACCAAAAGGAAGCCTGGGAGAGAAAGGAAATGATCTCACCTGGTAAGAGATTTTTAATCAACATGGCTTTTGAAGAATGTAGCAAATCCAAAGTAGCCCCAATGCTGACCAGCGTTGGGGGAAAAACAAAAACATCAAAGTACAGCCTCGATCAGTCATTACAGATGCTGCCCTGTTCAACTTCATTATAGCAGGGAATGGCATAGATTGTATGAATTTAAACTACAAGTTACTGTAACTTTGTGGAAGATTGTAAAAGAAGATTGGATCACTCTCAATGGGGCCTGGTGAATTACACTCTGGCTTCTGCTTTCAGTCAGTTGGATGTTACTTTGGGAGACTGCTTCATAAGCCAAAGCAACCATTGTTACCCTTACAGAGCCTTTGTAGTCTCCCTCTCTTTACACAAATATCACCAAGTCTGTGTCATAGTGGAGGCATTGCTTTTGCAACATATCTAACTAGTTGTATAGTTCTAAGCAGGAGTAGTCAATGGTGAAACAAGATATGAAGATGTTCATATTGCCAGAGACCATGTTGCACTCTTTTGCATGCTTCCAACATGTGAAAGCTGTTTCATCATCGATAAACTTGCTGGATGAAACCTCATAATTGAGGGAAAATAGGTACTGCAAGTTCTTCAGGGTCTTTCTTGATGCTGGTTCTGGGTAGGTTTGTTCTTTTGCTGAATTTACTCTATAGAGAATTTAAAAACAGTCTAGCAACTTCCAAGAAGTGGAAGATTGGACAAATGACCAGGGAGAAGTATAAAAATATTGCTCAGGCATGCAGGAGTGAAATCAGGAAGGCCAAATCACACTTGGAGTTGTAGCTAGCAAGAGATGTTAAGAGTAACAAGAAGGGTTTCTTCAGGTATGTTAGCAACAAGAAGAAAGTCAAGGAAAATGTGGGTCCCTTACTGAATGAGGAAGGCAACCTAGTGACAGAGGATGTGGAAAAAGCTAATGTACTCAATGATTTTTTTTGCCTCTGTCTTCACGAACAAGGTCTGCTACCAGACTTCTGCACTGGGCAGCACAGTATGGGGAGGTGACCAGCCCTCTATGGAGAAAGAAGTGGTTCGGGACTATTTAGAAAAACTAGATGAGCACAAGTCCATGGGGCCAGATGCGCTACATCCGAGGGTGCTAAAAGAGTTGGCGGATGTGATTGCAGAGCCATTGGCCATTATCTTTGAAAACTCATGACGATCGGGGGAGGTCCCGGATAACTGGAAAAGGCTAATGTAGTGCCCATCTTTAAAAGAGGGAAGAAGGAGGATCCAGGGAACTACAGGCCAGTCAGCCTCACATCAGTTCCTGGAAAAATCATGGAGCAGGTCCTCAAGGAATCAATTCTGAAGCACTGAAAGGAGAGGAAAGTGATCAGGAACAGTCAGCATGGATTCACCAAGGCCTGACTAACCTAATTGCCTGCTATGAGGAGATAACTGGCTCTGTGAATGAGGGGAAAGCAGTGGATGTGTTATTCCTTGACTTTAGCAAAGCTTTTGATACAGTCTCCCACAGTATTCTTCCCAGCAAGTTAAAGAAGTATGGGCTGGATGAATGGACTATAAGGTGGATAGAAAGCTGGCTAGATCATCAGGCTCAGCGGGTAGTGATCAACGGCTCCATGTCTAGTTGGCAGCCGGTTTCAAGCAGAGTGCCCCCAGGGTCGGTCCTGGAGTTGATTTTGTTCAATATCTTTAATGATCTGGAGGATAGCATGGACTGCACTCTCAGCTAGTTTGGAGATGACACTAAACTGGGAGGAGTGGTAGATACACTGGAGGGTAGGGATAGGATACAGACGGACCTAGACAAATTAGAGGATTGGGCCAAAAGAAACCTGATGAGGTTCAACAAGGATAAGTGCAGAGTCCTGCTCTTAAGATGGAAGAATCCCATTCACTGTTACAGACTAGGGACCGAATGGCTAGGAAGCAGTTCTGCAGAAAAGGACCTAGGGATTACAGTGGATGAGAAGCTGGATATGAGTCAATGGTGTGCCCTTGTTGCCAAGAAGGCTAACGGCATTTTGGGCTGTATAAGTAGGGGCATTGCCAGCAGATCGAGGGACGTGATCATTCCCCTCTATTCGACATTGGTGAGGCCTCATCTGGAGTACTGTGTCCAGTTTTGGGCCCCACACTACAAGAAGGATGTGGAAAAATTGGAAAGAGTCCAGCGAAGGGCATCAAAAATGATTATGGAGCTGGAGCACAGGACTTATGAGGAGCGGCTGAGGGAACTGGGATTGTTTAGTCTGCAGAAGAGAATGAGGGGGGATTTGATAGCTGCTTTCAACTATTAGACAAATAGCATTAGTCCCCCCCCATCCAAAAAAAAAAAGAGCATCCGTAGGCATCAGATCCACACTCATCACTTCCCACTCATGCTCCCATGCGGTCCTGACTACATACCCTTGTTATTTCAGATAATTAGTTTTGAGCTGTGTCTTGTAATCCCAAATCCCCTGAAAGTTGTCCCTGTCATAGAGTTCTGCATTTTCCCCCACAATAACAGGTGACATAGCCATGGAAAAAATGCCAGTTAAATTCAAAGTATGTCTGTTTCCCATCAATGACAGTGCAACTGTCTAGAAAGTAAGGTCCCACCTTTTTTATTTCCCATGTATTGCATGCTGTATCTGTATATTTTCTTTGAGCAGTATACAACAGTCACTCAATAATTGGGGTTGAGTATCTCTCTGTCTGTGATAATTGTCTGGAGGGAGAAGTGCTGACCTGTAAAAATATAAACCTGTACATATCCATGTAGACAGGTCCGAGTGTTATATACTGGAAAGGATCTATAGACATTTTTCTCTCTCTGAATTTATCAGGATATTTCTCTTCAATATCTCCCATCTCTGTCATTTGAATAATCTCTTTTCTGTACAATATACAGGCCTGTCTCAAAATTTTGATATCCTGCTGACAATAATATGTGAGTTCTTTGTACAAGTCAAATGTCTTATATTGATTGTGTGGTTACCAGTCTAGAAATTCTGCTTTCTTCTCAGGCATCATGCTGATAATGCTCCACCCCTGGCATAGGCACCACATAATTTTGGCTTTTTTAAGTGTTAAAAAATGTGGGAAATACCCTTTATAACCTTCAAACCCCATCAGCTGTTGTAACTTGTTAAGCTTCATAGGCAAGAAGTTAGAGCAAAAAAATTGAATGCCCAGGGCCTTAACTTTCACATTGATTAGTTTACTACCCTGAGTTATCACTTCTATGCACATCTTTTCCTTCAGTAACTGTCTAACAATGAAGTACACATCAAAACCTTTGGAATTGTGCACTGTGAATGTGTAGTCCTGGAACTTTTTGTCAATAAACATCTTAAAGGTAGAAAGACATTCATACCCTAGGGTTTTTCAGGCTTTACGGACATAGCAAAAATATAATTGTGCACATGTAGCCCTGTCTCCTGAGTGCATTCAAATTGTTATATATACACTTTTCTGATGATTCAAGCTTTCTAATGTTGTCCATGAAACACAGGTGACTCTCTATATCACCGGAGATCAAACACTTTCACTGCTTATAGTGCCTCCTTTTGCATTTGTGTCCCTTGTCCACATAAGACTGACACTTTTCACATAAAGCTTGACCGATATTTAAGTTGTTCTTTTGATGCCAAGTCTATGTGACTGTTTAAACAGTCTTTGGACATGCAATACAAGGTCAAGGCTTCTCAGATGCACACCCATACCATTGAATTATAGGACTGGAAGGGACCTCAAGAGGTCATCCACTCCAGTCCACCGAATTCATGGCAGGGCTAAGTATTATCTAGACCATCCCTGACAGGTGTTTGTCTAACTTGCTCTTGAAAATCTCCAATGAGATTGTGCTCTAGCAGAGGTGGCACTGATATCTGCAAGCATGGTTGTCACTGGACAGGGTGTGGCAAAACTCACAATGATTTCTCACACCAAACAACTTTTTCACATCCACAACCCCATAGTAATGCTCATCGTGCATCAGGCTGAGAAATGTTGTGGGATACTTTGGGTACCCTGTTTGGAAAAAACAAACAAACACCCACCTTGTTACTCCCCATAAAGTATCACCTGCATGTTGACTTGTAAATGCTGTTCAAACACATCTCTATTTTGTTTTGATATGACCATCCAGTTTCTCATGCAGCTTTCTTGCCCTAATGATTCTGCATCTGTAAGTGTACACCATAAAACACAGATTAGTACTAGTGTAAGTCAGGTCTACTAAATACTGCCTCTTTTTATAGATGACTAGACTGATGAGAATAGAATTTAAAAACTCTACAGCAGGGATTGGCAAACTTTGGCATGCGGCTTGCCAGGGTAAGCACCCTGCAGGCTGGGCCAGTTTGTTTTCCTGCCGCGTCCGCAGGTTCGGCCGATCACGGCTCCCACTGGCCGCGGTTCACCGCTCCAGGCCAATGGGGGTGGCGGGAAGCAGCACGGGCCAAGGAATGTGCTGGCCGCTGCTTCCGCCCACCCCCATTGGCCTGGAGTGGCGAATCGTGGCCAGTGGGAGCCACGATCGGCCGAACCTGTGGATGCAGCAGGTAAACAAACTGGCCCCGTCAGCCAGGGTGCTTACCCTGGTGGGCTGCGTGCCAAAGGTTGCCGATCCCAGCTCTAGTCAGAGCTTCAGGGACACTGCTTACAGAACTAATGAAAAACTGAGAATCTGTTCTGAAATCTTTAACAACCATTCCATCACAAAACAGCAGAATAACAAAGACAAAGCATCAGGATAACTGTTGAGGAGATTTACAGAAAAGAAACACCTATAAGTCCCCCATTTTTAAATATACACACGTGCAGGTCAGTTCCTACCCTATTACACCTCATCCTTAACTGCCACTTTTTATAGTTTATTTACCTAAGCAATGTCTTCTCCATTCACCTTGTATGATGGCAACTCCAACGAGCCGTGGTTGCCTTCTGACATGGGGCTGGACAATGGGTAGCCATCATGCTTGTTAGTCTGCTTCATGAGTGTTTGCACCTCATCATATGTCAAAAACGGAGCCAAAGGGCTTCCCTTGGCCTCTCCCTCCTCCTCAGAACTGTTGCTGATGTAGCACTTTCTTCACAGGCAATCAAGCTGAAACAAATTCCATAGTTCTTATGGGGGTGATGAAGCAGATCACGTTTCCTCTCAGGATTTCTGAAAAATATACTCTTGAAACAGGATGGCATATTCTATACAATGATGGTCCTTCTGGGAGTAGTGCTGCCAAATGACCAGCTGTTGAGCTCCAGAGATTGGGAGTTCCAGCCTACATCCTTGTGTTATATCTATTCTGATTGGTACACATTTCCCTTCTGAGAAGGCCAATGGGAGCCCCCTCCAACTGGTAGAGAGTAGTGGGAATACACAACCCTTTTCTGGACAAATCATCTGACCCTGGAACTTGACCTGATTGGTCAACCCTGCTTTTAGGGGGGTATCCTATGGAGCTGAAACCCTTTGATTGGTGGTGGTGGGGATTCTTAGAGGGGGTCACATGCCACCCTTGCTTCTGATTACACTGGTCTACAATTTTTGAGAAGTCGTCTGCTTCAGAGATAAAATGTGCTATTTATTATGTATTTTGATGTGCTGAATTCAAATATGACAATTAAAACAACTGATTGGCTACTGTTTCTAAGATATTTAAGTTTTTACATTTTATGTCTATGTATATTGTGTAGATAGTAGAGTTTTAATCATAAATTGTAAACCTAGGTCTTTTCATGTGTTTATGGTTGCTTTACATGATAATATTTCACCTCTCCTGTTTATGTAACACTTTAAAAATCAGCAAAAGGGTTATATAAATGAAACAAAAGGCCAAAAACTATTATGTACACAGTTTAGTCTTATTCAGGGTCTACTTGGCGCTTCTTGGCTTGTCTCTTGTATTCATTAAATGGAGCATCTCTTGTCACTGTCCAGCAACAGTCTGCGAGCATTGATGGGCTCCATTTGCCCTGATAGCGTTTCTCCATTGTCCACAGTTCGGTGGAAAAAAATCTAGATGAGAGTGCAAAAAATGTATCTTTAGTGACATATTGCAACCAAAGCTTTTGTATGCTTTGAGGAGGTTTTCCACCAACAACCTGTAGTTGTCTGCCTTGTTGTTTCCCAGAAAATGTATTGCCACTAACTGGAAGGCTTTCCATGCCGTCTTTTCCTTGCCACGCAGTGCATGGTCAAATGCATCATCTCGAAGAAGTTCACGAATCTGAGGACCAACAAAGACACCTTCCTTCATCTTAGCTTCACTTAACCTTGGAAATTTTCCACGGAGGTACTTGAAAGCTGCTTGTGTTTTGTCAATGGTCTTGACAAAGTTCTTCATCAGACCCAGCTTGATGTGCAAGGGTGGTAACAAAATCTTCCTTGATTCAACAAGTGGTGGATGCTGAACACTTTTCCTCCCAGGCTCCAATGACTGTCGGAGTGGCCAATCTTTCTTGATGTAGTGGGAATCTCTTGCACGACTATCCCATTCGCAGAGAAAACAGCAGTACTTTGTGTATCCAGTCTGAAGACCAAGCAAGAGAGCAACAACCTTCAAATTGCCACAGAGCTGCCACTGATGTTGGTCATAGTTTATGCACCTCAAAAGTTGTTTCATGTTGTCATAGGTTTCCTTCATACGGACTGCATGACCAACTGGAATTGATGGCAAAACATTGCCATTATGCAGTAAAACAGCTTTAAGACTCGTCTTCGATGAATCAATGAACAGTCTCCACTCATCTGGATCGTGAACGATGTTGAGGGCTGCCATCACACCATTGATGTTGTTGCAGGCTACAAGATCACCTTCCATGAAGAAGAATGGGACAAGATCCTTTTGACGTCATGGAACATGGAAACACTAACATCACCTGCCAGGAGATTCCATTGCTGTAGTCTGGAGCCAAACAGCTCTGCCTTACTCTTGGGTAGTTCCAAATCCCTGACAAGGTCATTCAGTTCACCTTGTGTTTATGAGGTGTGGTTCAGAGGAGGAGGATGGAGAAAATGTGGGTCCTGTGACATTGATGGTTCAGGACCAGAAGTTTCATCCTCTTCCTCTTCCTCGTCTGACTCAAGTGAGAATGATTCTAGTGCATCAGGAACCAGCAGTCCTTCTCCGTGGGGTACTGGGTGTATAGCTGATGGAATGTTTGGATAATGCACAGTCCACTTTTTCTTCTTTGACACACCTTTCTCAAGTGGAGGCCCCATGCAGAAGTAACAATTGCAGGTATGATCTGTTGGCTCTCTCCAAATCATTGGCACTGCAAAAGGCATCGATTTCCTTTTCCTGTTCAACCACTGGTGAAGATTTGTTGCACAAGTGTTGCAGCATATGTGTGGGGCCCACCTCTTGTCCTGATTTCCAATTTTGCAGCCAAAATAAAGGTGACAGGCTTTCTTAACCATAGTGGTTATACTGCGCTTTTGTGATGCAAAAGTCACTTCACCACAAACATAGCAGAAGTTATCAGCACTGTTCACACAAGTACGAGGCATCTCTGCTCACTTTGGCTAAACAGAAATGTGTCCCTTTGCAAAATCAAACACTGACAAATAAGAGAGCACGGCACAGTATGATTTCTAGAGCTGATATAGGGCAATTTGTTCAGCAGAGTGATGTAAGCTTCGTTAGGATTGCATCATCCATGACTTCTAGGAATAACATGATGCAATTCATATAATGTATGACGCAATACCAGCTTCAGATTACATCATTCATTGTTTTGCCTAAAAAGCAAGTACTGTCCAAAACCAGTCATAGATTTATTCATAGATCCAGTCAAAGATGTATTTTAGTTATTTCTGGTTTAAATTGAGATCCCTTCCCTTTATAACTCACTTATCCTCCGCCATTCCCAAGTCAAGGGTCGTATATACTGACCCAATAGCATATCTTGAAAACTAGAGCCAATCAACAATTTTAAGCATCATTTTCGTTCTCAGTGACCCAGAATTAGTAAAGTTTGACTACATTTATTTCAGAAGCATTTTGGCTGTAGAGCAGTGTTACATGTCTATCTCTGCCCAAGAACTAATAACCTAGGGGGAGGGGATTAGATGGACAGGAGTGTGGAGGCTTAGGTTCAATTGATGATAGACCCTTAGACCAGTAGACAGTTTGGGTTACATCTTTTGCCTGGGAAAGCTCATGCATTTGGACCGAATAGAGGTCAAGCCTCACTTTGGTGCACTGCTTTTGTAATGAGCCCCATTGGGCATACAGCAGGATTTGAACCCGGGGCCTATAGTCTTAAAAGTATAAGCTCTTATTGATTGAGCTAAAGGAGCACCTCTGTTGTTGGGTACCTACAGTCTTAACCTCTTTGTGGATTAACTACTAGCAGGAGGCAAAGATGCACACTCTCCTGGTGTAGGTTACACAAGCTATAAAAAGCAATAGCACCCAACTCCACCCCTTAACTCATTACTATCCAGAATTCTGCAGTGCTTATGTTAAGTGGCTTCTCCAAGATCCCAAAGAAGGTAGGAGAATGCCCTGGTGCTGTCACTTCACAATCCATTCCTCCCTCTGTTCTGTTCTTATGTATTAAGATGTTTGTCATTTACATGATGTAAGGAGAGCATGGGGGCAGATCATACTAAAGTTTTGATTAGTAGAGAAGTCACAGCTTCCTGCTTGCTTTCCTTAAATGTCAGATGGTTAACGCTCCCAGTTTAGATTTTGAAATGGAGTAAACTGAAAGTAACCATAGAGCAACTTCTACTGAAAGTCCACTGCAGCTCATAGGAGACAGAAGTGGGGAAGAAAAGGACAATGGATTCCACATATGCTTTATTATTATCACTGTTTATACAGATTTCTTCTAAATACCTATAGATACAGTATGAGAAAGAATGTGAATTAGGCCTTGTCTACACTACGGAGGTGAGATGACCTATGTTATGCAACTCCAGCTAGGTGAATAAAATAGCTGGAGTTGACATAGTTTAGGTCGACTTACTGTGGTGTCTACACCACTCTGAGTCAACTCTCCCATTGACTTCCCTTACGCTTCTTGTTCCAGTGGAGTACCAGAGTCGACGGTAGAGCAATCTGTGGTCGATTTAGCAGGTCTTTATTAGACCTACTAAATCGACCCCCAGTGCATCGATCACCACCCCCTCAGTTCCTTCTTATTGCCTGTGACAGTTAGCTGGAACTCCCCACTGCTCTTGCATTTGCAAGTGCATGCTTCGCAGTGTCCTTTTTTGTATAAATAATTAGTGTATGTGGTAGTAGAGTAGTTCTTTATAGTCCGTGTAGATAGTTTTCATAAGTTTCCTTTGGGGGTTCCTTCCCCCCCACACACAATGTTCCCCGGGCACTGGAGTATGCCTCGGTCCCTGGGCTTTAATGGCACATAACTGCTATTTCCAAAAAGGCAAAACATAAATTAGTAACTACAAAGGCTAATAGATATACTCACTCGCTTTAGTACTTCTCTATGGGTTGATAGTTACTATACATCTTCACATAAAAGGTTTTATAATTAGGGAAAAGAGATTCAGGAAATAAAAGAGAGAATGAAATGATTATCAGAACACCGATCGAATCAGTAAGCACAAAAAAGAAATCCATACAATTAAAGCATCAGAGATTAAAGATGTCTGAGATATAAACTCATTTTGGAATAAGTGAACTAAACTGAGTAACATAAAAACTGATATTGATTTAGCCATATACTGTGACAAAATAAGAAGTGATCCTTTTTATCAAATCATCAGAACAGTTTAAAAGGAATGAAACAAAAATAGTTAATGTAAACTTTATACAATTAAAAAAATATTAGGCTCCTGTTAATTGAGGGAAAAATTAAAAAACCTCAAATATGAATAGAGGGGACATATGTGATATTCAGTGAAATACAGATCATATAATGTATAACAAACTAAATTGCAGGATACTATAGTAATTTTTAATTTTTCAACCTGGTCATACAGTAGTACCTCAGTTACGAATACCTCGGGAATGGAGGTTGTTCATAATTCTGAAATGTTCGTAAATCTGAAAAAAACATTATGGTTGTTCTTCCAAAAGTTTACAACTGAACATTGATTTAATACAGCTTTGAAACTTTACTATGCGGAAGAAAAATGCTGTGTTTAACCATCTTAATTTAAATAAACAAGCACAGAAACAGTTTCCTTACCTTGTCAATTTTTTTTTAAACTTTCTCTTTATATTTTTAGTAGTTTATGTTTAACACAGTACTGTACTGTACAGTATTTGCTTTTTTTATTTTGTCTCTGCTGCCTGATTGTGTACTTCTGGTTCCAAATGAGATGTGTGATTGACTGGTCAATCTGTAACTCTGTTGTTTGTAACTGAGGTTCTACTATATTCCTAATATATGGTCAGAAATACTTATTATGTCAGTGTTAAGAAATCCTAATTTAATTAATCCAAATAACTGCAACAGTATGTGGATAAGTAACAATACTGTCATGCCATTTTGTTGTATTATAAAATTAGAGTATTTCAAAGTTCATTAATGAGAATGTCATTCCTTATAAATGTCACATTAAATTTTTCTCAACCCAAGCTGAATATTAAATGGTTATTATTTTTCACATCTTCTGAATCATTTTTGTACTTACACATAACAAACATAGGGAAAATATTCTCCTGCTTTCCCTAAGAACATTTATCCCTATTTGGGATCTGCTTAAAGGAAAGCATTCACAGGGGGTATTAAATGCATTTAAAATTCAAACAACTTGGAAATGTAATAGTTCAAGTTGAGCTGCCAACTGAAAGATGGATTTTACTTTTCTTTGATATTCATAAATATCCGTATCACTTCGCCAAACATTGTAGGAGATTCTTTATTTCTCATTAACAGTTAAGTTGCTCTGAATTTCTTCTTTATAGTGACTGCTAGTTATTACTTAGTATTTTTTGTATTTGTGTACAGCATTGGCTAAAGGCCCCTGTCAGTATCTGGGCTTCATTGTACTAAGTGCCATAAAAACATAGGTTCCCATCCTCAAAATACTTACATACACTTAACTTTACCACTCTGACTTGTTCCATAGAAATCAATGGGATTACTCAGGGAACATAATAACATAAGAACGGCCATACTGGGTCAGACCAAAGGTCCATCTAGCCAAGTATCCTGTCTTTCAACAGTGGTCAATGCTAGCTGACCCAGAGGGAATGAACAGAACAGGTAATCAAGTCATCCATCCCCTGTCACCCATTCCCAGCTTCTGGCAAACAGAAGTAGGGACACCATCCCTACCCATCCTGGCTAATAGCCATTGATGGACCTAAACTCTATGAATTTACCTAACCTCTATGAAGTTCTTTTTTTAACCCTGTTATAGTCTTCCCTTCACAACATCCTCTGGCAAGGAGTTCCACAGGTTGACTGTGCATTGTGTGGAAAAAAAATACTTCCTTTTGTTTGTTTTAAACCTGCTGCTGATTAATTTCTTTTGGTGGCCCTTAGTTCTTGTGTTATCAGAAAGAGTAAATAACACTTCTTATTTATTTTCTCAAAACCAGTCATGATTTTATAGACTCTATCATATCCCCCATTAGTTGTCTCTTTTCCAAGCTGAAAAGTCCCAGTCTTATTACTCTCTCCTCATATGGCAGATGTTCCACACCCCTAATCATTTGTTGCCCTTTTCTCAACCCTTTTGAAGTCCAATATATATTTTTTGAGATAGGGTGACCACATCTGCACGTAGTATTCAAGATGTGGTGTACCATGGATTTATATAGAGGCAATATGATATTTTCTGTCTTATTACCTATCCCTTTCTTAATGATTCCCAACATTCTCTTCACTTTTTGACTGCTGCTGCACATTGAGTGTATGTTTTCAGAGAACTATCCACAATGACTCGAAGATCTCTTTGAGTGGTAACAGCTAATTTAGACCCCATCATTTTCTATACACAGTTGGGACTATGTTTTCCCATGTGCATTACTTTGCATTTATCAACATTGAATTTCATCTGCCATTTTGTTGCCCAGTCTATTTTGAGAGATCCTTTTGTGACTTCGCAGTCTGCCTAGGAATTAAATATCTTGAATAGTTTTGTATCATCTGCAAATTTTACCACCTCACTGTTTACCCCTTTTTCCATATCATTTATGAATATGTTAAATAGGACTGGGCCCTGTACAGACCCGTGGGGGATACCACTATTTACCTTTCCACATTCTGAAAATTGACCATTTATTCTTATCCTTTGTTTCCTATTCTTCCCTCTTTTCCCATGGCTGCTTTCTTTGCTTAAGAGCTTTTGGTGAGGGACTTTGTCAAAGGCTTTCTGAAAATCTAAATACACTATATCTACTAGATCCCTTTCTCCACATGCTTGTTGACCCCCTCAAATAATTCTAGTAGATTCATAAGGCATGATTTCCCTTTACAAAAACTGTGTTGACTATTCCCCAACAAATTATGTTCAACTATGTGTCTGACCATTTTGTTCTTGACAATAGTTTCAACAAGTTCAGCCAGTACTGAAATCAGGCTTACCAGCCTGTAATTGCCGGGGTCTCCTCTGGAGCCCTTTTTAAAAATTGGCATCATATTAGCCCTCCTCCAGTCATTTGGTACAGAAGCTGATTTAAACGATAGGTTACAGATGACAGTTAGTAGTCCTGCAATTTCACATTTGAGTTCCTTCAGAACTCTTGAGTAAATACCATGTGGTCCTGGTGACTTATTGCTGTTTAGTTTATCAATTTGTTCCAAAACCTCCTCTAATGAGATCTCAATCTGGCACAGTTCCTCAGATTTGTCACCTAAAAGAATGGCTCAAGTTTGAGAATCTCCCTCACATCCTCAACTGTGAAGACCGATGCAAATAATTCATTTAATTTCTCCTCAATGGCATTATTGTCCATAAGTGCTCCTTTGCCAGTGGCCCCACTGGTTGTTTAGCAGGCTTCCTGCTTCTGATGTATCTTAATTTTTTTTTTTTTTTGCTATTACTTAGATTCTTTGGCTAGTTGTTCTTCAAATTCTTTTTGGCTTTCCTAATTATATTTTTAACACTTCATTTGCCAGAGTTTATTCTCCTTTCTATTTTCCTCATTAGGTTTAACTTCCACTTTTTAAAGGATGTCTTTTTGCCTCTCACTGCTTTGTTGTTTAGCCAGGGTGGTTGTTTTTTGGTTCTCTTAGTATGTTTTTTAATTTGGGGTATATATTTAAGTTGAGTCTCTATTATAGCATCTTTAAAAAGTTTCCATGCAACTTGCAGGGATTTTACTCTTGGTGCTGTACCTTTTAATTTCTGTTTAACTAACCTCCTCATTTTTGTGTAATTCCCTTTTCTGAAATTAAATGCTACAGCCTTGGGGTGCTCTGGTGTTTTCCTTGCCACATGGATGTTAAATTTAATTATATTATGGTCACCATTACCAAGCGGTCCAGCTAAATTCACCTCTTGGACCTGATCCTGTGGTCCACTTAGGACTAAATCAAGAATTGCCACTCATCTTGTGGGCTCCAGGACTAGCTGCTCCAAGAAGCAGCCATTTAAGGTGTCAAGAAACTATCTCTGCACCCCTTCCAGAGGTGATATATACCCAATCAATATGTTCATAGTTGATATCTCCCATTATTGTTGAGTTTTTTTATTTGAATAGCCTCTCTAATCTCCCTGAGCATCTCACAGTCACTATCACCATCCTGGTCAGGTGGTCTGTAATATATCCTTACTGGTATATTCTTATTATTCAAGCGTGGAATTACTACCCATAGAGATTCTAAGGTACAGTTTGGTTCATGTAAGATTTTTACTTCATTTGATTCTACGCTATTCTATGGTAATAGAATTAAGACCATTGTGATGGGGCAAGGCCAGATGACTATAGGAAAGTAGTGAGGAACAGGTATGTTAGCCCCAAGCTAAACAAATTCCTGTTACCAGGTAACCAAATGGCAGTTGCTCCAGGTTAATCAAGACACCTGTGGCCAATTAAGATCATTCTAGAAAGCAGTGGAGATAGCTAAGTTGATTGAGACATCTGAAGCCAATCAAGAGCTGGCTGGAACTAGTTAAAAGCCTCCCAGTTAGTAAATTAGGCATGCATGTCAGGAGCTGCTGGAGAAACTGGGCAGGACAAACCCTATCAGGCACAAGGCAGAAGGCCCTGAGGTAAGGGTGAAGTAGATGTTGAGGAAGTGACCCAGGGAATTGTACTCATCTTATTTCAAAACAGCTACCAATAGCTGCTACTATTAGGGTCCCTGGGTTGGAACCCGGAGTAGAGGGCATTCCTGGGCTTCCTCTGGCACTATCTCCCCGATTAATCACAGAGACTATGAGACTGTCACAGAGACTGTGCAAGGGAGGGTTGCTTCTTCCCACCTCCCTTTCTGGCTTATGATGAAAAATGGCTCAACAGGCTGTGACTTTTGCCTTGAGAGAGAAGGGCTACATGGAGGGTCACAGTGAGCCTCTGAGGCTAGCGTAATCTGCCTGGAAGCACGGGACCCACTGAGACAAGGTTGGAGCTTTGTCACACCATTCATAAATATTTTCAGGATTATAGCCAGGAGACATACCCCAAGAAGATTAACTCTATGGCCCTGATCCTGCAATGAGCTCCATACACAAAGATTTCTATACCTGGGTGGAGCCCAGTGATATCAGCTGGGATTTGTGCGGGTGGAAAGGATGTGGTTTCTTGCTGCATCAAGGCCTAAGACAAAGCATACAAAGAGCTGTGGAACAGGGTTCAGCAAATGTATCAAGGTTTGGGGTAGGGGTGGCAGTGGTGCTCAATATGGTTTCATAAGATGGAACTGGTGAGTTATTTTCCCCAGTTTTCTTTTTTAAAACCTAAGAAATGTAGATACAAAAAAAGAGCTGGATTCTATTCCTGGGTCTCCCACAGATTCCAATGTAATGCTGGGGACAATGTTATCATACTACATACATATAAGGGAGCTAAATTAAGATTGCAGTCTTAATTCTGTCATTTCCTAACTTCACAGTGCTTGATTCAGTCACCTTAATTTTCTTTTAACAAAGTTTAATATAATTCTCTACATATCTTTAAATACTTAATTATAGTTACAATATGTACACTGACTATACCCAACAGCGTCACAAAACATCTAGTATTACTTGGGCAATTTATTGTAGATAGGGACTTCATTTTGGTATCTTGAAGACATCAGAATTTGTAGCAAAGTTTACATTTTCCAAAAATATAGTTCTCATCTAGTCACAGAAATTAACCTAACTACTAAACTAATGGCTGACAAATTATCAAATAATGCATATCTTGTTAAAATGCTGAGATACTGCACTGGAACACTGCATAGCAGAACTATGGCTGTAAGTTCTGGGGACAATATTTGGTACCCTGGAATATTTTAATAAGGTAATTAGATCACTGCCGGGAGAGGCACATTGCATTTATTTCCTACACACTACACCCAGTAATACGAATCCATTGTAATTGGCCAATGCTTCTACTTGGCTTATGCTGAATGTACAGAAAGTAATCAGGGTTTCCACTGATTTTTAGAAAGGAAAAAGCAAATGTGAGGCAGACAAGGAAAGGCTGAGAGAATAGCTTGCAATTGCCTTTAGTTTAGGTACACTACAATATTTTCATGTAACATCAGATAGTAAAAATACCAAATAAAATCCAGGACCTGATTCTTCTATCTTACCAACTTTACATTTATCTAATGCCACTGACTTCAATAGTTACTTCTGATTTACCTGAGATCGAAGTTAGGCCAATGGTATCTAGTACATCACAGAAGTACAACAGCAGAGCACAGTTTGTAAACTGCAAGTAAAATGCTGAGTCACTCCATTCCAATCAGATTTCATGTGGAGTCATGACCTACAAGACCCCAATTTTGGAAGAAGTAAAAATCTATAAGGCTAAATTCAGTTATGGTCTAAACAGGTTCAACTCCATTGATTTCAATATATAGTGTTTGTACCTGTATATATGAGGGATGAATTTGGTCTGGACAGAGCTTTCCCAGGGGTCAGACCAAGACAGGAATTTAGGGCTGTCACAAATCTCACCACCTTCCACTCCAAGTGCACTTTTAATTTAAAAAAATCCCAAAACCAAATGTTCAGTCTGGGGAGAAGATAAGAAAAGCAAACAACAATGACTGATGTTAGACTCATTGATAATGCACGACTGGAAGGTGCTCAGATACTATGGTAATAAGCATGGTATAATAACCTATATAGACTAGACTAGAACAGAATTATAGCATTTTGGGATGGAATTCAACTCTGTACAGAAGGTTAGCACAAGACCTATGCACAACTTAAGTTCCAGTTAAACCCTCAAAAATATGGTTTAAGAGGCACTTGAATGATCACATAGACCTGTGTGCAAGAATCAGACGCCTTGTACAAGGATCATTTTCACCCATGGTGATGCCTCTGGCTTGCTGTGTCACTTGTCTTCACTAGTGAAGAGTCTTCAGTTTCTTCATTGCTTTGCCACTTGTGAACTGAAGTGTCTTCTCACTCACAAAGGTAAATGTCAAATCATAAATTTCCATATATAGAGAACATTTCAGCCAAATGTTTATCATAACTATTTTCTACCTTATTTTCTGATTGAAAAGAAAACTTAATGAGAACGGTCTTGTACATAGGTTGCAATGACTGTTTAATACATTTTCATTTATTCTTATGTCAATTTCTATTGCTCTTTTATTCTAGCTCCTATTAAAAAAAGCTTTTTGCTCTGGGGATTTCAACAATTTTGACAAATCAAAACAAGAGAGAATTTAATAAGCTGTCATGTCGAAGTCTGCACAAGAAAGTTCTGATTATGAAATGTGAAAGACAAACCTACAGGGACCTGGTCTGTTTATTTTCCTGCTCTTTCACCTGTATTCATACAAAAAATATTAAGCACCAGATGCAGAAATAAGTGCTTAAATCAAAACATTTGGCTGATCTCTATGCATGACTAGATTCTGTCCCTGATGTTCTCAGCTGTTTTTGCAATTTGCAGACCAGGCTATTGGACTGGTTTGCAAATCAGAAAAAAATATGAGAAGTGTTACTTCAGACTTTTCACTATTGTAACCACATGTAAAGCATTAAAACTGCACTGACATAAAGCTGGAGAAAGATGGTGGTGAATCAAGGTCCATTGTGTTATACAGGTATTTTGGCTGTACATTTGATTTTCAGGCTACCTATAAGTGAGTAGAACTCAGCGAGAGCACAGGTGTGTGCATAGAAATTCATAGAATATAAGGGTTGGAAGAAGATAATCTAATCCAACCCCCTGTTCAAAGCAGGACCAATCACCAACTAAATCATCCCAGCTAGGGCTTTGTCAAGCCTGACCTTAAAAATCTCTAAGGAAGGAGATTCCACCACCTCCCTAGGTAACCCATTCCAGTGCTTCACCACCCTCCTAGTGAAAAAGATTTTTCCTAATATCCAACCTAAACCTCCCCCACTGCAAATTGAGACCATTACTCCTCGTTCTGCCATTTGTTACCACTGAGAACAGTCTAGATCCATCCTCTTTGGAACCCCCTTTCAGGTAGTTGAAAGCAACTATCAAATCCCCCCTCATTCTTCTCTTCTGCAGACGAAACAATCCCAGTTCCCTCAGCTTCTCCTTATAAGTCATGTGTTCCAACCCCCAATCATTTTTGTTGCCCTCCGCTGGACTTTTGCAATTTTTCCACATCCTTTTTGTAGTGTGTGGCCCAAAACTGGACTCAGTACTCCAGATGAGGCCTCACCAATGCCAAATAGAGGGGAATGATCACGTCCCTTGATCTGCTGGCAATGCCCCTACTTATACAGCCCAAAATGCCATTAGACTTCTTGGCAACAAGGGTACACTGTTGACTCATATCCAGTTTCTCGTCTACTGTAACCCCTAGGTCCTTTTCTGCAGAACTGCTGCCTAGCCATTCGGTCCCTAGTCTGTAGCAGTGCATGGGATTCTTCCGTCCTAAGTGCAGGACTCTGCATTTGTCCTTGTTGAACCTCATCAGACTATTTTTGGCCCGATCCTTTAATTTGTCTAGGTCCCTCTGTATCCTATCCCTACCCTCCAGAGTATCTACCACTCCTCCCAGTTTAGTGTCATCTTCAAACTTGCTGAGGGTGCAGTCCACGCCATCCTCCAGATCATTAATGAAGATATTGAACAAAACCGGCCGCAGGACCGACCCTTGAGGCACTCTGTTTGATACCGGCTGCCAACTAGACACTGAGCCATTGATCACTACCCATTGAGCCCGACAATCTAGCCAGCTTTCTATCCACCTTATAGTCCATTCATCCAGCCCATACGTCTTTAATTTGCCGCGAAGAATACTGTAGGAGACCGTATCAAAAGCTTTAAAGTCATGGAATAGCATGTCCACTGCTTTCCCCTCATCCACAGAGCCAGTTATCTCATCATAGAAGGTAATTATGTTAGTCAGGCATGACTTGTCCTTGGTGAATCCATGCTGACTGTTCCTGATCACTTTCTTCTCCTCTAAGTGCTTCAGAATTGATTCCTTGAGGACCTGCTCCATGATTTTTCCAGGGACTGAGGTGAGGCTGTAGTTCCCCAGATCCTCCTCCTTCCCTTTTTAAAGATGGGCACTACATTAGCCTTTTTCCAGTCATCCGGTACCTCCCCAGGTTTTCATGGTTTTCACTGACTTTCACCATACAGCAGATACTTCAGTGTTTTCAACATAAAATAATTTATACGGGGAAGGATGTTCTCTGATGCTTAAAGCAAGTAGCTGAAAGTCAGGACACTTGGGCTATATTTCCAGCTGTGCTGTACCTCAGTTTGCCCATCTGTAAAATACTTCCTTACTTCCCAGAGCTGTTCTACCTCTTACTGAATATTTAAGCACTTTGAAATCCTTTGGTGAAAAGTGCTAAAT
The DNA here is from genome assembly GCF_011386835.1 of Chrysemys picta bellii. Classification (NCBI taxonomy): domain Eukaryota; kingdom Metazoa; phylum Chordata; order Testudines; family Emydidae; genus Chrysemys; species Chrysemys picta. Next base: position 271,228,667 of record NC_088791.1, on the reverse strand, counting down.
GTGAACTGTGTATTATTATATATTAAGTTACATATGATCCAGAAATAAAACATACTTGATATTTATATAGTGCATGATTATGTAGTAGGTTAACCATTGCAGTTCTATCATATTTATGTATTAAGTGTCATGCAATGACAACTACATTTTCCCTCTTAGAGTGGCACCATGTAAGTTAGGAATGTCAGAGTGAGGGGTAAGAGAGACCAAGATGTCCAAAGGTGTGGCCTGATGTACACTCTTGAGATGTATGATTAAGGGGGAAAATTCCTGCATGATTTGCTATGAATATTAAGTTTGACTCAGTTTTCTTGTATGTTGCTGTGAATGCATGGAGCTAAATCAAAGAAAGCTATAAAGAGATTGTTACAGAACTAGGAAGGAAAGATACATCAACCATTCAGATACAACAGTTCCAGGTATGCACCTTCAAAGCAGCTAGCAGAACAATGTGGCCCTTACTTGGAGAAGCTACTTCCAAGCCCCAGCAAAGTTAACAGGTTTTATTTTGCCAAGACTGGAATCCTAGAAGATCAGAAGACCCTTTCTGGTTAAAAAGGTGCCCCTGGCAGAAAGGGAGGAGATTTATTTGTGTCTGAGAGAGGCAGGCAAAGATGTGTCAGTGAAAACACTGATAGCTTGGAAGGACTCTGAGACAGAAGAAGAAAGCTGTAAACAGTATGGATGGTTCTCATAGCTCAGGGATGGAGAATGAGGCAGATTTGCATGAGCTATGGATAGTCAGTAGGACTTAGGCTCCAAGGTTCCTAAATCACTTTTGAAAACACTCAGGCTCTTAAGTCACTCTAGATGCTTTTGAAAAATTTACAATGTTTTAATTAAAAGAAATGGGCCAATATTTACACCCTTTGCAATCCCTCTGTCTAAAAGTATAAGACATGACAGAATTTAGCCCAGTTTATTTTTTCTGTCTACCTTATGGTCTTCGGTAATACCCATCACTCCAGTACTTCTGTCTTGATACAAATTGCTTTCCCCTTATTGTCTGTGTATCATTGTATGCAAGCAGTAAAAGGTACTTTTAAAAATACATTAAAAACTCATAAACAGCTGATGAAATTTGTCTATATAATAAACAAAACCTTGAATAATTCACCACCATTTGTGAATGATACAAATAAACTTCTGCCTATATGAGCTTTCCTGCAGTAATTGTGTTATATTAAAATGAGCCTACTAATGAAACAATGTTATTAAGCAATGAATATATTGATAAAAATTGAGGTGGAGACACAAATACAATTATGATAAGGCACTGCATACTAATGTCAACTTCAATTTTCCTTTTCAGAAGTAAAGATTTAAAATTAGGATGGTTATTGCTAGGAAGAGCAAATTTACTACATTTTTCAATAGGAAAAACACTAAGCTATAACCCTGAATCATTTGTTCAGAAATTGTTACAGGCTATTGACTTTCTGCTCAGTTTTGAATTTTCCACAAATCACTTGAAACAAATGTGCTCAACATTTATGAGGAGTACAAAAAGACTTTGGATAGAAAAGAGTTTCTACTTACTACAAGGTAATGTAAGCCACATTAATGTTAGTGGATTAACTGTCAAATGTATCAGCAAATTATAAAGTGGGCAGAAAATGTATTAAGGGTAAAGGTAATGCAATCAGCAGAAGTAGGACTATCATGTCAGCACTTATCAAAAGAAATGCTAGCAGATTATAAATTGATGGATGGGCTTTAGGAGTCCATCTGTTTGTCTGAATGAAATAAGGAATTAGAACAATGTTAGACAAGTTTAAAGTGAGTGTATGTCATCCATTTTATTCAAATTGCTTTGGGTAGCATGCAAAACACACATTGTGCCAAATCCACCACTGCTGTAACTGGGTGAAGCCTAGCAGATTTCACTGGGGCTGCACCCACTTTACGCCAATGATAGATCTGGCTTGGTCTTAAACATTTAGATCAGTATTAGACAGGTACTCCTAGTTTCTTAACAGAGAGATAATGTAAAGCTACACTTTGCCTTGTGTCATCACAGGTATCTGTAGTGCTGTCACTTCATCTTTAATTATTACACATTTAACATAACAGAGGCAAAGTGAGAATTAAAGGAAAATGACTTTTCAGGAGCATTTTCGCATATATATATCCTTATAATTCTTTATTTGGAAGTTAAAACATATGACAGTTATTTTTTTTCTCTCTCTGTCTCTATAGAGTTGACTCATCCAATATAGAGAGAGATAACATTTTCTTATTTACTAACTGCCAAATAAAGAACAACAAGGATAAAACTGGGTGTCTGAGTAAAAAATGGCAGCTGAAATTCAGTGTTGATAAATGCAAAGTAATCCACATTGGAAAACATAATCCCAACTATACATAAAAAATGATGGAGCCTAAATTAGCTGTTACAACTCAAGAAAGAGATCTTGGAGTCATTGTGGATAGTTCTCTTAAAACATCCACTCAATGTGCAGTGGCAGTCAAAAAAAGCTAACAGAATGTTGGGCATCATTAAAAAGGGATAGATAACAAGACAAAGTATCATATTGCCTCTATAGAAATCCATGGTATGCCCACATCTTGATTACTGCATGCAGATGTGGTTGCCCCATCTAAAAAAAGAAAAGATGTATTTGAATTTGGAAAGGTTCAGAAAAGGACAACAAAAAAGAATAAGGGGTTGGAGCACAGATGAGAGATTATGAGCAGAGATTAATAAGACTGGGACTTTTCAGCTGGGAAAAGAGACAACTGAGCAGGGATATGATAGAGGTCTATAAAATCATGACTTGTGTGGAGAAAGTAAATAAGGAAGTGTTTACTCCTTCTCATAAAACAAAAACTAGGGGTCAAAGGACATTGAGAGGCAGCAGGTTTAAAATAAACAAAAGGAAGTATTACTTCACATAACACACAGTCAACCTGTGGAACTCTTTGCCAGAGGATGTTGTAAAGGCCAAGACTATAACAGTGTTAAAGAAGTAGATAAATTCATGGAGGATAGGTCCATCAATGGCCATTAGCCAGGATGGGCAGGGATGGTGTACCTAGCCTCTGTTTGCCAGAAGCTGTGAATGAGCCACAGGGGATGGATCACTTGATGATTGCCTGTTCTGTTCATTCCCTCTAGGGCATCTGTCATTGGCCACTATCGGAAGACCGGGTACTGGCTTGATGGACCTCTGGTCTGACCCAGTATGGCAGTTCTTATGTTCAAAGGTACATCTTTTCTTTCACTTCCACTCATTGCTAAAGCTATTTGCACGGGTTTATGTCCTCCTCTAAATCTTAATTGTGGAGGTCTTGATTAGCATTTTAAAATAATGTTTGAAGTTTAAAAAATGAACATTTATTTCCAATACTGGCCTTTTTATTGATTTGATTCATTTTGGGGGTGTCCACAGTATAGCCAACTCTTGCAATTTTAAGCCCCAGCTCCAGCAATCATATGTTTATATGAAAACTTCAGCCTTTCCTTTTTTTCTTTTAACAATTTTCTATTTTCAGTTGTGGACAAAACCTTGAAAACATGAAATCTAAAGACCCAAACCCCAGAAGGCAAAACTCTTCGGGGCAGTGATAATCTTTGTTCTTAAGAACATAAGAAAGGCCGTACCAGGTCAGACCAAAGGTCCATCTAGCCCAGTATCCTATCTACCGACAGTGGCCAATGCCAGGTGCCCCAGAGGGAGTGAACCTAACAGGCAATGATCAAGTGATCTCTCTCCTGCCATCCATCTCCATCCTCTGACAGACAGAGGCTAGGGACACCGTTCCTTACCCGTCCTGGCTAATAGCCATTAATGGACTTAACCACCATGAATTTATCCAGTTCTCTTTTAAACTCTGTTATAGTCCTAGCCTTCACAACCTTCTCAGGTAAGGAGTTCCACAAGTTGACTGTGCGCTGCGTGAAGAAGAACTTCCTTTTATTTGTTTTAAATCTGCTGCCTATTAATTTCATTTGATGACCCCTAGTTCTTATATTATGGGAATAAGTAAATAACTTTTCCTTATCCACTTTCTCCACATCACACATACCTCTCATATCCCCCCTTAGTCTCCTCTTTTCCAAGCTGAAGAGTCCTAACCTCTTTAATCTCTCCTCATATGGGACCCGTTCCAAACCCCTAATCATTTTAGTTGCCCTTTTCTGAACCTTTTCTAGTGCCAGTATCTTTTTTGAGATGAGACCACATCTGTACGCAGTATTCGAGATGAGGGCGTACCATCGATTTTATATAAGGGCAATAATATATTCTCAGTTTTATTCTCTATCCCCTTTTTAATGATTCCTAACATCCTATTTGCTTTTTTGACCGCCTCTGCACACTGCGTGGACATTTTCAGAGAACTATCCAAAATGACTCCAAGATCTTTTTCCTGACTTGTTGTAGCTAAATATTGTATGTATAGTTGGGGTTATTTTTTCCAATGTGCATTACTTTACATTTATCCACATTAAATTTCATTTGCCATTTTGTTGCCCAATCACTTAGTTTTGTGAGATCTTTTTGAAGTTCTTCAGTCTGCTTTGGACTTAACTATCTTTAGCAGTTTAGTATCATCTGCAAACTTTGCCACCTCACTGTTTACCCCTTTCTCCAGATCATTTATGAATAAGTTGAATAGGATCGGTCCGAGAACTGACCCTTGGGGAACACCACTAGTTACCCCTCTCCATTCTGAGAATTTACCATTTATTCCTACCCTTTGTTCCCTCTCTTTTAACCAGTTCTCAATCCATGAAAGGACCTTCCCTTTTATCCCATGGCAGCTTAATTTACGTAAGAGCCTTTGGTGAGGGACCTTGTCAAAGGCTTTCTGGAAATCTAAGTACACTATGTCCACTGGATCCCCTTTGTCCACATGTTTGTTGACCCCTTCAAAGAATTCTTGTTTATAAAGTACCTGCCACAATGGGTTCCTGATTGGTGCTCCTTGGTGATACACTAACATAAATAATAAAGCCAACCCAAAATGTATTATAACAATGCCATTCTTTTTAAGATACACTCTCACTAACACCAAGTATTCAAAAAACCGAGAGTACCTCCATCATCTCTCCCTCTGCTCAAAGAGGGCTGCAGGGTCCTTTGATAATCAGAGAATCTCCCTTTGAAACTTGTTGGCTGTGATCCTTTTCCAGAAGGAAAGATTCACACTAAAACATGAAATGCTCCTGACCCTGGCTGTCCTGGGAAGCTTGGAAAGGAAACCTGAATCACAAGTGGAGAAACATATCCTGCTGCCATTAGAACTGGGTTACTGCCAAGGGTGAAAGTAAAATGGAGCTCTGACCGGCACTAGGCCAGCTATAGCCTCCCTGGAAGGGGCCGGGCCTTGGGCAGAAGGGGCAGGGCTGGGGTCAGCCACCCCCAGCCAGTGCATCTGCGCTGCCTGGCCTGCGCCACCTGGGGCTCCAGCGATGACTTAAAGGTCCATACTGCTTTACTTTCACCCCTGGTTACTACTCAATGATAGCATTTCCTTAATATATTTATTCTTAAAATGTTATCTCATTTACACAAATTAAAAAAAAAAAGTGAACTTTGGCCACCTCTCAGATGCAAGCAAACATTTTGTGTAGCTCAGAAAAAGGTAATTTACCAGTAAATCATTTTTAAACCTTGTGGCCTTATTTTGAAGAAAACAACCAAACCCTACCCTGCCTTTCTGTATACACAATTTTCACTCAAAGAATTGTGGATAACATTTTATGGGCAAAGGAGAACATTTGGAGGTCTAACTACCTGTAAACGAGACATTTAGATGTCTGTGTGTTCTCATTTGCTCTGCAAAAAAGGAGGCCAAGTTAAAGCCACTTAAAAAAAAAAATCTACTCTCTCTGGTTTCAGCAAAAGCAGGAAGTGAAAATAACATTCTGAGGCTTGGTCTACACTACCCCCCCTAATTCGAACTAAGGTACGCAACTTCAGCTACGTGAATAACGTAGCTGAAGTTCGAAGTACCTTATTTCGAATTAGTTCAAACTTACCTTGGTCCACACTCGGCAGGCAGGCTCACCCGTCGACTCCGCGGTACTCCTCTCGGCGAGCTGGAGTACCGCAGTCGACGGCGAGCACTTCCGGGTTCGACTTATCGCGTCCAGACTAGACGCGATAAGTCGAACCCAGAAGTTCGATTTCCAGCCGTCGAACTTGCCGGTAAGTGTAGCCAAGGCCTTAGAAGTTCTTTGACTAAAACTAGGAAGTAACAGAAAAATCTCATGATAGTTACTCATGAGATTTCCACATATATAATTTGTACTAGCCATTTAATAAGTAGTTTCATGGAGGGAGGAAGGGAGGGAAAGGGAAGATGTTCTGTGGGTGGTATATTTCTGAATTCATAAGTTAGTTAGCAAGGGAAGGCTACTCAGTGGCATAAAAAGTAGCTAATCAGTCCCAGATATTAGTGAAAAGAAAAATACAGAGATGCAATCATTTTTTTTAACAGAGAGAACACACAGACTTGCAATATTGTAGTAGTATTGGAACTGCTTAAAGAAGCAGTGCATTTTACAGGGTATTGGGAAATCAGTACTGAAGAAGGTATACAAAGAGAGAGAACAGTATTAAAAGGAGGAAGGAGAAAAGAATGGTGCTTGAGGCATATAAGGTATAAGCCATCCTGAGTGCATTGGCTAGTGTGTTTTATGGGTGCTGGTGTCCTGATCCAGCAACTGTTCCCTCTCCCTAGAAGTACTTTGAGTCCTAGGATAGAATTCTATTTGTCTGGTTAATGTAAGGGGTTAATGCCTATACACTCTTTGCTTGATGGATTTGGCTTAGTGTCTACAAAGAGCTAAGGAGCCAGCAATCAAAGAAATCACCAAATCTGTGGTACCCACTCCTGCCCTGAAACACGGGAGAATTGAAATTGGTCCTCCTCACCTTATCTTTTCGAGATTACATATTATGATTATTCAGTGGGGCTATATCTGGTCGGAAGCTAAAAGGCAAGAAGGATGCCCCCTATTTAATAGAAGCATGAATCTAAAAATGTACACTAAAATTTTAAATTAAAATAAAAGGAACAGGAATGGTTAGGTTTGAGCACGGGGAGAGGACAATTAGAGTGGATCTCCTGTATCGATTCTCTGCTGCCATCATCTTGAGGCTGCTACAAAAAATAAAAATCAAATCTCATTTCAATTACTTGTTACCCTATAATGTGGAATGAGTGTACAAAGTGAATCATACTTTGATTTGCATGCATCTTTCTTACTGCAGAATATGTGCCGTGGGAGGAGCTTCATTCCATCTTGAAAATTCAATTCATTGAAAGTAATTCTAGAAATGCCCTTGTTCTTCACATTGGCAGTTCATTCTTAGTACTGATTCTGTACAAAATAGTTACTGGACCTTGGACCAAATCTTCTGCCTGTTGAAATCAATGGGTATTTTTGCCAATGGCTTAAACAGCAGCAATTCTGTTCACTATATTTGAATTCAACTCATGTACTTTTTGTGTTTATGAAAAGAAACTAACATTTAGCAGAACAAAATCTGTTTTTTCATGAGAAAATATATAAAATGGAAGATGTGATGCTATATATGAAAAACTCGGATACTCTGGACCGTTTCTCAACTGGTATAAATGAACATAGCTCCATAGACTTCAAAGGGGGGGGGGGGAGGGGGATATATCAGATTGTCCTAGCTGAGGATTTGGACTTCTGTGCCTCAACAATTGTAATAATTATGTTTATTGATATAATGTGCAGCTCTGGTTACCAAATTTCAGCAGTTTTTGAAAATTTTAAATATTTTAAGACATTTTTGTGTAACATGGCTGTCTATATGCTACTTTTAGAAGACTGCCATAGGATCAGGGCAGCGTAAATATGAGCTTTCAGTCACCTTTTTGCATCCATTAATCCTCTACTCTCTTATAGATCAATTGCACCCCACTATTTGGAATGCCAATAAAAATTATTTTAGTTTTAGTTTTGCTACTGATTACTGAATTAGTGGCATTAATCCATCTCCTGTTTCCTTTTAATAAATTAATAGGATACATAATTACCACTTTAAAAAAATATTTTAATGCCATTTGGCTGCACTGATGTGCTTGAGGTTAGAAACATACATAATTACTGTGTGTTAACCATATCATCGGTCACTTTCTACCCAGAATGCTAGACATTTATTTGATCCCTTGATCAGTTCTCTGTGTAAGGACAACCTCTGCAAAAAAACCCAGTAACATTGTCGGAGTTACATCCAGGGTTTTGTGTAGAATAGCAGCTGCGGGTGTTTATAGCAAAATAATTACCACTATATTATAGAAGAACTGGATGCATTTCCTGTTTCATCTTATATCTTCTTTATTAAGGCTAGGTTATATATATCATCTGGGATTTCTTTCTCACTCTGTCTGCTAACAGACTCCTAGAAGGCTAGAAGATTATAAAAATATGTTTTATAATCTAAATTAAGTGTACAGATTAATTTAATATAATTTTATAATTCAAACAGGAAAATTCTTGTAGTTCATAGAGTTAAAAAAAACTTATGTTTGATATTAATTTAACAGTAGCTGGTTGCTTAATTACACAATGAGTACTGAGAAGCAGAAGAGCAAATACATAGTGCTCTATTTATGGCCATATAAATAGTGATTCTATCTTGCAGGGTTTATTAATTTATTTTTTTCAGGGCTTGGTTCTGGCAATTTGAGTTTCATGTATCTGTCCAAAAGTTGGGGATTTGGGGGAGTCTTTGAATATACTGTAACGTGTAATGCATGTTACGTGCACTATTCATTTCAGCATTATATACTGTGGTGGTAGATCTCTTTAATGTTTCTTAATGCACTTTAACATAGCACTGTTTCAAACAGCACTACATTAAGAAAGATTAGGGAATGTTCAGTGTGCATCAGCAGGATCTACACCAGGGATCGGCAACCTTCGGCCCGTGGCCCGCCAGGGTAAGCCCCCGGAGGGCCGGGCCGGTTTGTTTGCACATCCCTCAGCCTACACCATTTCCCACAGCCCCCAATGGCCTGGAGCAGCAAATCGCAGCCAGTGGGAGCCACGATCGGCCAAACCTGCAGACGCAGCAGGTAAACAAACCGGCCCAGCCCGCCAGGGGGCTTACCCTGGCGGGCCACGAGCCAAAGGTTGCCGATCCCTGAGCTACACAGACCAATTAATTCACAACATGTTTGTGTGCTTTAGAAATCACACCCAAGTAAGTTGCAGTACTGCTGCATGTGGACAAGCCCTTATAGAGAAGTAACCATTTCTAGTGTTCTTCTAGTGTGTATTGGATAAACAACTTTAAAAAACAAATCGTATCAATGGTTTTATCTAGGTTTCTTAATTAAAACCTAAAATAAGAAGCCCTGCATATACATGAAATACACAGAGCTGAATCATTTTCTTGGCTCTGCCTGTAGAAGGAGACCCTGCATGCAGAAACCGCCAGGGTTGGCACCGAAAGGGGAAATGCCTGTAACTCTTCTCTCTTGAGATCCCACAGAGGGCTCTTTGACATCTTAAGACCCAGGATATGTCTACAGTACAGACATATTACAGTGACACCGCTACAGCACTGCAGTTGTACTACTGTAGCACTGAAACATACACACTTGCTACAGTGACAAGGGTTTTTTTTCATTACTGTAGTTCAGGAATCGGCAACCTTTGGCACTCGACCCATCAGGGAAATCCGCTGGTGGGTCGGGATGGTTTTGTTTACCTGCAACGTCCACAGGTTTGGCCAATCGCAGCTCCCACTGGCTGCAGTTTGCTGTTCCAGGCCATGGGGGCTGCGGTATTGGCGGCCAGCACATCCCTTGGTCCCGCCGCTTCTCGCAGCCCCCATTGTTCTGTAACGGCGAACTGTGGCCAGCGGGAGCTGCGATCTGCTGAACCTGCAGATGCTGCAGGTAAACAAACCGTCCCGACCTGCCAGGGGACTTCCCTGACAGGCCATGTGCCACAGGTTGCCGATTCCTGCTGTAGTTAATACACCCCCCTCGAGAAGGGGTAGCTAGGTTGCTGGAAGAATTCTTCCATTCACCTTTTGTTGTCATACTGGGGATAAGGTTGGCTTAGCTATGTCTCTCAGGGGTGTGAATTTTTCTTAGGAGGTCTGATACTGAATTTGAATGGCCTTTATGCTAACGCCCCTTTACAACACTTTGGCATTGTGAAAGGGGCATTAAAGTGGGATAAATTAAGCCTTTTACTCTTCAAGAGCATTGCAAAGTAGCCTTTGTGTAAATGGGAACCAGACCCACAAAGGCTATATTTCTGTGCTGAAATTTAGACTAAACTCAGCCTTCATAGACACAGGGTGATCCCTGAAGGCTACAATCACTGAAACTTCTTTAGTTCAGTTTAGGTCAACTGTCATTTCATTGGCTTCAAAATGAAACATTTTTTCAGGTCTCTTTTTAAATTTTTCATTGAATATTTTTTTTTAAATTTGAAATTTCAAAATGTCTAATTTTCTCTCCCTGTCCCACCTCCCCAATTTTTTGACCCAGATACTTACAATTATACTCAGATTTCTTCATCATATCTCACTGGCTTAATTTTAGGCCTTTCCATCATACCCCACAATATAGCAATTTTCCTTAAAACTTATGAAGTTATGTCCTCATAGTTTCTCCATATCTTGTTGATACTAAATCAGCATGTTTGAGCCTGCTAAGCTGTTTCCTGTTGACCACTTTTCTTTCCTCTTCATACCTCCTCCCCTCGCTATATTCAACAATTACATTTGAACACCACTTTCTGATAGCTAAGCCCTATTTTCCTTCATGTTTGGGCCAGAAACAGCACTTCCATTTTTTTTTAGTGCAATTATTTTCTAACACTATCTGTGTCATTTAGACATCCAAGTAATCAATTAGAGGGCATACTCAAGTACTGAAAAGTCTAAATACCAATAGACCTCATCCTGAGCTGGTGTAAGTCAGCGTAGCTCCACTGAACATAAAGAACCTAGAACTGATTTTCACTAGCTAAGTCTCTGGCCCATATGGTGCATCCTCAAATTAGAATGGTCAGAAGCTTATGGTGCAAAAAAATAAATAAGCCACTGCTAAGACCAGACTTCAATCAGCCCTCATGTAGATTCCTGTTTTTTTTTATGTCTCTAACCAAACTTTTATCTTCCATGTTAGTCTCACTGTAACCGTTTTAGACTGCATTGAAGATAACCCTCTGATCCATTTGCTGCCCACATGCAGACACACAGAGCATTCATCTGTTTGTTTTTTCTCTTTATGTACATCAATTCTACTGCAGCAGACATTGAATCAACTTGTCTGATGCCAGATATCTTTGATTAGCATTGATGTTAAATCTATCAGAAATAGCAAGCTATTATGTATCACTGTTAACTTTTATGTATGCGTGTGTGCATCCTTTGCAAACTTTGTTTCTGCAATTATTTGTAAGATTAAAAAAGCCAATGGGCCAGTAAGGTTGGAAGTTATACCACCACTGTATCCACACCATACACACTACTGTAATAATCTTTGTACAAAATATGCCTTGTGAGGTATCTTTTGAAAACTAACGACTCACTGGTCAATAATATCTGATTAAATGTGTAGCAACATTACATGAAAAGTTATGAATTCTTTCTGAATAATGTTGGTAGCACATGTTCAAAACCATGCCCCAATAGCCCCAATTAGGCAGGACTGAACAAGCATGTCTTAAACAAATAAATGTGTGTTTACTTACTCACATATAAGTTTTAAACAGGATCCACAGACAGCGAGAGGGTGAAGATATTAGATAAGGACAATCTGCATTTCAGCAAACAGAGGAGAGAAGAAGCAGCGTGCAGCCTCTTTAAAAGCAAGACACTATGTCACCTTCTTTACTGTTTGAATGAAATTTAACTAAGGGTAAACCTCAGGAAAATGCATTTCAAAGGGTGACAACTATAATAGTGAGGGGCAAAACCACCCCAAGTTCTCTCTCTATCCATCTTTCTCTCTTTTCTACCAAGAAGACAAAAGTAACAACCTATAGACTTTGGGAGCAGATTCTGACATGAAATTTGGTCAGCCATGTTACTGGATACTTGTAGTAAGAATTTCACCTTGAACCAAGTCTAGTTTAAGTTTAGAAAGTGTTTTATCTTTATTTCTCTTGTAACCATTTCTGACATTAATACCTTATACTTGTACTCACTTAAAATCTTTGTAATCAAATAAACTTGTTTAATTCTATAATCAAAACTAATAGTCTTGTGACCTGTGTGGATAACTCCATTTGGGTAGCAAACTGTTGTATACTGATCCCCTTGGAGAGGTAACAGAGCTAATATATCTGGACTGTCCAGGAAAGGGCTGGACAGTGCAGGACACCCATTTTGGGGGGGTAAAATCCAGGACTGGGAGTGTGTTGCGGTCCCCCTGCAAGTGGTAGCCAAGGCTGGTAGAAGCCAGAATGTGACTGATGTATGGCTGAGAGGCTGCAGCTATACACGGAGGCTCAGGGTGTGACCTGCATGCTGGATGGCTGTTTGTGAGCAGCCCCGGTGGAAGCTACAGCAGCAAAAGATTGAGGTACCCAAGTTTGCAGGGCAGGGGTGACACAGCTTCTCACTGACCTAGATTGCACCCCAGAATGTCAATCATACTACCTTTTCCAACAAGAAAAGCTAAATATGTCTAATTTCAGAGGATAATAAATCAGTATGAGATAAAAGGTAAAGTGGCAATTTGTTGACAGCTGGGTATCTAAAACAATAGTACAATAAGTCAGAAGAAAGGGGGGGGAAACAAAACAAAACTTAGTACCACATGGAGCCTTATTTAAATAATAAAATGAGGACAAGTTTAATACACAGTTCTGAGAGAATATCATCTGTGTGATTTTTATGTACCCATTTGACCTGTCTTTCTGGAATGCTAATCACAACTTGCTATATTAATATTGCAGAAGGAATTAACAATTAACAATGTGGTTATACATTTGTTACAAATGGTAAACATATTACTGAATTTTAGACACAAATCAATTGAAATCTTTATTACATGAGCCTTATTTCCAATTATAGATGTCTCCTTTTTTTCCATTAATCCTGTTGTCTTAAATGCCCAGATAAATGAATTTAATAATGGCTATATAATGAAAAATTTCCATCTCTAGTTGTTAACCAAAGAGCACCAAATCAACATACCAAATGTTTATGATGCCCCAGAGTTATGATAGCAATCTGAGATTCTAGATGAATCTTTTTTATTTTAATTGGCAAAACTTTCCTACACATTTATTTATATTTAGTGAGCTCTACATTTGGAACACAAAATATTTTTAGTACAGAATGGAAATTAAGGGCCTATTTTCCTATTGCTTCACTGGGGATTCACGAGTAATTCTGATAAGAGTAACACAGGGATCAGCAACCTTTGGCACGTGGCCTGCCAGGGTAATCCCCCTGGCAGGCTGGGCCAGTTTGTTTACCTGCCGCATCCGCAGGTTTGGCCGATTGCAGCTCCCACTGGCCACAGTTCACTGCCCCAGCCAATGGGGGCCGTGGGAAGCAGCGTGGGCTGAGGGATGTGCTGCCCACGGCTTCCCGACGCCCCCATTAATGTGCTGCCCCCATTAAAGTGTCTTGAGATTACCCCCAAAATAATTTCCTACGTGGTGTAAAAGGAGGGGCATGTTGGGGCTGGAAGGAAGATTGTGTCTGGGTTTGGGAGGAATATGGGAGAGTAAGGCTCCACTCTGCCTGATTTTCTGCTGCGGTTATATACATGAGCAAATTTACAGCAGAGAGATAAGTTAAAGCCCAGAATAGCACATTTGATCAAGAGTGTTTGCCATTATCATTTGTACTGTGGTGGTGCCTAGGAGCTCCAACCATGGACTAGGACCCTATTGTACAGTTCCCATGTTTTCAGTTTTGAGGAGCTGTTAGATTCTCAGCTGATTTTAGATGATCATTTTATAGCAGTGAACAGGACAGAACTTTTCTATCTGAACCTAGCCAGAAGAATCCCTCTGTTTCTCTCTGATGTGAACCATGATTCTGTTAGCCAGGCCTTGAAACCATTTGGCAAATGACCTTGGTGCAGAATTTCACAGCACATTCATTGCATGGTACATTTATCCATGGTCACATGACATCTCTCAGGAGTGAGGACTTGCAGCTGTGCTTGCTTAGTCTCTGGGCAGCCTATGAGCACAGGTGAGCCACAGCAGGGCCCCCTGATTGACCACTCCACCTGATTGGTAGAGGAAGTGAGCAAACCAGCTCTAAACCCAATAGCAACAATAGGTCTGTGGCTGTTGAACTCTTATTCCTACACCTGTGACTGCTTCTGTGCCAGCCTTGCTCCCTGACTCTGGATCTGACCCCTTGACTTGTTTCTGGACTTCCGATCTGACCACTAGGCCTGGCTCCTGCTTGAAACACTAGGAGTGACCACCCATGTCCTAATTCATGACAACACCCATGCTCTGATCAGTATTGGCTGCCAGCTGGTGTCCCGGCAGAGTTTTACTTGCTAGTTTTGATCTGTAAATTACTAAATGGCTTGGGAACTGCCTGTCTAACAGACTTCATCTCTGCTCATGACTACTGCAGCTGTGATTTGCTTCAGCTATATTCTCCTAATAGAGATGGTGCAGGGCATTCTCCAAGAGGACCTCTTGGATCTCAGACTTGCTCCCCTATTCTGCAGTGTATTTTAAAAGTCATCAGACTCAGGCTGATTCTTAGGGCTTCAGCAAGCCCTGAACAGCTGGATAGCGTGAGATTTTGTGGTATAATTTGTTATTTTGAGACATCAGTTGGTTAATTTAACCTTTTTTTGGTAGGGCCTGGAGGGAGTAGTGGAAGGAGGATGCTGTGATGGTATTGGGAACCTGGAGCTGATTATCACATAACCAGGACATGTGCCATCTGGCCTAATGGTCAGAGCCTAGGGTCAGAACCAGAGTCAGAAGCCAGATGCTAGAGCCAAGAGGGCAGAGATCACGAATCAGAGCCAAGGGGGTAGAACCAGGTAACCTGGAGTAAGGCAATGCAGGGGCTATTGCAGCCATGGTCAAATGCTTTGAGCAGCTGCTGAACTGGAGGGTGGGTTTAAGAGCTGATTTGCTGATTCTTCCCATCAATCAGGTATTGTAGCCCATGAGGCAGCCTACTACAGGCCAGCTGCAATTGTTTAATTGCCCAGAGACCTCATCCCTGCCCTTATTCCTGTCATTAATAATAGCATGATTCGTGTAGATACGTAGGTATGTGTTGTCCCCCCTCCCCTCACTCTCAAACTCTGAGAGAGGCCATGCCCCTTTGCTGTGACACTCCTGGAATAACAGTCTAAGACAATGGGGAAGTTAGCAGTCTCAGGGCTCGATTCCTTCAGTGGGGTAGAGCAGTGAGTGATTCAGGGGCCCAAGCCCTCAGGCAGGGTAGGGAACCAAACAGTCTAAAGCCAAACCCTCAGGCAGAGTTGAGCCAGGTGTAGTTTGGGAACACCAGCCCTCAGACAGGGTGGGGTACCAGCAGTCTAGGACTCCAGATTTCAGGCAGGAGTGAGCACCCAACAGAGTCTATGGGGTTCAGAAAGGGGTGAACACCCAGCAGAGTCTAGCATCCTAGTTTTGTGGACAGACTCCAACAGGCCTCCTGGCCAAAGGAGGCTGCCATCCCAGGGATGGGGTGGCAGAGGGTAGGGGGACACAAGCCCACCTGACTCCACCGAGTCCCAGCCCAGGCCCTGACAGTGGCAGAGTGGTCTGCCACTGCGTCAGCAGGGATCCAGACACAACATGGTGACCAGGACTCAGGCAACAATCCAGCCAGACTGTAGTCAGCTCTCCCAGGGCTACTTCCTACCCTCCACTTAAGGTGTACCTGGATTTTGGGGTTGTCCTCCATCTCCCCTGGGTATATTGCAAGTGGTAATCCCAGCTGCTTCTCCGCATCAAGCCTGCCTGTTAGCTCGGGCAGTTCGGATAAGTTCTCAGGACAGCAGAAGTCCTCAGTGAGCTCTGGCTCCAGCAGCAGGGTGGAAGCATCTACCTTCCCCAGCAACTTTAGCTACAGGGCTTGCCTTTTTTACTTCCTGTTCCTGTCCTGCCCTCTGCTTCTGGCATGGTTGGCGTGGTTTTCCTGATTACGCTCACCATGGGGCATCAATCTCCAAGGGAGGCCACGTCTCTTTGCTACAATTAGAAAGGGAGGGGCTCAATTTCTCTGATAATTTACTTATTATTTTTTCACTCAGCAATAGTGGAAATCCATGTGATCCATGTTTGTCACTCAGTTATTTCCATATCATATCCTGAATTTGAAAGTAAAATGATTTTATTTCCCAGTTGTCAATCCTAAGAATTCAACATGAGCTCTGAAAGTCAAGCTGGGTTGTTCCTCATGCATCACCACTTCTAAGAAACATCTTGGAGGCCAAATTATATCCTCAGTGACACTTGTGAAGCAACGTTGCCTTCGGTGGGATTTGAAGGTTGGACTGATTGGAACTTAGTAAACAACTTTTGATGAATAATACTCGGCTTACTCATTCTTAATTATCTTGGTTCTAAGGGATTAACATGATCAAACTGAAGTGTGTGTGTGTGTATGTATTTGTTTGTGTGTGTATAAAATGCTGTGTGTAGGTGTGGTGTTACTAACATACTTCTGAATAGACATAGGAAGCAGAAACATTCAGTGAGAAACTACCATTTTTACAATCACTTTTCTGAGCAGACCAACTTATGAACTCCTTCATACTCAGCCAGCAATAGTCATAAACGTATGTTATTATTGAAATGAAAACAATCAAGTTCTAGCATACCAATTAGTATAATTGGAGACTAGAATACCAAATATACTTCTGACAGAAATCAACTCTAGTTATACCGCTAAGTCTAAAGGAATTTTTACTCCACCTATCAAGTTATGTTACAATGCATTATGTATAAAAATGACATAACATAAAATAGTGCTGAAGGGAGCCCCATTTGCCAGTACTCAATGTGAACAAGACTATTAAACTCATGAGCTCAATGACATTCATTTGTCCTTTCAGAATCATCATAGTGAATCATTATCCTGCTGGGTCGCGTGCTGAAGGTTGCCAACCCCTGCCTTAGATAGCTTTCCATAAAATGGCATTACAAATTATCACCCAAGTTCCAATCTTGCAAATACTTATATGGCTGCTTAACTTTACATATATGAATAGTCCCATTGTATCAACCAAAAATGTCTAGAGTCCTGGCCTACCTTAGGAAACAAGTGGATAAAATGGTCTATAAACTCATAGAATCTTTCTTCCTTTCACACAAAAGTGATAAGCATATTAAAATAGAGATAATTTCAAGATAAAAACATATAACTAACAGAACTAAATGAAATGCTAGCATAGAAAAACTAATCTCTAAATCTATATCAGCTGGAGTTTAACATTTTGACTCACCTGTTCCCAAAAGTCAGTTTGTTTCAAACAGAAAGTATGTAAATGGGAAAGCAATCATAAAGCACTGATATGATGTGTTTATAAAAGTACTAAAAATAGTTTAAACTGCAGGGTTGAGGAAGTTTATAAAGAATTGAGTTCCAAAATGTTGCACTGTGTCAAGTCATATTGAATTATGTCAGTAATGTCATACTGCATTACATCATGTCCTTAATAGGAACAAAACCAACAAAGCGTGAAGTAATGTGACATGTCAGGTAAAAATATATATTCCTTGTTCGCCTTTCAGCCCCCTTTACCACGAACCCTTCACCAAGGAGCTTTGTTTGTTCATTGAAGTATAGTTCTTACTTTGTTTCATTCTATTAAGGTAAGACATTGTAGTAAGCTTTTCGAAGGATAATGAATATTGTAAAGTGCCCAGATTTCCTAGAAATACTACTGTATTTTATACTAATTGCTGCCAACACTGTGATACTATTATTGTCAAATGTTTATTTGCAGTTTGGACCATTATTATAAAGAAGAGACAGTGATATACACAAAAGAAAGCAGTAATTTGGATGTCTATTAGCCAATATGTATATTTGTTATGCATATGGCCAGGGCCGGCTCCAGGGTTTTGGCCGCCCCAAGCAGCCAAAAACAAACAAAAAAAAAGTCACGATCTGCGGCAGCAATTCGGCGGGAGGTCCTTTGCTCCGAGCGGGAGTGAGGGATCGTCTGCCGAATTGCCACCGAATAGCTGGACCTGCCGCCCCTCTCCGGAGCGGCCGCCCCAAGCACCTGCTTGCCAGTCTGGTGCCTGAAGCCGACCCTGCCTATGGCACACAAAAGTAATACAAGCTTTAGCATTAGGATAAATACAGGTAGTCTTCAATGCATACCTTTGCTGCAGATCTTCTATGTGAGGTTTAGGCTGAAAGATGACTTCCGAGAAATGATGGTATGGATTCCTCCTTTTCATGTTGTACTGCTTTGCCTCTGACTAGTATAGTGACCAAGCATGGCTAGTTGGGCTCACAAATATTTTTAATCTGAACCTTTGGAGTATTCAAGTCATTGGCTATACTTCATTAACAAGTCCCATACCAGCATTCTCCTTGATGACTCCGATTTAGTCTGGCTGGAAAATGAGAAGAGAGAAAGACTGTCTCAGGTATGAAGAAGAAATTGATCCTATAATATATATATATATATATTTCTGGCTTGTTTCTTCTTTTATATATATAAAAGGAGAAACAAGCCAGAAATAAAAAGAGTTTGCGTTATAGCCTGAGAGCCC
Organism: Chrysemys picta bellii; assembly: GCF_011386835.1. NCBI lineage: Eukaryota > Metazoa > Chordata > Testudines > Emydidae > Chrysemys > Chrysemys picta. The sequence continues at coordinate 271,209,976 of NC_088791.1, read as the reverse complement.
CTGCTGCTATTCCTGCTGCTTCCTTTGCTTATGATACATATCTTCCACCCCTTGATGGAGAAGCCCAGGGGATAAAATCCTGCCCCTACTGAAGTCAGTAGGAGTTTTACCATTCACTTTACTGGGGCCAAGATTTCACCCAAGATGTCTGACAGCACTTTATTATGGCAGAAGTCAGGTACTAATGGCTCACTATTTGGAGACACGCTGACTGAACCAATCATCAGAACACAAGAGGCTTCAGTAAGCAGGCTGCTTTTGCACACCATACCATTCTCAGTGTGTCTGTGACCGTAGTGATATGTAGTAATATGGATAATAGAATACGTAGACTTTTAGTGCAAGGTTCCTCAGTCTGTTTTACACAAAAACAGACCTTGATTAATGCAGGTAACATAAGTTGCCAATGGGGGAACTGACATGGCTGCTAGTTTTTGAGAGATTTGGGTCTGAACTGAACTAGAAGCAGTTTAATGTGCAGATAAACCAGAAACACCACTTTTATTGGAACTAAGGGCAGCTCCAGGCACCAGCACAGCAAGCGCGTGTCTGGGGCAGCAAGCCACAGGGGGCAGCCTGCCGGTCGCTGTGAGGGCAGCAGTCAAGCTGCCTTTGGCGACTTGCCTGCAGGTGATTCGCCGGTCCCGCAGCTTCAGGGGCAATTCGGCGATGGGCACGCTGAAGGCGCGGGACCAGCAGATCACCCACAGACACGCCGCCGAATCCGCATGACCAGCAGACTGCCCGCAGGCATGCCACCGAAGGCCGCCTGACTGCCATGCTTGGGGTGGCAAAAAACATAGAGCCGCCCCTGATTGGAACAGTGACATCAAAGCAAAAGGCAGAGTGTCCCACAGTAATATGAAGAACAGGAGGACTTGTGGCACCTTAGAGACTAACAAATTTATTATGCTCTTCTTTTTGCGGATACAGACTAACACGGCTGCTACTCTGAAACTTTCCACAGTAATATGTTTTTGTTTGAGAAGACTGACGCAGATTTGCACTCGCCCTCTTCACTAACTTTTATATTAAAAAAGAACAACTTTTGGGGGCACAAATTTGCTTTTAAGAGAGAGATGAAGCAGTTTGATACACATGCATGCTATTTCAAAGCCAACCCAAACTATATCATAAATGTGACATGTAGTCAGAGACTAAACTGCATGGGTTCTTATGTCAGTTTCAAGTCAGAATGAAAATATGGGAGAAGAAATTTGCCAAGTGTTTTGAAATGATAAAGAAGACGGTAGAAATGGCAATCTTCAAAGCCAGGAAGAAAAAGTGTTTTCCATGTATCCAGAAACAATGTTGTGACAAGATAAATAGAAATTCTCCAAGAAGATGAAAAATATAAGATGCAGTATTAAAAACTTAAATAATTTAAAAGAAAAAGAAATCAAAAGTACAGCAATTAGTATAAGACAGATTCAAATCTGATTTTAATTTTCATGTAATTATTGGGGCCATCAAACATGGGAGAAATATTGTAGTGGATGGCACACTAACCTGTGTAACTTCTTGAAAAGGGAATGTTAGAGAGAGGTAGGTGAGCATACAGTCTTTTTAGATTCACCTTTAAAGTGTTAAGGGGCAAAGCCATATGAAACTGAAAAACTCAGATGAGAGAAAGATCTAGTGGCGGGTGGTGATGGAAAGATGAAATATTTGGAAGAAATGCCTTTAACATAGCAGCATTACTTTAACCCTTCTGGACATTTGCGGTGTCTCTGTGCTATTAGAAGACACATGTATCTAAAAATACTGTATTAATTTTCTATTTAAGATGAAAGTTTCTGGAGTTCTGAGCTATGTCACAGTTACTTGCCAGTACCCTTTCAAGGACTTTCTCTTCTGTTCAGCTCCACAGAGACTCTCATAGGCAAGACTCATGCTGAAAAGGGCAGAAGGGCATCAAACTAGTACAGGGAATGGGGAAAGAATGGTCAAATAGTCGCTTCTATATCAGTGAAAGCATACCATGCACTTGTCTTTTCCAGAACATTCAAAAACAAAGTTTAAGCAGTGCAACAAAATGCATTAAAGGTCTTAAAAATGACCGCAGACCTGTCATGGTACAAATCCACAGAAGCATCTGGCCTAAAGGTTACTGATATCAATGACTTCCCCTCGCCTCCTGTTAGACAATAGTACCTTGGCTATGTAAGGCTACTATATTACTTAGGAGGCAGAACAGTGCTTGGGAGGAGGAGGAGGACATTCACTGCGCAAGTACTAGTGGCCAGAGGCTTTATGCTCTTTTTAGGTATAATATCACTAGAGATGCTGGAATGAGTGCAGTGAATAGGGGTACTTGGTAAAGTTCTGAATTACATTTTTGAACCATAGAAGTGTAGGACTGGAAGGGACCTCAATAGATCATCTAGTCCAGTCCCCCCATATTCTAGGCAGGATTAAGTAATAATTAGACCATTCCTGACAGGTGTTTGTCTAACTTGTTCTTAAAAACCTCCAATGACGGAGATTCCACAGCCTCCCTAGGCAATTTGTTCAGCATGACAGGAAGTTTTCCTAATGTCCAACCTAAACCTCCCTTGCTGCAATTCACGCCCATTGCTTCTTGTCCTCTCCTGAGAGGTTAACAAGAGCAATTTTTCATCTTCCTCCTTGTAAAAACCTTTTATGTACTTGAAAACTGTTATCATGTCTGTCATAAACAGATAGTTAAGGGTTAATGCCTCTTTTACCTGTAAAGGGTTAAGAAGTTCACCTAGCCTAGCTGACACCTGACCAGAGGAACCAATGGGGGGAATACGATGGTTCAAAAGGAAGGAGGGAAGTTTCCTTTGTTTCGAGTTTAGTTTCAGTTTTGACCGGAGTGGGAAAGCTCCAGAAATCAGCCTCTTATCACGTAGTAAGTATTAGTGAAGGGAATAAATAGGTTTATGTTTATTTTCTTTGTAACTTGTCTTGGGCAATAGGGAATAATCAAATTGGGTATTTTTTGTGTAACTAAGTTTTTGACCAGGGGAACATCCTCTGTGTTTTGAATCTGTTGTCTGTGAGATCAGCTGGTATGCTATCTCCCAGAGGGTTTTCTTTTACCTTTCTTTTCTTTAATTAAAAGTCTTATTTTTAAGAACCTGATTGATTTTTCCTTGTGTTAAGATCCAAGGGGATTGGATCTGGACTCACCAGGAATTGGTGCGGGAAAGATGGGGGGATGGTTAAATTCTCCTTGTGTTAAGATCCAAGGGTTTGGATCGGTGTTCACCAGGAAATTGGTGAAGAAGTCTCTCAAGGTTACCCAGGGAAAGGAGTTAGAACTTGGGAATGGTGGCAGCGAAACCAGATCTAAACCGGTAATTCAGTTTACGGATTCACATGCAGGTCCCCATATCTGTACTCTAAAATCCAGAGTGGGGGTGAAACCTATGACAATGTCCCCCCTCAGCCTTCTCTTCTCCACACTAAAGAAATTCATTTTTTTTCAATCTTCCCTCATAGGTCATGTTTTCTGGTCTTCAATCATTTTTGTTGCTCTTCTCTGGATTTTCTGCAATTTGTCCACATCTTTCCTGAAATATGGTGCCCAGGACTGGACACAATATTCCAGCGGAAGCCTTACAAGCACGGAGTAATGTGGAAAAATTACTTCTCATGTCTTGTTTACAACACACCTGCTAATACATCCCAGCATGATGTTTGCTTTTTTGTGTGTGATAGTGTTGCACTGTTGACTCATATTTAGCTTCTGATGCACTATAACCCCCAGATTCCTTTCCACAGAACTCCTTCTTAGGAAGTCATTTCCCATTTTGTATGTGTGCAATTGATTGTTCCTTCCTAAATGGATGATTTTGCATTTTCCCAGATTGAATTTCATCCTATTTACTTCAGACTATTTCTCTACCTTTTCCAGATCATTTTTAATTTTAATCCTATCCTCCAAAGCAACCCCTCCGAGCTCGGTATCATCTGCAGCTTTATAAGTGTAATCTCTGTGCCATTATATAAATAATTGATAAAGATATTGAACAGAACCAGATCGAGGACAGATCCCTGCAGGACCCCACTCAATATGCCCTTCCAGCTTGACTGTGAACCCCTGATAAGTGCTCTCTACTGATTACTGTTAAGTACTACATGCCTTTTTCCCTTCTCAAAGTGGCATCCATTATTTAATTGTATACTGTGGAGATAAACAGTTCTGCTATGCACCCTCTCAAAGCTTATTGCTGTTCATCTGCTATCTTGTGTGTTGTGTAAGAGATTGAATATATGGATAATGGCTAAATGGAGTCATGGAGGATTCATGGAGTGACCTCAGAGAGGTTTGGGTCATCTTTACCCTGTTGGTCCTCAGCTTAGCCACTTTCTGGAAACAATGTCCCTGACCTTTATATCCTTCTCTTGGATCTGCCTCAGCAAGTGATGATGTGGTGAATCTTCAATTGCACAAAGACTGGATTTTTTCCAAATATTCCTTCTATGCATTTATGAAGCTCTAACTTATCAGCAATAAATGTATCTGATTCATAATTTAAGGCAGAGTAGCATCACCATAGGAAATGAAAGTTCAATATCTAAGCCCACTGGGCCACTGAAATCAAATGATTTCCCTTCCTTGCTCTAGCCATAGACTATGAACTCTGGATATAGTCCAAACCTGCCTTCTTTAGGAATGCTTTAAGGTTAACTGAAATAACGTGATCAAAATATATACATCAGCCTAAGTTTTATTCCCAGTCTTGGCTGTTTCTAAGCTGTTCCCTACTAGTCCTCAGACCCTACCTCTAGTTCCCTCTACTTCAGAGTGATACTCCAGCCTCATTTTCTCTTATTCTGTAGCTAATTGTGCAGACCTGATCTCAGCAGGAAAATCCTCTGCATCCTTACACAGGGTCCTAGAACATGCACCATAATACAACCACCTAGACATTTACTCTAAGTTCCCTTCACAAATAGTAGCATTTGAGACACCTTTTGAGTTTCTTTAACTAGAACGGTGTGAAAAAGTGTTTTTTTCCCTTAAGAATTAAAAAACAACAACAACACAGTAGTTTAGCAAATACTACTAAAAACACTAAAACTTTCTAACAGTAGAAACTTTGGACAATTTTTGTCAGCAAAACCATGTCTGTACATGCTACTAAATTATTTAAAATTACAACACTAAGGTTGGCAAAATTGTCTGGTGGCTAATAAACCACTCCACACTATCCTTCACCTAATTGAAATGACAACTGCAAGTAATTTATGTTGATGTTTTCCTCAGACTCTACTGGCAGCTTGAAATCTGGGATCAGAAATAAAAGGAACTGCAACCCATACAGTTTCCCAGAAATTAGAAGGTGCGGGAGGAGCTTTGATTCAACCAACTTGGAAGTGATAGATGTATTTTTTTTTTAAATGCATAATCATTTCTATAGCAAAGCCACAACTGATATTCCCATCATTGTTTTGTTGATGCCTTCTCTATAACATTTAACGGGCCAAACTTCTCAGAAATCAATTGAATAGTCAGGATGTTATGATATCTTTAGTTCAACAGCACAACAGTCAGAGTTCCAGCTTTAATGCATACTTGAATCAGACAAGATATTCAAAATCCAAATTGATATTTCAAAACAAATCATGTGTTTAATATAAATTTCTGACACTTCACATGAAGTCATTTTGCTTTTTGGTCAGAGTATGTCACACAGTGTCATGTCACAACCTGTCAAGAGTGATGTGAGTGCAGCACAATGTGACAAACCAATAAAACAAGCCGAAAGAAGAACAATATTTTTTAGACTGTTTGCCAATCATTGAAATCACAAACATCTTCTCTGAGAAATATACATCTAATGGACAAGTGGCTAATTTTAGTAGTATCTAGGCCTACTTGCTAATGTCAGTGTCTAACTCCTATATTCAGAGCTCTGTATATTCTGTAGCATAGTAGAACAATATTCTCTGACAAGGGTTCCTGATTTGTGGGTGTACCAGAAAGAAATTCTGCAGCACAGCGAAAATTCCCTGGCCTTATTGACTGCAGAACCTTCCTAGAACAGGGATCGGCAACCTTTGGCACGCAGCTCGCCAGGTTAAGCCCCCTGGTGGGCCGGGCCGGTTTGTTTACCTGCCACGTCCACAGATTTGGCTGATTGCGGCTCCCACTGGCTGCGGTGTGCAGTCCCAGGCCAATGGGGGTGGCAGGAAGCAGCGGCCAGCACATCCTTCAGCCCGTGCCACTTCCCGTTAGCCCCATTGGCCTGGGACAGCGAACCGTGGCCAGTGGGAGCCACGATCGGCCGAACCTGCGGATGAGGCAGGTAAACAAACCGGCCCGCCCCGCCAGGGGGCTTACCCTGGCGAGCTGCATGCCAAAGGTTGCCGATCCCTGTCCTAGAACATGTGCTTTTAGGGGAAAATAATCTCAAATCTCAGCCCAAGTAGTTCACAAAGCTGTGGAGCAGGAGTGGACCTGCTGCGTCAAGGCTGCTGCAGCCTAATGCTTGAACAGTCTCTGTGCTCTTAGCAATCCCATTCTCTGTGGAGGAGCGGATCTGTTTAACAACAAACATTGAATGGGCTATAAATCAGAATAGAATTTGGCCCTTGACTTACATTATTGGCTGAACTGGTTTATCTTAACAATCAGGGTAATTAACCATTGGAACAATTTACCAAGGTTTGTGGTGGATACTCCATCACTGGCATTTTTTAAATCACAATTGGATTTAAAAAAAATGCTCAAAGGAATTATTTTGGAAAGAGTACAAGAAGTCAGACTACGTGGTCACAATGGTCCCCTCTGACATTGGAATCTATGAGTATATACAAATATTTCCCTATCCCAGAGCTAATTTGACTGGTTACCTAGGAAAGGATTACTGAACAAATGAATTGTAAAACAAAAGCAGACTCCCCCCACCCCCAACTACCACATCAAAAGAAACAATCCTCTCTACAAATCGTTAGTTTCTTTTTGCCTTCTCATGCTGTGTGGGGGGGGGATTATCAGGACATTTAAAAGCTAAATGAGGAGTTAACTATAATTAGGGGTTACCTTTCTGATAAAAGCATTAGGGCATTGTCTTTGTCCTTAGGAAAATCATCTGTTCACCTAACAAGAACCAGAATGGTGAAATATTTTTTTTTTAAGCAAAACTGTCATTAAAGCCAGTGAAAATGTAATCCTTCGAAAGTCTGAGTAAAAACTGATGCAGGGCTTAATAATTTGACCCTCTGTGCACAAAATGGGTAGCAGTGTTTCATTTAATACATGAACAATAGTTTGTTCCTCCGATTCCTCTAAACCAACAGACTTCAAAAACTTCCATGAAAAAGAAAATACTTCTTTTTTATAAGTGGTCTCCAAACATGTACACATTGAGCCCTGCTATTAAGTCTAAGTCACATCATTCATCTTCAAGAGCCAAATTCTGTCCTTAGGAGTCCGTGTATGGCTCCCATTAACCAATTTAAATCATCTTTGCACATACAAGAGCAAAATTTTCACAAATGTTAGAAAACACGGAAAGAAAATAATGGAAGTAAAACACACTAAGCCTCATCCTATGCTGATCTTCATTACACTTGTGTAAATCCGGACCAATTCCATTGAATTGAACCAAAGTATACTGATGTCAAACCAGCATATGTGAGACCAGCCTAAGTAATTGTGTGTATCCCATTTTGTTTGCCCTTCTTCCCACACCCCTCCTATTATTTGTCACTCGTTTGTTGTGTTTTGTTTTACACTAGATTGCACTGTAAGGTCCTCTGTAAAACCATGTTCTACAGAGTACTTTTTTCCACTGCCTACCATGATGGGGCCTTGGTCCTGATGGGGGCCTCTTTGGGTCTACCATAATTAACATACATAATAATTGTGCACTTAAATAAAGCCTGAAATTCACTTTGACCATATTCAGAATTCCTTTTACTGGTTCTCTGCAAACATTCATGTAAGCAAATAGTTATTCTCAATAATGATTGCAGGAAAAGTGGTGTGAATATTTAAATACATATATTTAGTTATAGTCAGTAGCTGACTTATCGGGCTGTTTACTTGCAGTAAACAATTTATTCAACAAATTTAGCATAATTGTATGCACATAGGTCTCCTGTTGACATAAATGCATGCAAGTTTGCAAATTGGCCCACCACCGCATAGCCAGATGTCTAAAAACCTTGTTTTCATCCAATAACAATTTAAATGATCAAAGGTAAGGGACATAAAATGCTATATAACCAATGACTAATTATTTTCTGCAAACAAAATAGTCACTAATACAAGTCTCTCAAGTAGAGGGCAGTACTTGCTAACTCTTATGGAAAAGTCAGGGGTACCTTAATACCTGAGATTTTTTTTTAACCTTCCTGAAGAAGTTTAGTAGATAATGCTGTTGCCAGCTTATGTCAACCTACTTATGTCAGCTCCCAGCAGGGAAAAGAGGGGCAAGAAGCCCCGGACAGCTTCCCTGCGCTCCAGGCAGGAAACAGGTAGTGGAGAAGCCCTGGGCAGCTTCTCCCCTCTCCCGGTGGGGAACGGGGAGCTCAGGGGAGGGGCAGCCCGCTGATTGCCCGGGATCCTGTGGGGAAGTCAGGATCCTGGCAGGGAGCTGTCAGCAGAGCTGAGACTGGGCTCTCAGCTCCTCACATTGCCCCTCTGAGGTCAGAGGAAGCACTCCTGGTGAGGATGCGCGCCACCAACCCAAGGAGGATAGTGTGGAGGTACACCACCACAGTAATTACTGCAGTGGCTGTACATTGACCTAATATAGGTCGACTTAGGGTATGTCTACACTACAAACTTTAGAGTAATATCTACAGAATCCTTCTGGTTTCATCTCTATTATATTTCATAGGACTTTCCATAGGGAATACTCTCATTTACTCTGAATTCCTGTAAAAGCGATACTCTCATTTGAATGGTATAAGGAAGATTTTTAATGATAAAATTGAATTTCCTCTTATTCCTCGGTTTATTTTAAATAAGCGCAGAAGCAAATAAAACAAATTTACTTGCACTGTAAATATCACTATATATGCTGACATTCATACAGTGAAAATCTAATGCCAGCATTACTTTAATGTCTAATTTCCAACTCATTTATATGGTAGATCTCACTGCTTAATTAATTTGGACCCGATATGGATGAGGTATATTTAATCCATTATGTTTTTTATTCAAAAATGCAAAAGACCATTAGCTTTCAAATCTACTAATTCATTATTACTGGGAAATATTCAGGGGACCTTACACAAATATGATACTTTGCGTAATCTTAGGAAACTGTCAGATTATGGCAAATAAAATGATGGGGAAGCAGTTTTTCTTTTTGCATTTACTTGCTTGCATCTGGTGCAGTGCATTTCATTCTGCTCACCAGAAAATTCAACACTAAAGCCCTTTAGCACACTGATTTATTCTAAACATTTTAATAAAAATGATGGTGCTTTTGCTAGCACTCAGTTCCTCCTCTTTTCCCAAGTACTTTATTAATTTAACAAGTTGACCTTACAGCATTAAAAATAATGCTTTATGGGGAAACAAAGACACTCTCTCCATAGTTGTCATTTATTATAAAACTAATGCAGTTGCTGTCCTTTTCAATAAGCTAATGGAGTACAATTTGTCATACCATAACCATGAAAAATCGTATGTGCACTGCAGAATTCATTCCTGTCTCAGACAGACAGGTGGAAGACAGCATGTTTTGTAAAGGAAAGTGGTTACTTTTTTTAGAAAATAAATATCGTAAATGTGTACAATAGCTCTAGTGTGCACTTCCAGATGTAATAAATGAGTGTGCTCTAGAGCTATCTAGTGTTGCCATGCAGGCAGGATAGCATAGGGAACAGGGCAGTGATTTAGAATTCAGGAGACTTGGGCTTTATTGCTAACCCTAATCCTGGCCTCTTGAATGATATTGGGTAAATTACTTTGCCAGTCTCTGCCTCAGTTTCCACATCTATAAAATGGGGCTAATGATACTGACTTCCTTTGTAAAGCACTGAGATCTACTGATGAAAAGTGCTATATGAGAGCTTTGTATTACAATTGTTTTCTATTCAGAGTTTTATTCCCAGTTCTAACACTAATTAAAATTAAGGACAAAAGGAATTACATGTGCTCAGTGTGACAGACTGGGGATACATCTGTGTCAAACTGGTAACAACCTTCATTGTGACTTTTACTTTGCACTGTAACCTCCTTGTTGGATTAAGACAGCCAGTTTGTGTTGAAAATCAGCCTAATCTTGACAAGGTCAGCCTATTTTGGACATGGTCCTGCTCATGTTAAATTATAGGACACCTTGAAGAGGCTAACAGTGAGAAAGCCATCAAGGGCCATTAGCGTTGATTGACTCTCCCCTACTGAAACAATGGGTTTTCTACTGATAGGGCCTATGCCTTTGATGCTCTACAAGCCTGACTGAAGCAGGGGGAGGGATGGATCCTGGAATTCCTGCAGCTGATGCACATGGGCAAAACTGGGACAGACAGTTTTATAAGGTGGGTGCTTCTCTAAGCAAGCAGTCAGACCACAGTCACCTGCAAGAAGACCAGACTAAGGAGGGAGAAGGCAGGAAGGGCTGTCTAACCTAAGGACTCTGACCAAACCCAGGTTTCATAAGAGGGGTTTGGTGAGACTTTGGGGCAGTGACTGCAAGAACAGTTTGTTGTTCTACATAGGTCTGTAACTATCTTGTGCTTTATTAAGAATAAAGTGTCTGTGGATAAGAAATTCCTTCATTACGTCTGTGTTCCTTGCTTTCCTTCCATGTTGTAGCTGAATGGTTTAACTACAAATCAGAACTGCCACAGACAGGTAGACTCTGGGGGAATAAGTCTAAGCAACTGGGTGTTTGATGGGGAGGAGATGAGGTACTGGCTCCAGACTCCAAAGAAGCCAGAATGTGGGGTCACACTACTTAAGGGGGGTGTCAGTCACTGGGTCTGTGTCCAAGAGACCCAAAGTTAAGGACAGTGACCAGATACCACACAGGGGAACTTAGAAGAACATAAGGCCAGGATTTTGGACAATTTTTGACAGACTGCTGTCCATCCAGAAAAGAGGACAGAGTCAAGTTATAACACTCAACACCTCTGAAAATCAGGGCACTCTTATTTATGTATGTGTGATGGGCATGCAGACCCAGACAAACACAGAAAGGGTTAAGGGAAACTGAGAACTTCTTTAACTTCATCCGATATATTGGGTGAGGGCATAGTCAGGCTGAGGGAGGAACTTAAAAGAGAGTGCAGGGCAGTCAGTGGGGAAAGGATGGGCAGAAGACCTCTCCTGGGAGCAGAGATTTCCCTACACACACACGAACTCCCTACACACCATATTCTCTCTAGTGGTCAACTAGTTACGTAGTGTTGCCAGTTTAGTCATTTTCCAGCCTCCCTCCCCCCTGTAAATTCAAACTACTCCTCTAATTTTCTGAACTCGACCATCTCATGGTCACTGCCTCCCAGGTTCCCAAACACTTTTGCTTCCCCTACTAATTCTTCCCTGTTTGTGAGCAGCAGGTCAAGAAGAGCTCTGCCCCTAGTTGGTTCCTCCAGCACTTACACCAGGAAATTGTCCACTACACTTTCCAAAAACTTCCTGGATTGTCTGTGCACTGCTGTATTGCTCTTCCAGCAGATATTGGGGGTGATTGAAGTCTCCCATGAGAACCAGGGCCTGTGATCTAGTAACTTCTGTTAGTTGCCTGAAGAAATCCTTGTCCACCGCATCCTCCTGGTCTGATGGTCTATAGCAGACTCCCACCACGACATCACCCTTGTTGCTCACACTTCTAAACTTAATCCAGAGATTCACAGGTTTTTCTGCAGTTTCATACTGGAGCTCTGAGCAGTCATACTGCTCCTTACATACAATGCAACTCCCCCACCTTTTTCTGCCCTGCCTGTCCTTCCTGAACAGTTTATATCCATCCATGACAGTACTCCAGTCATGTAAGTTATCCCACCAAGTCTCTGTTATTCCAATCACATCATAATTCCTTCACTGTGCCAGGACTGCCAGTTCTCCCTGCTTGTTTCCCAGGCTTCTTGCATTTGAAGCAAGGTTTCACTCTCTCTCAACCAACTGAGGATGAGAAGGGGACCATCACATCTGCTTCCTTCTCCCTCACAGCAGGGGAGATGCCTGTACAAACTGCAGGCAATAAGAAGGCTCCTGCAGGACCCTGAGTTACCAGGGAGAAGATGCCAGGAGGAGAAGGCTGCCAAAAACTCTGATTCTGAAGACTAAGTGGGGCCAGTTGAGGGAGATAAATTGCAACCCAACACCAGGAGGAAAGCTTGGGACTCCTGGTAAGAAGACGTATAATAATTGCTTGAATTACTCTAGCTCCAGGAGGAGGGCTGGGACTCCTGCTGCAAAGACAGATAGAAAATGTTAGAGATAACTCTTTGGAGACAGGGAACAGCATTTGGAGGGCAGATTTCAAAGGAACCCTGAAAGCGTGTGATGCTATTTGTTTTGCCGTTGTTATACATCCTTTTGTAGCAGTTTTGTAATAAGCAAGCACCAAAGAGTATATTATTAAGTCAAGTGCCTGAAATGGAGATATTGGCCTCCTGAGATGGGAAACTGAGGCCGGAAATACATGCAGCACACTAACTCAACAGGGGGTGTGAGAGGGCAGGCATGCCCTCTGACAATGCCCAGCTCAGAGGCATGACTTGAGGGAAGGCCAGAGAGAGTAAAGAGGAGGAGGAGAAACTGAAACCTTAAATGCAGGAGGGTTAAGAGATGTCCAGTAGTATTTATGGTTTGGACTCTATTTTTTTTTTTATATGTGCATGTGGGTTTTTTTGGAGAGGCAGATGTAAGGGCAGTCTCGGGGCAAAAGACATTTTAGGGTTTGCCATATTTGCTTCAATGCTAGTGGAGGGGACTATTTCAATCATGAAAGACCCTATTGCTGTGGAACAGATGGAACTTTAAAGGTATCTGGCAGGAGGGCCAGATCCTCAATTCAGGAGACTGTTGGAAAAAGCCGGAATTTTACATTTCCATATCTCCCTGCTTCTAGAAGAATCCCCAAGGTCTGTAAAAAAGTACTATATAAAGTCATCACCTCTCCCACCACTAAATTGTACATTCTTCTGAACTGAAATTCAGTAACTGTTTTACAACTGAAAGCAGCACTGTGAAAATGTTATTAGCGTAGCTAACTTGCACTATAGCTACCAACACCTTCCATACTACTGACTCTCTTACTGGCCAGGGAAAACTATGTGTTAAAATGAGTCATAGATATGGTACAAGAGGAAAGGTGAAAGAGAAGTATTATAAAAAAAAATCAAATACAGAAAATGAAGTTAGCAACTATTTTACAGGAATAAGCTTTGTTCAGGAGCAATTTATACCTAAAAGATATCTTTTCTTACATATATAAAAAAAGCTTCTTGACAAAAGTGCTAGTGCTGTGATAACTTGATTTTCTGTTTTAAGAGTCATATGCTGCTTGGTATCCTTGTGTTCAACTCCCACTCATACCAAAGTTATGTGCATGGAATGACTATAGAATATGACCTTTAAGATATGTTAAAATAACCCTCCATTCTTTGTGGAGCATCCATGCTGCATGAGCACTTCAGCATTCTGCAAAAGCAGAATAATAAATAGAAGAGAAACAATGAAATTGAGCAGGTGTCTTCCACTTGATAATTTGGTACATTAGGTATTCTGAAAAAAGAAGAACAGGAGGACTTGTGGCACCTTAGAGACTAACAAATTTATTAGAGCATAAGCTTTCGTGGACTACAGCCCACTTCTTCGGATGCATATAGAATGGAACATATATTGAGGAGATATATATACACACATACAGAGAGCATAAACAGGTGGAAGTTGTCTTACCACCTCTGAGAGGCCAATTAATTAAGAGAAAAAAAAAAACTTTTGAAGTGATAATCAAGCTAGCTTAGTACAGACAGACAGTTAGATAACAAGTGTGAGAATACTTACAAGGGGAGACAGATTCAATGTCTGTAATGGCTCAGCCATTCCCAGTCCTTATTCAAACCGGAGTTGATTGTGTCTAGTTTGCATATCAATTCTAGCTCAGCAGTTTCTCGTTGGAGTCTGTTTTTGAAGTTTTTCTGTTGTAATATAGCCACCCGCAGGTCTGTGCATTCTGAGCAGGCTTTTGAGAGTCATTTTGTTGGATTCAACTTAGAGGGAGAGAAATTCTACCAGGTTTTAGTGGCTAAAAAAGTTTTTCTGGAAAATTGTCTCCTATTTTTGTAGTTAGATTAATGCACATCATGTCTATGGCCTCTGTCTCTACCCTTTTTTCCCAGCACGATTCTTGCAAGAGGTTTGCCCTGCAGCACTTATTACTCACGGTAGTTTTCTCTTACTCTCGGTTAATTTGCTTAGTGTAATGAATTCCACCTGCACTTTACCACCATTTTCTTCTCTACATGATGTGTGTCACAGGAATATTGGTCTCGAACAGCTCTAATCCCAGCATGATAAGGCCATAAAATGAAAAGATATGTAGGGTGATAATGTAATATTTTAACCATCTATCTTCCAAATGATTTAAGCAAAGCTTTCAAAATGTAAAAATGTTCCAGATTAGAAAGTCTAAAATGTTAAAACCAAAGAAGTAACACTAAAATATTACACAATGAGATTTTGTTTAATGTTGCTCCTGCAGTACAGCCAGGGGACAATATTGGAATCTGGATGATTGCTGAAATGATGCTCTCGAGAGATGACATTAGGAGAAGTACTTAGCAAAAGGCCCTCCCAGATTTGTGCCATGTTGGAAGTCATTGAAGAGAAATAGAGACTAAGATTAAGTTTATAAAAAGCATTTGCTATGCAGAGGCCCCTCTTCCCAGTGCACTAAGTGGGTGGTGCTATTGTGATGAAGGTCAGCAGAACAGAACCTGTCTTTCCCAAACCCTGGAATGGAAATTGAATCACTATGTAGCTATAGTAGCACCATGTCTGCAGTGGATCCCATGTCTACGGTATCCTCCCTTCTCCAAATGCTAATGGCATTTTGGGCTGTATAAGTAGGGGCATTGCCAGCAGATCGAGGAACGTGATCATTCCCCTTTATTCGACATTGGTGAGGCCTCATCTGGAGTACTGTGTCCAGTTTTGGGCCCCACACTACAAGAAGGATGTGGAAAAATTGGAAAGAGTCCAACGGAGGGCAACAAAAATGATTAGGGGTCTGGAGCACATGACTTATGAGGAGAGGCTGAGGGAACTGGGATTGTTTAGTCTTCAGAAGAGAAGAATGAGGGGGGATTTGATAGCTGCTTTCAACTACCTGAAGGGGGAGGGGGGTTCCAAAGAGGATGGAGCTCGGCTGTTCTCAGTGGTGGCAGATGACAGAACAAGGAGCAATGGTCTCAAGTTGCAGTGGGGGAGGTCCAGGTTGGATATTAGGAAACACTATTTCACTAGGAGGGTGGTGAAGCACTGGAATGCGTTACCTAGGGAGGTGGTGGAATCTCCTTCCTTGGAGGTTTTTAAGGCCCGGCTAGACAAAGCCCTGTCTGGGATGATTTAGTTGGGAATTGGTCCTGCTTTGAGCAGGGGGTTGGACTAGATGACCTCCTGAGATCCCTTCCAACCCTGATATTCTATGATTCTACAGAGATGGGGTGCTGGCCGGAGTGTCCATTCAGATACAGAGCCTTCTGCCTTATTCCATTCCCATCTGCAGCAGCAGGGAAAGGTACCTGCTGAGATGTGTTCCCCGGCACACAGAGCTGCACTCCAAAAATGAGCTGTCTAAACCCTGTGCCTTTGTGTAGTTGAAGTGTACCAGTTCTGCTGGGTTTAGGGTCTTCCAAGCCCATGGAAGTGTATGTGCATGGGTGGAGGAGTCAAAGGGGCGGAGACGTGTTCATAAGCTCCATTAGCTATACTGGACATGTCACGTCTTACCTAAATTAACATACTACCATTTTGCCCCTATCCCTCTTATATTAAACTGATATACTGAACCAAATATTTCCATACTGAAGACCAGAAGAAAATGATCTCCAAACTTCCTTTTCAATCACTTAATAATGCAGGACTAAAGAGTTAATGAAGTTAAACTTGAATGTAATATTCACTAACTCTCAAATAAGGTCATTTTTAATGCAGTAATTATGAACAGCCTACAGAAGAACCTTGAATATTCTATGATCTCAAAAAAATTCTGCTCCCAAAAATAGCTAACCTGTACAATCTTTTAGCACTCAGTAAAGCTGATGAAGCCCTTTTGAGTATGTCTACTATCTAGTCGATTAATTACAGCAACATCTTCTGTGATTCCTTCTAAAGATCACTTGACTGGAAGGTACTTATAAAAAAATCTGAGAATGATTTTAAGTGCTTCCGAATGTAAAAGATTAATAGCATTGGCCTGAGTTAACCATGATATGGGAAGTTTCTGTACACATTTCCCCATACAGCTCTGTTAGGATACTACACTTCTGATATGCAAGACATCTGCTGTTGCAGCCCTAAATCTCATTTGACTAATGAATGCTAATTGTGTAAAGGAATTGCAATATACATAATTAGGGTCTAAGATAAAACCTTTTAACTTATTTTTAACCTAAACAGAGATTTTTGAACAAGCAACTCTGTGCTGAAGAAACTTTTTTTTTCTTACCTGTAAATAGAACCAGTTGAAAAACTTGCTGAAGGGTATTCAACAAATTTGGACATTTTATACAAACACATTTGTCTCTCGTTATCTTGTCTTCCTTCCTACCAACTCATTTGACTGTTTATTCAACTATACTGTGTAAATCTAAGGGATGAAATACTCTCCCTTTTGATGTCAATGTGAGTTTTCCATTTACTTCTTTGGGCCCAGGATTTCATCGTAGATCGTGAGTACTGAGGAAAAGACTATTTTGTGGCATTATATAATGCAGATCCTAATCCCTGTTTGCAGTACAGCAATGCAAAATAATAAGTAAAATTCTGACCAATTCCAAATAAAAGGACACTTTCAGTTCCACTTTTACTTTAGGAAAAAATCTTCTCAAGATGCCTGATTTTTAGGAGATTTCTGCTGTTGAAAATTATGAAAACTGCTTTCAGGATTGCAGGTCTGAGAAATACAAAACTGAATCTCAACCGGAATCCCAGTTTGGCCCCAAATCTGAGTCTGTAATATGTTCCAGAATGCTGCATCAATAGCTCACATCAAGTTATAAATGGCTCACTAACATGGTTAGACTACATCTTTAAAAAGGAGAAAGGGATAAACTACAGTGCCCTGGTCTTGATCTGATTCACAAAAGATTTGCAATACATTTTTGTATTCCCACTCGGCATGAAATCCAGAAATCCCCAGAAGGATTTTAATATTAATTCTTCACAGGTCAAGGTTGCAGATCCATTACAATAGTCTTACTCCAGCTTGCAGCTTCTTGGGACCAGTACCCAGACTTCCCAATCAGGAAGGTTGGGAGTGACCACATCTCTGAAGACCTAGACAGCTTGAAATGCATCCTGGAGCTGCAGGACCAGGCCTCCTGCTCAGAGCAACCCCCCCCCCAAAAAGAACCAAGAAGGATTCTAATTGTTACTGAAGGGAGAGAGGTGGGAAGGGAGGGAGAGATTGTAAGTTTTTCCTGGAGGGAAGCTCTGCAGCCAAGCTGAGAACTCTCTGCATTTTAAGTGTAAGCATAATTACAAGCTCATCCTATATGACAAGATTTGCCCATTGGAGAACAAGTGGCAGGAGATTTGAAGATCTGGATTGATGCTGTCAGAAGACTGAATCTTCTGCAGAGAGATCCGGTCTGGTTTACAGCTTAGAATTGCAAGCAACTCGGAACCAAGATTGACATTCCCTTCTTCCAACCTATTGAAACACCAGAATATGAAGCCTGAGATGTATCATCTGCTTCAAAATGGGGTAACTGATATCCCAGAAAATAAGAAAACTTATATTTCTTCTCCATCTGCTTCCTAGTGCCCAAGTTCCAAAGACAGAGGGCCTCTCAACTGGAAGTTCTTGAACAGATTTTATCAAAAAATCACAGTTCAGGATAGAGACCCTAGCATCAATTTCCATTACTGACTCATTTGAAGAACACCTATATACAGATTATTATGCAACCCTCCAGGAGGAGATATCAGCATCACATGCAACAAACAGTGTTAACAGTATATCCCTTTATTCCTGGACCTACCTGCCTTTCTAAGGTATTTTCCAAAGTGCTAGGTCAGGGGTCAGCAACCTCTGGCACGCAGCTCGCCAGGATAAGCACCCTGGCAGGCCGGGCCAGTTTGTTTACCTGCCGCGTCTGCAGATTCGGCTGATCGTGGCTCCCACTGGCCACGGTTCGCTACTCCAGGCCAATGGGGGCTGCGGGAAGCCGTGGCCAGCACATCCCTCAGCCCGCGCTGCTTCCCGCAGCCCCCATTGGCCTGGAGTGGTGAACCGCAGCCAATGGGAGCTGTGATTGGCCAAACCTGCCAACGCGGCAGGTAAACAAACTGGCACGGCCCTCCAGGATGCTTACCCTGGTGAGCTGCGTGCCAGAGGTTGCCGACCCCTGTGCTATGTAATATTGTTTTTTTGTGAAGCAGAAAAGCATACATGTATACACGTGCCAAAACAACCTGCTCATCAGTGCACTTTTCCCGGAAAAAATCCACAGAACAACCATATTACCGTGCAGATTTTTTCCCCTAGAACAACATGTTTTTTTTGTCAGCATAACCAACTTCCAAATGATGTCAGGCTGTCAATATTATTTTTGGGTATAATCACAGATGATCAACTTGTACAGGAGTTCATTTCTATCAGAGGACAGGATCCAGAAACCAGTGGTCAGAAGGCACAATGTTATTCATTCTACAGTCATTTCTCAGGTTTCTGATGTCTGGATAAAAATGAAGGTCTCTACCAACAACATTCTGTTATGAGTGAGACTCCATAAGGCTTTCTCCATAAATGTATTGAGCTTGTAGGACCCATTATTCCTGTCCTCCCTTCTACCATTGCCAGGAGATATTTGGAATAAGAGAGGATTGATGAGGAAAATATATGCCATTTTCAAGAGTAGGGAATCTCACGGAAGGAAAAATTCCATTCAAGGATAATGGAAGAACAGATCTCCAACATGGTATGAGTTGGATCAAGAAAGTAATCAGGCCCTAAAGGCTATAGCTCCAATCCCGATCAGCCAAAATATACCAGGGATGTCTTACAACACATCAGCAATGGCTTTTATCGAAAAGGAAGGAGGTACCAGATCCTTAGCCTGGCTATGAACTTCTAATCTACTCAGCTGTAGATTTCTAGGTTTGTTTTTTATAAAGATAAATCTCTCCTGTATATTCAAGTACAATGCATAAAGAAGAAATAAAATATTATAGTGGCTAGTTAACAAAGCAAAGGAAAAATCCAGGAAAGTGGAGTCTACAGCCTAAAGTCTTGAAGTTGAGAGTCAGCCCTGAGTCATTGGCTTGTCAATGGACATATCTGCATCCAACAGAGAAAATGATTTCCTCTTACAGATGAAGAAACTAAAAGTCCAAAGTTACAACTCTGTATTTTCTTTTATGGCCAAAAAGCATGACTATATCTTTTTCTGCCCTAACATTCCCCAGGATAACAGCAAGAAGGCAAGAGTTAGCTGTGGTGGTCTAACATTTTCAAGAGAAATTGTGGGTCTTGTATCCAATCCAGGTGGCTACCATCACTTGGTTATGTTACCTATACAAAAAGGATCTGCTCCCAAGGACAAAATTCTGCACCCAAGCCCAGAAAACGGAATCTAACTACACAATATGCAAGAAATCAATTAAAATAGGATATTCAGATGTGATTTATAACATACTTTTAGCCTTTAAAATATTTTACAAAGAGGGGATCCTCAAGGTCCTAGGCTATATGTAGCATAGTATTGAGATGGTAATGACAAGTTAAGAAAACAGAATATCTTTCCAGATATGTTACTAATCAACATGTCCTCTAAACACCTTCATGAGATATATAAAGAAATTGCCTTTGCATAACTACACACTATGTGTCACCATGTCCTTAAGCCCATGCTTAACTTCTTTGCTGAATGGGGGTGAGGGCCTTAAGCACATGCTTAGGTTCCAGTTTAGCAAAATGCCTAAGACTGTAAGTTTGTATTTGAGGAACAGAGACCATGTGCAAACTCCCTTGATTTCAGCAGTGCTACGTAAAGTTGTAGCCACAGAGAATTTAGCCCTAAGCTTTTGTCCGCTGGACACCATCCACATTTACAGTGTTGTATAAATAATAAACAAAATACCCAGAATTTATCGGTAGAGTTCAGTGTTGTTACCATGCCGATATATGAAAAGTAACTTTTGAATAATTCACGTTTCTCTTTCTCATACCGTGTAGCATGAGCCAGATTCAGGAATAGAGTTGGGTCAAAACGGATGTCAGGTAGCTTTCCAGACACTTAGAACAACTACTATTATTCACAGATATTCAAGTAATCAAGTTGTTAGAATACATTTTAACATAAGAACATAAGAATGGCCGTACCGGATCAGACCAAAGGTCCATCTACCCTGGTATCCTGTCTACCGACAGTGGCCAATGCCAGGTGCCTCCGAGGGAGGGGACCTAACAGGCAATGATCAAGTGATCTCTCTCCTGCCATCCATCTCCATCCTGTGACAAACAGAGGCTAGGGACACCATTCCTTATCCATCCTGGCTAATAGCCATTAATGGACTTAACCACCATGAATTTATCCAGTTCTCTTTTAAACGCTGTTATAGTCCTAGCCTTCACAACCTCCTCAGGTAAGGAGTTCCACAAGGAGTTCCACAAGTTGACTGTGCGCTGTGTGAAGAAGAACTTCCTTGTATTTGTTTTAAACCTGCTGCCTATTAATTTCATTTGGTGATCCCTAGTTCTTGTATTCTGGGAATAAGTAAATAACTTTTCCTTATCCACTTTCTTCACACCACTCATGATTTTATATACCTCTATCACATCCCCCCTTAGTCTCCTCTTTTCCAAGCTGAAGAGTCCTAGCCTCTTTAATCTCTCCTCATATGGGAGAAAGAAGGGAAAGAGAATGAAATTACATGGTCCTTTGATTTTCCCCTTGTTCTCCTTTCTTTTTCTGTAACTCACTGCACAACTATTCACATGTATTTAAATAAATAAATATTTGGGGGTGGGGGTGGGGGGTGTGTGCCATTTTTTGCAAGCCAGCAATCTCCTGGTTTTCATTTCAAGAATGCTGGCAGGTCTGACATTGAAACTGTTTTTTATCAGATAACCCCCTTAAGGTCATTTGAAAAAATAACCATAACTATTTTGGGCTAGATTGAGACATTGTTCTTTAGTCCATATTAAGAGGCAGCTTTCATTTACACTGCCTGGGAGCAGTACAGGGAAAGAATTGTGACTCAATCACAGTTGCTTCTCTTGTGGTTTTTCTTGCCCCCTGATGTGGAGAGAAGTAATCCCTAATATGTATATATATTGGCCTTCTTTTAATCCTCTGAAATAGTGTTTCTTGCATGGGTGCATGTGTGTCCGTGCGCACACACTAACTATATATGGATATATAGAAGTGCTAACTATTCACGATATGTATTTTAAAAGTGCTAACTGCTTGTTCTTTATTATATTCCTAAAAATCCTGGCTGAATCCCATTTGTCCCTCATTATCTGTTTATTTCCTCCAATATGTTTAATTTGAGCCCTTTTTGCTGTTAACTGCAAATGTCTGTCTGCCATTTTCTTGAACAAATGCTTTATTCTTCTACATTGAAATTAGTATTATAATCTCTTGTGAAAACCACAGCAAGGGAATTGTTTCATTCCTCCACAAACATTTATGTTGTAGAAAATATTGCCAAGAATTTTAAAAGGCAATTTTGCTCACATGGATTCCAGCAATAATATCTTACTTAAGGAAATTGAAAACTTCAAAAGATATATGGCAAAACACAAATGTTTCCTAATCAGAGTCATGAATGTCTTTAAAAACCTTTGTATTTCCAAAACATTCAGCTTTTAGATTGTCAACAGAATCCAGCCATGGGCAATGAAAACAGAATGTCTTATTGAATTAATCAGTTTCATTGATTTCTGGAAAACGTAATCCTATTTTGCATTTTGTCTAATCAGTGTAAGTCTTCAAAGATGAATTCATTATACTTTGTCTTTGTTAATATTGGCAGCAGTATTTTACTCCTGGTATTCTTTAATTCCAAGATCAATACATTCTTTGTTTCTTTACACACTATCAGCTATGCTATAATTAAATGTCTTTGTCCATACATGTATGTTATGTTTATTAAAGATAGACAGTTTAAAATAAATGAGGGCCAGATTCTGCCACTGTTACTATGTGACTAGATCCATTGAAATCAATGTAAGGTACTGGTCAACATGAGTAAAGATGTCAGAATGTGGCCCAAAATATTCATTTAACAAGTATTTAAATGTATTTCTTCCTTTAATATTCCAGTACATTTCATCTTCCTATGACTGCCTTAGGGCTCAGTCCTGACATCTCCTTTGCATGTGGGTAACTTTCCTCATGTGAGGTGTCCTACTACACTGAATATTTGCAGGAAAAAGCCTATATTTTTATTGTGTACAGTGGGAGTACATTGTTGGCACTTAGCAAATAATAACTATAACTTTTTTGACCGATTCTTCCACTTGAAATGCCCTTCTTGAGCTGATCTGCCAGGCAACCACCCATTTCTCATTCACTCCCCAATTCAGCAAAACATTTAAGCATGTGTTGCGGTCCAGTCCTACTCAACAAAACAATTTATGCATGCATGTAACTTTCAGCGTTTGCTGAAGTTCAGCCCCTATTCTGGAATGTACTTAAGATATGTACATCACTTCACTTTAAGCCTGTGCTGAAACATAATCACATGATGAAGTGCTTTGCTGAACAGGAGCAGCATATCCCTCCGGAAAATCCTCTTAAATTGCAAATACATAGAAATGAGTAATTTATCGGGTGAGCTAGTAATGAGTAGAGCTGGACAAAACTCAGAACTTCCAGTTCATGGGAAACTTGGACACTTTGAAAACTTTGGTTTGAGTCCGACCTTTTTTTTTCTGAGTCCTTTTTAAAATTTTCCATGAGCTGGGACATTAAAAAAAAAAAAAGAAAAAAAAGAAATGGTGTTTTCTAAAGCAAAGCATGCTCTTGGTACCTCAGTAGCTGCTGAATGATAACAAGCAGTGATTAAATTGACAAGAACCATGTCAATTTCAGTCATTAGCTTCCAGGGCCCACTGGCATAAGAGTCAGAAATGGTTACAAGAAAAATAAAGATAAAACAGTTACTAGTGCCTAACTTAACAAATCGCATTAGATTCAATCAAAATTTCTCACCGCATGCTTCCAGCAAAGTTACTGACCAAACTCTTCAGGTCAGGACCCCCAGAGTCCAATGGCTGTTTTCCTTTATCATTTTAGGTGCAATGCCAGAGACAGAAAAGGTGTGTGGGGGGAGGTCTTGGAGTGTTTGCCCCTCCTTTTTACAGTTTCGGTTCCCCTCTTGGAAAAAAAAAAAAACATTTCCAGCTGGGAAGTAAGAGACAAAGAGTCTATGTGGAAGGATGCTCTAAGCTGGCTTTTTCACCTGTTTGAGCTTTCTTTGTTTCCCCTTCCTGCTTGATGACTCTGTTTTCTGCTTAAATGCAAATTAAGGCAAGTACACATTCCTTTGCTTAGGACAGATCTATTTGATAAATTCTGCTGGGGGCAGTGTTGTGGGGTTTGGAACATGTGTTAATAACTTCTTACTGGGTAATCTTATAACTTCACATAGTGATGCCACACATTTTATCAGAACAATATTGACCAGCAAATTACAAGTTTTTAAATTATACCTTACAATGTATATCTTGTAGAAAGAGTATTACAATAGTGTGCAGGGTGTGAATACAGAGATGTATTCCATCACAGTGGTGAAATCATAACCTTTACAAACTTAAGTATAACATGATCCTTAATATATTACTGCATACTACTTTTCCTGGATGCAACAGTGAAGCCTGGCTTCCTTCTCTTTCGCCAGCTTCCCTGAGACGTTCAAGAAGCTCCTTCGCCAAGTGGTACCCCCTGAGGTCAGGCTAGGCCACCGGGGCAATATGCTGGGTTTGGGATGGGGAGAGGAGCTGTCAGAGGGAGCTCAGACAGATCTCTCTGCTTAACTTCTGAGGAAGTGGTCTACTCCAGCAGTTCCTGGTACAGTGTGTATTTGTTGCTGCTTTCTCCATGGCATGAATCACAGCCTTAGATTAGAATGTTCATTTTCAATTATGATTTCAACACCCTGTCAAAATTCTGCTGACATTGAAACAAGAGTGAAATGGTGATTATCAAAGGTTGTGGCTCAGCCAAACCCGAACATGACTTCATGAAAAAAACAAAAACAAAACAAAACAAAAAACCACAACAAACAATACTGGGGCCAAGCTTTTCACCCTGCCATATTTTTAAGGCCTGTTGAAAATTATGGAGGTGTCAGAGCATCTGAGGCAAAGGTTTTTCTTTAAAAATCTTTTATAATGTTAAGCAAACTCAACGTATGGGCCATTATTAGAGCTAGTTGGCAAAGTTATGGTTTGACAAAAAAAAATCCAGTTAGTTGAAACCAACATGTTTTGCATAAATGTTTCAGGTTCAGTGAACTATCTGAATCACAGGCAGGATTCCAGCAGAAATGTCTGGCTTCCTGGCAGCTCACCTGGGGGGGTAGTGGTAGCTCACTTGGTGGTGTACTCAATTACAATCTATCTCTTTGTAGTTAATAAACTTGTTTTGTTTTATCTATCCAGTGTGTTTAAAGTGAAGTATCTGGGTAACTCAATTTAAGATAATAAGGTGGTATATTATTCCCTTAAAGGAATAATGGACTTACAATATTTGTTCTGTCCAGGAGTGGGTTGTGCAGTATAGGTCATACATTTCTGAGGGAAGATCTGGGGCTGGGGGTTGTTGGGGTCACCATGCAGTATAATCAAGGCTGGTAAGGCCCAGGGTGCAGTTACAAATAGCCTTCCAGGATGCAAGACACACCCTAAATGTTTGTGAGCCTCAGTCTGGATTGTTCCCTGGTATGTCACAACCATACACACAAGTGACAAAAATATTTTCATTCATAATAATCACAATTTACAGCAGGGGTCGGCAACCTCTGGCACATGGCTTGCTAGGGTAAGCACCCTGGCGGGCTGGGCCAGTTTGTTTACCTGCCCCGTCCGCAGGTTCGGCTGATCGTGGCTCCCACTTGCCGCGGTTCGCTGTCCCAGGCAAATGGGGGCTGTGGGAAGCAGCGTGGGCTGAGGGATGTGCTGGCCGCCGCTTCCTGACACCCCCATTGGCCTAGAGAGGCGAACCGCGGCCAGTGGGAACCGTGATCAGCCAAACCTGCGGATGCGGCAGGTAAACAAACTGGCCCGGCCCCCCAGGGTGCTTACCCTGGTGAGCTGCATGCTAGAGGTGCTGACTCCTGATTTACAGATAGGCAAAGTAAGAAAATTGCTGATCTTATTAATCTTATTAAGATCTAATTGAGATCTTATAGGAGTTAGATCTAAAGATATTAACATTATGTATTTTGACAGGTCAGATTGATAATGTGTGTGTTTAAGGGCTATAAACCTTTAACTTTTGAGATTAGATGACACTAGAGTCTGACTCCTCGTGGGAATTGTTGCAGAACCTTCTTAAATAACAAAAACAACAAGGAGTCTGGTGGCACCTTAAAGACTAACAGATTTATTTGGGCATAAGCTTTCGTGAGTAAAAACCTCACTTCTTACTTAAATAACAAAGCTTTTCAACCACAGCAACCGTAACTCTCAGTCTAAATTCATACCCCACCCCATAAAAAAAAAAATTAAAAAAATCCAACCACCAAAATGCCAGGCAGAGCTTTCTATAACTCAAAGGGAGAAGAGCCAGAGGATCCAAGAAACCCACTAAGAACTTTGGCAATAGCAATCTGTGTTATATTTAAGATGTTCAAATACTGTGATGATGGGTGGCAGTACAAAAACGTTGATAGTCTTCCCATTGACTACCCTGTGACTACTCAGGTAACTTAAGCATGTGCATAAGTGTTTGTAGTTTGGTGGCCTCAGGCTACAGTTCACCACTTTCCTATAAAGTGTCTTTATATGGTGCTAATTACTTTATCTGCACAAGTCACATAGCTCCAAGTTCGATTATTAGGCAAATAACAAGTACCTTGGGGACAGATGTACCTCTTAATAAAGCCCAAACGACATGGCTGATGGAAACAATGTTACCATGAGGGTAGATTGCAATTTAAAAAGGAATTTTTAACAAGAAGCTGAGAGGCTTAGTAATCTGAAGAGTGTGTGTGTGTGTGGGGGGGTCTTTCTTTCTTTCCTTTTGCACAGAGAATATAATAACTTTGATATTAATGAACTATGGTATTTGATTTGCATGGATATTGAGCCATTGCTTTCGCAATTTTGTTAACCTATCAATATAAACTGAGTGCTGGATAGCTGTCGTTTTATTTAATAACTCTTAATTAGAAGCAGAAACATTTTGTTAGAGTTTAATAAATCACCAGAAAATATTAATAGAATTCTGAACTGTCGGTCTGCTACATTAAATATTCATAATTTTAATTAATCTCCCTAAATGATATGCCCTACTTAAAAAAAATTGATACAAGACAAAATACTAATTCAACAAAAGAAAAGGTCTCAGTTGAAACCAAAGCCAATAAACAATTTTCTCAGGTTATAAACAAACAAATATTTCTGTAGACATTACAATCCTGTTCACATTAAATCAAGATAAAGTTCCCATTGAATTTGCAGAGGGTGTAGGATCGAGCCTAAAGTCCTCATAGCCTGAAGGCTGAGCAATAAGTCAGCCTGCTCCCAATGACTTACTGTGACAATGTGTGGGGAGAGATGGTCTAATGTTGAAGGCACTAGACCAGGACTCAAGAGATCTGTGTTTAACTCAGAGATGTCCTTTTTGACCTTAAACAAGTCATTTTACCTCTGTTGCCAATTCATATAATGAGGATAATACTAGTTTTTTCTTGGATGCTACAGTACGAAAGACAAGATGCCAGGATTGTGGCTTAGCTAGACTTCAAGTTTATTAAGTAACACATCTGGGAACTACTAGGCAATAATTTGTGCAGTGCAGGTCATCCTTCCTATTGTAATCTATTCTAGCTAGTTAAGGGCTGCCATCGATGCTCCTCTTCCTCATGTTAACCTGATCCCAGCATCATTACTGGGACCTCATTGTCCTTCCCTTACACAAGGGAGTTGTGTTTTCATTGTACTAGACAGTAGGGGCCGCAGTCCAATTCCTCACCTTCTTTAGGAGATGCTTTCTCCTAATCCACTTTCAATTCTGGCTAATCAGGGAACAAGACACACTAAAGAAGCACCGGCCAAACTCTGACAAATGCCCCATGTACTCACTGGGTCCCTCAGCTGCTAGGAGGAAGTATAAAGGCTACACTCTGTCCAGTACAATCTGGCAATGAAGAACAAATTCCTTCCTATCTCCCCCACCACCAAGTGACTAGCATGATGCCCCCTGAAAGGCCCAAAATCCTATTTCTACTGTAATCCCAAGAGGGGGAGCTTTTATTCTTGGCACAGAATGGCAGGTCAAGCACTGTGCAGCCTTGATTTGTCCCCCACCTCCTGTGTGTATGCTTTATGATAGTCTCTAACTACATAATCACATACTATGTTTTTCCACAGCACCTCTTCCACTTGACCTAACAACGTAATTGCCATCCTCTATGTCTCAACCCCTCTAGTACTGGTTGACAAACACTTTGCCAGTGGGTTTTACAGATATTTCCTTAGAGCAAAGAAATGATGACACTCAGGAATCTTGGGGTGAGTTCCAGGATCTTGAGGGAATTGTACTGTGGGCATAGATTCTTCTGCCCCATCCTCTTCAAGCCTGTCCTTGTCCCAGTCACGTCTTTTCCCCACCCTAGGTCCTTGTCCCAATCCCATTCTCCTCATGTGCACAATCCCAGTTTCCATTCCTCAGACTTCTTATCCCTGTCCTGCTCTTCTTGCCCAGCTAGTTATTTTCCCCATGCAAGGATACTGTTCAAATCCCAATCTCTCCCCAACACTTCCAGTCTCTGCCTCTCCCACCAGAAAGTCCTAGTTTTCATATCCAGACACCCTCAATTTCCCCCTCCTGACTCCTCATCCATTCTGTCTCTTCCCTCTTGCCACCCCCTGGTTGACAGTCTTAGTCACCTTCCCTGAGCTCCTCATCCATTCTGTTTCCCCACCCCTTCTTGGCTGTTTAGCCAGTCCTGGTTCTCCCTCAGCACCCCAGCTCCTTGGCACATGTTTCTTTCTTTCTCATCATACTGTTCCACTCATCACCGGCTCATAATCCCACTCACAGTCTTTTCCCAGTTCCTAAAATGATCTCAGTGTGTCCCCTACATCAGACAACTGGCTCCCAGTTCCAACCCTGTTTCTTTCTCCAGTCTCATTGCCCTTTCTCAGTGTCCCCCAAACTCCAAGTCAGTTTCTCTCCCACAACCCTCTCCAGTACCCATGTCACTAGCTGCCTTGTCTCAATATACTCCTTTCCCTTCCCCCAATCCAGTTTTTGTTCCCATTGCATTAGAATCAGGTGGCTTCCTCCTCCATGCTGCCTGGGCATAAGCAGGGGTGTCATTAAGAACACAGGACAGACCGACATTCTGCTATCCTTTTCATTGCCCAACCCAGAGCAACTCACAGCTGCAATTATAGAGGGTGTCTAGGTTTGCCCCTATAGCCCTGAGCTTGAAAATACTCAGTTGTGCTATGGGGATGGTGCGTGCACAGTCCCATAAGCATGAGGAGCTGTGAAAGGCTTGACTACATGCATTGAGGAAGGAATCTTTAGAGATTTTAGCTGATAAATATAGAAGTCTTTCCTGGGCATGTGCAAACTATGATTTGCCTGCTCCCCCCTTCCCGTGGCTTATAAATTGGCCAAATTTGTGTGGATTTTTATAAGGATGGCTAAAGGCACATCCCTGCCAAAAAGGCTGCCCCCCTTACCAAGTTTCAAATCCCTGTTCCAAAGTACGGGGCACTACAGCTTTCCAAAGAAAAGGCCTTAAAAGTTTTTTAAAGAAATCTTTCCCTTGCGTTGTTCTTGGAAATGGCTTGACTGTTTTGGCTAAAAATTTCCAAAACTATTTAGCCTGAGGTAGATTCCCATTAAAGAAACATTCAGCCCATGGGAAGAAAACCTAAGGAATGAAGGAGTTCAGGACAACTGGCAGTTTCTCAAGAAGACAATATTAAACACACTATTGCCAACTATTCCAATGCAAATGAAAGACAGGAAGAATAGTAAGAGAACCAATATGGCTCATCAGGAGCACTTTAAATACCTGAAAAATCAAAAAGGAGTTCTATAAAAAGTGGAAGCATAGATAAATTGCTAAGGAGGAGTACAAAAGAATAGCACAAGCACATAGGGACAAAATCAGAAACGTAAAAGCACAAAATGAATTACATCTAGCAAGAGACATGAAAGGAATAAGAAGTGGAGATTCCATCATCTCCCTAGGTAACCACCTTCCCAGTGAAATAGTGTTTCCTAATATCCAACCTACATCTCCCCCACTGCAACTTAAGAACATTACTCCTTGTTCTGTCAACTGCCACCACTGAGAACAGTCTAGATCCATCCTCTTTGGAACCCCTTTTCAGGTAGTTGAAAGCAGCTATCAAATCCCCCCTCATTCTTCTCTTCTGCAGACTAAATAATCCCAGTTCCCTCAGCCTCTTCTCATAAATCATGTGCTTCAGCCCCCTAATCATTTTTGTTGCCCTCTGCTGGACTCTTTCCAATTTTTCCACATCCTTCTTGTAGTGTGGGGCCCAAAACTGGACACGGTACTCCAGATGAGGCCTCACCAATGCTGAATATGATGGGTGGATAACTTTTTGAAAGAACATACACAAAGAGTAGTTATCAATGGTTTGCTGTCAAACTGAGAGTACATACATGAAGGCTCATGCAAGGGTCTGTCCTGGGTCTGCTACTTTTCAACATTTTCATTAATGACTTGGATAATGGACAGGAGAGTATGCTTATAAAATTTGTGGAGGACACCAAGATGGGGTTGCAAGCAATTTTGAAGATAGGATTAGAATTCAAAATTACCCTGACACATTAGAGTATTAGTCTGGAATCAACAAGATGAACTTCAATAAAAACAAGTGCAAAGTACTATACTTAGGAAGGAAAAATCAGATACAGAACTACAAAACGGGAAATAACTGGTTAGGTATTAGTACTAAAAAGTATCTCGGGATTACATTGGCTCATAAATGGAATATGAGTCAACAATGTGTTGAAGCTGCGAAAAAGTCTAATATCATTATCGGGTGTATTAACAGGAGTGTGATATGTAAGACACAGGAGGTAATTGTCCCTCTCTACTTGGCACTGGTAAGGCTTCAGCTAAAGTACTGTGTTCAGTTCTGGGTACCACACTTTAGGAAAAATGTAGATAAATTGGAGAGAGTTCAGAGGAGAACAATAAAACTGACAAAAGGTTTAGAAAACCTGACCTATGAGGAAAGGTTAAACTGGGCATGTTTAGCCTTGAGAAAAGGGACTGAGGAGGGGCCTGATAACAGGCTTCAAGTGTGTTCAGGGCTTTTATAAAGAGGACAGTGATCAATAGTTCTCAATGTCCACTCAAAATAGGACAAGAAGGCATTGACTAGCCACAAAGGAGATTTAGATGAGTGATTAGGAGAAACATTCTAACTATAAAGGTAGCTAAGCTCTGGAATAGTCTCCCAAGAGAGCGTCGAATTCCCATCATTGAAGGTTTTTAAGAACAGGTTGGACAAACCTGTCAGGGATGGTCTATGTTTATTTGATCCTGAGTCAGCACAAGGGGCTGGACTTGGTGACCTCTTGAGGTCTCTGCCAGTCCTAAATTTCTATGATTCTATAATAACAATGGGAAGTGTTAGCCATTGTTAAGATTGTCCAACTCTTCTCTCTTATGCCACTTTACTCCATGTAGAACGTTGGGCCTTTACAATTGCCTTCCATCTTTACCAATCTCCTGCTGCAGTCTTAGCTTCTTCCTATGTCACTTTGATAGCTTTCAGTTCTTCTTTTATTGTGTTTCCATGCTATCCTTGCTCTACCTCCCTGCCTTTTGCCCTGGGAATTCCAGGTTTATGGCTGCCTTATGTTATTTAAATCCTTCACTCTATGTGTGTCCTAGTCATCTCCATTTTTGTTTCATAACTTACTATCCTATTGGTTTCTGTTACATCTTTTTATTGTTCTTCATTTGTATGTTTTTTCTGGCCATTAGATATTGAAGATTGGTCTGAGGCAGCTGGATATGAAAACTTGGAGTTTAGATAGTAAGACCTTGAGTCTACAAGTTTTAGCATCATATTGTAAGACTATTTTTACAATAGTGTTAAATATTCTAAGTGTAGTTTGGAGGATGCAATTTCTGTTTCTCCAGATTTGCTTTAGCATTGGAAAGGCATATCTGGCTTTTATTATTCCGACTTTAATGCCTTCGTCTGTTCAACCAGTTGTATTCACAATGCTGCCAAGTTAAGTGAAATATCAGATCTTTTCTACATCAGTCCTCGAGAGTGTTATTAGTGTTTCTTGTTGTGTGTTGATTCTCATAGTTTTAGTTTTCTCAGAGTTGATTTTTTAACACTACTAGCTCTGCATAGGTCTGGAGATCACTTCTTTTTGCTTGCATATATCTGTGGGTATGGGATAGCAAGTTGATATCTGCAAAGCCAGGGTCCTCTAATTCCTGTGTGAAAGTCCACTGTATGCCTGTAAAAGTGTCTCTCTCAGTTACCTCTCTAGCTGGGTTGGAGCCCATTGGCATGCCCACTTATCACCATAGGGTTGGTCCAGTCCAGGCCCCATTTTCGTGGTAGCCTCTGCCCTTGCGGGTCTTCTTACTTTGATTACGGGTAGGGAAAGCAAACATTAAAACTCAGAGAACAAGCCTCTCCCAGGGTCAACAAAAAGAGAAAAGGATAGTGACACCATGTTACTTCAGGGGTACCTGTGCAGCAGCTTTAATGTAGTCCTTCCGGACAGATAGCTGAATCAGTCTCTCCCTGTTGGGCTTGCCTCTCAGGTTTGCTGGACTCCTTGCAAAGCTGAAGGGATCTCTGCCATGCAGGTGCCTCATGCTGCTTCAGTAGCCACTCCCTTCTTAGTGCTTTCCCCTTGCTGCATGCAGCTTCCTCCTTTTAAAGCCCTCCTCCATAAAAAATAAAAAATAAATTAATGGAGATATCCTATCTCCTAGGACTGGAAGGGACCTTGAAAGGTCATTGAGTCTAGCCCCCTGCTTTCATTAGCAGGACCAAGTACTGATTTTGCCCCAGATCCGTAAGTGGTCCCCTCAAGGATTGAACTCATAACCCTGGGTTTAGCAGGCTCAAACCAATGAGCATCCATGATTAATGGGGCTGGAGAAGTGGGACTACTTTAGCACAGAGCGCTTCCCTGGCTCCTTCCCTGTCAGTGTAGCATTTATACATCCCATTACAATGCTCCTTGGTTGTTCTGTGGTCTCTCATTGCCCAAACCACTACCAGTAAAAAGATCATGGGTGACATAAGACGTCATTGTCTGGTGCCCATGTAACTTCAAATGGCTCACTCAGTTTGTTGTTTGTATGTTTGACAGTAGTAAACCAGGTGACAACTCTTGCCAAGTCTTCAGGGGTCAGCTCAGCACTGACAAATTCATAGCTGGAAAACAGACCATCTCACCTACATGTTAATATTATTCAAGATAAGTATTAGACTTGTAAGGATGTGTTTAATGTTTAGACTCTATAAAATGCTTGTAAGTTGCATGCATTAAACTTCCTGTAATGTCTGTATTCCATGTTACAAGGTAAAATGTTTGTTTTATAACTGTATAAATGCCTGTTCTCAACTTGTGAGCTCAGATGGGAAGAGTGGCTCCCACACACATCCAGGAGGGGTATCAAAATTAAGTGGGCTACTATAGGACAAAAGCATTGTTGATTGCCTCATTCACCCATGGAGAAGTATGTGCTGAAGGCCTTGTCCCATAGGTTGGAATTCTGAAAAAGGGAAATAAAGAGAGTTAATATGAAGATTTTTCATCTTTTTGCTCTTTGGACTCTTACAAGGGCTAGAGCTAAGAAACAAAAAGCAGAGATCCCCACATTCAACTGGGGTTAGCCCTGAAAATACATTCAGTGTTGACAGATTACTACATCTCTGCCACCACAGACTGAACCATAGATTGAACTCATTTGTGCACATATGTTTCTTGCTATAACCTGTAAATAATTCTCATTTATTTTTCCTAGTTAATAAATCCTTAATTAGTTTACTATAGGATTAGCTACCAGCTTTTTCTTTGTGAGATCTGAGGTACAAATTGAGGTGGGGTAAGTGACTAGTCTCTTGGGATTAGGAGCAATTTAAATATTTTGTGATTTTGGTGTAAGTGACCATTTATCATTAAGTCCAACTTGCCTGGATGGCAAGATAGACATGAGAGCCAAAGAGGACTGTCTGAGACGGATGTACTGGCCGCGGCTTCCCGCCGCCCCCATTTTCCTGGAGCGGCGAACCGCGGCCAGTGGGAGCCGCGATCGGCTGAACCTGTGGATGCGGCAGGTAAACAAACTGGCCCAGCCCATCAGGGTGCTTACCGTGGCAAGCCGCATGCTAGAGGTTGCCAACCCCAAGCTAGGGTCTGGAGCAGAAGCAGGCACACAGTCTGAATTTTAGCTGAGACAACTCCCCATGATGGTTTCTTGCTTTAAATACTAGCCTCAGCCAATCAATGGGCTGTCAGGGGTCACCATTCAAACTCTTTGGGCAGTACGTCCTGCTGAGCCTAGCTTCACAAAATCCGCTAGGGGAAAGCTAGCCTAAGCTTCCAGGGGCAATGTGGAAGCATCAGTGACACAGAATCTCCCAGATTCTAGAACTGTAGGGTCTTACAATAGTGTTACTAGCTGATCCATATGTGATTTCTCCTGTCTGGACCCTGATTGCTCCTGAACAGGGCCTGCACAACCCATTAGGCAACCTAGGCGATCACCTAGGGCACTACAATTTTGGGGGCAGTGACCGCGGCGGTATTTCGGCAGCGGGATCTTCCGCCGCCTCTCTGGGGGGCAGCATTTCGGGACGGGACCTTCCACCGCCTAGGGTGGCAGAAAAGCTGGCAGCGCGCCTGCTCCTGAATCTACCACTTCTTTATTCTTTCTAGAATAGAACATATAAATGTCTTACTTGGGATAGGCAGCAGTTAAATGCCCCTACAGTTTTTACACTGACTGAGGTCTCCTTTCTTTGGCAGCTTCACTGTATGATAATTTTTTCTGCTTGTTTGGTATTTTTTCTTCTTTCCATATCTTCTGAAAGATGCCTATCAAAATGTTTAATGTGTTTGTCAAGTCTGCCTTGGGAGCCTCTGTTGGAATATTATCCACTAATCTGATGCAAGGGACCACAGAGTGAATGTAAGAGCTACAGGCCAATCGCCTTGATCTCCATTCCAGGGAAGGTGTTTGCACATGTTTTGCTGGCATGCCTGGAACTTTTGCTACATCGGAAGCGTCAGGCTTTACAAAGAACAGGTCCACATTAGACGCCATTTTGGCCCTTCGCTTTTTGTCGGAGATACATCACAAGTTCAGGAAGCCCCTGCACATAGCGTATGTCAATCTTAAGGCTGCATTTGATTCAGTAGACCGTGTTGCATTATGGAAGGCCTTAAAGGGCCTAGGTGTTCCTACCACTCTGCTGGACTTGATTAGAGAGCTGCATAATGGAACCACTGCCAGTGTTCGTCTGGGGAACCAGATGTCAGCATCTTTTAAATCATTATCTGGTGTTAGTCAGGATTGCATTCTGGCCCTTGCACTCTTTTGGCGGGCAATGGATTTCATAAAGCAGCATTTCATCAGGTCCATAGGCATTGAGATCGGTGATCTCTCGCTCACAGACCTCAACTACACTGATGACATTGTTCTTTAGTACAGAATCCCGACAGGTTTCGTGAGGCACTACAGCATATGGAGGTGGAGTCAGCTAAGATAGGTCTTCATGTTTCATGGTCAAAGACAAAACTGCAAAAATCTAGGACCAGGTCCACCTGCGACTTCATCTCTTTGAACAACGAAACCATCAAACCAGTTTCCAGTTTTTGCTATCTGGGTTCTTTACTTACCAGCTCCTCCAATTCTCACACAGAGGTTCTCCATCAGATTGGAATTGCATCATCTGCCATGGGTCATTTACAATGGATATGGAATCAACATCATCTTAGTATGACAACCAAGTTCAGGATTTATTTGAACTGTATCCTTCCTATTGTTGCTGCGAAACATGGACACTACGCCGCTCAGACTGGAAAAGCTGGAGGCTTTCCACACAAAATGTCAATGTCATATATTGGGCATAAAGTGGAATAAATTCATCCGTAAGGCAGATGTTTATGGTCACTCGGGTCTACAGACTACTGGGGCCATTGTCCACAGGCGGCACCTTACGCTTTTTGGACATGTCGCAAGGATGCCACAAGACATTCCAGTGAATGCCGTTCTCCCGGTTGCTTGTAAAATCTGGGATAAAATTCCATCAACTAAGGGGTGGAGGCAGTCTAGAGGCAGACCCCATATTACATGGGTTCATCAAGTCAGTTCCCATGTTGGACTCTTAGGCCGTCAAGCCTTTGCAGTTGTGGAGAAATGAACCAAATGGCGAACAGTTACTATGGCCAACCATCTGACTAAGCATTGAAGAAGAAACACCCACCAGGCTGATCAGATGTTGGTGGCCAGGGATCAACTGTGGCACGGGTGCTTCCGCAGATGAGCTGTTTGGTATGGGTACCCTGCATGCAGCTGCAATCAGCTGTTTGATGGGCTGGCCCAGATCAGCCGTTTCTTGTGCCTCCGTGCTCCGGCAAGGATTGAGTGAGTCTCACAAAATAAATAATGCCTTAGGGTTGGGGGGAGGCGCGGGAATGCTGGGCTATCATCAGCAGTGCAGCCAGCCCCTGCTCACCTGGGGCTGCCCCACCCCTCTTGGGCTGGTGGCCATGGCGTCCACCTGTACGGTTGCTCCCTGCCAGCCAGGCTCGACTCCAGGTGACCCAGGGGAGCCAGCTAGGCTAGGGCTGGGGGTGGGTGCAGTGGCGGATTAGGGGGAGGAGCAGTCCTAGACCCCAGCAGAAGCTGTGCTGATCAGGTGGGGAGGTGAAGAGAAGCAGTGCTGGGTGGGGGGTAGGGGAAGAGAAGCCCCGGACCCCGGCAGGGGCCACACTGGAGGGGGGGATGGGGAGGAGAAGCCCCGACCCCAGCCACGCTGGCCAAGGGGGAGGAGCCCCAGATCCTGGCAGAAAATGAAGGGCTGGCGCACCCAGCTCAGGAGCCCCAGCTGGGTTAGTGGCAGAAGCTGCAGGGCTGAAGCCCCAACCCTCCTCTGTGCAGAGCTGGTCTGAGCTCCTCTCTCTCCCATCCCCTCTGCATAGAGCTGGCTCTTACTCTCAGACTGTGGAGAAATTCAACCCAAATCTATCCATCTTGATGTCCCCATTTCCCCCATCACCACACAGCCATGAATGAATTTATCCTAGGAGGCAGAGTCAGTATTAGCCCCATTTGGCAGGTGGGAGCTAGGGCACCCAGAGGTGAAATGACTTTCTGAAGGCTAAGCAGGGAATCTATGGCAGAGAAGAGAATCAAACCCAGAACACCTGAGCTCCAGGCCTGTGCCTTAGCCACTAGGCAACCCTTCCTACCCCAAGAAGGGGCAGTTTCTTCTGCTGCTTTGAGTGTATGGGTGGGGCGGGCACTAGACAGAGCCACCAGGAGGTGGAGAGCAGAGAGAGATGGGAAATGGGACATGGATGGGAAGCAGGAAGGGGAGCAGGGACTTTGAGAAGAAACAAGAGAGAGTGAAAGGGGCAGAGAGAGAGCTATAGGAAGAGAGAGGAGAAAGAGGAAGGGAGAGGGGAAACACTCCCTACTGCTTGTCTCTCCCATTCACCTTCCTGCAGTCAGTGGCCCTCAGCTCCCAAACAGGCCCTAAGTAGGTGTGAACCACAGAGCGAATGTAATGTCTTTAAACTGGGATGTTAGTGGAGACAGCTCATAGCTGAGTGTAATCATTTTAATATACCGTAATTCATGATAATGTAATTATGTAGTTCATTACTATTTAAATAATGGTTAAATTGTTAAGATACCAATGATAGACACACATTCAATAATTAGAACATGAAAGGAGTGCATAAATATGCTGAAAATTGCCAGTTTTGGGGGGAGGTTGAGCCCATCCAAATACACACACCTCTCCCTTAAGGCAGGAGGGGGCAGAAAGGAATGAGCAGTGGACGGGAGGCACTCAGGGGAGGGGACCATGGGGAAGGGGGCAGAGTGGGGGCAAGAAGAAGTGGAGTGGGGTGGGGTGGGGTGCGGGTCAGGGCTGAGGGGGAGGAGGCGGAGCCGGGATGGGGCACCCACCGGCAAAACGAAAAGTCAGCACCTATGGCTAGTTCAACATCCAGATCTTCTATGTCCTCTATATCTAGGGGATTGGCCACTGGCTTACCATTCAGTAGTTCACTAAAGGACTGCCTCCATATATTTAATTATTCTGATTTCGTCTTTGTTAAGTTGCCCTTGTTATCATGAATTGTTCTGCTGGTAAAAAAAAAAAAAAAAAAAAAAAGCTAACAGCTCTGCCTATAATATAATTTAAAAGTAAATATCCAAACTGTGAGAACTAGCACATTTTCAAATGAGTGCTTAATGTATCTGCTTTACTTTTCAGTATTTTTGATAATAGAATCTTATGAACATACAATACAAAACACTCTTAAAATACTATGAGGAACCCAATTAACCTTAATATAATCTGTATGGCTAAAACCTACACAGCTCATTGAAAATATATGTGTGTTCAGTCTGGGTCTAATCCAATGTCCACTGAAATCAATGGGAGTCTTTCCATTGTATTAAATTGGCACTGGATCAAGATATCTGCTCACAAATAAAACACTAACCTTTGAAACACTGTTGATTGATTCAAACTTGATTGAATTGTGCAGTTTGCTGATATACCAGTCCATCGGGACTAGTGGCTACTTTAATAAACAAACAAAGAAACAAAAAACCATTCCACCTTCTCCAATATAGATTGGTGCTTCATGGATTTTATCTTGGATATGATCCACTGAAATGAATGATCTGAATAGCGAAAAAGCTTGCTTCATGTAGCAAAAAAAAAAAAGGGGGGGGGCACAGATAAATATTTTCCTTGTGATATACTGCAGCAAAGGATCACATATCTTAAATAAGACATTCAATACAATGGAATTGTTTCATTATAAATGTAACTGTCAATTAAGCCTCATATTGGAAATAGTTTTTGTAAAGCACATAGCATATTGAGGAATCGTGACGGTGCGCTTTGGCTAGCAGAGTTTATTGATACCAGCCACAATGCCATCATGTATTTCCTGCCCCCCTCAATCTGTGTGTGTCTGTACAGATATTTTAGAAATGTTTTAGTTTTGCAAAAAGTTTATTGACTCTATTGTTGGTATCTCAGCCCAATAGATGAGGGGAGTGTGGTTGGCCTGTTGACCAGTACAGGAGGGCTAGGGCATCACAGCCATGCCTCTTTTGTGTGCCTCCTTTAGGCCAAGCTGCACCCCAGGGTACACACCAAGGACTAGTCAATACCCTCCACTGAGTGCAGAAACTGCAATTATGACTGGGCCTTGTATGTGCCATACAATGGAGTAGGGAAGGCTCCTTGTTCACGCAAGTCTCCCTCCCTCTTGTGTTCTTAGATAAGGTCTATCACAATCTGATGTTTAGTCTGCTGAGGAGCAGCTCTTTCTAAATGCAAAATATCATCTACAAAGTCTGTTCTCCTGTCTAAGATTTTTCTGGTTGTGTCTCTGATTGAATTACTACTTACCTGCTACCTACAGGTAATTCTCTGTAAGATTCAAAACTATAACAGGCAAATCACAACACCTAACTGTGTCTTGTCTGACCCATATGTACAATGCTTATTTACCACACAGCATTGCCCTTAGGATTACTAGTCATTATCTGGGGGTGCTTCGAACATGTAAAGTACGACATTCAGAAGACAGTGCAGTCTCATACTTAGGTTTCTGGCTACGTTTTGGTTTACAGCACAACTGTGGCACATCTCAGTTGCCTTAATTTTGAATCCAATTGAAATTTCTTGTATGTTTCAGTAGACTGCATATGTATAAGCGCTTGTAGGATGGGGACTTATATATGTAATGCTATCGCCCTCAAGTCACTGGCTCACAGAAGATAGTGCTTTTACTGCTATTACTGGGGATTTTCCTTTAGCTCCTTCAGTTTGATTTGTTTTTCTTGCCATCTTGCAAGCCAAGGCCTTGATCCAGCAAACACTAATGCATATGGTTAGTTTCATTGACGCTAATGAGATTACACACAGGTAAAACCATGCACATGCATAATCCTTTGCAGGATCGGGGCTAAAAAAATTATGAGAAATACTGTAGGTGAAAGAGGAGAGATTAGTGATTATATTGGGTAACAAGTTAACTTTGACTTTACATTTCCACATGGATAATGTGTGTTTATTTGTAATGAGCACATTTATATTTGAATTTCCAAACTTTTTCACAATTGTTCTGTTGGACAAAATTAAAGCATTCTTATGAGTACTTGAATTTGTGGACATTTCCAATTTCATTGGTTTTAAGTCTATGAATTAACTGAATGAAACAAATAATTACTTCTCTACACACCATATAGACTTCTTATGTGTGTGTGTGAATAACAAATGGCTAGTTCAATGGATTTTATGCCACTTTAAGAATGACTGCTATTTTTTTTTCCTTTTTGAATTCTTTTAACATTAACTTGCTATCATCTGGAAAATTTATTTTGGGTCCTGGCTGCTCCAGTAAGTCTATACATTACCTGAGGAAAATATCTACTGAAGTATGTCTTTGGGATCACAACATAAATGCTAATTTAGAATGAGCTGATGGCCAAGACTTTTAGCGTAAGCAGCAATTTGATCAATAGTGGAATTTACAAGGGCCTGCAAGTCTGTGGCTGCAATTCAATTTCAGTACTAGATTACCCATTAATTAGCAATTTTTAGAATATTTACCTCCAATCTGGTAACCACCAGCTCATCTGCAACATTTATTATGCTTAGTCTTGGTATATATTGTATGTATCAACAAACACCTGGAATTCATGAAATCTAATGAGGTTCCCGATAGCAAAATTACATCTTGGTATCTAGAAACACAAAGAAGAAGAAAAAAATCATTTGCAGTATTCTTGTTGCCATGTTGGATCCAAGATATGAGAGAGACCAGCTGGGTGATGTAATCTCTTTTATTGGGCCAACTTCTGTTGGTGAAACAGACAAACTTTTAAGCTACACAGAGCTCTTCTCTAGGTCTAAAAAAGGTAATCAGAGTATCACAGCTAAATACAAGGTGGAACAGATTGTTTAGCATAAGGGTAAACACATGCTGCAGGAAATCATTTAAAATGAAGTGGACAGTTAACACCTCTGAAATAATAGGACAAAGGAGGGTTAGTCAGTTACAGATTGTTGTAATAAGTCATCAAATCCATATCTTTGAGTCTGTGATTTTGAGAGTCTAGCAGAGTTATGAATTTAAGTTCATAGGCTCCTTTTTTGAAGGTATTCTGCAAGTTTCCTATGAGGATGAGGACTGACAGGTCAGATATGGAGTGATCGCTTTGTGAAAAGTGTTTGTCCATGGGTTATTTTTGTATTTTAACATTTTTCTGTATTAGTGATTTGAGAATTTAGTGATTGTCTGGATTCAGATTATCCCCCACTCTCACAGCCGTTGGGAGGCAGGCCAATCCACGCTTACAGGCAGCCCCCCAACCTGAAGCAAATATTCACCAGCCACTATACACCACACCACAGAAACACTAACCCAGGAACCAATCCCTGTAACAAACCCTGTTGCCTTCTCTGTCCCCATATCTACTCTAGTGACACCATCATAGGACCCAACCAGACCAGCCACACCATCAGAGGCTCATTGCACATCTACTAATGTGATATATGCCATCATGTGCCAGCAGTGCCCCTCTGCCATGTACATTGGCCAAACCTGACAGTCTTTATGTAAAAGGATAAATGGACACAAATCAGACATCAGGAATGGTAACATACAAAAGCCAGTAGGAGAACACTTCAGTCTCCCAGGACACTCAATAACAGATTTAAAAGTAGCCAGTCTTCAACAACAACAACAACAACAACAAAAACCTTCAGAAACAGACTTCAAAGAGATACTGCTGAGCTACAATTCATTTGCAAATTTAACACCAGCAATTTGGGCTTGAATGGGGAGTGGGAGTGGTTGGCTCACTACAAAAGCAATTTTCCCTCTCTTGGTATTGACACCTCCTCATCAATTATTGGAAGTGGACCACATCCACATTGGCCTTCAACATTGGTTCTCCATTTGTAAGGTAACTCCCTTCTCTTTGTGTGCCAATATATATATGCCTGTTTCTGTAATTTTCACTCCATGCATCTGAAGAAGCTGTTTTTTTACCCACGATAGCTTACGCCCAAATAAATCTATTAGACTTTAAGGGGCCACCACACTCCTCATTGTTTTTGTGGATACAGGCTAACACAGCTACCTCTCTGATAATTGGTCATCCTACTAGTGGAGATATGTCCAAAAAGACAAATGTCTATCATAAAATGTAACCTATTATGGCCTATGCCTAGTGTACACTCAGACACAGATTTTTACATGTTGTCAACGGTGCTAGATTAATATTACAGTGTGGAGATGTACGACATGCAGAAAGCCATACATATGCCATCTTGATAACTACATATCAACAGAGAAGTAAGAATATGGTGCATGCAGTACTTGATATCCTTTTACC
This sequence comes from Chrysemys picta bellii, assembly GCF_011386835.1. Taxonomy (NCBI): domain Eukaryota; kingdom Metazoa; phylum Chordata; order Testudines; family Emydidae; genus Chrysemys; species Chrysemys picta. The sequence continues at coordinate 271,167,984 of NC_088791.1, read as the reverse complement.
TGAAATCAGAATAGAAACCTAACTAAACTTTAAAATATGTACCTACAAGCTCTAGATAAGTTATTTAAATGTAACTTTAAAGACTCAACACACACCTTGCCCTATATTACCACTAAAGCTAAGCAACATATAAAGCCTTGGCAAATACCAGTACTAAGAAATAACAGTGCTCATAAATTACTTTGTGCTCCTTTATTTGCCAACAAGCTTTAAAATAGTATTTAGTGCCAACCATAAAGTAGCTTCATTGTTGATAAAGTAAGCCTTATGTTTTGAAAGTTTCTTTTACCGATAACGAAGACATCCTATTGATAAGGGGTATTTGAGTGTAAGCAATATCTTTTTACAGAAGGCTAGGTTCTTCTGGATGTACTTTGATATTTATAGATTATAGGGCATACAGTTTAAATGCCATAATTTCAGAGAAAGATATTTGAACAGCTTTAAATTAAAACAACGGGATAATACTCTGTACAAAACTTAAAGGCTATTTTTCAGAATTTCCAGGACTATTTTTTTTCTTTCCAGGTCTAGCACATAAGAAATCAATCTTTCATTATGAATAGTTATATTCAGTTGTTCTGTCTCTATTGGGTACAGAATTCAATTTTAGCTATGTTCACCAAGGTCTGCTTGGTACAATATATTGAACTACCTGCATGCAAAAATATTATACTTTTGAACTCAGACTACCTTCCAAAGGAAAAACTTTCATTTTCATCATTATCCCTTCAATATCACACAAAGATTTTTTGATCACTGAAATGGTGTTTCTTATTTAATGCACCCTGTATTTCTCATTAGTGTCTGAAATCAACAAAATTAGTAGCAATAATGGGAAGTAGCCAGGCGAGAATGAAAAGTGAGTTTGAAAGGGAATTGATTGAAGAACAAAAGCGAAATATATAAGACAGAGATGAAACTGCTATAATTAAGGGTCTATCGGATTTCCCACTAGCATTGCTGTGTCGTGCTAGTAGAATGCATGTGTAGCTGCACCATGCCAAAAATGTAACTTAGAGAAAATGAAAGAGAGAAAAAGTTAAGCCTACATGAGAAGATGAGACTATAGGGAGACATATTGCATATATGAATGGAAGGTGTGAGAAAGGGATGAGAGGCAAATTGAGATACATGATGTAAAAGGAAGGTCTCATGTGTTTCCTATATTTCTTTCATTGGGAGAAAAAAAGTTCTGAGATCTCCCATTTTCCAATAGACATGTACTTTTAGTGATAGTTCAAATACTAAAGATTATGTCCTATATGTAGGCATGGAAGGATTAGATTTTTATTGGTAAATGTTGGTAAATGTCAATTTCACTGTACTTACACACAGATGAACAAATGTTCCCATCAATAATTGAAATTTACAAAGTCAAAGTAGGAAAAATGCTGCTTGAGCACTTATTAGAGTTTGATTTAAGGATATTTATTTTGTATATTTTGACATGATATTGACAATTTGTGTTTTACCAGTTATAAAGCTTCAACTTTTTGAATCTCAAAGTTTATTGTCACTAAATAATTATTGTTTGACCCTCCATTTTCAGAGCCCTCTCACCCCACCATAATTTCCTGCAACTGTGAAAATTTAAACAGATAAGCATTTTTTGAAGAAAAAAATTAGAATTCTGTGAAGCCTAGCCATATGTTCCCCTCCAAGGCACAAATATAGAAGGGAATAATAAACTATTTGGTGATCTCATCTGCTTTCACAGCTTTAACTACTGTCTTTATGTTGATAACTTGCATATTTCTCTCTCCATTGCCAACTTGCCTAAATCTATCCAGTTCCATATTTCAGCCTCTTTCTCTGACTTCTCTATCTAAATGCTTCAACAGTAACAAACTGAACATGACAAAAACAAAACAAAACACCTCAATATCTTTTCTCCCCCAAATTTCCCTCTCCTTCATTGTTTATCAATGGTGACAACACCACCATCTTCCCTATCACTTCCTACCCAAGGGATCATCTTTGACTCTATCCTAAACTATCGGGTTTGTATCTAAATCCTACTACTTATTCCTTATAGTATTTATAAGGTCTAACCTTTATTTCAGACTACACAGCTAAGACTCTAGTCCAGGCCTTCTTCTCATATCTTGATTATTGTTCTCCTCTTTGTTCTGTGCTCCTTCACATGCACAACATCAAAAAGCAGTTAGTAAGATTATCATCTTTGATCATCATTCTGAGCAAATCACCTTATCTTGGAATCTCTCCATTGGCTTGCCATTTTCCACCAAAACAAATTCAATTTTTTGTCTTCTCTGTCAGAGCCTTTCACAGTTCTGAATGCACTGAAATTCATACATCTGCATATCAACCACTTAATTTCCCACTTAGTCCTTAAAAGTAGTGCTTAAGTGGTGCATAGGCTTCGAGGGAGACATCTGCAGAGGACCAAAGTTTACTACCTGTGGTGAACTTCTTAACATAGAGATTATCCCATGAATGATCTTATACTCACACCTACAATGTAGCATCTATAGTGCTTCATTACATGAAAAAAATATATTTGGGTATTTATGCTCTTTTGTCTCCCTGTTACCATTGTTGCTATCCTGCAGATCAGTTGAAGCATACCAGCCTGCTTTGCTAACACATTTCCGTTACTCTCAAACTCATTTGTTTTTCTCTTGAAAATAATTGATACTGAAGTTGACATTTGTATAGAAAAACACTCCCATCAGTGAAACAAGAAAGAACATACACGATGTGTCAAGAGGTTGTAGGTTAAAAACTGTGTGTTTTCCAAGATCCCCTGCAACATGTCCTTGCCATGAGAAAACCATGGCCTTAGCCCTCTATTTCAACACCGGTTTTCTGTATCAGAACAACATTTAGTTGTTGTTTTTTTAATTGTAGATAACAATAATAGTAAATCATTTTATGTCTTTGTACTTATTATGGGCCAGACCCACAGAAACAAGGAAGGCGGCATACAGTACCCCCTTGATTCCTTATGTGGGCTACCTGCATCATGAGTCACTGCTTAAGGTAGAAGGCAGCCTCCAGTGGGCCTCTACCCTGTTTCCAATGCAGGTGGGTGAACGGTGAGCAGGCAAGATCAGGGAGTGTGTGGAACCTTGATTTTGTCCTTCGAAGGTGCCAACAAGAGCAGCTTAGCTGGTGCAGAGGGAGAAGTAAACTGTGTGAAGTATAAGGATACAGATTTCTTCCTTTCTAGAGCAAAGGAGAACCAGGTAATAAACTGTGACTCGCAATCACAATGCTATCTCTGATCTGCTCCTGGGACAATATAATTATATATTAGTCCTCATTCAAGATTCTGGTAATGTCACAGTCCAATGCTATATGCCGCATAGTTGTGGTTTTTGCTTGACTCCAGTAGGAGATTCTGGCTTAGCCAGTCCCCACTTTTAGAGTTACCCTGCAGGGCTGCTGTTGCTATATGAGAATATATGATAAGAGGGAACATGCCAAGGAGGTATCATAATATAAATACCTGATATTGCTCCAATGTCTCATGCAGAAAATTACTGAGTGGAACAAGCCACGGAAGAGAAGATAACTTTGTCCAGAAATATGTGTGGGGGTGGGGATAGAGAATATGAAGGAGAAAGAGGGAATACAGAGAAATAAACACAAAAATTGATGGTTGTTGCTATTATCCTTAAATCTCTACAAAGAACACAGGATTTTTTTGCAGTAGACAAGATATAATAATCAACCTACCTCTCAACTATAGTACTTGTACCAATATATTTCCAACACATGTTCATTTGAGATCAAACATACTCACCTGTTCAGTACAAATGAAAGGAGTTATGTCACATTTTGTAGCCATACTCAAAAGAGCATAGATCTATAACTAATAGATGGCCTAAGCAAGTTCACCAAGTCCTTGTTTGGGTCTAAATTAACTGTTACCACTCAAGAAACAGATTTTTTTTTTTTTGCGTTATCATGGATAGTTCTCTGAAAACATCTGCTCAATGCACTGTGGCAGTCAAAAAAGTTAACCGAATGTTAGGAACCATTAGTAAAGGGATAGATAATAAGACAGAAAATATCACAATGCCACTATATACATGCATGGTATGCCCATACCTTGTACACAGCATACCATGGATGCCCATCTTAAAAATATATATATTAGCACTGGAAAAGGTATAGAGAAGGACAGCAAAAGTTATTAGGGGTATGAAACTGCTTCCATATGAGGAGAGATTAACAAGCCTGGGACTGTTCAGCTTACAAAAGAGATGACTAAGGGGGGATATGATAGAGATCTATAAAATCTGGAATGGTATGGAGAAAGTGAATAAAGAAGTATTATTTAACTCTTCGTATAACAGAAGAACTAGGGGCCCCAATAAAATTAAGAGGCAGCACGTTTAAAACAAACAAAAGGATGGTCTTCTCCTAACATACAGTCAGCCTGTGGAACTCATTGCCAGGGGATGTTGTGAAGGCTGAAAGAAGAACTAGATTTAAAAAAAGAATTAGATAAATTCATGGAGAACAAGTCTATCAATGGCTATTATCCAAGATGGTCATGGATGCAACCCCAAGCTCTGGGTGTCCATAAACCTCTGACTGTCAGAAGCTGGGACTGGATGATGGGGAGGGTCACTCTGTTCATTCCCTCTGAAGCATCTGGCACTGGCCACCACGGGAAGACAGGATACTGGGCAAGATGAGCCATTGAACTGACCCAGGATGGCCATTCTTATCTTCTTACATTCTTACTTGTATAACTGTAAAATACCTGCCTGACTTTTCATTGATTGAAAAATACCTTTTTAGAAGCAATTAAAACCATTTAATAAGTTGAGTTTAATACTAACTTCTGGAACTGCAACAAGACTTGCATAGGAAATTTGCTAACAAGCCCAGTGAAATAAGGTGAGGCCAAGTTCCCTACTAGAATCCCACAGGGATATGAATATATTTTAAGTACTTTCACTCATAGCTGATTCTGTTTTGTGGCAAAGAGCGAACCCATGTTCAACAACATCAGCATTCTGTTGTCGTTTCCTTCCTCTTCTTTCCCCACCCCCCACTTCACATGTGTTGTTTTCTCAGGAGGAAACAACTTGTTCTTTTTTTCCTCATGAATTTCCAGTATGGCTTTAAAAATACAATAGCACTAAGAGAGTATTGAATATTATACAATGCATTATGTGAATGAAGAATATGAGGTACTAATACAGCATTCAACTCAACCATGACATCCCATAGAAAAGAATAGCACTTTCCAAAATCACTACACCTTCATTTCTTAAAATTCTACAAACTTTATTCTTTTTTTAGACAGCTATTTTTATTGTTACTTGTTGCTAATCTATAGAATGATAGCAATCAAAAGGACTCAAAAAGCAGTTAGTAAAGTCATCATCTTTGCTCATCATTCTGAGCAAATCACCTTATCTTGGAATCTCTCCACTGGCTTGCCATTTTCCACCAAAACAAATTCAATTTTTTGTCTTCTCTGTCAGAGCCTTTCACAGTTCTGAATGCTCGGAAGTCCATCAATTTACTCTAATTGACTTTTGTACATGGATGGGCTGTCCATTCATAGTAAATTACAAAGACCCTATTCAGTTTTATTAGCATGGAGTATTGTGCTGGCTTTCCACACTACAGGCAATTTTTTAAAATTGTAAATAAATTTAGATTTGCAACTGAACAGATTATATTTCCAAACACATAGAGATATGTGGTCCCTGCCTTGAAAAGTATAGCATTATTGAAAATGTCTATATCATAATATCAGAAAATAAGTTTGGGTAAATAACCCTTTTATTTTTCCATGAATGTTCCAGAATAGCAAATTTACCAGCAAGAACAGTTGACAAGAGAATTTTCAACTACAATTCTTAGATATGTATCAAAAACAAATTGTGAATATTAAAATGAGAAATTAACAATGGTTAAATAAAACTGGTGAGTCAGATATGTCAGATTTGTTTCTCTTCCTGGATTGGGTGACATACTTGTATGCAACTAACTAACACAAAGTGAAATAAAATAAACAATATAGGATCAGGTCATCATAATCTGAGGATCTATCTCACAGTTCAACATGTGTGCTGTTTTGATTCGTAACATAAGTTACAGTGCAAATAGAGAACTGAACATCAATTGTAACTTTCACAGTGTGAACAATTTGGAGATCAAGAACTTTTCCCTAGAAAAAAAGTATGGATAATTCTAAATAGCCAATGCTTGTGAGCAGGTTGTGATTTGTTCATAGACAATTTGTTAGCAAGAATCCAAAGATGATTTTTCTAAAATGAACTATTCTTTTCTAAGTATTCATTCAGATCCATGGTTTAGATTATAACATGTTTTTATGGGACTGCAACTCACTCTGTATCACTTTTGACTGTACATCAAAAATAACTGACGAGCTGTGAAAACTGAAAGCTTTTTATGTAGCCAAATGCTAAAAAAGTAGCAGAACACACTGGGGAAAAAATAACCATTCTCAATATGATCCAAATTTAGCAACTCTTTTCCTAACTAAAAGTAGCCCACTTGTAAGAAAAACTAGAATTCTCTTCAATATGTCTGTTTGCAGGAAGCAACAGTACTGTTATAACAAAACCAGTGATAAGACCCATTATGATACACATTTAATTAAAACAACAAGGAGTTCGGTGGCACCTTAAAGACTAACAGATTTATTTGGGCATAAACTTTCGTAGGTAAAAAACCTCACTTCTTCAGATGCATGGAGTGAAAGTTACAGATGCAGGCATTATATAATGACACATGAAGAGAAGGGAGTTACCTCACAAGTGGAGAACCTGTGTTGACAGGGCCAATTTGATCAGGGTGGATGTAGTCCACTCCCAGTAATAGATGAGGAGGTGTCAATTCCAGAAGAGGCAAAGCTGCTTCTGTAATGAGCCAGCCACTCCCAGTCCCTATTAAAGCCCAAATTCATGATGTTAAATTTGCAAATAAATTTTAGTTCTGCTGTTTCTCTTTGAAGTCTGTTTCTGAAGTTCCAATCCCTCAGAGACAAACCTCTACAAGATCTTTATGAAGGCCTGATCTACACTATGAGTTTAGGTCGAAATTAGCAGCGTTAAATCAAATTAACCCTGCAGCCGTTCACACAACGAAGCCATTTTTGTCGACATAAAGGGCTCTTAAAATAGATTTCTGTACTCCTCCCCGACGAGGGGAGTAGCACTGAAATAGACATTGCTGGTTCGAATTAGGGTTAGTGTGGACACAATTCGATGGTATTGGCCTCCGGGAGCTATCCCACAGTGCATCATTGTGACCGCTCTGGACAGCGATCTGAACTCGAATGCACTGGCCAGGTAGACAGGAAAAGCCCCGCAAACTTTTGAATTTCATTTCCTGTTTGCCCAGCGTGGAGCGCTGATCAGCACAGGTGACCATGCAGTCCCAGAATCAAAAAAGAGCTCCAGCATGGACCGTATAGGAAATACTGAATCTGATCTCCGTATGGGGAGATGAATCTGTTCTATCAGAACTCAGTTCCAAAAGATGAAATGCCAAAACATTTGAAAAAATCTCCAAGGCCATGATGGGCAGAGGCCACAACAGGGACTCAACACAGTGCTGCGTGAAACTTAAGGAGCTGAGACAAGAGTACCAGAAAGCCAAAGAATCAAATGGATGCGACTGATGACTGTAGCTATCCCACAGTTCTCGCACTCTCCTAAAACCATTTGAATTCTGGGTTGAGCTCCCAATGCCTGAAGGGTCAAAAACATTGTCACAGGTGGTTCAGGGTATATATCATCGACACCCTCCCCTCCCCCCGTGAAAGCAAAGGGAAAAAAATCATTTCTCGCCTTTTTTCACTGTCACCATATGTCTACTCGATGCTGCTGGCAGACGCGGTGCTGCAGCGCTACACAACAGCATCCCCTTGCCTTGCCTTGCGGATGGCAGACGGTGCAGTATGACTGGTAACCGTCATTGTCGTCCCGTAGGTGCTCCTGGCTGGCCTCGGTGAGGTCGGTCGGGGGCGCCTGGGCAGACACGGGTGCTCCTGGCTGGCATTGGTGAGGTCGGTCGGGGGCGACTGGACAAAAAAGGGAATGTCTCCAGGTCATTCTCTTCTTTAAGTTTTGTGTAATGGAGATTTAGTCCTGCCTGGAATATCATGCCAGCTGGAGGCTTCTTCCTCAGGTTGCTCTCCCAGTCGTCAGCACCGCGTGGTCGCACCTACCCCAGCCTACTTCCTCCCAGGGCTCACAATCAGATACTTAGACCTCTACATTTTGCTGCAAATAAAAAAATAAAGCTGCCGTTTAGAACTGTCCCCCAACATACATATCCTGGGACATTTTGTATTTTACCAGTGTCAACCAAAGGCACACACACAAATGGAGATTCAGTCCTGCCTGTGCTTCTATCCTAGTGCTTATCACAGATTCCCATTTTCAGCTATAGGCTGAGCCAGTGCAGAATGGTGGTTCACTCTACTTCTCTGTAAGCCAATCGCCCTCCCCTCCCCCCTTTGATCTCTGCTTGCAGAGGCAATAAAGTCAGTGTTGTTTCAAATTCATGCATTCTTTATTACTTCATCACACAAATGGGGGAATAACTGCCAGGAGGGGTGGAACGGGCTCCATGGTTGCCGTGCTATGGCGTCTGCCCGGACAATCCAGGGAAAAGGGCGCAAAATGATTGTCTGCTGTTGCTTTCACGGAGGAAGGATTTACTGACAACATTTACCCATAAGAACCCGTGACAAATTTTTGGCCCCATCAGGCATTGGGATCTCAACCCAGAATTCCAATGGGTGGGGGAGACTGCGGGAACTATGGGCTAGCTACTCACAGTGCAATGCTCCGGAAGTCGACGCTAGCCTCGGTACATGGACGCACACCGCCAAATTAATGTGCTTAGTGTGGCCTCATGTACTCGACTTTATACAAGCGGTTGCCAAAAATCAAATTCTGTAAATTTGGAGTAATCTTGTAGTGTAGACATACCCCAAGCGTTCTTAAAACTACAATACCCACTGGGGAAGTGAGGAAACAGATTGACAGAGCAAGACGGGTACCCAGAAGTCACCTACTACAGGACAGGACCAACAAGGAAAATAACAGAACACCACTGGCCATCACGTACAGCCCCCAGCTAAACCTCTCCAGTGCAGCATCAACGATCTACAACCTATCCTGGAAAACAATCCCCCCACCTTCTCTTCATGTGTTATTATATAATGCCTGCATATGTAATTTTCACTCCATGCATCTGAAGAAGTGAGGTTTTTTTACCCACGAAAGTTTATGCCCAAATAAATCTGTTAGTCTTTAAGATGCCACTGGACTTCTTGTTTTTGTGAATACAGACTAACACAGCGACCCCGATACTTGACATTTAATTAAAGATACACTGCTGTAATTTCCGATGGTCCAATATTCAAAACAACTCAATCTATGTAAAAAAAAGTTAACAGTGACACCAATAGTGTGAAATGCCTGAGGAGTGAAGAAATGATAGTACAACATAATTTTAGAAATTATATCAGATCCAAGAAAACTCATGCTCTTTAAAAAAAAAAGTTAGAAAGGTAACAGTACAGCTGTCTAGGTGACATCTATAAAAGCAGCCATAAAAAATGGACACCTGTTAATAGCTAGACCTGCTCCCATTGAAGTCAATGGCATTGTCCAATCAAATCCTTAAACCAGTGTGGGGAATGCCCAGAAGGCTAACCAGGGGATAGGGACTGATGTCTTAATGGTTTTTAAGAGACTCAGCTTTCATTTAAAGACAAAAGTAAGTCAACATGAGGGTAACCAATGCAGTGATGGCTGCCTTAGTTTGTGGAGAGCCTTAAACAGTAAGTTCTGCAGTGTGACCCACCCCATTCATTTCAGCAGCTGCTAACTCAGAAGGCAAGGCTGATCCTTTCAATGTTAACATTAACTATTCAGTGCTCACTAAACATTCAAGAAAGGGCTGGAAGTATCTTATTACAAAGTTCTACATCAGCCTTTCCTAAAGTGTAGAATGGGAGACAGGGCTGAGCGAACTTGGTAGGGTGTGTGTGGAGGATGTACAAATTAAGATGTTTAGGCCTTTCACAGCACAAGGCTGGTTGCAGGGTATGCAATTAATTTAATTGTTCTGAATGGGGAGGCTCATCTTTCAAAAGTTTGGGAAACACTGTCATAAATGTTCCAGTTAAATGAAATATAATTTGGAGCCTCATCATGCAGTAATCCTGCACTCCTTGTTCTGGGAATACTCCCATTGGTCTCAAATCATAACTGATATACGTGGTATATAGCGGGTTTATAAATCTTAGCTGGAGAAGCTAAAATTAGTCCTAGCTGTGTTTTAGCACAACTTGAGGAAGGTAATAGGAGGATGAAATGGGTGGGATGGTTGTGTTTCTCAACTGTACAAACTACTTAGGCTCAAATTCTCTGCATTGACATCAGTTGGTTTCCACAAGTGTCACTGAGGGAAGAATTTAACCCTTAATACATAAATATGATACAAACACCTTAATCTGAAAACCTATTTAATTGGTATCACTTCCAGGGAGCTGCAGGGTGTAATACCAACTGCTGTCACCCAGGATCTCCTGATGGGGCTGGAGATGTTTCAGGTCCTGGGAGCTGCACTGTATCTGAATGCCCCCAGGACTAGGGGAGAGTTCTGACCTGGAAGAGGAATGAATTGACTGTACTGGAATGAGTGCAGAGGGGTATGGAGTGAACGGTTGAGCTGGGGGTGGATAGAAAGAAGAAACTATGAGGAAATGGTAAGGTAAGAGCTACATTTGAGGGGGAGAGGGTGGGACTAGGGAGAACAGTGAAGCAATAACAGAGATACATACTGTTTTATCCCACTTTGCTCTTTACAACACCCTTTTTTTATTCTAACAAGGTAGCAGGTAGAGAAGAGGAGGGTGCCTATTTTTCTTCCTCCTTCCAAAACAATCTCCCTTGTTCCCCACCAAACCACTTCCCTGAGCTACCCTCTTTCTCCCCAAATCACCGTCTTCATGTTTTTCACTTTGAAAACAAGATCAACAAGTGGGCATGGGAAGGATGGGGGTGGAGAGCATGGACCGGCAGCCCTAGCTGTTATTCTGGCCATCAGCTGCCAGGACTTTTAAACCCAATGATACTTGCTGTTTAAATGGGGGTTATAGCAGGGAAATAGTTTTCTATTAAATTACATAAGATGTTCCCAAAACATCTAACTGCAATACATGCAGAAACTACGTCAATTTATATCATATCTGTCCAGGGCTGGCTCCAGGATTTTGGCCGCCCCAAGCAGCCAAACAAAACAAACAAACAAACAAAAAGCTGCGATCGCGATCTGCGGTGGCAATTCGGCGGGATGTCCTTCGCTCCGAGCAGGAGTGAGGGACCGTCTGCCGAATTGCCGCCAAACAGCTGGACGTGCTGCCGCTCTCCGAAGTGGCTTCCCCAAGCACTTGCTTAGTAAGCTGGTGCCTGGAGCCGGCCCTCTATCTGTCCATTTGTACTTTGAATTTACTCTTTTCATGCCAAGCAGCTATGTATGCTAAGCTAACATAATGTGAGTTTTAGAGCTTCTTCTATTTGTGCTGGGTAAATAGTCCATATTTCAATGTACAGTGCCTCCTTCGAACTACATAGTCCTCATTTGGTAGTCCTGTTCAGTAACAGGAAAGTCTCTAAAGCTCCCTGGACAAGGATAACAACTTTTAAAATGTTTTTCTTTAATCAGGATAGTGACAACAAGCTCCCTGCAAAAGCATTCTGATATTCTACTTGAACTTTGATGTCTATCAGTCTTTGAGTGACATAGCGTTTATAAGATGTTCAGATATTTTGCAGTGGTTTGAGAGATTTTATGTGCATATCCTAGTGAGTAATGATGTGGTGTGGACTGATTGTTTCAGCTACAAATATTTATTAAAACATTTGCTCAAATATCTCTGAAAACAGGTCACTTATTTATTTTTAATATGTAAAGTTAGAGGGATTAGGTCTGTGCAAAAACCACTAAAAGGACAAAATTCCAAATGCTTTGTGTTGTCAGATATAATCAAACCCATCAAATTCAAGCTACAGGCTTATTCACTGCCTGTTATAATGGGATTTTGACTCTGAGGTCTTTTGGCAGTACCATAACATTAATTATTAATAATCCATAAATTACCTTAATATATTAATTGTTTCTTGTCTATGAAAAACATTTTGATTTCAGGCATTTGCATTAATACTTTTAATCAAATATTTTAAGAAGGAATAGGCAATTTAAATAATAGCTCCAGGAATTTTAAGTTTTATGTATCAAGTACCCTGGATTTATAACTTATAGTAAAACCAGTTATGATCTTTTCCATGAGCATTTGTTCTGATATTTCTAGTCCCAGTTGTTTACATATTAATGGTAATGGACAGTCAAAACAATCCTTTTCTGTTGCTAACCTTAAATAAATTCCAACTGGGCTTGAGCGATTTTTTTGTAAGTCTTGAACATCTGCAAAGATCATTATCTAATATGATCCTTCACAATAATTCCATCATGCCAGCATGGGGAAACCTCTTTGTTGTACAGATGTCCTCTAACCTTCTCTTCCTACTGAAAGTTGGGAAATCCTGTTAGGCTATTGAACCAAAGTAGATTTTGATATTAACATGCTTAGCTTTACATGAAAATTCAATGGTACTACTCCCATGCATAAAGTTATACATGTGTGTAAGTGTTTGTAGGTTCAAGGCCACAGTCAGGAAAGGAATATGCACCCTGGAGGAGACCATGCTGCAGTGCTATAGATTTAAAAAGCCATTCCTGTGATGAGACTCTGCAAACTAGGTATGTTAGTTTCCTTTTCCCATGGAACTCTAACAAGAGGTGAGGAGAATCTAGCTATACAATTATAACAATGAGCCCGACCAACCTATGAATAGACCTGTTCCTCTTCCCATTGACATTAATGGTAAGTCTCAAAGAGTCAGCCTAACTTGGGTCCTGTGTTCACCCCTTTCCCAGAGCTCCACTGCCATCCCCCAGCTCTGGTATCAAGTACTGTCCCAACCAATGTAAGTCATTGTAAGGCCTCTAGTCTCTGACAGTCACTGCCATTTCAGCCCTTCACAGAAGCAAGCCTGTCTGATTGCTCCCTGGGGCTTCTTCCCCCAACCTTTTTCTTCTGATGCTTTATGGCAAATCAGACTCACCTGATGAGTCTGTAACTGCCCCCTATATAGTTTTCATACATTCATGCCACTACACTCTTACCCTGCTCAATATCCTTACAAAAATGTAGTACAGTTTTTTTTAATGTTAGCACATTTCCCGATACTCTCACTAAGCAAACCCCTTATCATAGAATCAGAGAACTAGAAGGGACCTCGAAAGGTCATCTAGTCCAGTTCCCTGCAGGACTAATTATCTAGACCATTCCTGACAGGTGTTTGTCTAACCTGCTCTTAAAAATCTCCAATGATGAAGATTTCACTACCTCCCGAGGCTATTTATTCCAGTGCTTAACCATCCTGATAGTTAGGAAGTTTATCCTAATGTCCAACCTAAACCTCTCTTGCTGCAATTTAAGCCCCTTGCTTCTTGTCCTATCCTCAGAGATTATGAAAAACAATTTTTCTTCCTCCTCCTTGTAACAACCTTTTACATTCTTGAAAACAGTTATGTCCCTTCTCAGTCTTCTCTTTTCCAGACTAAACAAATCCATTTTTTTCAATCTTCCCTCATAGGTCATGTTTTCTAGACCTTTAATCATTTTTGTTGCTCTTCTCTGGACTCTCTCCAGTTTGTCCACATCCTTCCTGAAATGTGGTGCCCAGAACTGGACACAATACTCCAGTTGAGGCCTAATCAGAGTGGAGTAGAGTGGAAGAATTACTTCTTGTGTCTTGTTTACAACGCTCCTGCTAATACCTCCCAGAATGATGTTTGCTTTTTTTGCAACAGCATTACACTGTTGACTCATATTTAGCTTGTGGTCCACTACGACCCCCAGATCTCTTCCCTCATAGTATATTCTGTCACCTTAAAGCATCTAAATTGTTCACAGAGAGCCTTTCTTGCCTGCAATTGCAATTGCACCTCGAGGACTTGAAAGTGACTTAAAGCTTCTTGTTTGGTCTCATCAGCCAGCACTATACATTTTGCTAAGTCCCTTTGATCATTTCCTGCCCCTTCAGTAGGGCTAATATACCCGAAATCCCATTCCTTGGCTAGGGTTGACATGTCTATAGCCATTTTGGACAACATCCCGTTTTATAGTAAGGTGGAAAAACCTTGTCAATCTCTGCCTACAACCAGAGTCCAGTGAGATGCTAGATGAGCCCAGCCCTGTTGGCCCTATAATTCCATTTTCACCCCACTGTTGGTCATGTGCAGGTCTCGCCATGCACACATGGAATGTGTACTTGCAAGTATCTGTCCATCTTTACTAATTGGGAACTGCTCCCTTGGATTAACATCTTCCTGAAGCCAGAGTTGACCAGGAACTTTACTACCTGGTACTCTAGTCTAACAGGTGCTACAGGGTTTGACCCGGATTACATGAGCTTCCTAGGCCACAAACTCTGCTGTCATAGCACCTCTGATAGCACACCTGATAAGGGGGAACTTCCTTTTTATATGGACAAGCTGAAAAAACAGACCAAATAAGGTCCCTGATCACCCCTGATGATTCTTCATGGGCTTGTGTTATCTGCTGGGCTATTGACAGCTCCTCTTGTCTCTGAGATTTCAGTGTGTATAGAAATTTATCTATTCATACATTTCCTTTGACCTCTGGGGCTTAGGGTACTCCGCCATCCTGTCTCCCTAAGTACAAGTAACCTTAACTTAGGCCCTTGCTTGAGTTGTTCAGTGCCTCAGCTTCCAGCTAGGCCCCTATGTTCTCTACAGACTCTTTGATAGAGTGAGGACAAAATGTTCAGCCTATATTCGGTCTCCAGCTCGCAAAACCCATATCAACTGTTCTAAAACTATCAAGTCCAGTACTTGATTCATTTCAGGATGCAAAAAACTGTGTTGCCAGGCCCAATGGGCATCAGTCCACTATCCTGGGATACTCTCCTGAAAGGAAAGGCTCTACTCTAAAGCAGTGCCTGCAGACCTCTGGAGTTAGTCCAAACTAGTCTAAGATAGCTTCTTTTACAATATAAGACTTCACTGGCTTGTTTGAAAGAGGATGGTATTTTGCTTGTGCCTGTCCGAAGGAAAACAGGGCCACCTGAGCTAACTGACCCACCTCAGCTAACCTGTTCCTGCTGTTGCCACCCATTTAAACATGTGTAAAAATGCCTCTGGAACATCTCAGGGGTGTGTGTGTGTGTGTGTGTGTGTGTGTGTGTGTGTGTGTGTGTGTGTGTGTGTGTAAAATGTTGACAGTATTAGTAATGGCATACTAGGTCTCTCCTTGCCCAGAGCCTCCCTTCTGTTGGAGTCCCATCTTTCAGAGCACTGTTGGACTCTTGCTACTTCTTTTGCCCTTGTAAAAGTTGTAACAATATATAAGTCCACTCCGGTTGTGCCACCTGCATGTGAACCACTTCCTCCATTTTGCCAGCTAAAACAAAACAAAGCAAAACAAAAACAAAACCCTCAATCTGTTTCTCTCACTATGCGCTTCCCAGATGGGTCACAATCAATCTCATTTATGGTACCATGTATACTGGTGAGTTCTCACCTCTCAGTAGTGTCCCTATGTACCAGATCAGGGGTCGGCAATCTTTGGCATGCAGCTTGCCAGAGTAAGCACCCTGGCGGGCTGGGCCGTTTTGTTTACCTGCCACGTGTGTAGGTTCGGCTGATCGCGGCTCCGCAGCCCCCATTGGCCTGGGACGGCGAATCGCGGCCAGTGGGAGCTGCGATCGGCCGAACCTGCGGATGCGGCAGGTAAACAAACTGGCCCAGCCTGCCAGGGTGCTTACCCTGGCGAGCCGCATGCCAAAGGTTGCTGATCCCTGTGCCAGATGATGATGCTGCAGGGGTGTTTGAGACAGAACTCCCTGCAGGCCATCTCTCTTTGCATGCCAGTCAGCCCTCCAGCTGAGAAGCAACTAGTTCTAAACCCCTTCTCATGTAACAAAATGTCCAACTATAGTCCAAAGTCACAAAGAGTCAGCTATTCTCTGGGTCCTGAGCTTAACCTTTTCATGGGGTTCCAATGCTTTTCCTGGGGTTCCAGCTTTTGTATCAATCACTCTCCCACCCAACCTAAGCTTTCCTGGGGCCTCTTGTACCTCATCTCGTCAAGAGAGCCTGCCTGTAGCTTGTCCCCACAGACAGAACTCTCTCAGCCTATTTATAAAATCCAGGTGTCTGAGTTATCACATGATCTTTGTTTTAGTCCTGACCACTCTGGCTGATAAGTAGCTATCTAATTACTTCCCAGGTGAGGTGAATGTGCCTAACTGACCTTTAACTCTTTCTCACCCATGATGGGGATGTACTCTATCACACCCCACTAATTTCAAAGAGAACTCTTTTTGTATGGGTACTTTTTGGAAGTATGGGTACTTCCACCTTTTCATGTTCTCTGTATGTATAAATATCTTCTTACTGTATGTTCCATTCTATGCATCCGATGAAGTGAGCTGTAGCCCACAAAAGCCTATGCTCAAATAAATTTGTTAGTCTCTAAGGTGCCACAAGTACTCCTGTTCTTTTTGTTGTATGTTTGAATCTTTATTATTAGTTATGCAACTTGACTATTTATGGCTACTGCAAAGGTTGGGTTAGGGTAAATATTTCAATACCTGTTAGTTCTAGGGGTTATGGCTTTATATTTCATCATGCAAGTGTTAAAAAAAAATCAAGAGTAGATACATGAAAATCAGTAAGAATCACTTTAAATTGGACATCCAGATAAAGGCACCAAATTAATTGAAACTAATGTGTGCATTGCTGTATGTCATTGAGTGGCCTTCAGTCATCACTTCTCAAATTAATTAGGAGTAGCTTATTAAAGTTATGAGCAGTGGTTGTCATTTCAGTAAGTGTCCAAGAGATTTAACAATGAGACAACAGAGTATTAGAATGCCAAAAACATAGGATTAAGTATACCTACATAGAAATATTCTCCCAATTCGATAATGAATCATTGATAGTTAGTCTTTCAGTACAGTTTTCCATCTGGTTGTGCACCCACCTTATAGTAATTTCATCTAGACCATATTTCCCTAGTTTGCTTATGAGAATGTCATAAGTCTTACTGTGTCAAAGGTCTTACTAATTCCAGCTATGACCTCCCCCTATCTACTAGGCTGGTTACCATATCAAAGAAGTAAACTAGGTTGGTTTGACCTTATTTATTCTTAACAAATACATGTTAGCTATTATTTATCAACATATTATAAGAATATAAGATATAGGAATGGCCATACTGGGTCAGATCAAAGGTCCATCCAGCCCAGTATCCCATCTGCCGACAATGGCCAATGCCAGGTGCCCCAGAGGGAGTGAACCTAACAGTTAATGATCAAGTGATCTCTCTCCTGCCATCCATCTCCGCCCTCTGACAAACAGAGGCTAGGGCCACCATTCCTTACCCATCCTGGCTAATAGCCATTCATGGACTTAACTTCCATTAATTTATCTAGTTCTCTTTTAAACTCTGTTATAGACCTAGCCTTCACAACCTCCTCAGGCAAGAAGTTGCACAGGTTGACTGTGCGCTGTGTGAAGAAGAACTTCCTTTTATTTGTTTTAAACCTTCTGTCCATTAATTTCATTTGGTGGCCCCTAGTTCTTATATTATGGGAACAAGAAAATATCTTTTTCTTATTCACTTTCTCCACAACACTCATGATTTTATATACCTCTATCATATCCCCCCTTAGTATCCTCTTTTCCAAGCTGATAAGTCTCTTTAATCTCTCCTCATATGGGACCCGTTCCAAACCCCTAATCATTTAAAAAAAAAAGAATGAGGAGTACTTGTGGCACCTTAGAGACTAACAAATTTATTTGGGCATAAGCTTTCGTGGGCTTTAATCATTATAGTTGCCCTTTTTTAGTGCCAGTATATCTTTTTTGAGATGAGGAGACTACATCTGTACACAGCATTCAAGATGTGGGTATACCACGGATTTATATAAGGGCAATAAAATATTATCTGTCTTATTCTCTATCCCTTTAATGATTCCTAACATCCTGTTTGACTGCCGCTGCACACTGCATGGATGTCTTCAAAGAATTATCCACGATGACTCCAAGATCTCTTTCCTGATTAGTTGTAGCTAAATTAGCCCCCATCATATTGTATGTATTGTTGAGGTTATTTTTTCCAATGTGCATTACTTTACATTTATCCACATTAAATTTCATTTGCCATTTTGTTGCCCAATCACTTAGTTTTGTGAGATCTTTTTAAAGTTCTTCACAGTCTGCTTTGGTCTTAATTGTCTTGAGCAGTTTAGTATCATCTGTAAACTTTGCCACCTCACTGTTTACCCCTTTCTCCAGATCATTTATGAATAAGTTGAATAGGATTGGTCCTAGGACTGACCTTTGGGGAACAGCACTAGTTACCCCGCTCCATTCTGAAAATTTACCATTTATTCCTACCCTTTGTTCCCGGTCTTTTAACCAGTTCTCAATCCATGAAAAGATCTTCCCTTTTATCCCATAACTGCTTATTTTGCTTAAGAGCCTTTGGTGAGGGACCTTGTCAAAAGTTTTCTGGAAATCTAAGTACACTACGTCCACTGGATCCCCCTTGTCCACAGTTTGTTGACCCTTTCAAAGAACTCTAATAGATTAGTAAGACATGATTCTCTTTACAAAAAAACATGTTGACTTTTGCCCAACAATTTATGTTCTTCTATGTGTCTGACAATTTTATTCTTTACTATTGTTTCAACTAATTTGCCCGGTACTGATGTTAAAAGTACTGGTCTGTAATTGCCAGGATCACCTCTAGAGCCCTTTTTAAATATTGACATTACATTAGCTATCTTCCAGTAATTGGGTACAGAAGCTGATTTAAAGGACAGGTTACAAACAATAGTTGATAGTTCCACAATTGGGAGAGATAGCTCAGTGGTTTGAGTATTGGCCTCTTAAACCCAGGGTTGTGAGTTCAATCCTTGAGGGGGCCATTTAGGGATCTGGGGCAAAAATCTGAAAGGGGAGTGGTCCTGCCCTAAGCAGGCGGTTAGACTAGCTGAGGTCCCTTCCAACCCTGATACTCTATGATTTGAGTTCTTTCAGAACACTTGGGTGAGTGCCATCTAGTCCCGGTGACTTGTTACTGTTAAGTTTATCAATTAATTCCAAAATGTTCTGTAATGACACTTCAATCTGTGACAATTCCTCAGATTTGTGACCTACAAAGGACGGCTCAGGTTTGGGAATCCCCCTAATATCCTCAGCCATGAAGACTGAAGCAAAGAATTCATTTAGTTTCTCCGCAATGACTTTATCCTCTTTAAGTGCTCTTTTTGTATCTCGACCATCCAGGAGCCCCATTGGTTGTTTGTTTAGAAGGCTTCCTGCTTCTGATGTACTTAAAAATTTTTTTGTTATTACCGTTTGAGTTTTTGGCTAGCTGTTCTTCAAATTTCTTTTTGGCTTTTCTTTTTTTTTTTACATTTTTACACTGAATTTGGCAGTGTTTATGCTCCTTTCTATTTACCTGACTAGGATTTGACTTCACTTTTTTAAAAAATGCCTTTTTATCTCTCACTGCTTCTTTTACCCAGTTGTTAAGCCACAGTGGCTCTTTTTTCATTCTTTTATGTGTTTTTTTAATTTGGCGTATATATTTATGTTAGGCCTCTATTATGGTGTCTTTTAAAAGTATTCATGCAGCTTGCAGGGATTTCACTCTAATCACTGTTTAACTAACCTCCTCATTTTTGCATAGTTTCCCTTTCTGAAATTAAATGCCACAGTGTTGGGCTGTTGAGGTGTTCTTCCCACCACAGGAATGTTAAATGTTATTATATTATGGTCACTATTTCCAAGCAGTCCTGTTATAGTTACCTCTTGGACCAGATCCTGTGCTCCACTCAGGACTAAATCGAGCTTCCTGTACCAGCTGCTCCAAGAAGCAGTCATTTAAAGTATCGAGAAATTTTGTCTCTGCATTTCAACATGTACCCAGTCAATATGGGGATAATTGAAATTCCCCACTATTATTTAATTTATTTTGATAGCCTCTCTAATCTCCCTTAGCATTTCATTGTCACTATCACTGTCCTGATCAGGTAGGCGATAATAGATCCCTACTGTTATATTCTTATTAGAGCATGGAATTACTATCCATAGAGATTCTATGGAACATGTGGATTCATTTAAGATTTTTACTTCATTTGATTCTACATCATTTACTTCATTTGATTATCTTCTAGGTTTCAACAAACTGATCGTTTAATAACTCATTTCAGTATTTTTCTGGATATTGCTATTAGGCTGACTGCTCTATAATTCTCTGTGTCTTCTTTGTTTCTCCTCTTTGAAGATAGGTACTATGTTTCCCCTTCCTCAGTCCTTTTGACCTCATTCATTCTCCATGAGTTCTTGAAGATAATCCATAATGGTTCAGATAAAGTATATAGTATTAGTAAAAGTACCTAAAAGAGTGTGATTATCATTTCTGAAGTAGCTTCCCTGAATGGCTAAGTGCTATAATTAAGTCATGTGATTCACATGCAGATTTTTTTTTTAATTCTACAGGAAAATTAAACTCTAACATGCCAAAAAGTTGATGAAGAAGAACACTTAATTTACCTCAAATACAGTCCTAATCAGCCACTATGAAAAATTCCTTAGTCCAAGCAGTTTAATTACTCTGTAACAATTTTTAAATGGGTTTACATTTTAGTCTTAGCTGTGACTTAATATATTGAGAGTAATCTGGCAGTTCACCTTGGAGACAAGGATGTGAAAGAATCACTTTCATGAAATAGTTCTTAAAACCTTCAGGTCTTTATAATGATGATTTTACTAATACTATGGACATAAATATATTGGACAAATATGAATTATGATGTTAAATGAAAGAGAATGACATTGTTCTTTATATTACCTTGATACTAATGGATGATCAGAGTGGAAATAAATATGGATTTCCAGTTACTCACTGAACCTCTGTACCTGATACAAACAAGATTTATTAACAATTAATTAACAATTGATTAACAGCAATTTCATATTCTAATGTAAGAGTCATATCCACATGTTGTGACCTAATCATACAGGTATTAATTAATATAGAGTACTGTACTATAAATTTGTTAAATCAATTTACTGGAACTTGTGATGATTTTAAATACAAGTATTTGTCTCTGCAGCTTCAGGAACATTCTTAGTCATGTCTAAGTAAAATCATATTGTTCCCATGTGAAAGTGCTTACAAATAATGTGGCAAAACAGAAATATTGTGTTACTCAAGGCTTACATTGACATAACACAACTGAAAGCTGAAATCGATCAAGTTCCAACAGGATAAAACTAGACTAATGTAGTGGTTCATCAAGCCTTTAATCTCTGAATCATAAATGTGCCCAAAAGCAATTAAAATCTTTATAACATTAAAAAAAGAATGAAAGTTGAGAGAGAAAAAAAATGAATTACAGATTGGGGGGCAGGGGGGCAAAAGAGGTATTCATATGAGATTAGAAAATGGTGCCAGTGAGGCTTTGAGATATATAGGATACTTATTCCCTTATTCCATACAGCAGAAGTCTCAGGCTTTGTGGACTAAGTGGGTCAATGTTCTTCCTACTAGACTCCCAGCCTTCAGCAGGAGCAACAAGTGACTGTGAATAGCCCAGCCACAGCCCCATTTCCCATGAACAGTGCTAGGGGAACATAAGAATGGCCATACTGGGTCAGACAAAAGGTTCATCTAGCCCAGTATCCTGTCTTCCAAGAGTGGCCAGAGCCAGGTGCCCCAGAGGGAATGAACAGAACAGGTAATCATCAAGTGATCCATTCCCTGTCGCTCATTCCCAGCTTCTGGCAAACAGAGGCTAGGTACACCATCCCTGCCCATCCTGGCTAATAGCTATTGATGGACCTATCCTCCATGAATTTATCTACTTCTTTTTTGAACCCTGCTATAGTCTTGGCCTTCTATTTTTGTAATCTTTTCTTATTTTCATTTTTTTTAATTTCCAAACCTTTAAAATGGTTTACAAACACTAGAGAACATGTAACCTGACAGATGGTGTGATCATGCTCTTGTAATGTAATCTGGAGCAAGAGGTGTCATGAAAAGCAAGTGTTCTTCAGTCCAGCTTACCCTGGAGTAGATGGGGTCCTTGGCCTTAGAGCTCATTTGGCTAGGGGGTTGCAGCATCACCGGCATCTATCCTCAGTGTGCCCTGAAATCTGTAGGGCCACTGTGTGGCATGCTATTAACACTTTTTCACTACCAGCTGTGCTTGATGTTTCATCAAGAGTAGATGCTGGTTTTAGCAAGGGGGTGTTTCAGTCACTGATCAAATAGCCATGCCCCTCAGTGTGCCATCTCAGAGAGGCCACAGTTCCAAGAGTGAAAAACTGTTTCTCATGTACCGAGAGTAACTCTTGTTCTCTGGGGGCTTGTTAAAACTCAGAAGTACTATTAGTTTGCCTTAAATCAGTTTAAAGAACATTTTAGTTAAACTTGTGTTAAACTTTGTTTG
This sequence comes from Chrysemys picta bellii, assembly GCF_011386835.1. Classification (NCBI taxonomy): domain Eukaryota; kingdom Metazoa; phylum Chordata; order Testudines; family Emydidae; genus Chrysemys; species Chrysemys picta. Next base: position 271,145,386 of record NC_088791.1, on the reverse strand, counting down.
GACACTCTTATATCAGTATAACTTGTACCTGTAAATTGTAGGCATAAATTATACCAGTTTAAACCAGAATTAAATGGAAATAATATCAAAGCACAAAGTTGCATGGGTTTAATTTAAATGAGTTTAAAATAACACTTTTAGTTAAATCAGTCTAAACCAGGGATTCCCAAACTTGGTTCACAGCTTGTTCAGGGTAAGCCCCTGGTGGGGGGTGAGACGTTTTGTTTACCTGAGAGTCTGCAGGTATGGCCACTCACAGCTCCTAGTGGCTGTGGTTCGCCGTTCCCGGCCAATGGAAGCTGTGGGAAGTGGTGCGGGCCGGGCCACTGCTTCCCGCAGCTCCCATTGGCTGGGAACGGCAAACTGCGGCCACTGGGAGCTGCGAGTGGCCATACCTGCAGACGCTTAGGTAAACAAAGCATCTCACAGCCAGCTAGAGGTTTACTCTGAACAAGCCGCGAACCAAGTCTGGGAACCCCTGGTCTAAATCATGCTGAAATGTGTTGCCTCCACAGAGTCATTTTGACCATCTCACTTTCCTCTGTTGGGAAATTGGATCCAAACCAGGCTATAGGAGCAAGAGAGGAAGTGCGGAATCTTTGCAGGGGATGGGGTATTTTTACACTAAACCTATGGAGCATAGAGCTTGATTGAATTCTGTGCACCTCTAAGTTGATAATTACTACTACAATTATGTGGCTATGTAACTAGGCATGTGGCTTCTACAATGTGGCTTGTGGAGGCAACACACTCCAAGAACAAGAGTTATTAAGTGACCCCCTTTTTACAAAAAAAAAAAAAAGAAACAAAAAAAGAGAAAGAAAATAGATAAAATTGGCACAGAGAACTGTTTTGTGTCTGTAAAGCATCCAACTTACTTTCCATGCTGCATTGTCAATGTTTGCTTCATTGATAATCTTTGTATGGGAAAAAAAAAAAAAGAGTGTACAAATACAACTTGCTAAATAAGGATTTTCAGATCCAGACTAACACGGCTACCCCTCTGATACTAAATAAGGATTGTAAATTGTAATAATGGATATCAGGAGTTAGGGGTTTTTATTATGGGAATACATCTACAACTCTAAAAAGAAACATTTAATCAACAGGCTGGGATGAATTTTGCTTTGTTGGACTAACAAGAATCAAGAATATAAATTAGTGAGAGCAGGGGGAGAAACCAAAGGAGGGTGGAACAAATTTAGAAATTAGGAGACAATCTGAGACTGACATCTAATGTGATGGCTTTAAGATGGCAAACCTGATTTAGTATTTTCTCCATTGTGGCTCTTGCAGAGTTGTGGTACCCTTACATTTCCATGCAGAAATGCTATGCGGTACATATTGCCCTGTGTTATTTTTGTTACCCTTTGAGAGTTTGGTTTTGATTGCTGTCTTAGCACATTATATGATCATGAATTCAGTGTTACATTTCTGAAAAACCTTTAGATGTTTCCTGGTGTGCTTCTGAGGCATTTAACAAGGTTTTCGTAGCCTTTCAGGTTCAATGAATTTGTGAAAGTTGTAGCAATGTGGGTTTCCAATCATATCTCTTGAGAAGCACAAGGAATTGAGGTGGTTAGGGGCTACTGGGCTGCAGTCAACTATTACAGTATAAAAATAATAATAGCATTCACTCACTGAAGAAAGCAGCAAGGGAATACAGAACCCAGTTTGCAGCTGAGCAAAGAAATATTGACTCCTTAACAGTAAATATTAGACACAATACTCAAAGATTAGGTCAGACTTCGAGTAACTTACTAAAAACCAAATAAATTAACCATCTGAGACTAGTCCTTCCCTGTAGCATTTCAAGATTTTATACTGCATCTAGATAGTTTGATAATCCTGCCTCTTTTGGTTCCTTTTTGAAGTCACAATTTGTCCTTTTGAAACCCGTACAATATTTTTTAAAAAATTAAACCAATACCTAATTCTAAATTGCGGCTTCCCATACCTGAGAATTATTGTAAATGAATGTAGTTAGTAAAACTGTAGGAACTTGAAATATAGTTCAGGATCATGAATGAAATACATGATCATTGGAGAGCAGCTCTAAAAATGAAAAGCTCAATCTGTACAGCATGTTCAATTCGTTCATGGCTTTAGTGGGTTTTTTTAATCATTGATGAGCTGGATGGGGACTGTTATCTTTTTGTTAACAGAGCTAATTTGGGGGCCTCTAAAGAAAATTCTCAGTTTTCATGTAAAATAACATAAATCTCTAATCCATTTCCTTAGAATGATAACCTTGAAAACATAAAATATAGCTAGTCAATTGTAAAGATGGAAAGCAATGTCTAGCAGGAAGCTGGGAGGAAGGGGAGAATGTAAAGAAAGACAGAGGGACAGACACACACACTTTTAATGTAAAATAATTCCTTTAAGTTTATAGTTTATTCCAAAGAATAAGATCTCTAGGCAAATACTATGTACCGTGATATGATAACAATGGAGAGAATTTGGTTATAGTTGTGGGGAAGATGGCAAAGTATTGTTTCAAATCCATCAAAATGATAAGGCTGGCTCTGCTTGTTTAAAAATGTACAGCTCTCTTTGTTTACATTCACTATATCTGCAATCCTGGTAGCTTCTGTAAGGGGAAATGCCTTATTGTATTAGCCACACCACTGCCTTTAGTTGTGTATAGATGGTTAGCCATGTGGTCCACTCACATGCACCCTGTCCAGCAACACACAAGGAGGAGAGGGGAGAAGACAGTGAAACTGCTGCAGCACTGAGTGGGAACTATGTAACCACCGAAGGCCACTCTTCTCCCCACTGATGCCTGCATTCCCAATTTGTGGTGCACTGTACCCCCACCCACCAGCTGGGGATACCCAGTCCTCAATTAACAGTGTGACCCATCACCAAAGGGAATCAACCACACCCCAGCCAGAGATCACTGGATGACTTGCCTGCCATCATGGCTGTCAGCAGAGTCTGCATTCTACCACTATGCTGCTATGAAGAATAGAAGTGGAAATATCTGCAGTTAACCGGGTAGAGACAAACATGGGTGGTTGTGAGGTAGTAGGTGGAAGAGCGGGAATAGAAAGACTGGTCTATGGGGATCGAGCAGGTATATGGAAATGATGGTTTGATATTCAGGAAAGAAAGGAACATGCAAATGTTCTTTTTGTGCGTAGAGGGCTGTGGGAGAGAGATTTTATTTTAGAATGTAGCAGATACGGTCCAAATATTATAAACTCCTCTCACCGAGGGTATCAACCTTTGGAACTCAGGAAGTGATCAAATCTTAATTTCCTGAAGCCAAACTAGTCACAGCCCATATCATACCATTTCTAATCTCCCTAAGACTCTCCTCATTTTCCTTAAGCTCTTAGTCAGTCTGGACCTGGAACAATTTAGTCCCTGTTACCTGCAGCAGTTCTAAACCTCAAATCCATGATGTTTTTTACTCTACATGTTCACAAAAGGATATTTAGATGGTCATTCTGCTAAGATGATGAGCACTTCTCTTTCTCAATTCACCCTTTGAGTCTTTCCTCTGAAAATTTGATATAAACTGTTCCCCAGTTAATTTATGCTTAACTTTATGAGCTTTTAAATGGAGGCAACAGCTATAAGAGAGCACAACACTTCCTAAAATGGCCATTAAAAAAACAACAACAACAATCAGGCAGATCTTTCCTTAACTGAAGCTGGACTTAATTTAGAAACTTCCCTTTCTCCCTTTGACTTTTCTATTTTTAAGGGGGTTTTAAGCTCTTAAGATTAATTTGTTTTAAACAAGGCAATTCTCATTCAGTGTCGCATGAACGATTATTAAAAAGCAACAGTACTAACAAAATGGGAAGGCTAACTGGGTGCGTGGTTTAAGGAAGAGAGAAAGGCTAAATGTCAGGAATCCCCTGCTTCACAGTGTGATGTGATACCTAGTTCATTAATTTTTGTACAGCAGCAGGTATCCTTCAGTGGAATCCTCCCATGCCTTAGACATTGCTTAGTCCAAAAGAAGACTCCACCATCCCTGCCTATCTTGGGCTGCTCTTAACATGTCTTCTCTGTTATTAAGTCCTATACGTTTTCCCACTCTGAGTACTGTTGCAAGAGGGATTCTTTAGATTAGCCCTTTGTCCTTGTTCTTTCAGCTGCCTAATAGCACACTTGCTATGGCAGATGCTCTGGCTTCATACTTAGCACGTATCTCAGATATTGCCATCTTTTTTTCTGGATAACTTTAGAGATAAGGGGTTGTTGAACTCTGATGAATCTTGGCATTTGTTATAAATTCATTTCATTTAATACCTAGTATTTTTCTATGGCATTTGCTTCTGAAGGCATTTAAACACCTGTCTATACCTTTGGTGGATTTCCAGCTCTTTCATCCATATGTTAATGTGGAAATAACATTTGAGTTGAAGATCATAGTTTGGTCTTTTGCCTTCTAAAGTAATGCTTTAGTTTGGAGCTGGGATTCTCTCGTTAGTTTTGTTTTTACATAAATGATTATTAATTTCATCTTTTTCATAATGCTGAAGACTTTCAGTCTTTGCTTGCATGCTAGTTGAGCTATCCCTCAGAAGAGCTATGTAATCAGCAAAATCTAAACCTGCGAGTTTACTGTTGTTGAACCATATAACGCCTGTATTATATCCATCTGCACTTTTCCTCCTAACAAGGTCAATGGCAGTGCCAAACAGGAGAGGTGAGAGAATGCGTCTTTGTCCGACACGAGTCATTCATTCAAGTCTACATATATTTTAACTGTGTATGCCACACCTGGTTGGCATACCGTTATATTACAAGATGTTCCAAAGTCAATTGTGATGAAGGATGTCAAATGCTTTCTTAAAATCTATGAAGTTTATGATAAATAGTTTTTGTTGTTTGATTATTATTGTTTGACTGAAAATCTGGTTGATATAGGATCATCTGAGTCAAAATTCAGCCTGCTCTTCCCTTAGTTTTGCCTCGGCCACTTCCTTTATTCTGCTTATGATGATACTGTAGAAGAGTTTGCCTCTTACAGCCAGTTGTTGGGTCACCTTTTTGGGTATTTTACTACAATGACATTTTTCCATTATTCTGGAGGTTTTCCCTGGTTTCATACTTTACTGAAAAGTTTGGTGATTTTATCCATGATCTTATTATAAGCTGTCAGCATTTCCCCATGAGTTGGTCTTTATTTATTTATTATTATTACCATGATGGTCCTGATAAAAATAATTAAAAGAGACTGTTCTGGTAAGAATGTTTTAATAGGATTTTTATGTATATTTTATTTCCATTACATTCAGTGGAGCACAAATACCTATATTTTACATTGTATCATGGCTTTCCTTAAAATAGAAATACAAGATTATACATTTCATCCGCCCAGGAAGGAGAAAGGAGGAGCTTCCATCTGCCTTTCTCAGAGTACACAACGTTAGTAGGTGAGGGTAGGGTGTACTTTGAAATAAACAGCATCCAATTCCCTTGGGGAGGTAAACATTAACTGACTATTTCCTGAATGTTTACTGTGCTATCCCTGAGTTATGCTGAAGCTAGGTAGCTTGTGACACAAATCAATGTGTCAGAAATTTGGATAAGCATATTAACATCTGGATGCATAGCCACAGCTTATCTGAACCTCTTCATTTGGAAATCTTAAACAAAACATTCTGTCCCTTGAAATTCCCCATACCTTTCTGCCTTTTGACCAGATCAACTGTCTTGCAGTGTGACTAGAAAGGGAGAATTCAGAAGAGTGAATCTATATAGCAGAAAAGTTAACTGAACTCTTACACACTTAAAAGTGCTTGTAATGTGGTTCAGGCTCAAGGAGAAAAAAGAAATTAGGAAAAAGAATTAGGAAGTGTAGTAATAAGAGCTAGTTTAATAGTCAACGTTAAGTGTGAAATATCAAGGAGCCATGAGTTTGAAACTTCAGTTTATTTTCTTATAAGAAGACTCAGATTTTTAATAGGAAATAAATTCAGGACCATAAGAATTGAACACAACTCTCCTGAGTTCAAGTTCAGTGGCTTAACCACAAATCCAACTTTCTTCACCGAAATTTTATACAATGTTCTTTATGCCAATTAGTTGGAATCGCTTAAGGTACCTGAATTTCAGTGATGCTGTGTCACTATAAACAGTAAAGCAGTTTGAAAAGATGTTTGATGTAAATGAAAATGTTGTTGCCCTGACTTCTCTACACACTTTGTTTCCTCTGCAAATTAAGCTATTCTACACAGAATCAAGGATAGCTTTCATCATGTTAGCTCCAACAGTCATCATTTCACTGTAGACTGATCCCAGAACAATATGGGAGTCTAAAATTATCATTTACTACCAATAGGAGTGACAAGGCTAATTCCCCACTCTGGCATTTCGAGTGCAGAAGGTGGGGGCCTGCAAGGATTTTAGAAGTTATTATTGGCCACTCCAGGCTGGTATTAAACTCCCAAGATCACCCAATTTACAAATTACAAAAAATTAAGCATCAAGATAGCTCTCTTAAGGTTCAGCTTAAAGGTTACAAGCAAACAAAAGCATCTGGGGTTAGCACAGGAATCCACAATCCAATAAGAAATAATAATAATAATAAAAAACACCCTAATTGCATCTTCCTAGACATTCCTTGATTACTTATATATTTGTGGTTTCGGATACGTAGTGTAGCGGAGACTCACTGGTGCAGCGCCTCCTGCTGGTCATGCTGGGAATTGTCTCTTCTAGCCCAGAGCACCCTCTGCAGGCCAGTGTTTAGCCTGCCGCTGGCTCCCGTGTCCCTCCCGGACCCCAGTGTCCCTCTACATCAGGGTTTTGTACCCAGCAGTAACCCACAATCTATGTCTCCCCACCCAGGGGAATCCCTAACCCTCTATTCCCACCTTGCCTCAGTGGCTACTGCCAGTCACCATCTAGCCCCCGCTCACTGGGACAGACTGCAGTCTGTAAACCACTCATCATCAGCAAGGAGGGATGGACCAGCTGCCTCTGCCTATTCGCAGGCTACTTCTGTAGCCCTAGTGCCTTTCCTGGCCTTTAGCAAGGCCTGCAGCCAGGATTTTTTTCAGGCTGGAGCTCCCCAGCTCCTCTGGCCTTCCCCAGCCCTGCTCTATTCTAGTCCTGCTCAGCTCCCAGGCAGCCAGGTCCTTCTCTCTCTATAGCTATAGAGAGAGAGTCTCTCAGTACCTGCCTTACAGCCCTTTTATGGGGCCAGCTGTGGCCTGATTGGGGCATGGCCCCAGCTGTGGCTGCTTCCTCAATCAGCCTAGTCTTTCAGAGCTGCAGCCCTCTCCAGGACTGCTTTTAACCCTTGTTCTTCAGGAGTGGGGCAGCCGCCCCATTACTCAAGGGTTGAGGTATGATTTGATGTTTTTTCATACCTGGTTTTACAGCTTTTTACAGCATAGCTCCAGCCCTGTCCTGCTCTTTCCTGGAGAACCACAACACACAAACAAAGGAAAGTTGTTTCCCAATTTTAAAAAGTTCGAGCCCTCCCATTGGCTCTTTTGGTCAAGTGCCCACTCCTTTCCTTTCACCTGTGGGCTTGTTAACCCTTTACAAGTAAAGCAAGTAGAGAACGGCTCCTAACAGGGGTTTTATAGCTAATTGGCTGGCTGGGTGTCCATAAAAGGGAGCTGCAACCCACACACACACTTCATTTATCACAAGGAGTCTGAACCAAACTGAAATAACTCAATTAAGGTGCTCTTCTGACAACAGTTTCTAATTCCTTTCCCTTAAGCCTGAACCAAACCAGAAGCACTTTTGAGTTCGTAAGAGTTCAGTTAATTTTTCTGCTTTATAGATTCAGTCTTCTCAATTCTCCATTTCCAGTCACACTGAAAGAAAATTTATTTGAGCTGGCCAAGAGGCAGAAAGGTACAGAGACTCTAAAGGGACAGAACACTATTTTTTTGTAGTTTGTTTGTTTGTTGTATTTTTAAAGATTTCCAGGTGCAAGTCATTCTTAAGAAACACTACAATATTGTATAGTAACGCATCTTAGGGACTGCAGCTCAGAATAATCATACTGTGTTGTTCTCGGTCATTACTGTAGACCACAGTATTTTTTTTTAAATAAGAACAATAAATGGAAAGAACATAAGAATAGCCATACTGGGTCAGACAAAAGGTCCATCTAGCCCAATATCCTGTTTTCCGACAGCGGCCAATGCCAAGTGCCCCAGTGGGAATGAACAGAACAGGTAATCATTAAGTCATCCCGGATCGTCCATTCTCAACTTATGTCAAACAGAGGCTAGGGACACCATCGCTGCCCATGCTGGCTAATAGCCATTCACGAATCTATCCTCCATGAATTTATCTAGTTCTTTTTTGAACCCTCTTATAGTCTTGGTCTTCACAACATCCTCTGGCAAAGAGTTCCACAGTTCCACAAAGAGTGACTATGCATTGTCTGAATACTTTTTTGTTTGTTTTAAACCTGCTGCCTATTAATTTAATTTGGTGATCCCTAGTTCTTGTGTTATGGGAAGGGGTAAATAACGCTTCCTTATTTACCTTCTCCACACCAATCAGGGCAGGCTCCAGGCACCAGCTTAACAAGCAGGTGCTTGGGGCGGCCAATGGAGAAGGGCGGCACCTGCGGCAATTCGGGGGCAGCAGGTCCCTCACTCCCTTTAGGAGCGAAGGACCTGCCGCTGAACTGCTGCCGCCGATCGCGGCTTTATTTATTTTATTTATTTATTTATTTTCCAATTGCCGCCGCCAATTTGCTTGGGGCGGCAGAAATGCTGGAGCCGGCCCTGACACTAATCATGATTTTATAGACCTCTATCATATTTCCCCATAGTTGTCTCTTTTCCAAACTGAAAAAGGCTCAATCTTATTAATCTCTCCTCATACGGAAGCTGCTCCACACCCCTAATCATTTTTGTTGCCCTTTTCTGAACTTTTTCCAATTCCAATACATCTTTTTTGAGATGGAGTGACCACATCTGACCAGTATTCAAGATGTGGGCGCACCATGGATTTATATAGAGGCAATATGATATTTTCTGTCCTATTATCTATCCTTTTCTTAATGATTCCCAACATTCTGTCCGCTTCTCTGATTGTTGCTGCACATTGAGTGGATATTTTCAGCGAACTATCCACAATGACTCCAAGATCTCTCTCCTGAGTGGTAACAGCTAATTTAGATCCCATCATTTCATATGTATAATTGGGATTATGTTTTCCAATGTCTAATATTTTGCATTTATCAAAATTGAATTTCATCTGCCGTTTTGTTCCCCAGGCACCCAGTTTTGTGTGATCTTTTTGTAGCTTTTCGCAGCCTGCTTGGGACTTAATTCTCTTGAGTAGTTTTGTATCATCTGCAAATGTTTCCACCTCACTGTTTACCCCTTTTTCCAGATCATTTATGAATATATTGAATAGTACTGGTCCCAGTACACATTCCTGAGGAACATCACTATTTAGCTCTCTCCATTCTGAAATCTGGTCATTTATTCCTACCCTTTGTTTCCTATGTTTTCCAGGTTACCAATCCATGAGAGGACCTTCCCTCTTATCCCATGACAACTTACTTTGCTTAAGAGACTTTGGTGAAGGACCTTGTCAAAGGTTTTCTGAAAATCTAAGTACCCTATATCCACTGGATCCCTATGGTCCACATGCTTGTTGACCTCCTCAAAGAATTCTACTAGATTGGTGAGGCATGATTTTCCTTTACAAAAACCATGTTGACTTTTCCCCAACAAATTTTATGTTCATCTATGAGTCTGACAATTCTGTGTTTTGCTATAGTTTCAATCAGTTCGCCCAGTACTGAAATCAGGCTTACTGGCCTGGAGCCCTTTTTAAAATATGGCATCACATTAGCTATCCTCCAGTCATTTGGTACAGAAGCTGATTTAAATGATAGGTTACAAACCACAGTTAGTAGTTTTGCAATTTCACATTTGAGTTCCTTCAGACCTCTTGGGAAAATACCATCTGGTCCTGGTGACTTATTCTGTTTAATTTATCAATTTGATCCAAAACCTCCTCTAATGATACCTCAGTCTGGGACAGTTCCTCAGATTTGTCACCTAAAAAGAATGGCTCAGATTGGGGAATTTCCCTCACACCCTCAGCCATGAAGACTGATGAAAATAATTGATTTAGTTTCTCCTCAATGGCCTTATCATCCTTGAGTGCTCCTTTAGCATGTCAGTCGTCCAGTGGCCCCAGTGGTTGTTTAACAGGCTTCCTGTTTCTGATGTACTTAAAAAAATTGCTATTACTTTTTGAGTCTTTGGCTACCTGATCTTCTACTTATTTTTGGCCTTCCTAATTATATTTTTACAGTTCACTTGCCAGACTTTATGCTCCTATCTTGCTCACTAGGATTTAACTTCCACTTTTTAAAGGCTGCCTTTGTGCCTCTCTGCTTCTTTTACTATGTTGTTTAGCCATGGTGGCACTTTTTTGGTTCTCTTACTATATTTTTTAATTCGGAGTATACATTTAAGTTGAGCCTCTGTTACGGTGTCTTTAAAAAATTTCCATGCAGCCTGCAGAGATTTCACTTTTGGCACTGTACCTTTTAATTTCTGTTTAACTAACTTCTTCATTTTAGGTGTAGTCCCCCTTTCTGAAATTAAATGCTACAGTGTTGGGCTGCTGTGGTGTTTTCCCTGCCACAGCGATGTTAAATTTAATTATATTATGGTCACCATTACCAAGCGGTCTAGCTATATTCACCTCTTGGACCAGATCCTGTGCTCCATTAAGGACTAAATCAAAAATTGCCTTTCTTCTTGTGGGTTCCAGGACTAGCTGCTCCAAGGCACGATACAAAACAAGAAAATAAAAAAAGAGCTAAAGAATTATGAAAGTGAAGTCAATTAATTGCCAAAATAAATGTACATGCCCAGCAAGGAAAATGAAATGCCCATAAAGCACTTATTTTTTTTTATTTTCTAACTACTCTAATTCAATCTAATTTTCATATTAAGAAAGCTGTAATTCAAAAAGGAAATCAGCTACCTGTAGACATTTGTGAAAGCTCTGATGCAGTATATTAAGCATATAGTTTTTAATAAAGATTTATTTACATTCCACATATCAGAAAAGACTTAGTTTAATAAAGTGATGATGGGGACCCTCAGTGGAAAGGAAATATATGCTGCTGGTTTGCTTGTTAGAAACAAGAGGTGGGGAAATGGGAGAGGGAAGAAAGTCAGGGAATAAAGACAGACAATTCTGTTCTATATGCCAAAACTATATTGTACCAAAACATATACAAAATTTGGTTTTCAGCTAATTTTTAGTAACAGCTAGAAATATTTAGTGTTATGTTTTCTTCTTTGCTTTCTTTCACCCTTTTCCTGCCCCCTTTCCTCCACACCCAGGTAAACTATCTCTGTCATGATTCTGTATAAAATGTAATCTAAATATATATAGTGCCTCAACCCATTTTTACACTTGCATAACTCTATTGAGTTCAACAGGGCTATTCCTGGTTTATATAGTTCATTCAAAATTAGACCGGATATAACTAATGATGCGAAAATGTGCGTGTGAAGCATGCCAAGAAACCACCATGGTCATTTAGGTACCTCAACTCACTCAGCCACTCAATTCTCATGGTAAAAGTTTCCTAAGTGTCTAAGTTTCTGCCTGTGGATATGCACACTGCTGCCTCAGGCAGTGCCTGAATGCCAATATCATGCCTAAAACCCCCAATATGATTCTCAAACCAGAACAAGATAGGTGCAGGGGGGGGGGGGGGGGGGATGGGATATTCTGATATAGGTCTCCATCAATTTCTCTCGTTGAAGCCATTCTACTTTAATTTAATATTAATTTGTCTAGAGATAGTGAGAACCATTCTATAGTCCAGTCATTAGGGTACTTACCTGAGAGGTGGCAGATCCCTGTTCAGATCCCTTCTCCTCACCACACAGTACCTTATCACTGGGTTAAAGACAAGATTATGAAGGGAGGCCACCTCCTCCCCAAACCTATTCTCCTACCCATTTTGTGTAGAGTTAGGCAGGCACCTAAACCATTCCTTGTGAGAACAGCTTTAATGCCTACGCCACTTGACTTAAGTAAAAGGGTTCCAGACTATGGACTGCAGGGAAGATAGGTGCCTCCCCGTAGCCCAGACTTAGGTACCTAACTCCAGAAGAAGGCAGGATTTAGGACACAACCATCTGATCAGTATCTCCTATTGGATAGCTTCAGCAATTCCTGTCAGGGCCAATCTGCATCCTAGAAACCTAATAAGTATAGCTGGCCCTAATAGAAGCTGTCTGATTGCCAGAGCCACCTGACTGGCTGCAGCAGTCAGCAGGCTGATACTTGAGCTCAGAAGCAGCAGCAGTCTAGTGACTGGCTGGCTGGGCAGAGGATTGGCGTGGCTGCAGACTGGCTGTGTAGACTAGGAGAGGCTGGAAGTGGGGGCTTGGAACTCAGGGGCAGCTTGGGCTGGCAATTGGCTTGTTGAACAGAGCTGGAAATACAGGCTGAGGGGGAAAGGCTGGAAATTATGTTGGAAAATGAGGGAGAAAAAACAAGAGATGAGGAATGGCTTCAGATTAGGAAGAAGAAAAAAAGAATAGATGTGGCTATATCTAAGGAATAGGGAGTAGAGAGGGATGGAGAAAAGGAGTAAGGAAAAAGACTGACACTTTTATAATTATGAAATCAATAACTGAAGATGTAAAGATAGGAGATGTTATTCCCTTGAAAACAGGAGAATGGATTAGGTGAAAATCAGAGATATATTAAGAGCTAAAAGATTGCAAGGTTTAGATTTAGTAGAAAGCACACAAAAGGAAAAGGCTGAGAAATTGCTTAGAACTACAATTTTAAGGAAAATACAAGTAATTTGTCAGCTACTTAAATTTATGGCAGAGCTAAAAAGGGTAACGTATGAAGTTCCCCTAGGCATGATTGAGGATGAAATTAAAAGGGGTATAGGTGAGAACCAAGTCCTGTTTGTTAAGCGACTGATCAGCAGGAGAGGGGAAGAACACAAACCATCCAATGCCATTTGAGTAACATTTAAAGGTGCAGCGCTACCTGATAGGATTTACGTCAGATATCAACTCTTCTCTGTTAAACCATATATCCCAGCCCTTTTGGGACATTATAAATGTCAAATGTTTGGACATGTGGTGACTGTATGCAAGGGGAAAATGAGGTGTGGTAAATGTGGAGGAGAACATGAAAACTATATGAAAGGAACAGAACTAAAATGCAGCAGTTGTGGGGATAAGCAGTGCAGCATACAGAGGGCTTGTGGCAGCAGAATTAACTAGATAGATAATTTTAATTTTCTGTATCTATAAAATATCCTATGCAGAAGCTACCAAAAGATATTCACAGCAGAATATGGAGAAGGAAGAAACTGTCACTGAGGGAAAAGAGCTACTGGTACAACAAGTATCAGAGGTACAACAACATGCAGTTCAGGACAAAAAAGATGATATAAGGGGAATTGATGAAGATATACTGGTTGTAGGCAAAGAGAAATGTATAGTGTTTATGATAGAAGTGAGTAATTGCACTTTACAGACAGGGAAGAAGATTGAAAGAGTAAAAATTATAAAAAAAGCAGCAGAAAAGTATTTGCATACAGGCAATCTTTCTATAGACCGCATCCATGAATTTTTAAATGAAGATAATAATGCAGTTTAAACAACATGGTTCTAGCAATTTTTTTTTGGTGGAACACATATAGTTTAACAACACATGGTCAGGAATTAAAGAAAATTGTTTTTGATATGGAAAACAAACCTATGTGTACAAGTTAGTGGGAACTTATATTTAGACTCTCAGGATACAATGTAATCAGATGTGACAGAGAAATAACAAGAGGAGAAGGAACTGGTATATTTATAAATAGAGCCCTACGTGGATACAACATTTGTATCCACATCCAATCTGCTATCTGCAAGCATGGTCCGCGGATGTAACGTAGATATCTGCAGATTTGAAGGGCTCTATTTATAAAATAAGGTTTTAGTTACATTGGCATAGATGTATAGAACTTAATTTTTGAGTATTATTCTGTTGAGATTCCTCTGTGGAATAATAGCACCTTTATACAAATCTATAGTATTTACAACCCATGTGAAAAAGTAGACAATCTAGAATTGGAAGCATTAGTTAAGGCTGTCAAAGACCTGTATATATTTGTGAAGACTTTAATAGCCACAATGAATGATGGGGAAGCATGAACACTGATTATAATGCCAAATGTCTGCAACAGTTCATAGACATGCAAAACCTGGTATTGCTCAATACTTGAGCTTAGCACGTTTAATTCAGTGGATGGAATCTTTTCATGTTTAGATCTGGGATTTGCAACAAGCAATATAGCAAGCAAATACATCTGGGAAATCTATGAAGAAGCCAAAATGGGAAGTGATCACTTCCCATTCTATGCTAATTACATGTCAAGGCAATGTTGAAAACACTGAAGGAATTCTTACCTAGAGCATTAGAAAAGCAAATTGGGGACTCTTTAAGAGTAAATGTGCTGAGTATCTAAGTACCATCTGTACAAGAGATAATCTAGAGGAATTTCATGATAATATACTAAAGGGATTTATAGCAGCAGCCAACCTAGCTATATGTAAGACACTGAATTGTCACAAACTCAGAAATCCAGTTCCCTGGTGGAATGAAGATTGTAAAGCAGCAATTAAAGAAAGAAATAAGGCATACTAACAAGCAAAAAGTACAATGAATAGCACTTAATGAACTATAAAAGAAGTAAAGCAGTGGCACAAAGAATTATTAAAAAGGCAAATAAGCACTTGGAGAAAATATTGTGGAAAAATGAACAAAGATGCCAAGGTTTTAGAGAAACATAAACAAGTTAAAATGAATGGGACATAGAGTAAAAACAAGTTTATATCTGGTCTTATAGTAAATGATAAAGTTGAAATTTCTAACTTAGGAAAAAGTGAACATTTTTGCAAAAGAGTTCCAAAGTAAGAAGTGATACAATCAAAGTAAAAGAGTTTGGTGAAGAAAAAAGAATGTTTGCTTAAGAAAATTGTGAGCTCTTGTACAGCTGGGTAGAATACAAACATGATGTAGTGAATGAAAATTTCAGCATACAGGAACTCAAAAAAGTTATAAACAAAAGTAAAAAGCCCCAGGTAAAGATTGCATATGTAATGCAATGGTTAAGCATACACCAGAAGAGATTTTAAGAGTAATATTGAAATTACATAATATATGGGGAAAGGAAATACTATCAGCATAATGAAAGCAAGTGGTGGATATACTGATAGGAAAACCTGGCAAACTATGCACAAGGCCTGATGCATATAGACCTATTGCCGTCACATTATGGGTGGGCAAAATTATGGAAAGAATGATAAATGAGAGATTAATCTCATACCTGTGGTCTCTCGAGACTGAAGGATGCCTACTACTTGGAAAATAATGAAATTATAAACTGATGTACTGTTGATCATACTGTAACCTCATCAAAAAACATATCTACATAATTTGTTAGGATCTATTTTCCATAAACCTATGTTGATCTACATTAATTATTTTACCCTCATTTAATTATTTATTAATCAAGTCCTGTATCAGCCACTCCATTATCATCTTGTCTGAGACCGATATTAGGCTGATAGGCCTATAATTTCCTGGGCCTTTTTGTTTACCCTTTTTATATATTAGCACAACATTAGCTTTCTTCCAGTCTTCTGGAACTTCCCCAGGGTTCCAAGACACTGAATATCGGCATTAATGGTCCAGCAAGCAAATCATCCAGCTCTTTTAAAACTCGTGGCTACAAGTTATCTGGACCTGCTGATTTAAAAATGTCTGTCTTTAGTAGCTGCTGTTTAACATTCTCCAGCGATATTAGTGGAATGGAAAGAGTGCTATCAGTGTGTCTATATCATATGTTTTTTTCTTCCAGGTACAGAACAGAAATATTGATTAAACATTTCTGTCTTTTCTGCATTATTATTGATAATACTACCATTTCCATCTGGCTATGGAGCAATATCTTTGTCCGGATTATTTTTGTTCCTAATATCTTTTTAAAAACTCATTATTATCATTAACTCTGCTGGCCATAAATTTCTCCTTGTGTCCTCTTGCTTCCATTATCAATTTCCTACAGTTTCTAACTTTGATTTATATTCATTACTACCAACTTCCCCTTTCTTCCATTTTTTATGCTGTTGGTTTTGACCAATCAGTTGGTGACCCGTATTTCTGATGAAGATTCAAAATACCTAACTAAAATTAGCTGCCCTCTCTCACCAACCACTTAGAGACTGAGACATTGACTTTGAGTTTTTGTGACTGGGATTGGAATTTTTTCAGTCTCTTTGTGTAACACTTTGTCACAGCAGCTTGTCTAAGACAGGTTAGGCCATTGCTTTTGGTACAACCATCTTAGGACATACCTTGAATATGGACTGGTTTTCTCTGGTCAGCAGCTTACCTTCACAAGTCACTTTCCATGGTCCTATTTCAGTGTATCCCTTGGCCAATTTTACAGTTATGCTTGTTCAAGTTGAATTTCTCCTCGTAATATCTCTGTGAGGTGGGGAGTACTTATTACCCTTCTTTTTCAGATAGGGAACTGAAGCTCAGAGAAAATAAGTTCACGACATCTTGTTGCATATTCAGAAATAGAATCTGGGACTCCTGAAGCCCAGTCCAGTGGACTAAATACAAGAACATACTTCCTCTCCTGGAGATGAACTGAAGGGCTTGTAATGAAGGGAGGTGACAGAAGTGAAGGGGTTCACAACAATTCAAGTCATACATAAACCTGAACCTCCTTATGACTTAGCTGGCACTGACCCCATCCCAAGCACCTGGCCGTGTCTCTGCCTAAGGCCTGCCTTAGCCCCACTCCACCACCAACCAGGAGCCACCTGAGGTAAGCACCACCCGGCCAGAGCCCACACCCCAAACCTCCTGCCCCAGGTTGGAACCCCCTCCTGCACCCTAACTCCCTCCCAGAGCCCACACCTCCACCTGCAAACCAACCCCCTGCCCCAGCCCTGAGCCCCCTCCTGCACCCAAACTCCCTCCAGAGCCCACACCCCAAACTCCTTCCTGCACCCCAAACCCCTGCCCCAGCCCAGTGAAATTGAGTGATGGTGGGGGAGAGCAAACAATGGAGGGAGGAGTGAGTGGGGGAGGAGCCTCAGAAAAGGGGTGGGGCAGGGAGGGGCCTCAGGGAAGGGGCACGGAAGGAGATGGGGCAAGGATGTTAGGTTTTGTGTAATTAGAAAGTTGGCAATCCTATGCAGAATTCACACAGAGCAAGAACAAATAACCCTTCATCCCACCTTTGGCACAAAAAGAGTAGGTGAGGAGGAGGAATAAATTTATAATAATAGAATACTCATCATCAGTATAGTAAATCTAAAAGAGATCTTACATTTTATTGGGGAGGCGGGTAGCTGAAGTGTAGCAACTGAATTAAGGTTTCAGAGTAGCAGCCGTGTTAGTCTGTATCCGCAAAAAGAAGAACAGGAGGACTTGTGGCACCTTAGAGACTAACAAATTTATTAGAGCATAAGCTTTCGTGGACTATAGCCCACTTCTTCGGATGCATATAGAATGGAACATATATTGAGGAGATATATATACACACATACAGAGAGCATAAACAGGTGGGAGTTGTCTTACCACCTCTGAGAGGCCAATTAATTAAGGGAAAAAAACTTTTGAAGTGATAATCAAGCTAGCCCAGCACAGACAGACAGTTAGATAACAAGTGTGAGAATACTTACAAGGGGAGATAGATTTCAATGTTTGTAATGGCCCAACCATTCCCAGTCCTTATTCAAAGGATTCAAGGATTCTGCGTGGACTCCTCCGGACGGTCGAAACAACAGACTGGATTTCTACATAGAGTGCTTCCGTCGACGTGCAAAGGCTGAAATTGTGGAAAAGCAACATCACTTGCCACATAACCTCAGCCATGCAGAACACAACGCCATCTACAGCCTCAGAAACAACCCTGACATCATAATCAAAAAGGCTGACAAAGGAGGTGCTGTCGTCATCATGAATAAATTGGAATATGACCAGGAGGCTGCTAGACAGCTCTCTAACACCACATTCTACAGGCCATTATCCTCTGATCCCACTGCGGATTACCTAAAGAAACTACACCATCTGCTAAAAAAACTCCCTGACAAAGCACAGGAACAAATCTGTACAGACACATGCCTAGAACCCCGACCAGGGGTATTCTATTTGCTACCCAAGATCCATAAACCTGGATATCCTGGACGCCCCATCATCTCAGGCATTGGCACCCTAACATCAGGCTTGTCTGGTTATGTAGACTCTCTCCTCAGACCCTACGCTACCAGCACTCCCAGCTATCTTCGAGACACCACTGACTTCCTGAGGAAACTACAATCCATCGGTGATCTTCCAGAAAACACCATCCTGGCCACTATGGACGTAGAAGCCCTCTACACCAATATTCCACACAAAGATGGACTACAAGCTATCAGGAACAGTATCCCTGATAATATCACAGCTAACCTGGTGGCTGAACTTTGTGATTTTGTCCTCACCCACAACTATTTCACATTTGGGGACAATATATACCTTCAAGTCAGCGGCACTGCTATGGGTACCCGCATGGCCCCACAATATGCCAACATTTTTATGGCTGACTTAGAACAACGCTTCCTTAGCTCTCGTCCCCTAACGCCCCCTACTCTACTTGCGCTACATTGATGACATCTTCATCATCTGGACCCATGGAAAAGAAGCCCTTGAGGAATTTCACCATGATTTCAATAATTTCCATCCCACCATCAACCTCAGCCTAGATCAATCCACACAAGCGGTCCATTTCCTGGACACTACTGTGCTAATAAGCGATGGTCACATAAATACCACCCTATACCGGAAACCTACTGACCGCTACACTTACCTACATGCCTCCAGCTTCCATCCAGGACACACCACACGATCCATTGTCTACAGCTAAGCTCTAAGATATAACCGCATTTGCTCCAATCCCTCGGATAGAGACAAGCACCTACAAGATCTCTATCAAGCATTCTTAAAACTACAATACCCACCTGCTGAAGTGAAAAAACAGATTGACAGAGCCAGACGAGTACCCAGAAGTCACCTCCTACAAGACAGGCCCAACAAAGAAAATAACAGAACACCACTAGCTGTCACCTTCAGCCCCCAACTAAAACCTCTCCAGCGCATCATCAGAGATCTACAACCTATCCTGAAAGATGATCCTTTACTCTCACAGATCTTGGGAGACAGACCTGTCCTCGCTTACAGACAACCCCCCAACCTAAAGCAAATACTCACCAGCAACCACACATCACTGAACAAAACCACTAACCCAGGAACCTATCCTTGTAACAAACCCCGATGTCAACTCTGTCCACATATCTATTCCAGTGACATCATCATAGGACCTAATCACATCAGCCATACCATCAGGGGCTCGTTCACCTGCACATCTACCAATGTGATATATGCCATCATGTGCCAGCAATGCCCCTCTGCCATGTACATTGGCCAAACCGGACAGTCTCTACGCAAAAGAATTAATGGACACAAATCTGACATCAGGAATCAAAATACTCAAAAACCAGTGGGAGAACACTTTAACCTGTCTGGTCATTCAGTGACAGACCTGCGGGTGGCTATATTACAACAGAAAAACTTCAAAAACAGACTCCAACGAGAAACTGCTGAGCTAGAATTGATATGCAAACTAGACACAATCAACTCCGGTTTGAATAAGGACTGGGAATGGTTGGGCCATTACAAACATTGAAATCTATCTCCCCTTGTAAGTATTCTCACACTTGTTATCTAACTGTCTGTCTGTGCTGGGCTAGCTTGATTATCACTTCAAAAGTTTTTTTCCCTTAATTAATTGGCCTCTCAGAGGTGGTAAGACAACTCCCACCTGTTTATGCTCTCTGTATGTGTGTATATATATCTCCTCAATATATGTTCCATTCTATATGCATCCGAAGAAGTGGGCTATAGTCCACGAAAGCTTATGCTCTAATAAATTTGTTAGTCTCTAAGGTGCCACAAGTCCTCCTGTTCTTCTTTTTAACTGAATTAAGGTCACACAACAGTGCCAGTGCCAGGAATCAAACCCATATCTCCAAACTCCCAGGCTAGTGCCCAAGCTGCTGGATCACACTGTATCCCAATTAATCATAATATGTAAATAATAAAGGAGGGGAGATTCATCTGGGGCCATTTGCCAACGCCTCCACATGTTTAGTGTCAAGAAGTTAAATTAAAGTCACTGGTGTTGAAAGGAAGAATGCTATCAGGCATACTTGCCTTGGTTCAAGTCAGGTTGTAGTCCGGTTCTGTTATAGTGAAAGTTGTTTGTACTTTGAACAGCAGTAAATCACCAACCATTAGTGTCTAATAGCTATATTAAAAGAGACTCTAAAACTGTCAGCTGTCAGCACTTTAAAAGTTGCTTTCACTCTTAAACCAGACTAGGCCATGGCTCATCTGGGAAACTAATCTGCTGGAGCCACTGTCCAATCTAAAATACATTTCCTTGAATATCAGGAGAAACTCTTGCTCTGCATTCGGCAAATCAGTAACAAAATAAAACTGACACACAGTCCATATTGTAAGGTAGTTTCTGACAGTTCATAAGGACTACTGAACTTCACATGCCAATTTTTTGAAAGCTTAAGGAACAGCTATTCAAAAAGCTGTCAATCTGCTTCTTGTCACAAGCACACTCCATTATCCTCTCTGAAAGGAAGAAGAAATTAAGGTGGCTTTGAAGAGTGAAGTTAATCATGAAATGGAGAACTTATGTGGGGAAATGGCATATTATTATTGTCAGTAAATTAAATAATTTCTTTAAATGATCACTGCATAATTTTATGTACTGATGACACTAATTTGCTAAGTATTTGAAAATAATTTGCTAATTTGAAAGTCTTCCCCCCCCCGAAACTGATACTGAAGGTACCTTTTTATTGGCAAATATTTAATAATTGCTTTATCAATAGCAGGGTTTAAAAAGGAACTTTAAAAATCTGTAACAGAATTAGTAATTTCAGATGATAAAGATTTGCTCTTATTGACAGAGTCAAGCTATGTTTTTTCCACTGAACTGTCTTTCTTAATATTGAAATAAATGATGCTTTCACAGCTTGGAGGATGGTTTGAATACTAAAGATTGTCTATGCAACATTTCCATTAAAAATAAAGGCTACTATTTTATTGTGTTCTTTAATGGTCTTCATATTGTAATAACTTGGGTTTCTGTTTTGGATTTCTGCAATAGGTTTAAAATCTTATAATACCTAATGAATCAATGATATTGCTTAAAGACTGAAACATTATAAAAGTAAAGCACATCTAACAGCCACATACTATAATGTGCCTAAACTCTCAGCAAAATTAAATGGTAAGACAAGGGTTATTGTAGATTTCAGGTTATTTGTGTGCTTATCTGAGAAGATTTATTTTTTCAAATATGTATATTCTTCTGTATCAAGTTACTGCAGTGCAATATCACACAAAGTCGCTCTGTAAGACTTCCAGCAGCTGTAATGCACAAGAGAAAACAGACTGTTTCTTGAAAATACATTTTATTTAAAGTTATTGTTTGGAGAGAAAAATGTGACACAGATGGATTCTAGTTGAATATATTTTTTAAAAAATACTACTAACAAACATACTATATTAACTACTGACTTAATTCTTTTAACTAATGGACAAAATAATATCTATTTTGTAATTTTTACAAAAGACGAGTATATACAATAGGGTTCATTAACAACTCAGGTTCTTAATCCACTAACTTTTTTAAACATTCTCAAAGTAAAAAATAGCATTTGGTAAGAGCTATTTTAGCTGATGTTTTGAAACAATGAATCTATTTCTTGACAGAGAAATTTTGTGAGGCTTCAGTACATACAGTAAACGTTGTGTTGGGATCCATCAAATAGGTTTTTGAACAACATACCATAATTAAATGAAAACATAAAAAAAAAGGTGAAGCCCCAGAAAAGGAATATGTTTTGCGCAAAAAAAAAAAAAAAAAAAAGTGAGATAGGAACAAATGGCAAATAGGGTAAACGCTCATGTTCTTGTATACAAGATTGGCAGGTGGGCTGCTTTAGAACATCTTTATGAATCACCAATGTGTTAGTATTACTGCTAAAGGCAGATGAGTGAAAATGCCAAGCAGATGTACAGAAGGTCAACAGCAAAGGTGCTAGGAGAGAGAGAGAACAAAATGTTCTTGCTAACATTTTTATAGTAATCTGTCTTTGTGATAAAACTACAAAAAGTTGGTTTCTTCAGTTGACTAGGGACAAAAGCCTGAGTAAAATGCTGTTACTGTGTTGTGAGGCATAAAGATAATCTGATTATATATTGCCTGTTCCACTTTTGTGGTGTCTCAGTTTTTGTCTGCTTCATGGAGTAACTGGCAAAGAATGGGATTAGAAAAGGGCAAGCATGGAATTCAAATTTAGACAATTATTGTACTGGTGTGATTTGATACAATTTGCATAACTTTTGCATAATTAATAGTTAGACTGTTAAAGACTTCCATTGGTGTATATTTAAATCAACATTCCTTACAGTGCTTTTATGTAGAGCAATTTCACTACTTGCTGTGACATCCTGTTTTACTTCTCAACTCTATATTTCTGTGATCTACCTTTCCCCCCACATATTTACCTGTAGCCAATGAAAATTTAAAGGCCATCAAAATTTGGATAATAAATTTAGACATATTAATCCATATTTAGGCACCTAAATAAAAGTGGCCTGATTTTCAAAGGTACTGAGCACCTGCATCTAAGAATCCAATACATAATTTTCATGTGCAATTGCTGCAGTTATGCATGTACAATTATGAACATTTAGTCAAAGTTTTCCATTTAATAATTTTATTAACAATACAAAATGACTTGTCTATCTCCAGACCAGAATGGTCCCAGAGAATGCTTTAGGACAGATCCTAGGGTGCCCTGAATCTTTATAACACTATGGCACAACAGAATAGTCAACATCCCAGCAGATCGCAGTTTGAGCTTTCCCCCACCTAAGAGAATCCCTGGTGATTCCTACACCACCTCCACCTAGCACCAGGTAGCAGGCCTGGGTAGAGTGTCTTGGTGTTCCAACACTCTCTGGTTTCCAGAAGGTCCCCCTTGGGAGTTGTTTGCAGCCAGCATTAAGAAGAGCAGTCTTAATGCTGGCTGCTTTACTTTATATCTAGGACTGGCCTGGTGCAGCCTCAGTGCCAGGATGCCAAATTGCATTGTCTCCCCAACCCAAGTCAGATGCAACCCAGATTCTGGGCTTTAGATATAAAACCATGGTGGCTTAAACCCTGTGTACAAGCTGACTTTTTTTTTTCTTCAGCAACAAGGGAACTCCTTTGATATGATTATTAGGCCTTGACTTGTCCAGTGCAAGTGGTGGTCATAAAAGACTGACAAGTAGTTATGTTCACACTATATGAAAAAGCTCACATTTTGAGCTTTGGTGTGACTGTTGGATTGGATGTAGTCAGTACATATGATTGGGAGGGCTGATTTGTTGCAAACTTGCCGATGAATTTCCCTTCCCTAATCTCCTTTATAAATGAAAGTACTTGTGAAATACTTATAGCGCAACAATGATTAAAAGGGGTTTTTTTTCAGTGCATAAAGTAGTCCTATCAAAACTATTGAATGGACAGATTTGTGTTTAGCTCAAAGTGATGTTTTGTTCAAATAGTAGGCCTGTACAGATTGCTATATTTAGGGTCAGAAAGGAATTTTGTCCATTGCAAACTGGCATTGACTTTAGACAGGGATGGAGTAGGAGGTTGGGTCACCTACTCCTGGAGTGTTGAACCATAGCCACTAATTTGAAATGGGGAAATCTTCTCACTTCAGTTTTATGATGTTGGCCTTCATTAATAGAACTGGTTGTTGGTAGACTGAAATCAAACTTCTAGGTCATATTTATGTAAAAAAATGAAATGGAGGAAGTTCACATTTTTTAAATTGACTCCCATCAAAATTGACAGGAGTCGCTTGTGGTCAGATTATGTTAATGAAGATCCCTTATCCCCAGGCAAAGGAATGATAGTGGGGGATAAATGTTTTGTTTTGAGGTTATTAAGCAGAGATTGAAATCCTCCTATATCTCATAGACTCAGATTTTAAGGCCAGAAGTCTGATCTCCTACACATTGCAGGCCACAGAATCTCACATATCACTCCTGCAATAGGCCCATAACCTCTGGCTGAGTTTCTGGAGTCCTCAAAGCTTGATTTAAAGATTCAAGTTACAGAGAATTCACCATTTACTCTAATGAAAACGAGTAAGTGACCTGTGCCCCACACTGCAGAGGAAGACAAAAAATAAACAAACAGGGTCTCTGCTAATCTGAGCAGGGGAAGATTCCTTCGTGACCCAAAATATGGTGGCCACAGTTATACCCTAAGCATGTGGGCAAGACCCACAAGCCAGATACCTGGGAAGGAATTCTTTGTAATAACTCAAAGCCCTCTCCATCCAGTGTCCAGTCCCCAGCCTTTGCAGATATTTGCTAAAAAGATGTCATGGATGTGCCATATACCATGTAGGTAATACCATCCTGTCCATAAATATATCAAGCTCAGTCTTGAAACAAATTAGGTTTTTTGTCATCACTACTCCTCTTGGAAGGCTGTTCCAGAATTTCATTCTTCTGATGGTTAGAAACCTTTGTCTAATTTTAAACCTAAACTTGTTGATGGCCTGTTTATATCCATTTGTGCTGGTGCTAATATTGCCCTTTTACTAAAATAACTCCTCTCCTTCCCTGGTGTTTATCTCTCTGATGTATTTATAAAGAACAATCACATTTCCCTTGAGCCTTAATTTTGTTATGCTAAACCAGTCAAGCGCCTTATGTTTCCATGTGTAAGGTAGGTTCTCCATCCTAGGATTGCATTTGGTTTTTCACATCTGCTTCACATAGAATGACCATGATCCATCCGCGATCAACCAATACACCCAGGTCTTTCTCCAGGGTCCTGCCACACCCCATCCCAACTGATGTGTACCCAGCATATACCAACATTTCTTATTGTTAGTCCCTTAGTGTGTGACCTTGCACTATTAAATTTCATCCAATTTCTATTATTTCAGTTGTCAAGATTGTCCAAACCTTCTTGTATGATATTACAATCCACCCCCACATTGGCAATACTTCCCAATGTTGTGTTATCCACAATTTTTATTAGTACATTCCCACTTTTTGTGCCAAGGTTATTAATGAAAATGATAAATAAGATTGGGTGCAAGACTGATCCCTGAGGAACACCACTAGTAACTTCCCTTCAACCTGACAGTTCACCTTTCAGCATGACTTCTTGTAGTAATCACTTTAGTGGGTTCCTTACCAGATCCTGGTGGCATCTGACTCAGATGATGAAAATGAACATGTGTCGATCTGCTCTGCTTTGGATCGTTATTGAGCAGAACCCATCATCAGCCTGGATGCATGTCCTCTGGAATGGTGGATGAAGTATGAAGGGACATATGAATCTTTAGCACATCTGGCATGTAAATTTCTTGTGACTCTGGCTACAACAGTGCCATACAAATTCCTGTTCTCACTTTCAGGTGACATTGTAAACAAGAAGCAGGCAGTATTATCTTTCTGCAAATGTAAACAAACTTGTTTGTATGAGTGATTGGCTGGACAAGAAATAGAACTGAATGGACTTGCAGGCTCTAAAGTTTTTTGTTGTTTTATTTTTGAATGCAGGTGTCTTTTGTACATAATTGTACATTTGGAAGTTCAACTTTCATGATAAAGAGATTGCACTACAGTATTTGTATTAGGTGAACTGAAAAATACTATTTATTTTGTTTTTTACAATGCAAATATTTGTAATAAAAATATAAAGTGAGCACTGTATACTTTTTAATTATATCAATATATTTGAAAATGTAGAAAACATCCAAAAATATTTAAATAAATGCTATAATATTATTGTTTAACAGCATGATTAATCTTGATTAATTTTTTTAATCTCGCAATTAACTGTGATTAGTTTTTTAATCGCTTGACAGCCCCATTAATAACATAAAGCCCAGTGTATATTGGTCAACACTGGGTATGTCACTTCAAACTGAAAATTGCGCCTTCCAGCTCTAATGTAGATATACACATAATCTACTCCATTGGTGTTGCAGTTTGGTAATATGCTTTCCTGGAACACTGGACATTCCCCAGCCTCAGGTTTAAGAAGCAGCCTTGTACAGTGCTCATGTTCCTATATGGTGCTTAAAGTAAAATAATATTATAAATCACATAATAAGGTTTTAGGCCATCAGATAATTCAGCAGTTAACTGCTTGAATGATGAATTCTAACCCCAATAATTTGGCACCTACAAAGTTTTATGTTGGTGAGTTATTTGCTGGATTCTTCCATGTTACTGTTGGACAGAGGAAGGAGATGAATATTCCTTAATAATTTTAATTTCAATAAAATCACTTTATTTTATTAGTCATTATGGTGCTTCAAAATAAATTTACACCATGCCCTGCATGTATTTTGCTGGCGGTTCATACAAGGTAGACCCTCTCACCAAATTTACATGACATCTTATATTACAAAAGGAGGCCCCAGCAAGGCATCATATAAATTTATAGAAGTGTTTCTTAATACCAAAAATGTTGTAAATCTGGGCATTTTCTTTAGCATACAAGAAATCATCAGATTTACCTTTGCAAATCATCAGATATCTCCTAATCAAGTATATGCTGTCAGTAACCAGCTGCTGTTAATAAAAAGTGACATTCCTATAATTACTTTGCAGCAATGTCACCTGAGACTTTTGCAAGCTACACGGAGAGAGGATTGAATCAGTATCTGGGTGGGAGACCACCAAATCCTCTGTGCTGCAAGAAGTGGTACTAATCAGTAAGTGGATGACATTCTTTCTAACGGAGTAATGAATCATTTTTTATCTGAGCTGATCTACCTACCTGTGATGGGGTGGACTAGGCCAATAGGCCCCCTTTTGGAGGCCTCAGGGTCCTGCCACACCCCCATCCCAGAGATGAGCAGAAGAGAAGTCCTCCAAGGACCTGAGAGTGGCTGCAGGGGAAGCAGCCAATCAGAGGAGCTGCAGGATCAACCAATCAGGGGCCAGGAGGAGCAGAGACAGAGTCAATCAGTTGTTGCCTGGGGTTGGAAGAGAGAGAACAGTGTTCCTGGCTGGCTGAAACAGCAGCAGGACCATGGACAGCTCAGTGATGGCTGGGACTGGGGGAGCTAAGAAGGTGCTCCTGGCTGGCTGTTGGGCCTGAGTAAGGCCTGAGCCCAGGGAGAGCCCAGGAGAAACCCATCAAAGAAACCACTGACCAAGGGAAGTGCTTGTGAGAGGAGGGTGCCACCCAATTGTACAAACTGAGTGATTGCAGGCATGCACTTGACCAAGGCGGCACTCTTGACAGATGGGAGTCACCCCAGTACACCATCTCTAGGGAATTTTTTGAAAAAACAATCTGGAATTTCCATTCATGCTGATGCATTTAACAGTGTCACATCTTAATAATGTCTTATAAGGGAAATCATTTGTTTTTATTATTTTCTTCCTTCCTCTTAAAACACCTTCTCATCTCCCAGCCACTACCTAGGGACATTTACTGAGGGAGAAAAATGAACTTGTGATTAATTCTCTGGAACAAATGGGATTCAGGAGGTGTAGATTCACTTCCTAACTCTGCTACAGACAGAAATTGTTTTCCTTAAGCTCTGAGGATAGGACAAGAAGCAATGGGCTTAAATTGCAGCAAGGGCAGTTTACTTTGGGCATTAGGGGGGAAAAAATCCTAGCTGTCTGGGTGGTTAAGCCCTGAAACAAGTTGCCTAGGGAGGTTGTGGAATCTCCATCATTGGAGCTAACAGGAGGGCTGCCAGTCTGTTTAATACCTGTATTAAATTGCGTGTTTAAAATTGTTTAAAATATATATAATGCTTTTTGTATGGCAAAAAAAAAATTCCCTGGAACCTAACCCCCACATTTAAATTAATTCTTATGGGGAAATTGGATTCGCTTAACATTGTTTCACTTAAAATCACATTTTAGTAACATAACTACAACGTTAAGTGAGGAGTTACTGTATTGATGTATGATTTGACCATATCCTGCCAGCCACCCTTTTTGAATAGCAGAAAGGAATGGTCTAATGGGCCATTGGTAGAGATGCATCAACCAGAATCTGTGTCTGGGCTGATTTCAAGGCAGTAACAGAACTTTTAGGGTCACCACTTTGTTGTAGGTTTAGCATTTTAAAATAAGCAAAAGAATGTAATGATTGTTTTTCTGTTGCATTGTAACTTGATGTTCCTGTTCAAATGTTCTGTGTAAATCAATTCTGTTTTGTGTGTGAATGAGGAATGTGTGTGTTAGAAGATAAGTGTGAAGGTCATCACCGAACCAGATGTTCTAGGGAGGAACTGAGGACAGACACAAGGGCGTCAGAAGATTACAACACGCTCCTATTGAAATGTCAGAAGAGGGCAGATTGATGACTCTAAAGATGAGACAGGCACTTATCAATGGGGACAAGAGAGCTGTGAACAAAACCAGCATGGGGTAACTCCCTGAGAGACTTGATAAAAGAACAAGATAAAGGATGAGAAGGGCAATTTAGAAAACAAGCACTCGTCAAACAACAATTGATTACAGCATGACTGTGCAAAACTCATTGGTCCCAATGAAGGAAAATCATTATATAAACAGGGTGTCTTGCAATGAAACTTTGGGTTTGTCTTGCCAAGACATCCCCAGAGCATCATGTTGTGACCAATAGAACCCGGCTCCTCCCTACCCGTGATCAACCTAGCTGGCCACTAGATTGATCCGGACTCTGGATTGGTAACAATAACATCGACTGGTGGGACAGTGTGTGTGTGAGTGTGATTGAATGCATATGCTAATTGTTGTATTTCCAATAAATGCGGTGTATTGCCTTTTCCCCTGAAAAAGATCCCATGTGCTTCTTAGAAGCATAACACGGAGATGCTCTCCTGTTGACTCCCCCTACTCTTCTTGATCAATGGGAGAGCGACCTGCGGTCGATTTAGCGGGTCTTCACTAGACCTGCAAAGTCAACTGCTGATGCATTGATCACTGCTCATTTATTCCCCCAGTAAGTGTAGACAAGCCTTATAAAATGAATAGGGAAGGGGGTAAAAAGGCTCTTACACTGTGATTCGCAAAAGCTGGCTGGGCGCTGCCTCAGCTAGTCAATGGGAGATGCTGATGAGAGCTGTATATCCTAAACCCTACCCCTCTCTTGTAGTTAGGCATGTAAGTCCAGGCTACAGGGAGACACCTATCTCTGCTAGTGATTTACAGTCAGGAACCTTCTTTGGAGTTAGGCACTGACACCATTCTAGCAAGAAGCACAAATGCAGAGGGAAGGGGTGAGGATGATTACAATGAGGAGGACCTCCCTCAACTTTTAGCCCGTTGCTTAGTCATTGGAACAGGGGGATGGGATTCTGGGTGTCCCACAGCCTGGGAGAGTGCTGTGACTTTGTAACTGGGTGGTTATTCTCATGCTTCTACTTTCACTTGCTCTCTCTGGCCCTAGTGACTCTTTAATTATTTGTCCAGATTGCAACAGCTTCAGCAGGAGAGATTGAGGGAGCCCCTTCCCACATCAGAATGTCCCAGAGCCCAGGATACTCATCTGAGCAGTAGCATGCCTGTTCAAATCCTTTCTCCTTCTGAGGTGGAGGACTTGAACACATCCCAGGGTGAGTACCCTGACCACTGGGCTAAAAGTTAAGAGGAAGGTGGTCCTACTGTTGCTTTTGTGTGTGAACTCACCTGAGGGACCTGATGTAGTAGGTTTGCTACCAGATCAGGCCCCACATGCAATGTAGGCAGCTGAACACCTATCTTCCCTTGCTTTGTGACTCACTCTGAGGCAGGAGATAGATATATGGACACCTAGAGTGAGGGAGCAGTGTGCATGCCCAGAGGCAGAAACATTAGGTGCCTGGGGAATTTTTACAGCAAAAAAATATAGGTGCTGAGTGAGTTTAGGTACTTACAGGGTTCAGCAGTAGTTTTGTGCATCTCATTGGTCCCCAAACTGGGACCTGGGTGGCTGACTTCTTTTGTGCGCTCAGGGCTAAATGCTTAATGCCCATGGAAATCAATGGGTGTTCACTACATACGCACCTTTAAAAATCCTACTAGGTGCCCATCTACCTCTTCAGGGACTTAATGTCTTTTAAGAATCTGCCCAATGTCCCTTTACATTAGTTTTCCAAAGTTATCAAAAGACTATAATGACTATGAATTACCATCATGAATGATAACAAATATTCATTTTTTCCAGAGAAAGTGAATGAGAATGTCTGTATAGCCTGGAATTAGGGCACTCTCCAATGCTATAGGAGACCCAAATGTAAGTCCTTGCTCCAATGACTGTTTATAAAAAGTAAAACAGCTCAACTGGGGAGATTGAGAGAGCCCCACCTTAGAATATCCCATAGCCCAGTGGCTCAGAAACTTTTCTGTAATATAGGAGACTCAAGTATCAGGGGGTAGCCATGTTAGTCTGTATCTACAAAACCAACAAGGAGTCTGGTGGCACCTTAAAGACTAACAGAATTATTTGGACATAAGCTTTCATGGGTAAAAACCTCACTTCTTTGCATGCAACTAGGAGACTCAAGTTCAAATCCCTTCTTCACATCAAGCAGAGGGGGAAACTGAACCTAGGTCTCCCACAGTTCAGGGGAGTGCTTAATCACTAGGCAAAAAAGGAGGCTGGTGGTATTGCCATCTGTTCCTTCTCTGTTTTAGTAAATAAAAAAAAAATCATCTATTCAGCCTTCTCTGTTTATGTATTTTATTTTCAGAATTTTTCTGAGACTATTCTGAGATTTCAATTATGTAGTTAATAATGTGACAAATCTTGTGATCCTATACTATAATGTCTACAATAAATCAGATGTGTCAATTCTAAAATTGGACTTGTCGGAATTCAGTCTCTTAACATCTAAACCAGAGGTCCCCAAACTGTGGGGCACTCCCACCTACGGGGATTTGGAGGAATGTTTTTTGAGGGATGGGTCCAGGCCAGCCCCGTGAGGAGGAATGGTCATCCAGTCCCATTCTGCTCCCACCGCTGCTCGGGTCCTGCCTCCAGCCTCAGCCCCTAGCCACAGCTCTGTTCCCAGCTGCAGCCCAGCTCTGGGTGGGGGGTGGTCACAGACAGAGGTAAGGGTGGGTGCAGCCCTGAAGAGTTTGGGGACCACTGATTTAAGGCAATACTGCAAAAGCCAAAATTATTCAAGTTAATTCCTGAAAGAAACCCTTTGCAACTTTTACTTCTTCCCAAATAAGAAATGTTTTCTTAAGAGATGTATTAAATTAAATTCCCCCGATGAAGGACAGAATATCTTATTATCATAGCATACTTCTATAACACAACAGAGAGTATTTTCATGTTTGAGATAAGCCAATAGAACTCAGGAATTTTTTTTTCAATCTATAACAATTGTGGATACTCAGTCCTTAACTAATATTAGTGAATACTTTTTTTTTCCCATCTGAATAATGGGCACACATGGGTGCTCAGCATTTTTCAAAATCAGCCTACTTATTTGGGTGCTGAAATAAGGATTCAGGACTCTAATTTTAGTCCCCAGTTTTTTAAAACTATTGGCCCATATCTAGAATAGAATATTTATGATAAAATCTTGCCATATTTCCATCCTCAAAAAATCAGTCAGAGACTAGTCATGGGCCCCTTAGAAATACCTAAAACAGAGAGAAACTCAAATAAGCTACATTAATTTAAGAGAGAAATGGAATATATGGTGGATTTAGAATGACTAAACTGCACTCCAACATAAAATGTTTTGAATATAGATATAATTGCTAGAATAGTTTGCTCTGAGATAGCACCATTCCCACCCTCACCTTCTCCCAAAATGTAGTCTACTCTCAATGATTACATACATATGCTTCACATTTTGAATAGTAAAGTTCCATTTACATCAGTTGAGACACTGACCCTGGACATTTATTTCGGTATTATTGAATTGATTTTAAAGTATGTATTTGTTTTATGTGGAAGCTGTCACATTAACACTTCATCCTTGGGTTTAAATAGACACACAAAAATGGTGAAATGTGGGAAGTTGCTTTTAATTTGTAAATGTATGACTTGATTACACAACAACATTACCTAGGTTTTAATAACAAACCTGTATTGAATATCTGGTTTGGTTTGGACATAAAAGATTAATTGCAAGCAGAGGGTATAAATATTTAGAGGCACAAAAGGAATACAGAATTAAACCAATCTTTCTGACTACAAATAAATTGCCTGTTAAATATTATAAGACACTGACATTCTGGTGGAGTTTACAGGGCATACATGGTCAGAAGAGGGAGCTCTTGAACTATTACTCAGTGTTGTTGGAAGTCAGGCTGTAAACAGAGTAAACCTACATTCCTTTGCAAATTATAATTAAATCTGTGAATGTTTGAAAGAAGCTCAGTGAGGTGGTGTATCTAGTGTGTGAATGCTGCCTTTTATTTATATATATATATATATATATTCCAAAAAACATGACTAGAAGGGATAAGGATTGCAAAAGAAATCAACAGTTATCAATATGGCAATAGTTTTCTTTTAATAAATATTTTTCCTCTGGTATTAATCACAACAAATGAGATATGTAAATTCTAATCTGGTAGAAGCTTTTGAAATGTTTAATTGTAAGACTAAGAGATCGGTGAGAATGTTTACTTAAAAATTAATCCATCCCCATCCGTAGACCCAAGTAGAAAATATTAGTAAAAATCCATAATACCAAATTGTGCCAAGACTTCAAACCTTCCAATACTCATCCCCCACTCTTAGAACCTGCAAGGCCAGCCTGATTTACCTGTAGGCAAACTGGATTAGCTAATTCCCTGCCCCCTTCCTGCCCTCGGGGAGGTTGAGGATCTGAGGGTAGGGAGCAATTCGTATCCTGTCCCAGAGGGGTGGGAGACCCTGGGGATAGGGTTGGAGAGCAAGCAGCTCCTGTTCTGGCTCACTGCTCCAGCCCGTTGGCTCTTCCCTCAGCATGCAGGTGATGCAACCAAACAATGTGTATCAAAACCATATCAATGAAAACATAGCAGAAAAAGTCTCAAAGATACAGGAGATGAAATCTTGAACATATTTTAGTCATTATGACTTTTGGCTTTGACTTCAGTGAGACCAAGATTTCACACAGAGGGTATTCATAAGTCTTAGAAAAAATGGTAGTAATTATTAGTTCCTTTTC
The DNA here is from genome assembly GCF_011386835.1 of Chrysemys picta bellii. Taxonomy (NCBI): domain Eukaryota; kingdom Metazoa; phylum Chordata; order Testudines; family Emydidae; genus Chrysemys; species Chrysemys picta. The sequence goes on along the minus strand of NC_088791.1, from coordinate 271,112,102 downwards.
ATCATTCCAGCTATAAATAAAAGGGAGATACAAGAGAAAATTACCATTGTTCCAACATTTTGACATAGCTCATAATTATCAAGAGAGTCCTATCGTATAAACTCTCCCTTTACATTTATTTCCAAACAAACAAAAACAACTAGGATGATAAAAAAGAGAGAGAAACCCTTAGCTTATTTAACTAGTCAGAGTTCCATTACAGATGTGTGGAATTCTATAGCCTGAAATTCACATCTTAACAACAACAAAAAAACTCCCAATTGTTGTCTTTCAGACTGTCTTAACATCAAAACCAATTTTGGTCCAGATCATTCCCTCAGCCAGAATTACCAGTGGGAAGAGATCTACCCCATCCTTGTGAATGGAAAATGGTGAACCATGGCATGAACTTGGGTTCAAAGAAAGAGCCATCTCTGGGATTACGGTTCCCCTGAATAGAAGGATGGCCCTAGGAAGGAAGATAGCCATCCATGAGAATCTTTACATGTCCCACAAAGTAGCACTGAATGTCAGCCAGTGAGGGAATCACTCTTTCCAGGCATGGCAGGACCTAGCAAAGCCACCAATGTCCAAAGATCAGAGTAGCCACCATTTTATCTTTTAATCTTTGTATGTAATTATACTTTTTGGCTAGTAAACATTTATACACCTTCATGTTAGGATAATAGTTATTCTAGCCTCTTTTTTTTAAGTGTGGGGAAAAGAAAAGTTACTTTTTTTTTTTTTTTAAGTAACGGTGAATGTGTGTGTGAGAGAGACTGCCCTTTGGGTAAGCTAGAGTTCACTTTGTTGCCCTTCTCCAATGCCTAGTAATAAAAACCCAACTCCCATAGAAAAGCACCTGGAGACCCAGTGTTCAGTCTCTAAGGATTTTCAGCAAGGATTGCACAGGATCAGCCTCCCCACCATCAAGTCCCAAAAAGAACAAACTTAATTAAGTACTAACTTCATACAATCTCAGGATAAAGAAACATAATAAATAATAACTTGATTTTTACAACATAACATGGCCATTTTCCTCTTCTACTGAAATTACTGTTAGCCAGTCAGCTAACTGATTAACCAACCACTCAGTTAAATATATTGATTTTTTTAAAAAAACCTGTTACAAGAAAATACAAAACTGAGAATAGCAAAACATAAATGACTCTTTCCCTATTATCACATTTAAAAAGAAAAGTTGATGAATCATACTAGTTGAGACAATTTAAAACAGTTTGGCTAAGAATCAAACAACATTCAAAGTATACAATTAAAATAAAATAAATTAAACTTTTCCTCCCAATTTCTCCTTTCTATAATTAATACTGCCCATGCTTCCCTGTTGGAGGATTAACAATATCACTACCCTGCTGCAAAGTGCTTCAGAGTTAGGGAAAACAGCCTGCTTTCTGCTCCTGGGCTCAGCATCTCGCACTCAAACAGGTCACATAGCCTTTTGCAAAGCAGTTGCCCTTACTGCTTGCCCTCATGGAGTCAGAGCCCAGCAAGAAGGAACCTATTGGAGCATACCCAAAATTACCACACCCATTCCAGAAACTTCTGCATGTGGAGTGCTAAGTCTGCCTCACCACAGTGACCCAGACACAACTCACTTCTACCCAGCCTCCCACCAGAGATCTCTTGAAGAGATATCGCCTTATTAGGTATGTGGGTTCCATCATCTACAGACTTTCAATATTTTGAGGAGTTTCTGTATGTGGTGCTCTCATGTCAGTGTATTCTTTGAAGCTATTATTTTAGTCTTTATTTTCTAGGAGTTATTACTCTATAGTTCGTGATTTATGCAAATGTATAAATACATTGGAAAAAATGGCATTCATATCAGTAGTGAAGTATATTGTTCTGTATAATAGTTTATTCAGCAAAAGTACCTGAGTACATGGAATTATAGGTTTTGACATTAAATAAGATGGAACTCTCAAAATATATTTAAATTATATGGATCAAATAGTTTCCTATTTAAAGGGTCTTGAGGAGCAAGGGGGACGAAAGTGAAGATTTATGTATACACACTTAAAAAGATAAGGCTGCAATTTAGCTGTAGATAAAGTACATTTACAATTAATAGTAAACGCTTTATAGACTATTTATAGTGACCTGTTAATTGCTCTGACAAATTTAATACTTTTGCATTCAGTTTTTGTTGTTTTTTCTGGTGCTTCTAGAAATACTTAGGTGCTGATATACTTCTTTGCTACAAAGGGCCAAAATAGGCTTTCAGTTAAACCTGTTCAATGCCTTTGACTGTATTCTAGACTTCAGTGGGATTGCTTAGTCCATATGTGACACAGAATGTTAGAGGTAGAAAGCACAGGATGAAATTTTTTAGTACATGACATACATGGATTCAGGAGAGTAGTAGGTTAGTGGTAGCCCCTCCCCCTCTGGGTCAGTGGGAGGCCACTCCACCTCACTACATCGCAGGGCTTTGCTCACAGTTGGGGAATTAACTGAGTCACTCTTGACCTGTAGCTCTGATCAGCAGTCCAGACAGAGCAATAGGCAGTTAGTGTCTCTAGCCTGCAATCAGAGCAGTGAAGTGTCGATGGCTTGGACCTGTATTCCGTGCCGACCAGCAAACAAACTGTTAGTAAGCCGAGCCCTTAGTCGGGGCAGTGTGGTACAGAGTCTGGGTTCTCGGGCCTACATTCAGGGCCGAGTGGCAAACAAATACTTCAGATCCCTGGCCCTTAGTCAGGGCGGGGCAACAAGTCCTCCAGGCTCAGCCCAGGTTAGAGCAACCTAAACACAGTCTAGGGTAGCTTGGGCAGGAGTAGAGTCTAGTGTCCTCACTCAGTGGATGGTAGGCAGATGCAGGCCTCCTGGCGTATGGAGGGGGAGTACTGCCACCTCAGGGATGGGGTGGCAGGGAGGAAATGGTCCCACCCAACTCCACCACATCCCAGCTCAGGGCCTTAACAGTGGCGGAGATGTGCCCCACTGTCAGCGGGGATCCATCCACAACATACTGACCTTGTAGCAGGCCAGCTCTCAACCAGATGGTTCTCTAGTTCCCCTGGGCTACTTCCCATCTCCCCCTCAGGGTGTACCTGGGTCTGTAAGGGGTCCTATGGGTCATCCAGGTAGAAGGCCAGCAGCAGTCCCAGCGACTCCTCCTCAGCTTGGTCAGTGTGTGGCTCCATCAGTGTTGGCCAGTCCTCAGCACTGAAGGGTTCTGCAGCAGTCTCCCAGTTCAGGAGCAGGCAGAAGGCATCTGGTTCCTTCAGCAGCAGCAGGCTGCAGCCCAACTGAGCTCACAGACCCACTTTTTGTGCTTCCTGTCCCACCTACTGACTTCCGGTGGGAGGGGTGAGCACGGCCTGCCACCACTCACCAGGGATGTGTGAGTGGTCCCTCCCCTTCTGGGTCAATGGTAGGCCACTCTGACTCACTACAAGGAGTCTTTTTTTTTTCCCCTTCTTTTCTCTGGTCTGCTTTTGTCCAGTAACACATTCTTTCAACATCTATTCCTGCATCGATTACATTCAATGTAAACAACTCCATTGATTTAAAATATGTCTGACTATTCTATGTATTTCTAGTATGTATGTACATTCTGTGTGTGTGTGTGTACACAGACATACACACAGACTATATAGTTGAAAATTATATTTGTTTTACAGCAGGGACTCAATTATGTATACATAATGTACTGGACATAATGCATTATATACTCTACAGAATGTATACAGTATATAATATATACAGAACTGAACCGCTACTCTCCAACAATCTCTATTTCTTAAAAAAAAAAAAATAGGCTATATATTAGCTACTCTTCTAGACCCTGGCTTGTGGAGAAGACTGTCTATGTCTGTTTATATGGATCCTATCAAAATCGTAGCTAAGTGCAACCAAATATATAGAGAAATACTCTATCTATAGGTGCAAAGGGGAGTTCCTTAGGAAATACCTGGAGTAAGGGGCTTGCAAATGCAAACCTTTGTATACGAACAGCTTGCTCCTGGAGACTTCAATTCAAAGATCACTGAACTGTATAAAAAAGGAAACTGAACAAGTTATGAGTGTTCTTGTTCTAAGATGAAGGTCTGATGAACTTGTACTCATAAGGATGCCCTTAGGGTGGGGTATTAAATGATTTCACTTGTCAGAGCCCATGTGAGTGGGATGAACACTGGTAAGCTTATTAGCATGCATATAAGTTATTTTGTTTTAATATGTTTTCTTTATAGTGCTTTGTACCTTAAGACTAAAGTAGACTTGCTTAGAAAGTCCTGTGTGGTAACTTGTATCTGTAGTAATTACATGGGTATCCATCTCTGAAGAAAAAGTAAGAAAGTGTCTTAGGGCAACCTGTCTGGGCTGGGAATGACATGGTGATATCAAGGCAACTTTCCATGCTGTGAAAACCACACTCAAAAGGGACAGAGACATGGTTCTCCACTCAAGAGAGGCATCAGCTGGGGTACTGAAAGCCAAGAGTGGGTGCCCTGGCAGAACCACTGAGGGGAAATACATGTGCAGTTGCCCTGCACTGTTACAGTCACTATAAGGCAGGGGTTCCCAAACTTGGTTCTCGGCTTGTTCAGGGTAAGCCCCGGGTGGGCCGCGACATGCTTTGTTTACCTGAGCGTCCGCAGGTATTGCCACTTGCAGCTCCCAGTGGCCGGGAACGGTGAGCCGTGGCCACTGGGAGCTGCTAGCGGCTGTACTTGCGGACACTCAGGTAAGCAAAGAGTCTCGTGGCCTGGCGGGGCTTACCCTGAACAAGTCATGAACCAAGTTTGGGAACCCCTGCTATAAAAATGATTATCTAAATCTAACAAGTATAGTTAAAAAAAAGAAAAATGTTACAAGTGCCTCAAAAGAGGGGTTCAAGCAACAACAAATATGCCTTTTCAATCTATATCTCTAGCACAAAACTATAGCCACACAATTTTATAAGTAAGGATATCACAGAAATGTGTCATTGAAATTATTAGGAGGTGATGACACTCAGTACCTTTTTGGATCAAGCTCATGTGCTCTATAGAATTCATTGAAAATGGAAAAAAATAGAGATCACAAAAATGTTGAAGTAATTTTCATTCTGCATTTTTGGACAGAAGACAATTTGTTCGTTTTGAAATTTTTCATGAACACTTGTTTCCATCTTGATACTGGGGTAGGAAGGAAAAACAAATAAAATGGGGAAAAAATAGAAAAGCTGGATTCAGTTTCCCATTTTATCAAAAAAACATTAATTTTACATAAAAATAAAAGACAACTGTGTTCTAATACTGCATATATATTAATAATTAAAGAAAAACATAACAAGTTGTACCTACAATTTACATTGAATTTTGAAAGGTTTTGGGTCCCTGTTATCTTCACACCCTAGTTTAGCTCTTCTGTGAATATATTCCTCATGGCGCTGATTGTTACAACTAAGAGGATAGCCAGTCAAGATACTTTATTCTCCTTAACTGATATTTTTGTATGGTATACAAGTATCCAGAATTGTTTCTCTCTTAATGGAAGAAGGCACAATAAAAATGGGAACCTGACACTATCAGGGTCATATCTTTAGTTGGTATAATTCAGTTTATGCCAGCTGAGAATCTGGCCCATTGTTCTTCAGAAGTGTTAGTGAAAATATACCAAATATTTATAATGTATTTGGCCTAAAACACTCTTGAAAACTTGCTAACTGGAAACTCAGAACTAGCAAAGGCACCTTTACTCATGTTGTGGGATACTCTAGAGTATTCATTTTTTGGAGAGAAATATTAATAATGGTGACGCTAATCCTGCAACAAGATTTCCAATATAACTTTGTGTCATCAGTTTGTATGATTAATGAAAATATCCACGAGTTGGTTTTCTAGAGTTATCCTGGTAGCAATATTAATATTACCCCTTTGGAAAAATGTGATCAGCCAAGATATAACTCAGGGGCACAATGCATTATTAGTAATTGCTATGTGTGGAGAGTATAATTTCCAGGTTAAACAGACTTCATGGTTTTGAACAAATGTAGAAACCCTCTGCTTCAGGTGCATGAGACACATTAGGATAATACAAAGTCATTAAATGTAGTTTGATCCCCTAGATGCAACAAATATTTCCATTTGCTTAGCATTAACTATCCATTCTCTCATGGATAAACTTGTTAATAGCAGTAGTGGGTTTTCATGGTAAACAGAAATGTTTGTTGCATCCAAAGGATCAAACTCCTACACTGATACTTTCCACATTTGGTAATTTCTAATAATACCTTGCTTCAAGGTGCTAAATCTGGGTTTGTCACATTTTCTCAAGGATGCATGTGATGGGGTGAGTACCCCACACAGGCAAGGACTGGGTAAATGTGAACATGAAAGCCTAATAAGCATATGGGGCTACATCTGGAGGGTGGGCAAGGCTTAACTGATGATAAAGCCCAGATGGGAAAGGACTATGAACAGAAGAAGTTTAGAGCAGAAGGGGGCTGCTACTTTGTTTTCCATTATGATAAATGACCTCCTGGAAAGTGTGCAGATGGGAACAGATATTTCCATTTTCACAGATGACCGTGCTACGTGGACTTAACATAAAACACTTAAAGTAGCTGTGGAAAAAGACAAATGAGCAAATCCAGAAACCTTCTGAGTAGGGAAATGGTTGGGGATTTAAATTCACCTGCAGAAACAAGAGGAATGCTTTTAACAAGGAAGAAAATTAGGGAAGAATGAGACTTATTTCTTTATGGTGAAAAAAATTCAGGTAGTTCAAAAGTGTATGTATCTTGGAGTGTTTGATTATAAATTAACTTGGAAAGGTCACATGGATAATATCTTTTACAAAAGTGTAAAAGTAGGATGAACTTACCTAAAAGTATATCTGAGATAGGATGGAAATAAGGTATTGATGATGATGTATAGAGTATTGATAAGAACAGTTTTAGACTATGGATGCCAAGCTTTTGGTTCAAGCTCAAGAACAACTCCTAGAAACTTGGAACTGCTCCAGGCCCACGCTTTGTGATTGGCATGTGGCACAATGATAACACCACAAATGTGTGCACTGCCAATAGCCACTGAGAAAGCATTTATAAATGTAAGGATGAAACTATTAGATTAACCTTTAGGGAAAAGATAAAAAGAAAACATGAAAATAGAAGTACACAACAGATTTATGAGGAATGCTGGGAGCTTTGTAAACAAAATGATGATTGCCACAGACTTCCTCATACTATTAAGTTCAAACTCTGGGTTAAAGAGATATGTAAAAAAGAAATTAAGAAAACTAAAAAAAATTAGTCATGGGAAATCAAAATACAGTTGGTCAGTTATTTCCCCACTTGTGGATCTGGAATTGTATGGGGGGGGGGGGAACCAAGAAAAAAAAAACAGATTAAGACCAATGAAATTTCTGAATTTATTTATGAAAAATGAGGCCAACTTTGCCAAGTCTCTACAAATGGATCCAAAGATGACACAATGGGTAACATGAGAACAGCCTTCTTTGTTGCTAATCTTGGAATCCAGAAATCTAAAAGACTATCAAATGATGTGACCATTCTGATTACGGAACTAATGGGGATAATGTTGGCACTAACCTGGATAAGAGATGTGCAAAAGGCTGTAGCTGTAATTTTATCTGATTTCCTGTCAGACAAAATCACAATGAGAATGGGGACTTCGGAAAGCAGAATGATATAAGTGAAATAATGTACCTAACTATGGAAATAATGCAAGCAGCTACCTGTGTAAACAATAGCATGGATCCTGGTGTATATCATTATATCTGGAAATGAGATGGTTGACAAAACAGCAAAACATGGTCTAAAACATGAGGATGTGGATATTAATATATCCTTAATTGGACAAGAATTCAAATGTGTGGTGGTCACAAATGAGGAACGGAAATACTTATGGACCAAGGAAACAAAAAGACAAAGATTCTATCATGTATGCTCAAAAATCAAAGATAATACAATACTTCTCAGTCCTGATAGAAACATTGAAATAGTCATTTTTAGAATGTTAATAGGCCATTGTGTCTTAGATGAACTTAAAATTATTAATAAGATGTAAAGATGGACTGTGTAATGTGTGCAAAATCAAAGTAACTCTTGATCATGTTCTGTGGCATCGTGGGCAATATTATCTGGAAAGAAAGTTTCTTCATGACAAAATGGAGTTAGCTTAGAATCAAAGATTTTTTCTCTGAGGGACTAGTGAGGATGTCAGGGAAATGGAATAGTGCAAAAAAAAATACTAGTCTCGGTGAAAGGATATTAAAATAAATTAAAAACCTTGGATGCAAACTAATGAAGAGAGTGGCAGTCAGACTTCTATGATGAGGCTGCTGCACCAGAAAGCAAACAAAGATAAAGACAAAGAAGCACGATACAAGGAAAAGAGGAAGAAATTCTGCAGTCACTCTTGGGAACTAGAGAGTAGGGATACTAGTAGAAGAAGAAGCCCAAGGAGGTGTTGGCCCTGGGATCATTATATAGAGAAGTCTGGTAGGAGACCAGGATAGAGACACAGCAGCTAACAGAGTGGAATAATGGGAGCCCTAACAACAGGGCAGTCCCTGAACTTCCAGGGAGAGAGTCCTGGGAGATGTTTATACCGAGGAACTGTGTAAAAGAAGTTTAAGAGGGATGACAGGTCAAGCCCCAAGATGGCATAATTGGGTTAAGTTGTGGTTTTGGTTTGAGATTTATTGGGGGTGTCATAAATATAAAGGGAAGGGTAACAACCTTTATGTATGCAGTAATATAAAATCCCTCTTGGCCAGAGGTACAAAATCACTTACCTGTAAGAGGTTAATCAATTCAATTAACCTAGTTGGCACCTGACCAGAAGGACCAATGGGGAAAGAAGATACTTTCAAATCTTGGACGGGGGAGAAAGGCTTTGTTTGTGCTCTCTTTGTTGTGCTCTCTTGGGGCAGAGAGAGGGACCAGGCAGGAAAAAAAAAATCTCCTAAAACCCTACCTGAAATAAGCATTTAAGATTACAAAAATTTTAAGTAAAGGAAATGCATTAGATTATCTTTTGTTTTAGCTTGTGAATTTTCCCTATGCTAAGAGGGAGGTTTATTCCTGTTTTTTGTAATCTTAAAGTTTTGCCTAGAGGGGAATCCTCTGTGTTTTAAATCCTATTACCTCATAAAATTACCTTCCATCCTGATTTAACAGAGGTGTTTCTTTTACTATTTTATTTATAATAAAGTTTTGCTTTTAAGAACCGGATTGGTTTTTAGTGTCCTAAAAACCCAAGGGTCTGGTCTGTGCTCACCTTGGTTACCTATTTGGTTGGTATATTATTCTCAGGCCTCCACAGGAAAGGGAGTGAAGGGGCTTGGGGGGATATTTTGGGGAAATAGGAACTCCAAGTGATCCTTTTCCTGAATCTTTGTCTAACTCACTTGGGGGTGGCAGCAATACTGTCCAAGGACAAGGAAGAATTTGTGCCTTGGGGAAGTTTTTAACCTAAACTGGTAGAAATAAACTTAGGGGTCTTTCATGCGGGTCCCCACATCTGTACTCCAGAGTTCAGAGTGGGGAGGGAACCCTGACAGGGGAATTGTAGGGAAGAGCCCTGTGAGTCATGTCCCTGAGAAATGGGCGAACCTAAAGAGGTTGTGGGAAGAAGGTTTGGTAGAAGGCTCTGTTAGGAAGAAGTTGAGGGATGTAGCGGGGGTGAGGGGAGGGCTCAGAAGAGACAGATGTTGTCTGCTCACTACACGGAACCCAATGGAGTGAAAATGCCTAGGTTCCCAGATCACCCACTGCAGAAAGTGGCATGAAGCCACCCTAACCCCTGACATAAGAGGACAGGGAAAATGGAAAACCCTGAGATAAGAGGGCTAACAGTTGGGGTCAAAGACCTTTTTGTAAGGATTTGTTGGACTTTGGAATGGGTGGAACTAAAATGTGAAAATGTTATCTTTGCAGGCAGCTGAATTATGGAAACTGAGACCACATCAGGACCAGACCAACTATTGGCAGGGGAGAGCCTGCTATGCCACACTCAGCCAGGAGGAGGTGTGTGCTCTAGCAGTGATTTCTTTCTTCTACAATGCACTATGACTGGGGCCCTACCAAATTCATGGGACATTTTGGTCAATTTCACAGTCATAAGATTTTAAAAATTGCAAATTTCATGATTTCAGCTATTTGAATCTGAAATTTCATGGTGTTGTAACTCTAGGGGTCCTTACCAAAAAGGAGTTGGGGGGGGGGGGAGGTGCGCAAGGTTATTGTAGGGAGGATTGCGTTACTGCTATCCTTACTTCTACATTACTGCTGGTGGCAGTGCTGCCTTCAGAGCTGGGCAGCTGGAGAGCGGCGGCTGCTTGTTGGGAGCCCAGCTCTGAAGGCACAGCCACTGCCAGCAGCAGCGCAAAAGTAAGGGTGGCATGGTATGGTATTACCACCATTACTTCTGCGCTGCTGCCTTCAGAGTTGGGTGGCTGGAGAGCGGCAGTTGCTTTCTGAGGGCCCAGCTCTGCAGGCAGCAGTGCAGGGCCCTCAGAAAGCAACCGCCACTCTCCAGCTGCCCAGCTCTGAAGGCAGCAGTGCAGGAGTAAGGGTGGCATGGTGTAATATTTCCACCTTTATTTCTGCACTGCTACTGGCAGAGCTGAGCACCCAGGCATCATCTGCTGCTCTCCAGCCACCGAGCTCTGAAGGCAGCGCAGAAGTAAGGGTGGCAATACTGTGACCCCCCCCTAAAATAATCTTGTAACCCCCCCCCAGTAATTTCCTTAGGGGTCAGTACCCCCTATTTGAGAAACACTGGCCTCCCCCCCAAATCTGTATAGTATAGAGTAAAAGCACACAAAAGAACAGATTTCACCAGATTTCACAGTCCATAATGCATTTTTCATGGCCGTGAATTTGGTAGGGCCCTGTAACTGGCTGCTGGCCAAAAGGCACTGACTCAGCCCCTGTTAGCTCAGAGCCTGCTAGCTCAGCTCCCAGTAAGGGGAAGAGATTGGAGCTGACAGGCTGTGGCTGATTAAAGCCTATAAAGCTAGGAGGAAGGAAGTAGGAGGGGAGGAACAGGAAAGTGAGGAGTGAGGGCCCGTTGCTCCCAGCTAGCTGTAAGAGCAAGCTGTTCCCCAAGGGATTACCTGCCTGATAGCGAACTGTATAAAGCTATATATAAGTGGTGGTGGGGAAAATACAAGGAAATAAAAGGGCACTGGTGTTTGAAAGAGTGGTCTCCGGTGAATTTGTGCTGTGAGCAATGAGGGGCATATCTACAGGCCCTAACTATAAACTTCATTGCCTTGCTAGATCTGAAGAGCTGTTGGGGTTACACAGATTTAGTGGAGGATAGATTTGGCTAGCTATCTTTTGTCTGGTTGTTGGGTTTTTTTTTCCCCCCCTTGTCTTTTGAAATATTCTACAGAACTTTGTTCTTTGTACTTTCACAAATATAGTCATTTGCAACAAAAAAAGTTCTGACCTTTTGAAATGAAAACTTTAATCAAGTTAGAACTTTCCTGTAATATTGAATGTGTGATGTAGTCACTTCCTTTCTATTCAGATAAACGCATGCTCTGCATCCTGGAATAGACCCCGAACAAGAGTTTGATAGGAAGAGGGAGATAAGTTTAGAGATCCCTGATCTGATTTCTCTCTATCACTGATCAGGGAAACTGTGCTTTATATCGCTGTGATTTTTTTCTTAAATAATGAAGCTAATATGCCAAAAATAATTGAGCTGACATTTATGCAGTGCTACTTTTAATCAGAGACTCATAATTTTTGAAGAAGAGAGGTTGAAGTTTAAAATATGATTTTATTCTTAATTAAGTTATTTTGTACTGCCAGCACTTCAAGTTACTTTTAGGATTAGAATCAAAGCTAATAAAAACCAGAATAATATGTAAAAGCAAAATTTGATAAAAAGTTTGTGTCTAATTAGATTGTACTTAAGAAACCTGTACATATTTATTTATGGCATAAATGCATTTAGTGTTTTTAAGGGCTGTTGGTAACTATTACTTGGCAATGAGAAATAGCTAAAGGTAACAGACCTTGTGAGAAATACCAAATACAATTATCCACAAAATGCTGAAGTATGTAATTCCCTGGAAGTATAATGGCTAAAGGGGAAAAAATGTTAGGGTGCGGAGGGGGCAGAGGGGAGAACTGGGAAATTAAGAGTTATTCTGATTTTATGATGAAACTTTTTGGAGCAGGGATTATCTTTTTGAATGGTCTTTGTACAGTGCCTCACACAATGGGGTACTGGTCCACGACTAGTGCTCCTAGGTGCTACAGCAATGCAAATAAATTATACCAAAAAATAAAATGCAGTTGATGTCTCTTCAGCTTTCTGCTCCCATATCTACTGCCCTTCTACTTCAGGCTGTCTCTTCATAAAATCTGTTATAAACAGGGCTGCCCGGGGGGGGGGCAAGTGGGGCAATTTGTCCTGGGCCCCACAGGGGCCCCCAGGAGAGTTTTTAGGGGCCCCCATGAGAGTTTTTGGTGGGTCTTCAGCGGCAGACTTTGGTGGGTCTTCAGTGCCGCCGAATACACCCGGAGTGAGTGCAGTCTGTTCGTATCACTAAGTAAGTGGTGGTGCAGCTACATGCCTCCTGATAAAGAATTGTCTCAGTAACGTCATAACTGTGATTGTCACAATTCTTCCCCTTGCTCCTGGGGGCGAAGTGCATTGCCACTACAACTGATCAAACTATCTTGTTATAAAACTGTTCTGGGGGCTTTTTTTTTAAACAAACACTGGCTTCTAGAATTATTTCAGTGAAAAACTTGATTTTTCAGTTTTTCCCCTCCCTGTTTCCCCACTGTAACGAAATGCTAATTTGCATTACACAGCCACTAATTCAGCCAACCGGTGGCACTGTGTATAACATATCTTATTTAAGCTAACCTCAGCCATACCATGCAGAACATTAAAGGATCTCAATGAACACAGCAGGTGTGTAGCTCTCTGAGAAGTAAGCTCTGTAACCTGTCCATATCTGCTACAGCAGTCTGAGGTGCTAGTGGCAGACTTGCAGCCTACAAAAAGTACATGACACCTACCCCTCCTCCATATTAATTCAGTGACAAAATGGAAAAAAGAAAGAATTGAGAAAATGAAAACTTGCCATTTTTAGCAGCTCTGTGTTATGCTGCCCATTATAAGGCCCAGCATGTTTCGCTCCTCCCAACTGGCACCCTGTCAGTTTTGCTGTCCAGTGTGTTATGGGGATAGAGACAAAGACACATCTCCCTAAAGCAACTGAAATTGTGAATGGCTACTCCATCTCTGTTAAGCAGCCATGAATTTCAAAGAAGACATTAGGAAATAACCTTATACTTTCAAACTCCCATGTTCTATTTCATTTCAAATATAGTAACACACAGTGTCCTCACCCCAAGTGTTACAAAATCATGAGTCAGGTGTTGAGGCACAAATCAGACTTTGAGGTTTTAACAAGTTTAGTACTCCTCTGCGGAGGATGTGTAAGACATATGAAGTCATTAAAAGTAGTATTTTGATTGTATGGGTGCAACAAGTATTTCCATTTACCTAGTTTTTAACTGTCCATTTTATTCTGTGCTAAACTTGAACTGCAATACACCATTCATCAAAAAGGACCCCAACTCTCTCCAAACTCAGCCTATCAGAGGAAATCCCAAGCTGTAGAAGAATTAACACATTGGTCTTCACAATGTATTTTCATAATTCACAACAGCAATGTGCCATATTGACATTTAAATTGTATCTGTTAAAATAATTTGTCATAAAACTATGCCTACAAAGAAATGTTGATGAGGACACACTGCTAAATGAAAGACAAACACAGGAATGGATTTCAGCAGCAGGCTGCAACTTTTTAAATTTAGTATCCCTCTCGTTGTTATCTGCCCACACCCTCTCACATACCAGGTATTTAATTGGGTCCAGTGTGAGGTTACAGGGCTCCCACCAGATATCCAAAATCACTGTAGCCAACTAGCTCATTTTATCATCCATCATCATTATAGTATGTAATGTTGTGGTCAATTCATATGCTATTTCATAATCAATGTATACTAAATAGATTTAAGTTACTAGGCCATAGACTTAAGAATGCTTGACATAAGTGGGTGACCAAAGAAGGTCACAAGATTACCTATTGGCATATCTTTTGCAGTATTGTTACAAAATAAACTAGATTGCAATAAACTGTAAGGTATTGTTACGATCAGGTGTCTCATGATCTTGGACATCATAGAAGGTCCTGTCCTGACTGCAGGGTAAATGTTGTATGTAGATGCTAATGAGAATAAGAGTAACTAAGAACAATCTATGAAAAATGGGGCACCCCAATATTCATGGATTGTTGAAGAACAGAAAAGGAAAAGAGGGTTGAAACCCTCAAGCATATTCATAAAGTGTTAGGTGTGGCCAGAACAACAAAATAAAAGAGGTTCCCTGGCTTGGTAAAAGTGGGAAGACCCACAAGGGAAGACTCCCTCCCTCTAGGAAACCCCAGCAGGAACCACCCTTCTATTGATGATCACCTATTGAGAGGTCCATCAGACCCTAGAATATCTTTGAGGATGTAAGTAAGAGTACTTAGTCATTGTGTGTGTTTTTAAAGGATTTATAAATGCATGGGTAATTGTAACGTTACTTATTTCTTTATAGAAACTTGTAGTACAGATAAGACTTTGTACTTGTGATTATGTCTATGGTCACTATCCTTGGACTTTGTGTGTTCCTAAAGTCTCTACATTTGAGACAAGCACCAGCGGTAATGTTCACTCTGTTGAGCTTGAAACTGTAGCAACAGGAGCTGGACCTTCAGTAGTTTAATTATTAAATTCAATGTAAATAAATAAAAGGGCTACATCACAGTACACACTCTTCAGCCTTTCCCTAGGACTCAACTCACTTCTGAATCCTCTCATCCTGCGCTTCTATACAGGAGCTCTCCCTTTCCTCTTCCAGGAGTTTGCCATCCCTGCTGGTGTGACTAAATGTTTGCCACCCTCTGCCATCCCCATTGAAATGGGGAGGGATATTTTATTGTACTTCATGTGTATGAGCACCGAGTGTGCTCATAAATCCCAACCCTCCAAACATTTAATCATAGAAGTAACTTTACTTGTGCAAGTAATCTCACTGACTACATTGACATTGCTCAGATGCATGGCCTTCCAGTTACTAATTTGGGAAACAGCAAGCACAGAAATCAGCGGTAGCCTGCAGATATACTATGAATGCTGTCTGGTAATCACTTGAAAAAGTCTTGTTACATTTTAGTATCAAAATGTTAACCTAGAGAAATACATTTAAAAGATTACATTATATGGCTTTCCTGCCCAGAGACTATCAGAAAGGCAGAGATAAGGAGTGAGAGAGTAGAAATATTTAATTCAGCTTTCTTTGAACAAGCACCAAAGAAGGGACTCAACTATAGTATCAAGCAAGTATTTGCCCAACCATTAATTAACTATATTTACAATGGAGGCATGCTTACAACCAAGGAACTGTGATAGTAAGTACCCAAACTGGAGTCAAAGCATATTCTTGCTTTACTGTGATGACACAGATGTTGTAAGGGACCAGCTGGAACAGACTTGCCTCCTCCCGTATGCCCATCTTTCCCTGATGAGAAAGCTTCTGTCAAAGTAGGCACCTGTCCAATCTCTCAGTGTGCCTTGTCTATCACCATGATGAATTGACATTTCATTCTGTAACAGGCTTGCAGTGAGAAATCGTTATTTAGCTGCTTCCATCTTTAATGTAGAACGATATGCACAATCATTTAGCATCAAATTAGATTCTAATTAGTTTGCTTAGTGAGCTTCAAAACAAAATTCTACTGTTTCATATAATATCACCCACACTTGCAAATATTAAATACCGAGCTTCAAGAACAACTTAGAGCCAAACATATCGAAAGAACAGTTTCTGCATTTGATGTTCACATGACCCATTTCTGCCAATAAAAAAAAAAAAAAATCACTAAATCTCTAATGTATGCATATCACATAATGTCAGATACTTAAATAGAACATTTTTCCTCCATTGGTAGGAATCAAATTTGCATTTTATTATTCTGTGTGGCTTTTATGATTTGTGTATTTGAAAGTAGCAGTCTCTAGTATGGAAACTGATTTTTTATCTGTCTGTCTATCTACACACATACATACACATTCCCCAAAGTATTCCTAATGTAGGTTGCTTCTGCAGTTGCAGCAGGAGGCAAGCAGGGCCGGCTCCAGGCACCAGCCGAGCAAGCTGGTGCTTGGGGCGGCAGCTTGCAGGAGGCGGCGTTCCGCCCAATTCTAGGGCGGCACGGCCGCTTTTTTTTTGGTTCTGCTCTGGCCGCCCTGTAGGGCGCAGCGGCGTGGAGGACAGTAGCGCCCTGCAGCAAGCCGGGCAGGACAGCCTGCATCCTTCCCTCCCAGCCAACCTGAGTGGTGTGGAGCCCTCCCGGCAGGGGGCACGGCGGGAGAGGCCGCGTGGCAGCGCCCCGCTGAAGCCCTGGCCGCCCCTCTTCTCTCTCTTCCCTTGCTCCCTCCCCCCGCTAGCCGTGGCACATCTGCACCCTGGCTCCAGCCGCACCGCAGGTTTTATTTTTTTTTGGTTTGCTGTTCTGGCCGCCGTTGTTTTTTTTTTTTTTTTTTTTTTTGCTTGGGGGGGCCAGCAAGCCAGAGCCGGCCCTGGAGGCAAGTCATTAATTTACTGCATGCTTGTCTTGTGATTGTACTATATCATATGAAAACATTTATTTCCTGCCCCCCAACTTTAGCAATTAACATAAAATCCTAAACTGCCCAAATCCCAAGATCCAAACAGCCTTTTCAATGCACATAGACAGTGATAATGACAATTTAGTCAATCTTTTGCCAAGAAACATTAATTTAGCCCTTGTCTGTTTCTCACAATATAATTTTCCTAGAACTATTTTTTTTACTTTTTCCTTTATTCTCTCCAATTGTTCATATGTGTTAGAGCACTGGGAAATTCAATGTAGGATGTGGCAATAGTGTGATCTCACCAGTGCAATTAAATTTTTGTCTGGTTCTTTCGGCCTCTTCTCTTTCAAATTGTGACCCTAGATTCAATTGCTCAGGTATCTGCATTTTTCTGAGAGTCATTGTTGTACTTAACTGCCCATGGAGAGTTGAAATAAACTGCCTTCCGTACCTGACCAGTGTGTTCCTGAATTGCGGGGAGGGGGACTGTGGATGGAGAACATTATACTTTAGCATCCTCATGGGGTTGCTTGAGTGCTGTGGTATGGCAGTCCTTTCTAGATGTCTGTTAGCATGTTTTACACTGTACCCTATAGACTCAAGCTCCTGGTAGGCCCCAGTAAGCTCTCCCTCACTGCCTCTGACCACCATTCACCTGCCAGGGTCCTTAGACATCCAACCTCCCTGCCCCATCCCAAACCAGCCATCTTCCTACCTACCAGAACCTTCCTCCTCCTGGGGACCTATAACCCTCCACTGCAAAAAGGAAGACAAGCAGTAAATTCACCATCCTGCCCTATGCAGACAAGACTGTTCACAAAGTTCATTACAGTGAGACACAGAAGGGAATTGGGCAAGTATCTGTATGGTCTGTACCCTGCGTCTAGAATAATCTCTCTAGAATCTGGCCTGGAAAACCTCCAGCAGGAGCCATACCCTCTGTCATCATGTGGCCTCTTAGATTCTCAAGACTAAGCTGGGAAAATATTTTGTCATCTAAATGGACTTTCATGTTGACTGTATTTGCAACCCTTATTATTCACATTTGAATGAATGTGCAATATATCAATAAAACTTTGCTTGCACAAATGAGTGTTCACAGGAAGGAAACTTGATGCCTGTAGCTGAGGTTTGTTTAATCAAAAACATTCAGTTCAGGGGGAAGAAGGACCTGAGTTACTATGATGGGTGTGTCAACCCTGCACTGGTGAGCTGAGGATTAAGGAACTGCACTTGACACTGGAGGCCCCACCCCCTCACCTGACGGAGGAGGAGAGCTGTAGGATACAGCAGCCTCCTACCGAGAAGCCACTGGGACTCTAACCTGCTGGGAGCAAACCTTATAGCCAAGTCACCGGAAACCCTTCAACCACAAGAGCTGAGGGTTAAGACTTGCTCTCACCAGGGGAAGGGGCTCTGGAGATGAACCTGGGAGGAAGCCAAGAGGGATCCCAAGACAGAGCTGTGACACCAGTTGAGGTACAGACACAAGGATAGGAAGTGACACAGGGAATGCAAGTAAGGGTACCAGACCCTAAAACCTATATATGGACTACTGTTTTGAAGTGCCCTGGGTTGGAACCTTGTGGAGAAAAGTGTTTCCCTACCCCACCCCCTTGACTCTGCTGAGTGGCCCATGACTCTTGCCACTGGGTACTACTGGGGACTATAGCTGCTCTGCAGAACAGCCTGTGATACTCGCCATTGGGTGATACAATCCAGAGTATTGTCACTAGGCGGTACTGCCAGCCTGGGGCACACAGGAATCCCCTCACAGATACACAGCTGGAATACCAAATCATTAATATTGAATATCTAAAGTAATAGTTAATGAGCAATTCACAAAAATGCTTGCCAAATAAAAGTAATAGCAATTTTTTTTCAACTGCATTCTGTTCACAGAAAACATGCAAGTAGAATTTATTCAACAAGTTGTTTGTGAACTGTTTGTCCAGCTGTGCACTGTACTTATTGACAATGATTGCAGGAGGGCTAAACTTGCTCCAAAACATCCATCTTCCATTTAAACCACTGTGTTGATTCCTGTCTAAATGTATCCCATTCTAATATATTTCTGAGTCCATTCATACACTAAAAAGTGGTACCGTTTTGCACACAGAAGAGCTGCAATTGTAACATTACATGAAATAGCAACATCTCTTAGAAAGTAACACATACTTTACTAATGCCAGAGTTAAAATTCTTTAAACCTTACAGCAATCTCAAGAACAAATTAATTTATAGGATTCCAAAGAAACAACTACATTTACAAGCTGAATTTGCTTTAAGCTAACGGACAGTCAGAGAATGTGAAAGGAAACTTGGGAATTCAGTCTTTATGACTTACATCATTAAACAGCCAAAGGCCTTGAGTAAGTACAATCCTAGTAAGCAAAACTGTGGCCTGGTCTACACTATGAGTTTAATTCAAATTTAGTAGCGTTAAATCGAATTGTCCCTGCACCCGTCCACACAATGAAGCCATTTATTTAGAAATAAAGGGCTCTTAAAATAGATTTCTGTACTCCTCCCCGACGAGCGGAGTAGCGCCGAATCGATATTGTCATTTCGAATTAGGGTTAGTGTGGCTGCAATTCGATGGTATTGACCTCCGGGAGCTATCCCACAGTGCACCATTGTGACTGCTCTGGACAGCAATCTGAACTCGGATGCACTGGCCAGGTAGACAGGAAAAGCCCCGTGAACATTTGAATTTTATTTCCTGTTTGCCCAGCACAGGAGAGCACAGAGAGCTCATCAGCACAGGTAACCATGCAGGCCGATAATCGAAAAAGAGCACCAGCATGGACCGTATGGGAGGTACTGGATCTGATCGCTATATGGGGAGAAGATTCAGTGCTAGCAGAACTTCGTTTGAAAAGACGAAATGCCAAAACTTTTGAAAAAAATCTCCAAGGGCATGATGGAGAGAGGCCACAATAGGGACTCAGAGCAGTGCCGCGTGAAAGTCAAGGAGCTCAGACAAGCCTATCAGAAAACAAAGGAGGCAAACGGTTTCTCCAGGTCAGAGCTGCAGACATGCCGCTTCTACGCTGAACTGCATGCAATTCTAGGGGGGGGGGCGCCACCACTACCCCACCTTTGACTGTGGATTCTGAGGTGGGGGTAAACTCATCAGCCACACCTGAGGATTCCGCGGATGGGGAAGAGGAGGACGACGACGAGCTTGTGGAGAGCACACAGCACTCCATTCTCCCCAACAGCCAGGATCTTTTTCTCAGCCTGACTGAAGTACCCTCCCAAGCCAGTACCCAAGACCATGACCCCATGGAAGGGACCTCAGGTGAGTTTACCTTTTAAAATATAAAACATGGTTTAAAAGCAAGCGTTTTTTAATGATTAATTTGCCCTGAGAACTTGGGATGCATTTGCGACCAGTACAGGTACTGGAAAAGTCTGTTCACGTGTCTGGGAATGGAGCGGAAATCCTCCAGGGACATCTCCATGAAGCTCTCCTGGAGGTACTCCAAAAGCCTTTGCAGAAGGTTTCTGGGCAGTGCAGCCTTATTCCGTCCTCCATGGTAGGACACTTGACCACACCATGCTAGTAGCAAGTAATCTGGAATCATTGCATGAAAACACCTGGCAGTGTATGGTCCCGGTGTTTGTTGGCATTCAAGCAAAGAACATCTGTTCTTTATCTCGCTGTGTAATCCTCAGGAGAGTGATATCGCTCATGGTAACCTGGTTGAAATACGGGAATTTAATTAAGGGGACAGAGGTGGCCATTCCTACTGGGCTGTTTGCCTGTGGCTGAAAAGAAATCCTTCCCTGTAATAAGCCAAGCGTGGGGGGAGAGGGGAATTGGCCCTGAGCTTTTCGCGTTTGGCTAGCAGGGATCTTCCCTGATACCAGCCACGTGGTGGGGGGAGGGATAAAGCGATCATCCCAGAGAATTGGATGGGGGGGGGGGGAGTTAGTTTGTTTTCTGCTGCTGAAGGTTAACAGGGAAACCACAGCACTGAACAGGCTTTGATTGGTATGTGGGAAAGGAGGGTGCAGAAGCCGAAAGACAATGGCTTACCATGGCCCGCATGCAAGCCGAATTCTGTTGCCCGGACCTGCGTCTGTGATCTCTAACACCAAAGCCACAGGCACTCAATATTAAGATGCAAAATGTGACCTTGTACCGAAATCACATGTGCTATGTAATGTGAATAGTGTTGTTCACCATGAAAGAATATAAGCATTGTTCTGTAAAATGTATCTTTTTAAAAACTTCTCTCCTTTTTTCCATCCCTCCAGCAGCTGCAAATTTTTCAAGCCTCCCTCCTCCATCCCGAAGGCTATCTCAGGTAAGGCGGCGGAGAAAGAGGACATGAGATGAGATGTTCGCTGAAATAATGGAATGCACCCGCAATGAAAGAGCTCATTTGAATGAGTGGAAGGACATGGTATCTAAGTACAGGAAAGATGCCAGTGAACGTGAGGTCATGAGGGATGCTCAAGATGAGAGGTGGCAGGCTGAAACACTGGGGCTGCTGTGTGATCAAATGGACATGCTCTGGTGTCTGGTGGACCTTCAGGAATGGCAGCAGGATCACAGAGTGCCGCTGCAGCCCCTGTATAACCTCCCTCCCCCCTCGCCATGTTCCATAACCTCCTCACACAGACGTGTAAGAACGCGGGGGGGGGGGGGGAGAAGAGGCTCCGTGCACCCTCCCACTCCACCCTAGTGGACAGCCCAACCAAAAGGCTATTATATTGAATTTTTTCAGTGGCCTTTTACTTCCCTCCTATCCTCCTCCCAAACCCCACCTTGGCTACCTTGCTGGTTCTCTCCCTATGTTTATAATCAATTAATAAAGAATACATGATTTTTAAACAATAGTGACTTTATTTCCTTTAAAAGCAAACTGTGATTTATGGGGGGAGGGTGGTTTGCTTACAGGGAATGAGTCCATCAAGGGGGCGGGTTTTCAACAAACAGAACTTTCACACCGTAGCTTGGCCAGTCATGAAACTGGTTTTGAAAGCTTCTCTGATGCATAGCGCTTCCTGGTGTGATCTAATTGCCCTGGTGTCTGGCTGTGCATAATCAGCAGCCAGGCAATTTGCCTCAGCCTCCCACCCCGCCATAAAGGTCTCCCCCTTACTCTCACAGAGATTGTGAAGCACACAGCAAGCAGCAATAACAATGGGGATATTGGTTTGGCTGAGGTCTGACCGAGTCAGTAATGAGAGTCAGCGACCTTTTAAACGTCCAAATGCACATTCTACCACCATTCTGCACTTGCTCAGCCTGTAGTTGAACAGCTCCTGACTCCTGTCCAGGCTGCCTGGGTATGGCTTCATGAGCCATGGCATTAAGGGGTAGGCTGGGTCCCCAAGGATAACTATAGGCATTTCAACATCCCAAACAGTTATTTTCTGGTCCGAGAAGTAAGTCCCTTGCTGCAGCCATTTAAACAGAGTAGTGTTCCTGAAGACGCGAGCGTCATGAACCCTTCCCGGCCAGCCCACGTTGATGTTGGTGAAACGTCCCTTGTGATCCACCAGTGCTTGCAGCACCATTGAAAAGTGCCCCTTGCGGTTTATGTACTTGGTACCCTGGTGCCAAGATAGGGATATGGGTTCCATCTATCGCCCCACCACAGTTAGGGAATCCCATTGCAGCAAAGCCATCCACTATGACCTGCACATTTCCCAGAGTCACTACCTTTCATAGCAGCAGCTCAGCATTTGCTTTGGCTACTTGCATCACAGCAGCCCCCACAGTAGATTTGCCCACTCCAAATTGGTTCCCGACTGACCGGTAGCTGTCTGGTGTTGCAAGCTTCCACAGGGCTATCACCACTCGTTTCTCAACTGTGAGGGCTGCTTTCATCTTGGTATTCTGGCGCTTCAGGGCAGGGGAAAGCAAGTCACAAAGTTCCATGAAAGTGCCCTTATGTATGCGAAAGTTTCACAGCCACTGGTAACTGTCCCACACCTGCAACACTATGCAATCCCACCAGTCTGTGCTTGTTTCCCAGGCCTAGAATTGGCTTTCCATGGCTATAACCTGCCCCATTAACACCATGATCTCCAAAGCGCTGGGGCCTGCATTTTGACAGAATTCCAGGTCCATGTCCTCATCACTCTCGCCACCGCACTGCAGTAGCCTATTCCTCGCCACCTGGTTTTGCAGGTTCTGGTTCAGCATAAACTGCACGATAACACGCGAGGTGTTTACAATGTTCATGACTGCTGTCTTGAGCTGAGCGGGCTCCATGCTTGCCGCAGTATGGCATCTGCACTGTTCACCCAAGAAAAAGGCGTGAAACGGTTGTCTGCCATTGCTTCCCTGGAGAGAGGGGGGGAGGATGTACCCAGAACCACCCGTGACAATGTTTTTGGCCCCATCAGGCATTGGGATCTCAACCCAGAATTCCAATGGGCGGAGGAGACTGCAGGAACTATGGGATAGCTACCCACAGTGCAATGCTCCAGAAATCGACGCTAGCCCCGGTACATGGACGCATACCGCCGAATTAATGTGCTTAGTGTGGCTGCATACATTCGACTTTATACAATCTGTTTCCAAAATTCGAATTCTGTAAATTTGGATTAGTCCCGTAGTGTAGACATACCCTTAGTCTCAGAATATTACTCTGGTTTATCCTGAGATGTGCAGATTTTCCCAAAGGTCTGTAGTATACAGACGCCCCCCGATTTATGCAATCGTTCTGTTTTGGAAAGCCTTGCATAACTCAAATTTTGCGTAAGTTGGAAACGTATACCCATACATTATGAAAAAATTTCTGCAACTCGAAAATCCTATTTCTGGTTTATGGAACTTTTTCCATAAGTGCGAATTTGCATAAGTCGGGTCTTCCGTAACCTGGGGAGCGTCTGTAGCTCTATTCAGATTAGAGTAGGCATACTAAAGTAAGCAGAGGCTAATGACAAAAGGAAGAGATTTCCCATAAAATATTAGGGCTCATTAAATCTTTCTGAATTAATGTAGTCACCATTATGCAATCAATATTTCCTGACAGTTACCACACAGGAGTATCCGAGATCGCAGAATACAGGGAAATATTGCTGATCTCCTATGTGGTAACTGGCTATTAATATATTGACTACATAATGATGACCACTGTAAATTAAACATATACAATTTCACTTTATATCTTCTTGCTGTCATCTACTTCTGCCCCCTTATACCTTTTTTGATTCATTACTGATGTTGAAACTATAGGTCAAAGTATCGAAATTAGCAGCCTTATATTTTCCTACAAACTTCACGCTTGCATACATGCCAAGTGGGTAACTGAGCACTGAAGTGCCCTTTTATGTGTTAATATATAGGACATGCAAGCATAGAGTTGGACACAATTTTGAAGTTCGAGGTCCCTGTATTTACCTGATTCTAGTATTACAACAACATGGATCTAATGCTGTTTTGAGACCTGGGGTTGCAGCTTTCATGCAACCCCAGTATCTTCCATGGGAGTTATACCTGTGTAACCCCAGATAGAATTTTTCTAAATTTAAAAGCAGAGGTTGGGCTTAAATATTTTTTTAATGTGCACACAGTTTCCATTTTTCCATTAATTTGTATTGCTCTATGTTGCTTGTGTAGCACAAAGTTGTGTGCATTGGATCACTCCTAAAGCTGGTTTAATATGTAGTAACAACTACAAGCCACATCATGCATATGCAATGCGGGAGGGAAGGAGGAGAGGAGCATACATTGTCTCAAAACAAATGCCTTGTTTAACAAACTTATTATGGTAAAAGTAGGTATTTGAACTTTTTCCATCAACTCTTCACATATGCTAGTAGTCTGTCACTTATGCAAATACCTTATCATGGTGCAAGTTATAAGGTAAATACCTTCTGTACAGTGTTAAAGAACCAACCTCCTACTTTTTCTCATCTGTATCTGATCTAAGAACAGGTGCAAGAAATCTGTATGCTAGTCATGCTCCCATGGTACACATAGTTTGAATGTCTGAACTGATAGCTTTCTTGAGCTGCTAAACAGCTTTTTATTACATGTAATTTGGCAGGGAGCATTTTATCATGTAGGTGTGTCAAATCATATCACAATGTACAATATAATACTCTAGGGAAACAAGCGGATATGAAACACGACTTTGCTTTCAAAAATAAAACATTACATTCTAAACACCAGATTCTAAGCTGAGGTGTGCATTCTGCATCCACACCTAGAAAAAAACATGTTCTAAGTCCATGTAAGCATCAGTGCTATAGTGCCTGGCCACACACTGGAGATTGGAACTGATCTCTATATATTTGCCAAAGGAACCCCTATCATACCACATGGTGACTTATTCAGCCGAAAGTACTAAAAAAGGAAATGGGTACAGTAGAAAGTAAAGTATGCAGCTTTTGAGTGGAGGTAAAGTTGTTAGTGTATGAATCATTTCACATTCACTGAGCATATTCCTTTTAAAATGAAACACAGCAAGTGTTTATGCTTTCATAGGATAGGGTGCATAATAGAATAATTGTTAAATTACAGAAAAAAGTAGGATCACTTAATTAAAAAACATTGACGCAGCACTGGCCAATTAGCATTGTATGCTATCAATACTCTGAAGCACATTTATCTTTCTACATTGGATAAGTCAAATCATTATGTTCTCAGAATATTGAGAAATAAAGATAACTGACAATCACGTCTGAATCTTCTTCCCATTGAGTTCAATAGTTGTGCATTTTTACAAAGGAATCTATTTTAAATTGGTATATGTCCATTACTAGACAGAGCCTGTTTGAAATAAAACATGGTAGAATTGTCAATGCTAAAAAGGTAAAATGTTCAATAAATATTTCTCTTCTGCACTTGGGAAATACCCAGATATTGTCTTATCCTATGAGTACAACATATTCCAGCAGTAACTTAGGATGTTAAACAATATATTTTTTTAAGGCTATTAAGGCTAGAAATCATTTAATAAGCAGGTCCAAATAACTTGTATCCAAGAATTTAAAAGAAATGGCGAAGGATCTGAGCTTTTAATGTTGTTTTCTAATAGGCCTTGAAAAATGGGAAGTTATAGACAACTGGAAGAAAAGCTAATGTAGTGCCAATATTTTAAAAGGGTAAACCATTTTCCACCCTATTTCCATTCCAGAGAAGTTTGAGGCAGGGCTTCCCCTTTTCTCCTCTTCTGTTTGATTTAGCACTAGACCCTTTAGCCATTCACATCTGAGCAAATCAACATATTCATAGTATCACGGTGGGTCAAACAGAGCATAAAATAGTGCTCTATGCTGATGATGTTCTTGTTTTTGTATCTCAGCCCGAAATACCATTTCTAACCTTCTAACCACTATTAATAAGTTTGGACACCTCTCAGGATATAAGTGGAGTAAATCAGAAGTCTCAGGCATTAACAAATATGCCCGCAAAGGCCTTTTCTCAAATTGGGACTTTCAATGGAAATGCTCTTACATGAAATATCTTGGCATACTGATTCCCACTGACATTCAGGACGCCCTAACATAAATATAGAACCAAATATTGCCAAAATGGCTAACAGTTTGGAGAGATGGAGTTTGTTAATTTTACCTTGTGAACTGAGGTTAAATTAATATACTGAAAATGAATCTTTCCCAGATTTTTGTATGTGCTGAGGGCATCTCCCTATTTCAGTTCTTCAAACTTATTTTATGCAATTCAATAATATTTTAAGAATCTTCCTTTGATGCACAGTTAAGAAACCTAGACTGGGTCTGAATAAATTACAGCTCCCCCTATCTGTGGGAGGATTTCAGTTTCCCAACTTGGAAAACATTCATCTCTCTTTTTTGTTAAGCCAGATAGCTTGGTGGCTATTAGGTATGAGCACATACCACCTTGGATTCAGATTGAATGAAAATTGGTATAACCCATTCAGTCATTGTAGGATTGAGTGGTTATAGATTTCATGGCTCTAGAACTCCCACAATAATAACTGCCAAGCCATGTTTGACCAAACTTGCCTCTAAGTTCTGCTTCCATCCATTCTATCATGTAGAGACAGTCCTGTGGAGTAATCATATTCTCAAAATTGGTGGCAAAATCTTGATGTGGGGGGACTGGATATAGAGAGGAGTTATGATTGTGTCACAGCTAATTGACAATGATAAATGTAAACTCTTTGTAGATCTTCAGCAACAATTTGGCTTGTTCTTCTCCTATACATGGAAATATCTGCAGTTAGAGCATTTACTTGTGAGTTCATTTGGACTGGATGCAGTGGGAGCTCCAGAATTATTATTATTTTGGATGAATCTTCCTAGATTTACCCAACCAGCTGTATCACTTCATGTTTTTGTTTGGCAGAGTTTTTTGGGGTCAAAAAAACAAAGATTAATAATTTGAGAGGTTCTTGGAATAGAGATTTGGATACACAACTATCTAATGTTAAAAAAGCAACTATAGAACTGAGAATATGGCTTATTTGACAAAAGATACTTTTTCGAATATGCTGGTCCACACACAGGCTAATGATAATAAGCCTCAAATGCTGAACACTGTTGGACATGTAGCTCCCTTGGTGCTACATTAGCTCATATGGTTTAGGAGTGCCCCTGTATCAAGAATTTCTGGTATGAGGTCATCAAAACACTAGTTTGATATAGGACACTAAGTTGCAGCCTTCCCACATAAGTGTTCTTCTTGGGTATATCCCTGATACCTGCAGGTTACCTGGTAACAAGGTGGCATGATTCTAACATGCAACTTTGGCTGAAAAAAAAAAATCTGCAAAAAATGGAAAATTGATCTCCACCAAATATGGATGCCTGACTGTGATAAGGCTGATCTCACAGCTAACAAATGACTAGCATTTTGTCCAATAAGTTCAAAGTTACTTGTGCTGACTTTTTAAAGGTTTATGATTTAACGTAGACTGAGAAGGTAGATGTGTTATTTCCAATCTCCTCTCTTTATCCTAACCCTATTAACTTAGTTTGTGTGTTATGGTGGACCTGGTATTTTGATATACTTGTTGTAAAAAATATAACTATCATTAAAAAAGGTAAATGGGAATACCCAAGTAATTATAGACGTGTCAGTCTTATGTCGATCATGAGCAAAATAATGGAATGGCTGATACAGAACTTAATTTTTAAAAAATTAAAGGTAATATAAATAATCAATATGGGGTTATGAAAAATATAGGCTGCCAAATTAATGAGGGTGTTTTTTTTGAGATTACAAGTTTGGTTGATAAAGGTAATAGTGTTGATATAAGAAATTTCTCTTAAGCATTTTTCTTGGTTCCATACAATAATTTGGTTTAAAAAAAGACCATTACAAAATCAGCATGGCATACACTGAATGGATTAAAAACTGGTTAGCTGGTAAGTCTTTAAATGTAATTGTAAATGAGGAATAATCAAGCGAGTGTGCTTCTAGTAGGGTCCAATAGACAGCAGTTCAAGGCCCTGCACTATATAATGTTTATTATTAATGACTTGGAAGAAAATGTGAAATCGTTAAAGTATGCAGATGACCCAGAGATGAAGAAGGTAACAGGTAACAGAGAATGATCTGGGTGCAAGGAAATAATATGCATTTCGATACAACCATATTAAGGTCATACATCTAGGAACAAAGAATGTAGGTCATCTTTACAGGACTGTATCCTGAAAAATATTCAGTGGAAAAATGACTTGGGGGCTGGGGCGGGAGAGGGGTAATGGTGGATAATTAGCTGAACACAAGCTCCAATATGACGTTGTGACAAAAAGGGCTAATGCAATACTTGGATGTTGTGAAGGAGTGTACTATCACTTTAAGGGACAGGTTGCAGAGTACATCCAGGACAGTCTGGATGTAATCAAGGAGGACCTACCTCACCCTGGGTCTAGGCTATTTACACAGGAACCAGTTGAGCTCAGGGTGCGAGCAGATATAGAAGGAAGTAGTTCCCAGAGAGTACTTGTAAAACCAGAGATGCCTAGGAGAGGGGACTAGAGGCCATCCAAGTTGCAAGGGGTTGGTGATCTGACTTTGTCAAACACAGGCTCCAGAAGACCAGGCTCAAAGACTTTGACTTGTGCACTTAAAGGTTAGGAGCTCTGCAGCAGGGTTCTGAGGTAAGGACCTCATGAACAGTTTATTGTAATTGCTCCTGTCCTGAAATATTAGGATGTGCCCTCTTAATATCTTGCTAGTTTGTGTTGGCTTTTTCTTGCCCAGCTCCATAAAGAGAACTTTATGATGCACAGTTGAGGAAATAAAGCAGGGCACATCTGCTTGCCACACTGAGCCAAAAGTGGGTTCACAGGGATGGACCATATCCTTATACAGTTATATAAATGTGGGACTCTTGAGTAGAAGTAGAACTTATTTTACCTGTGTATTTGTTACTGATGTGACCACTACAGGAATACTGTCTCCAGTTCTAGTGCCCACACTTCAAGAAGGATGTTGATATATTGGAGAGAGTTCAGAAAAAAGAGTTGCAAGAATGATTACAGCATTGGAAAAGATGGTTTACAATGAAAGATTCAGAGCTCAATCTATTTAGTTTAACAAAGAAGATTGAGTAGTGATTTGATCAGTCTGTAAGTACCTACATGGGGGAACAGATATAGATAGCTAGATTGAAAACCTAACAAAGATATAACGTGATCCAGTGGCTGGAAGTTGAAGCAAGACAATAAGGTGTACATTTTTTAACAGTGAGGGTTATTAACTACTTGAACAACTTACAAAGGGTTCTGGTGGATTCTCCATCACTGGACATTTTTGAAATCAAGATACCATCTCATTATACCATACCTATTGTACTTGGAGCCAGAATTATTTCTGTGCTGTCCTATGGCCTGTGTTACACGGGAGATCAGACCCAATAATTTCAATGTTCCCTTTTAGCCTTAAAAAAACATATGAATCAACAAACAGTACACATTTATACCTACTGTAAAGCAATTGAAGCAGCATGTATTATTTTTACCATTTTGGAAGGATAAGGATAGATTTTTGGAAAACCAGTCTCAAGACAGTTAAAATTAAAGGTTAGAAATTTCAATGCTAAATACGTGTTTCTTCATGTGAAGGTAAGGAGCAATCCATAGGTAGTGTAAATGGAGTATCACTATTGAAATCAAAGGAGCTAGGCTGGTTTACAGGAGCTAAAAACATCAGCCTATGCATTTAATGTTACAGTGTAATCTTTACCAACACCACTTTGGAGAATATGGATTTGAATAAATATTTTTACTCCTCTCATTTTCAGATAGCAGTTGTTTCATTTAGAGAGTGAAGCCGAATGTAGGTTATACTGAAGAAGTAGAACTTTATTAAACCCTGTGCACTGTTCTGTCTATATGGCTGAATTACTTCCAATCTAACTTTGTGTTCCCTATTCCGCTGGTGTCCCACCAATAACAGTTCTTCCATGCCCTCTGATTCCAGTTCCACTAGTCATGACACTGCACTTACAGAGGAAAATATCTGAGGAACAAGAAGAGCTGCACAGATAACCTGTTTTATTTGATTTGGTGGCTTTTCTTGTGTTCCCTTTTAAACAATTTAGTTCAAGATAAAACTATTGCCCTGTTTGGGGTATGTTACTTACTGGGACTCTATCTAGTAACTAGCTGGGAGCACTCCACCTCACAGATGGCTCTGATGCAGATAAGAGGGCGCACTGGGAAAGAGGTACTGTGATGAGAGGGTGAGACAATTTGAAAGCTCCTGCACCATAGTCTCCAGTGTTCGCTCTCAGGTCTTATGAGCAACTGTGATGTCCCTCAAGATGTAGGGTAAGTAGGTTGCAACCTTAAATCCAATTCCACAGTGTTCTGGGGAACCTAGTAGGCAAGGCCCTGATGGTGTAACTTCTTTAGGTAGAGTGAGGTGAAGGAAGTCCCCTGAAGTTACTAGTGTCCTATCCCTGCCCATAGGCAGTGAACCGCTCCAAGCCTGTTCCTCTGGGTAACTCCAGGGGTGGTGAGAGTCATGTTGCTTCTTGTCCTTCTGAAATAATGTAGGATGAGGTAGGACCCCATTTTACCCTACTCCTTCCCCTAACCCCTTTACAAAGGATTAGACAACTCTTTGGAGCCGAAGGTTAAATGTTACGGTTCAGATCCTCAGCAGATAAAAAATGGCATAGTTTCACTGCAATCAAAGTAGAATGATGCAATTTTATACCAGTGGATTGTCTGGCATTATGGAGAAGAACCTGCGTTGTATTGGGAAAGACTGAGGTTTCTCAAAGACAGCATAGTAAAAATCACTCTGTGTGCAATTGAAATGGGGTGTTAAAATCTGTTAGTTTTTGAACCTGTCTGCAAATACAGACTAGAGTAATTGATTAATCCTGCACCTTGCTTCCAGAACCTCTCTCATCTAAAGGAAGTTATTCAGGTCCACGTGTGCTGACTGCTCAGTGCATTGATACAATATTTTGAAAGAAAAAAAGTTAAGATTTTGTTTGGGGCAGATCACATAAGGAGATAAACAACCTTTTAATCTATGTATTGATCAACATACTCTTAAAACTATACATCAAATGTAAATTATGACAATACTCTATGTATCATTGACAAAATATCGTGGTCTAAATATAAATTGGTATCACCTCTTGGAAATGAAAGCATCTCTTGAAACCAAAATGAAAAGCTGTATTTAAAGTGCTCATAATGTTAGAGGTGCAAGCTTTTTTAGGCTTAAAAAGCAGTTAAAATATGGGGTGGAGGGGGTTCCTACTTTAGAACTGAAGTTCAGAGATGGATGTAAAGTGTATGGCCAGTGTGCTCAAATCTTACTGATCCTTTATTTCCCTCTTCTATCACTTTTGCAATGTTTGTCTTTCCCATTCCACCCACTTATTTTAGAGAGGATAGTCATTAACTCTCATAAGCACATGCTAAGAGGTTTCAACTAGCAGCATCTTTAAAAGGAAAGCATGGGTGAGAAGGGAAGATAAGGAGTGGAAGGAACAGAGGGAGACCATTTTTTTTTTAATCACTTCTATCACGTTCCTTTCCTTTAAGAACTATCTGCAGTAAACACTTTCAATGTTCTGTTTAAGAGGGACCTCATTAATATCCATTAATATTTAGGGGACACAGCAAGCCTCACTGTTCTAAATTAAGCAGGAGCTATGGGGCAGTGGCGTTAACCCACCAGTGATCTAATTATTCAGTATCAGTACAATGCATTGTCACTTATGGACAAGGATTGCATCATGTCACTATACCCTTTTGGCCAAAGTGTAGTACTGCAAAGCTCCAGAAAGACCCTGAGTCACTCTCCAACAGAAGGGAGATGTAGCATTATGGATCCATGGAGGGAGCAATTAAAAGAGGGAAAATTTGGAAGGCTATTCTTTCCACCACCTCCCGAAATGAATACTGAAATTTCTTTTCTCTAGAGTAAGAATGTTTGCTCAAACAAGTAAGATATACCCTTTGGGAACACATTAAAAAAAATGAATGACGTTTGGAGTACAATGGGAAGTATGCAAAGTTTATCTTACACACACAAACCTAAAAATAACATAAAACCAGTGAGTCTATCTACATAGCACAGATGGATAAGACTGGCAGAAAGTTAATACCAACAGAGACAGCAAGACACTGATGTAGACAAAACTGTCTTCACAGCATACTATCCACAGTATACTTGCTGCAAAAGGAAAGCAAGCAGCACTGTTTGCTTGCAAGCTATCAGCACACAGCTGAAATAGGGGAAGAAAACAAACCCCAAACCTAGAATAATGTGTGTATATAACTTCCTTCCCAGAAGGGCTCTGAAAATATGGCAAAACAACACAGCCAAGTTATTGATGCTCTGAGTCGTAACTTGTATATACACAAGGAAAGAAACAGGGAGGCTGGTGAAAAGCCAAAAGAACAATCCCTGCACCATACAGTGTTTGTAATCTTCAGGCTACCATGATGACAGGACAAAGTGACAGTTATGATGTCTGCAAGCAGTGAGAGACAGACTTTAAGGCAGTGGTGCTTTCCAAAATCTGAGAGGGACAAGGTGTGGAGTATGCTTTCATAAGCCTTAAAAGAGCAACATTTTGATATGGAAACTACAGAACCCGAACCACCAAAAAAGAAAATCAACCTTCCGCTGGTGGTATCTGTTCTCAGCATCCCCACTATACGAATTGTTCCAGCCTTCCTGCATGGTATATTATGGGGCCTCCTTCCTTCCCCTTGAAGGATCAGGTATTGGCCACTGGCAAACATCCTGTATTGGCCTCCATGGACAAGTGATCACAATAAATATAGAAAGTCCATTCCTCTCCTGTTTTCAAAATCAAAACAACTAGAACTATTGAAAAGCACATTCTTTGAATTCTCAAGACTATAATGGACAAAAATAAATATAAAGCCATAGCTAACTCCTCTCAGCACAAGCTATATCCATCTATTTGCAAACAAAGGCTTGTAATTCTAAAGAATTTCAGATTATCATTGTAACAAGATAGTAGCTTCTCCCCAGCCCCCAAATTACCCACTGTTACACACACTTTCTTTTAAGCAGTTTTATTGTCATAACATAAAAAACAGAAAACAGTACCTCCACCCACCTTGGGCTACAATTCTTGGCTAATTTTCCCTTTCAGGTGACCATTGCCAGGGGACTCTAGCATTCCTTTTTTAGAGTTATCCCTTTAGGGTCTTACTGAGTCTCCTCCTAGAGAATTCTGGCAGCTTGTAGCTTCCTAGCTCTGATTTACCAGGTCTTCCCCCCTCATGCCCAGGTGCTCTCTTTTAAAGCCAAATCTGGGTCAGTTTAATATGACCTCCTAGCTTGAGAGCCAGAACTGCGACATACCAGCTGCTATTTTTATCACTCTAGCTCAAGCCCTGTTAGCACAAGTCTCTTCAGCTGGGCTGGGAGGCTTGCCCCCACCTGCAGTGTAGATATACCCTAAAAAGCAGTCAGTGTCAACCTGTGGCAGTCATATAAGGATGTAAAACATAAAGAGCTCCATGTCAAATACCAGTTAAATTCAAACTGATTGTACAATATGAAAAACATAAGATTAAAATTGAGTCTCGTTCATAAAATGGCAAGCACATACAAGCAATTATTCTCCAGGTGTAATTAAAAAAAAAATCAGAACAGATGGTTAGTTATTATTCAGTGGAAAAGGTCCTTATTGATGTAATAAGTCAATACAAACATGTTACTTTTTTGGCTTACAAGGCTTTAATTAAAAAAGATTAATAAAAAACAAAATCCAAAGTGTTTTTTTTTATATAAGACAACTTCCAGTTAATAAACAGACTACAAAATCAAGTCCTCTATTGTTGTAATGGGAAGAAAATACAAACATGTTACTGTCCACATTATAGAACTTAAATGCAAAACAATTCTGTTAATATATCACAGAGTCCACTGCCAGAAGGGACCATTGTGATCTTCTTATCTGATCTCCTGTATAACTCAGACCATAGAATTTCACATAAATAATTCATGTTTGAACTAGAGCATATATATATTTTTTAAAAATATCCCATTTTGATTTTAAAATGATCAGTGATGGAGAATCCACCACTGTTGCCTGTTTTTTTTTAGTGTTTATTGATTATTATTGATTTCCAATTGATTACTAATTAAAGAGCTGAGGGATTGTAGGGGTCTGCCATGAATATTCATACAAATCCCCAGCCTCTCTTGGTCATGTCTAACTTCCTCATTTTGTACAAATTCCCCTCTTAAGCACACTATACCCAGTTCTCTAAAACTCAGGGTCACTGTAGGGCCTCTTAGTTATGCCGAAGTTCATAGGCCTCAAAGCCTTATGCCAACTGCTAATGCTAATGCCTCACAGGATAGAGGCCTGTAGGTACCTTGCCTTACTGCTGAGTAAAATAAAATGCTAAAGCTAGCTCTACGGGCCGCATCAGAAACCTTGGTAAATTGTTTCCATGGTTAATTACCCTCACTGTTAATTCATGCCTTACTTCCAGTCTGAACTTGTCTAGCTTCAACTTCCAACCATTGGATATTGTTATTCCTATATCTGCGAGATTGAAGAGCTCCCTGTCAAATATTTTTTTCCCCTGAGTAGGCATTTAGACTCTGATCTAGTCACCCCTTAGCCTTCACTTTGTGAACCTAAATAGATTGAGCTCCATGAGACTTATAAGTAGGCTTTGAAGGATTCGATTTTTATCGGTAAATGTCAATACAAATTGATGTCACCATAGACACACAAACTGATAAAAATATTTCCATCAATAATAAATTGAAATGTACAGATAGGCAATGTAAGAAAAATGCTGACTGAGAACTTATTAGAGTTGGATTTTAAGGATATTCGCTTTGTATATTTTGACATAGCATGTTAACAATTTGTGTTTTAATGATTATAAAGCTTTAACTTTCTGAATATCTACGTCTACTTTAATTAAATAATTAATGTCTGACCTCCCATAATTTTCCACTACTTAAAAATAAACATATTATCCACTTAAATTTTAAAAATAAAAATTTAATTCTGTCAACCCTAAATAAAAGGCATTTTTTCTAAAAGTTCAATCATTCTTGTGGTTCTTCTCTGAACCCCCACCAGTTTATCAGCATCAGAACTAGACACAATATTCCAGCAGTGCCAAATACAAAGGTAAAATTGGTCATCTCACTGAGTTAAAGTTACTCACATGCCTAAGTATTTACATAACTGGAGTTTTAAATAAAAATAATTTCATTCAAATTATGGCAAAAGCAAATAAAATAACACCCTCATTCAAAGCATTCAACTCTTCTTCAACAGTCTCAGTTTTTGCATTTTCCTTGATTTGGTTATTCTCAAACCCCACTGATGTCTCATCCTTATAGAAGAAACACTTCTTCAGCTTCCTTAACAAGAAGTCTGGAAGTGTAAAATTTGAAACGGAATAGTGTGGTGAAGAAAATTCTTATAGCATAATAATATTTTTTTTCTTTCTAAGCTAGGTAGGTGAAGAATATGGATTTGTTTGGCATTATCAGAGCCAAGATATTTTAGACCTCTTTTTCCCTCAGGAATGTGTGGAGACATATGATGCAGCCCTGGGCAAAAGCAGTAACAGAGAGAGGAGAATGTTGGGAGATGAGCTCTAAAACTATTCTCTGTGGTGGGTGGAGCTTGGAGCTTAGAGCTTGTTGGAAAACAGAATTTCTGTTTTGTGGAAAATTCTAACATTTCAAATGAAAAGGCAACTTTCGGTGAGATGGAAATTCTGAAATTTTGAATCAGAAACATCAAAATGTTTGATTTCAATAATGTTGAAGGATACCATTTTGATAATGTTGAAACTCTGTAGTATAACCTATTAGCTAATATAAATTAAATTTTAATTTTAGTGTAACATATGTATTATATTTTAAAATATGTCAAAACAAAATGAATTAAAACAATAGATTTTAAATGAAACCCTTTATCATTATCAAAACTAAACATTTTCACATTAATGAAATGTTTTTACATTATCAAAAGAGAAAGTCTAAATGACAGTCTCCCATTGAAAATATAATCAAAATCATCACAGTCCTATGAATCATTTTGATTTTGATGAAACTGCATTTTCCAATGAAACTGTTTAGTCAGAAAATATTCAACGAGACCAGCTCTAGGTAGCATGTCCTATTGGGCAACATTGACTGGTGGCAAATTCAATCTTTATGTAAAACTAATTGAATTATTAATTGCAGCTGACAAATTGCCACTGGGTGTAATAAGCAAAGTTCTCTATGAAATTTTTGGGTTCACAGGGGCTTATTATTAGTATAAAACAAATCTCACTCCTTAATTGGGGAATTATTCCTCACCATTTTCCTTAATTCTTTATTAGGTTTTGGCCATTGCACTCTGAGCTTTCACACAGGAGAAGAATAAATTACCGATCTCCTTTAGGACCTAAATTTATACAAAGAGTATTTACACCATATTCTTAAAGGAAAAACAATCTATCTTTCCTGAAGCCAGGCTATGTGCAAGTGTGACTAATCACTTCCTCAAGAGTTGCACTTTTTGTGAGGGTAGACTTCCATTAAATTGTCACTGTAAAAATTATTGTTCTAGATGAGCTGACAATAGAAAGAATGCTAAGGAGAAAAAAAGGGCCTATGTGGATAATGAGTTATGTGTAGTTTTTAAAAATAAATATCACATCCCCCTAAGGTTATTTATTTAATATTAACCTGCCTCTCTGTCAGGAATTAAATATTAGGAATCTGTTAAGGAAGAAACCTATGAAACAATAGGAAATGAAACAATGGCAAAAATAAGATACTTAAGAGGTAAACAGCTGCAAAGGTAATTAAGATAAAAATGGAGGTACCTATCAATGATCCTATCTGGGTCCATTTGGGCTGGTAGGTTTACTTTTTCCATGGCTGATAGCCAACAATCAAAGGGATCCTAAACCTTTAAAATGCTGTTCAGGGGGAGAGGAGAGTGGGTTGTGAGCAGATTGAGGTTGACACCCAAACTGACTAAGACCTTGTTTACACTTGGGATGGTGCATAGGGTACAATTGATTACATATGACAGTGAAAAGCTCTGGCAGGGGAAGGCAGCAGGGAAAGGCTTCAGCTGGAGGGAGCTGCCAGAATCTTTTCCTGTTGTCTCTCCACTGCCAGAGCCTTTCACTGCTGGAGTCTTTCACTACAACGGGGAAAGGCTCCAGTTGTGGGGAGGCAGTAGGACATTACACTATTAAAATATCAGTGTAGACATGAAAGGCACTGCTTGGGCATGTAGAGAGCCCGAGTGGGGTATATACCTTGGGGGTTCAGGCATGTGGGAGCTCTATTCTACTCACTTAACCAATGCCTCACCATCTACACTACTATTTATGCCTGCACTAGCTGGGCGTGCAATGTCTACTCTACATGCCACCATACACTTAGACATACCATAAGACAGCCAGAAACAGAGGCAGAGAGATATAGTGAAATGGGGGGAAACTCTATGTGTAGTGAATCCTCTACCAGGAACACTACCAAAAGCTTGTACATCAAGAATCGACTGTGACTGACGACACCATCGACTCCATCCCTCAGCACCCAATCTGGGAAACTCTTGGTAACCCACCAACACCCGAGGAGGTCTTCAAAGCAATTAAACAAATGAAGAACAATAAAGCACCGAGTCCAGATGGCATACCAGCAGAAGTACTGAAAGTGGGGGCAGAAACACTGACTAACAAGCTTCGCTTGCTGCTCCTCAAAATCTGGCACACCGAAGACATCCCTGCTGGCTTACATAATGCTAACAGCATCACCATTTTCAAAAAGTGAGACAGGGTTGACTGTGGCAACTATTGAGGCATTGCCCTCCTCTCCATCGCTGGAAAGATTCTTGCTAGAAACTTACTGAATCGCCTGCTCCCTCTTGCAGAGGACGTACTTCCAGAGTCCCAGTGTGGCTTCAGATCATCACGAGGCACAACCAACATTATTTTCACAGCCAGCCAAATCCAGGAAGAAGGTCAAGAACAACACCAGGAGCTGTATATGGCCTTTATCGATCTGGCCAAAGCCTTTGACTCTGTCAACTATGAGGCTCTGTGGAAAATCCATGTCAATGTTTGGTTGCCCAAGTAATTTATCACCATTGTAAGACTGCTCCATGACCAGATGACTGCCTCCATCCTGTGCAGTGGCTCTACCTCTGAACCCTTTGTCATCAAAACTGGCATAAAACAAGGTTGTGTACTGGCACCAACCCTTTTCTCCATTTTCTTAGCATCTATGAAAACATTATCCCAAGACCGTATACCACAGGGCATTGGCATCCAATATCAGATTGTCGGCAACCTCTTCAAAATTTCTCATCTCCGTGCCAGAACTAAAGTAATATCAGCAACAATAACTGAATTCCAGTACACGGAGAATTGTGCTGTAGTTCCACACTCAAAGCAGGATCTTCAAACAGCCTTTAATTGCATCTCTGAAGCTTACAAAAGGCTAACTCTGAACATTGGCAAAACAAAAGTTTTCCACCAGCCAGTCCCCGGTCAATCATCAGACCCAGCAAGGAAGATCTATATCGACAAAGAAGAAGTGAAAAATGTAGAATACTTTGCCTATCTTGGCAGCCATCTCTCACAGAGGGCAGACATAGATGTCGAGATTCAGCACAGAATTCACTGTGCCAGCCTTGCCTTTGGCAGACTATCTTGACGGGTGTTCAACAATCAAAACATCAGAACACATACTAGACTTTTAGTTTATAAAGCAGTGGTAATCCCAACTCTCCTTTATGGCTGTGAGACTTGGGTGACCTACAGAAAATACCTGAAAAACCTGGAATGCCAACACCAGCACTTTCTTCAGAGGATCCTCAACATAAAGTGGGAAGATCATCGTACTAATGTCAGTGAACTCACAGAGACCAACATTTTCAGTGTTGAGGCCCTCATTATCCAGCACAAGCTGAGGTAGAGCGGGCACTGTGTGCACATGCCTGTTGTATGCTTACCAATACAACTGCTGTATGCCCAACTCACCAAAGGAGAAAGAAAATGGGGAGACCAAAATAAATGCTTTAAAGACACCCTCAAGATAAATATCAAGAGACATGGCATCGACATCACACACTGGGAGACAACAGCCAAGGATAGAGATAACTGGCGAAGACTTGTCAGAGAGGGAATGTCCACATTTGAGGAAAATTGCCTTGTCCTGGTCGCAGAAAATGCCAGAAAAGAAAGGAAAGACAACTGTCATTCAGCAATCGCGGGCCAACCCTGTCATCCAATATCACTTGCAATGTCTGCCAACAAGCCTCTGGCTCATGAAAAATAAAACCTGTGAAAGAGATCATCCTCGACCTCAAGAGATTGCCGACGAGTGTCTTTGTGCAGAAAATCATGCAGTTTGGTTTTAATAGGTTCATCAAATATTCTTTAAGAGTTCATTAAAGAATTATTTTCAAACCTGAAAAGCGCACACATACTTTGAAGTAATTTTAAAGTTTGAATAATCTCCTTTCAGATGCGCAAAATTAATGGGACACCTTTAGGTCCAGCCTCAGTTTTCACTCAGTCCCTACTCCGGCAAAAATCCCGGGCCTTCTGAGGGTGACAAAGATGGCCACCTGATTTCAGCTATGTTGGTTGGTTGAAATTCATCAGAAGATATCTTTTCTGCTCCCTGATGAGCTGAGCAAGCATTTTAGGTATGAATATTCAGACGTATGACTTTGAAACTTAATATCCATGAACATTTGTGCCAGTAAATACCAGCAAAGATTATCACAGCTCATATTTATCCATACACAGCTGTAAGGAATAGTAACCCTCCCCACACTTTGCTCTCCAATTTGGCTGAGTACTGTCCTTGGATTTCAGCTTCAGGTCAAAGAGTAGGGAGTGTTTGC
Source organism: Chrysemys picta bellii (assembly GCF_011386835.1). NCBI lineage: Eukaryota > Metazoa > Chordata > Testudines > Emydidae > Chrysemys > Chrysemys picta. Next base: position 271,072,127 of record NC_088791.1, on the reverse strand, counting down.
CTAATAATTCCTTCTATAAAATTGGGTGGCGAGTGAGAGGCTCTAATCCCCATTACTCAAGGCCATGTAGATTGAGGAGAGAGTAAAGTGCATCTTGACAAGGAGTGAAGTAAAGGATGGAAGAATGTCTGAGTCACAATTCCTCCCTGCACTACTTCTGGGGGTGATGTAGCGTCTGCACCAACCCTTACTTTGTTCTGATTCTAGTAGATCAACCTAGTCCTAAGTGTGTGCTATGCATTTGTTTATTTTAGGCCTGAGTCAACAGACATGCTCTTGGAACTTGCATGGCAAACAAACACCATTTCTTTCCATCCCCTTCCTTGTGTTTGTTTAAGGATCCATAAGAGCAAACCTCTGAAAGGAGAGAGTGGAAGCTCAGTTTCTTTCATATTCCAAGACACTGGCTGTCAAGGCTGGATCCCCACTTTGAACTTTAGGGTACAAATGTAGGGGCCTGCATGAAAACTTCTAAGCTTAACTACCAGCTTAGCTCTGGTTCGGCTGCCACCATTTCAATAGATTCCATTCCTGGGAAACCTTGAAAAACCTTCACCAAATCCCTGGTGAATACAAATCCAAACCCCTTGGATCTTAAAACAAGGAGAAATTAACCATTCCCCCTCCTTCCTCCCACCAACTCCTGGTGAATACAGTTCCAACCCCCTTGGATCTAAAACAAGGAGAAATTAACCATTCCCCTCCTTCCTCCCACCAACTCCTGGTGAATCAAGATCCAAACCCCTTGGATCTTGAACAAGGAAAAATCAATCAGGTTCTTAAAAAGAAGGTTTTTAATTAAAGAAAAAGGTAAAAATCATCTCTGTAAAATCAGTATGGAAATTAACCTTACAGGGTAATCAAACTTAAAGAGCTCAGAGGACTCCCCTCTAGTCTCAGGTTCAAAGTACAGCAAACAAAGATAAACACTCTAGTAAAAGGTACATTTACAAGTTGAGAAAACAAAGGAAAACTAACACGCCTTGCCTGGCTGTTTACTTACAAGTTTGAAATAGGAGAGACTTGTTTAGAAAGATGTGGAGAACCTGGATTGATGTCTGGTCCCTCTCAGTCCCGAGAACGAACACACTCCCAAACAAAGAACACAAACAACAGCCTTCCCCCCCCAAGATTTGAAAGTATCTTGTCCCCTTATTGGTCCTTTAGGTCAGATGCCAGCCAGGTTACCTGAGCTTCTTAACCCTTTACAGGGAAAAGGGTTTTGGAGTCTCCGGCCAGGAGGGGTTTTATAGTACTGTACACAGGGCAGCTATTACCCTTCCCTTTATAGTTATGACACTGGCATTGTACATAATTAATCTTATATTGTACTGTGGGCTGTGTGTGTGTGGATGCATGTCTGTAAGCATGTGACATGGAGTGTAAATGGTACTAAGTAATGGTACTAAGAATTGAGATTTTTGAAAAATGTCCTGTCCCAAATTGGGACAAAACTATCTTTCCAACTGGCAGGCATGGTTCCACTAGAAACCTACCTGGTTTCTGTTCAGAGTTTGGTTAAAATTGACAGTCCCATGGAGCATTTTTAAATTGGCAAATTCCTCCCCCCCAAAAAAAAGTTTTGTAAAAATTGTTCTAACCAGCTCCCCAAATATTTTCTCTTAAAAAAATATTGCTAGTTATGCAACTGCATTTTTGACAGTTCATCTACTATACCTCTACCATTTAAAATTCCAAATGCTACTTGTCATTTTTGTGGGAGCATCTGATGGGCAGCATCTCTCTCAGGTTGGAAATAAACTTTACAGTGACTGCTGTAATATTTAATGTTTATGAGCTTAGCTTGTCATAAAACTACACTGTGACCATAAATTGCTTGTGCTCTTGTATCAATTTTGAAAATGAACTGTTCTGTCTTCATTTAGCTTTGTATTTTACAAAACATTCATTGCTGATGGTCATTCTTTGTCTTTCTACAATGAATTCTTCTGTTTTTCATTTATATCTATGACAACATGTGTGTTTTCTTTCCCTACATTTTACACTTGTCTGTCTTAAAGCACATGATAGAAAAATGAGGAATTTTAATTTTTTTTTTTTTTTTTTTTTTTTTTTTTAGGTTTGCTGGCCTCCTGAATGCAATGTACTTTTCATATACAATTTCACCCACAATTTTGAATATACTGGCATTTCCACTTTCTGACAAAGTGGAAACGTGTCTCTGTTTAAAAGTGTTTAAAACAGTTTAAAAGCATCTCAGGCCTTTTTTCTTTTAAGAGAACATTTCTACACATTCCTAAAAATTCTTCTCTCAAACAGTATAGACACGTTCCAGTGTGATCTGACTCTTTTCCACATACAGTTCCTTCCCATGGTGGGTAGAGGAATATAACAGAATCATCATCATTTTTTTAAAAAAAGTGTATGAAATTAGTGCTCATGAAGGGGGTCAGACTTTGTTCTAAAATATTAACAATTTGCATATTATCATACAAAAATTTAAAGTCTAAACTGAAACAAAACATTTTGATTTTTGTCAAAATGAAATGTTTTGATCAGAAATGGGGTGGGGGGTGTTGAGGGCGAAAGATTTTTTTTAAGAGAATTTCAAAATTTATGGGTTTTGTTACAAATCAGAGCAAAAACTATTTTTAAAATCCTTTGTGAAACGGAATTTCTGTTCACCACGCAAGGTCTAGACCAGGGGTCAGCAACGTTTGGCACGCGTCTTGACAGGGTAAGCACTCTGGCGGGCCGGGCCAATTTATTTACCCGCTGACGTGGCAGGTTCGGCCGATCGCGGCCCCCACTGGCCACGTTTCACCGTCCCGGGCCAATGGGGGCGGCGGGAAGCTGTGGCCAGAACATCCCTCGCCCACACCGCTTCCCGCCGCCCCCATTGGCCCGGGACGTCGAACTGCGGCAAATGGGGGCCGCGATCAGCCGAACCTGCCTCGTCAGCAGGTAAATAAACTGGCCCAGCCTGACAGGGTGCTTACCCTGGTGAGACGCCTGCCAAACGTTGCCGACCCCTGGTCTAGACATAAATATTGGGAATAATAGGAGAAGGACTGTGGAAAATGATTGATCAAATTCATTGGTTTTAGTATGAAAGTTCCCCTTTATGGGAAAGTTCATAAAGGTGCTGATATTTTTAATTATAAGTGAAAAATATTTTTTTTTACTAATTTGTAAATAAAGCCCTTTTGAAAACTCAAAATATTGTGGTGTCCTCTCTCAGGATATACATTGCCATGCTATTTTCAAGACTCTGTTTTGTGACAGAATGAAAACTTCCTCAGCTGGTTCCATGGCAGTTCTTCCAGTTCAAACAGACCTTTGAGAGCCTTCATGAACCCATATACATCACAGAGATTTTAACCAAATTAATCAATTTCATTTTTAAGTTAAACTCACCATATAAGATTTAAATGAACCTGCATCTTAAAATGAGTGATGTGAAACCACTTGACCTGAAACAAAGTAGTTGACAGTTATATCAACTGCAACCACCAAACTTTTCAAGTAAAGGCCAGAAAGTATTACCTTTTTAATATTTCTCAATTACTTATGTTTGTAACTGAGTGCAAACTCATTGAGATGAAAGAACAGTACAATCAGCACTCCAAATCAAAATACAAAATCCTGACACATATTCTAATCACCAGTGAGGCAGTCTTGCTCAACTCTTCTTTCATCCTTTACTGACCCCTTGAATTTCTTGCATTCCAGACTAACAGACATGTGATCACTTCTGGGACCTGAAGAGTGCATCAACTCTTAATCAGTGAAATTCTTCTTGTTTTCCCAGATTAAATTGATGAAGAATATGTTCTGAGTCTCAGCAGATTTCATAACTACTTGAGGGTTAATTATGCAGTACTTGAAAGCAGTTATTTATTCATAAATTCTGTTATCAAATTAGCACTGCCATTTTCTCATATCTTCCATATATACACACACACACATCCTTCCAGAGAGGATGGCAAACTTCACAGAAACTCTGTGCCTCCACAATGCTTCTGACACTACCTCTTGACACCATGAGAGCACTACTTCAATGAAGCCATACTGCAAAAGGTCTTCCTACTTTCTGAAGCACCTAGAGCCACCACTTTGCATGTGCAAAAGTTAATACTTAACTTTTGTGATGAATCTCCAGAAGGTTGATGAGAGATCCAAGGAGAGCACCTAAAATTAAGGCCTGCTCCTCTCATCCCATCTTATACTGATCCCAAATCTTACAGGATTACCATGGTAGACATTTACTTACACCTGAGCCTCAGAGGGTCGAGTCATTTTCCAAGCCAACCATGACCCTTCCCCCTGAACCTGAATTTTCACCGCTGATGCTGCCACCTACTGCCCCTGGGATCAACTCTTCCCCTACTGTGCAGAATTGTGTGGTGGCAGCTGTATGCCCTGCTCCTGCCATGCGCCACTTCCTGATGCATTGTGTGGCACTGACAGTCCTCAGCAGGCATACTCACTTCTGACTACAGCACACCAACGTGATGGTAGCAGGCAGGAGCTGGACATGAAGCCACCCTGGCACTGAGGAGGAGAGCCAACCTGACCTGAGGCCAAGAGGATCCAGTTTTTTTCCACTCAAACCAACCCAACACTTGGATCAGGTTTGGATTGCAGGGCTCTAAGGAATCTAATATTCCGAAGTCCAGGGGTTGTCCTTGTTTATTGCCCTTTCCACCTCTGTAAGTAAAAGGAATGATTTGTCTCTGTCATTAGCATTTCATCTGGTGACTGCTATTCATATGGGACTGGGTCTTTACCTCTCTATAAAGGATAGAAAGTCCAGGACCTTGTGACAGGTCCACATAGAATTACTAGGCATGGCTGCTGTAAAGTATCTGTGACTCTGGGTGTGTGAGTTCACCATAAGCTGGAATTGCAAAAGGACACAGCAGATTTAAACATGGATATATGAAATCCAGTCAAGATGACCCCAGAGCAGTAGAGGGCACATAGATAAAGATAGGTTGGTTTGGTGTGAAACAACACAGTGTGGGATAGCAGTGGGATGAGTCCCAGAAGCAGAATAGTTAATCCAGAAGATGGATGTGTCAACACAGACCTTCTTCCAGTATAGAGTGATTTTGCTTCCAAAGCTGATTAATCAAAGTTGTATAAAATGCTATATAAATAACAAACAGATCTTTGTAGGAATACAAAGCAATTTATGCTGAAATAAACCCACTAAATTTTTACAGAAAAATGCATTTCCTGAGTAGATAAGGCCTCAACTATTATAAGTAAGGCTGTGAGTTTGTCATGGAGGTCGCAGAAATCACGGATTCCATGACCTTCTGTGACCCCTATGAAATTCCGCAGCTGCAGCAGCCAGTGTGGCTGACCCAAGGGATTCTTGAGCAATTGGCCTGGAGCCAGCTCCTCAGGCGGCCCTGGGGCCAGCCACACCAGCTGCTGCTGGAGCCACCCCCCCAGCCAGTCACTGCACTGGTGGGGTTGGCCCTGGGGTCTCCCAGAGCAGGGGAACCCCGGGGCAGTTAAGATTTAGTCAGGGGTGTTTATAGTGAAAGCCATAAACAGGTCATGGGCCGTGAATTTTTGTTTACTGTCCATGACTTTTATTAAAAATATCCCTGACTAAATCTTAGCCTTATTTATAAGTCAATGTAACTCCCTTGACTTCAGTAGAACTACACTGATTTGAATCTAGACCAGAATTTTGAATTCCAAGACATAGCACTGTAGTGTAGACTTGCCCTATATCTCCCATTGGCATAATTACTCCACCTCAGCGAGAAGCTGGTGTGGACAGCACAAAACTTGCTTCGCTTTTGTGTGGGGGAGGGACACTTTTCACACCCTTGAGTGATGTAAGTTATATTGAGGTAGGCCCTTTGTGCTATTTAGTATTTATCTTCTCTTACATCCCTACCAAATTTTGTTGCTATTGTGTCTTTTCTTCTGGCTATTGAAAAGCAAATAAATTAAGTGGGATGGACAGAATCTCTGCTGAGTATTCATATGGATTCTGATCAAGAGATCACACAGGTCCTCCCTGAGTGGCTGTTATGCACAGCTTCTCATTCCTTTCACTGTGACAAAACTTCAGCTGCTCCACCCCTGAATCAATTCATTCTGTAGTATGGCGGACAGCATTAACAGCACCCTGCCTTCCCCTGTTCCCAATGCAAACATTTTCATCTTAAAGACACTATGGATTCTTCCATAACTACACCTTGATAACCTCTGGGCAATGAGTTTTGTGGTGACCACAAAGGAAGTAGCTTCATGCACATTTACTTCCAGTTCTAATCTCACTGTTCAGAACAGAAAATGTTCAACTCCTGTTGACAGTTTATCCCAGTTTTCCTCACCTCTTATTACTACAGTAAACTCTATCTAATCCCTTATCTTCTCAGAATAAATTTAGATTTCAACAGAGATCAGGAGTCTAAGAAATGCAGGCCTGGTCCAATTCCTTTCCTAACTGAGCTTTTGAGAAATCTGTAGAATCACACCTATTCTTCAAAATCCTTATTTTAAAATACAATTAAATATAAGTCATCTCCACCTCATTCCACATGCTGTCTGCTGTTCACATTTCTCACTCCTTCAAGCCAATTTTAAAACTTTCAGGCATTTTTCTATACTTTCCCCTCTCCGTTTATTTTTCTGTTTCTTTATGTATGACATCAGAGACAAGATGCAAGGAACATGAGCAGAAGAATGTATTCAGATACTGTGGTGGTGGCTGTTTTATTAGAATACTTGGGGCTAGATTGTGTTTATACTGCACCACCCCAGAAACAATGCACAAAGAAATAATGTTTCCTTCCTCGCTCTCATCTTGCTCTCAGAGTAAACTCGTCTGCTACTACTAGCCCTTACTTGTAGCAGTGGATGGGGTTATAATCTGCTACTGGTCCTTATCAATAGCAGGTGACTCCCCAGAAATGCTGACTCAGCCAATGTCAAGGCTCTGCTTTCTGCCATCTCCTCTTCCACTTGATCAGAGTGGGAGCAGTATGTATGCAGTGAATCCTGAGCCCTATATGTTTTGACCAGTGTCCAGAGAGAACTCATAAAGTTGGGGGTAAGGGCAGTGTCTCACTTCCCATTATGCTTCTGCATGTCAACAAAAGCTGGGTGATGGTTTAGCTTAGAACTGACAAAACAAATGAACATTGTTTTGTAAAAAAAAAAAACATATACAATATGAGGAGTGAAAATGATGTTTTGTTGAGCAACTGACAGAATGAATGACTGGCCATGACAGGAAGAGGAACTGCAGTGTGAAGATTGTTTTATTAAAAAGAAAATCCATGTTTTGTTTAAAGAGCTTGATGAAGTGATTGATTTTGTGCCACTGGATCTGGAGAGTCTGATTTAAGGACATGGATTAACTCAGAATGGAGGAGGAAAAGTTAGGGCCATTTCCTTTTTAAAATGAAGATTGTAAACAGGGATTGTAACTGAGCAGCTAGGACAGGCAAAATTGGAATGATGGAGAAACAGACTGGATAGCTGGTTAGAGGTAGAAAGAGGATTTTTAAAATCCATTATTTTAAAGGGAAATGCTTTTCCTCTCTGGAAGATCCTGCAAGATCCATTGGATTTTGAGGCCCATTCCTTAGGGTGGACAGGAAACCCTTCTTTCCAAGGGAGTAATGTAGAGGGAAGTCTGCGAAGGAAACTCACAAAGTTTCCCATTCTCTGTGTTTTTTTAAACCCATATAGGGACAATCACTTATGAATTAGAAATGAGTAGATGTCAATGATGTTTTAGCAGAGAGACAATCCCTTTCAGCTAGTAGTGGATATGGAGTTATCATGAGCATTCCTCATAGATAGAAGAAATATCAAAGATTTCAAAGTTGCTTTTCATTGCCATTTTTAAAATACGCTGTGGGGTGAAGAGAAGTTTTGTGTTTGCGGGGAACAATTGTATTTTTTTCTTAATAAAGGCAGTTAACGTTTTTTTCAACAAAATGTTAATTCTTAATGCACAGAATATTTGTGTCAGTCTTAATTCTTACTAGAAACAGATGGAATGGGTAGAAAATCTTTACTGATAATTACAGTCTTTCATCACTATTCATACACTGCTACTGAATAATCAAACAGTTCTGAGGTTTGTAATGTTCATGAAGATTTATTAATGCTTATCAGAATTCTGACTCACCACCTTTCATGAACTATATTGTATTCATAAATTGTCCCTCTTTATTCTGATTATGAACAAAGAAGTTTGGGGATTTATGTAGGATACAAAAAAAACTCTCAATTACTGTATTGTATAAAAATAGTAAGCAAAAACTAAAGATTTAAAAATAATGACCTAGGATGAGCACTGTGTGTGATTTTTTTTTTTTTTTTAAGCTGACAAATGCAAGTGGGAATGAAAGGCTGGTAACTTTTGAGGTTAACTATAAAGGATAAAGTCCCGTACAACTCATTAATATTTATGAATATGCTTGATGCAGTTTGATGCATATGCATTAAATTTAGAATATGAATAATTTAAATTATATTTGGGAGAGGCGCTGTATTTTACAAGTCAATAATTGGTTCCCAGGTGGATAAACTGTGATGCTGAAAGCTGAATAGTTTATCTCAATAAGGCAACTGAATTATTGCTGAAGAAAATAAAGTTCCCTCTGTTATGTCTGTTATTGTACAAATGAATAACTTGCTGTTAAGAACATAAGAATGGCCATACTGGGTCCGACCAAAGGTCCATATAGCCCATTATCCTGACTTTCGACAGTGGTCAATGCCAGGTGTCCTAGAGGGAATGAACAAGTGATCAATTCCTTGTCAACCATTCCCAGCTTTGGGCAAACAGAGGCTAGGGATATCATACCTGCCCATCCTGACTAATAGCCATTGATGGACCTATCCTCCATGAATTTATCTACTTCTTTTTTGAGGTCTGTTATAGTCTTGCCCTTCACAACATCCTCTGGCAAGGAGTTCCACAGGTTGACTATGTGTTGTGTGGAAAAATAATTCCTTTTGTTTGTTTTAAACCTGCTGCCTATTAATTTCATTTGAGGACCCCTCATTCTTGTGTTATGAGAAGGAGGAAATACCACTTCCTTACTTACTTTCTCCAAAACTGTCATGATTTTTATAGACCTCAATCATATCCCCCCTTAGTCGTCCCTTTTCTAAGATGAAAAGTGTGTTTTATTAATCTCTCTTCATACGGAATCCATTCCACACACCTAATAATTTTTGTTGCCCTTTTCTGAACATTTTCCAATTCCAATATATCTTTTTTTTTAGATGGGGCGACCACATCTGCATGCAGTGTTCAAGATGTGGGCGTACCATGGATTTATATTGAGGCACTATGATATTTTCAGTCTTATTATCTATCCCTTTCTTATTGATTCCCAATATTCTGGTCGCTTTTTTGACTGCCGCTGCAGATTGAGTGGGTGTTTTCAGAGAACTATCCACAATGACTATAAGATCTCTTTCTTGAGTGGTAGCAGCTAATTTAGACCCCATCATTTTATATGTATAGTTGGGATAATGTTTTCCAATGTGCATTACTTTGCATTTATTAACATTGAATTTCATCTGCCATTTTGTTGCCCAGTCACCCAGTTTTAAGAGATCCTTCTGTAGCTCTTTGCAGTCTGCCTGGGACTTAATTATCTTGAGTAGGTTTGAATCATCTCAAATTTTGCCACTTTACTGTTTACCCCTTTTTCCAGATTACTTATGAATATGTTGAATAGGATTGGGCCCAGTACAGACCCCTGAGGGACAGCACTATCTAGCTCTCTCTATTCTGAAAACTGACCATTTATTCCTACCCTTTGTTTCCTATCTTTTACTAATCCAGTTACTAATCCATGATAGGACCTTTCCTTTTACCTCATCACTGCTTACTTTTCTTAAGAACCTTTGGTGAGGGACCTTGCCAAAGGCTTTCTGAAAATCTAAATACATTATATATCCACTGGATATATGCTTGTCCACATGCTTGTTGACCCCCTCAGAGAATTCTGGTATATTGGTGAGGCATGATTTCCCTTTACATGTTGACCTGAATTTGAAGGGTGAATTTTTATGGCTCACCACTGATCGCATCTGACCAGAAGATTTATAGGTTCTTATCCAATTCAGACTACAGAGTTTAAGAACTCAGAGAGTTCTATATTGGGAGAGGATTCTCGGGATGCTTGGCAAGAACACATACACAGAGGACAATACCAAATTGATAAAATCTTTATTGCCATTAACATAAAAACAAGGAATGCAATGAAACGTATAACTGCAAAACAGTAAAAGGATTCCAAAACTCCTGCTGGTAACATTTCTATTATAAGTACCTTAACCTAACATAGTTACACCCTTCCTTGGGAGCCCAGTAATAGGAAGTGAAGGATCAGCCTCACTCCTGGCATGCCCGATTACGCGATGGTGCTGGCTTCCCCGTTTGTTAAGAATGTTGAGTAGTTATACTATACTGCATAAACGGACTGAGCTGATAGAGTGATAGAAGATAGAGTAGATAGATAGATAGTTCTTTTCTTCTAACTCCAAAGCAGCTACAAGAAGAAGGTTTAAGAAAAGAACTAATTAACTCCTAAAAGACTAACTAACTAACCAATCCTTACAGGATATTTTATAGGATCCTGATCTATGTACTCCTATACCCAAATCTTGTTTCCGTACCCTAAAACATTTATGGTACCTTTCTCCTATAAGTTAGTGGATTATGACACTTACTTTCTAGATATATTAATAAGAATTATCTCACTCCAAAACTGCACACCTAGGCTCTCTTGATGACCTCGATTTGTGGTGTACCCTGTGGTTACCAACTGGTTTTAGAAGTCAGATAAACCTGTGATGTGATGTGGATAGTTCCTCCCTTTGGTTCCCCAAAGTTGAGGGACCATTCTTAATGGTACCAAAGGTTGCCAGCTTTTATGCTAACATATTTATAACTGATTATACTTTTTGCTAAATAGCAGATCTTACCAGATCTTACAAGCCAGTAGGCTTCTTGCATTTTAGCATTTCAGCAAAACTTATTATTAGGAAATACATGTCTCTACACATCCTAAATTCCAAGGAATTAATACTGATAAAATATAAGAATAACATGGATTAATATCAGACAAAGAAACATATTAATTAATACTGCTGGCTGGATTAGTAGGCAATAATAGCTAGCAAAAAAAATCCTATGGGCTACATACAAAAACCATGTTGACTCTTCCCCAACAAATTTTCTTCATCTATGTGTTTGACAATTTTGTTCTTTATTATAGTTTCAACCAGTTTGCCCAGTACTGAAGTCAGGCTTAACGGCCTGTAATCGCTGGCGTCACCTCTTGGAGCCCTCCAGTCATTTGGTACAGAACCTGATTTAAATGATAGATTACAGACTACAGTAAGTAGTCCTGCAATTTCACATTTGAGTTCCATCAGGGGTGAATACCATCTGGTCCTGGTGACTTATTACTGTTTAGTTTATCAATTTGTTTCAATACTTCCTCTAATGACACCTCAATCTGGGACAATTCCTCAGATTTGTCACCTAAAAAGAATGGCTCAGGTTTGGGAATCTCCCTCACATCCTCAGCCATGAAGACCAATGCGAAGAATTCATTTAGTTTCTCTGCAATGGCCTTCTCATTCTTGAGTGCTCCTTTAGCATCTCGATCATCCAGTGGCCCCACTGGTTGTTTAGCAGGCTTCCTGCTTCTGATGTACTTAGAAAAAAAATTGCTATTACTTTTTGAGTATTTGGCTAGCTGTTCTTCAAATTCTTTTTTGGCCTTCCTAAATATATTTTTACACTTCATTTGCAGAGCTTATGCTCCTTTCTATTTTCTTTATTAGGATTTAACTTCCACTTTTTAAAGGATGTTTTTTTAACCTCTCACTGCTTCTCTTACTTTGTTATTTAGCCATGGTGGCTCTTTTTGGTTCTCTTTCTATATTTTCTAATTTGGGGTATGCATTTAGCTGAGCCTCTATTATGGCATCTTTAAAAAGTTTCCATGCAGCTTGCAGGGATTTTACTTTTGGTGCTGTACCTTTTAATTTCTTTTTAACTCACCTCCTCATTTTTGTATAGTTCCCCTTTCTGAAATTAAATGCTACAGTGTTGGGCCACTGTGGTGTTTTCCCCACCAGAGGGATGTTAAATTTAATTATATTATGGTCACCATTACCAAACAGTTCAGCTATATTCACATCTTGGACCCGATCCTGTGCTTCACTTAGGACTAAATCAAGAATTGCCTCTTCTCTTGTGGGTTCCAGGACTAGCTGCTCCAGGAAGAAGTCATTTAAGGTGTCAAGAAACTTTATCTCTGCATCCTGTCCTGAGGTGATATGTACCCAGTCAATATGGGGATAGTTGAAATTCCTCATTATTATTGAGGTGTTTTTTTTTAATGGCCTCTCTAATATCCCTGAGCATTTCACAGTCATTATCACCATCCTAGTCAGGTGGTAAGTAATATATCCTTATTGCTATAGTCTTATTATTTGAACATGTTATATTAATAAAGCAGTAACTATAGATTAATAACTTATAAAGCTTCCTTTCCTGTGCCAACTCAGCACACGTAGGTTTTAATTCCTAACTCTATAATTCAGAGAGAATTCTTATTAAGCCCAGTAGTATGTTTCCCTTCTGGGTATTTTTCCTCCCCTAAAATTCATGCTTTCCAAGAATCCTAGAGACTGCAGTCACATCAGCTGTGAGTGAAATTCAGCCGGCCGGGGACATGCACCCTCTAAAGTCTACTTAGACCCCATTTGTGACCAAAAGTAAAACTTAAATGTTTACAAGCCTTCTGCTCACTCTCCAAGGGTAAATTTAATTTACCCTATTGTTGCAATAATTATCAACTAAATATGGCTGAGAAAAGGAAAAAAGAAATGAAAAGAAATTGAATGACTTACTGGCTATATTAGATTAACATTAACTATTTGAGGGAAAATGACCCAAGTAGGAGGAAATAACTTCTAGCTCTTCTATACTAATTTTCATTTATAGATATAATCTCTCATAACTTTTATAATACATATATGTTGTTACTGAGTTTATTCTGTTCTAAATTTGCTGCATTCCTTATTTTGTACATCTGACATTCTTTCTAATACTCTTGTAACAAAAATATCTTGTACTGTCAATAATTCATTTTTATCCATAATAAAAATAAGTGTTTAATATTAGCATAGAGAAAAATTGGTAGACAGACAGAAATGTGTATTTACCATATAGAGTTCACTGACATATGAAGCCTGAAAGAATTAGATTATCATATTTTTATGTATTTTTTGGATTTACATGCAGTTACATCATACACTCTAGATTCCCTTGACATTAAAGAATAAAATAAATAAAAAAAACAGCAGGACATTGCCTTTTCTCCCTTCTCCTGGAACCAATCACTTCTCAGTCTTCAGTTGTCTCAGACATCCCTAAATACCCACGTACTAATGCTATCCATACAAATGTATAATGAAAACCTCTGCAGTTACATTATACTGGATAATTCTATTTTCCCTAAGGATGTTGAAACTTAGGTACCTCTTGGCATGGACTGTCAGAGGGACCAGGGTTGCATAAAGGTTACAGGTAGAGCCCTGTATATATACAAAATTTGTATGTGCATCTGATTCGTGATACACAAAAATGGTCCACGGATATCTGCATCTGGAGATGTAGATATCCACAGATATAAAGTGGATATCTGCAGATTTGCATATATATATATATTCTATTTATTCTATATATAAATTATTCTATATATTATTCCCAAAGTCTGTGACTTGGGACTGGTCAACAGAAGGTGATAAACATCTCTTGCCTGAAAATCTTGTTTATCTCCTTGTCTGGCTACATGTAAGGTAAGTATTGCATGGCTCTCAATGGATGTCCATTTACAGTCTGAGCCAAATGCTAATGAAGGGACTGTGAAATCTTCAGGAGAGGAAATTTACAGGAAGAAATAAAACAGCAGGAGGGAGTCCAATTTTCAAGTGAAGACGATGTATGTTTTGAACTATAACTGTAGGGACAGAGACACACTAAGCAACCTTCATCTAGGAAGAAAGCTGACAGTGGGTTTGCTTCATAAAAAAAGGATCACAGCAAGGTGTGGAAGTAGAGAAAGAACTGACAGGGATTTGAAGGGGATTTCATATTCAAACAGTCCCCTTATGTGAGCAAGAGTCAGGCTAGCTGTAACCCTAATAACGCGAGATTTTCTCCGACAAAAGTTTGGTTGAAAAATGCTGGAAAGACTTTGGGGGTGAGCTAAACTTTGTTTGATAAGAGTGTTTTTTGTTAATTAAGTCTAAGCTCTAGAATTCACATTTGACTTCGTAGAGGGGCATTTTAAGCAACCAGCCAGATGTCCAAGCCACTGCCAGTTCTTGGGATGGACTATCAATTATTTTGCTTGTTTCATTTAGCCATTTAATAGGCCTTTGCAGGAACTTAGCATAACTAAGACAAGCCGAGAAGGATAGGTAGTTATCATATGAAGTGCACTTCACTCTACACCCTCTCTGATATGCTGGAGTAAACATCTGTGGAGAAAAAGGAAGTCTGGCTATATTTTAGGATTGTCATTATGGGGAATTATAACTGCCAGACTAATGGCTCAAACCTCTTGCTTAACCATGTTTTTTTAGTGACATGTTTTTGTAATTCCTGCTTTTGCCTAATGGTTGATTTTGTTTGGTCAGCTATGTAACAGTTTTGATTGACCTGTCTTTGTAGCTTTTTGGGCATAAGAGGGGAACTGTGGGTGTGGGTCAAGCGGATCACTTTGTGGACACATTGGAAAGATCTCCAGCCAAAGATGAAAGGCTGGCCATCGGAAATCTGCAGCTGAATCCACCTGAAGACTGCTCCAGACTTGTGGAGTAACTAATTGTTCGAGATACTCTGTAACCTATTGTGTTTGTATGTGCTTGAGACTAAATAAAGCAGAGACTTTGAGTAAAGGTATTCTGATGAGAGTGCTGGAGACTGATAAAGTGCTGGCTTTTGAAAACATTTGGTTTTGATGTGTTTGTATCAGCCATATTGCAGACGGAGGCATTAGCCTGAAATATGCGGATTGAGTCTAGGAAGAAAATTCCCCTATGGACAGTTTTTTTCTATAATTGTCCTTTATGGGATTTCTTGCACCTTCCACTGAAGCAAGTGCTAGAGTCAGACACAGGATGCTGGACTAGTCTGATCTGGGATGGCAAAAAAAAAAAAAAAAAAAAAAAGTATCAAGCCCTAGATGGGTAGATGCAAAATCCAGCCCAAGCCTGGAACCCAAGTATAGGGCTGCTAAGTATCACTCCTTTCCCATGCCTTTTGCTGCTATTTTTAGATATGTAAAAAATATGATTCCCATGGCCTACGTCTAATGCAGCTTTCTGTGCTGGCTTATACGGACCAGTGTGGATAACCCTTTCCTCAAGCACCCCCTAAATTGTCATTCCACCTGCACTCTCCCTATGCTGCCTTTATGCTGGATTCTCTGAATGATTAAGTGAATTTCACCCTAAAAAGGTAGGGGTTCTGCAGAAATAATAATCGGTGGTTATGTAGTTAAAGGCAATCTTAACGCATGTGCACATTAGTGAAACATGCAACTTTAACACTGATGTTTCTTCATTTTTCAGAGCTTAATTTTGAAGTATTAATGCTCTCTTTTGTATAGAATATACTATCCAAGTCAGTGAGGTAAATCCGCTGTGAATTAAAGTCCCTGCACACATCCGCCCCCACGTTCTCTCTTCTCTCATTTCTTAATATGCATCTCCTCTCTTGCACAACAAATCCAGACTCACTTCTCCCTTCATGTTTTCTTTCCGTTTACATTTTATGCCTCCAAATTCCCCTATCCCAGTGTACAAAATCTCCTCCCTATTTCCTCTAAAATCCCACATCTAAATGCACTGCTACCATACTTCCAGAAAAGCTGACCCACATCACTAAAAATACTCAACCATTAACAAATAATGCAAGTCTCTAAAATGGGATCTCCAAGTCTCCTTTATACATTTTGTGTTGTCCCTCTCTGAGTAGCTGGCTGTCAGAGGGTCAATGCTTTATTGTGGATCTTATTAAACACCAGTTGCATACTCAGCACTGGAGCTGGGCAAATAACTGATGTTTCTAGTTTACTGGCAGTTCTGAAAAAATTAAAAATAATGGTTCAGATCAAACCAAAACTGAATTTTTGGTGAGTCAAGAAATGTCAGAAAATTTCATTTTGCATATGTTTAATCTTTTTGATGAAAGCAAGAAAATGAAGTTCATGAAAAAAGGTAGTCATGGTGCCCCGCGCCCCCTGTAACCAATGGCCGCATGGTTAGGGCACCTGAGTTTCAGGTTTGAATGCCTGCTCTAGAGTAGGAGCTTGAACCTAGGTGAGTGCCCTAATCACCAGGCTCCTAGCTATTCTGATGTACATCTCTTTCAGTCTCACCTAGTGAAGCTGTTCCACTTTGTACAAAAGATTTGGATAGTCACTGGACCAGAAAGACAGTATGAGAGTTAAGCTATAGCCTGGGGGTTAGGGCACTCATGTGGAAGGTGGTGGACACCCAGGTTTCACTCCCTGCTCCAATGACATTTGTAACCCCTTTGGAGATGATACTTCTGAAATACCACACTATGGTATTCGCCCCTGGGGATTCGCCCCTGGACTACAGCAGCAAAGGTAGCATAGGTATAACCTTTACTTCACTGCCCTTCTCCAGCGTCTATAATCCCAAACTCCCATAGAAAAGCACATAAACACCCAGAATTCAATCACTGAGGATTTTCAGCAAGGATGCACAGGGTCAACCTTCCCACAGTCATGTACCAACATAATAAGTACCCACTTTATAGAATCTTATGATAAAACATAATGAACAACTTTTTTACAACATAACATAGCTACTTTATAATCCACACGTATGATTTTCAGAGTAGCAGCTGTGTTAGTCTGTATCTTTTGTATGATTTTCAGTTATACATAAGCATAAATGAAGAAAAATATAAATCTAAACAGATCACTCCCACAGAAACACAGTGAGATGTAACTCAGAGGTCCCAAAAGCATAGGTTGAGTTCACCTGAGTTACAGTCTTTGATCACCAAAAGCTATACAGTCTACTGAGTCAAAAGCACTGCAACAATATCTTCTTTCCTCTTGCTTGTAGAAACCTCCAACTGGAATCCATGCAGACTCCTCCTCCTCCTCTGCTGAAATCACTGGGTTAGCCAGTCAGCTAACTAATTAACCAACCACTCAGTTTAAAAAAAACCTGTTACAAGAAAAATACAAAAATAAGAATAGCAAAGTATAAATGACTCTTTCCTTATCACCGCAAACAAATAAGAGAAAAGTTGATTAATGTTACTAGTTGAGACAATTTAACTTAAACATTTTTGCTAAAATCAAATATTCAAAGAATACAATTCAAATAAAATAAATGAGTTTTCCCTACCAATTTCCCCTTTCTGTAATTAACACTGCCAGGGCTTCCCTACTCGAGAGTTAACAATATCACTAATGTGCTGCAAAATGCTTCAGAGTTAGGAAAAAACAACCTGCTGACTGCTCCTGTGGTTCAGCTTCTCACAACCCACACAGGTCACATGGCCTTTTGCAAAGCAGCTGCCCTGACTTCTTGCCCTCATGGAGTATGAATCAAACTACAGGAAACCTGGTGAGCATATCCAAAACTACGAGACCCAGAAGTTTCTAGACTTCTGTGCAGAGAGCTAATTATGCATCTGCCTAGCAATAATGACTCACACATAACTCATTCCTTCTCCCCCCTCCTGCCCCATATATCTGTTAAAGAGATATCTCCCTGTTAGGCACATGGGTTAGAGAGGCTCAAGACTCAGTTTCCCAGGCTGGCTAGGGTCCAGGGCATAGGTAGGACTGGCTAGCAATACTACCAGAACCAATCATAAACAGTACTCAGAGTCAAACAGTTTGGTTTTGGCTGTGTTTTGGAGTATATCAGGGAGAGAAACATTGCTGACAGGCAGGACCCTTCAACCCTCCACATTCCTACCCAAGGGAAGACTGAGTCCTTTTTGAATTTCTGGGACATTGAGCAGTGTCAGCTGAGCAAAGACCAGAAACTCAGAAGCTCAGGAGAGTCAAAGTCAGGCTACCAAGAGCCAGCCTAACTCCACATTGGGATTCAGACCAAAGAGCCACACAGACAATCTTAACATCCTTGATGTGGATACTTTATAAGAACACCCTGGTATATTGATTTTGTTTTAAGCCATCCACTGATATCAATGATGCACAACCCATCAAAGATTGAGCCTAAAACTCACTATTTGCATAGGCAGGTGCTGGAAGGGAGTACGGACTGTACATTTGGGAGGGGTAGAGTTTATGAATTGTTGTTTTTGCCTTTTATTATCCTGATCCCTTTTTCCATTGTCCCCAGAGCTCTCTATACGAGGCCATGGTTACTGTTTTATTACTCTGGAAATTGTGAGAGCTATTTTAATATTTGTGTTCTGAGTGGCACTTCTCTGTAACAGATTGTGTGTGAAATGTTTTCCCAAGAGACAGGCCCTCTGTGTTCTCTGCACTGGTGGACAAGAGGGGCTTCCTTGGGTGGAGGCACCAGGTGTCAGGTGCCATTATAAAATGAACCCAGGACCCATAACCCTGAAGAGGGAAGGCTAAAGGCACACCTCAGGGCTGGGTTACACATTTCATAAGTTATACCAGGGATCAGCAACCTTTGGCACGCGGCTCACCAGGGTAAGCCCCCTCGTGGGCCGGGCCATTTTGTTTACCTGCCGCATCTGCAGGTTCGGCCGATCGCAGCTCCCACTGGCCGCGGTTTGCTGTTGACTGCTTCCCGCAGCCAATGGAGGCTGCAGGAAGCAGTGCGGGCCGAGGGATGTGATGGCTGCTGCTTCCCGCACCCCTCATTGGCCTGAAGCAGTGAACCAAGGCCAGATCGGCCAAACCTGTGAATGCAGCAGGTAAACAAAAAGGCCCGGCTTGCCAGGGTGCTTATCCTGGTGAGCCACGTCCCAAAGGTTGCCGATCCCTGAGTTATACAAAATGGAATAGTTCCAACAAGAGAGACTGAGAGACCCACAGTATCATACCCAATAGGCTGGTTGTTAGGGCACTTATCTGGGAGGGGGATTTAATTAGATTCAAGTCCCTGCACCAGAATGGGGAGTCAAACCAGGTGAGTGTCCTAACCACTCAGCTATTGGATAGAAGGATGAGATGGCAGCTCCTTCTCCCCGTCAGTTTCATGAATGGCACTTAAATCTTGTGTAAATCTAGCCTGAAAAATCTACCAATATTTTGTTTTGGTAATGTCAATGATTCCTTTTGACCTTGTTTGTTTGTTTTCAATTGAAGCAATTCACCAAAATCAAACTTTTTCAGTGGGTTAAAAAAAGTTCTGGGCAAAACACTTCACCCAGCTCTACTCAGCACTGAACAAATGATGACATAATATACCATAATAAGACACACAAAATATAGACAGGCATCAGGAGCCTTTATGCTTCTTTGAAAGGCTCATTCTGTTATTCAAAATCTTTCAGGAAAATGAACATCCCATTATTGTCAATGGGAAGATAATTGTTGCTTGGTTCAGCCTGAAAGAGAAGCTGCAATACCAGAGCGACTCAAGTTTCAATTCTGTAATCTTTTCTTAAAGAATTTTTGTAAGATTTTGTTTTCATTAATCTTAAAACATCTGTCTTTTTGTCTAATGGAGGAATCTTATTTTTATCAAGAGACAATTTATAATTCCATTTCCAATCTGTTAAT
The DNA here is from genome assembly GCF_011386835.1 of Chrysemys picta bellii. Lineage (NCBI taxonomy): Eukaryota > Metazoa > Chordata > Testudines > Emydidae > Chrysemys > Chrysemys picta. Next base: position 271,052,358 of record NC_088791.1, on the reverse strand, counting down.
AAAATGTCTATCTACTGAAGAAACAAAATGAAAATATTTCCTGGTGTTTTTGTCTAAGGAAATTTACATTGAACAATGGGTTTTTGATTGAGGTGTGTATATTTCCCTGGAGAGGTGGTTGTATAAAATTAATTTCCCCCTATAATGAAGGTGCTAAAGGCTATTTATTTATAGTCCTTCCTTAAGCACTCAACTCTATAGTGCAGGCCTGATCCAAACCTGTTTAAGTCAATGGATGTCTGGTCAACTCACAAGTGGTAGTATGCTTATCCCTACTGCTCCCTTATGAAGAGGAACATTTTATTAGCCCACTTTTCAGACAGGAAACTAAATCACATGGATGTTTAGTGACTTGGATGATGTCATATGAAATAGGAGACTAATTGTGTTCTATGACTAGTCCTGATTCCCATTCCTGTGCCTTGTGTATGAGACCACGTTCTGTCTCAAATCAGCACTAATTAAAACTTTTCACTATCTATCTCTAAGTTTGATTTCTCTTTTAACCAAGAAAATCTTCTATACTCATCAAATTTTCTGATGTTTACTATTTTCACAGTTCTATTTAATCTTTTTTATATAGTTATATAGTTATATTTATAACTAAAAGTCCACATGAGATAGTAAGTTATAGTTTTAGGGGGAAAAAATCCACTAGTGCTATTGCTGCACTACTACTTGTGGCTTTAACAGCGTCATCAAGTTTAAGTTCAAAAATATCTTACAAAAGCTAAAATGTTTTGAGCTGATAATATGCTACATCTCTTCCTTCAAAGAGCTACATTATTTATAATGCAAAACTAGAAAATGTGTTCCTGTTTCAATATTTATAACCAGAGATCAATGAGATATACACTGCGGTATTATTACTTGCTGAAACCTCCACTACGTGTAAATCCAATTAGACTAATTTTAACCAAAGAAAAAAACCCTCAGCAATTACTTTACAAATAAATAATAGCCATAAATGGTCTTTTCAAGATTCCCTAGAATATTCAGGAGATGCCAAAGATTTTTGATCCCTAAAATGATCATCTCAATCCTTTTAAAAGTAATTTAAAAACAAGATTCAAGCCCTGCATTATCAGAAATAATATTTCAAAGCTGTATTTGCAGGTCCAATCCTGCAGTGCATTTATTGTCCTTAGCCCACATTGACGTCAGTAGGAGCTGAGGGCTCAGCACCTTGCAGAACAGTAGTGCAGCTATAGCACTAGTGGATTTTTTTCCCCTAAAACTATAACTTACTATCTCATGTGGACTTTTAGTTATAAATATAACTATATAACGATATAAAAAAGATTAAATAGAACTGTGAAAATAGTGAACATCAGAAAATTTGATGAGTATAGAAGATTTTCTTGGTTAAAAGATAAATCAAACTTAGAGATAGATAGTGAAAAGTTTTAATTAGCGCTGATTTGAGTCAGAACATGGTTTGCAAGCAATAGAACATAATAGGCAAAATAACCAAGATCCTAGATGTTGAGGTGTCTAGCTGGAGAGTTAGTGTATGGCAAGGTGGAGTGTACGTCTACAGCACACTACCATGCTGTTCATTGTCTGTTTGGATGCTGCTACCATACATTAAAAGTTTCATAGTGCTGTGCTAAAGAATGCTCGGTTTCAAATAAGTAAATGTTTCATTGTCATTATCTTCTGGAGTGGTCTTCCGAGACGTCTCTGTTTTCTCCTGATTGGCCCTTCTAAATTTGTTCTCAGTCAGGTCAGTTCCTGGATTCTCCCCACCAAGTAAGTCTATCAGCCCTTCAATTTTAAAACTTGCAATCTCCTCCTCAGCTGTTTTCTTGTAGGCAATCTGGTGCAGGGTTCTCACTCCTTTGCTATCCCAGGCCCTTCTGCCTCCCATTCCATCTCTGTACCTCACCTTCATAGCAAACCTTGTTATTGTTATATTACAACTATGGGTGCCTGCCTCCATAATTGGCAGCTGAGTGGGGGGTTGATCAAGCTGCTTGCTCATAAACAGGAGAGACTCTGCTCCCACCTCTGTCTCTGCTCAGCATGGGGTTTGTAGACCCCATTACACTCATGCTTTTATAAATAAAATATTATTGAGTTCAGAAATGTTTGACTTTTATAACTGAAGTTAAAAGCACACAGGAAATTTAAGAAAGCATTAAAAACATTTGCTATTTGAATGTATGAACTGAAAAAAAAATACAAAAATCACTTTTGAATCCCAGGAAGCTGATAAATACATTTGTGTTATACAATTAAATTCTGTATTATTCAAAAACTCTGTCACTGAGCTACATCAAGATCAAACCTTAAAATTGCTATGCTCTTGCAGAATGAAATGAAATTTGACTTCATAAACCAGGTATTCCATAGCGCTTGACAACAGTTAAAAAGAAATTGGTGGCTCAGGAGGGAGTAGGTTGCTGGTGAGTTAATTCATTTACCTCTGGAAACTTGAGTGCATGTTCTTATTCCTGTTGTGCACAATTTCTGAAGATCAAAATTCAGCATATAATCAGTTACTAATCAAAGGAGACCAAAACCCCTTGGTGCTGAGCAGCAGGTCAAGGCTGAGTAGCATTTCTAGGGCTCTGTAAAATAGAGTAGTTTGGTAAGCACCCTCACCTGCCCAGGAAAACTCAGTTCTATTCCCACATCTTTCAGACTCTTTCCTCAGGGCATGTTTATTGACTCAGACACAAACTCGCTACACAGGCCTTTCCTTATGTAACTCTCTCTCCTCCACTGGAAGAGGGACACATTCATTCCTTTAACCCCTTGCTGAATCACGTGACAGGCAGGTAACTTATCCCTGGTCTGGTCTAACCTGTCATAGGTAGTTTCAAAATTACTTGCATTATTCCAGTTTTTAACTTGTTCTATTAGTTCTTAACTAACATGAGGGCTAAATTCAGCTAAGGGTCCAACTGAGAATTCTTTATACATCCCAAAGTCTTAGACTTCAGTGGGAATCAACCTTTATGATTTCAGTCAGAAATCATCTGCAAAAGATTTGTTCTCATCGCAGTCATAAGACATTGGGCCAACCATGAGGAATCATAATCTGCACTGTCACTGAAGTCTTCCAAGACAGTACACTTGGGTGAGTCCCACAACAAAGCTGTCACATATTCAGTTCATTGAGAAAGTTTGAGGTATAGCAGAGTGAGCTTTGAATTACGACTGTTCTCATGTTACTCCTGTCATAAGTCATGCAGGAAGTGAACACAGTCAAAGGAATCCACTAAGAGACAAATTGAACTTGTCACCTCTTTGATCCTCCTGTGACCTATGTAGGTCCAGATGCGCTGACACATGATTACTGTGCTAAGGAAGCTCCTGCTGTATCAGCTGCAATCCCAGAATTTCTATCTATGATCAAATTATGAATGATAACTTTATTAGCCACTGACCTTGGATTCAGCTTCCGGAACTGAAGAACACTTTCCTTGTTGCATAATGCCCTATGGAGGAATGGCTTCAATGTTTCCCTTGTGTTGGATGACAGTATGCTGGAAAGCGAATAGATCCAAGGAAGGATGAGGAAATTAATGTTGTTTATTCTTCTCAAAGAAGATGTCTTCAGTTACTACATTATACTCCAGGGATCGGCAACCTTTGGCATGTGGCTCACCAGGGTAAGCACCCTGGCGGGCCGGGTCATTTTGTTTACCTGCCGTGTCCTCAGGTTCGGCCGATTGTGGCTCCCACTGGCTGCGGTTCGCCGCTCCAGGCCAATGGGGGCTGCGGGAAGTGGTGCGGGCCAAGGGATGTGCTGGGCGCCGCTTCCCGACGCCCCCATTGGCCTGGAGTGGCAAACCAAGGCCAGTGGGAGCCAAGATCGGCCGAACCTGCGGACGCAGGAGGTAAACAAAATGGCCAGGCCTGCCAAGGTGCTTACCCTGGCGACCCGCATGACAAAGGTTGCCGACCCCTGTTATACTCTGTTGGTTCACAAAGAGGAGATCTAATCCCATATATTCTGGTAGCTCCATCTCCTCCAGGACTATTCTGCAAAAGTTGATTATCATGTAGTGAAAACAGTGCATCAAAAGAATTAATATCACTCCACTACAGGAAATTGGGCAGACCCTGTGCTTAGAAACTGGCAAGCTTATATTTTTTGATTAAATATGAACATGTTTCCTTCCCTATAAAATCAATACAATAACATTCCGCATTTCTTTTCATTTTCTTTAATGAAAACCATCTCAAAGGAAGACTGCCTCAGAGGAAGACCAGGAACTAATGAGCAGCAAGTCTTTTTTCTTAATCCCTGTGTCTTTAGGGTCCTATTTAGTCTTTGGAGGCTCTTAAGCTGTTTTGTTCTTTAAATTAAAGTTATTTTCTTGTACAACATTTTGATTTTTGCTCTCCCTGTAGGAGGTTTCTATAGGGATGAGTCGCATTATTTGTTAATGACCTTTACTCTTTTGCTTTTAAAGTCTCAATTTGTTAGAAGACCTTTTTCTTGTCATTATTTATAATTTTTTTTAACTCTTTGACACCTGGAGGATAATTCAATGTCAAGTACTGACTTATTGTTGATTGCTTATGAGAAATTGGAAAGGCTAACTCCTTGTGGAAGTGATTGGAAAAACATACACTTTTGGGGCCTCATCCTGTTTCCAGGGAAGTTAGTGGTAAACTCCCATTGACTTTAGTTGGGGTAGGGCAGTGTTTCCCAAGCTTGGGATGCTGCTTGTGTAGAGAGAGCCCCTGGCAGGTGGGGCCAGTTTGTTTACCTGCCGCGTCAGCAGGTCCGGACGATCGCGGCTCCCAGTGGCCGTGGTTCCCTGCTCCAGGCCAAGCGGTGTGGGCCAAGGGACATACTGGCCGTCGCTTCCCGCAGCTCCCATTGGCCTGGAGCAGTGAACCGCGGCCGGACCTGCAGACGTGGCAGGTAAACAAACCGGCCCGGCCAACCAGGGGCTTTCCCTAAACAAGCGGCATCCCAAGTTTGGGAAACACTGGGGTAGTGGATAGAGCGACTGCATTGTGCCCCCACTCAGGCCTGGGAGAAAATGTGTGTGAAGAGAAACCCAGCCGACACTCTCAGTCAGGCTTTGGTGAAGGTGAAAAGACTCACTCATTCTCAGTTGTCTGTGACAGGACAGTTAGTATAGGGATGTAGTGAAGAAACCTTTAGCTCCCCCACCCCGTATGCCATGCCTGGCATAAAGACTTCCACCTACTCCCCCACCCCCACGGTTGGGGGGTGAGAGGGCTAAAGAGATTGCTGACTGGTACTTCCCGCAGGCCCTGTGGGGAAGATACAGAGAACTTCCAGTGCTGCCTTCCCCCCACCCCTTCTCAATCTAAACAAGTACTTGCAGCAAAATGAAGGGGCAGAGCAATAGGATCACTCCTTCTTTCACAGGATGGGACAGAGAGCAAAAAGAGCTTGGCTAGAGATGCCGGTTTCTCTTAAAGATGCAGTTTTACAGCTGCCTGGGAAATGGTTTCCCCATCCTGTGAATTTTTTTCCACACACACACAAAAAAAACCAAAAAAAAACAAAAAACCAACCCTGTCCCAAATTAGGATTAAAAAGTCAATCTCAATCTTTCATGAACCAAAAATCTGAAAAAAAAAGTTGATTCAATCAAAACATTTTGGTTCAATAATTTCTAATTTTTTCATTTAGATTTCAACCATATTTTATTTTTTAAAATTTGTAACTATAGTTAGTTTACAATTCAAACCAAAAAGTCATTTTGTACTAGAACTTTTTTTTTTTTTTTCATTTTGAAAATGTCTAAGTGAACTGTTTAGGCAATTTTGAATTTTTTTCATGTAAAAAAATCAAAACCAACCCTTTACCGTAAAAAGTTCAGTTTTGACAATTCAGCATCTTCTGACTGGAGAGGGAGAAGCTTTGTCAAAATTTCCTGATCAGTTCTAAACAATTGATAAACCCTTGCTAAAGGGTTTCCTCATTACACTTCCAATCTCTTATCACCTTCCCTCAAAACTTCCTTTTTCAGGGTAGTGTTATCAAGAAACTGATGGTGAAGCAATTACAGAAATATCTGGAATCCACAGAGCTCTTTAACCCATGATAGTTTGCTTTTAGGACTGGATATTTAATGTACACTATGTTAGTTATTTTGAGTGATTTTCTTTTTTGAGTGATGGATTAAATTCAGTTGTCCATGCTGACTGTCGTCTAATAAATTTTGATAAAGTTGACCATAAACAGTTGACCTATCTGCAGACACAAACAGGATAGATGTGCTAGATCTTGAATTATTCACCTTTTTTTTCTTTATTTCTAACAGATTCCAGAGGGCAATATTGAATGATTGTCCATCTGTAGTATGTTTCCTCATGGTATTCCACACAGATTAATTCAGTTACTCCTCCTGTTCAAAAAGTGTACAGGACCATTAAGAAGGTTAGTGAGGTGGTATGGTCTGAAGTATTCTTGATATGTGGATGATACCAAACTCAGTACCTCCATTTTATCTGACCAGTCTACTACGGCTGTGAAACTACCTAATGCTGGAGAGATTGGTCACTGTGGAGAGCTAGTTGATTGACACTCACCATAGATAAATCTGGGAGAGGGTGTATAGCTGCTGTTCGCTACTTAGGGGCTGGATTGCTCATTGATGCAAAGAGGAGAGTCTCTGGATTCAAAAAGTAATTGGGTAGGTTGTCACACACAAAAATCCACCGCCTGCAAATACAGTCATGCTAGAACAGGAGCAAGCAGCAGGTCTTGTCTTTGTAGGGCTTGTCTTTGTAAGATAAATTTTAGGACTTGTGAAAGGTGCCTGGTTACAGTTTCAACTGCTGTCTGTCTTGTATTAAAAACCAAACCAAACCACAGTAGCAGCATTGCAAGCTTACCAGCCAGCTTACCTTGCTAGTGGGCTTTTTCTTTGACCAGGAGAGATCACATGGTTATTGGGGAATGTAATTTGATCTCTGTGTACAAGCAGCCGTTCAATTAACACCAACTCTTGTATGGGCACAGAGGCATTAAGTAATGGACCGAGAGCAGCAGCTCCTGTCACAGAGACACCAAAATGTCAGGAAGTATAATACGTTTAGGTCACTATCCATCATAGGCAGGATTTGAGCCAGTGTCACATAGAGATGAAGATTTCTGCATCCAATTGCCAGTTCATTAAACAATCCAGCCCACTTAACAAAAGAATTGTCTTTCATTCTCTAGAAGTAAACCTCTTCCTATATTCATCGCGGGCCACATTGTGCTTGGTTCTACCAAAAATGCACAATGTTGAGTATAAGAAAACTTGCTAGGGGCTGCTGCTGGTGAGAAGGGGGAAGAGGAGGAGGCATGGCTGTGGCTTTTCTTACCTTCTGGCAGGATGGGGACTCAATCCTGGGAAGTAGGGACTCTGAAAAAGATTTTTGGGATTGTGGTGAAAAATCAGCTGAACAGGAGCTTCCAGTGCGACACTGTGGCCAAAAGAGCTAATGCAATCCCTGGTTGCATAAATAGGGGAATCTCAAGTAGGAGTAGAGAGGGTGTTTTACCTCTGTGTTTGGCACTGGTACAACCACTGCTAGAATACTGTGTCGAGTTCTGGTGTCCACAATTCAAGAAGGGTGTTGGTAAATTGGAGAGTGAGTAGATGCTAACCACTAGGCCTCCCAGCCTCTGAGGACCTTATTACATCCTATCAATATCAAGAATATCAATAATGATCATTATGCTTCATTTGAAATAAGTCTTCCTGCATTTTTATTTCATTTGCAAGCCACATTCCCTAAACAATCTTGTCTCAAAACCACTGGGAAAGGATTTGGTAAAATAATGCACAGTAAGCTAAAACTTCACTTTTGTATATATAATGCATTCTTTTCTACACACATATAAGTAAAGATATACCAGATGTTCGATTCAATGTGAACTAACAATGAGCTGCATTCTTCTGTAGTCTGTCCATAATTTAGTTAAATCAATGGCATTTGGTTTCATTCCAGTCAAGTAGAATCTACATTCCATACAGTAATTCATCTAAATTATGATAGGTGTCATTAAAAATTGATCGGTGAATGTGAGTGATTGTAACAGAAACTGATAATAAAAAAAGCAAATCTTGCTACATTGGTTTACACTTTTAATGTGAAAGCAGTGTCTCTGGCTGTAAGCAAGTGTCATTGCTAATAATATTGTGTATGTTACTGTGGACATTCCACCAGGGGACATGTGCACAAATCTTGCTAGGGACAGAAAATTGCACGTGTTTCTTTATGACAAAATAAAGGGAGACTTCAAATGTGCACCCTAAAAGACATTATTAGCTCTAGCTGAAGTATATTTGTAATACAGTACATGGTCAAAAATAATTATTTTGATAGGCTAGGGAGGCTAATGCTATATATTTTTTTCTATTTCATTATCTAGTCCATCCTGCAATTTCAGGAATGTTACCTATAGCACATTTTTATATATTTTGTCATGTTACATTTTAAATCAAATTGAAAGTCTTCCAGCACTTCCCTTAATTAAACTGTTCCATAGTTTCTTGGTGAAGCCGTTCTTGTTCCCATGAGGGAACAGATCAGGGAGGCAAGAAAGTTGATGAGCCATGAAAATCATCAGTTGTAGCCTCAGAGGGTATGTCTACACTGCAATTAGACACTTACGGCTTGCCCGTGCCAGCTTACTTGGGCTCATGGGGATCAGGCTAAAGAGTTGTTTAATTGCAATGTAGAGGTTTGGGCTGCAACCCAAGCTTTGGGACCCTCCCACCTCACAGGGTCCTAGAGCATGGGCTCCAGCCCAAGCTTGAATGTCTATATCATAATTAAACAGACCCTTACCCCGAGCCCTGCGAGGCCAAGTCAGCAAGCACAGGCCAACCACTGTTTTTAATTACAGTGCAGACATACCCTGAGAGTTCCTGGGAAATAGGTAGGTCTACACCAGGATTCACAATTATAGAATCATAGAAGATTAGGGTTGGAAGAGACCTCAGGAGCTCATCTAGTCCAACCCCTTGCTCAAAGCAGGACCAACACCAACTAAATCATCCCAGCCAGGGCTTTGTCAAGCTGGGCCTTAAAAACCTCTAAGGATGGAGATTCCACCACCTCCCTAGGTAACTCATTCCAGTGCTTCACCACCCTCCTAGTGAAATAGTGTTTCCTAATATCCAACCTAGACCTCCCGCACTGCAATTTGAGACCATTGCTCCTTGTTCTGTCATCTGCCACCACTGAGAACAGCCAAGCTCCATCCTCTTTGGAACTCCCCTTCAGGTACTTGAAGGCTGCTATCAAGTCCGCCCATCACTCTTCTCTTCTGCAGAGTAAACAAGCCCAGTTCCCTCAACCTCTCCTCGTAAGTCATGTGTCCCAGACCACTAATAATTTTTGTTGCCCTCCGCTGGACTCTCTCCAATTTGTCCACATCCTTTCTGTAGTGTGGGGCCCCAAACTGGATGCAATGCTCCAGATGTCGCCGACATGCCGAATAGGGGGGAATAATCACTTCCCTCGATCTGCTGGCAATGCTCCTACTAATGCAGCCCAATATGTCATTAGCCTTCTTGACAACAAGGGCATGCTGCTGACACATATCCAGCTTCTCATCCACTGTAATCCCCACAAGCACTTGTTGGGAGGAGAAAGGGGCCAAGGTCAGCAGCATGTTATGTCGGAAAACTCCTGCAGGTTTGAAAGGGCTGCTGTTGCTCAAGAGAGTAACTCTACTTGAGGTCTACTCAGCATTTTCCCAGTCATGCCCCCCCAAACAGTACCTTGAACACTGTATCTGACTAAACACACTGTTGTTGGCTATCCCTGCTAACTATTACTGCTTGTTCCTTAAATAGGAGTTGTGATTACTAATTCACATTGTATTTAATGATGTCAAAATGTTGATGGGCACTTGGCACTGACAAAATAAGGCTGTCAAAAGCTTGCCTCTACTCATTTCCAGAGTGTAGCGTGTTGATCTTGGAGCCATGTTTACAATTGCTGCAGCCCTTGTTTTTAATTACTTTTTATCATCTACATGACAGAACATCATTCACAGCAATTTTGTTTATTATTTCTGCATTTTTATGAGGAGTAGAGTCATTTTACGAGTTATATTTGTTTCAAACTGGCTAAAAAGTGAAAGTTTACTGTGAAGGAAGTCATTGACTAGAGATAGAAAACTGTAATAGCAGCATCAGTGTAAGATAAAGAATTCTTAGAAATCTTTGGGCACAAAACAAGAGAGAATTATTTTCAGACAGTTTTAAAATTAAACATATTTTCAGTCCTCACACTTGCTGAATTCTTGAGTTAAAAATCTACTTGCTTCATAGGTCCCAATCCTATAATTGAAGCCACTTTGCATGGGCAACCCCCTGTACCCATGTAGAATCTCATTGAAATCAGGGGTCTGCCCATGAAGAACACCATGCAGGATCAGGGCATTAGACATTTAAGACCCAATATAACTTCTGTTGAAGTCAAAACATCTTCAGTGATTTCAATGGGAGTTGGATCAGACCCTGTATGAGAGAATCAGAGCCCCCTATCTATCTTAAGCATTAATATGGCTCCAATCACCACAGTATCTGAACATCTCACAATTCAATGCATTTGTTCCCATAACACCGCAGTGGGGTTGTTACCCGGGGTTCTTTCAACCCAAAGCTCTTGTTAACTTTTACTCTGTGTGAGGTGGTGTCAGAAAATAAATCAAGGGAGACATGGCCCTCCAATCTATAGATGGCTGCCACAAACAGGGCAACACAAGAGTGCTTTCACTTAAAGCTAAATTTTACTTAGTCTCAAGCACTTACACACATCCACAACAGTTTAGTAAATCACCCCAAACCTCGATAATTTCTGAAGCTGAGTATGGCTCTCGAGTGCCACCGTGACAGGCTTCTGCTGTTATATTTGTATCAAACTGGCTAAAAAGTGAAAGTTTATTGTGAAGGAAGTCATTGACTGGAGATAGAAAACTCTAATAGCAGCATCAATGTAAGATAAAGTCCTCTGCCGGTGGGGACCCCAAGATGCATCCAGAGCAGCGATTGGCAACCTTTGGCATGTGGCCTGTCAGGAAAATCTGCTGGTGGGCCAGGACAGTTTGTTTACCTGCAGCATCTGCAGGTTTGGCCGATCGCAGCTCCCACTGGCTGTGGTTCACCATTCCAGGCCAATGGAAGTTGCGGGAAGCAGCGTGGGCAGATTGATGTGCTGGCCGCCACTTCCCGCAGCCCCCATTGGCCTGAAACAGCAAACCGCGGCCAGTGGGAGTTGCGATAGGCTGAACCTGCAGACGTTGCAGGTAAACAAACCATCCCAGCCTGCCAGCGGATTTCCCTGATGGATCACGTACCAAAGGTTGCCGATCTCTGGTTTAGAGGGAGCGTCCCTGAAGAGCCCCTTCTGAGAAGTCCAGCTACCTCAAACTTTTTCCCCTTATTTATACATTAGTAATACAATGACATAGCCCTTAAAGAAAACTTGCTAAGTAAGCAGTTTTTAAAGGTCAAGCAAGAGGTTTCCTTATGATAGTCAATTAATCATATATATATATATATATATATATATAGAGAGAGAGAGAGAGAGAGAGCGTCCATGCCTTGGGACCCTGACAGAAACATTCCTCAGGGTACATTATAGACAAGCTTCCTGTTTTTCTAAAATACATATATCAGCAATTTCAATATTCTTAGCAGGAAAGACGCGGGGTCAAGCATCCCTGTCTGTGGCACCTAAAACTCCCTCCCCTCCTGCCTTGGTTATGCTAAGACCGCTGCATGACCAATTTACGGCCTGCTGACTTGATTACTTTTAGCAATAAGCAATAGTGGTCTCAGACACTTTATTGGTTTGCCAAAATCTTCCTGTACAGGGTAGGTACTATATCCCCATTTTACAGATGGGGAACAAAGAGACTTTGTGACTTGCACAGTGTCACACAGGAAGTCTATGACAAGGTAAGGAATGGAATCTGGGTCTCCTGTTTGTCTTTCCTCTATAAAGGACTGCAATACACATGACACTTGTTCAAAAATTCCTATTCTCTATTTGAACACACTGGAACTGGAATGCTCCACAACTTTAATTGCATGGTCACTTGCATTTTAGAGCTCTTGGCACTTGGGTAGATCAGACCATTCAGTTAATCATAATGAAAAGCTCACAGAGACTTTTGCTTTAAAGATATCTGAGTTACAATTAGTAAAATATCAAAAATAAATTTTAAAATATTTTTATGAACATGAGCTGGCAAGAAGTCAAAATAGGAAACTATAAGGAGATATTTTTATTTAGAAGTCTATTGCATTTCTTAAAATCATCTATTAAGCAAGACTGAGACAAACTTTTAGATGTATTAAAGAAACAAGTACCATTCTGTAGTACTATGGAAATAAGAGCATTTGACTGAATATGTTTTACTCCTGTTAAAAAGATAATGTACTCATATGGTGTGATCTATCTTCCACTGCAGTCAATGACAAACTCCCATTGACTCCACTGGAGCAGGATAAGGCATTATATAACAGAACTTATATGAAGTCATGATACAGTACATACACACTTGCTGAGACTCATTAAGCAAAAACATACATGTTAGCTCAGGAAAATTCCATTAAACTCAGCATACACAAGGGGTTGAGTTTGAAAATACATATATGCACTTGAACTGTTCTTTTATAAAAGGCCTGAGGGAGTTAACAGTCTTTGAAGTTCTGTGAGGGAGTGTAAATGCCTAAAGCTGTAACACTGGCTTTTTATGAAAATTCTAGTTCTCAAGAAGGCCCATGGCTAATAAAAAAGGTAAAAATGTACAGCATATTTCAGGTCAGGCTTGAAAAAGCCCTGGCTGGGATGATTTAGTTGGGGATTGGTCCTGCTTTGAGCAGGGGGTTGGACTAGATGACCTCCTAAAGTCCCTTCCAACCCTGATATTCTATTATTCTTACCCTTTTGAGAAGCCCGCATGATGTCTGAGGAGAAGAATGCCTTGCATAGATCTCTCCCACTCTACGGTTTGGTTCTAACTTAGGACATTTTATTGTTCTTATCTTTACAGTGGAGGGTAGCATACAATCTTGTATAATGTATGCTAAATTTTCCTGTCAATTGAAATATAAGAAAAAAAATGACTGATGAAGTCAGAGAGCGAGACAGCCACTTTTCAAATACAAGGAGAATAATAATAAAAAAAGAAACAGAAAACTTGCTTTTCTTGGCTCTAGTGTCTCAGCCTTTTCAGAGTCTTCACTAATCATGTCCTTCACCAGATTATCATCTCTTCCTTTTATTTTCCTCTAGGCACATTAATTACCATCTGTTACAGATGTAAATTAAGATTATGACATTAGAGTATGCTTAACAAGTTGCATATACATCAATTGAAATATTTTGTCAAGAATGCTCCTAAAAATAATCTGTATGTAACATTTCAGATCTGCTTCTGGGATTTTAAGGGCTCATCTTGAATAATGTCAGTAGAACCCAGTGGAGAAAGGGAGCCCCTAGGAGAAGCAATCATCCTCCCTTTATGGGAGTTATATCACCATGTAGTTAGAGATACTTGCAAGGGACACAGAACTGGCATGGAGCCTTTTTCTCTCTATGGGTGGCTCTGGCTCCCTGCAGATCCCTGGGAATCTGCCAAGTTTGTAGGTTCCTGATTCCACCAAGGCACATACCCCCGTGATGGAGTGGGAAATCCATAAGGGGATACTTACAGAGATCATTTACCCCTTATTCCCTTCTTTTCCCAGTGGCATGTTGCTAGGTACAGGTGTCTGACTCAATACCATTTGATTACTGTGCTGACGTGCAGAAAAATAAAAAGACTGAATTTAACTTTCAGCACCTCTGACTTGTGCGGGTGATGCCAGGGGATATGCCACTGTCCCAGGCTCATCATATCTAGGTTACTGGTCTGATGTCAAGATGCAGGTTACAATGATCTCACTGACTTGGCACACCCAGCTGTTGGGTTGATGCCAACGCATGGGCATCAGTGAAGTTACCGGCTCAGTGCTCCTATCTTGCTAGGGTGATATGAAGGTACAGGTTGTTGTGTGATCAATCAGAAACTTAGATAATTGTGGGGCCTCTGGCTCAGTATCTCTAGCTCAGTAATGATGTGAAAGCATATATCTCTGACAGGTTTTGTGCTCAGATCATTGTGGCTATGGGTGATCCAACCATTAGAAGAAGAATTGCTAAAATGGCAGTATGTTTATCTGCATAGTCCTGAATGAAAACACACCTACACAGTAAAGCAATGTAATTTAATGTTTACAGTCACATAGAACATTGAGGGAGGTCTACAAATACCATACATAGAGATGAAAAATAGTCAACATTTACAAGCATTTACTCTGGAATCTATATCAAAAACAATACATTAATCTCCTATACTTAGAATAGGAGAATTTCTGTTACTCAAAAACGTCTCTTCTTTGAGCATTGGTAGATGCTGACTTTTTAGGAGCAAGCACTGTACAATGACAATCAATAAATAAGAATGGTTCAATCTGTATATGCGCTGTGTTGTTATTGTTTTGGAATGCAAACAGATCTGTGAATTTTTCTTCTAAGTGGAAGAGCTCCATCAATAAAATGTATTTTCCTGTTTAAATGTTATACTTATTAGGGGGAGTATGCTACTGGCAGAGAACCCCTACTTCTTCTAACTCATTTTGTAAAATTGGTATAAAAGGTTTCCTTTTTCCAAAGCACAAACTATTGATTTTGGCATATGTATCTCTAAGACTTCAAACAATCTTTGCCTCTTTTGTGTATGTACTTTTTTTTTTCCAACGGGGAAGATTTCTAAAGATAAAGAAAGGTACTTCAGTGTCTTTAACTGTGAAACTTTATGTTTTGATGCAGTATTTGGAAAATAATGGAGATAATACATATTAACTTGAAATTAGTATTACCTTTGTCAAGTATCAGGGGGTAGCCGTGTTAGTCTGTATCCACAAAAACAACAAGGAGTCCGGTGGCACCTTAAAGACTAACAGATACATCTGAAGAAGTGAGTTTTTTTACCCATGAAAGCTTATGCCCAAATAAATCTGTTAGTCTTTAAGGTGCCACCGGACTCCTTATTATTACCTTTGTTTTTAATTATTGCCAAGTTCTCTGAAATATTGTAGGCACCTCACAAATGTCCTGCTTCTATTCTAAAGAGCCTATCAATTAAATTTGAGATGATACACCAAGTGAGGTTATAAAATATAAAAAGAGAAGAGATGGGGTATGGAATTACAGGACTACACAATAAGTTTTTCAGTAGTGTAAACTCAATAATGCATAGAGCTACAGCCAATATCATGTATGTATGTATGAATTTGCAGTCCCTGTATCTTTTCTACTTGAGTACATGGAGACTGAGGAAATATACACTGATAGGATGTTGGGATATGTTTCTATTATTTCTATGCCTTATATATTTTGTGGAAACAGTCAGCTTCAACTCCATTCTATATTATTTAGGTCCTTATGCTGCACCCATCAACAGTGCATGTTGCATTTGTTAGAGAGAGTAATTTCTGGTTTATACACATCAGAAGGCCAAGGAATTCTAAATAGAAAACAACTGATTTCAGTGGAACTTCAGTGTGGACTAAGGTATTATGTAATGTAAAGGTGATAGAAATGGGCCCCTGATGTATGATTTTTCTTGATTGCATCATGCCAGCACAGACATCTCTCACAAATACTCTTTGTTTGGTAATAAAAGTCATAACTTTCATTTTTATGTGAGATATGAAACACATATCACACCATCAAATGGCCCTATGTTACTTCACTAGTTCAATATTGAGATGCTTGCCTATACAAAAAAGATTAGATAAGATATTGAAAGATGAATGAAAAAACAACTTCTATTTTCATTTAGATTGATCTTGTTTGGAAAGTATGTGTGGAAGGTTTTCTCTAAGTTGGCCTTCTAAATAGTTGTTCAGCAGAGAGAGAGAAAGAAATCTTACTTCCCAAGTTAACCACTGGGTCATGTTTAAAAAAAAATGCAGCCTGCGGGTTAGATCCTGAGCTGGCATAGCTCCACTGAAATGAAACTATTCCCATTTGCACAAATTGAGGATCTGGTTTTATATGTTCTCTGAAGTGGCATTAATTTGTCCTTAGAAACAGCATATTATATTGTGGAAAACAATGTGCATCCTGTTAGTCTCTGAAGTTCCTCCTAACATACTGGATTTCTTCCATTTTCTATCAAAAACAGGTTTAAATGAAGGGTAATGTTCACCACTCTCCAGATGCCAAGGGAAAAGATCCCATGGATTCCAATGGGCACTACATCAGGTCCCATTTCTCTGAAAAACCATGCATTATCATTTCTAAAAATGCAGCTTCCAGAAGTATATGGTTTTGGTATGGTAAAGGACATGGCAGATGCATACCTAACAGGGCCAGCTCCAGGGTTTTGGCCGCCCCAAGCAGCCAAAACCCAAAAAAAAAAAAAAAAAAAAACGCGATCGCGATCTGCGGTGGCAATTCGGGGGGGAGGTCCTTCACTCCCAGGCGGAGTGAGGGACCATCCGCCGAATTGCCGCCGAATACCTGGAACTGCCGCCCCTGTCCGGAACGGCCGCCCGAAGCACCTGCTTGAGAAGCTGGTGCCTGGAGCCGGCCCTGATACCTAAATACTCCATTATAGCAGTGCTGGAATCTTCTCAGTTATACTATAACAGCTAACCTTAGTCCTTAACATAGCCAAGTACCCAATGCCCTATTGTAAGTTATACAGACCTGGACACCCCCACATAATATATTGCAGGTAGGTCAAGATTCTGTTGTGGTCTGAAGCAATTTATTTGCTAGCTTATTGATCCACTCCGACAAGTAATTCAGACAAGTCCTTATAAATGTTTTTCTTTTCTCCAATGCAAAGCTGTCATGTACAAAATATTACAGCCAATGACAGTGACACAGTTTGAAGATGATTAGTTCAATTTATGCTGTAAACAGGCAATCAGTCATAGATCCCCAGACAGACAACTACTAACCAAGTTCCATTTGAAATTGGAAGAGAATACTTGGTTAGAGCACATGTCAGAAATTGTATTTACTAGTCTACAGTTACATATAATATAACCATTTGGGTCAGTTGAACATATTTACATACTCCTTTCTAACCTTTACCGATTTTTTGGGTCCTCCTGAGCGTTACACTACAATATAATCCCCTGTAATATAGAAATGCTATTGTAAATTTTCAATTAGGAGGAATATTAAAGAATTCTGTCATTTATCAGGTAACCAAACAAATAAATAAAGGCTGTTACTTGTACTGTTGGTCTTGGATTAGCATTAACATGAAAACATTCTCTTGATTGCGGATCAGTGAAAACTTGCCATGTTTTTAATCAGCCAAACAAAGTAAGTATTGGATTTTCACTCAATTAACTTTGTGTTAGATCAGTGTGACTTTTTAATGCCTGGGTGGCTTAAGAATTATTCTCTTCGGTGACGACTATGGATTTTGTCTGTAATGCTTAAGTCAGTGACTCAGTGTATGGTGTATGCAGACTGAGACACAGTATAAGAAAAACTGCAGTTCTTCAAGTACACATAGCACAGAAACTCAAACATGGGAACTAAAACTGAAAGATCATTAGAGCCCACTAAAATAAATATTATTTACTCTAAGCCTTTCCAGGTTTATTAAGTTTTATTTAGGATAATACATTGAATGTACTAATAGTCTATTATAGCTGTGTAAAACTTGCATGTTTATAATATGTTATAAATAGCACAATAGAGGAATTTTACCATAGAAATTACTAATAGTTGCCCTGATTCTGTTACTCATACTCCTGGCAACTACTACTTTACTACAGATATCATGGAATGGAGCATCAGGCTCTTTGTGTACTAAATTAGTACTTAATGGGTAAAATCCTGGCCACACTGAAGTCAGTAGGAGACTTTTATCGAGTTAAACAGGGTTAGGATTTTAACAGGATATGTGTATGTAAGGGTGGGAGAACTGAGACCAGTGAGATTAGTTAGTTATAGACTACACATATTACAATAGAGAGAAGTGACTTATATAGCTTTATAAATACTAACAAACAAAAGTCAATGCTGAAAAATAAGACAAACCAATGGGGTCTCCTATAGAAAATTACCTATTAGGAGGTTTCTTGCATCTTTCTCTGAAGCCTGTATTATTGGCCACAATCAGAGACAAGAGATGGTCCACACTAACACCCCACTTCCAACTAAGATACGCAACTTCAGCTACGTGAATAATGTAGCTGAAGTCAAAGTACCTTAGTTCAAACTTACCGCGGGTCCAGACGCGGCAGGCAGGCTCCTCCGTCGACTCCGCGTACTCCTCTCACAGAGCAGGAGTACCGGCGTCGACGGCGAGCACTTCCGGGATCGATCTGGGATCGATTTATCGTGTCTAGACAAGACGTGATAAATCAAACCCAGAAGATCGATTGCTTACCGCCGGACCTGGAGGTAAGTATAGACGCACCCTATGAATCAGTAATCATGGCAATTCCTATGTAAACATTTTTAAAACGTTTAATAACTTTGTTTCCCTTTGAGGTTTGTAATGCATATTTAATTTTGAGGGGGGTTTTTTGTGGGGGGGGGAAGAAGGGGAGATAGTTGTTCAAGACAAATTTAATAAAAGAAACATTTATTTTTAGCCAAATAGAAGCCAGTGAGTTACTAAGTGTTGTATTTGAAATGATTGTTCTGCTTCTAAATCCATCTAGGAATTGATTGAATACATAAATAAACAATCAACAGTCACTGAATTGATCTGAGATTGTGACAGAGTGCTAGCTGTAGCACCCTGATCACTGACCTTACTGCAGCCCAGAAAAGGCTGCAGGCTCAACTGTGAGCAATTATACACTTTCTGTTGGGGGGATTATGAACACCTGGGTGGTAACTGCAGCACCAATGATATGATTAGCAGTAATTGAGAGGATATAATGGGGAGGAACAGGCAGTAGGAGGGAAAGCTGTGCAGAGAAGACAAAGGATGTAGAATTTTTTTCCTGCATTATACCTGTGTCATAGTCAGTTTGGTGGAGACCTGAGGAATAAAGTTATATGTGAAGAAAGGGAAACAGCCTTAGTATGTTGTTACTGAGGGACCATGGAAACAGACTAGGCAGCCAGGCACATGGGGTAGCTGAAGAAGCACTGTGACAGAGAGAAACCAAAAAATATTACTGGTTTTGAAGAACCATTTTTATATTGTCACTGAATATTCATTATACATCATTTTCCTTTATGCCCTCTGTGTATGTAACCTGGATCAAAATAAAATTAGATGATGTAAAATAGGATTATTCATCCAATTTGTTGTTGCTGAGATAGCTAACATTTTCTAATGAGTTAAGCAATTAGTTAGTTGCAAAAGTTTCCCAATGATCATCTCAGTGCAGCTTGCCAAATGAGACCATTCAGGCAGTAACCATTAAGAAAAGAATATAGAACCTAAAGCACACCACACAGAAAAAAAAGATTGAATCATTACAAATAAATTATCCCTCTCCTGCCCCCAGGATACCCTCTGAAGACTCTCTGTAACACTGTGAATACTAGCTGACATTTGCAACAACCATTTGCCACTTAGATTTCAGATGAATTACATAAAATGATGGAGCTTCATGCACAACAAGAATTGCATTAGAAGTGTCTTTGTTCCCTTCTGAATTTTCTCTTTGAAGATCTTGAAATCTATGTTGCTTGGCAGCATTTCTGTGTTTTACCTTTTATTTTGAAACCCATTAAAGTGTTTTTGTAAACTAGTTCTAATTTACATTTTAATTTGATGGTTATCATGATTAAAACCAGAATTCATGAATTGCACCTGTGTACCCACTCCTAGTGGCATTTAACATTATTTTGGACTGAAAATTCAGCATGGTAATTTTGCAAAATGTGCAAAGTACATCAGTGCTTCATATATTACAGAGTACACCATATCCACACAAAATAACTCACTCTTTAAATTACCTGACATTATTTATGAAGTTTTTCACAGTGTTGTATATGATTAATTATTTTTCATAAGCATAATAAAATGATCTACAGTACAAACCTGTATATTGTCTCCAATACTTCCCATTCACAAAGCAAGTTATCAAATTAAATTAAAATGGACAGTTCTACAAAAAAGCCGACCACACACACACACACACACACAAATAATAAATCAGTATGATAAGAGCACACAAGTATGCATTTGATTTTTTGGGGAGGGACTATATATTTGCTTTTGTTGTACAGTGTGTACTGTTTGTGTCCTTACCCTGTCAAAATGTACAGCAACTGCTATTTCTACTCTAGGCCAGATTGTCTACTGCCTTGCACCTTGTGTACTATGTACACCAATGCCAAGTATGGGGGGAAATGATACCTTTCTGTTCAGACAGGTGTTAAGCATACTTTGTTCCAGTGTCAATGACTACACAGTTTGCAAGATAGTGGTGAATCGGGCATTTGAAATACACTCAAATACATGATACAAAATCTGCAACAATCAACTCTTGTCTTTGTGTATTTCCATCTATGTACGTCTAGTGAATCTATTTGTCACTATCCTATCAGAATATAGTTAAACTACACTTGTAAATGAACAGAAATTGTGTCTTGGGAATGCTGATGGAGTATGGTTCCATCATACACTGCTTACTTCCTTCTGTAGAAAATTAGTTTTGCCATTTAAATGGGTCCTACTCTAATCAGAACTGGGAGGGTGGTAGAGTAGAGGTTCCATTTTAATCTTTTCTTGTAATCGTTTCCTCTTTTTTATTTACGTCATTGAATATATTTCAAGAGAATTAAAAAAAAAACTATAAAAATTTCTAACATGTAAGTTGTGGGGTCAAGAATTTTTTCCCCTCATTTGTTAGCAAATTTTTAAAGAAGTTTCATAGTAAGCTGTATTTACCTTGTCTTTCCATGTTTTCTATCACTGTGAATTATGGTAGTTTGGAAGATTTTGATTTTAGGAGGATGTCATACCACTTTATGCTTATGCAAAATGAAAAGAATAAGTGAAGTAGAAGTAACTAAGCTGCATCTTTCACTGGCATCTGAGAAACTGATAAAGGTATATACAACTGGTAGTGATTTTCAAAATGTTGTCTGTGCAGCCAGAGTGGTCTACCAACCCCTGGTTGTCCACAGAATGAAACATTTGGAGAATGATGGGATTAGAAAGGGAGATGATTCTATGGTAGAGGATCTTTCTCTTATGGCTTGGACCAGAGGATGAAAAAAGTTGCAGAACTAACATAGTATTGTGCCCAAAGGTAGTGCTGTGGCATATAATGTGATTTGGTGATCAAGTTAGTCATAAGGTCCAACAGGCAAGGTATGCATTGGCCCATTTCTAGAGAAGTCCCCTCTTCCTACTCTCATAGAAGTGGAGAAATTGACTCAGCACATTTAAAAAAAAAATAATCAAGTTTTCTAGGTGCTTTCCAAACATAAAAGAAGACTTGGTCTTCTTTATAACTGCCCTAAGGTGTTTACAATCTAAAAACTTATGTTCTGCATAACTAAGCACCTTTGGCTCTTTATGCAGGACTAACAATTTTCAAGAACATCACTTTTGTAGAGAGCTGACTAGATCTTTTTTAGGTGGTCTATGTGAACAGTGGGCTTAAGTGCTGTATCTTAAATAAAGTCCATATTGAGCTTATAAAATCTAAACACTGAGGGTAAAATTGTGGTCCTAATGAAGTTAATGGGACTTTTGCCATTGACTTGGATGGAGACAGGATTTCACCATTATTAGTTCTTGCCTCAGATGATCAGCAGGGTCATGAAGGTGACTTTAAAATGCAGCCACATATGCTATCACAAAAAATTTCTTCTTGAATTAATCTAAAAATCATCAAAGAGCACTCTAATGACGGGGGAGATGATCCACAATTTCAAGTCCAATGCCAGGGATTGGCAACCTTTGGCACACAGACCGCCAGGGTAAGCAGCCTGGCGGGCTGGGCCGGTTTGTTTACCTGCCGCGTATGCAGGTTCGGCCGATTGTGGCTCCCACTGCGGAAGTGGCAGGTAAACAAACTGGCCCGGCCCACCAGGGTGCTTACTCTGGTGGGCCACATGCCAAAGGTTGCCGATCCCTGTCCTATGCAGTCTTTCACTTTTCTTTATAGCAGCAGTAACAATCTCTGCATCCATTCACCAGCCATGATGTTGGTATAAAGCAGAAGTTTTCAACCTGTGGGCCATGCACCCCTGCAGGTCTGCAGACTATGTCTAAGATTTCCAAAGGGGTCTTCACCTCCATTCTAAATTTTGTAGGGGTCTGCAAATGAAAAAAGGTTGAAAAACCACTAGTATAGAGGCAGCAAAAAGCTAGAGTCCACTATAAAATTCCCATTGACTTCAGTAGGGCCAAGATTTCACCCCTAGACTTTCAGTAGCTATAAACCTTTCCAATTAATCCTGGATTGATCCAGTCCAAATGAGTTATCATATACTCTATTCATTCTTCTTTTTGATGACTACAGCTGACATTTCATCTTCCACGAACTGCTCACAAGTCTTAATAAGCCACTGGCATTGACCAAACTATTCCTACTCTTCTTCCATGGATAGCTCATCTTCTCTTCACAACCTAATTATTTTTCATTGG
This sequence comes from Chrysemys picta bellii, assembly GCF_011386835.1. NCBI lineage: Eukaryota > Metazoa > Chordata > Testudines > Emydidae > Chrysemys > Chrysemys picta. The sequence continues at coordinate 271,029,755 of NC_088791.1, read as the reverse complement.
GAAAGGAAGATCAGTGGGAGCAACTGAGCTTCAACTCCTTTTAATTCTCCTTCAGATCTTCTGTGACTTTGCCTTTCCACTTTCTTTCTCTTAATCTTTACAGGCAGCAGCCCATTTGCTCAATCATTTTGTCCTTGAGAGCTACATAATATTGGAGACCTGCTAACCACAAAAAGAAAAAAAAAAGAGACGCAGCCTTGGCTTAAAATACTTTTCTTTAGTATTTAGAAGTACAGCTTTTATCTCCAAAGTGATTTATATTGGGAGTCTGATATTCATGATTAGTATACCATGAGCCATAATGGAGGGAAAAATCTTCCTTCCAACACGCTAACAAAAACTTTTGCACTGCCCCCTTTTATTAGGGGTGCCTTGAATTCCTGGTAAGCTGTTAATCATTTCTACAATTAACTATATATACAATGTTTGCCACAAAATCACTACAGCTTTTATCTCTTGCACAGTATATAGTAATCACAGTATTCTCTATTGGTAAAATAGGAATACTACAGTAACATTAATTAATTCATTACAAATGGTAAAGATTGTAAAGAATGAACCCTGTATACTCTTAAGGTGAATATGGTTTAAAAAAGAGTGAGACCACATTAAAATACCAACAGTGTTAAATGGAGTGGATAATAGCAGTCCAAGTAACTATTTCTAGCTGATTTCAGATGACAGGATTGGTGTGCCTAAGTGGGAATGAAAGAAATAAATTCAGAATAGACTTTAAGAAGTACTTTTTCACCTGAAGAATAATAAATGTGCAGAAGTGCTTAGCACATGTCAAGTTAGAAATGCCAGGATCATTCAAGGAATAATTAGATCCCACTCTGAGAAATAAAATATATAAGTAATGTGCTTTGAGGGACCATGAACTTTTCTGTCTTTCTAATATTTCTCCTGTTTTTGTACATTCCCATCACCATACTATTTTCACATTTGTGATTTAAAGAAGATAAATTAGGTGATGGATGGGAGGTGTACTCTTGGAAAAAATGTCCAATCAATGTGGATCCACCAGAAAATTTCACTGTGGGATGATGCTTCTTGCTTCCTATTGAGGCCAGGAACCTAATTTTTGGGGAGAGAGGAGGGAGAATCAGCTTTACTGTGCAGTTTATTTCTGCTGTTAAAACATATTAAAACAACTTTCTGATGAGTTTAGACCCAAAATTAGGCAAAGGTTTCTAACCAACAGAGGAGTGAAATTCTGGAACAGCTTTCCAAGGGGAAGAGTGGAGGCTAAAAACCTATCTGACTTAAAAACTGAGCTTAATAGGTTTATGGAGGGTATGGTATGATTGGACTGCCTACAATGGCATATGGCCCATCAGCAACTGCCAGTAGCAAAAATCCCCAACTGCTGGAGACAGGACACTAGTTGGGGAGGGCTCCAAGTTACTACAGAGAATTCTTTCCCAGGTATCTGCCTAGTGAATCTTGCCCATATCCTCAGGGTGTATCTGATTGCCATATTTGGGGTCAAGAAGGAATTTTTCCCCAGGTCAGATTGGCAGAAAACCTGGGGGGTTTTCATTTTCCTCTGCAGCATGGGGAACAGGTCACTTGCAGGTTTAAACTAGTGTAAATGGTCAATTCCTTGTACTTGAAGTCTTTAAACCATGGTCTGAGGACTTCAGTAACTCAGCCAGAGGTTAGGAGTCTATTACAGCAGTGAGTGAGTGAGATTCTGTGGTCTGCCATGCGCAGGAGGTCAGACTCGATGATCATGATTGTCCATTCTGACTTTAAAGTCTTTGAGCCTATGAGAAAAAGATGCATTTAATATCCATATCTGGACAGTTTAAGTGTCAAACTGAACTATGTCAGTTTCCCACTATACCCCTGATACATGTGCATAACTCCTATTGTAACTAATAAAGTCAAGTATACATATTAAAAAGAACTTTTTAGGGTCTAGCATCCTACTGTATATTATCAGACATACTGTAATGCTCCCAAGTAGTTCTTTTTGAACAGCTTTGCTCTGATTTCATATGACCTAATTCTTTATACTGCCAAATTCTTTTGACACAATTTGTAAATAACATTACACTATACCTAGGGTGGTAGGCACAGTTAATGGTACATGAAGATTTCATTATAATTTTCTATCTGAATTACATTCAACTTTTGAACTACATTGTGGAATTTTCCATTCTTGGGGTCAGCTTCCGATCTCTAGGCATGTCCCTTTAGTACTGCTCCAGCAATTCAAAGGGAATATAGTGCTTTCCTAAGAGGGCAACTGGCGATTCCCCCAGTGTAGGGAGAATCCTGGGGTGATGTGACTTGAGGCTTATCTCCACTTACGGGGGGATTGATATGCGACAATTGATCCACCGGGGGTCAGTTTATCAGTTCTAGTGAAGATGCACTAAATTGACCATCAATCGCTCTCCCATTGACTCTGGTACTCCACTGGAACGAGAAGCATAAGGTAAGTCAACGGGAGACCACAATATGTTGACCAAAGGTATGACGACTCCAGCTGGAGTCCCATAGTTAGCCCCATAGTTTAGACCTGCCCTTGGTGTCCCCGCTTTTTCTCCCTCACTTGTTATAGGGACCATCTGTCAGTGTACCCAAGGAGCAGAGCCACAGTGTGATGCACACCAGTGATCCCTGGCAGTGGTGATGGAGCAGTTCATAAGAGCCTGTACTATGCTTCAGACTACAGAGTTTCCAGGGATTTTTTGTTTTCCACCCTGATTCCAGGATCAAGGTAGTGGGAAGATGTCCCCCCCCCACCTTCTCTGGAAACTGGGCTGAGGACTATTTGGTCTGACCTGGGTCTCAGGCATTTGGTCTCAAGGCCAATATGGATTTTCTTCGATAGCTTGGAGAAAAGTAGTTCATCCGTTTCTGAGCTTGGGGATGGTAAAATAAGTTTAAAATATATCCCTTTCCCATTGTAAATTGTTGTGAGGTTGTTTTTTGCAACACTTCTTTGACCAGCACTAAAAATCAGAACAATTTGGTAGAATTTGGAAGGTGGAATTTGTCATAGAAGTAGCCCTCATTGGGAAGACTTTGAGAGAAAGTTCATTTTGATTTGACCAAGAATTCTATGCAGTACAGAACACACACAATTGCTTTTCTTTTTCTATGCCCAGAAAGTTCACACCTCAGAAAGGGTTCACTGCATATATATCTAGAGCCTAATTGGATGTGTTGTGAAAAGTTTAATTACTATGATTGGGCATCTTTAACTACTCAGGAAGGGCAGTGGGCAGAGTTACAGGTGTCATTGATGCTTCCATGACTACTACTTGTGCAATTAGGTCAGATGCTTGGAGCAAACAGAATTGTCTCACTAGCAGAGGGAAGTCACTTTCAAAAAGAAGCTATTAGGGAGACTGTCAATTGACACTGATGAGATGCAGGTGTGCCATTCAGGGAGCTTGTATTCACCATGGAAATCACAGTAACCCTCAGCTTTCATTGGAGCTCACTACTTACACATTTACCCTCAGACTGTGTGATTGCGCTTGCATAGCTATGTAGGGCCTGGACACAATCTGGACCTTTCATATAAATGAATATTGTCATTCTTCTGAATCCTAAAGTACTTTATCAATGTTATAAGCTATGGTCCTGATCCTGCAGCCACATGCTTAACATCACTTGTGTGAGCAGTTTCACAGTTGGACTGCTCATATGACTAAAGACGTGTGCCAAATGCAAAAAAATATATACAATGTGGGTGTACTTAGACTTGATTAAAAAAAAAAACAAAAAACAAAAAACAAAAAAGAGCCTGGCTACTAAAGTGCTATCAAGCAGCTACCTACAAAACTACAGATGTGAAGAAGAAACACCACGTCAGACTTTCATAGAGAAACTCTGACGTACATTTTTTTAATCCTTATGTTTAAATTACATTCAGGCAATAAGATACATTTTCATCCAAAAACTTCTAAAAGTTACAATGGTAATGTTTAAAAGTCAGAGACGACGAAAGTAGGCTTCCAAATCACCGCAGAACTGTATCATGTTCGTGGGGATGGTGGGACAGAAAGAGAGTCCCCGAGATAGGACAGACTCTTCTGCTGGTCTAAGTGTGTGGTTGGAAAGATTGACAATGTTGTTAGATGAGTTGAGGGTACCATTGTTATAGCCCCCAGTGGCAGGTATTAGTTTAGATAGCTTACAGTCCTTTTTCCTCTGTAGAGAAGTGAAATGTGCATTGTAAATGGCTTGTCTCATTTTTGTAAAGTCCAGCCACGTTGAAGTTTGTGTAGAAGGCTGGTATTGTATGAGAGTCTCCAGTTCTGAGAGCTCATTCTTGATCTTCTCCTGTCTGCTGTACAGGATGCTGATCAGGTGGTTCCTCAGTTTCTTTGAGAGTGTGTGGCACAGTCTCTCACCATACTCAGTGTAGTATGTTGATTGCAATGGATTTTTTACCTTCAGTCCTTTTGGTATGATGTCCATCTGTTTGCATTTGGAGAGGAAGATGATGTCTGTCTGTATCTGTGCAAGTTTTTTGTTGAGGTTGATGGATTTCCACTCCATACGGCTAAATTTAGTGCCTTGCATGTTGTCAAGTATCAGGGGGTAGCCGTGTTAGTCTGTATCTACAAAAACAACAAAGAGTCTGGTGGCACCTTAAAGACTAACAGATTTATTTGGGCATAAGCTTTCGTGAGTAAAAACCTCACTTCTTCGGATGCATCCGAAGAAGTGAGGTTTTTACTCACGAAAGCTTATGCCCAAATAAATCTGTTAGTCTTTAAGGTGCCACCAGACTCTTTGTTGTTTTTGTAGATACAGACTAACACGGCTACCCCCTGATAAATGGTAATGTTGTTACCCAAGGTTCTTTCAACCCAAAGCTCTTGGTAACTTTTACTCTGTGTGAGAAGGTGTCAGGAAATAAATCAAGGGAGACACGGCTGTCTGACCGATAGATGGCTGGCACAAACAGGGCAACACAAGAGTTCTTTCACTTAACGCTAAACTTTATTTAGTCTCAAGCACTTACACATGTCCGCAACAGTTTAGTAAAACACCCCGAGCCCTCGATAATTACTGAAGCTGAGTCTGGCTCTCGAGTGGCACAACAGCAGCCTTCCAGTGGCCAAATCTTCAATCTGCTGGTAGGGACCACAAGATGTGTCCAGAGGGAGAGTCCAACTAATTCAAACTTTTCCTCCTAATTTATACATTAGTAATACAATGACATGTCACTTAAAGACAACTTGTTAAGCAAGCAGTTTCAAATGTCAAGCAAGAAGTTTCCTTCTGGTCATCAATTAGCCATGTGTGGTTCCCCCCCTCCCCTAGAGTTTGCACACCTTGAGGCTCCTAAAATGCATGTATCAGCAATTTCAAAACAATTCTTATCAGGACAGACGCGGGGCCAAGTTGCCCTTTCTGTGGCACCCACTACCCCCTCCCCTCCTGCCTTGGTTAAGCTAAGGCTGCTGCATGGCCAATTTACAGCCTGCTGACATAGCTGCTTTTAGCAATAAGCAATAGTGGTTTCAGGCACTTCACTGGTTTGATGATACTACCACTAGGTTTACTTGTTAGGAGGACATGCACATAAGATGTGGGAGACCACAGTTCAAATCCTGTTTCTAGAGTAGGGACTTAAAACCAGGTCTCCTATAAGCCAGGTAAGGGCCCTATCCACCAGGCTATTCTGGGGAGAATGGCCTTTAAGATCTCCTTTTTGGAGATGTTACACTTTGCATAACATACTTAATTGTTGACGTCACTAGGCATCACCCTAGGTAACTCGGGAGGGTGGAAGGCCACAAAGTGTCAATGAAGCCTTCCTGCAGTAGGCCTAAGTGAACCAAACTCTATCCTTCCATGTTTAAACTCTAATCAACCTCAAAAGCCAGGTGCAATTGGAATATGTAAGCAACCAGTTATCTGTGTGCAACCCCCTGCTCAAGCAGTAATAATGAGGCCTGCATGTTTCTGGCTGAAGGGAAAAAGGACAAGATAACGGTTTAAAGAAGTTACTAACAAGCTAGGCTTATAGCTGCCAAGAATGACTTAACTATTACCAGGGACGGGAGGGGTAGAGGGAGGAATGGGGGGGAGAAAGGGAGGGCTAGAGGGGAAAGGGGGGGTGAGGCTTAACTGCAAAATGTATAAAAGAAGAAAAAAAACTGTTCCTGTTAATGTGCTTGATCTGAGACGTGCCTGTCTCCTTGCACCACTTTGGGATCCCAAATAAACTTTGTTTGCTTCTCCACCTGGTGTGTTTATTGACGCGAAGCACACCGGGCAACGAACCCGCTGTTGCTTTGCCTTGGGCACTCTGTGCTGGCAACATAATCATTCATTGGAGCAGAGAGAATGATTCTGGAGCCTCCTGGTTAAGGCATACATTGCTAGGGGGAACCTAAGTTTCAATCCCTGCTCCAATTAATATTTATTTATACAAAGTTCAACAGGAGAAATTGACAGAGAACTACCCTGGAATAACTAATAACTTGGTGGTTGGGACTCTCAGCCGAGATATAGAAAAACTGGGTGAAAGTCCCTGTCCTAGAGAAGGTATTTAAACCTAGGTCTTCTATGCCCTAAATGAGAGTCCTATTCAGTATAAGGTAACCAGTAACCCTTCCCCTCCACCCACACATAATTACTTTGTGCATGGTGCCTAAAAGTCTCCCTGTGAAAAATCAAAATTGTTTATTTTGACATTTCCAAAATGAAACATCAAAATAAACAATCTGTTATGTAACTTTAGTGCCCTCATGGCCAAGAGACAACTTTAGCGCCCTTGTGCAGGCACAAGGCACATGCAGGAATGCAGCTTGGAAAGTCCTTCCACCCCAGGGGCATCTATTTTAAACCTCCCAGAGTGAACACACACATACCAGAAGAGTACAATGAATATAGGAAAGAGAAATGTTTATTTACAGAGGGATGAAAGGAGAAAAACAGGGGGAAATATAGTGGGAATGATTAAACAGAGTTGCATTCAACTCAAGGCCCACAGGACTTGTGGTACCACAGTCTGAAAGGGCAGACACCGAACAGCACATATGCACTCAGAGTTAAGGAGTCCTGGGAATAGTTCCACTCCTGTGGTGAGTCTGGATGTTCCGGTCATCTTTGGAGCCAGTAAACTTTTCCCAACAAGCCTCTTGGTGCCTTTTCTGCTGCTCTCTACAAACCCACATAGAGTGACCATCTCCCCACTTAACTAACTAACAGCCTCTCTACTTATTCACAATGCAAAGTCACAAGCCCCAGTACTCACGGCCCCATGCAGCAGTGATACTGGATCCAGCTCTGTTTTTTTCTTCTTGGGTGATTCCTCCCTGGCACAGTGCTCCTCCTGGCTCCTGTCCCCAGTCAGCCACTCGGTCCCTCATAGGCTTCAGACAGGTTCTTGGCTCCTTCACTGTGTGAGAGGCTGCTTGCTGCAGCCCTTTTGTCTGGAGCTTCAGACATACACATACTGTGGTTCTCCCCTCTCTCCTTGCTCCCCCCACCCCAACAGTACCCCCCCCCTCAGGAAAAAGATTTAAAGGGGCCATGCTCTCTAAATGGGGTTAAATTTAAAATTTCTGACAACTTTTGACTGAAACAAGTCACTATTAACACAAATTTGAAACATGATTTGGTCAACCCAAGTCTGTTCCCCCCCCCCCCCACGTGAAAAGTTTTACCCAAGTCTATTTCAGAACCCTAGTATCATACCCAACCATGTCCTTCCTGAAACCTGACCCTCCCTTCTTCAGTTCAACTCACTCATTTTTTTCTGCTGGTACTTACTTGATGGGTGAAAAGCAGGAAGCCAGGGTCAAACCCAGTGTCTGCCACTTTTGCTTGGAGGTAAGGGAGATAGAGGGAATAATGCACAATATAATGAGTTGGGGGGTACTGAGGGAATATTATGTATAATTAAGACACTTCCTTATTTGTACACCTCAACCCCTCTCTCTGCTAAAACACAGGCCAGAGCTCAGACTAGTCAGAACTTATTTTTTGTGTAAAAAAAAAAAATTACTCAGCCATTTGACTCTGAGATCAGGCCGTAAGTTCTCTTATAGAATAAAGTGTAATATACATAAACATCTGAAACCAGCATTTTGAATACTTGTGAACACTTTTTTGCACTAACTAATGGTATTTACCCACTTTGTTGCTGTTATATGAATTTTACTGCAAGGTATACCCTAGTTAGTACTTACATACAGAAACACAGACAATCTGATTTTTTTCCACAAAGATGAATTCTCAGTGTTTGTGATGTGGCATTGTAAAAGGTCCAGACTCACCCCTGCAGTGCCTCCTGCTGGTCATCCAGGGAACTAGCGCACCAGCCTCTGGAGCACCCTCTGCAGGCCAGTGAGCCGCCTTGTCCCCTGCGCTGGCCCTCATGTCCCTCCCAGGACCCTGGTGCCCCCTGCCCTAGGTGCTGCCGCCTGGCAATACTCACACACACTGGGTCTCCCCTCCCAGGGGAACCCTCACCCACTAACCCCACCTGACCTAAAGATAAGGCCACTGCCAGTCACCAACTAGCCCCCACTCTCTGGGGCAGACTGCAGTATAGGCCACTCATCATTAGCAAGGTTGGGTTTGGACCTGCTGCCTTGGCCTAGTCCTGGACTGCCCTCTGCAACCCCCAGTACCTCTTAGCCTTCTCCTAGGCCACAGCCTGGGGCTTTCCAGGCTGGAGCTCCCCAGCCCCACTCCACCCAGGTACTCTATGTTTAGCTCCCTGCAGCCAGGCCCTTCTCTCTCTAAAGACCAAGAAAGACTACTGAGCTCCTGGCTCCCAGCCTCTTTATACAGGCCATCTGGGCTCTGATTAGGGTGTGGCTCAGCTGCAGCCACTTCCCCCAATCAGCCAGGGTTTTACCTTGCCCAGCCCCAGCCCTCTGCAGGGCTTTTCCAACCCCTCAGGGCAGGAGCGGGTATCCAGCCCGCTACAGGCGTCAAAAGTGCATGTTTGTCACCTGAACTTTTCAGTGCCAGAGGAGAATGGCAGCCCTACAGTGCCTATCTATTCCCTTCAGAATTTGCTTAGAAAAGCAGTTCATAGAGCCTTACTGCTAGAAAAAATTCTAGTTGTGAAATCAGTAGTTGGCCCTCTCTTCATCTTCCAGCAAAATAGGGAGTCTGTAGTGAATGTACAAAGTGGCACAAGCTCTGGGATGCAGCAGACACATCTTAGAACAGTATTGTTGAGCTGCTGACTCCCCAAGTCTGTCTCCAATTCCCCTTATTTGGGACCTTTTCTCCAATGACCTCCAATTGACTTAGCTCTCACATAGTAGGTGCATGAAGCCTGCTAGAATGCTTGTCCTTAATGGAAACCATCTATGCAGTTACCGGGCATGCCCAGAAATTACCACATATCCTCCTCTAAATGATTCTGGGCCTTCTAACTAAGTACCCTGCCCTGTTCTCTGCACATATGCAGTGACACAGAATTCAGCATAAATCCATATCTTCTCCTCACTGCTTCTCTCCATACATTGGCTGTAGTACTAGCAGGTGGGTTACAGTACATTTTATTAAGATTTTACTTTGATAAAAACATTCAATAGGGATATCAGATCTCAGTCATCATCCCAGATCACTGCCCATTATTCCTGCATGGAGCCCTATAGATGCCAATCAGCACACCTTAAGTCACCATAGTGCAGGATCAGGAACAAAGTTATAGTAATGCAATTATAATTACATGTTGCATTTGCTTTATAACATCCGATGAAAGAGTTAAACCGAAGCCTGGATGATATGGATATTATTACAAACTGCCCTCCATAATAAACTGGTTGCATCTGAAAATCAGGTAGTTTTTGGTGTCTACATGCCTTTATATGCGGCACCCTCAAAATTCAGGACACAAAAAGAAAGGCCTGTTTATGGTCTCACAAATCAGTTTGTTATCTGTATTTGAATGACAAAAATGATGTGCATGAGAGTAAAGATTTTATGTGAAGACATTTAAATGGCAAGAATAGCTGGCTATTTTCAAAAATTTTCCTCACTAAAGATAAAAAAAATTGTCCAGTCTACTGCTTTGCTGGTGACATTTATAAGGTAAATATCTAGACACCTACACTAGCTTGCTGATGTTTGCCAGTGCATATAAGAAACAAAGCGTACTGCTGAGTTACATGTCCACAGTGTTAAGCATCACTGTTAAAAAAAATAAAAATAATGCCTACTAACTCTCAAGCTTTTGTGTAGACAAGCAGACTCACCCCTGCAGCACCTCCTGCTGGTCATCCTCAGGGAATTAGCTCGTTCCAGCTCCGGAGTGCCCTCTGCCCTCCACCTGTCCTCTGGCCCCATTTCCCTCCCTGGACCCCAGTGCCCTAGCAATAACCTCTCAGTCTTAGGGTCTCCCCTCCCTGGGGAACCCCCACCCGCTATTCCCACCTCACCTCAGTATAAAGCTACTGCCAGTCATTGTCTAGCCCCATGCCCTGGGGCAGACTGCAGTATCAGCCTACTCATCAGTGGCTAGGTTGGGTTTGGACCTGCTGCCTTTGCCTACCCCTGGGCTGCCCTCTGTAACCCCCAGTACCCCTTGGCCTTCTGCTAGGCCGCAGCCTGGGGCTTTCCAGGCTGGAACTCTTCAGCCTGTCCCCAATCCTGCTCCACTCAGGTACCCAGTCTCTAGCTTCCTGCAGCCAGGCCCTTCTCTCTCTGAATGCAGAGAGAGACAGAGTCCTTGCTCCCAGCCTTTATTAGGGTTACCATACGTCCGGATTTTCCCGGACATCTCCGTCCGGGGGGAAAGCCCAAAAGCCGGACATGTCCGGGAAAATCGGGACATGCCGGGCCAGCCGTGCGGGTGCTCGGGGGCCGGGCCGGGGGCTCGGGGTCGGGACGGGGGCTTGGGGGGCGGGACGTGCCGGGGGCTTGGGGGCCGGGCCGGGCCGGCGGAGCGGTGCCTGGCCGGGGGCTCCAGGGCCGGGCCGGCGGGGCCGGGCCGGGGACTCGGGGGCTCCGCCGGGGCCGGGGGCTCGGGGGCTCGGGGGCTCCGTCGGGGGCGCCGGCGGGGCCGGGCCGGCGGCTCGAGGGCCAGGCCGGCACCGGCGGCTCGGGGGCCGGGCCGGCGGTGCCAGGCCGGGCCAGGGGCTCGGGGGACGGGCCGGCGGTGCTGGGGGCCGGGCTGGGGACTGGCGGTGCCAGGCCGGGGGCCGGGGGTGCTCGGCCGGGGGCCCGGGGGCCGGGCCGTGGACCGCAGTGCTGGGCGGGCCGGGGGTGGTCGGCCGGGGGCCGGGCCCGGGGCCGGCACCCCAGGGCTGGGGCCAGCCTGGGCCGCGCCTCCTCCCCCCACGCTCCCCCTTACCTGCTTCAGGCTTCCCGCGACTCAAATGTTCGCGGGAAGCAGGGGAGGGGGCGGAGACTTTGGGGCAGGGGCGGGGCTGGGGGCGGGGCCGGGGCCCCGTGGAGTGTCCTCCTTTGGGAGGCACAAAATATGGTAACCCTACCTTTATAGGGCCAGCTGGGCCCTGATTGGGGCGTGGCCCAGCTACGGCTGCTTCCCCAATCAGCCCAGCATTCAGAGCTGCAGCTCTCTCCAGGGCTGCTTTTACCCCTGCAGCCCTCTTTAAAGGCTGATTTCAAGCCCTTCAGGGCAGGAGTGGGTGACCACCCTGCTATATTTTGCCTCAGTATATGCGCTCATACAGTCATACTGTTATCTCAAAATTTCCAGCTGCCCTGGCTTCTTTCCCAGTCATTGCTGCATATAGGATAAGGAAGAGTAGCATCGGCATTGTAGAAAAGAACAATGCAGCAGGTGAGCTCAGTGGCAAGCTTTGCATAAGTGGTCCTAAACAGCTTCCTCCCCATCTATAATTGGGCCTGTGTCTCTGAGTAGTGGGTCAAATGCACGTAGGAAGGGCTCCTGAATATATAGGCCAGGCCCCAAGTAGCTGCTAGATAGTATAGGTTGAATGCCAACAGTATATCCCTTCTGTTTAAAAGCTGATGGTGACTACTGCCTTCCACTTACCTACATAGATGTTACTATTGGTTCCATTCTGATAAGGTTCAGTGCTCCTCTGAAGTTTAAAGAAATCTGCCTGATCCATTTTGGTTCTGAAATCAGGTTACAAATCTCATGAGTATGGACATTTTAAGGAGATTTTTAATACTTGCTGGTTTCAACCAGATCAGGGGGAATATCTTTAGAATAGTTATTGTTGTTCTGATATTCAGGTGCTTCCTCAGTTTGGTTTTTGCAAAAATCAAAAAGAAAAAAAAAAGATGTTTTACTTTTCTAAGGTTCTGATTCATAAAACTTTTGGAATTTGGCTGAATGATTGGATTGCTATTATTTTATCTAAATTAATTTTCTCATCCTCTATGTAATGACATTATACTGGGGGTGGGGGGGACCCTCCTCACTTCAGGTCCTTTGTAACACCACTTAAATTAATTTTATCTTTTCAAGTAAGATAGTCACAGCTCTGCAGTGATGAATCCTGAATAGCATCTTTGAAAACCTTTCTAAAATGTGCATATCTCTCCACACCCATTTCCCTTCTGAAATATACATCTATGTATATTTTATAACTGTATTTTATAAATTAAATCAACTTCAGATTAGCAGTAATCATTCTTCAGAATTGATGAGAATATCGGGTTTGCATTCCCCAGATTCAGTACAGTTGCCATAACCTAGTATGAAAGGGAATGATACCTGGAATGACTTTTGAAAGGAATTGCTTAGCTTTGTGAATAGCCAGTTACAGTTCTGCAGCTACCAAGAGAATAAAAAAGAAAAGCAGAAGAAAATATCTAGCGGCCAAAGTGAATAGCTGATCACAGACCACTGAAATTCAAGATAGTATCTTGGTCAACTGAAGTGAACACCCTTCCTTTTGAAGATGTGATTCCTGTTTTCTAATTCTTGGTTAGTTAGGAAACAGTTGTAATTTAAAAAGATATATATTATTTGGAGATGGGAAAGGGGGGAACTCAGTAGGCCTGATTTTGTTCTCATTTACACTACTTTACCTCATAGAATCATAGAATATCAGGGTTGGAAGGGACCTTAGGAGGTCATCTAGTCCAACCCCCTGCTCAAAGCAGGACCAATCCCCAACTAAATCATCCCAGCCAGGGCTTTGTCAAACCTGACCTTAAAAACCTCTAAGGAAGGAGATTCCACCACCTCCCTAGGTAACACATTCCAGTGCTTCACCTAGTGAAAAAGTTTTTCCTAATATCCAACCTAAACCTCCCTCACTGCAACTTGAGACAATTACTCCTTGTTCTGTCATCTGGTACCACTGAGAACAATCTAGATCCATCCTCTTTGGAAACCCCTTTCAGGAAGTTGAAAGCAGCTATCAAATCCCTCCTCATTCTTCTCTTCTGCAGACTAAACAATCCCAGTTCCCTCAGCCTCTCCTCATAAGTCACGTGCTCATGAGTAACACCATAGGTTGTCAGTGGAAGTAAAAAGAAAATCGAGCCCAGTGTCTGTCCAGTCAGGAAAATTCTTAACCCAACAACAGATAAGGTTGAAAATTCAGAGATAGACAAATATCCCATAAACTGAAATCTGGTAAAATGTAAACCCAACCACTTATAGTAGCTAAAGAAACTTTGTCACTTTTCTAAAGTGTAAAGATATTCACCTCAATATTCTGGCTAAATTGCAATTCGAGTATTCTCACACCACTTCCCGCAGCTCCCATTGGCTGGGAACGGCAAACCATGGCCACTGGGAGCTGCGAGCAGCTGTATCTGCAGATGCTCAGGTAAACAAAGTGCCTCGCAGCCCGCCAGGGGCTTACCCTGAACAAACCGCAAACCAAGTTTAGCCCCCACTTTCAGTCCTATGACTGAAGAGTGGTTAATGGGCCAGTCTACCTTCAATGGTCCCTTAAAATAATAAATATTAGCTAACTATTTATGCTAAACAATGTGTTCCATCTTGTATTTAGCTGTGATGCTCAGGCTTGGTCTACACTAAACCCCCAAATCGAACTAAGGTACGCAACTTCAGCTACGTGAATAACGTAGCTGAAGTCGACGTACCTTAGTTCGAACTTACCGCGGTCCACACCCGGCAGGCAGGCTCCCCCGTCGACTCCGCGTACTCCTCGCGGCGAGCAGGATTACCGGAGTCGACGGGGAGCACTTCTGAGTTCGATTTATCGCGTCCAGATTAGACGCAATAAATCGAACCCAGAAGTTCGATTGCCTGCCACCGAACCAGCGCGTAAGTATAGACAAGCCCTCAGAGTACCTTTCTAGACCTGAAGAAGAGCTCTATGTGGATAGAAAGCTTGTCTCTCTCACCAAGAGAAGTGGGTCCAATAAAAGATATTACCTTACCCACCTTGTCTCTCTAATATCTTGGGACCTACACAGCTACAACTACACTATTTTGTTGCTGATATTTTTACTTTTGCTGACAATATTTTATACACAGAGATACTTTTCAATATCATGTTATGACTGTGTTTTATCCTCTTTCTGTGCTCTCTCTCCTCTAAAGGGTTCTTTTCTAATGTAATAGCTTTTCCTCATCATTTCTAGCTATTTATTTTCTTTGTTTGTGTCTTTTCATGGCTTAGTGCTGATGAGATGTAAGCTCATAAATATGCTAACTACAAATACCTGGGGATATTAAAGACAATCTCGTAAACTTCAGTTCTTTGAACTCAGATCTTCTGCAGCTATACATTTTACAATGCAGTGCTCATCTTAAAAAAAAAAACAACAACACACACACAAAAAACAAAACAAAAAAACAGCCTCCTCATTAATGTTAATACTGTTTAAAAAGTTAATAATTAGAAGCAGATGCAACTACATTTTTAAAGTCCAAACTAGTGCTGCCTTCATAAAGATCAATGGTAACACAACATGTATTTTCTTATATTTTCATTTTAATATGTCTTTGTAATGAACTGCTCTTCTAGTAAACAAAAAGGTGGGATTAATCTCTAATACATGTGATTTATCAGAGGAACACATCACTTCCCCTTGCTGTCTTTCCCCCCCCCCCACCAATATCCAAGGAAATCTTTCAGGTTTGGCCTACTGCCAGCCCTTGGAAACATACCTTTGTTTCTACTGACTCAGTACCTTAGGGTCATTACATAGCCCCCATTACCATAGTATTTGAGCATTTCACAATGTTTTAGTGTATTTATCTCCACAGAACCCCTGTGAACTGAGGGAACTGAGACACACAAGAACTCTGGTGGTAAAAGGAATTGGACTGGGTCTCCCCAGTGCTAGGCTATCACCCTGGGCCATCTTTCCCCTTTATCCAGCACTAACTGGTGAATGTAGAGTCCAGTGTGTTTTCTGAGAGTTGTATGGTATGATATCACAAGGTGATGCACAACTGATGTACCAGATATTTCACTGGTTAGCAGTATTTTTGTACTTGAGTTCACTCTCAAGATTTAACAGAAAGAGCACTTTGAGCTTTCAGCCTCTGATTATATCAATGCCTGCTGGAAAGTTTGTTTCTAATGTGTATATTTTCTGGAGTGCTGCTGCTGAAAACATACCAGCTGCCAAATTGCCCTGTGTGGTCCCTGCACTACTATTATCTAACACGTGGTTTTGTAGAGCACTTTTGCATATACAGAGTATGAAATCCCTCACACACCTTCTGTTTCCTCCCCCTCCTTTCCCCCCCGCCCCCGGCCACCCAGAAGTCTTCCAAGCCCTGTTTTAGAGCTCTGAGGATTCCTCAGTTTTTACCCCTCAGAGGCCCTCTGTCATGCTGACCTTCCCACCTGTGTGTCCCAGAAGCTCAAGACTGATCTCTGAATGTCAAATTGTTGCCTATGAACACCGGTCTGGGCTCTTTAGTAAATATACTTTCAAACTGGAGGCTGGTGTTGGGGTTTGTGGTGTTAGGAATCAAAGGGAAAAAAACGATTTCCTTCTTTATTCTTTCTTCACCAGCATCCTCACAGGTAGAGCTGGCCAAAACTCAGGGGGGTTGGTTCAGGAAACATTTCAGTATTTCTGAATTTGCTTTTGTTCTGATTCAGCAGGGACAGTGGAAACTCTGAGAGCCCCTGCCCATGTGGGAAGTCTGGTAACTCTGAGAACTCCATCCGGGGCTCAGAGGTCTAGCAGGCTCCATGCCATGGAATGGGAGAGGCTATTGGCCCACAGAGACCCAGCTTCAGCTGGGACTCTAAAAGGCTGGCAGGCGCTTTGTTGCAGAGCTGTTGACCTTGGAACACCAGGGACTATGTTCTGGTAAAAGGTTTAGTCGAACCTGCAATAGATTTGGTGAAACATTTTCCTCCACTGAATCAGCATTTTCCAATTAAACTTACTTTTGTCAGAAAATTTTTAGCCAGTTCTCCTCACAAGAACTTCCTTGTAGCAGGGAGGAGCTGGTTGAAGTTCATTGGAGAGCCTCGCACTGATGAGCCAGAAAGTAATAACCAAATAATGTGAGGAAGCATTGCCCTCACTTTCCAGGGCAGAACACAATCCCTAAATAGTCTCTCCGAATGTTTTCATCATACTGGATCAGTCCCTTCCCTGTTACTATTCATCCTGGGTCCTATCCTCAGTTGATGCAAATTGACATAGCCTCATTGGATTCAGTGGAGCGACACACATTTATACCAGCCAACAATGTGGCTCCAGATTTGTGTGTGCATGGCTTGCCTTCAGGATACTAAAGGGGAAAGTCTAATAGCTCCTGAGTATATTAGAGACACAATTTATCCTAATTTGTTACTGTGAAGTCCATATCCACAAATCCCTGATATGAGAAAGTCAGTTTATTCAAAGAAAAATGGCTCAATATTTAGTTGGCAGCCAGTATCAAGCGGAGTTCCCCAGGTGTCGGTCCTGGGGCCGGTTTTGTTCAACATCTTTATTAATGATGTGGATGATGGGATGAATTGCACCCTCAGCAAGTTCGCAGATGAAACTAAGCTGGGGGGAGAGGTAGATACACTGGAGGGTAGCGATAGAGTCCAGAGTGACCTAGACTAAATTGGAGGATTGGGCCAAAAGAAATCTGATGAGGTTCAACAATGACAACTGCAGAGTCCTGCACTTAGGAAGTAAGAATCCCATGCCCTGCTATATGCTGGGGACCGACTGGCTAAGAAGCAGTTCTGCAGAAAAGGACCTGGGGATTACAGTGGAAGGGAAGATGGATATGAGTGAGCAGCATGCCCTTGTTGCCAAGAGGGCCAATGGCATATTGGGCTGCATTAGTAGGAGCATTGCCAGCAGATAGAGGGAAGTGATTATTCCCCTCTATCGGCACTGGTGAGGCCACACCTGGAGTATTGCTCCAGTTTTGGTTGTCCCCCCCACTACAGAAGGGATGTGGACAAATTGGAGAGGGTCCAGCAGAAGGCAACGAAAATGATTAGGGGGTTGGGGCACATGACTTACGAGGAGAGGCTGAGGAAACTGGGGTTATTTAGTCTGCAGAAGAGAAGAGTGAGGGGGGGATTTGATAGCAGCCTTCAACTACCTGAAGGGGGGTTCCAAAGAGGATGAAACTAGGCTGTTCTCAGTGTGGCAGATGACAGAACAAGAAGCAATGGTCTCAAGTTGAAATGTGGGAGGTCTAGGTTGGATATTAGGAAACACTATTCCACTAGGAGGGTGGTGAAGCACTGGAATGAGTTAGCTAGGGAGGTGTTTACCTGCCGAACCTGCGGACACGGCAGGTAAACAAACTGGCCCAGCCTGCCAGGGTGCTTACCCTGACGGGCCACGTGCCAAAGGTTGCCGATCCCTGATATGGAGTATCCCTTTTGGGACTAACTTACTCTGATATAAGTCTTCAAAACTATGAAGGTTTCTTCCAGAGGAAATTGTGACAGAGTCTGGTGATAGATAGATGTAGAAATCAGTGAAATGGAAAGTCCAGTATCAAGCTCTATTCTTACAAAGACTCCTTCAATCAAGGAACCTCATGCCATCTCTTACTCTAGCTTCTGCTGACACGTGTAGTGCTAGATCTTGGTCAATGTCACTCGAGCTTCCCCCCCACCCCACGTTATTCTGACTTCTAGCCTTTCTTAGATTCAGTCTTAATGGGTATCTTCTTGGATGGACAGTTCCTATGTGTTGCTGGTCGTTGAACTGCGCTACTGGTGATGTGTCCTTTCTTTTGGCATTTTCTGCAAATAAGTTGATGTGTCCGGCAATCCTTCTCAGAATGCATAGTTTGTGCACAACTGCCACACAGAAATTTCCCCCGGGTCTTCTGCCTCACCAATTCAGGAGATGAACTTTTTGTTCATACTACATTCTAGGCATCCTTCTCTGTGGATTCCATTTCAATTGCTACTTCAACAGCCTTTTTTAATATAACCACTTTACAGCAATAACTTTTTCTAGATCTAGTCACTGAGTAATCCAGAGACAAACTCGTCATGCAGGGCGTCATTTAAAGTTTGTCCAAATTAACAATGCTCCTGCTACTTCTGTATAGCAACAACTAACTTTGCTACTGATTCTCCACTTCTCTTACGTCATTAATGAAACTTATATTATTCTCCTATCATTCATGAGGTAGGAGAAAAATGTTCCTGCATTGCTACAGTAGTTGTACAATAGTTTCAGGCACAGCTGGAGACAATAGGTCCTTCAGCAGTCCATGTGCCTTCAGACCCATCACTGTCAGCAAGGTTTAACTCATTCATTTGGAATGGTGTTTCAGGTCACAGATTGCTCCAAACATTTGTGCTATAGCACCCGTTGTTCACGGTTGTCATCGAATTCACCAACATTGCCCCCAAATTGCCATTTCTCCGCTTTCCTGTTGGACTTCACCAACTAATGGATGTCTTCTCTGCCACAGGGAAACTATCATTTTTGTTACAGCACTTGACCTGCCTCTTCTGGCTGAGTGCCAACACTGTAGACTGGAGAATTCTTCCTTTGGCTGACTGTACATGGGCTCCATCTCCTCACTATAGACGCACAGTGCAGGCTAAGTTGTGTCTCTGTCTGCCTGCTTGGATGAGGTCCCATTGCAGTTTTGTTTGTAATAGCATCAGCCTCTTCTTTATCTGGTTGATTCATGCTGTCCCAGCAGCAAAAGCAGTAGTCTGTCACCTTGTACCTCTAGGTACTTCTAGGTGAACATCACCCTTTTTTATAGTATTTGCTTACTCTTTCTTCTCAGGAAGAAGCAGCACTGGACACCATTGGGGTGTATAAATCCCTAGTCACCAAAAGATATATTTGGACCCAGCAGGTGATACAGGCAGGTGGAGCTCCTTTAAGCACAGCTAGCTGCCATGGCAACTTTTATTATTCTGGCTGCAAAACTGAAACCAACACAAAACTGAGATTTTTTTCACTGGATTGGGTGGGGGTGGTGTTTAAATATTTAAAGGGACAGGACATCACAGAATCATTCTAAAGCTTTATCAGACCATTATGGTAATTTTATTAAAGCTTTTGCTTTATATTTTTTGTCATTTATGGTGATTTACTAAGATGGTAACCACTTTGCACATAGCTGCTGATAAAACAAGTTATCTGCTGAGAAAGCACACGGCTTTGGGGAGGTGAAATTCAGACATTGACCTAGAACTAAGGCACATAGCTTGAAATCCAGCCCTTCCATGGCTGCTACACCAAGCTATTGCATTAGAACAGTGTGCCTCCTTGTAAACAGAACACCAGGCCTGCCCCAGAAGTGTCATCCACCCCTGCTTGAGTCAAGGTGGAATCCATTAAAGATGGTTAGGAATTTTACAACAATGGTTTTTCAATGGAAAATTCTGATTGGTCTAAACCAGAACTGTTCATGGGAAAGGGTCAGTTTTGAAAAATCTCCTAATTTTATTTTAACAAAAAAAGTCAAAATTGTCAAACTGTACCGTTTCCTGCCTAACTTTAAAATCCACTTCCCTAGCTCAATGCACCTCTGTATGGCTATTATGCCCCAGTCCCACACTACCACAACATAAGGTTGCGGAACACATAACCCTGTGTTTGAGCAATAAGAAGAAATGGTTCTGTATAATTGTTCCAGCCTAACTACATCTTACAAAACAAGCACTTTGGAGGAAAATATTGCCATGGGACTGTTTTCAGCAGGGATGCTCAGTGAAAGACTTTGTTCTGTATTTCAGGCAAGCTGTGCCTTTCAATCACATGAAGGAACTGGTACATTAAGGAAGAATCCAGTGCTGGACTAATTGCTTTAGAACTCAAACATGTAAGATTCCACTACAAAACAATTCTTGAAAGGATTTTTTTTTTATATACAGAGGGGAAAACAGGATTTATTTCCCCTAAAATCAGCAAGTTGCTTAGCAACTGAAAAACCCTGCAACATTTTTAAAAATCTAGCAAAGTCTATAAATCAAGTTAATCCCTGATGTAACTCTGCTGAAGACAGTTGAACTACAGAAAGGAATAAACTGGCCATCACTACTAGTGCATCCCAACTGATTTCAATGGAACTACATGGGTGTAACTAAGTGCAGATTTTTGCTGTATATTTTCTAGGCAATACCACTCAAATTAACCACACTGACCCATGTTATGGCAAAGAATGAGGTTCAATTGATATGCTTTGACAATTATGTTAGCATTGAAACTTAAAGATCGTAACCCTGGCTAAACTCCCAAACAGGGGATAAAACTACCCATATCTAGAGTGGATTATGGGAGGGAAGGTGTCTACTGTAGAATCATTATTCCCTTTCTCATCCACATGGGTGAGGGATAGGCAGGCAGGAGTGGTAAGTGGGCAAAGCTTTGGCTCCATCCGCAAACATGCCTCCCAGCGCAAGTAGTCTGTCCCAGGTATGGAGCTTGCAAATGGCTCATGTCTGAAAAACAACCACTGCCCACCATATCAAACTAATATATTAAACAACTAATTCAGCCTCATGTTTTTGAATATCCTAAAAGACTAGGTACACTATATAGAGTCTGATTCCCTCGGGTCTTGTGGAGTAAGTTAAACCTGTTCAAAATGGATATAAAACATTACCAGATCAGAAAGGTGTAAATGAGAAGGTTCAAGGCAGTGGAGAATCAGGTCCAGTAATGTTCTCTCAGTATGCCTGTAAGATATATTGGAGTTACCTAATATATACCACAAACGGTACAAGTACTTTAAATTAAAAAAGTCAAAATCTTTTTTTTTTTTTCTGGAAGGGTGTGTACCTCAGCTCATGGGGAAAAAAATCCACTCTTCAAATTCATCCAACAAAAGCTGGCATCCTTATTGCCTAATGCTTGAAGTTGAATGATTCTTAGTTATTGACCGACTAAAGTGGAAGGGACTTGTCTATGGTATATTGAAATAAAGTCTCTAGAGATATTATTTTATGAATTGAACTGTAAGAACATCTCAGATGGTAAGTTTTCAGTTTGCCCTATTATAGAGAGATGATAGTTAATGTTGCAGACAGGTACTCCATAAATGCTGTATCTAGCCCCACTATGACTTTGGTTCGCAAAACTGGTTTGGCCTGAAAATTAAAGAAAAAGGCTTAAAGAGTTTGAGTTTTAGGTCATAACAACTATTTTAATTTGCATCTAAAATTTCTTTTGGTCCTTCTAACTCAAAAGTAGTAAATTTCTACCCTTTCACATGTTCCTGTTGCATCTAGCTCTCCACCTGTACCAGGGGAAAAGGGAAACTCTGACAGTGCAACCTCAAAGTTGGGGAATGGGGTTGGGGTGCCTAACTTATAGTAATGGGGAGTGGGGAGTGGTTACAGCATTGGTGCTGAGACCAGCCGTGGAAGGGTGAGGCACTCTCCAGCAGGTGGAAACAATTAAGGAAGGAATCACGACCTGCACTGTATTATCATTGCCAATTAGTTTGCAGATGAGTTAAGTTAATAAAGTTGTGGCTTAATAAACCCCATCCCTTACATCTTTTTTTTCCCCTATGTGTTCTGGACAATGGCTTCTCTTTCTCTAACCAGGATCCAGGGAAAACTGACAGTCCCATTTCCACTCTCAGCACACCACTGTGAGACAGGTGTGTGGAAAGACAAGCGTTGTCCCTCTACACAACACCATGCTGTGCACGTGTACACACACACACACACTTTTGATTAGCAGGCTGTGGGCCTCCTTTTTTATACATTGATGTCCTTGTTACCATTCTCTTCCCTTCATTTCAAGTCCCATAACAGATGATAATGGAAAGTCAGTTCACTGGATTTTGTCAATACCTTTAAAGACATAAAGCCACCTAATTTGGTGAATTCCCCCTCCTAATTTGATTTGTTTTAGCCACTGATTATTAGTTATATGAGAATTAATAGAACTGTAGTCCATCATGCCACTTTTATTCTAATACTCCTGTGGTAGGACCATTAGAAAAAGAAAAGATATAAAATAATCCCTCTGGTATATTGCAATTGCAGCTTCTTATCAGATCTGTATTTATAATTACTGTATTTTTACCAGATCAGCTAAGTGATCATTTAATGTGATTGGCAACTTGATCACCTCCACAGGGAGTTAAAAGCTGGAGCATTTGAGTAATTATCTGGTATTTCTGCTTGTATAACAGTGATTGAATTGTCACATTTCAAGGTGTAATCCAGACCAGTGCGAGATTGTGTCACCATCTACCCCATGACCTTGTGAGCCTCACAATGCTTTGCTCTTGTATCTCCCAACCAGGTACTCTCACACACAGCCTAAAAGGATGCAGATCACACCCTAAGTGTCTGTGTATAGCTGCAGCCCTGGTCCAGCAACTGTGATCCCATCATTCTGTCTACAACACTTCAGTTACACTCTGGCTTCCACCAGCCTTGGTTGCTAATTGCAGGGTGACCCCACAAACTCCCAGTCCTATTTTTTACCCAAAACATGTATTCTGCACTGTCCGGCCCTTACTGCAGGGTTCCAAACTGGTTTTTAGTGAGGAATCAGAAATCTAGGTTGAAGTCTCAGTTCCGGCAAGCAGAATGAAAAATGTCTTTCTCTCTTGCATCAAAAGGAAGTTGTGTCTTCATTCAATGACCATTCTTCATCTACCTTGCCCTCTGTATCATTGCTCTTATAGCTCCAAATCATGTGGTGGCTATTAAAATTACCTACATACATAGCCAGGTGATAAAGTTGTGGTAGTGGTGGAGAACGCCTATCTGTATTCAGTGGCTTAAGCACATTAACTGCTGTTATGTTCCCAATTCTTATTGTGATGATAAATGTTCCGGAATTGCTCCTGGCATCTAGCATGCATTATTCTCAGTGCCCTGTTTGACACATGTGGCAAGTTAGTGTTTCAGAGGATGGAGAGAAGAGATGAGATTGTAGCTGGCAATCCAGATACATTATTGTTGAGTGCCATTTTTCATATGGGTTCCTTGCAGGGCAATGGCTTTGATCATTGTCCACACAATGAGAGCTAGGTGGTCACTTTTAGATCAGGACACACCTTTAACGTTTAACTGGGAAATTCATAGAGTTGAGCCTGTGGTTCTCTTAGAGCAGGGATCGTCAACCTTTGATTTGTGGCCCATCAGGGAAATCCGCTGGTGGGCCAGGACAGTTTGTTTACCTGCAGCGTCCGCAGGTTTGGCTGATCACAGCTCCCACTGGCTGTGGTTCACTGTTCCAGTCCAATGGTGGCTGTGGGAAGTGGCTGCCAGAACATCTCTCAGCCCACGTTGCTTCCCGCAGCCTCCATTGGCCTGGTACGGCGAACCGCAGTCAGTGGGAGCTGCGATCGGCCGAACCTGCAGACGCTGCAGGTAAACAAATCATCCCGGCCTGCCAGCGGATTTCCCTAATGGGCCGCATGCCAAAGGTTGCCGATCCCTGATTTAGAGTGACTGTGGAAGGAGCCACTTTTTGTAGGGGAGCTATTTCCATTGTTGTTCAATCTGGGACTTGGCTGAGTGGTGTTCGGATGCCAATTTCATGACATTGCTTGTGCCTAAACATATCAAATAGCCACAAGAAAAAAAAAACATTCCTGGTGTCTATTGTAAAAGATACATCCCATGTTGAAATCCAGAAACAGAGAGGCTGTTAAAGGAGTAACAAACATCAGGTTACCCCAAAACTGCAACATTCCTATTAGAGTCACTGAATTTAGTGTTCTGTCAAAGGTGGATTGAGATGGTTGAAGTTCGTGACTTTTCTCACTCCAGCAGCAAAGCTTGTTTATTATTGTGTCAGCTGGTGACTACAGACCCAGTGAAACATCAAAACACTGCACCCTTAGCTGATTCAATCACAAGAACACATCTTATGATTTCAAAAGCACTAGCAGACAAGTCTATTAAATACAAATTGTGCAAAGAGCTTTGACAAATAGGTCACTATATGCCTCATCCTCCTCCATCCCCCCCATCATAGCCCTTTACTGTTGAGGAGGTAATCAAGGCCCTGTTACTCACAAAAGCCAGGAAGGGTGCAGAACCTGATAGTGTTTTTCCAGAACCTCTTAAAAACCTTGGAGACAACAAATGGAAATGACTTACAGCTCTGTTCTCTAATATCTATTCCTCAGGGTTTATCCCAAGATAAATATCTGGTACAAGGCTATGGTTATTCCACTCCCAAGCCTGGGAAGGCAACCAATAATCTCTCGTTGTATCAGCCCATATCACTCCTCTGCACATCATAGGAGCTCATGAAGAGAATATTGCTGGTAGGGATGCTGCTTCTTGTAGAAGCAATGTACCAAGTAAACAAGTGGGTTTCTGGCCAGGCTGCAGCTCCACTGCCCATGTATTAGCCTCAACAACACACACTCCAGGCAGGATTCCAGTAAAAGCTGCCTCCAAGAGAAGGCAAATGAGACTTGATCCCATCCTGAAATATCTTGATATGACATTAGTATACAGTCTTACCAACAGCACCTCAGAAATATCTATGAAAACAAAGAAGCTTGTAAATCTCATCCAGAAATTGGCAGTAATGACCAGCTCAAGGCAAATCAGGCCAAGCTCATCCTCATTGCTCCAGCGTTGCTGAGACAGTGCTGATTCTCAGTTTCTCAGACCTCCTTGCTCTGTCAGTTCAGCCTCCCATACCACTTCCTCTCCATCCTGACCTGTTCACTCAGAACCACAGCCACACCCTCCATCCTAAGCTCCCTGCATCTTACAGCGTGGCTGCTGCATGGCGGAATGAAGTGGAAGAGCAGTGCTCAGTGGCGGTCAAAAAAGTCATATTCAACAGTAAGAAGTCCTCCACGAGGACGGCCTACTTAGCTGAGTGGAAGAAGTTTTTGGTGTGGTCCTTGGTCTGTGACACTCAACTGACAGGGGCTTCCATCCAGGACACCATGGAGTCCTTGCTACATCTTCAGAAATCAGGTCTTGCGGTCAGTTCACTCCATGAAGGAACAAGCAACGTTGATAGTGTTCCTCAGTGACTGGGCATTTGCAGGGTTGCCATGTAGTCATCCATACATATGTTTACAAACCATTATGCTATTACCGCATCCTCCAGAGCAGATGCAGGCCTCAGAAGGGCAGTCCTGAAATCTCTCTTTCAGTAGACTCTGAGCCCTGCCTCTGGATTGGGACACTGTTTGTGCATCACTTAAGTAGAATTCATGTCTGCATCTACATGAAGAAGAAGAAATGGTTACTTACTGTAATTGTGGTTCTTTGAGATGTGATGCAGATGTGTATTCCACAACTCATCCTCAATTCCCTCTGCATCAGAGAGTTTCCTCTCATGAGCTTTTGGGTTTGGGCAATACTGCCTTATTTACCGGGGGAGAGGCCACAGCCACAAAGTGCAAGTGCTGGCCCTCTATGGGCACTGCTAAGCAAAAATTTCCAGCTCTAGCATCCTGGGTACATGTACACCTAAGTGAAATACACAGCTGCATCACATCTCAAAGAACAACAGTTACAGTAAGTAACCATTTCACATCACTTCTCAACTCTCATTTTAACACTGTCATGTGGATTTTTATAGGCACAGTAAAAACAATGCCTCAAATGGGGCTTCCCCTATTGCCACACGTCCTCCCATCCCAAATCCACTGTGACATGAGAATACTTTCCTTTCATATTTGTGGGATGAAGGATCTTCCAATACATGAGGACCTAAATGACATACCAAGATTCCAACTCAAATCTCAAATACCCTTTTGGCTTGCAGTGCAAGAGCTTGAAGGCTTGGGGTTCACCCCCAAAGATCAATGGCTAGTAATGTCACTTTCCTAAACAAACACCTCATTGAGGATCCAACCGAAGAATTCAGTGGCTTTTCACTCCCTCAGAAAATATAGTCCTATTTGAATTGAATCTGCACATCTAATAGCAGATGCACCTACCTTCCTTCTCCATAAATGGGAACTTTAGACAAAGCCTATGTGTGTCTGAAGAAATGGACTTCAAACTATGCAACATGTCATAAATCAATGTCCTAAATGATCATATTCCATCCACTTTGCATCACCTATGCAATTAAATGGATTGCCAATCTAGACTTGGATATCTAACATTGCTGTTTCTGAGCCCATACAAAAAAAGAAGTACCACAAAATACCCATTTATTTTCAGAATGAGTCAATATATTTAAGTTAAGTAGACACTTCCAGAATGTTAATGTTTTGGTTTAGATTATAAAAACATTCTTTTATGCCTATCTAGGCATGGCGCAATATCTCAATGAATATTTTGCATCAGTGTTTAATGAGGCCAATGAAGGTATTAGGGATACTAGCACCATTACAGGGGGGCATTCAGGATGGGGGTTTACCATATCCGAGGTAGAAACAAAACTTGAACACCTTAATGGGGCTAAGTCGGGAGGACCGGACGATCTTCATCCAAGAATATTGAAGGAATTGGCGCGGGAAATAGCAGGCCCATTAGCGATAATATTTAATGAATCTGTAAACTCGGGGGTGGTCCCGTTAGACTGGAGAATAGCTAATGTGGTTCCTATTTTCAAGAAAGGGAAAAAAAGTGATCCGGGTAACTACAGGCCTGTTAGTTTAACATCTGTAGTGTGCAAGGTGTTAGAGAAAATTCTGAAAGAGAAACTAGTTGAGGACCTGGAGCTTAATGGCAATTGCGATAAATTACAACATGGTTTTACGAAGGGCAGATCGTGCCAAACGAATCTGATCTCCTTTGAGAAAGTAACGGACTTATTAGATAAGGGAAATGCGGTGGACCTAATATACCTGGATTTCAGTAAAGCGTTTGATACTGTACCCCACGAGGAATTATTGGTTAAACTGAAAAACATGGGGATCGATATGAAAATCCGGAGGTGGATAAGGAATTGGTTAATGGGGAGAATGCAGCGGGTCGTATTAAAGGGTGAACTGTCAGGTTGGAGGGAGGTTACTAGTGGAGTGCCTCAAGGTTCAGTTTTGGGACCCATTTTATTTAATCTATTTATAACTGACCTCGGAACCGATTGCAGGAGTGGGCTGATAAAGTTTGCAGATGATACGAAGGTGGGAGGCGTTGTAAATTCGGAGGAGGATAGGGATATTCTGCAGGGAGACTTGAATGAGCTAGTGAATTGGAGTATCAGAAATAGGATGAAATTTAATAGTGAAAAGTGTAAGGTGATGCATTTGGGGATGACTAATAACAATTTTAGTTACAAGATGGGGACGCATTGGTTAGAAGTAACGGAAGAGGAGAAGGACCTAGGGGTCCTTGTAGACCGCAGGATGACTATGAGTCGACAATGTGACGTGGCGGTGAAAAAAGCCAATGCTGTCTTGGGATGCATTAGGCGAGGTATATCTAGTAGGGATAAGGAGGTCCTGCTTCCATTGTACAAGGCGCTGGTGAGACCCCATTTGGAGTACTGTGTGCAGTTCTGGTCTCCCATGTTTAAAAAAGATGAACTCAAACTGGAACGGGTGCAGAGAAGGGCGACTAGGATGATCAGAGGAATGGAAAACCTGTCGTATGAAAGGAGACTAGAGGAGCTTGGGTTGTTTAGTCTGACAAAGCGAAGGCTGAGGGGGGATATGATTGCTATCTTTAAATATATTAGAGGGATCAATACAAGGGAGGGAGAGGAATTATTCCAGCTTAGTACTAATGTGGACACGAGAACGAATGGATATAAACTGGCCATGGGGAAGTTCAGGCTTGAAATTAGACGAAGGTTTCTGACCGTCAGAGGGGTGAAATATTGGAACGGCCTTCCGAGGGAAACGGTGGGGGCGACGGACCTGTCTGGCTTTAAGATTAAGTTAGATAAGTTTATGGAGGGAATGGTTTAATGGTAAAACATAGTAGTCAAGGAAAACCAAGCAATGGTAGGTAAATAGTATAATGGCTAACAGGGGTCAGGCTAGAGACTCTTGCCTATATGCTCGGGGTCTTACTGATCGCCATATTTGGGGTCGGGAAGGAATTTTCCTCCAGGGTAGATTGGCTGAGCCTCTGGAGGTTTTTCGCCTTCCTCCGCAGCATGGGGCAGGGATCACTAGCAGGAGGGTCTCTGCCGATTGAAGTCACTAAAACACAGGATTGGGGACTTCAACAGCAGAGTCCAGGGAAGGGGTAGGGACGGTTTTATGGCCTGCAGCATGCAGGGGGTCAGACCAGATGATCATAATGGTCCCTTCTGACCTTAAAGTCTATGAGTCTATGTTTAAAAATTCGAGCTATAAAATCATCAAAAGTAATTTTGTAAATGCTATTTTTTTCAAAGTTATTTAGCCAATAGTTAATCCTTTCTCTGTTCCTTTATTGTACTACAATAATTAATTGTTACAATGACTAGTTATATATTTTGTACAAATAATTCTATTATTGTGTGTTCTGACAGAATGTTTTCCCACAAACTATCAAAGAAAAATAAATACAGACATCTAATTTTGTAAGCAGAATGTGTATATTGAAGTAATCAATGTTTTTTTTTAAACTTTTCATTGAGGTATATTAAAATTTTGAGATATCAGGGATTACATGTAAGCTTCTGAATATGGGAAAAGAAGCTGGTTAAAATGCAACTATTAACTGGAGACTGAAATATGAATTCATTGCAATTCATGTGATAAATCTTCTCTCCATACAATTAAAAAGAGCATTATTCCTGTATCAAATATATCTAACAAACATAAACAACATTTTACAAAGAAGCTTTCCATTTGCGAATTACATTTTTTCCCCTTTATACTAACAAAGCACATAATGTTCTGTAAGATCCGATGCCTGTTTTAGGTTTCTACCTTTGCACAATTCATTTTTAATAACTGGAGCAATATTCAAATTGGCTTCAGCCTGTATATTTTAAATTTTCCCATGACACTTTTTCAAAATGTTATCGTACTGAAAATAGGGTTTTGTTTTGTTTTGTTTTTTGAGTGGAGATAGACATTGATAAATTATGGTGTAAATCATAAATATATATGATTTATCCACTCAATAAACCCTAAGTCTCAGCTATGATACATCAGCAAAATACCTTTATGTGGGGTGGAGTAAGTCTTGGCCAAGGTAAATAACTCTTTTTTCCCATGCTAAAGTCGCTTTCCCAGCCCATAATTATCTATCTGAATTGCTAATAACCTCAGCAACCATTTTTCCATTCAATGTTTTCTTATAACTATAATCCCAAAGGAGCTTACCTTGGTTCCTGTTTTCTCTATACTAGTAAGTTAAGGAGAGGCACAATGTCCCTGGGAAGAAGGGGGGCCAAGTGCAGACTCAGAGTCTGCTAGACAACCAAGAGGGAGAGAGGCTATTTCAAGTGATAGAGGCCCCTGTGGGTCAGGAGAGTCTAGCAGGAGTGCCTGAATGGCCATCAATATGCCTTTTCTGAGGAGGAGCAGAGTCTGAGAGAAAAGAGGGATTAGAGTCAAATGACTGATAATAAAAGCACCGGAAGAAGAGCTAGCCTCACTGATAAGGAAGGTCCCCAGTGAGATGCCCTGACCATGGGAGAACTGGAAGAGGGAAGAAGCCATTTAGGAGGTATATGGAGCCAGCCACTGAAAAGGAAGGACCTGCTTTTTGGTGAGCTCATGAGTTGTAGGGTGCATGAAAGTTTCCCCCTGAGAACTAGCTCTAGGTGCCTGGAAGCAAGATCCCTCAGCTTGATCCTTTCCCTGTTCAAGGTAACTCCCAGTTTAAAAAGTTTTGTTGGGAAAACTTCCTACCCAGCCAGTGTTAGTTAGTCCTTCAGCTCCCTACATAAATCAGTTACCAAATGGCAAGTGCTATGTTGGCTGTTAGTTCAGGTTGCCCACTTGCTGTGATTGTATCTGAGTTCTGGGGTAGGAGATTAGAGTTAGGATTTTTAGGATACTTATTACAATCTGCACCTGATCCCTGCATCCCTTCATGATCTGGGGAAATCTTAAAAACAGAAGGAGCCTCATTCCTGCATGAAGCGAACCCCTGCCAACTGCGATTGTCAACCCCTCTGCATTTGCAGAAATTCATATCTGCACCTGAGGCTCATTCATGGAGTTGTGAGTACATCATCTTAAAGGCATATGATCAGGAAAATTGTTTGTGAGACCCCCTATTCCCTGAACTGTGTCCTCAAGCCAAGAGAGTAAGGGCTTGGTGATTTTATTAACTGCTGCCTATTAAACCTATTGAGGGACTTACCATCTTATCCCCTGTGTGAGTTGCTTATTGCTGCTACAGAAGATATCACTGTGATAGATTCATCAAGGGCACCTACTAAGTTTGCCTACCAACCTCTCACTATGTCAGGTCACTTGACTAGGGACATGAATGGGTATTATCAGTGTCGGCATTGGAGACGCTGTGTTTTATTCTGTTGTTATATTTACTTCCTCTGTAATAAATTTACTCTATTAGATATATTGTGTGTGTTTGTGATATTTCTTGGGAGCCTTCAACTATGAAGCAAGCAAACAGGGGTTACACTGTGGTTAGAATTTTCCTTCCAAGATACCCTGGTAGCCCTTCCAGGAAGGAGCGATGGGGGTGGAGGCACTGCCAAGTAATTTCATATGGGAAGAAAATAAGGAAATTACTCCCTGCTGAGCTGCAGGTGGGATCCAGATGACGCTTGTCCTGTCCATCAAAACCCATAAGGAAACTGACATTAAAGGAAGAAATCAGGTGGAAAATGGTGCTACGTAATAATAGAAAACATTAGATGGGCTGGCCGATCAAGGCCACTAAGGACTGAGGGCATGAGAGATTTCTAACGCCATTTTATAGATGTTTCTCCTTATCCAGCCATTCTATTTATAATACTATGAGGGATTGTGGGCTTTTAGCTTCTCTCTATGTGAGAAATATTTTTGCATCCAAGCTGCACTATTTTAAGTGTATCCAGAGTATATAGTGATGGGCAGCATGTTAATGCTTTTAATAATAAAATACATTTTGAACATCATCAGGATAAAACTTGGCAGAAACCAAAAAGGGCATTTTTGAGTTTTCTGAGCATGAACAAAAATTTAGATCTATTTCTTGGTGGGGTAGGGAGGGTTGTTTTTGGTTGTTGTCCCCCCTCTCCCCCTCCGGCAATTGATCTTTTTGTTGATGCACAAATTATCCAGTGAAGTGTGGTGTTTTGCTGAATTAATAAAACATTTGAAGGTTGAATATGCCATGTATGACTATTCTGCCCATATTTTTATATGTACATATGGAAATAAACACTCACATTCATCTTATTGATTACATTCAAATGAACATGTGACATGTTTATTCAAATCTGAGAATATATGCATTTGTTTTCGGGCACCTCCATGTGAATTTCAGGCCATCCACTGTAGGGCCATACTCTGAATTCCTGGCCTGCTTGAAGCAAGTTAGGGTTCCAGGGCAGGAACACAGAATTGGGCCTCTAAACTACATCTACACTAAGATCATTCTTATTCACTTTTGGCAGCAATGCATCACCAACTATGTAGGCTCTAGTTTAGACTTGCACATGTCATCAAACTTTGTTTTGGGTAAGTAAGAAACTTTTGAGTGTAAGCAAGGCAGTAGTGTCTTTTTCAATGTGACATGTCATAATTTTCTCTTTTATATATTTGAAATAAATGTTGTTTTCACACTCCCTGTAATATTTATCTTTATGCACCTTTTCTCGATTAAAAAAATCGTTGTTAGAAATATCTAAGGATATTGAAAGACAAGTACATTAATACACCATTGTGACTGAGATGTGACATATACATACATCAGGAAATTCCACATTTTTGGAGCCATGCTAATTTATACTAGCTGAAAATCTGGTTCATGGTTCTTCAGCATCCATAATTCAATCACATTGCTCAGTTATATACAATAACAGATTATACGACAGAAAGATTTCTACAGATTTCTAAGCATGGGACTAGGAGCGAAGAATTCACAAACTATAATCCCATCTCATGCAATGATTGCCACCATGCCTTGAGCACATCACTTAGGGATATTTTTTTAAATGGCCTATAATTTTAGATGTCTCACTTTTGGGGTATCCCGCTTGAGACACATGGGCCTTAATTTTCAGATGTTGATCATCTGCACCTCCCATTGACTCCAACTGGAATTGGGAGTGCTTTGTAACTCTGTAAATTAGGCATTAGAAATCTCATATTGGGCACCTAAACCAAGGCACCTAAAACTAGAATCTGCTTTCAAAAATGTAGGCCTTAACCTTTCTGGTTTTCTTGATAGGTTAAATGTGGACAATAATACCTACCTCAAGGACTATTAGTAACTGAGTCTGCCGAGCCCATTCATCTTCCTCACATACAAAGTCCCTCTGAACTTTTGTGAGCAAGGCAAGCAGCCATCGACCAAGTGTCTATTGTGCATTTTGGAGATTGAAAATGCAATGTGGGACTGATCCACAACCCTTTGAAGACAATGGGAGTCTTTCCAATGACTTCAGCGGGGTTTGGATTATGATCTTTGAGAGTTAAGTATTACAACATGGAAAAAAAAAAAAGTTACCCTTGCCCAGGGAACAATAAACCAGCGCCTTCATTTGGGTACAATGTAAAATCCTAATTATAACATTAAAATAGTATATTGCTTCTGATAAATATTTAATTTAGTCATTTTCTTTGTCCATATTGTTTTTCCTCTCTCATTAATAGTAAAACTACAAAAAAAAATTAAAAAGATTTCCATGTACGTTTTGTGCTCCTGATTAATTTAACCAAATGAGAAATGAGCAACATGTGAGTAATTTACAACCAAAACCATGAGTGATATTGATTATGCCTGCAGTCAGATAACTTGCATTAACATCTCTTGTCTTCCCTCCAAGTTCATCAAATGGACAATTCCCCCATAAACAAATGGAGATAGTTTATATACCTTTTAACAGCAGACAAACAATTTTACATCCTTCTTAAATCAAGTAGTTCTAGTAATCAAATATATTACATGTAATTCTGAATTCTAGTCACATCCCAAGGAGCCTGATTCTCAGTTACATTTAGGACCCTACCACTCTGACAGCTGGAGTGAAGGGGCCATAAAGTGAGTTGAACCAGCCCCCGAGAACATCCACTGCACAGGGGCCTCCCTATTCAGTGTAAAATTGATGTAAGAACTCCCAACCCACAGTGCGGGGGTGAATCAGAGGTGGGGCAGGAGCCTGGTCAGATTCATTGCACCATAGCTACTCTCTGCTTCCCAAAGCCAATAGAAGCCAGGAGAAGCAGAACATAAATTGAGCAAACCTGCAACTTGGGTCTTACAGTGGGGGGTTGTGCAGTCACAGATCACAAGTGCAGGAATACAGTAACTAATAATCAGGCCCCTAGTCCTTTTTTTGTGGGAGAGTTTCTTAAATTGTGACACAATTGAAGACAACATTAAAGTGTACCACCTCTCTTAAACAGCCTACCCTTCGATATCATATGTGATATGTTTGGCTGATTGCTCCTCTGAAGTCACCTGTCACAGAGCAAATGGAAATAGATTCTTTGTGTAACACTGAGGAAGCATTGCCTGGAGGTTTTAAGAGTAGTTGTATTTTTCTCTTGATATCAGATTCTCAGTGATTCATTAACTGAAGTTTTCATTCTCATGTTTCTTTTGATTTGGGGGATTATACTTTATCCCTTATAAATGCTGAAACACCTTTGGTTCCATCAATGGTTGCTTAATTTGTGTAAGACAGAAGGGCCTGTATTTACGAATGATAATATTCACCACAGTACAATTGAAATTAAACAACCTGTTAATGGGAGGGTACTAATGATGTCCAAAATTAATTTAGCAGATCTAGACGGTGACAATATTGGGCCTTATCTAGTACATTGGAATGAATTATAGATTATAAAAAAGAACAATAGAGGTGTATTCCTTCATCACCCTGTGAGCTTTCATAGAAGATAGCCCTAGCATGGCACAAAGGTTCAGATGCGGACCCTGTATGCTGCTGCAGCAGTGTAAAAAAAAGCCATTCGAGAGCAATGCAGGCCAGAGGAGAATTCCCTA